>NW_024104987.1:4843918-6297181 GCF_003945595.2 Pipra filicauda | reverse complement strand
GCAGCTCTCCCCAGGCTGGCTGCCATTGCCAGATGCACGGGCCAAGGTGTTTTGGGGACCATCATCCCCACACAATGCTCAGCTGCCCCAAACAGGCTTTGCACTTGTGGACAGATGCTTTTAACCAGTTTAATACTTGGAGGTCTCCCACTCCTGCTTGGCAGCCTCAGGAATCCCATCAATTTCTCAGGGGAGTGTCAACCTCTGCCACGACTGGGAAGGCGGGGAGGGATGGGGAGGGATGGCCAGAGGCCCCCTGGCATGGAGGGAAGCCATCCACAGGGATTAAGGGTTATGCAATAGACACTTGGCCATTACACAGCCACTAATCCTCCTTTAATATAGTTTCGGTGTTTACTGACTGCAGTGACTATTGCATTAAATCAAAATTAAATGTTTTTATTGTGGAGGCTTTGCATGTCTGGGGAGGAGGGTGCACGTTTGTGGGTGCCTGGGTGGGAGGAGAGTTTTGGGGTGCACACAGCAATCAGGACCCCAGTGGAGGGATGGCCCTGTCATCAGTGTGGGGATGTCCCCAGGTGCTGTGCCAGGCTGTCAGTCCAGGTGAGGTGACAGTGTGGTATCTCCACTGCCTTTGGCACTTTGTGAGCTGCTAAATTAGAGGCGAGAGATGCTGAGGGCTCCCAGGGAGCCTGGGCTGCTAATCAAAGGGGAACAAGCTCTGCTTTCCATCTGGGGTTTCATCCAAGGCTCCAGCGAGGGAGGCTGCTTCTCTCTCTGTGGCTGGGGGGGGATTTTGGGGTTAACCCCTTTTGTGCTGCAGCCTGGAAGAAGCATGTAGCAATACTTTATGGTATAAGCTGAGGCAGGAACCCACATCAGGTACCCCAGGGCTTGAGGAAAGTTGGAACTGAGAGGCAGTGCCCAGGCTTTGGGGCCAAATCTCCTGCAGGATGTGTCCTGATCTATAGGAGCTGGATTTCTGGCTGCAGGATGGATGTCCTGAGGCAACTTCCCCATTGCCTTTGGGCTGATGTATGTGTGGGGGCTTTACCCACAGAGGAGGAACCTGAATGTCCCTGAGTGACCCAGAACTCTCCTCCCTGTCCCTGACACTCATGAATCTGGGACAGGCAGAGCCGGGCTCACTGCAATTATCCATGGATTAACGGCAGCTAATTTAGTTTGAGTCACAGAGGCTAAATTGGATCGATATGTTGGGGTGAGGAGTGTAAAACAGGAATCAATAGGTATTCAGAAATGCAGAAATTGGGCTGCACGTCCCTAAGGGATGATGCTTTTGGGGCCGGGGCAGTGGCGATGCCTGAGCGATGCGGGGCTGGCAGGGCGAGGTGGGGACGTGGGAGCCGGGTGGCAGGCGATCCCCCGGGCGATGCACGGCAGAACTGCAACTCAGCACAAGGCTTTCATCGGTTTTTTTGCAGCTCAGCAGACTGGAGGCTGCCGTGACAGGCGCGAGCTGCGGCTCTGCGGGATCGGAGGCACGGGTTTGACAGCCGGCCCCCGCCCGTGCCGGTGCGTTCGCCCCCGCGCTTTGCCGGGGACGTCATGGCTGTGAGGAAACTGCTCTGATGTTCAGCCACAATTTGGGTACAAGCTGGCTCGGGCCGTCCTCAAGGTGTACATCAACCAAGCACTCTCGCAGTGGTGTAAACTGGGGATGTCCCAGTAGCCCCCGGGGTTTCTGCGCCCCTGTGGCCACCAGCAAGGGCTTGGTCTGTCTCCCTAGTGCTGCCTCCTGGCAGGGCAGCAGGGAGGGAGGCAGGGTCCTTTTTCATAGCTGACAGCCCATGAATATTTATAGCAGCATATTAAAACTGTCCACTGCATCCCAAATTAGTCACAGAGCCCTGGACAGAGCCAGGGCACTGGGTATGGTGGCACTGATATCACCCCTGGCTTTGTGGTGGGATCGTGCTGGTGTGGCCCCACAGCTGGGATGTGATGGAGCAGGGGGTCCCCATCCCTCTGGGGCTGCATGAGCAGCTCTCGGGTCCTGCCTTTGGACCAGCCCCTGCTCACACATACGACCCCCTCGCCCCTTCTAGGAGCCTGCTCAGGGTGCAGGCAGTTCCCAGCTTTCTACACCTCTTGGCTCATCTTCCTCACCATCTCATGCTTTAGAACTCATGCTTCTGTGGCTGTGACTGGAGTCTCCATCAGCTGCTAAGGGTTGTGGGAGCTGCTATCCCTGCCACGTGCTGGGGATGCCCGCTGCCTCTGGGATGTGCAGAGCACAGCCAGCACAGATGTGTTTATCTCCCAGAAAAGCAGACAAGAAAGGGAATCCGTGTTTTAGTGAAAAACTGGAAATTAAAGAGGGAGAAGACAGAGACAAAGCTATTTCCCAGGTCCTAAGGGGTTGGCAGGGATAACAGAGTAAAGAGAAGAATCTCATTTAGAAAGAGTCTACAAAGACAGAAGTGCTGGAGGGGTCCTGGTTGTAGTGTGAAGCTGCAGCCTGAGTGTTGACGGAGCAAATCCACGGAAGCTGCCTGTGCCCTGGCAGCTTGGCCTGAGGTGGAGGCAAGAGTGGGTGTCCCCATGGTGTTTGGGAACCCTTCAGCCCATGGGGAGGCTGGGCCAGGGACTAAACTCTGACAGGGAAAGGTCTCTGGCTTTGCTTTTTGTGGCCAGTGCTGGTTAGGGCTCAGGGAGGGCACAGCCTGTGAGGAGGGACAGGGACGAGGAGGATCCTGTGCTGGGGGCAGGCAGGGGCAGTGAGGCAGAGCAAAAGGAGGTAGGAGACAAAATCAAGAGGTAATCAGGCTGGAAACATGCCCCAGGGAGGGAAAGCACTGAGCATGGCTGGGTTAACCCAGGCCAGGGCAGGGCAGAGGTTCAGTGCCCCAGTCCCTGTGACTGCGGTGCTTTGATAGAGCTCCCAAAAGGGAGAGAGATGGCGGGGACAGAGGGGACTTGGATCCTTTGAGGCTTGCAAGGCTGAGAAGTACAGGAAAAAACCCCTCCAGGAAGGTGCTGTTCAGTGTCCACACCACTTCCCCATCTGCCTGCCTGTCTGCCCTGCTGCTCTGGTCTCCTCATCACATGCTAATGATGGTCCTGGATACCAACACTAATGAAGGACCGCAGCTTTGATCATCAGCACAGATCCTACACTTGTCTCTGGCTGAGATCCTTGTGGCACAAATGAAGTCCCCAAATCCCTTTTATCTCACAAGGGCTGCAGTGGAGTGGGGGTCCTACAGCACCCCCAGAGGGGTACAGCACCCAGGCTCCCTCTGAATCACATGTCCATGGCAACACTGCAGGATGCTCCTGCTGGGTGCTCCTGCTGGGTGCTCTTGCAAGGCCACCGAGGGGAATTCTGGCAGCCTGGGAACTTTGCATTGAGCAGGGGCAGGGAGAAAACGCCTGTCTGGGCTGGGAGCACAGCTGTCTGCCTGACTGTCTGTCTGTCTGTCCACCCACAGCAATATCCCTGTGGATATTGTGCAGTGGTGCTGCTTAATCTTGGCCCCAGCAGCAGCCACTTATAGCCCACATACGTGTGGCCTCACTGGTGATGATGAGCATCTTCCAGAGCAAACAATTACAGAATTAACCCCACAGTCCTTTCAGCCCCTAATTTTCCATCCCTGACTGTGTTCTTAGCTTGGCTTTGGTGTGCCAAGGGATAGAGAACTCCAGCATTTCCATTGCACGGCACCAGTGCAGCATTTGGCCCATGATATATATTTCTCTTTAACATCTGTCTTTCCTTTTCACTGTGGTTTTTATTACCAGACACGTTCAGATTTAAGTAAACACAGCTCAGGAGTAGAGGGCTGGGAGGTCCCCGTGGTGCATTGAGACCAACGGGGTGGGATGGGATGTCTGGGGCTGATTGGGGTGAAGGCATGGGCTGGTTTGCAGGGGAACGGGATCCATCCTGCTTCCCTGAGGGTCTCCTCTGGGATGTCTCAGGGCAAAAAGCAGCCCTGCAAAGGAAACGCAGTGCTGTGCCAGTGCTCGCTGGCTGGGATAGAGGTGTCTTGGTGGGGCTGCCCTCTTTTCTCAAAGTTATCCCCCTTGTTCCCCAAGGCTGTGCACAGGGGAGCTCAGGCTGCTCCCCTTCATTTGTTGTCATTTATGTATAATTTAGAGTGGGGGTTAGTTATACTCTAATTGAGTTTCATGTGTCACAGCACGTCTCAAACAGAAAATAAAATATTTAACAACCTCCACTGGTAATAAAGATTCACATTTGCCTCGTTCTGGTTCCCAGTACATGAATATTCCACACCACGCTCCACAGGTATTAACTTCATTCAGATTTCTCCCTGGTTATGCAATATAACAGTAATGACAGATAGAAGCCAGAGCTTAAAAAAAATTATAATCAAAACCAACAACAACAAACCAGTTTGATGCCATTAACTCCCCTCTGTTGGTTAGGGGAGCACTAATATATTCTGTTTCATTGCTGGCTCCTCTGTGCGTGCAAGTGCCTTGTGCCCGCTCTGCACTGTGGGTGGGAGCTGCCCCAGTCACACCAGTATGGGCAGGAATTGGGGCAGGAGAAGGGCAGGGGCAGATCCAGGGTGGGAAGCATCTGAGACTTGACTCTTGGAGGGCAAAGACTGAATGGAGCCTGGTTTGGGCTGAAGTGAAGATGGGATTGTGCCCTTGCTGTGCTGCTGCTCGAGTGGGAATACATGTGGTGTTGGACACAGACTAAAGCATGACTGGCCCATGCCAGGGCCAGGTCAGGGCAGTCACAGCCAGGCACTCAGGTGGTGAAATGGGACAGGGTCATGGTGGGAGGAAGCCCTGGGTGATTTTTGGGTGGTGGCTGATACCCATGAGGATGAGCTGGGTCAGTCCCACATTAGAAGGACCTGGGCACTGTGGGAGAGTGGTTTTAGGGGCAGGACTCAGGACTCACTGTGCTGAGGGTGACCAAGTGCCATGTCCAGGTCTGGTGTGCTGGGGCTTGCCCAGGCTGTTCTGGGGGAGATGAAGCCATTTGGGACACAGCCAGGTTCAGGCTTTCCCATGCAACAACTCCCATGCTGCCTTTTGTACCATTTTTTAAGGCAGATCCAGGCTTCTTGAGCTCTGGCATAGGGGCAAAGTGGAGGCAGGAACAGGCCTTGATCCTGTTGGTGCCTTATGCCTTGCTGTGGGGCTGCTGGGAGGCTGGTGTGGAGCATCTGCCAGTCCTTTGCCTCATCTTCATGTGGTCTGAGGACTTGGGCTGCTGCTCAGAGAGCTCCCATGGGGAAGGCTGGAGTCACAAACTGTTTAAAGGCTGCTTTGCAACCACCAAACTCACTCAGTATCTCGAGAAAAGGGCGGTCAGGGGGACATACTGGGCTGGTACCAGTGTGCAGAGCATGAGAAGTGGCATGGGGCTAGCACTTGGCTGCCCTGGTGTTATGGGGCTTCGCAGTACCACACTCACTCATCCCCTGGCTCCCTGCACCCCATAGGGCAGCCAGATCCCCTTGGGCTCTGCCCTTATCCTGTGCTGACAGCCCTGACCTGCCAGATCTGGCACCTCCTGAATCTTTTCTTGGCCCTGTTGGCTCTGGCTGTGTGTGCTCATGAAGGGCTGGGCAGCCCCCAGCCAAGCGGTGACCCTGACAGCCCACAGTGCCATGGGGCGGGTTAAAACCCTAGCAGCAAGCTGCTCACGTTGCCCGTAGATTCGTTAAGGTAATTACAATTCATGCCAGACGAAGGCCACAGACAAGGCTGCGTGATCCAGCTAAAACACGTTGAACTGGCTAAAAGCATCCCGGGTGCCACCTCCACCTCCACAGCGGCACAGCGAGGAGTGGCCGGAGCCGGCGCAGGGGAGGGGACCACACGGAGCGGCTGGCACCCAGGGTCACCTACCACCCAGGGTCACCTACCACCCAGGGTCACCTACCACCCAGGGTCACCGTGCTGCTCCGCCACCTCTCCTCGCTGGCTCCTTGCACACCCACAGACGCACAGCCCGTGCAGGCACAGCTGCTGGGCGCTGCCTCGGGAGGGGCCGGGCTCGGCAGGGAGCTGTTGCCTGGGTTCCCTCGCATCACGGAGATGTTGTGAGCTGCTGAAAATTCAAAGTGCTGTTTTAATTATGTGCCATGAGGAGAGCAGCCTCGATCTTGGAAGGAGGCTAACGGAGGGACCGCCAGGATATTTTCAACGGCAGAAACCCAGAATCCCTCTCAGTGTATGTTTAAAAGGGAAAAACATCAGGTTTGCCCATGAAATAATAACTAATAACCTATAAACAATGACATCACCGTCCACCTCGCTGCTGGGGAAGTGATTTAGAGACGCCTTGCTTATGTGAAATGAGAACATCTGCTCTCTGCTGGAAAGAGGAGGAAGATCTCCTCATCAGCATTAAATTTAAATGAGCCAGTCCTCATTTCCACACTTCTGCAGTGCTCGGCTTCTGCAAGAGGGTGACTGGGGAGCATAGGCTTTGATGGGGGCTCAACAAGCCCTTCTCCCTCTCTACCTTTCTAAAAGTGTCAAAATTGGACTTCTCTATCCAACGAGGCTCCCTGGGTGTGTATGGACACATCATGGCCCCAAGAGCAGCCAGGTGGAATTGGATCTCCCCTTGCCCCAGTGCTTTTTTCAGCATCTCATCCCAGCAGAGCCACCCATGTCCCACCTCCCATGGGAGGATGATGAGATGCACCTCAGTGTCCCCACAGCTGGGACAAAGAAGTCCAGGTGCTCTTGGTGATTTAGAAATTGCTTTAGGATGAAAGGAGGCCAGGATGAGCCCACCCCAGGATACTGCAGTGGGTACCCACCCCCCAGCCTGGGCACCCCTGTCTGCAGCACCTGCAGCCGCCCGGCTGCCCTGCTCCCCATCAGCCACCCTCATCACAAGCTGCCAGCGGGCTTCAGCGTGCTCCACATTATTTTTAATTATATTTTACTTTAAAGGGCTATTAATTACAAAGATTTCCCAGCAGAGGCCTTATATGGAAAAAAAATAAGGAAAAGGGTAAAAGAAGAAAACCATTTCCACACCAAGGGTTGTTATGGGTGAGCTGGAATATGAATAATATTCAAAAGGGTTAAGCAGGAAAGGAGCAAAGTGTGGCGTGCAGAAGGGCCAGCGGCGCTCAGCTGTGCTCCCAGGTCATGGCTGAGATCGTTTGTGAGTGCAGAGCTCCCTCCCTGGAGCAAGGGCAGCTATCCCAGCCACCTCAGCCATCCCAGATGTCCCATTTGTCCCAGCCTGCAGGTGCCAGCTCAGGGCCTCACTCACTGGGGTGGGATGCTCGGTGGGATGCAGGGCACAAGCTCTTGCTCATGACGCAGCATCCAGCTGTCTTGGCCCTGGGATACTTGGCCCTTGGCCTCTGCAGACCCCGGGTTAAAGCCCCACTCTCCCTCCTGTCCTGACCCCTCTCCTCCCAGTCCCCTGAGGGACATGTTTCTCCATCCCCCTGCCCTTGCTGCTATTCACTGCTCCTTGGAGAACAGGAGACATTTGTGCCATGTCAGTCGGTCACTGCTATCAGTGCCATGTGCTCGTTTAATATTCATTTATTTTAAAGCCATTTGGGTCATTTTCTCCCCAGTTGGAGGGGGAAGCTGCTGTTTTAGGACAGGAGCAGGGGTGTGGATGGTGTGGTGCTCTCCTGGCCTCCCATCCAGGGCTGGGAATTTGGGGACAGCGTTGGCCTCTTTGGCGTGGGACTGTGAACCCCCTCCCCACAGCAGCACAGCCCTTGCAGGGGAGTTTAATGAATTTGTCCTTCACAACATGGGCTCAGCTGATGTGTGCTGGGAGAGCTCTCTGGAAAAAAACTCTACTAGGGCAAATTGTGGTTTATTTTTTAAAATACAGGCCAAGATCTGTTTTGCTCCTGCCTGGCCACCAACACCAGGAGCTGCTGACCTCTCCCTGACCTCGCCCCCTCCCACGTCCACCTTTTCTCAATTAGCAATTTGCTCAATTGCTCAGCAGGTGCCAATCAGAGCTCGAGTTCCTGCCTTCCCCTCACCAGCCCCGGGGGAGGAGGGTGTTTGGAGGTGCTGGTGCAGCTCTGGGGTGAAGGTGTCCTTTGGCTGGAGCTCCAGAACACTCAGGTAAGGTCCTGGGCGGAATTGTCGTGATGAGACCTCTTGGTGTTGTGCTTTTGTGCCGGGGAGGGGGTGGTGATCCGCTCGAGTGCCTCTGGCTATAGTGGGATCCTGGATGGAGAAAAGGGGGCTGCTTTTCCCGAGCCTGGAGTCACTGTGAGGGCAGAGTGGCGACTTGTGGGTGTGCTGCTTTTGTTTGGAAGGTTTTTTCTGGCAAACCTGAAGGTGCTGAGGGAGATCTTGGAGTCCTGATCCCTGCCGAGCTCAGGACTGAACTCCACAGCCTGTCCTCAGGCATTCCCCTGGCTCTGCCCTTCCCCTTGCTTGAGTCTCGTCTCTGACGCCTTTTTGGCACCTTGTACCTTTCTTGAGACTACCCTGATCTCTGACAATGCCTTCCTGGGGTGCTGGAAGTGCTTTTTGCGGTGCTGGGGCCGAGATGGGCGCGCTCGGGAGCAGCACGTGGTGCTCGCCGGCATCCCGATGCTCGGCGGAGCTGGCGGCAGCAGCGCTCGGGGACTCGGGGCCCGGCAACAAGCATCTCATTTCCCTCTTGTCTCTTCCTGTCAGACAAGATTTGAAGATTCAATTAGAGTGGGAGCGCTGATAGCGGCGGGGCTGGCGTGCTGCTCGCGCCCCGCGCTCGGGCTGCTTGGGAACCCGATGAAAGCCAAAAGCAATGCAAGGAGAGGGGGTGGGGGGGAAAGGAGGGTATTGAAAAGGGATGGCAAAGAGCCTGGGAGGAAAAAAAAAAGGCAAGAAATGCAGATTTGAGGGAGTCGAGGGATGGTTTAGAGCATAAGTTTTATGAGGAGCAGCTGAGAGAGCTTGGGGGTGTTTTATCCTGGAAAAAAGGAGGTTCAGGCAGGAGGTTCGGGGAAGGTTCATCACTTGCTACGACTGAAAGGAGGTTGTAGCCAGGTGGGGGTTGGTCTCTTCTCCTAAGTAACAAGCAACAGGACAAGAGGAAACAGCCTTGAGTTCTGCCAGGGGAAGATTAGATTGGATATTAGGAAAAATTTCTTCACTGAAAGAGTGGTCAAGCACTGGAACAGGCTGCTCAGAGAAGTGGTGGAGTCACCATCCCTGGAGGGATTTAATAGATGTGTGGATGTGATGCTTAGGGACATGGTTTAGCAGTGGCCTTGGCAGTGCTGGGTTAACAGCTGGACTCGATGATCTTGGAGATTTTTTTCAACTTAAACTGTCCTATGATTCTGTGGTTGGAGGCTCAGGGATATGCTCCAGCCCCCCGTGCTGCAGAGTGGTGCCTGCTCAGGAGAGGGGTCTGAGGGCAGCACCAGGCTGAGATGAGGGAGACCTGCTCGGTGGAGTGAGTCTGGGTGTCAGGGCAGGACTTGCTCACCCAAAACCTCATCCTGCAGAGCTGGGTCTCCAGACCAGCAACAAGAGCAAGCTGAGAGCTGGGTTGAGGCTTGGTGTCCAATGGGAGAACAAGGCAGAGCCTCCCCAGTGCATTGGACAGGGACTTGCCTTGACCTTGGCTGGATTTCAGTTGGATTTATTTCCTCTGAGGAAGGGAGCTGTGATAAATGCAGGAGGGTATGGAACAGGATGGTGCTGGGTCCTTGTGTGCTGTCTGGGGGTGGGGGCTGCCTTTGTGGGGCTGATGGATCTTTGTGCCTTTTGAGGGTCAGAGACAGGATGTGGACACTAAAACACCCAAACTGCCCAACCAGGATATTCTTGAAAGGACGCTCCCCTCCTCTCCCCGCGTTCTCTGGAGGTAATAGAGGTTGTAAAGGAAAATGCAAATTTTTTAAAGACGGTGGGGCAGACAGATTTTTATTATAAATTGTGTTTTTACTACAAATTATATTCTGAGCCCCAGAGCTGAAACCCTGGGTTCAGCTCAGCTCTTGCAAAGTCAGGAGAATGAGCCGCACCGGTGCTACAGCCGCGAGCGACTCAGCCCTTGCAGACGTAGCAGTTCCCAAAACTCGGGCCGTGCTCAGGCATGGATTGATTGTGTACCAAAAAGTCAAGGTGCAAACATTGATCATGCAGAAAAGTGCTGGTCATCAGCCAACAATAAGCATTCCCCAGCCTAAATTATTAATTCCTTTATGCACGCCAAGCGGATCGCGCTGGTCGTGTACGTCCCCTTGCACAGTGGTTGCGCTTCGTGCCGTAGTATATTTTCCCTCCAACAACTTGTCTGGCTCTTCGCTTAATAAAGATTGAGAGAGACAATAAAAACATTCATTAAAGAGGAAAAAAATAAAAGATGAAGCCCTGCTTGTAGCCTCTAGCAGTTGGTTTCATTAAGCAATTGCTTCTCCCAAACCCTCCCTGGGTGGTTCCTGGTGCTGGTACCAGCCCTGGGTTTTGGGGATGCAGCATGGGGCTGGGAAACCCTGGGATGCTTGGCTGAAGGCCACAGAATCAATGGGGTAACTAGGAAGGGCAAGAAAGTGTCTGAGTGATGAAAAAGGGAATTAGCAAAATGAGCTCTTGGGGGAAAAAGCAGCTGTTTGGATGGGGTTATGCAGGGTTAAGATGCTATTTTGTGCTGTGTGGAACGTCGGGCTGGTCTCCTGCTCCTCCCAGATCCTCCACTGCTGTTCAAAGAGGGGAAAGTGTTCTTTCAGCTGTGAGCACTGAGGATGGGAGCATCCCAGCAGGACTGTGTCAGGGCTGGGGTCGTGAGAAGCAGCCAGGGCACCAGGGGAGCAGGGGCTGCATGGGGCTGGGTTTGGTGGGTGTCTCTGCTGTAGCTGTGTCAGCTGAAATAGCATAGATGGTGTTTCTCAGGGTGTTAATTCACTGATGGGGCAGCCAGGAGCCCCCATGCACAGTAAGGGCTCTGATCCCACAGCACTCACTGTCACTGGTGGGGTGGGGGAGCAGGGACAGAGAGGACTTGCTGCCGTCAAAATGCTCATCAACAGCACTTGAGTCTGTGAATTGGTCGTGGGAGGCCTGTTCTGCCCCCAAACTGTGACATCCGAAACGAAATGTGCGTTTTTCTCTCCGGTTCCAAGGCATGAGAAGAGCTTTGGATCTTGTTGCGATTTATCACTCAGCCCCGAGCCAGATGCCTATATGGGTTCCATCTACGGCTCCCAGAACTGATAGAAATATTATCCTGCCTTATTAAAATCACCCACAGCTACTGCAGCTGTATGTCAACAGCAAAACAAATAGCGACTGGTTCCCATCGGGTTGGAGCCTCTCTGCTGAGGCTGTCTTCCATCCTCCTCCCGCCAAAGTGGTTACAGATGTAGGCTTTTCCCGTTGCAGCTCCGAGCAGCTCCTGTACGGCCGATTCCAAATCCCATTACCACGCCGGAGCCGTCTTTGTTGAGCATCGGCTCCGCTAAAGCTCCCCCTGATGTGAAATATTGCTCACAGTGCTTTTCCTAGAAGTACTGCTAAGGAGGAGAGTGCAGTGCTGTGCTACCCCAAAAGATGCCCTGAATGGGGTGGGGAGAGGAGATCAAGAGGGCTATGCTGGGATGAAAGCAGGGCTGCCTCCTCCTCCTCCTCAGGTGCCCCTGCCAGGAGTCTGCTGAGTAATTTGCTGTGTGTTGCATCTGCTGTTGAGGGCATAACTGATGATGCAGTGCATGAGTCCCTTTCCTCTTGCCCCTCCAAAACCACCACAGCCCTAAAATTCCTGCTACCACCCAACCTGTCCCTGGCTCACCCCCATTCCTCTCTCCTGTGCTATCTTTGGTATAATTAGGAGGCCAGGACTGTGCATGTGAGGTGACTGTGACCTCATTAGTTTCTTATGCTGTATTGAAATTTCTACTCATTTGCATCCCAAATCCCTAAATGTGCAGCCCTGGTCTCCAGGGTCACTTTTAGCTGCTTTCCATCCTTCTCACCAAGGCTCCAGGCTGGAGCTGTGTTCCCTCTTCTCAACAGATTGCTCCACTTCTGTCTGGAAGCTGAACGAACCCCCCTCAAACAAGCTCCCTTGTTTGAGGAAGACAAATTCCTGGTCTAACCTGGGCAGGTGGGAAGGGCTCCCTGGGGAGATGCCCTGGTCTGAGGCAGTGCTGGGAGGGGGCTTCTGGTTTATCTCCTCTGCCCACCCAAGTGAGATGGGGGATGACAAACACCCTGGCTGGGCTGTGATGGGCTTTGGACTCTCACCCCTCTGAGATCCACAACCAAGATCGCTCTTCCCTAGCAAGAGTATCTTTTTAGTTCAGTGTTTGCTGATGCCAAAATCCTGTTAGACTGGTGGTACTGGCTTGATCCTCCTGATGTCTGGGTGCTTCACTTGAAACTTAGAGGATATATGGCTCTGTCAAGCCTTTCTTCTTTTTCTGTCCTAGTTGGAGGGAGAATGCTGTTGGAGATGGGAAGGTTTGCATTGTCTCTCCTGTGTGATGTTGGATCCCTTTATAGGGCAGGTATCTTCTGAAGCAAAATGCTTTCAATTCTCACAACGAGCATAATTCTTGAAAATGTATGCAATAAACAAAACGAGCCAAATGTAATTAAAATGGAGACAGCATATAATCTGGTAACCCACTTAGAGGCTCAAAGCTTCAGCTTTTAAAAAAATGTTTGCTCCAAATCCATTTAAATAAACAGACCAGCACACAAAGGCTCTCTGTACATTATCAGGATACAAAGAGAATCGGATCAAAAGCAGCTGTGACCAGGCTGTACATATGTAGCGAGGAAATTGCTTGATCTAAGACTGCACCTTGTACATGCAAATGTGTTTGTGGACCTTCCTGGGAATTGTATTTGTACTACAGCTGAGCTGTCGGGCTGTGCTGTGCCAGGGGGCAAAGGCTGGTGTGTGCCCCACCACGGGAGGGTTGGCTGGGGAATGAGGGAACTCTGGGTGTGCTGGTGTGTCCGCTTGCTTTGGCTGGAGCAGAGAGAGGCCAAGGACCAGCTGAGCCTGCCCTTTCCATGGGTGCACACAATGCATCCGGGGGGGGGGGATTGCTCAGAAACCTGTGAAAGAAATGGGAGTCCCTGTTCTTAGCACCTGTGTCACGGGCCCTCCGCTTGCTTGGTGTCACACGTGCCATGTGCTGTCACACTTGTGTCCCCCTGGGCTTGCAGGAGGGTCTCCTGGCCCTGGGGGGGCTGTGGGGATTGCATCTCCTCTGCCTGGACACCATCTGTCAGCTCTGCAGCAGAGCTCGGCTGGCCTTGAAGTTTTGCCAATAGCCATGTGATTTGTCTCGGGCTGGACAGCACAAGCTGTGAATCCAAGATCGAGTATACTCGCAGGCCAGCAGCATTTGGCCAAGAGAAGGCCTTTTGGGTCAGACAGGAGCATCTGCCTGTTGTTCTTGCAGGTGGTTTGGACTAGCTGGAGCTCTTGGCATATACAGATGTAAATATGATGCGGGGGTCTACCGGGGAAGGGTGAGAAAGCTGTTTCTAAGGTGGCAAAAAATCTTAAGCATTTAGAAGCAGGGTTCTGGCTCAGCCTGGGGACGTCTGCACTCAAAATGAGGATCGCCGGCAGAAAATCTGTTACTCTGGTCCCGCTGGAGGAAGGTCTCTGGCTCGGCGTGCCGTGCCCCCTGCTCGGGCCGTGCGTCCCTCCCCTCCCCGGGGATGCTGGCGGCACGGTCCCCGCCGTCGGGGACGGCTCCCGCCGCGGCCGGGACTCGCACCGGCAGAGGGAGCTCCGGCCGCGTCCTCCGAGCAGGGGGGACCGGGGGGACCCGCTGCTCCCGCGGTTGGGGATGGCGGGTTCCCCTCGCCTGCTCGGGGCCGGGTCCCCCTGCGAGCTGCTGGCCAGGGTCGTGTCCCCACGCAGCGTAGGGACGACCGGCTCCAGACGGGGTGGCCCCTCGCAAGGGGCTGGGGGTTGGGTGGCACGGGGAGGTGACCCACATGCGCCGAGCCCAACAGCACGGTCTCCGCTCGCGAGCGGTGGGGGACGGGGCGGGGGGCAGCAGGGAGAGGGTCTTGGGCAGGGTTTGGGCGGCACACGGGAGGGCTCTGTACCGGCTCCTGCTGCCCTCGGCACCTTGGCCCTGGCGGGCCTCGCTCGCCTGCGGCTTTTTCCTCCCCATCTCTTCGTCCCCCGCCCCATCTCTTCTTCCTTGCGTCTCACCGGCTTCCCCCTCTCCCGGTGCTGCAGTGTCCCACCGGGGGCTGCCTCCGCCTAACGCAGCGCGGGGCTTTCCCCCTCCTCCCCGCCCCCGGCGCTGCAGGTCCCCGTTCTCCCCCCGGATTTCCCCCCAGGGCAGGGGGTGCCCGGGCCCGACCCCCGCGGGTGCGCCCCGTCCATCCCCGCCGGGGACCGTCCTGCCCGTCCAGCTGTGCCGCCGGGACGGACACCCCCGGCAGCCAATGGGGAGGAGCGGAGGGGCCGGGGGGGGGCCCCCATTGGCGGCGGGGGGAGGAGGAGCCGGGACTTGAAGTTGGAGTGAGGGATCCAGCTGTGCGGGAGCGCTCGGATCGGCGCGGCTGCCGCGGGAGCATCCTCCGCCCGTCCCCGCGGCGCCGGGCAGCATCCCCCGCTCCCGGGCAGATGCTGGGGCGCGGAGGGGGCAGGCAGAGCCGCTAAGGCGGCCCGCCCCGCGGGTGGGGGCCAGCAGCCGGCAGCGGGGGCCGCCCCGCCGCCGCCTCCCTGCCCGCGGCTCGCCCGGCTCGGGCCCCCGGAGGCACGGCGAGGAGGAGCTACGGAGCCCGCAGACGGCAGGGCAGGGCGAGGGGGGCGGCCCGGCCCCGGCGGGGGGCGAGGCAGCGGCTCGCCCGGCCATGCCACCCCGGCGCTGAAGCCGCCCCGCCGCAGCCCCCAGCCCCCCGGCCCCGCCATGGCCGCGCCCCTCTAGGCGTCCCACCGGCTCGCCCCGCGTCGCCCCGGCTCCCCCGGGGCCGCCGGCCGGAGGATGGACGAGGATGGACCGCGAGCGGCCGAGGAGGATCCGGAGCCGGGCAGAGCCAAGACTTTCATCCGCCTTAATGACCTGTCCGGGGCCGGGGGCCGCCCGGGGCCGGGGGACAGGGAGGCGGGCAGCGGCGACTCAGAGGCGGAGGCGCTGCCCTACCCGGCGCTGGCCCCCGTCGTCTTCTTCTACCTGAGCCAGGAGAGCCGGCCGCGGAGCTGGTGCCTCCGGCTGGTCTGTAACCCGTATCCTTTGCAGGTGTTCGGCGGCGAGGTAAGCCCCGCGGGGCCCCCCCACCCTCGGAGCGCCGGGCAGGGCGGGGGGCACCTCCCGTCTGGAGCCCGCCGGGTGATGGGGAAGGAACGGGGGTTTGGGAGGACCCGTCACCCGCCGTCCCCGGGAGAGCGGGGGGCACCGGCGGCGCTCGTCCCCTCCCCCGTGCTCTCCCGGGAAGTTTTTCCGGGCTGTTGCAGGGGCTTGGCGGTCCCTGTCTGGGTGCGGAGCTGAAGAGGGGGCTGTGCAGGGCTCCCCTCTTGCAGAGCTCCCCTCCCCCGGCCGCCCCGCCGCGATGCCGCCGCTCCCGCTGGCTCCGTCGCTCCGCTCCACGGGGAGTCGGAGCAGGAGCTGCGGGCGGCCCATCCTTCCCCGGGGATCGGCAGCCTCTGGTCCTGCTTCCCTGACACACCGAGCGACCCTAACATCGAGCACCCCCCCTTGCAGACCCGTCCTTCCTCCCTGACCCCGTTTCTCTCCCGTCTCCGGTCCCTTCCTCGAGGGTTTGGAGGGGGGGGTGCAATCTGAAGAGAGGTGGAGATGTGTGTGGCGTTGGGTTGCTGCCCAGCTCCAGGGTCCCTAATTCAGGGTGTTCAAGGCTGCTCGAAGGGGCTCTGCGGTCCCCCGGGGGATGCTCCTTGCTTGAAGGGGTCGGGGCAAGCTGGGGATCACGGTCCCTGGGTGTGTGTGGGCCAAGGGCAACTGTTTGTCAGGTCCTGGGGTGAGCTGTGCCTCCCCAAAAGCTTCTGGTCTCCTAAACTCCCTATCTGCTCCAGCACAGGCTCTGAGTCTGAGCCGCTTTAGTCAAGTTTAAGCTTTCAAAAGAAGGGGGACAAAAATTAAAAGAAACGGAGGAGACAATAGAAAAATTTCTTCTTGCCACACTCTTTAAAGCCTCCCTTGGAGTTGAGTTGCAACCAGCACACAGTTTGTAGCATTCCAAGTATTCTACCATCCCCAAACTCCAGTTCCATTATGGAACGGAATGAAATAAAGCGCAGCGCTGTGGCTTCCAGCAGGGGCTGGTGCGGGAGAGGCAGCGCTGCCCGGGAAGTTACCGGGTCCGTGCTGCGCTGCCGGCGCGAAAGGCAGGCGAGCAGGTCTGGGCAGCAACCCCACATCTGGAGGGGGAGAGGCTGTGCAGTAGCGGGGAGGACATGTTACATGGTATAGAGGGCCAGAATAGCCTGTGCGAGTCCTCCCCCACTCCTGGTGTTCGGGAACTGTTAGGAATTACATCTCCGCTGAGGTTGGTGTGCCTGGGAAGAGCAGCGAGGGTCTGCTGGAGTTGTGGATATTGTTTTATTTGAGCTTCAGCAATGATTTCACTGGTAAACAGGCTGCCTTCTTTCCTAAAATGTCCCCCAGGAGGGAAAAAAACCCTAAGATTTCTCTTCCCAGTCGTGAATACTCCCAGCAGTTTCCCCCCAAATCTCTTTCACACTAGCTAAGCACTTCAAAGCTGCATTTATTTAAACATCTTAGAAATCTTGCAACTTTGTGAAGCCTTCTGTTTTGGAAAGAAATATTAACGACAGACGACAGGCTGCAAGTCAGTGTGTTCTTGTTGCCTACTATGACTAATATTATTTATGAATGCTGGTTTAAATATGTTTCCAAGTCTCTCTGTTCTTTTTTTTTTCTTTCATTTTTAATCTTTGTAATGATGTTTTGAATCTGGTGTTAACACCTGCATGGTTTTAGTGTTTTCGGTAAAATTTCCCACTCCAATAACGGCTTGAAATGTGTTTTCTCCTCTGTGGTTGCAAATACAAGCTGATTAACTTTTGTCCTTGGAAAATTAGTGGTATTGTGGGCACCTGCAAGCACCACCGCAAGCAGGGGATGAGCATTAGGTGCAGCCCTGCAAGCTGGGATTTTTCTAGTCACCAGTTCCTTGCTTGTTACCGACAGAGAGAGGCGCTTGCCAGGAGCCCTGGGGCCAGCGGGGATGATGCTGTGGGTCTCCGAGTCGTGTGGCTGCATGCAGCTGTTTGTTTTCAGGGTCACTGACCCAGAATTGGGGGAGTTTTATTTAAAAACAACACCAGAAAAAGTCACTTCAGCCTACAGATGAGAGAGAGGCAGTGGTTGGCTTGGCACCCACCCTGTGTCCTGTCACTCACTGGGCTGTTCGGCAGAGCATCGTCTCGCTCATCCCTTCGGCTCTCTGCAGCCCCAGGGCTGGAGCTGAGCCTGTTCTTTGTTTATATTTGTTACTTTTATTGTTTTCCTTTAGTGTGGTGGGGCAATAGAGTGGCCCTTCTCAGGCTGTAATCTTCTAGGAATTGTGTCCCAGTGCTAAAATCACGTTGCTGGAAAGTCTTTGTTGCCACCAGCTGCCCTGGAGAGGAGTGGCAGTGCTTTGGCTCACATGGCTGGTGAATCCTGCCCCAGCTCTGGGGGGTTTGGAGCTTTCACTGGCTTCTGCCACTCTCACGGGTGGTTTTTACCTTTCTGCATCTGCTTATGCAGAAACTGGATGGGAGGGCTCTGGTTTGAGCTGTGCCTGTGGCGATGCGCAGCTTGGGGCTTGGCCAGGTGGGTTTGTGCTGCTCTAATCTGGCTGATAAACCAACTTCACTGTTGATGGGGCATTGGGAGGAGGTGCAGGACCCACTCTTGCCCCGGGAAGAACAGCTTGTGCCCCCAGGGTGCATCTAGAGCACCTGGGATGCTGCTCTCCATCCCTGTCCAGGTTGTTTGTGTAGGTGCGGCAGTTGAGGCTGAGGTGGGGTTAGGGAAGGGTGATGGTTGAGGTGCTGAGTATCCAGCAAGGATGCAAAGTTCTGTCAAAGTGGTTTGTTGAGCTCTTCTGCCATGTTTCAGTTCAGAGTATCCTCTACCTGGATCAGGGAGCTTCTTTTCTTGCTGTCTGGTGTGGAGATGGGGGGGTACTGTGCTGCTCTCCTGCTCCTCCTCTCCCTTAGGGCTAGAAAGAGGTCATGAAGTTTGTCCTAATCCAGGAATTCTCCAGAGCCTGAAATCTTGGGGGTTTTAACTCTAAACATGTATCATCCTGTCAAGCTGTTCTCCCTCTCCACTCCATCCTGGTCTTTGAGCAAAAACCTCTTTGAGTGCTGTGAGGAACTGGGAGGATGAGCCTGGTTGCCCACCTGCATATTCCCAGTGGCTCTGGGATGGAAGGTTCTGCACTGAGTGAGAACTGCCTGGTCAAAAGGGAAGGAGCCAGGGACATGTTTAATGATCACAGTGCTGGACTTACAGGCTCAGCAAAATGGGAAGGACTGTGGCACATGCAGGGTGTCCTAATGTGCATGCTGGAGAGGCTGTGAGAGGAGAAGCAAGAGTCTCTGGGGGGGGGAGAAAAGAGGAGGCAAGCTGGTTACTTGACTTTCAGTTCCAAAATAAAAGCACCATGAAGGCTGGGAGGATGAAAGGCTGTAGCAGGGTCTGTGCCAGGCTACTCCTCTGATCAGAGACAAGAAACGAGGCTATTTCTTGAGAGTTGAGGAGTGATTGAAGAGCGGGGATGGAGAAAGTGGGGAGGATGCTACTGCTTGGCGTTAAGAGCTCTGAATAGAAAAATAACAGTGCAACTGAAAGGGCCTGTGATATCTATTGTAGTACTGAGAACTGCCTCGTCCCCCGCGCTGTGCCTGCCTGCAGAGTGCTGCTGCCTGGAGAGCAGCACACGGCAATGGGGGGCTGCAAAACCTTCTGGAAGGTGCTCTTCTGGGGAGACGCCCCCAAATTGGTTGAAATCCCATCTTTTCCTCCTGGTTTGGAGGGTGAAGGGCAACTCTGTAAATTCCCTCACTGGGGAGGGGAGGTTTGGGTGGCACTGGGAGGAGTGCTCCCATCCTGCCTGGCTGCTCTGCAGCACAGTCCCTGGGATTCGGGGTTTGAGAATGGCTTTAGCAAAGAAACACGTCTTGATCTGGTCATGGAAGCCAGCCCTGCTTTCTGTCTGCAATAAAACGCAGGGAACTCTTCCAGCAGCTGCCTCACATGGCCCCATTCACTCCCCAGCAGGGAGAGGTCAAAGCTCAGTCCTGGGGAGGTGCTGAGTGCCCCCAGCTCTCGTTGGAAGTCAGCAGAGGTGCAGATGCCCAGTCACCTCCAGGAGTGGGTCCAGAGCTCTTATAGCCTCATGCCAAGGCTTATATGAGCTCTGTGCCAGGATGGCTCATGGGGTGGCTGGAGCCTCTGTGTCGGAGCTTGGTGCATCCTGGAAGGCAGCGCTGACCCTGCTGAGGGGATGGTCAGACCTTGCCTGCTGAGCTCACCCTGAGCACTGGTGGTCTGTGTGTCAACCCCGCTCTGCATTGGCCTGGACGGATCCAGCTCTTCTGGAGGGGCATGTCCTTGTGTCCAACTGCACTGGAACCAGGACCCTCCTGCCTGGTGGGGATTAGAACTGAACCTGCTGAGCTGTGTTGTGGTTTGGGCTCCCCAGCCCTGGCGGTGTCCCCCCGCAGCTCTCCCTCCTGTGGAGATGCGATGAGGGCAGGGGGTGAGCAAAACCCCCATCACCTCATGGGAACTCGGGGTCCTCGCTCCCTTTTTGGCTCTGCCAACTCATGGGGGTAGCCCAGCACTTCTTGTGCTACTGTTTGTAGGGTTCAATGTAGTGCAGGGTTAAAAATAACACTTTTTTTGTTATCAAAAGGGTGTGTTGTGAGGGGAGAGCGCACGTGGCGTCCTTTACACTTCGGTACATTTGTTCCAGCCTCACTTTGGAGTTTAACAAAGCAAAAAGCTTTGATTTGACAGGTCAGACCTGAAATGGATCTTGTTTCGATTTAAAAACCCCACAAAAGAGCCAGAATCCATTTGCTTCACCTGTGTCTGATCCATCCCAGGGCACCTGAGCTTGTTTCTCTCCTGTGACCCAGTTTGACGTCCGGTGCCTCCCGCCCCTCCCCAGACAGATGGAAATGCTCCTGCTCCAGCTGAGCCTCTGCCAGCTCTGTGCCCCTTCCCTGGCTTCTGGGGAGAAATGAAACACGACTTGTCTGGCTGATCCCTGGTGGAGGGGACTCCTGCAGCCCCTGGCCCTCCTGTCTGGGACAGAGCATCCTGCTGCTGATACATCCCTGGGCTCACACCAGCTCCTGTGTGAGGACCTCGGGGAGAAACAGGGCCCATCACCTTTTAGCAAAGGCTGCACAGGGGTGCAGTGGTTATTTCCCTCCTCCCAGGGGACAAATAACTGCAAATCCTCTTCCCTGTGGTTCGCAAAGCCTTTGGGACTTAGCAGGAGCAGCGGGTGGTGCCCACCTCCCAGAGCTGGGCACAGTGGCCAGCATCCCTCTCATCCCTGCGTCGCCAGCAGAGCCAGGAGCCGCTCGATCCTAACCTGGGTAACACATCACACCTCACCAGGGACCTCTGGACCCATCCATCGCCTGTCTCTGCTGGCAACCAGGCGCTTCCTTTGCTCCCTGCGTGTGTGTGTGTGTGTGTGTTTTTTAAGGAGATTCTTCTGCGAATTCCCTCTTCCAGGCTGTTGTGTCACATCTGGAAGTTTGTGTAGGAGTTTATCCAAGCACTGGAGTACAGCGCAGCTTTTTCTCATTTAAAAATCATAGGCTGGCATTTTGAAGGGGGGGGGGGGGGGGGAGGGAAGCTGTCTGCCAAAAAGGAGACTGGAGCAGAGGAATTGTAATGACTTCCAGAAGTTTTCTTTCTTTCTTCCTTTCTTGCTTTCCCTCCCTCTCTCCCGGCGCGCAGACAAAAGGCTCGGCCTCATGCAGCTCGTGGTTATGTCATCCCGGCGCGGGGAGCCCCGGCCGGGAGGGGTGGCCCCGTCCTGCCCGGGGACCCCGCGCTGCTCGGGGACAGCTCTGCTTTGGCTCCTTGTAGGAAATCCGGAACAAGGGCTCCCATGCTGGGTGGGGGGGCTGTCTCTGGAGACCTGCTTGGTATCAGTTCACAGAATATCACAGAGCTGGAAGGGACCCACAAGGATCAGCGAGTCCGACTCTTAAGTGAATGGCCCCTACGGGGCCGTTTTTCATCTGGGGCCAGGAGCTGGGGCAGGGTGGCTGGGAAGGGATCTCGACTCTCCCCCAGCCCCTCATGCCCAGGACTGGGAGGCTCAGGTGGGTGGTGATTTGGGATGGGGCTGAACTACCCCAGCCACCACCACTCATCCCTGGGGCCAGTGTGTCTCCCATCAGACTCCCTGCTCTCGACTTGATTGGCTTTTGTATTCTCTCCCCTGTTCAGTAGCATGGGGTGTTGGAGCCAGTCTGGAAATGTCCATGATTTTATGATGCATAGAAAATTTTCTGCTTTCTTCTCCCCCAGCACCCCCTGCAGAAGTTTTGGCGTCATGCTGAAAAATGCTGCTTTCTCATTTTTACTTTAAACTCTGTTTCACTTTTTTTTTTTTTTCCCCCATGCAGAAAAGACCAAGTTTTGGATAGCCCCAAGTTTTGGATTGCCTCAAGTTCCCTGCCCAGGTCTCTCTCAGCTCTCCTTTTTTTTTCCTACTGTTTTGCTGGAAGGGAGCAAAACCTTTGGCTAAAATGAACCTCCCCGATGGCTTTTTCACTTGGATCATGAAATCATTTTCCCTTGGCAGAGGACCCGTGGGGAGCCTTTGCCCCTGGCAGCTTTGCTGGCTGGAAGAAGGGTCTGAGGGAGCGGGGCTGTCCTTGGGGAGCAGGGGAAGGAGCATCCGGAGTCAGGTTGGGAGGGCTTTGAAGCTTCATTGTGGTTTGGAGGGGGTTGAATTTCCTATTTAATTAGGAGGCCTAAGTGTTTCTGGGTTTGTTATGAGGCCAGACCGTGGCTTTCCCTTCCCCGGCGCCTTGGCTCTCCGCTGAGCGACCTAGAAGTGAAATGTTCCCTTTGGATGGTGATGCACATGGAGGTTTCCCCCAACCTGGGTTCGTCTGGCTTTGGCTTTCACCAGCCTTGGCCTCTCACCCAGGAATCTGGCTTGGTGCTAAGAAATAAAACCAAAAAAAAAAAAAGGGGGGAGGAAATTCTCATGGTTTTATATAACAGAGTGAGTAACGACCGGCCATGCTTTGGGATGCTCTCACATCTGCTTCCTACCAAAGCCACGGCAAAGAAGCTTCGAGCAGATGGAAAAAACACATTTTTCAGCCCGAATATTTGCTGAGGGAAGCTCTGAGGCTCGCTCTCCGCACTGGCTGCGGTGGTGCTGGTTACTGCCTTACGGGAAAGGGGCTGTTGGGGTGCCAGGAGCAGCACCGTGTGCCCGAGGCGTGGCACGGCCGGGCAGGTCCTGGCACGAGCCGCGGCCGCGCACACGTGCGTGGGACCAGGACGTGCCCGTGACTCAGCCCTCAGAAGTTCACTGGTTAGTCACAAGTAGATGGAAATTGTCTATTGGTTTGGCTTCTGTGCCTGAAATGTTGTTTTGGTTGGGATTTTCAGCGTGTTTCCTAGGCAAAAGGGACTGGCGGCTGTTTGGTGTTGGGGCTTTTTTTTTGTTGTTTTTTTTGTCACCCGTGTCCTCCTGGCTTTTTCTCTCCCTCTGCTGGGATGGGAAATCCAGGGGTGAGGGCAGGAGAGCGCTGAAAATGGGAACAAAATGCTAAAGCAGGTGATGAGTGAGAGCTGGGAGCTTGGCACAGATGAGCTTATAAAGAAAAGGGGATTTATTTACTGTAATCCAGGTGCTAGCCCCACACTTAGAGGGTTCCTGGTGCAAAGCATCCTTTGGTTCTCTTCCAAGAGGTTTCCCCCAGTGCATCCAGCAAACCAGCTTTGAGATCTCCCTAACCCTGGGGGCTGAAGGCAAACCCACAGCTGGTGGCAGGGGAGGGAGCTGGGCTAGGGGATTCACAGGGATTCACCCACCTTGGCCGCCCAACCGCCCTGGGGAGGTTTATGCCTCCAGGATTTCCTGTGATTCATAACTTAATCAGGTCAGGTTTAGCACTCCCTCCTCCTCTGATGTTATTGACCGCCTCTGTGTTCTCTCCTGAGATGCTGGTGGCCAGAGCAGCCCAAGGCAGAGCCTTCCCCTGCCCAGATGGCGAACAGGGCTTGTTAATGATTTGCTAATTCAATTAGAAAGTGCTCGTTAACCCATGGCGAGGCTGAAGCTCCCTTCTGGAGGGCAGGGCTCGCCCCCATGCCTGCGACTCCTGCTGCCAAAACATTTATTTGGTGTTAAGCTGCCAGCCACGCTATGCAAATAGAGATGTTAATCATGAATAAGGTTCATTTTTAGCTCTGGGTTGAGACTAGACTTGGGAAGAACCCGGCTCCGGGGAGGGGGGAAGGTGGTGGGAGCTCTACTGCGGTGGGTTTGCAACCCCCAGGGCCAGGTTGGCCGGATCCCGCGGAAGGGAACAAACGTCTCGGCTCCTGCTCAGCCCCAGGGTCTGTAGAAATAAAATGTTCCTTCTGCTGCGGGTTGAATAAGGCTTTTAAGTGCGTTTGATGGGCTGCACTTTAACCAGCCTCCTCTGCATCGGCGTTAGCTGCTAATAGCAGTGAATCCCAGGTCTGGGCTGGCGGTCCCCATGCCTGTGTTGGATGCAAAATGTCTTTGATTTGGGAACCATCATGTCTAGATAGCCTGGCTACAGCAATTCTACCTTAATGGGAGAAAACAGAAACTCCAGTAAGAATTATAAATAATGGAGCCCTCTGATGCTCCATTGAATTAATGCTTATTTGGGCAGATAGGGAGGAAAGGAATTAAATTAATATCTGACTTGTAACTGCTACTGTATGTGGTTATTGACTTATCTTGCTTTGGAGGGCCATAAATATGTCTCGGGATATACCCCTGAGTCTGTAATCTGCTCAGGGTCACAGTGCAGGTCTGTCTCTGATGTTCCTTCAGAGACTCACTCTGACTTCTAGGGTCAAAAACCAAAATTTCTCTGACAAAGGATTCAGCCACGTGTGGAGGGGAATGTGTTTGCACTTTATGGCAAGCATACAGCATAAATCTTGAAGGTCTCTGCCTTGTATAAATTGCTTTACTGTTTGTGATCTGTGGCTGGCTCAGTGCTGGAGGGTGTGGAGCCCAATTTGACTTGGAGGAGGGGTCCAGGTGAAGCTTCTTGGCTCTGGAGTTGGAATGGATCATAGCTGGAGCCTCGTACTCTTGTCCACTCCCTTTTTCCCTGTGCCTGGAATTTTGTGCCCCTTAAAGGGCAGTTTGGAGGTTGAGGATGGCTTGGTGCAATAAGCTAGGAGTTCTCAGTGTGCCCCTGAATAACCCTGCCCGAGGGGTTTGGGTATCCATGAGCCAGGGGAGAGGACCTGAGCTATGCCAGTCTTTCTTTAGCTAGGGTGGATATTCTCTTCCCACCCCTTGGGCTGTGTTTTGTGTAGGGGATATCTCACTGCCTCCGTGACTCTCCTTACGGAAGTGTGTGTTGAGCCTGGTCTCTGGCACAGCTCATGTTAGTTGGAAAAGTCCCTGGGCCAGGTGAGCAGTGCTCTTACCCCCAACTCTCCCCGCTCCATCTCTTCAGGCCCTGCTGCATCCTGGGTGAGGCATTACTTTGGTGAGGGTATTTGTTAGGAGGCTTCCCCTGGGATGGAGCACATCCTGTCCCCCCAGCAGCCCCTTTCCCAGGCCCTGCCTCTCCCCTCCACACACCAACATGCTGTTCCTGTGGGAGCAATTTCCCCCACTGTGGGCAAATCACAGCCCCTTCTTCTTCAGAAACTGCTCATGGCAGCAGCACAGGGGAATCCTGCCTTTTTCCAGGCTGGGAAACAGCAGAGCAGCCCATGGCCAGCATGGGGTACCCGCAGCGAGGGTGGAGACGCTTCTGCCTTCATCTCAGTAAATGGGCTCTGGCTCCTCCAGCAGCGGATGTTCTCATCTCAGCTGGGTTTTGGGCTTGGCTTTTTGCTGGGTTTTGTTTTCTCTTTTCTTGTAGCCCCATGAAGCTGGATTGTCTCAGCTCTGGGAGCTCAGGGGGTTGGGCAAGTGGGGGTCAAGCTACAAATCTGTTGGTGAACTGGGGGACAAAAGGATGCACTGAAAGTGCTTTGCTGTGCCTCCCCCTCCTCTGAATCTCCCCCTTTAATCTGTGAACACCTTGATATTTTTTTTTTTTTACTATTGCCTGGGTTTTGCATCGGGGGCAGGATGGAGGTTGGGGGGGATGTGTGTGCGATGAAGCTATTCGAGGAGTTGTGATCTCTGCATTTCATTTTGCAGTTCAGCTGGAAAGATCTCGTTTCCAAATACACCCACACACAGGCACAGCAAGAGAGAGCGCAGGGGAGGGAGCTGCTCAAGGGGGATGGGGCTGCATGGGGAGGGCTGGGGGCCTTTGGCAAAGCTGATTTGGAGTGGTCCGTTGCCTTTATCTGTGGGCAGGAGGTGCCTCTGCCTCAGCCCTGTGTCTCAAGGCCATGCAAGTGCTTGGCTGCACCCGTGGGTACCTGGCTGCTTTAGTCCAGAGCAAAGAGAGGAGGGGAGGAATGAGAGTCCTTGAGGAGAGCCCTTGTGCTGAGCCTGGCAGTGACTCCAAGAGCATCCAGGGGACTCCAGGGCAATTTTGGGGTTGCACAGTGTGTGTGTACACACACGTCCCCGCCACAGGCTGAGCAATGTCAGGGCATGGCAGTGTGTGGTGGGATCTGCTTTTGCAATGGAAGAAGAGCAAAGGCACAGAAAGGAGTCACAAAACTCCTCTCCCTGTGACCTTCAGGCCCAAATCATCTTTTTTCCAAAGATGAGCTAGTGGCTTCTTTAGCCTGTAACTCCCCATCCACACTGTCTCCCTCCAGTACCTTCCTTGCCAGCTGGGCCCTGACTCCAGTTCTTGGTTTCTGGAGGAGCTGGTGGCGAGGTAGATGCATCCTGCATCTCCCTGTGTTGTCAGGGATGGGGTTAGTGGAAAGCAAATGAACCTCCATCCCAGTGGGCACCTGGATGTGCAGCATTGGGTAAAGGTGAGGGGCGGGGTGACAAGCTGAGCAAGTAGGAACTTGGTGGTGGTGGAAGGTTTTGGAAAGACCCTTCAGCCTCCCTGGGCTGTGAGCAGACAGTAAGCTTTGCCTCTATGTCAGCGTGCCAGGGGCAATGTGGGGTCACTTGCCTGAAGCCCCCGAATCTGGGTCCTTCCCCAGGTCTGGGGCTGTGGAGCGGCTTGGGGTGCTGGGGTGTTGCCACAGGTACCTGCACCCCCACCCAGCTCCCCCTGGGCCTCTTGGGTGGTTGCTGGTGGCATGTCTGTAGCTCAGTCCCTGCACACCGAGTCCTCCCACCACCCCTTCAGGTCAGCGCGTGATTTTTTCCATTGCTCCAAAGCGGCTGAGCTCATACAACAATATTCCCTGGGCCAACACCGCTCCTTTTTGAAGTTCCTTGTTTTGGTATTCCTCAAACTTTCGTATCCTCAGGCATGAAACACGACACCCCTTGGCGCTGGAGGCTTTTCCCTGATGCTGTGGCTTTGGTTACCCCTAGCATCCTGCTGCCAGGTGAAACCGCTGTCCCATCCCTGAGCTGCTGGTGGGTGCCATGCCCTCCCAAACTCACCACAAGTCTTAAATGGTGGTAAAATAGGATCCTTTGGCCACCTCGGCACGCCGCAGCGTGCCTCTGGCGGAGAAGCAGCCACCGGAGCGTGCTCCCGGCAGTGTTTGTCTTAGCCAGGGGCCACGGCTGAAGCCGGCGGCTCTGCCAAGCAGTGAAAATGCCAGAGCAGTGAGTTTTATCCCACGGTGTTTGATTTGTGGTCGCGGTGGAAGTCGGGTCAGGAGCGAATGTGGAGGATGCGGCAGAAAAAGAGCGATTTCGAGACAGTCGCGAAAACATCTCGTGGTGTCAGAAGTCGGGGTTTTCTCCTTTGTTTTTCCTCCCCCGCTGCTGGCCGCGCTGGCTGCGAGGTGAAGTTTATGGGAGGAATAGCGCGGTTCTGGGAAATATTTTGCCTAGCTTGTGTTGTTGAATTTTATTTTCTCTTTTTCTGGCAGCAGATGAAGGAAAAAGGAACACAAACAGCTTGGCCGGTGGGGTGTTGGTCCAGAATCAGCCTGGGCAGCGAGCGGCTGCTGCGCTGGGGACAGAAAATACTCGAAAGCGGACGGGGTTTTCATTGCTTTCATTCCTCTCGCTCTCTGTGTCCCCGCTCTCAGCTGGCTCTTAGGCTGTTAAACGAGGGGTGAACACATCTCCCTGTTAAGGCAAGGATGTGTGTTGATGCTCCTGGCCTCCCGTGTGTTCTCACTGATTAAAATCCTAAATTCTTCCATTTTTTTACAAGATTTGGGGTTTCTGTGCCGAACTGGAGAGTCTCTATGGCAACAGCTAAAGGCAACTTTTATCCCTAACCCTTTTTTTTTTTTTTTTTTTTTTTTGGCAGAGGGAGGAAGAGGATGGGTGCTGATGCTGGGGCATCAATAACTATTTGAATCCATTTGAATCCCCTGAATATTTGGGGTAGTGAGTGCTGGGAGAGGACTGGGACTGTTGGAACTGAAATACAGAATTGCTTTGTGCCTATGAGGCCAAGGGGCTGGACCCCTCTCCCCTCTGCCAATTAAAGTATTTTTTTGACTGTGGGAGAGTGCAGCGTCCCATCCATCCCTGCATCCATCCCACCCCAAGGCCAGGAGTTTCCCACTTGGGTTTGTCATTTCCGGAGGAGTTTGGAGCCATTCTTGGAGCGTGATTGCAGCAGCATTTCAAGACACAATTAAAACCTGAACCTTTTAGGAAAAGTTGCAGCATGTAATAGAAAGGAAACCAGCTGGGCTAGATTGAAGCATAATAAGTTTTGGGAGTAATTTTTAGAATTCTATACTGTAGGTCTTTCTAGAAAGATACTATACAATTTAATAACATGTTATATTCCTATATGCTATATTTAAATCATCCTATAGTATTGTGTAGGAGGAATCTAATTTTCCACTACAGGGTAATATACCTTTCTATAGGTTTTTGGTTGTGTTTTTTTTTTTTTTTCATCCAATAGTGTTAAATGAAAAATTATATCCTTCCTAGAAAATCTAACAAAATGATGAGAAAACAATACCCTTAATTTATTTAATAGAGCATGTAAGTATTTTCCATAGGGGTTTATGTGGCTGCATAAAAACCCAGTTAGGGCCTGTTGGGGAGGTGATTTGAGATAGGATGGAGATGAGTTCAGATGCTGTCCTGGCCCAGCAGTGTGGGGGCTCTGAAGTGGGGGCCTGGGAGTGTCTAAATGGGGAAAAATTAAAAATAAATAAAAGCCAGGACTTTCTTGCATCTCTGTTTCCCCTCCTGGAATGTGGTTGGAGAGAAGATGGAGTGGTGGGTGCAGGGCTGTGGTATGAGCTGCTGGAGTGGGGTGAGGCTGGGGGCCAAATCCTGTGCTGGGGGCTGGTAGCCCCAGTGTCTGCAGGGACTGGAGAAGGGAGCAAGGAGCTCTCCTTGCTCAGAGAAATGGCCTCTGGAAATAGCAGGCAGGGGGTGTAGCATGCAATGTGGCTGTTTGCAGCAGGCTGAGGAGGGCAGGAGGGTGGTCCACTGCAGGGTGGACGATGCTCTTGCACGTATTTTGCAGCACTGCCTTGTCTCTAAGGGCTGAGTTCCGTTGTGGTGTTGCCTGGTGACACGTGGATTTGGCCATACTGTCGTGTTCAACGTGAGGCAAAGATGTATTCTCTGCACTGGGCTGATGGGGAGGTGTGACAGGGTCCAGTGGGGAGATGGCAACTGGGCCCTTCTGTGTGCTCACTCTGCTTCGTGGGGGTTAGGGCGGGGTCTGTGTCAGCTGTAAATCCCCATTGCTGAGATGCAGCACCCCAAGGGCTGGGGTACATGTGACTCTCTGTGGGAAAATGTGGGGCAGAGGTTCCTCTTCACCTTAGCTTGGAGGTGCCCATCACTGTGGCTTCAGGGACCTGCATGGCCAGGTCCCCACCGGGCTCCCAGGTAGCTGGTACCATCCCAGAGAGAAGCAGGGGAAGGTGGTGGCCTTGGTCCTTCCAGGTCCCTAGAGGACAAGCGCCTTTTAATAGCCATGGCAACTAATAAGCCCTGCGTGGTGACAGCCCTGCTGTCTCCATGGAAACGGACCGAGCATCACATAGCAACATGTGCCTCATGTACCCATGGAAACGGGCGGGTAGCTTTTTAGCATCCTCTGTTAAATCTCTGCTCTGGGAGGTGGTGGTGGGGTTTATCCCAGGGTGAACCCACCGCTGTGGGGAGTGGGGGCTTGAGTGAAACTGGGGAAGGGCTCAGGGGCTTTGGAGGAATTGGCTTTGTAAGGTGTCCCAGGGCACAGTCCAGTGGGATGTTCCCAGGCTGATGAAGATGTAGAAGAAAGGTGCTTGCTGTCCAGTTTTTGTCTTCCTCATGACGGCAGCAGGCCTTGGAGGGGAGCAAAATGATTTAATCATCTGATGGGCTTTGGGTTGCTGAAGGGAGAGAAAAATAAGAGATAGTCAGAGCTGGAGGGCTGGAAACCACCTCGCCACAGGCAGAACAGAGTCACAGTAAGGTATTTGTAGGCGAGTTTTCTTTGTGGTGGCTGGGGTCACCTCATCCTCAAGCTGGGGTTTTCCCAGCCACCAAAATGGGTTTAGAGGCCGAGAATGCTGCTCCTTGATGGGCAGCATCCGGGAAAGGGGGGAGGCAGCAGGACACGCACCATCTCTCCATGCAGCCTGTGCCATGGCTTGCTCAGCACCTCATTAACCAGCCTGAGGTGCTACAGGTTAATTAGGATTTGTAGCTGGTGAGTGTGAGGCGTCTGCTGGGGTCACACCATGGGAGGTTCAGAGCAGCCCCAGCTCATGTAAAACACTGCGGACGTCAAGTTGCACACACGTGCTGGGTGCAGCATTCGCTCTGAGTCGCTTCAGCAAACACAGCCCTTCCTCGAATTTATCCACTAAAAGGCTGAAAATTTTTAGGAACTCATTTATTTGGAGCTGTTGAAGCGTTTCTTGCAAATGCGTTTCAGCCCTTTCTTCCCCCGTTGTCGCAATGTGTTTTTAATGGGAAGACTGCATGGACACTTAGGAGTATCCCTGGTTTCTGTAAACACCCCTGCGAATAAATGAGGGGGCTTTGGGAAGGTTTACAGGTTTGGTTTTTTTAGAGGTTGTGAGCTGAGCTAGTTAATATGAGCTAGTAAATTTTTTTGTTTGTTTTTTCTTGGTGAACATTCAGGCCAACCTTTTATTGCTTGTTTTTCTCCTCACGGCTGGTGCTTGGTCTGCAGGGGACTGGGAGACACCATTAGGTGACTCCTTCAGCAGTGCCCAAATCCCACTGGCTTTTTGGGGGACTGGAGCTCTGACTTTGCTCAAGTGCTTTTTGGGTGGGACTGGGGGACTTGGAAACTTTTGGAGTTTTACCTGTCTTTTATTTGTTGTGGGAAAATGAATGTGGGTCAAGAGCGGGGCTGGTGCTGTGGGAAAGGTATTTCCTGTGGGACAGTTTTGGGTTGTGGGTCCATCCTGGTGAGACATAAAATCAGTGCCATGCTGGGTAAACTGTGGAAAATTTTCCATTAAAACTGTGGAAAATCTGTGCTGAAGCTCTTCTGTCTGTCCGGGCTGGCAGCAAAGACCCACCTCTGTGGTTGTGATGTGCCCTGATTGATGATCTTGGGGCTCCATTCAACCAGCAGCAAGGTGGTTAAATAAATAAATAGATAGGGAATTGGGATACAATTTCCAACTACTGGGCTTCTTACCCCAGCAAGTGTGTTGTGCTTCTGAAATGGGAGTTAGCCCCAAGCCCTGGGTTCAGCAGGTACCCCCCCTTGCCAGCATTGGGCAGGAGTTGCCCTCTCTGGCTCCCTGGTGCTGACCTGGGCTTATCCCACTGTGTGCAGGAGGCTCAGGGAGAACGGCTCTGAGGAAGGCTGCAGCCTGCTCAACGAGGTTTAATTAAATCTGAAATCCCGACTGTTTTCTCCTGGGCTTTGGCTTTGGGATGCCACGGGTAGGGAATCAGTGGAAGGAAATAATGAGAATTAGAGCAACTTCAAGGGCTGTTGCATTCTCAGCGAGCAGGGGGCTAGAGGCCGGGTGGGCTGCAGTGGGACAGAGCTGTGCTACTCCTTTGAGATCACTCCTGGGGAAAGACTGTGCCATCGCTCCAGCTGAGCGTCATCCAAATCGGGGATTTGTTCAGACCCAGAGCTCGGAGTTGGCAGTGCCATCTCCAAATCCCCCGTAATGACTGAGCAGCTCCGAGCAAACATCCCCTCCAGTGGGTGCCTTCTCCCCCCCCCCCCCCTTTTTTTAGGGATGTGCTTATTAAGGCTGCAAGGAGCCTGACTATAAATGAGATACAAATGTACAGTTAACGCCGTGTCTCCCCAAGGCCAGTGTAGGTATTTTGGTATTTAAACTAGCAGAGCCAAGGGGAAGGAGCCAGCAAAGGGGGGGGGGGGAGAGGAAAAAAGGAAAAGTGGCTCTAATTGAGGTCAGTATTTGAACAGTAAAGACCAATTAATGCTTCTGAATCAATAGGTGTGCGTGACTGAACTAACACATCCCCACTGAGGGCTGGTACAGGCTGAGAGCTGGCCTGGGGTGAGCCGTTGCTGCAGCGGAGGTTTCAGTCTTGGCAGAGATTTCACTGTTGACAGAGGTTTTGGTGTTGGCAGAGGTTTGACTGTTGGCAGCCCTGGAGGATACTGTGGGCTGAAACTGACGGTTGGTTGTGAGGGCACCGGTGGGCAGCTCCTCCTGCCTCCAGCCTTGCAGGAACCTGTGAAAATCCACTTACACCCCCAAACTGTGGTCCCTACCCACTGCATTTCCACCACCCAGTTCTTCAGGTCGAAGTGGATTAAACTGGGGGGAGGATCCCTAGCTGGGATGCACTGGTGGTGCAGAAGTGGGATGCAGCCGAAGTGCTGAGCAGTGCTTCCCCCCAGGTCCTCATCGGGATGGACCTGAGCCGCAGACACCCCTCTGCTTGACTTTTGGCCATCCAAGCCTTTCCAGGGAGGTGGCTTAGCAAATGTCCAGCATTCCCAGATTCACATTTTTATTCTCCTTTATTGCTCTTCCAAGAAAACATGTGTGTGCATGGGGAGAGGAGATTATCACGTTAGTGTTAAATACCCCCGGGGGAAGGTGGGGAGGGCAACTGAGTTGTTTTTCCTAGTCTATCTCCCGAGGACAGCTGGCCAGAGCAGCAGCACGTGCTTCTGTAATGTGGCACCCATGGGTGCAGCCGTGCTGGGCACTGCAGCGTGCAGGCAGTTGATGCCTGGTGAGTCTGCACTCCCAGCAGACACAAGAGCACAGCAGGGAGGAGGAAAAAGAATCCTTGTTGTTATTATTCCACGAATTTTATACACTGAACTGATGCATATGGCAGATGAGATGATTTGCCTCCAGGCATACAGGAAAAGCGATGCGAGGCAGGATCTTTTTGGCAATCCTGTGTCTTAAACGTGAGATGAATTTTTTCTGGGATGGGAAGTGGGTGGAGGGGCTGTGGTTTGGGTCCTCTTGGGTCATGCTGTCCCTGCACTGTGGAGCTGGGTGAGGCTGCAGTTTGTCCCAATGGTGCTGCTTTTTCATCCCCATCCTTTCAGAGGAGGGGAGAAAGTCACTGCTATTTCCACCGTTTCCAGGTTAGGAATTCAGGACGCTCTCAGGTTTGCCGGAGGAAGGTGGGGGAAAGGCTGTAAAACCTGGCTGTGCTCAGGAGATTATTTATGGCCGGGTTCGGTGCCACGTTTGATGCCTTTCGCTGCCTCGTTCCCACCTCCCACGGCCCCTCACTGCAGCTGGGCTGGAGGAGGGGGAAAGGGAAAATGCCTTTGGCAGCTCCCACGGGGCCTGATCCTGCCCTGCTTGGGCAATGGGGGCGATGAGTATGTCAAGTCTCTACAGGGTGCTGAGCCAGTAGGTCTCACCTGGCATCTCACCTGGCCTGGCTGGAGGAGCATAAGGGCCAGGAGGTTGGTGTCAGTATCCCCGTGCCAGCTCCCTGCAGGGTGACACAGATCCTGGGGACCCCCCGCCCCCAGCCCCTCCCGCTGTCGCTGCCGAGGACGCGTGGGCAGACGGGATGAATGAGCGGTGCTTTCGGAGACGCTCGCAGCAGGTGCTGACGACCGTGGCTTGAAATACCGCATCACCTTAAATAGGTGGGTTTTATTTTGCTTATGAAAAGGTAGAAGAAAGCCTGTTTGCTGGCCAAGAGTGTCAATGGGAGCTTCCTCCCCTCTTCCTCCTCCTCCCTCGCCACCTGTGGAGCCTTGTGACCAGCACGAGGCTGAGGATGCTGCAGGTTGGGAGGCCATCGGGTACCAGGGCAGGTGAAGGATGTGTCCCCCTGCACCACTCTGGGTGCAGCAGCACGGGCAGGCTGTGGTGTTGGACGGGGGTGTCAGGGCTTGAGTGCCGGTTTAACTGTGCTCCAGCTGCGTCCCTGGGAGTCAAGCACAGCTCCCAGAGGTGCCCGCGGTCTCGGCGTTTCAGCCCCTGTCCTTTGCTGTCACTTCCCTTGGAGCTGGTAGAGACTCGGTGAACCCAACACCGACACAAACAAAGTTTAGAATCGGCACAAAACCGGCGGCTTCCTTTGCCTCCAGCCCCATCCTGAGCTGCGGATGAGAAGTGTGATTTATGTTTTCATGCTTTTCTAGTGATTTCTGGTGTGTTCCCACGACTCCAGCTGCCGGGACAGCCGGGGAAGCAGCTGGCTGGGCGAGCTGGCAGCGCCGGGCACTCCTCGCTCCTCCCGGCTGGCCCACGCCTGCCCAAATAAAAGCTGGGGAGAACGCGGAGCTTGCAGGCTGGTGCTGGAGGTGCGGAGGGTGCTTTAGCAAGCTGGCATGTTCTAAAATTACCGAGGCTGGTTCCCTGCTGGCGAAATCGCTCGCAGGGTGCTGTGTGCCCCGCTTCCTCGGCAGCGCTGCCCGAGAGAGGCTTATGGCACAGCATCTCTCGTGGATAGAGGGGCTCCAGTGTGGGGTCGGGTCAGCTGGCGCTGGGTGGGCTGTGGGGACCCGCCGCGTGCGAGTTTGTGGCCAGTAAACACTGTCATTTTGCCATTACGTCCCCCGTCGCCGTCACACAGGCGCTGGCGATGCTGCCTGTATCCACCCTGCCGGCAACCTGAGTCCGGCGCCCGCCAAACCCGAGCGGCTCTGCAGAGCAGCCTCCATTGATTAACAAATTGTTGCGTAACCTCTAACGAGGCTCCTCTCCGGTTTTACAGCCACTTGCCTCTCTCCCCCCTCTAATTAAGTTGGCTCACGATTCCAGCTGGGTTTGCTTTCCAAGGAGGGCTGCTGAGCGGGTAACAGGGGCTGCTGTGCCCCGCCTCGCCTGCCCTGGTTTTGAGTGTTTTTTCAGTGCTGGGTCAGTGGTGGGGTTGAGATCAGGGACAGGGCAGTGCCTTGTGCGTGTGGGAGTGCGCCGGGGCACCACGAGCCTCGCCGCTGCCCTGGGTGGGTGCGGAATGAGGAGCCTGCTGCTCCAGCGTTGCCGGCCCGAGCTGCTGCTCACCCGCTGGAAATACGCAGAGTCACTGAGCGCTGCTGCCTGGAAGGAGGAAAAAGCTGAAATATTTTTCTTGGAGAGAGGAGGGAGCCCGGACGGGAGGGCAGGGAGGGACTGCAGCGTGCCGGCGCTCGGCAGCAGCCGGGGGGGTTGGCTCCTTTCTGCGGTGACCCCGAGGGCCGGGCACGGTCCCCTTGGCCCGAGCTCGCCCTTGCTGACACGCACCATTGGCAGCAGCCGGCTGAGCCGAGGATGCTGTGGGGAAACCCGAGAGGCTTTGGCTTTGCTGGAAATGAAATGAGGAGAGGGCAGGGGGGCCTCGTTGGCGGGGGGGTCTGGCCTTGCTTCCCCACTTGGGGTGGAGGGAACAAAAGAGGAACCTGCGGTGACATTTCAAGTATTGCACAACTTGGCGCAATTGGCAGCGGGTTGGCTTTCTCATGCTGTTCCCTCCATGCATGCCCTTCTCTTTCCCTGGCCCCAGCTCTCCTCTTCCTCTCTAGGGGAGCAGCTGGCGCTGGAAGCTGCTCCTGGATGCCAGCCCCAGGGAGGATGTGCCCCACGAGCCCCTTTCCCACCCAGGGAGGGGAGGATGTGCAATGGAAACCCCCGAATGGGAGGCTGCTGGTCCCACTTTGCTTCTGTGCAGCTCCCAGGGGGTGCAGAGGGGCAGTGCTGAGCCCCACGGGGTGCTTGCTCCTGGCTGGGGATGGTGGCAGGGAGAGGGGGACATCTCTGGGGTGGTTCCTTTGGGATTGAGGCAGCCCTGTGATCCTGCTCCCATGGTGTGGGTGTTGGCTCTGTGTCCTGCTGCTATGGTCCCCTCAAAGTTCTTGTAGCTCATCTGGGGGAGCCCCATGAAAGCAGATGAGGGGGCTGGCTCTGTTGGCTTGTCCCTCTGTTTCAGTCCAGCCGGAATGCCTCCCTGCATGCCAGAGATTGGGATCTCACAGGATCCAGCTTTGCAGTGGCAGCTCCTGGGGACTTGGGGTCACAGGGGGCTCGGGAAATCCCAAAGTCTGTCCTGCTTCAGTGTCCCCATCAGCAATATGGTGGAATTGCAGGGAGAGTGGCACCCTGAACCACTGATGTGAAATGAGTATTTGGGAAATGGCAACTCTCTGGCTTCTCTCCCACCGCTCACGACCTCCCTCCTGCTCACGCAGACAATTTTTGTATCTTGCTTCTTAAAATACAAATATACGTATATAAATACTGTATCTTGGCAGCCACCGTTCCTCAGCACCTGCTGTTTCCCTGGACGAATGGGGCTTTGGTAACGTAACAGCCTCCCTGGGGCCTCGTAAAGCTGGGTTGTTTACGGCACTGTGTGGCAGCGTTGCCTGCTGGCCCCCCACTCTCCTCCTCTGAGCATCTTCCTGACTGGATCCCGCTGCAGAGGGACGGGCTCCTCAGGGGTCACCTTGCCCTGGTCCCCACGCAGGGTTTGCTGCAGGCTCTTTGTGGTGGTTGAGTTGTTTGTAGGTGCAGGCCAGAGCTGGTCCTGGCTCAGTCTTGGAGCATCCCTGCCCCACCCAGCGTGTCCCTGAGCATGGAGCTGCTGCTTTGGGTTTGGATTTTAATGTCTTGCTGGCTTCTAACAGAAATAACCAGAGAGTGGACTTGTGGTCTGTCCATGACTGGACAAGGGCACCACTCTGGGTTTCAGTAATGGTGAGGCAAAGGCATTGTGTGGCATTTGCACCCTCACTGGGGACTTTGCAGCTTGTCCCCATGCCATCCCCTCTCTGCATTTTGCAGTGGCCTTGGGGACTCCCCTGCCAGGACCCATGGAGCTGGGGCAGCCTCTGCCGTGATCACTTGTCCCTTGGCAGCTTTAGTGGAGGCATGGGACATCCCCCTCTCCTTCTTCCTCTCCATCAGCACTGGGGTGAAAGGATCATGGGGATGCTGGGCCCTGACGGAGAGAGCTCCTGCCTTTCGCTCCCAGATTCCCAGCATGGCCCCATGGAGGGAAAACCCAGCCTGGGGGCAGCTGCGAGGTTTTATAACCCTGAGAATGAATCCTAGCACTGGCCCTGCCTCTCAGGGGAGCCAAGGTCATGTCACTGCCTAGGAAACCACTCCCTGGGAGCGACAGCTTGTTAAAGAGGGAAAGAAACCCGAGGGGGCCGGGCTGGCGCTGGGCTGGGAGTGGGGGCGCGGGAAGGCTGGTGGTGGATGTGCTTCCTGCGTGTTCCCCACAGCTCTCAACACATGCTCGAGGTCTTCCCTGATTCAGGTGTGGGACCGTAGTGTTTCAGGGGAATTTCACTGCACATGGAGCACAACAATCCTGCTTCTGTATCTGCAGTCTCGGGCTTTGTTGTTTGTTCCCAGGTGGGGTGGCTCTGGTTTGAGGGAGCACAGAAAGCAATGAGCTGCAGGGTGATAGGTTGCCTTCGGAGAGGGCAGACTGTGAGCTGATGGGGTGTGTGAGACCCTGATTCCCTGCTCCCTCCCACGGACATGCAAGGCCTGGAGTTAAGGTCTGCAGGGTGCCTTGGAGGACACACAGTGAATCTGATTCCAAGTGCCTGTGTGTCACCATTGTGATCGGCTTCACTTTTGGGGAAGCAGAGCCAGGCAGTGGGAGAGCAGGTATGGCTTCAGGGGGCTAGTGGAGAGGCAGAGTGCTCTGCCCACGCTGGCCATCCCTGCTCTGACATTGCACCATCAGTGACCCAAATGAGCTGTGTCCTCAGCTGTCACCCATCATGAGAACACGTGTGTGGTCCCTGGCACTCGGCACATCTCCTGCCGTGACATCCCCATCCATTGTTGCTCCATTCACTCCATCACCAGAGTGAAAAGTGCCCAAATATAAGCTCTGCCTGGAAGCATTGGCAGCAAATGCCTCACCTGGGTCCCTGTCTCCCGCTGGGGTCCCTGTCTCCCGCCCGGTCCGTGTCTCACTGGGCTGCACGCTCAGCACCTTCTCACGGGCATGAAAAACCAGGCGAATAATTCACCCTGAATTATTCATCTCGCTAACTTATTAGCTGAACGGACGTCACTGCATTCCTTCCCCGGGCTGCCCACCAGCACATCCCAACCTTCTGAAAGCGGAGAGCATTCCTTCCCCTGCCGTTTCCGCTGGCTCGCTCTGTTTATTTGCAAATCGCCTGTTTTGCGTGTGTTACTTGGATCCCTCTGATTGCGCCTGCCTTTGATTTGGGCACGTAGCTTGCTCTGGGGGTGGCTGACCCCCGAGGGGGTGGGATGCTGCTCTGAGAACAGGGGCTTTGCCACGAGCAGCTGCGTTTTTTTCAAATTCATGATTTGTTTTCCGCCGCCGATCACTGATTTTTCTCACCGCTGCTGTCCCCGCAGCCAAGAGGATCCCGTGGGAAGCAAGGGGAAAGCAGGCAGAGGGGACAAAGTGAAGTGCATGCTTCTCTCTGGCTCTCCCTGACTGGTTTTGGTAGTGGTTGCTGCTCTCCCATTCCCAGTGCTGTGGGATGGGGCAGGCAGTGGCTGGAGCCTCTCTTCCCCAGAGCGAGTGCTCTCTAAACCTGCCCCTCAGTCCGACTGTGCCATGTTAGGGTGCAAACATCCCCAGGCTCCCCACTCTTTATGCCTTTTTCAGGACTTAGGTTTGGGCCCATCCTCTCCAGTGCCTGTGGGATTGATTTGCACATGAGACTTCCTGGAGCAAAACCATGGCCGGCTGGGGCTTTGTTCCGCTGGCCCCGTTTGGGTGTAATTCCTTGGCAGTGCAGGGTTTCAGAACTTGTCCCCTGAGTTATTTTGGGCTGCATTGCAGGGCAGAGTCACATCACGGTCTGAGTGTGCAGGTAGGGGCTGCAGGCTGAGCAGGGCGTCCAACAGAAGCAATAACCCAGGAGGATGCTGCATCCCAGTCCTCAGGTAGGAGTCTGTCCTTAAAAATCCCTGCTGAAAGCACAGGTTTCTGTAGAGAAAAGCAGCCTCCCCTGTCCTGTGGGAAGAGCGAGCTGTCTTGTCACCTCCAAAGACATCACTGGGACAGGGAGTGTGGAAGGGAAAGGTGTCAGAAGAGGGGAAAATCCCATGAAAATAGGGAGTGAAGCAGCTGAGCTGCTTCCCTGGCATGGGACACAATGACCTTGTGTCAGGGAAGGAAGAGTTGGAGGAGGATGGGATGTGGAGGGGGGTGGTTGTTCAACAGCACCTTTTCTGACCCACATCTTCCCACTGCAAGGAAGCGTCTGGAAAGAGTGGAGGTTGTTCCCTCTGCCAGGATGGATCTGAGAGACACATATCCTGGATTAGCAGTTGGGAATCTGTTTCCCCCAAGCATTTCCTTGGCAGCTCTTGGACTTGGCCATCACCTTGTGTGAGGAAGAGGTGCAGGGCAGAGCCCTTTATCCTTGCTGGGTTTTAGGGCAGGTGTTTTCCCTGAGCAGTGGGTCCTGGTTGCCACGCTGGGCTCGGGCGAGTGAGTGGCGGCGGTTCTAATTGTGACTGAATTCCTCTGAACCACAAGTGAAATCTGCAAAAATACAAAAAGTAAACAGCTTGGGGCTGAAATTCCCGGCACTTCGGGGAACCTTCCACTAGAAAAGTTTCTGAGCTGCTAACAAAAAGTCTGCCTCTCCTCTAGCCTGCCTGTGTGGGGACCCCCTGGACTGGGAGGGATGCAACTGCAGTGCCGTGGGGATGTGCTGGGAGCTGGACTGACTTCATGCTTTGGAGCAGCTGGAATTTTTTTTTTTCCCTTGTTTTTGTTTTTTCTCCTTTTTTTTTTTTTTATTATTTCTTTGCTGCTCATGTCTGCCAAACAGGGAGGTTTTAATCTCCTTCTTGCAGACTGTGAGAACAACTGCCCAGGATGCTGGAAGGACCTTTGCTGCACAAATAGGGAATAGGAAGATGGCAGTGGGAGCCAGTGCCCTGCAGTACCTGGCCTGCCTATCCCCTGGGGTGCTCTGCTTGCCCCCAGTTGTGGGCACTGGAGGGGGAGAGGCTGTAGCAAAGGGCTGAGCAGCCCTTGCCTGTGCCTCCCTGCTAGCAGGAGCTGGGGAAGATGCTGTCTCTTTGCATGTCCCCTGGAGTGGGTGGGTCATGTTCACCACATTCCCCCTGCTCAGTGGACTGGTGCCCAGCCCCTGAGTTTCCCCCTGTGCCGTGCTGACCCTGAGGAGCCCTGCTGGAGGCTGTGACAGTGACATGGAGACCCACAGAAGTCCAGAGCCCGGCTGCACCCGCTCTGCTGCATGTCAGCTCCATCCCCAGGGAACCGGGTGGCTGACAGGATGCTGGCAACCTGGCACCTGAAATGGTGGTAAATTTGGGTGAGGAAAGCCAAGTCGTGCACATGAGCACATTGGGATGTTTTTTGGGATGCCCTCCTCTTGGGAAGCTCAGCTTTTTCCTGGGAAATATCCCCGCTCTCCCACCCACACACAGACAATTCCCAGTGACCCCTTCCCCTCCTGCTAGGGATGGTCTCAGCACCTCCTGACCCCACAGCTCCACAGGGCAGCTCCGGTTCCCTCGGCCTCTCCCTGCAGGTCAGGCTTTTCTCTAGCTCTCTTCCAAGTTTCTGGATCAGCTCTTGGAAAAGTAAAACCATAAAGTTTGCCCCAGCTGGAGCAGGAACCCGCAGCGTCTGGCTTGGGAGGCAATCACCGGACCCAATGGATATTTATAATGCAGCAGTGAGGTTAAAAATAGCAGAAATTTAAGCTCAGGAAGTTGTTTTGGAGGATAAGAAACTTTTACTTTGGTATTTGGATGCCAGGACCAGTGCTGGCCATCTTATGTCCCATGCTGTGTCCCTTGGGGGTCTGCAGTCTCTTCCTCCCAGTGTGCTGAGTTCTGTTTTGTGTCTGCAGGAATTGTCTCTATTCCCAGAGGGAGTAGGGGCACCGTGGGAAGCCCTAAAAACTGTGCTGTGCCAAGTGGTGGTGCAGGGGTGAGCGGAGCGAGGCAGAGTGGAGCTCTGCTCAGGGGTCCTGGTGGCTGCAGGGCAGGGGGAGTGTGTGGTCACAGCTCCTGTGCATCCCACCCGATCACTTTTATTGTTATTGCAGCTGTTTGTTCCCCTGCCAGGGGTCAGAGGCATTCCCACCCCCTGCTCCTTGGCATCTGTGTTACCAGCCAGGCACATCTTGAGCCGATGGCCGCCCTGCTCCCAGCAGCCAGAGCTCCTTCAAACCTCCCTGGGGGTTTTCTGTGCCGTTCCCAGCTCCTCTTGCTCCGACTCACAGGCGGGATGGGGGGTGGGAGTTGGATGCTCCCCTGGGCTCTGTCCTGCATGCTCCTGGCACAGCATCCTTGTGCAAGGAGAGCCAAAGGGATAGTTTACCATCCAAAACCCAGAGCTGTTTGGTGACACAGTGTCCCCTGTGACCCCCCTTCCAGCCCATTATAGCCGAAACACCAGACCTTCCTCAAACCTTTTCCCTGTTGACACAGTGGCTGTTTTGCTTGAGCTTGCTGGGCTGAGCAGGGGTGACCTTTCCTGTGTTTGCTGTCTGGGCTTGGGACCCATCTGTGTGTCGGGCTGTGGCTCTGCAGCTCCGGTGAAGCCAGTGGGTGGTGGTGAGCACCTGGCAGGAATATCTCCCTGGTCAGTCCGGTGCCACTTCCCCCTTCTCATTTCTGTCCCTCTGGCTTTTGGCCCATCTCCTTGGACCCAACTGGGTCTTGTTTTCCTGATGCAGAGCCGTGTAGGGAGCCGGTCTCCCCTTGCACATACGCCTCAGAGCTGGGAAGCGTGTAGCCAGTCTAGGCTCCCCACAGGGATTGCATTTCCCAGTGGAGGACTAGATGGAAAAGGCTGATCTATCCAATCTCTGCATCACTACCAGCAATATAACCCCCTTTTCACAGGAAAAACATCCCCTCTTTAGGAGGGAACTTCAAGGGTTAACCTTGGGGTCACATCCTCTATGGGAAGGTGCCTGTCCCCAGGCCTGAACCCAGGGGAGGTGTGGGGGCACCCAGTCCTGCCCACCTGAGGGAGGAGAGTATCCTCCCTCTGACCTGGGGAGCAGCCTGGGACCCACCACCGGTTATTCCACCATGGTTGCACATTTTGGGGAGTGGAGCTGGTGGCCACACAGGCACTGCGGCAGCATTTCTAGCTGAGTGAAATGAGGCAGGGATGGAAATTGGAGATGAGCTGGAGGCTCTGTCTGTGACAGTGGTTCCTGTGGGATTCGTGTGGATTCGCCTGTCTGGTTCTGGGTAGCGAAAGCGATGTGTTAAACCTTTTGGGGGCTGTCCCAGAGAATCCCTGGCCTCTCTCTTCCCACTAAGCCCAAGCAACACGTGAGCCCAAACTTTGCCATCGTGATCTGTGATGAAGAGAACTTGCTAATGTTACTTTTTGGCAAAGTCTTGCTGAGAACTCCTGGAGGGTGAAATGAAACGGGGTCATAGAAGGGTTTAATTTGGTACGTTGTCCTTCAAGGGAAGGAAAAGTCAGACGAGAAGTTTTAAACATTTTATAAAAATATCCACATGTGCTCAGCGCAAAACTCACCGTCTTTACCTAATTTAGAAAATGACTTTATATGGAGAAAGATTTAACACTGCTCCATGGAGGGGAAGAATAATGAATACGTCTGCACCAAATCGCACTGTCATCCGAAGATCTCCAAGTGCTTTCAAAAGGGTTGGAGAGAAATAATTGTTCTTCTCTTCCCTGGTTTTAGAAACTGAGGCATGGGATGAGAAAGCCAGAAAAGTGCAACTTTCCTGGCTAATTTTAGCTATTTGAAGTCCAGATCTAAGTACCTAAATAAATGACCTGATTTTAATAGACTGCTGGTCAAGTCTCGGGGGTAAAACCTGGAACAAGTCAGGCTCTGTAGGTCTGCAAAGGTGGCCTGGGTCTGGAGAGGGAGCCTTCTTCCCTTAATTTGGCATTGCCTCTGTGAGCCTTGCTCAGATCTAGGATCAGATGAAGCTAATGAGAAGGAATTTGTCTGAATTTCTTTGAACTTAAGAGGAAAAATAAGGAGTTTCTGTTTGGGGCAGCTGTGTTGTGGCCAGGTGAGTTCAGTGCCCTCAGTGGTGCTGGGGGACAGGTGCTGGATCCCTTTCAGTCTGGGAAGCAAAAGGAGATCCAGGCTTTTCAGCTCTGTTGTCACACCTCAGTCTCTGAAATTTGTTTCGTAATAAATGTTGCAGGTGGTGAAGGAAAAGAGGAAAATGAGCTAAGTGAAGCACCTGTGTACAGCTCCTCGGGTGAGGAGTCGCACAGGACCATCTCCCGCCTCTGCAGTGATGGCAAGGCTGAGGCTGCTGCCCTCAGCTCCCATCCTGCTGCTGCCCCAGGCTGCTCCTGCTGCCCAAATATAAACCCAAATCCCTTGAAAGGAAAACACTATCTCTCTTGCTCAGCTGAGCAGTCTGCCGGGTCTCCAGGGTCAATCTCACCAGGAATGAGCGGTGAAATGCTTGCAGAAGTGGAGCTTTGAATTAGGTGGGCTTAGCTGGGATCCTAAAGCTGAACAAGGTGAACCTGAGGACAGATGGGGGCTGGTGGGTCGTGCCAGGAAGTATGACCTGTTTCCAAAATGCCTGCCCAGGCTGGGAAGATGTTTCCCTGAGCCCCACAGCTTGTGTTGCAGGGGCAGGGAGGATCTGTGGGGAGATGCTGGCAAGGTGACCATGTGAGGAGAGGACAAAATACCTGTCTTTGTGTTTTGCATCCTTGAAAAGGTCTGAGATCACTTGTGCACCTCTCTCTGTGCAAGAACAAATTATAATTTAATTATATGTCTGCAACACCAACCTTTTGTGATCAGGGTCTATCTGATGAGTGAGAATTGCAAATAATTCCTGTGACCAGGGGCTGGTCCTAGTCCTGGCACTTCCATCTTCTCATTTGCATGCCACTGCTCGCTTTATTTTGTTTTTGTGCCTGGCGTGTCCTCCTGCAAAATCACCTCCCTCTGAAGAGGGATGGCTGGGCCGGGCGTTTCCAGAAGGTGCCCCTGAGACTTCTCTATCCCAAATCTGCATTGTTTTGGGATGGAGCTCACAGGGTGATGGATGGGTGAAGCACAAATCCAGCTCCTCTGGTCGCTGCTGGTTGCTGGCAGCACGGAGGTTCCAGCCTGATTGCACCTGGCACTGGCAGAGCCAGGGGACCCGTGATGCAGGGGCAATATTTGCCCCCAACAGGAGCAGGGTGCTGGGCAGCCAGCAGCACCAGCAGGGACAAGGCACCCAGGCTTTGGCATTTTGCTTTCCACTTGCTGCCCAATGGCCCTGTGCCTGATTTTTTGTTTCCTCCCCATTTTATTCCGTCTGAACATGATCCTTCGTGCTGCAGGACAGTGGGAATTGCCAGCTGGGCTGCCTGGCCCTCTTGATGCTCAGTGGGGAATTGCTCACGGGTGGCTGCTCTCATGGGAGACCCACCTGCTTTTGCTCTCTCATCATTTAGAGATGTCTCCTCCTCAGAGTGTCTGAAGTGCATCTCCTGGCCCGCTGGCACTAAGGGCAGTAGGAACTGTGGCTGTGGCACAGATGGGTTGGGAAAGACCAGATCAGGGGAAAATGAATTAGGACACACAGAAGTACCCTTGATCGGGACAGTAACCTCTAATCCGGCTCAGTTCTCCTTATTTACAGTTGCTGAGAGGGAAGGCAGGAGAAAAGCAGCCTGGCAAGATGCACAAAGCTGATCTCCTTCCCCCCCAGCTGCTTTGCTCTCGCTAATGTATTTGCTGGCAGCGCTCGCTGTCCCCGAAGCATTTTGAGCGCGGTCGGAGCAACTGTTCGCAGCCAAAGACAGGAATGTCGGAGCAGGCACGGGACTGGGAATAGCTGGGGGGGGTGATGGGAGCCCCCAGCCCCCTCAGTACAGGGTGCTTGTGGAGAAACGAAGTGCTGTGTCCCCTCCTTGGCTGGCAGAGGTGGAGATGCAGCAGGGAAACCTTGCAGCCCCTGACTGCAAGGGCTCTGTGTTTCCCTCAGCGCCCACAGGGTGTTTCTGCTGAGGAAAGGGACTGGGTGCTGGGGAGGTTTCCCCAGGCTGTCCTGCTTGAAAATATTCCCTGATTAGGGCCAGGGCTGTTTCTCTTCAGCTCAGCACTCAGTAAGAAGAGTAGGGACATCTGAGAGCGCTGCCCGGTACAGGGACACAAGGAAGGACAGAGTCCTGAGGGAATCGATTTGGTTGTACCTTGCAGTGTTGCAGAGGAGATCAAAATCTCCCCCAAATCTCCTACACCATAAAATGAAGCATTTGATACTCCTGGCTGCAAGGACGTGCTTCCCTCCCAAGCATCCCTGGACCCATGCACTCCGGCGCCCGCTGCGGAATATTCTGGCATTTTTAGTATGGGTTGGTGCGGTCACTGCTCTTGTTCCAGGCGAAGGCAATGAGAATTTTATGAGGTGTAAATGGATGGTGAGTGCCTGAAAGCATCCATGTCCCAGCTCCATGCATGCACATGCCTCTGCACCTCCTCTCCTCGGCCAAAATGTCTTGTCTCCCTGCAGGCTCAGAGAAAAGATAAATATTAGCACTGTGAGATGCTCTAATCCAAGTTTCTGTCCGTGTTGCTGTTGTTGTGGTTAAAAAACCCTTCTTCTAGCTGCAAAATTCATTAGGGTCCAGTCTCCGGGGTTCAGAGGGAAACCGGAGCAGCTGTTAATGAGGGAGCAGTAATATCTAGAGCTCGTTTCAGAGCAATAATGGAATTAGAAAGGAGACAAACACACATCGGTCCCGTGCTTGATGGCTTTATTTTCGGCTTCCTTGTTGCTTTTCACTTTATTAGTTAGAATTAGAACATCCATTTTGCATTAGAGGGCAAATGATGAAATCACACGGGATCAGAGAGAGGTACCAGCGATGGGCTGAGATGGGGAAGTTTGAGCTTTCTCAGCCATTTTGGAGAGTTTTCACCACAGAGAGCAGGAGTGAGAAGTGCACAGGGAGCAGGAGGGGATGGTGAGGCTGTGATGGAGAGGGAGACAGGACAGTGAAGGGCAGGAGCTGGAGCCTGCAGCCTCTTTAGCGAGGCTTGTAATATCTTATTAATGGAAAAGAAACTGCAATTTTTATTTTGTGGAAATTCTTTTGTTCCACATTAAATTTTAAAGCGCTTTGCTCCCATTACAGCCTCCTGCCGGAGCGCGGTGCTGGCTGGGAGGAGCTGCCCTTTGAAAGGTTTTGGGAGGGCCCATGTTTGTGTCCAGGCTGGGGGAGCAGTGCAGGGGTTCATGGTCCTTCCCTGGGGCTGGCAGCCCAACCCCAACACTCGGGTTGCACCCGCTGAGCTTCACTCAGAGTCTGGGGTGGGGGCCGTGGAAGGTGCTGGGGGTGGGCTGTGTTGGTCTGCGTGCCTTTGGTAGGTGCTGGGGCTTGGTGAGGGCTTGCCTACACCCGGAGCTCTTTCTTAATTAACTCCATGTGCGGAGACACACGGGTCCTGGAACAGGAACAAGGCACCCTTATTCCCCAATAAAGCTTGTCTGCACATGGAGTAAATCAATAGCAGCTCGTCAGGAGCGTGCTGGCTGAAGATGCCGCCTAAGGATGAGTCACATGCAGAGAAGGGGCAAAAATTTAAAAAAAAAAAAAAAAAGGTATAAAAAAATCCAAGATTTGAGTCCAGACTTGGAGTTTGGAATGCCCATTGTGTTGCTGGTGTGCCAAACCAAAGGGCTGTCTTTGTACTGTACCCTCTCTCCTGCCTGCTAAGCCTTGCGGGTGGTTGGAGCGGAATTTTGCACCTTTATCCCATAATTATATGCTGGGGTGGGGGTGGCTGAATATCAGGACTCTCTGTGACTTTTAAGTTGGTTTGTGGGTTGGTCCCCACTGAGCTCCACAGCAAACAGTGCTGACCTTGGGCTCTGAGTGAGGAGGCAATTGAATGTGCTGGCACTGAACAGCTCTAAGGGTGTTTTGGAATACCAAAGGTTGTCCTTGTTGCTTTTCCTAAACTGAAATGAGTGAGGCTTGGGTGATGTGCAGGAGGTTGGGAACCTGGGGAGTTTGGTACATTTTTCATGAAGCTTTTGGGGAGATCAGAAGCGTCAGAAATAATTTGGTTTAAGGCTCCTGAAGTGGCCAAATGCCCTGAGTGAGGCTTTTCCAGAGCAACCTGGGGCTGTGCCAGGACACAGCGGTGTGTGGGGTCAGATCCAGCTGCAGGAGCAGAGTCTAGTAAAGGTTTTGGAGAGGAAAGGATGGATTGCTTCTTATAGGGGGCTGAGTGGCAAGAATGTTTCCTACCTCTGTCCCAGCCCAGCAGTCACTGATGGTGAGGGTCAGATCATCTGCACCGAAGGTGTCCAGGTCCTTGGCAGGGCTCGCAGCAGGACACAGACCCCCAGAGTGACAATTTCCACCCAACTGTGCTCAAACCAACCTCATCCCCAGCCATCTCAGCAAAGAGGAGATGAGAAAGGGATGGGGAAATGGAGCCTCTGCGGCTGCTGAGGTCTCTTTGCCTTATTTCTCTCTGACCAGCAACTCCTGGGACAGCGGGTGCCCAGCACCCTCCAGGGCTTATTCTGCAGGATTGAATGAATGAATGGAATAAATGCATTTTAAATGCCAGGTTATGACACAGGTGACAGGCTCTAGAAGACAGCAGTGGCTGAGTCCCTGTCTCCCTTCATAGAGGTTTGGCTCGGTGACACCACACTGTCGGTGCTGCCAGCACAGGAGGAGCCACAGGGGTCAGAGTCAGTCCCTTGTTGTTGTCGGAGTCTCTCCGAGGCATCACAAATGATGTACCATCCGCTTTCTGAGCTTCCTGGCTATTGTCAGCTGCTGTTGAAGCCTGATGCTTCAATTAAACGGGGTGTTTTGTGTTTAATAAATTCCCACTTGAGTCATGCCGGCGGGAGGGCACTGGCCCGATCCCTGCCAATGGCACTGTGGGTGGTTCCCCCTGAGAGTCTCCCGCCCTATAGAGGCTACCCCACGTGAGTTCATACCCTGCACCCTGTCAAGCTTGTCTACCTGATCCTTGGGAAGAAAAACCCTCTTGCTGGGTTAGCTGCGCCTTGGGATACACAGAAGGATCTTCAAATGCTGGGAGCAGAATGAGCATCCCCAGTGTCGTGTCCCCTCTTGTCCCCTTTCCTACCATCCCAGGCAGCCAACCCTGTGCTCACCCGACTCCCTGTCTGCTCCCACTTCCCATCTTTGCAAGGAGATGTCAACACTCTGTCATGAAGCTGAAAGCACCAAACCGGTGTGATGCCCCAAACCCCCGGGAAGCCCTGGATTGCTGCCTGCATCCTACCTGCTGGGAGTGTGGGAAGCTGCCCTTGCTGCCAGCCATGCCTTCTTTCCTCTTTGACTTTCCTCTCCTGGAGGGAAGGCTGGACTGGTCTGTTTCCCCTGGGAATGCCAGGATCATGTGGAGCACAAACCTGGGTTACCTCCAAGAGCAAGCAGGGTGCCCAGATAGGCAGAAGGGCATTACAAGGGTAGAGGATATGGTTGTGCCCCTCTCTGGTTGAGTGGCTGGCACAGTGGGGTGCAGGTCCCCTGGCATTCCTGTGGTGGCACCACCATCCTCACCTTCACTTCCTCTTGCACTCATCTGGGGAAGGAAAACCAGGGTGTTTGCCATCCCTGCAAACAGATTCCATAGGATGCACCTTAAGTTTTACAAGAAAGCCCTTTTTTCTGTCATCTTTTTTAGGACTTGAGATATTTCATCTAGCTTCCATCATGCAAACCCCACTGTGGAGCTCCTGCCTGCTTCTTGGGTCTGTACACCTTGCCTCCATGTCTGCCTTTGCAGTGGCAGCAGGCAGTGGGATGTGGTCTGTGTAGGGCATCACGTCTGAGTGCAGAGCAGGGTTTGGGCTGGGGCACGTGGGGCAAGTCCTGCTTTTAAGCTAGTCTTGCCTTGTTTTGGGCTGGGCTGCAGCTGTGTGTGAGACTGGGAGGTATTTTGGTGGCATCTCCTACTGCGTCCATACAAGTGCCATGGGCAGGCACTGGGAGCAAGCCCTGCTGAGCCCCCCAACCTGCTCCATCTCCCTGTGCCCACGCCAGCTCAGCCCTGGGGAGAGCAGCTTGCTGCACCCAGTCGTTCCACATAAACCCCATGCCTGGGATGGATTTTAGTCACTGCGGTATTTTGACGTGGCGTCAAGATGTTTCTGTTCATGCAGACGAACGTTCCTTGTAGACACCTCGAGAACTGAGTCAGGCTCACCAGCATCTCCCCGATGCAGTCACGAACTGGCTGCAGCCTCTTCCATACAGGGAAAAAGGCAGCAGGTTGAAGTGGTCTTGACCCCCATTTCCCCACCTGCAGAATGACCTTCTTGCCACTCATCCCCACTGTGAAGGCTCTGCATTGATTTCACTGAAAACCACTATTTTTCTTATTTTTATCGATCGTAGACTTCAAAATCCAAAGTGTGTAAGATGGGTCCAGTCTAATTAGTACTTAACCTGCAACAAAATATTGTATTTTACATTGTTTTTTTTTTTTTAAAGAAAGGAAACATTGGCTCAGTTTCTAAGTGAAACAGTTTAGCAGGCCAGGTGGAAAATCACCATCATATTCAGACTTCGTAAACATAATTTCTTTAATACTTTTTTCACTCAGCTTGAAGCCAGGTAAGAAAACATACGCAAAAATTGGTGGGTAGTTTGAGTTGCCCCAAAGATGTATTTCTCCAGCAAAGCTTTGAATGGAAAATTATACCCAGCGTTGGCTAATGCAAGCCATTAAGTGGAAAGGGCTCAGTTTTCTGGTGATCAGGAACAGATGCTGGGGAAGGGTTTCCCTGAAGGAGACTATCGCCTCAGTTACCCTCTCTATCACAGCAGCACAGACATTATCCTGAGAAAGTCCTGGGAACGCCCCTGGCTGTTGTCTCCAGGTCAGGTCAGGACTGTGGCAGCACTGAAGGGAAGGGAGAAGGTGTGGGGACGTGGGGTCTGTCCCCCAGCTCTGTTTTAACTGGTGTTAAACCATTTGGACCCTTCCAAAGCAGCAATCCCAGTTCCTCCAACCCTTCTGTCCTGGCTTGTTCCATAGGGTTAAAATGATGCAGGGTTTGTCCTTGGATTTGTCCTCTGAGTTTTTTTGCCAGACTTGACCAGGTTTCCTTAGGGACTTTGAGCTTGTACCCTTCTGCAATCAAAACACTGGGCTGGGAACACGAAGGGTGCAGCTGCAGCAGATGTGGCTGGAAGCCGAGTGCTTTCAGCTCATCTTGGAGCCGGCGCAGCCAGGACTTATACTGGCATCTCCCCCATGTGGAGACTCCCCCAAGCCCCGTGCTGCCCATTTGGAGAGTGAGGATGGGCAAAACCCAGAGTCTGAGCTTCTCTGGAGGCCTTGGAAGGTGTTTGCCTTGATGTGGTAGATATTTCCCTGCTTGGTGGAAGAGGGTGAATGAAAGGGTGCTTTGGAATGCCCTCATGCCTGCTTGCCTTTCGGGAGGTCTTGGTAATGACTCTGTGAGTCTGGCAGTGTGGAGTCTGCTGGTGAGGGCTGTGCCATGCCACAGAGTTCCCTCCAGTGCATCTCTCCATGCCCTGATTTCCCTGTCTGTCAAATCCCTCCTGTGATCATCCCTTGCCCAGTGTCTGTGGATGTATGGGAACGTGTGGAGGGCAGGGGGGTAGAAACAGGTCGTGCACCTGGGATGGAGATGGAGCTGTTTGTTTAGCTTGCTCTCAGCCCAGCTCCTCAACAACAGCTCTTCCTCCGAGGTTTCCCCTGGCCCTCAGTCAGCAGAGGGAATTCCCTCTCCCTTTGCCTGAGCTCCAGCTGGGATTGCTGTAGGGAACATGCAGACAGGCTGTAATTGTCATCTCTCCCCGTGTTCACCAGGTTTTGTGGTCCTCACTTGGTGCCATCCTGTACCTGCTCATCCAGGTGATTAGGGATGCACTGGATTAGTCATCAGCAGTGATGGTTGACCCTGCTATCCTGTCTCCTGCACTCCTGCTACCTCTGCTGACATCCCCTGCCCTGGATGAATCTTTCATGCACTCACTTCATGTATTTTTAATAGGCTGGGATTGGGTTTGAGCTTAGGCAGGAGTTTATGGGACTTGAGGGGCTGCATCCAGTGGGATGTGGCTGAGGGGAGAGAGTGGTCCCCAAGGGAGAGTGCTTTGGAGGGGGGCAAAGAGCCCATTTTACCTGTGCCAGGCAGGGTGCTGATCCTCACAGAGAATATTTTGGCTCCACAAAGAATATTTTGGCTCTGCAGGGATGGGCATAGAGTTTTCCTGGCCAAGGAGGGTTAACCCAGCAGCGGTGGGAGCAAAGAGTGAGCTTGTCAGGCGTCGTAAGGGAAGCGGAGGAGCTGCCAGGATAATTAGCACAGGCTTGTTCTCCCCAGCACGTCCCTGGGATGCAGCGGGGCTGTAATCAGCCTGTCGCTTCCCAGCTTTATTAATACATTGATTTTTGGGGTTTTGGCTCCATGCAGCGTGGTGCCTGCCAGCCAAGCCTCTGTGGGAAGCTTGGGGATTCAAGGTGGCACGTCTCTGGGCATGGCAGTGCCTCATTTTGGAAGCTGTTCGGGTTTCTTCCTTGGGGACTGATGGCGGAGGAGGAGGAGGAGGAGGAGAGACATCCCCTCCATCTGTGCGCTGCCCTAGGAAGGGATTTAAATCACAGGTTTGCAAAAAAGAGGAAATGTGCCTGCTTTGCTCAGGCTTTGAAGCCTGCAGGAGCCTCCTGCAGATATTCCCCTTCCCCCTTTGGGGAGATTTGGCTCAGAGGGGATCTCCTTTCCTGACCATGGAGCCAGGCACTGTCTTGCCAGTGCCTCCATCCTGGCTGTCTTCTGGGGTTGGGGCAGCAGTGAGGACCAGGCCATGCTCCTGCAGCTCCCAGTGAGTTCAGGGAGGAGGGTTTCTATTCCCAGGGTTGGTGCCCTGGACCCCATCTAGCCTCTGCTCCAGCAGCAGAGGGGAAGAGATGTTCTCCAAGGAAATATATTACTATAAAAATATAAATAAATAAACATAGATTAAAATATATATATATATGTATGCTTAGGGCAAATTTTATCCTGATCCATCTTCCTATAAGTCTGGGAACTCCTCCTCTCTGCCCTGTCATTCTCTCCCAATCCAGTGTGAGCTCGCCTGACCAGCACAACATCCTTGGCACGGCAGCCCCAGTGCCACATGTGTGGCCATGTAGAGCCATCCCTTCAATTCCTTCATTTCACCAACTGTTACATAAATCCGCTTTTATACTGAACTTGTGGACGTCACTGGAGCTCTGTCCATACCCATAACATCACTGTTTCCATGGGAACCAGCGTACTTCCAAGGGGGAAAAAGTAGAAGGAGACTAAAAAAAGGACAAAGAAGGAACAAAATAAGACAAATATGTGACATATCCCAACTATGTGTCGGTGTAGGATGTTACAAAGATTTCACTGCAACTTGTTTAGGCAGCCTTGCATAACAGTTTTTGTCTTGAGTATTGCAGCAGGCAAGTCAGGTGCAGTAGAAACTTAATAGTATCCCAAGTGTCTTAGTGAGGGAGAGGTGTCTCTGGCAGCTCTGCACGAGGTGCCGTTCTGTGCGAGCAGCAGGGGAAAATGCGTCTGCCTGTGTTGCAGCATTTTCCTGGGTTTCTGTGGGTCTTCCTCTGTCCTGGAGCATGGCTGGGATTGTGCAGCATGAGAGGGTGACACTGCTGGGTGTTCTGGATAGGTCCTGATGAGCAACTGGCACTGCTGAGCTTTAAGGGCAGGTGCTATTAAGGGACAATTTACAGTGAGTGATTTTAAAAAATATATATATTTGGGGGTTAAGTGTCCGTCCACTGTGCACTTGTAAGGCATGGTGGGATAAAACGTCTTAAATAAGTTATCAAGCCCCAGCAACAGCTTTGGTGTACTGAGAGTGTTTTAACTGGTAACCCTAGTCCCCCTGTGGAGGAGTTGGCCATTAGGAAGGATTTTACTGCTCATGATGTCTTTGTTAATGCCATGTGTGGGCTGCTGGGAGGGAGCCCATCCCCTGCCTCTGTCACGGGAGATGATGGCTGGTGCAGAGGTTGAGCTGGGAAGGACAGGTCCAGGAGGAGGATGGGGACATGCTCCCACCTCTGCAGCCCCTCTCTGGTGGGGTGAGCGGGAGGAGAGGCCACCCCTGAGCATCCAAATGGCAGCAGAAGGTGCTAAACTGTTGGAAAGGGAGTTCAGGGGAGTTGGAGCTTCTGCAGGGCTTGATGAGTGAGGCTTCACCTGCTTCTCCTCTGCTCTTCCCTGCTGAAAATGCAGGGCAGTGAGAGTTGGGGTCCCAGCACATGGACATATTTCACCAGCTGCTTACGTAGCTAGTGAGCTCCAGACCCCTGGGGCTTCCACCTGACACATCCTGCTGGCCCAGGGCTGAGGCCATGCACTGGTCCTTTGCACCAGCCCATTTTGGGCTGTTCTTTTGGCCCCTGCTCTTGATGCCACAACAGGCGTGAGGAAGAGGGAAGGACTGGGATGAGAAGCTGGAATAAATTCAGCCTGAAGCGCTCTTTTTTGACATTTTATTATTTTATTTTGAGGTTTTTTTATATTTCATTCTATTTTATTTTATTAAAGCACCCATCCTTGCAGATGCTGGTCCCAGGGCTGGGCTGCCAGCAGCTGAGCCCTCCCAGCTCAGGAGTTAATTGCAAGTGATATGTAGGGCTTTTCTTAAAAGCTCCAGCTCCTGAAGTTTGGAGATTATGCAAGTCACTCAGCTTGCAGGATTTTTTTTTATCTTCATTTTTTTCTCTCTTAAGCAATAAGATTTTAAACCCTTTTGGTTGCTGGAAAAAACCCTTTAAGTAGAAATCTAAAAGGTTGCGAGGAAACAATTCAAAAACTGTAAAGCAAATAAGAACCTCGTCAGGTTTTGGTGTAGGGTTTTGGTTTGTTTGGTTTGTTTTTTTTTTTTGACAAAAAAACCTTTTTTATCATTCTTCATCCCCTCTAATTATGGCAGCATTCTTTGCTTCATCACCTGGGTGGATGAACAGGGCTCCTCTGCACTGCCGAGCAAATCCTACCTCTCCCTTAGGAGGCAACTGCATCTCAGAGGCAGAGAAGAGCATCTCTGCCTGCAGCTGACAGTGCGGTTTTTAAGTCTTTGGTAGAAGAATGATAAGATGATTACACCCTGAAATGCCCTTTTTTCCTCGAATTCTGGGCTTTACAGTCACCATTATGCTTTAAGGACCCGTTGGGGACCCCGCAGTCCCGCCGGGATGGGAGCAGAGTGCTGCGTTTCATGGCAGAGGGAAGCAGCCGCCCGTGCATCCCCTTGAACATCTGCAAGACAAAATGAATTAGAGATGACATTTCCAAAAACACTGCCATGAATAATCGCCCTGTTTTGGTTCCCCAGGTTTAATTGTGAAGCTGCATGAATTAAAATAACCTCCTGGGTCTGTCTGCGCAGGGAGGGAAGCGGTTTTGAAGAGCTGCAGAGCAGTGACAAGCCAGGGATGCTCCTGCCTGGCTTTTTCCCGGCTCAGAGCCTGCGGATGGGGATGTGCCAGGTTCAGCGGGGTCATGCCAGCTCCTGGCAGCGTGTCCTCAGGCTGCCAGCTGCGGTGACCTGGGATGGGGCAGGCGTTGGGCACGCGGTGGAAATGCTGTCTGAGCAGTGCTTGAATTTTTAAACCCCTTTGTGCAGCCCCACTGGAGGAGCCTGTCCCGGTTTTGCTTTCCAGGAATGCCCTGGCGATGGGACTCGCCTGGCACAAATCCCTGTGGACCGCGGGGCAGGAGGCGTGCGCTCCATCACACGTGTGGGATGAGCGTGCCGGGGTTGCCGTGCCCGCAAGCCAGTTATCCATCCTGCCAGGAAAAAGCAGTTCTCCTGCTGGTGTGGCGCCGGGATGCTGCGGGAAAAGCTGTTTACCTGCCGCATCTTCCCTGCATTTGTGTTCCCTGGAGGGAGGGGAGGTACGAGGCTTGAAAAAGCATCTGGAAGGGCAAAGCCATGAGGTAGAGACCGTGTCAGAGTGACAGTGGGGGCAGATCCCTGCCAGTGCTCGGCTGCAAGCGAGGGAAGTGGATTCACTTGGTAGAGATGCTCTGAGAGCACCTCTGGCATGCTGCATCCGCGGAGATGCAAATGCTTCCTGCAAATACTAAAAGCAAAGAACAGGGGCTGGTCTAGCTTTTGAAGGAATATGGTAGGAAAAATATAAATCCAGTTTAATGTCCAGGACTGTGATGGGAATCCTATAACCTTTAACTGGGCATGACGTGAAGAGCCTTTTCCTGTTGGCCTGGTGGAGTCAGAGATGAAGCTGGGAAGGGGTTATTATTTCCATCTGTGAGGCAGATTAATTCTAAGGACTTTTAACTTCCCTTGCAAACGGCCTAAATTAATGTTTTAGGATTTTAGTCCCTGCCTCCTCCCACCCCTCCCAAAGGCCAGACCCTGGAAGTGCCATTATGCTCCTGTCAAAGGGGCTATTTCTGGAATTGATGATATGAATGAAGCCTAAAACTCTGCTCTCATTAACGTCTGCAGCTTATCCCGGTGTCACTCCTAAGCTGGTGGGACTTGGTGACACTGCAGAGGAAGGCTGTCATTTCAACCCAATTTTCACATCACATTTGCACAAAAATTTCCAGGCCTTGCCAGCGCTTTCCACACATTTGTCAAATCCCAGCCGCTGTCCCAGCGAGCGAAGGCTTCGCTGGTACAAAAGTGATGGCTGTGGGTGGTGATGGGGGACTTGGTCCTGGCTACATCCATGATTCCTGGGGTATGAACAACCACTCCTTGCCCTAAAAAACAGGCAGCATAGCAGAGCCCAGTGTCACCTGGCCAGATCCCGGCAGTTTGATGCATTCCTTTGGTTGAGTTTCATTGCCTGTGGCCCCTGGTGCTGCAGGGCTGTCCCCCCTTGCCTGCAGAGCCCTGCTCTCATCATGCTGGCTCTGCTTTTGGGGGAGTCCCACCCAATCTCCCAGGCAGGAGGGTGGCACATTGCCTTGGAGGCACTGCTGTGCTGGAGCTGTGTAGAGAGAGTGGGAAGAGAGGTCAGGGAAGGAGAGGGAGGGATGCAGGGAAGGAGGACAGGGGGAATGGTGGGAGCTGCCTGGGACTAGCAGAGCACCAAGGGAAGAAGTAAATATTAATCCCGTGGAAGAGTGTGTGTCCCTGTAGAACATCACCAAATGCTCCCCTCCGTATCTGGCCCTGTCACTGGGGTGGGTGCCCAGCCCCCCAGGGGAAGGGACCCCCATCTCTGGGGTCAGGTGATGCTGCAGTGCATGAGTGCCTGCTCTCCCCATCCCACCAGGAGCAGTGTGTGTGTTTGTCAGAGAGACTCTGGGGTGTGGATGGACAGAGCATCACACCTGCTGCCCTCTTGGTTACTGCTGCCCTCGAGCAACAGCTCTCGATTTAATTCACTTGCTGGTAAATTTGATCCAAACTTCTGCAACCAAATCATAGTGAGTGTAATGCAATAGCTCTGTCTTTTAATTATGTTAGGCTGGGTAGTGCTGGCTAATTGAATTTGGAGCTCTTGCCTCTTAATTATGGAAGGTCAGGTGCTGAGGAGTGCAGGCAGGTGGCACAGGGATTGCTGGTGGTCAGAAGGGGCTGAGGGCTCTTGCTCTGTGCAAGGGCTCCTGTTTGTAATAAGTGAGTGACTACTGGAGATTTTAACTTTTGTGTGTGTGTGTGTGCTCTTTATCTTATGAATTTTAAGAGTCAGGTTAAAACAGAAGTGTTACTGTGTATTTCTGTGTGGCAGAAACAGATTCTTTTAGTTGAAAAGAATCTGTGAGCATTTTGGCTGCCTGCCTTGACCGAGTTGATGGTAAAAAAATGTGGATTTTTAAGAATGTGCCGGGGTGAGCAGGTGACCTGGAAAAGCAGGGACTCTCTGGTGCCCATCCACTCTGGATGGAGTGGATGGGGTGATCACCTGATGTATGTGCATGAACCCCATTATTAATTTCTTTTAGACATCAGCCCTGCTTGGTGTGAGGAGAGAGCTCCTAGCAAATATTTATCTCATACATCGAGGGCTGTGGACTCAGCTCAGCATCTGGGTGGTGGCAGTGCCACCACTGCCCCTCTCCTTGAGCATTTGCCTCCTCCTGCTCACCTGAGCTGCTGGCCAGGGACCAGCACTGTCTCCGGTGCTTCCCAAAGCGCCTTTGCCCCTTCCCTGCCCGCACCGCAGCAGCGAGAGGCGTTCAAAAAAGCACCTTCTGCTTTTGCTAATTGAAGAGTTTCCCTTTGTCAGCCTCTCAGCTCAAAGGAGGGTCGGTACAAAGCCATAGCCAGCAGCACTTTGTGTGCCTCTGAAAATCCCATTAGCAGAAGAAAGAGCTTGAAGTTTCATTCAGCTGGAAAAAAAAAAAAAGAGAGGGCAAAAAAAAATAAAATAACACTCCCCAACCTTCTGATCTATCAGCTGCACATTAACATACTGCCCTCGGCACTGCCGGGGTCCCTTGTCCCGGGAATATTTAATCAGGGTGAAGTGTTATATTGGACTGAAATGTATGTGCTTGAGGGAGTGATATGCTGATAAGTGGGTCTGTGGTTAAAGCTGGGGAAAAAAACCTGCCATCAGCAAATAACCCCCCCCTCCCACTCCCTCGGTCCCCCTCCTTCCCCAGGCTGTTTTCCTGCCTGGAGATGTTTATTCCTTTAAGGGGGGGGGTTGGGGTGTGGGGAGGGCAGGGACCAGCCCTGAGATGGGGGCACAGACAGAGCTGGATGGGGGGAGATGGGATGGGATAGATTGGGTTGGAGTGACCTTCACCATTGCCAGGGTTGGCAGCAGTTGGGGGGTCCATACCTGTGCCAGGGTGGGGGTGCTGGCCTGGGGCAGTGTGTGTTTGTACAGGTGGGATCTGCTGGCCGCCTGCCTGCACCATGGGGACCCTCTTGGGGTACAGATCTGGCGTTGGTCCCCACATCTCCCTCCTGGCTGCACCTGGAGCCCTGTGTGTGGCAGGTTGTTGTGTCTCGGGGGCCTGTGCTTTCCTGGCTCCCCTCTGTTTGCAGTTGGTGATGGTGCCATTGCCAGCACGCTAATGAGCATCAAGGGGCACCCAAGGCTTTGCAGACTGTGCCATGCCAGAGGAGGACAGGGAGGCTGCCATCCTGTGCTCCTCCTACCATTTCAGCCCCTGCCCAGCCCTCTGCACCAGGTAGGGGGCTGTGGAGAGCTTGGCTGCCTTGGGTGGGTGTTAGGGCTGTGCTGGGTCTTGGAGAGTGAGGAGATGAGATCAGAATCACTCCAAGCTGATGCCCATCATGGTTGTTTGCCTATCTCAGCTCACTCAGGAGCTTGCAGTCCTGAAGCAGCACCAGCAGCTGGTGGGTGGGCAGGGGTGGAGCACATGGGGGAGAGCCAGGCCCAGTTCAGGGTCTTGTCCACTGCCACAAAAGAATTTACATGAAGCTTTGCCTATCTGGGGAAGCATCTATCTGTCTCTGCAGGTTTTAAGCCAACCAACCTGGCTACTCCTGAGCCTCCTCGCTTCTCTGCTGCGTGTATCACACAGCCCATGCAGGAACACGCTCCTTTTGCCACCCATTTGGGATCTGACAGGGTGATTTTTAATTCTTTATGTTCTCAAGGGCTTTGCAGATCCTTGCTGGCAGAGCCTTGGACGTGGCTGGTCCTGCTGAGGGATTCTTCCCAGTCCCCCAGGCTGGGGAACCCCGTGAATCCCCCACAGCTGCTGCCCCCTTCTCAGACTGCCCTCCATGCCTGCCCCCACAGGACTATATTTGGGCTAAGTATTCCAGCCCATAGCCCCAACCTGACAGTTGGAATGTCTATCCTGATATCTTGTAAACATTCCTTCTGATTAAAAGATCCAGATTGCCAAGGACCAAACCGTGACTCAGACCCATGTGATTTCCCAGGAATCCACCCAGGATGGGTGGTGACAGGAGCTGCCAGCTCCAGCCCCCTGTGCCCAGTGAGGAGGCACCTGCTGATTCATCCTCACCTTCTTCTTCCCCAGTGGGATAACGCTACAGCACGGGCTCCCAAACACCACCCGCTACCGTGTTGCAGTGAAAACTCTTGTCTGACAAGGGCCAGGCTTATTTTCCTAAAGCCTGGAAGCTGCTGCTGGCACCCAGGAAGGAACATGGCCCTGCTGCCTGTGGGTTCTGGCAGTTGACGGGGTGTTTTCCATGCTAGACTGGAAGATAACCCCAGCACCACATTGAACCAGCTCCTGGATTTTCCATCTCTGTGTCCCAGGCAGCCGGGAACCGTCTGGAAATGCCCCCTAGAAGGATGCAGGAATTGGGTACCAGGTTTGAACCATCCCTATGGGGATGTGTTGCAGCACTTTATTCTGCCCCAAAAGTAACAGCATCTAACATCTGTCCCAGCAGCTCAGCTCTTTAAAATTGCTCCAAGAGGCAGCAGACAGGGTAGGGAATGGGCTCTGCTGGCCCTCACAGACTTTAAGGCTTTTAGGCAGTTCATTAATGGTTTTGGCAGTCTTAATTTGGACTGGGAATGAAAGTTCAAGCAGTGGCTTTAGGGAAATGCCCCTGGGGTAAGCTGTGACATGGTTAATAGAAATTGTAATGTTGTTAAAGTGCTTTTTCGTAAAATGCCGGGAGAGGAAATTAACGGCGTGGGGTTTTTTAGTTTCTTCTAAAAGTTGATATCGTTCATTTAATTTAATTTTTTAATCCATCACAGCAGCACTCGGCACTCTTGCCGTGCAACTTGCACTTTATAGTGGTTTTCCCATTAGCTGTAGCCACCGGTGTCAGTGTGGGGAGAACACACTGTTGCTTTGCCGTGCAGGTATCTAAACGTGCAGAACCAGGTAAAGCCTAGCCTAGTGAAGCTGGCCTTAAAAATCAGGATAAGCTTTCTGATTCAGTGATGGCTGCTCGTGGATGCTCCTCTGGGTCTGTTACCTCCTTGACGGGTGCTGTGCAGGTGGTTCGAGAGGGTCAGCATGCTGGTGATCCTGCTCAACTGTGTGACGCTGGGCATGTTCCACCCCTGCGAGGACATTGCCTGCGACTCGCCGCGCTGCAGGATCCTCCAGGTATGGCCTCGACACTGCTGGGAGCTTAACATCAGCCTTGGGTTCATGTGGGGTGGGAAGGACCAAGCTGAAGAGGTGGACTTGTGTCCCGGGATGGCCCTGCGCTGGCTGTCCCAGCTTCACTTCAAAAATGCCGATTTTGGTGTTTGGATGTGAACACACGGTGTCATCAGGCAAAAAGCCCCTGTGAGGCTGTGCCAGCCCCAGCATAACCAAGCCTTGACTGGAGTGCTTGGGAAGGGTTAACCACGTGTACAGTGTACATGTGTGTAGTGTACAGTGAAAGCAGAGTCCAAAATATGCTCGCCCCTTTATCCTGGCACTGTGGGTGCTGTTGGGGTGCTTGGGTTGGGAGAGGACACAAAGCTGCTTTCAGCACAGCATCTGCCCAGGGATTTGGCTCTTGGTGGTGCACAAGGAGACCTTGTTGGACTCAGACCTTCCCTCTGGTGCAAGCATTCAGGAGCATCTCTCTTCCCTTCCTTTCTTTTGCAGAGCTTCGACGATTTCATCTTTGCCTTCTTTGCTGTGGAAATGATCGTCAAAATGATTGCACTGGGCATTTTTGGGAAGAAGTGCTACTTGGGAGACACATGGAACCGCCTGGACTTCTTCATTGTCATCGCAGGGTAAGTCCAGCATGGCAGCTCCCCCTCTTCCTGTGCCTCTCTGTTGCTGTTTATGGCACGGCTTGGCAAGCACTGGATTTGGGCGAGCAGCAGGTTTGAAGGCTGGGGGCTGGCCGGGTGTTGGTGCTGCTGGTGTTGTCCATCTCATCTCAGCTCCCCAGCAGGGATCACCTCTGCAGCCACCCCTCTGGTCTTCTCTGTGGCTTGAGGTAGAGCTGATGGTCAGCTCATGGAGGGAGCAGAGCAGGGTGACAAAAGCTGTTTGTGGTGGATTTTGGCCAGCCCATGCCCTCGGGCACCTCACTGGGTGCTGGGCACTGTGCTTGGCTCTTCTCCCTCCAGCCCACTCGTGGTTTTGGTTTCCATCGTTGGAGTGGGCGGTTGGAAGCACGGAGTGCTGTGCCAGGAAGGATCGTTCACTGAAACGTGCGTGATTGCCCTCATTATTTTATACCTTTTTTTTTTTTTTTAGTTTGAGGGAAAGCGACCAAGTTTGCCTTTTGGAGTGTTTTCCTTTTAGAGGCACCTGGTTTGAATTAAAGGCTCTTCCAGCACCCGAGAGTCTCCTGGCAGAGGCTGGAAATCCACATGAAAAGTCCTTGGCCACTGGCCAGAGAGCTGAGTTTCTTTGACATATGAATCTTTTGCTGGCCCTTACCTCCTCTCCCTGCCTCAGGAGCCCCAAGACTTTTGGGAAAACAGTGAGGTTTTTTTCCTCTTTTGATAGAACTAGAGATCAAATTTACTGGATTTTCCTGGAAAGGAGCAGGGACCCTTCCCAGCTTGTTTGCCTGGCGTGGGTTTGGTGTGACCCAAGAGGGGGAAACACCTTGGTGAGTTTTGCTTATGGTCTATCACTGGCCCCATGAGGACATGGCACATGCCCTGCCAGACAGCTGGGAGAAGCAAAACAGTGGTCCAGAAAAACCTACAAGGAGGTGCCAGGTCCCTCAGCACATCCTTGGCCTGAAAAATTCATTGCCGAAGAGGTCAAAAGATGCAGCAAGGCTCAGACTCAGAATGATGGAGGGCAGAAAGACCAGGAGCTGTAAGTGTCCCTGTAAACCCATCTTCTGTAGGAGGCCACAAGCTCCTGCTTTCCAGGTCCACCAGCCTCTGGCTCTTCAGTTTAGGAGGAGGCTCAATGTTTGTTCCTGATGTGTCTCAGCAATGTTAGGGACTGCAGTGATGGGACATTGGACAAGATGGGATCCCGGGTCCAACTGGCTCTGTTAGGGCTGTAGACACCAGCAGCACAACCAAGGGCTGGAGCCTACTAAGACACCCTGTGTATTCTTTGTTTCTCCTGGTTTATTATGTCTTATAGTGGAATTAAGTGTGGTAAAGAGCCCAACCTAAGCAAGGCCAGACATCCCACTTAGGGAGCCTTGGGGAGGCATGGTCATGGTTGCTGGGCTGCTCCCAGTTCCACTGCCCTGGGGTGCCGCTGCCTTCCCCTCCCAGCCTGCTCCTGGCTTTGCCTGTTGAGCTTGCAAAACCTCTGAAGATAGTTATCCCTGATGTGCTTCTGTGGAGACCCCACTGTGATGCGACCTCACTCTAGAGTGACATCAGCAGAGACCATCCTAATTCCTATGCCGAAATATCACTGCTCTTTCCCTAAGCAAGCAACAAACCTCCTGCCCATCTGCTGCACCTGGCTGGGCGTTTGGGTGCGTGAGAGGCACGTCATTCCTGGGCAGAGCCGGTTAATGGCACTGACCTCGCCTCCGCAGCAGCCGCCCCCGCGTCCCCGGCGCGTTGGAGGCGTTTGTTTGCTGCAGAGGTTTTGCAGCCCTGCGGCCTGACTGCTCTCGTGCCTCCTGCCAGGTCGGCTTTGCCTCTCGCTGAATGATGGCTCTCTCCTTCGTGTGCATGAACTGCTCCCATCTGGGTCCTGTCAAAACTGATTCGGCTGGCAAAGGATCGAACTGGATTTAAATATGAAGCGGAACCTCTCCTCCCCTAGTCCTTGCTTTCTGTGCTCCCTTTCGTGCACTGGCTCTCTCCTCCAGTCCTAGCCTGTCCATCTGGGAGTGATGCTTCCTGCTCAGGGAACTGCTGCAGTCCTAGTGGGTCCATTGAGTGCCAGGGAAAGGCAAAGAGGCTGCAGGAGTGGGCCACTGTTGTAGCAGAGAAAAAAATAAGGGACTCAAGCCCATTACTAGGCTTAAGACATAGGTAAAAAACACTGCAAGGGATAACAGATAAAAGTGCTCCAGGGTCAAATCCCAACCAGATGGAGGGAAATTCCTCAGGTAGCCCTTCATGCAGCTTTGTGGTTCCTGTACAGGGCAAATTGCCCTAAGGAGCACCCAGCCCATAGTGCTCACAGCAGAGCATGGGAGTAAGGGATAAGCCGAGCTTGATGTGGAGGCATCCTGCTTCTTAGCAATTGTGTGGTGTCAGGAAAGGGGCCAGAGCCAACCTGGGGCCCTGGAGAGTGTGTGCCAGGGCAATCCTCAAAACCCATCTGTGTTTGCTTAGATACCAGATAAAGTGAGTCACGTTTTTATGTAGGTTTTACGTAAGGGCTTCAACCAGGTTCCCCAGTGAAATGCCAAGGGAAGAGGCTGAGGTTTTAATGTGGTCCTGGTGATAATGAAGAAACTCTGTTTCTGCCTTCAAATTTTTTCTCTGCCCTTTATGTGCTAGACACACAAGAAGGGGAGCAGCAGTGCAGCGTGGGCTCCCCAGTGCCCAGCAGGACTCTGGGTTCCTATTCTCTTTCTTTCCCTGCCACTTCCCTACCCATGGGCTGCAGAAAGTGATGTCAGGGGGAGAGGAGAAGCAGCAAACCGTGCCTGTGGGTCATCAGGTGTGAAAAGCACGTTGTGCCAGGGGGCACGTGGGACACGCTACGTGCTGGGGCTGTACATTCCCGTGGGCACAGCATCCACAGAAATCCTTCCCAACCACCGCCAGTCTAGGATAGGCTTCAAAACATCCCCCAAAAAGTTCTAGTATTTCATCCTTCCCATTCTTTGAGAACTTTCTAGACCTGACAGAGGTTATCATTGCGGATAAAGCTTTTTGGTGCATCTTTGCCCCAAATCTGCCTCTTGGGAGAGTGGTTCGGGTGCTGTGCTCGCTCCTGCTGTTGACCACTTCCACGGGATGCCATTAAGTACTTCTCAGCTCTGTTAAACTGTCCAGACCAATCTCATGAGCTCATGGAGAGTAAATGACTTCTTTGTGACAATGTAATGCAATTAGTGCTAATTGTAGAGTGTGTAATGTCTGCAACACATCTCTGTAATTACAGTAGAACTTGCTGGAGATGAGAATAGTGCTGTATTATCAAAACTGTGCTTAGTGAAACGCGCCTTTGGCTGTAGGTTATGGAGTTGCGTGGGGAAAAGGGGAGAAAAAAAAGTGATGAATGGCATAATTGTGTTGCATTATTTTTAAAGGAGAGGATTTGGAGGCAGGGGGGAAGTTTGCTTGCAAAGAGAACACTTTGAAGGTTAACAGGCATTGCGAGCAGCTCTTGCCCTCTAAAGACGATTCAATATAATTTTGACCTCTCCCAGCGTAAGATGCAGGTGTATTGAGCATGGATGCTTGAATACATCCAAAAAGATGCAGAAGTGTTTTCAGTTTAGTGCTGACAGGCTCGGGCTGGTGAACCTGATTTGACATCTCCCTGGCCACAATGGGATCCAGTATCCACTCTCCTCCAGGCAGGGTGCAGGGACCTCTTCTCTGCTTGGTCTATGGAAGAGGATGGCCACAGACTGAGATCTCCCTGCTGCTCAGCTGGAGCCAACCCCACACTTTGCTGCAGTCCCACCAGCTAGCAGGACATGAGCTTGTTTTGGCTTTAGTGAGATAAAGACTTTCCCAAACCTCTGCATCCCTGTGGATTGAATTGGACTTTAAGCCATTCTCATTAAAAAAAAAAACCCATAGTGTGATTTTGGGGTTATCCTGTGCAGGGCCAGTAGCTGGACTCTGATCCTTGTGGTTCCCTTCCAGCTCAGGAGATTTTGTGATTCTGTTCTGTGATTCTAACCCCAAAATAACAAAGATCTCCAATGGTTAATTGTTTTCCCTGGAGAGAGCTTTACACCAGGGGATAACATGCCCACGTTCCTGCTCCCCCCCACCCTGAGCAGGGCTGTGCATCGTCCCCTGTTTGAGCTGTGCAGGTCTGTGGTTACTCCTGTCTCAGTCAGTTGTTTGGCCAAGGCTGCAGAGTCTTGTTTATGCTTTGCTCATTGTAATGGTAACGAGCCTCTTCTCAAAGACTTTGTAGGAAAGTAAAGGCTTCTGGAATATTTTGCTTACGATTGGAGAGGAGCTGGGGCTGGAGGTGGTTGGCAGGCTGCTTTACTCAGGAACAGACACTACTCCTTTTTGCTTCCTGAACACTTCTTATGTTTGTTATGATTTCTCTCCCTCTGTTGAAAATTGTATTAAACAATGAGCTCCTCTGAAGCCTTCATAAACAACCCTTAAGAACGTCTTGCTCCCTCTTGGTTTTGAGTGCTGAATTTCAAGGATGAAATAGGCTGCAGAAAGCCTGCTGTGTTCACAGGTGACAGGAGAGAAGGGGATGCCACAGTCCCGACTCCATCCCTGCTCCATCTAAACCTGGATGTGGGGTTTGAAAATCTCTTTAGCTCAGAAATCAGAATGAGGTCTGTGGTGCCAGATGGGTCTCTGCAGGGATCTGTGATCCCATGGCTGCAGCAGCCAGAACAAGATTCCTGCTGGGTGCTCTGGGTGAAGCTTCCAGCATGTGGCCTTCATCCCACAGCACTGGATCACTCCAGAGGCAGGCAGGGCTCCTCTGAAGGGCACTTCAGCTGTATGAGGCTGATCAAGGGGCTGTTAAACGTGGGGGAAAAAAGCACTGGTGTGGGAGTGCCTACAGGAGCCCCTGCTGCAGCCTCCCGCTGCACTGCAGGCAAAGGCTGTTCTTTCCCTGTGTATTAGTCCCTTCATCCCTTAAAACCGTACAAAACTAACAGAGAGGTAGGATAAATGTTGCTTTTTCATCCCTTCTACCTGTATTGATCCCTGTCACACGAGGACCAGCACCTCGGGACGTGGCAGCGCGGTGCCCTCTGCTCTGCCCGGGCACTCTGAGCACCAGGGGGTAATTGCCCGTGTAAGCAGCCGATTTGCACACGCAATTACCCGATGTGCAGCAACAGCCACAGCTCCTCTGAGCCACAAGAAAAGCTGCACCAAACCTGCTGCCCCTCTCCTGGGCTTTCCAGGATGAATGCGAGTGTCCTGGAAGCTGGAAGCCTCTTTCCAGGCCCCACTGTGTCCTGACTAATCCCAAATTAGGTGCTTTTTTTTGCTCTGAAGTGCCAGAAAAACATCAAGGCAATACTTGTAATCACAAACCTCCAGGAAGTCAATATCTGGGGTTGAGCTTTGCAATTTAATGCTTAAAGTTGCTTTTGGGAGGATGAAGAGCGTTCAAGACCTGGTGGCTGACGAAGCCCACCGCTGCAGGTTCTTCCAGCTCCGTGCTGCCTTCCCGCAGCCTTCGGAGCAGAGCATCCCGAGCAAGCTGTGTCCCTGACTCACAGGAACCTGCTGGGTAAAAGAAACCCCTCAGCAGCCTCCCTCACGGCTGAGCTGACTCAAACCCACCTGTGAAAAGCCTTGCTTTTTTTAAGTTTTAGGACTTTTTAAAAGGTATTCTTTAGTTTCTTTCAGTTATTTGGCTGAACTTGCTGCTAATCCAAAAGCCTCGTTAGTCAAGTGTCCTGGTTGGGACACACAGTGCGGCCAGACCCAGCAGGCTACGGGGTTCGTGCTCCCTCCAGTGCTATTCTTTTTCTTCTGTTCAGCTTGATTAAAATGAGTATTTTTAAAATTAAGCAACACCCACGAACGCGATGAAACTCGCGAGGCTCAAAAAGCAGCCCCTGAGTGAAAGCAGAGCGCAGCCAAGCTGGCGAGAGCCAGGAGGAAATTTCATTCCAGCTTTCTGAAGGTACAACGCTGCCTAAATAATTTCCCCTTGTGTTTTCCAGCACCGATGGCTTAATATCACCCACTGATGGCTGCGCTTTGTAGATAAAGGGTGTCTATATGCCCAGTTTTGGAAGCTTTTTAACGCCGAATAAATCTGAGCCTATCTCTGGCCGGCAGCGTGGCAGCTCTGTGTGGGCAGAGGGTGGGCAGTTCTGGGGGGTGGCCCTCTCTGCAGCCATTGCTGCCTTGCCCCAGGTTCCTCATGTGACCTTGGTCACATCCCCTGGCTGTACAGCATCCCCAGCACCCAGTCGTGGAGAGTTCAAGTTTTCCTCAGAAAGCTCCCTCAGCACAAGCTCCCTGCATGACTCTGCTGGGTCTTCACACCATCTTCGGATTCCTGAGCGGGAGTGATCTGGGGGATGGTGGCAGAGTCAGGGCTGAGAGCAGGGTGAGTTAGAGAAGTGATGCTGGCTAGGTGTGGGAAGGACTTGCTGGAATTCCTGTGCCCTGTTAGAGGCTCTCTGGGTAAGCAGAGCTCCTTGCCTGTCCTGTGATGCCCTGAGCATCACTTCTGTGAGCCCTTCTCCTCGGGCAGGGGTGCTGCCTGGCACTGTGTGTGCACAGTAGATCCTTCCTGGTGCTTTGAGTTTTATATGAAAGAAACGCCACTGTGCTCCTAGTCTCTCTGTCTCCAGGCAGAACAGGAATGAATTTCAGCTGCCTGGTCCATCCTGAGCCATCTCTTGTACCTGTCTGCTGAGTCCTGGGAGTTTTCCTGCTTGGAGAAGCGTTTGCCAAAGGTTTGCATCAGCTCCCTCTCTGCATCCCACCACCAGCCCGTTGTGCGTCTGGCTTTGCAGATGCTCCACTTTTATTCTTAGAAAGTCCTAAATATTTCCGCTTTCCTTCTGAATAACTCCAGCGATCGGGGGTTGCTGATCACTCTGACGAGCCTCAGCATTTGCTGTGAATCCATCCTATTTAATGCTGAGTATCTTTCTGAGCCTTTAACTTGGCTGGGCACCAAGCCGGTGGCAGCGGCGCTGACAGGCATCGCGCTTTCCCCTCTGAACAGAGATGACATTTGAATTGAAGCTTCATCAGGAGCCTTTTACACTGCAGATCTCCAATGCTATATATGCTGCTAAATGTACCTGTCACCTCACCAGCTGGTGACATCCTGACATTTGCTCTCCCTGGGTATCTTCCCTTGCCAGGGATGTGGATTGATTCCTCCCATGCATCCGGTTGCCTTGGGAAATGACCTTAGAGCAGGGGACTGGTGATCTCACTGGACTTAGTTCTTGGTGACTGAGTTCTACTGACATTTTTTTCTCCAGTACTGGGTTCTCTCAGAGAACTGGAGCTGTTGGTTACCAGCAAGTTGTGGATCCTGTAGTCTGTGCCTGGGGCTGAACTTGTGGTGCTATAACACCAGCAGTGTTTGGAGACAGAAGCAGGAGAACACCTGCTTGCTCTTGGTCTTGGTGTTCAAGCATTTGCTTAAGCCTCTGGGTTGTTGTTTGGCTTGTTTCTTTAAATTTGGCATTATAGTAATTCTGTAATATGTTAAATCAAAATGCATTTTACAGCACATCCTTTGCAGATTACAAGCACACGTATCTCTAGAAGTGAGTCTGGAGCTGTCATTAATCAGAAAATGATTTGTCTTGGTGGAAATAACCATGTGCTGCTCTGAATTTTTGTGGCAGCATCTGTTTTAATAATGGATGAAAGAAAAGCTGTATGTTTGATATGGGCTTTTTACCTGAATACTGCTGACCATACAGAAATCTTCCTTTCAAACAGTGAGGGAAACCGGAGAGCCATTAAAGCCAGGAAAATCGTTGCCCTTCTCCTTAGCTTAGCCAAAGCTGGCCTGAAGTGGTGAGTCCTGTGCAGCAAGGAAGGGGCTGGTTGTGTTCACTTGGACCAGGTGGGGTTTCGTGGACACGCTGCCTTCCTCTCTGGCCAGAGGCTGAGAACAGATTCCTACCATCCATATGTTCCTGTCCAACGTCCATCTTCTGGGACTGTCCCATGGCTGTGGGTGTCAGCTGAATAGAGAGGAACATGTTGATGTTATTGTTGAACCCACCACAGCACTGACAGATCCTGCAGGATTCCCAGCGGGGAGGGAGGGGGCAGCACTGATGCCTTTGTGCAAGGTGCCAGCACAGCCTCCTCCAGAGGCTTGATGCGTAATCAGGTGAGACTGATTCAGGCCAGGGCAAGTGTGGAGAAAGGTTGTGACTGGGAAGCAGAGAGCCTGTCTGCAAGATGGGTCTGGAAGGTCTTGGTTTGTTTGGCTTTTCAAAATCGAGGCTGAGAGGAGATGTGATTTGTCTTCTGTAAATACATGGGTGGGTAAACATCAGGGACAAATAACAGCTAGAGAAGCTACTTAAAAGACAGCACTGCCATAAAAATGAATGGATATGAGCTTGTCCTGAATAAATTCAGGCTTCAAGTTAGTCTTTAAACCATCAGAGTCGAAGGGAGGGAACGACCCAGCTAGTTTTGAGATGGAACTTAATAATTTTTGGAAGAGATTAGTATCCTGTGGTTGTCTGTGGCAGCAGGAGCCTGGCTGTGCAGGGAGCCTTGTGGTCCTCTTCCTTGCCTTTGCCTGGCTCTGCCTCTTCAAGAATGCTTTTGGGCAGAGCTCTTGGGTCTTCCCACAGCCAGAAACAAAAGTGACTGATGGCCCTGCTGTGCTTGAGCAAAGGTGCCATGAGAAGTGAGATGGTGCTGGGACACCCCAGGGACTTGCAGCAGTCCAGGTGCATCCTAAGTCCTGTGAAGGTTGAACCTCCATGTCCTGAGCTGTGAAATAATCCCCTCAGACACCATGTGGGAGCACTGGAAGGTTCCTTGGTCCACATTTGCCCCCTTTGTTACCTACAAGTGTCATCAGTTTTGGTCCCACCTGCCAATGGTCTCTGCTGGGCTGAGGTAGCAGAGCTCAATGTCCTGTGCTGCTCATCTCCTGTGTCCTGTGGAAGGGTCTGCACCAGGGGATGCACCTCTTCTTTTCTGAGTCAGCACAACGAACTCAGATTTGTTAAGGTATCTGTAAAATTGTTGTTAAAAACAAGGCTGTCTGGAAATTGCTCCTCTGGAGCATGCAGGGATTTTTAGAAGCTTCTGCCTGGCCCTGTGCAAAAAAACAGTAACCAAACCAGATGAGAGAGAGATCTGTGGCTGTGTGAGCTGGTGTATCACATTCTCCCTCATTGACTTTATTCTGATACGCAAACAACCCTTAATTAATTCCTCTGGCAAACTTTCCTGATGGGAGAGATGCAGTAACAAGTCCCTCTGTGAGCGGTTGGCATTTAATGTTTGCTTTATAATGTTTGATAATCCAACATTTCTCCACAAGATCCTTGTGTCTGTGTCTCTTACAGGATGCTGGAGTATTCCCTGGACCTGCAGAATGTCAGCTTCTCCGCCGTCCGCACCGTCCGCGTCCTGCGGCCGCTCAGGGCCATCAACAGGGTCCCCAGTAAGTCAGATCCTCGTTCCTTCCCTTCTCTGCATCCGTGCCCCAGAGACGGGAGGGCAGACACAGATGCTTTGATCTTGCATCTCAGCTCAAACATTCACCCAAGCCTGGCAGTGCCTGAATTCCAGTGCCTGTCACTCTCCTGCTTTAAATAATGCTGCTTTTGACATCTATGGCATCGGAGATGACTCAATGAGGTATCCAGGACTGTCGTCAGACACCTTCCTTTCTCATCTGAAGAGAGTCTGAGGATGCTGCTAAGGTGAAGGGATGCAGGTGATAGGGGTTGACTGAGCCAGCAGCCTTTGCCAGGCAGTACAGGCAGAGGGGTCTGAGCCATGCTGCTCCCACCCTCTCTGGGCTACCCCATCATTTTCTGGAGAAATTGGGGTGAAGAATTCTTGTTGTGCCTGGACAAAGCCCCCTGGGAGGTGCTGGGGACCCCACAGCTGGTCCATACAGCCCAAACTCCCAACATCTACAAAGCAAGCCTGGGTGGGATGGGCAGTGGCTCTTCAGTCCTGGTTTATCAGCTCATGAATGAGGATCTCAGCCCTTTTTAAACAGCAGTGGGTGGCATTGCCTGCTCCTGCATGGCAGCCCAGCCCCATGCTCAGAGAGGCACTGGCCATCACAAACCAGTCCCAGCCCAACTGCCCCGTTCCCACTGCCCTGTGCTGGGCAAATCCCAGTGTGCCATGAGAGGCACAGAGCTGCTTCCCTCTCAGGTGCTGTGCAGACCAGCTATGTTGTGTGTAAGTACAACTGCTTTCCTGGTCTTACAGTCCTGGTCATCAAACCCAGTATTGTTTTAGCCAAGTTAAATCCCAGTCTGCACTCCCCTATCTGAACTAGCCCAATGCCTTGATGAGAACTGATCAGCTTCAGTTCTGTCTGCTGATGGTGGAAGTGCCTGGGATCTATTTATTTTGCTGCTGACTCTTGAACTTAATCTGGCTTTGCTGCTGCTGTTTCAATCATTACAGAAGCTTCAGAATCCTGTTTGCAATGGTTTTTTTTTTTTTTTATCCCCACTGCTGAACTGGTGGATGGCTGAATTTATCTACCACTGTCTAACTGGGGATGTAATTCACTTAATGTATTTTGAAATCCTAGGTAATTTATCTTGGCTTCTCTGCAATGTAGTTACAGTGGGATAGAAATGTAAGGTGGGAAAAATGAAAAAGGAGCTTTGTATGATGATCAATGCAGTAACCACAGAAAGTAATTTCAGTTAATTAGGAGTTGATGCAAGGTGGTTGTGCCCCAGTAAAGGAGTAGAAGAAAAACCCTGATAGAGAGAGGAGATGACAGCATGGGGATGAGAGAAAAAAGTCTTCATGAAGTATCAAAGCAAAGGGTGCAACAGTAAATCTTTCTTTAAATAAAAGTCAATATAAGCAAGTGAAAAAATGCAGAACATGGGGAAAGAAGGAGAGTGAGAGATGAGCAGAATATTACAGAGATGTCAGATTAAATCAGTTTTTTTGTGTGTAAATGTCAAGTTGCAGTCACCATCAATTTGCCTTTGTTACAGAACTGGCTGTTCCTGAACTTGTGAGAATTAACTGCCAGAGAGAGTTAATACAGAGTTCCTGTATTTTAAGGAAGAGAGAGAACATTTAGGGTAGATGAGGGGAATTAGGAAGGGAAGGGAATTTTGATATATACTGAGTGGAGAAAGAAACTTCAGTTGAGAAAAGGAGAATGTCAGAGTTTGGTCTCAAGGAAGAAAGGAGACATATAATTACTAGAAAACCTTGGAGGAGAAGAGGACTTGAGCAGGGAAGGTAGGTCGTGTGACCAGGAGCAGGGCATGGATTAAGGGGTGGTATCCCAGGGGCTTTGTGGGGAAACCAAAGGGGGCTTGGGGGGGAGCTGTGGGTGTTCACAAACCGTGTGTGAGTGCTGAGGACAGCGGTGGCAAAGCAGCAGCTCTCAGTGGAAGGAAAAGTATCGCTGGAAAGGAAAAGGTCAGGAGGACACGGCTGGAATAAGAAAATTCAGGGTGAACTTTTCCCCTTTGCCTCAGGTATGCGCATCCTGGTGACGCTTCTTTTGGACACGCTGCCCATGCTGGGGAACGTCCTCCTCCTCTGCTTCTTCGTCTTCTTCATCTTTGGCATCGTGGGAGTCCAGCTGTGGGCAGGTTTGCTCAGGAACCGCTGCTTCCTCCCTGAAAACTTCAGCATGTGAGTCCGGGTGGGCAGCACAAGTGTCTTCCCAGCCTGAGTGAGTCTGTCCCTCCAGGAGACAAGGATCTCCGGTAGAAAGCCCTTCCCTTCTGTAAATGCTCCCTGCTCCTAAATGCCAGCACAGCTCCTGCTTGGGCACACACAGCCGGAGCAGAGCGAGCTGTGGCAATTTGCCATTTGCATTTGCAGGCTGTCCTTAACCCTCAGCTACCCCTGATTGATAAAAGCCTCCAAAAAACCCCCTGAGAATGGGAGTTCAGGCTTTCTAAATTCAGCATATCATTAATATGTGACCTTTTCTGTGTGGAGACGTTCAGGTCTGAATCCCATTCGGCAGCTGTTGAGTTTATTGGCACAGAATTTGTAGTCCCACCTGAACCCCAGGGAAAGCGGATGGAGCTGCCATGCATTTTGTGATGCTACATGCTACATACTATCTCCTTCTATGCAAGAGATAGTCCCCAGTTTGAACTGTTAATTTTCACAGATCCCTGGATGTTAAGGCCAAAATGACTGTTGTGATCGAATGGGCACCCAGTGTCCTGGCCAGCCAACTTGCCAGACGTAGGAATGTTTGAACAGTTGTTGAAGTATCTCGTAGCCAACAGCCTCTTTCAGACCAGGATTTCCATACCTATTCTCATACCTACCTGCTTTTTTTTCCCAGCACCTCCCTCCCTTCTAATGCTTGGAAAAGGGCAGGTGATGACTGCAAACCTTTGATGGCTCTGCCAAGCTCTGGCACCTCCATCACCTTTCAGTGGATTGTTGACTCTCCAGAGTCGATCTGGCTGGATTCACACCTGGATGGAGGAATCCTGCAAGCCCACGGCCTCTTTCTTGCCGCACAGCAGGGTCATGCTGCTGCTGCTGTAGTCAGGTTGGCTCGGGTCTGGAGCTGGCATGAGGCACCTTCTGTCCTCTCCCAGGCATCTCCTACTCAACTTCCACCCCTCTTGTAGGTCATGCCCTCGAAGGGCGGCTGGGAGAGTCATTACCAGGGCAATGTTAAGTAAATGGCAGCAGAACAGGGGGACTTCACCACCGAGTAAATCCAATAGAGCCACAGGTTTGGGTGCTGTTTAATTGAGCCAGAATTCCAGGGGTTTAGATAGGCTTTGAAGGGTATTACAGGCAATTCTACAGGAATTAACTGGGCTGAACTAGGCTTAAAAATATCTTTGCAAGCTTTAGTGGGAGTCCTGGCAGCATTAAGGAGATAGTGTGTGCAGAGCAAGAAGCCAGTTTCTGGCTGGCCATGGGTTGTTTCATCTCCCTGAAGAGCATTTGTGCCTGGTGGGCTGTGGTAAGGCCACCCTCAGAGGGAATTTAGAGCTTATCTATGGGCTGAATTGACACTGTGAAATGCACATGAAGGCCTCGTCTCTGGTTTTCAGGAGTCCTGGGAGGTCCTTGTACATAGAGTCTCCCCAAACAATTCTTAGCATCTCCAGGAGGACAGGAGATACAGGAGCTTAAACTGACTGATATCCATCTTACTGCAGCAAAGACATTTCAGAGAAGCCCTGTCAGGCTGAATCCTGTTCTTAGTCTCCTAAAGTCAAAGCCAGAGTGCTTCCAGATGGAGTGACTCTTCTTAATGCTATCAGAGGGGTTGCCGAATGGTCAAGTGCACTGCCTCAGTTTCCTAAAACCCATTTAGGGACATCAACTCACCCTATGGGGCTGCAGAAAATCCAAGAGGATTCCTTTTTTAAAAAAAAGCTTTAAGATCCAGAATATCAGGCTGTGCTGTTACAGTTGTTTCCTTGCCAGATTGCCCACAATTGGTATGCAAACCCCAGCCCTGTCTGGACTCTTTCAGCCCCTACACGGTGGATTTGGAGCGGTACTACCAGACAGAGAACGAAGATGAAAACCCTTTCATCTGCTCCCAGCCCCGGGAGAACGGGATGCGCTACTGCCGGAGCATCCCAACGCGGAGGGAAGAGGGTCTGGAGTGCACCCTGGATTATTATTCCTACAACGACACCACCAACACGTCCTGTGTCAATTGGAACCAGTATTACACCAACTGCTCTGCCGGGGAGCACAACCCCTTCAAGGGAGCCATCAACTTCGATAACATTGGCTACGCCTGGATCGCGATATTTCAGGTGAGCCCTGTCTGCAAACTGTCACAAGGTGGGCAAACAGGCGGTCCTGCCCCCCAGCACATTCCCAGGGGCTTGTAATTGCACTCCCGAGGGCTATTTTGCTCCAGGGAGCACTTACATAGTAGTGCCCAGGTGCTCAAAGTGTTACGGATACAGTTTGATGCCTGATTTGAAAACGTCTCCACCTTGCCTGCGTGGACAAAACCCTCTGTGCATGCAATAAGACTATGCTGACTTGAGGCAGAGCCTAGAGATTGCTCTTTTCTCTGCAAAATGCAATAGTAGCCCTTAAGTCCAGCTGGGAAGGGGCTGGATTCAACCTGGGCAACTGGTAATGTGGCTGCTGGCATTGGCAGGAGCAGGATTTGGCTCCTCGGTGTCTTGTACTGCACCAAGACCAACTATGGGGTGACAGAAATGACCCAGCCAGAAGAAAACATTGCTTGTGCACTTGGTGCTTTGACAGGTTTGCTTTCCCTTCTTTTTTCCACCAGGTCATCACACTGGAAGGCTGGGTGGACATCATGTACTTTGTCATGGATGCACACTCCTTCTACAACTTCATCTACTTCATCCTCCTGATCATTGTGAGTGGCCTCAGGGGAACAGTGGGGTCCTCCTGGCGTTTGGAGAGAGCAGAGTGGAGTGACTCACGGGAACAGGGCAGAGAATACAGTGAATATAAAAGCTGAGATAGCAACCAGCCTGCTGGGAGACACACAGCTTCCCTGGGGCATTGTGCTGCAGCTGCATTTTGCTGCAAACATGAGGAAGGGAAAGAAGGATGTGCTCAAGCTGTGGTAGATACAATTGCTGATCCTTCTACTATTTCTCTGCTTGTGCTCCAAGGTTCTCTCTCTTACTTGCCACCTTGAATTTAAGTTTAAAATTAGGGGAATTTCACCTGGTCAGCTTTTGAGTGCTGGAAGAGGAAGAGGCTGCCCGAAAATTCCCCCATATTGATGAACCCATCTGGCTGGGTCCTTGATGCAATGGGGAAACAGTCCCAAACTTCAGAGAGCACATTAAGAAAAGAGGGAAGAGATTACTGCCCACAGCCCACCCACACTTCTCAGCATCATCTGAGACCACCCACAAAGGAGCCAACAAAGAGTTTCTGTGGGGTGGGCTCCATGTTGGGCTTCATCTGTGCAATCAGAATTGTCTACAGTGACTGGCTGAGCTCGTTGTCTAGACTCCCTTTATCATCAAGGGAGAAAAATAGGTGCTTTAAGGGGGTGATTCATCTCCTCCGAAGGTAGACATCCAAAATAAATTAGATGCATTGCAGACTTGATGTGCCTATTTCTCTCTTGACTCTAAAGGATCATTAGGTGCCTCACTCAGATGTAGCTGAGATAAGTGAGATGAGTCCTTTTCTTGCCATGTAATTGGACTAAGTCCAGCAAAATAGCTGCACATTGTCCATTAGGTCATTTTGGGGATTTCTGCTCCTCATCAAACCAGGACTCAAACCCTGATGACAAAGTAGATGGTCATTTAGTCCATGATGCTTTTTCTAGTTCATCTGTTAGCTTCCCCAAAAGAGAAGCAAACCCCTGCTCTCAGCATCCCTGAAATGACGGAGAGGAAGAGCAAGCAGTACTTTTCCAGATGCCGTGCGAGTAATGTTAGCAGAGTGTGATAGCCCGTTAGCACGTCAGTAATTCCCTGTGATCCAGGCTGGGCTCTGCAGAAGGCAGAACCTCATGAAAACCTGGTTGGAAAGAAAATCTCCAAGCTGTGGGTACAGACTGCTGATGCCCTTGCGTAACAGTCACCCGCAAATCCCGTTAGCAGGGGAAAGGGATCTGCTCGCAAGCTGCCCACACACTGCCAGAAAAAAAAACGCTCCTATCAGGAAGGCTCAGTGCATTCATCGTAATGCCACTAATTGTGATAATTACAACCGCTGTCTGCGGAGAGAGAAAAACACCATCTTAAAAGAGCAAGAACTTTTTGTCAAAATAATCTTCTCCCGTCTTTGATCTCTGTCGTCCTCTGTGGAGGGCTGGCGTGGGAGTCCCTGGGGCGGGAGCTCGGGGGGTGAGTCAGCTCCCCCACGGCCTGGTGGTCCCCGCTGGGTGACGTAGGGGATGGGGCTGGTTGGGGTTTGCCCCCAGATCCTTAGGCCCTGCAGGGCTATAGGGTAGGCGTGGCTACTCCAAAGTGGCTGATGGCTCCTGTCCCCTTAGGTGGGCTCCTTCTTCATGATCAACCTGTGCCTGGTGGTGATAGCGACGCAGTTCTCCGAGACGAAGCAGCGCGAGAGCCAGCTGATGAAGGAGCAGCGGGTGCGCTACCTGTCCAACGCCAGCACCCTCGCCAGCTTTTCAGAGCCGGGCAGCTGCTACGACGAGCTCCTCAAGTACCTGGTTTACATTGCCCGAAAAGGCAGCAAGCAGCTAGTGAAGGCCTACCGGGCGGCAGGCGTGAGGATGGGCTTCCTCACCAGCCCCGAGAGCAAGGCAGGGGCCGACCGGCATGCCAGGAAGCGCCAGAGCAGGAAGAGGTCTTCCGTGCACCACCTCATCCACCACCATCACCACCACCACCACCACTATCACCTGGGCAACGGGAACCTGCGGGCACCCCGTGCCAGCCCCGAGATCAGCGATGTGGAGACCAGCTCGCTCCACAACGGCACCAACCGGCTCATGCTCCCCCCCTCCGCACCAAACTCCCTTGGGGCCCCCAGTGCCTCTCCCAGCAACACCGAGTCCGTCCACAGCATCTACCACGCCGACTGCCACTTCGAGCCGGTGCGCTGCCGGTCATCCCTCACGCAGCCAAGCCTCGGATTGCCGAGCCCAGAGGGGATCCCCAAGAACATCATGGGCAGCAAGGTGTACCCCACGGTGCACTCCAGTACCTCCCATGAGATGCTGAAAGAGAAGAACCTGGGGGAGGCGGCGGTGGGTGCCGGGAGCAGCACCTTGACGAGCCTCAACATCCCGCCTGGGCCCTACAGCACCATGCACAAGCTGCTGGAGACACAGAGCACGGGTGAGCTGGGGGCTGGATGTCAGTCTGGGGTTGCCTTGCAGAAATACAAGCTGTGACCTAATTTCTTTCTCTCTCTGGATTTTTGCAGGGTTCTTTTCAGTCCACGTTACAGAGAAAGGCGATGGCTTTCCAGGTGAGGCAAACAGGGGTCCTCTGAGCTACCTAATAACTCTTATAATCAAATCCAGGAGAGAGGTTTCAACCTCCCAGACTTCAAAATTGCAAGAATCCAAGGGAAATGAATGTTTTCAGTGAATCCATTTTCATTCCAATCCCTATCTTGTAGGGGACTCACAAGAGAGCTACAGAGGGACTTTTGACAAGGGCATGTAGTGATAGGACAAAAGGGAATGGCTTTAAACTGACAGGGTGGGTTTGAATTAGATGTTAGGATGAAATTCTTCCATGTGAGGGTGGTAAGGCCCTGGCACAGGTTGCCCAGAGAAGCTGTGGCTGCCCCATCCCTGGAAGTGTTCATGGCCAGGTTGAACAGGGCTTGGAGCAACCTGGTCTAGTGGAAGATGTCCCTGCCCATGGCAGGGGGTTGGAATGAGATGATCCCTTCCAACCCAAGCCATTCTGTGATTCTATAATCTCTATGCTCCCCCCAACCAATTTATTCTGCAATTACAGGGAACACTCCCCAAATCTTTGCACTTCCAAAATCAGCCAGAGGTTGAGGATGGACACCTTCCAGATCTGAGCCCTAACACATCCCTGAGCACTGCATAGCTCTGCTCCTGTGGGACACAAGGCTCAGAGAGATCGAGTGTCTGCTTTGCATGAGTGCTCAAGGGCAGTTGCAGATACAGAGTATTAAAATCTGCTCAGGAAGCCCATAAGAATCGGACACCAAATGCAGCTTTCCTGGATCAGGGATTTCATACCTTCACCACAAGATGCTCTTTCTCCCTCCACATCCTGAGGTTTGGGAGTTTGAGCCAGTGTAGTCCAAACACTTTCAGCCTCCAAGAAGTGTTTCTGAGGCAGTCAATGCCTCTTCCACCCCACTGCTGTGGCACTGACCTTTCGAGCCCAGATCTGTGCAGGGAAGAGACCAAGTCCTGCCCCCAGCCCAGCTCTGCGCAGAGACTAAACACACAGAACTGGGCTCTGAGTTGGTTTAGCACTGTGTTTGCATTTGCACTGCTGTGTGCTGCCGTGCAGCAAGATAGCCTCTCTCTTCACAGCCAGCTGGTAGAAATTTTGGGGAATATCCTGCTGGTATTTTCACCCAGGAGACACCTGGCAGCTGCCATTGTGGACAGGGTGTAGAGAGGGAAGCTGGTGATTTCGGAGCATCAGCAAAGAGTGGGAGCAGGAAAGGAATCTGCTGGCAGCAGCTCTGCCAGTAATTCCAGTCTGGAGCCTGCCAGGGCCAGGGAAGCCCATTGCTTCCTCCTACCCATAATGGCCAGAGGTATAATGAGGTGGGCTAGGGGTCCTGGGCTGGAGTGGTGTCTGCCTGGCGGCAACAAAGAGGGCTTCATAACTGGGGAAGAGGCATTGTGGAGCCCGGGTTTTAACCCAGCAGGAGCCCTTTTCCCGTTAGGAAATGTCTGTCATGTCAAGGGCGACAGCTTGGTGCTAACAGGGACTGGTGGTTGCTCCTGTGGCTACCCACAGTCGTCTGTCCCGGCTGATGGGCTGCCCTTTCCCTGTTGGCACTTCAGGTCCCTGCCAAAGCTCCTGCAAGATCTCCAGCCCCTGCACCAAGCTGGATGGTGGCTCCTGCAACCCTGAGAGCTGCCCTTACTGCCTCACAGCACTGGCAGGCGAGGCCGAGCTGTCGGACAACGAGACGGCCGACTCGGACAGCGAGGGGGTCTATGAGTTCACGCAGGATGCCCACTACAGCGACCAGCGGGACCCACAGCGGGGCAGGGCCCGGGCCAGGAGGGCCAGCCGGGTGCTGGCCTTCTGGCACGTGGTGTGCGAGACCTTCCGCAAGATCGTGGACAGCAAATACTTCGGCCGTGGGATCATGGTGGCCATTCTCATCAACACGCTCAGCATGGGGATCGAGTACCACGAGCAGGTGAGTGCTGCCCGGGTGACTCCTGGTGCTGTGGGGATGTGGGCGGTTTAACAGATCAGAATCTGGCTGCTGGTGGGATGTTTTGGGGTGAGAGGCATTGGAATGCCCTGGGAAGGCTCCCAGGATAGAGCAAAGCAGGCTTTTCCCCTCTGAGCCTGCTTCCAGCTTGCAGCAATCACCTTGACCAGTACCTGGCTATGTGAGCTCCTGCATCCCAACCCTGCCAGGGATGCTCAGCACTTTGGCCAAGAGCACCCATCACCTGGGCAGCACCAGGTGTAGCCAGGTTCTGTGGTGAGGGGAGCAAGGAGAGGGAGCAGCCGTTTGCCACCGGGTCAGTGCCAGCCCAGTAGTGCTTTGCCAGTGGCTGTGGACTCCGGGGTTGCTGCAGCTCTAGGCAGGGAAGTCTATTGAATTTGCACTCCCTGGAGAGGAGGTAACAAATGGCTTTGCCTCCTCGGTGAACGCTCCAGCAGCAGCATGCCGAGTCCAAAATAGACTCATCACTGGCTATTCCTCCGCTCGATTATCTGAGTCTTTGCAGGCAAGAGGCTGCCTCTGCTCCAGCCTCTCGCACGCTTGTCACCTAGCAGAGCTTTCCCTATATATAGTCATTAAGAAAAAGGAGTTGCCACGTTCCTCTTGAAATGGCTCCATAAGGATGACAAGAGCTCTGCTTTGAGAGAGGCTTTGCATACTCTGGCCTCACGTGGGTTTTGTGACTGCTGCTGGGGCTCACCTGGCACGGTGCCCTCGTCCTGCCTCAGGCACGACATGTCTTGGGGCTGCAGGTGCACACTTTGTGTGGGGTAAAGAATTTATTAGTGGAGATACTGAGATGCTGCAAAACCTTGTTACAGACCCCTCTGATATTTGAGGGCTCCCAGCATGGTGCTTCTCCTGGGGTGCCAGAGCTCTCCACTCCTAGACAGACACAGCTCCTGCAGTCCCAGCACCAGTCTTGGCTGGGAAGTCGTTGCATTTCGAGTCGTGGCTGTTCACTTTTGTCCCTTCCTGGCATGTTTCACGTTTGCTGAGTTGCTCACGGTTGTGCACAGAGGTGTTGCTCCCACAGCTCCCAGTGACAGCGGTGGGGACTGCAGATCAGCTCCAAGTTCCCCTGTCCTCCTGTGGCATTAACGCCTCAGTGACCGAACACTGGGGAGATGTGGCTGTGCTAAATGTGTTCCTTTGAGCCAGCAGCTTCCCCCTGATGCCCTGATGCAGTCTGGCTGTCTAACTGTTGTTTTCAGTACACATTAAACAGCAACACACTCCAAAGTCCTGCAGGTTTCACCTTCATCTGCTGCCCTTGGTGGGAGCTCTGCGGGGAAGCTTGAGTGATTCCACCTTTATTTAATAGTCTCAGGAAGATCATCTCTGAAGGCGCTGGGGGGAGGTGGCTCGCAGAAATGAATAAACAATTATATTGCTCCTTTGGCTGAAAGGTGAAAGCAGATCTGCCTTATGTGTGCTGTGGCTGTCCAAGGGACGGATTGTCAAGGCTTGTTTCCCTTTACCAGGAGCACCTTTGGGAGATGCTGGTGTGGGCTCCCACTGTGCGTGTACCAGGGGGACCATCCCACCGGGGACGGGAGGCTGAGCAAGCTCCCATCATCGAACACCCTAAAGGCTACACAGCTCCTTAATTCTTTGGCTTGGGAGAAATAGGACAGGGGGGTGTGGGCCTCTGCCCAGGCCAGTGGTGAGTCCCAGAAAACAGCTGGATGCGAAGATGAAGATTTTTTTGTGGTGGTTTTCGGGTAACAAGGGTGAAGGGAGCTGATAAACGTGGGGGGACTCCAGACGCTGTGGGTGGTTGCTTTCTTTAACAGTATTTTCAAGCTACTAGTGTTCCAGATTCCTTTCTCCCAGGCATTTGGAGGGAATAGCGGAGCTTGTTTTTATTAGTTCATCTGCTTGAAGTGGCGGCAGAGAACAGAGAGGTGTTTTTTTGTAAACTCGGGAGGCTTATAGTCGGCAATTTCATAATCTGACAGTTACGAGAGCAGGAATTAGAGGGGTGAAATGCTGAACCAGGCCTTTCTGCAGAGATTTTAAACACCAAAACGTGAATTTTTTTCTTTTAGAAGAGCCTTTCCTAAAAGTGCAAGTGATCAACCGTGTCAAATTTATCTTTACTGGCTGATGTTTGCAAAGACGTGAGGGGTCTTGAAGAGTACTTGACTCTATGACTTTCTATATTAAGCTCTCTGCTTATTTAAAGAATATTTACCTCTTGGGCTTTCCACATGCCACTGTGGCCCCACCAGCCTATATTAGGGTAAATATTTTGAGGACATGTTTTAAGGTGCCAAAAACCTTGTGTTGTTTAGCAGTCCTTTGGTACAGGGGACAGGACACACTAGCAACTACTCTGTGAGAGGAAGGATAGGCTGGAGGTTGCTCAAGAAGGAAGAGGCTTCTGCCCTCCCCATCTGTCCCCAGCAATACTGAGTGGGATTCAGCAGCTCTGGGACCACCAGAGCATCCTGAACTTCAAGACAGGAGCTGGTGAGCTGAGACTGTCATTATAGCCTGGGAGAAAAGTTGGCTCCTCTGGAGATTTGACGTCTCACCTTGGGACAAGCAGCTTGGAGGGACCTACTTTTCTCCAAGGAAGATGCCTGGAAGACTGAAACAATCTTTCAGTCACTTGCTTAACAGACTCAGCAACCAGAGAAGGCCAGGTTGGGATATGTAGGACAAGAGTGGTTCTCTGAAGGCACATAAAAGTGAGTGGCAACTGTGAGTGTGTTGAAAACACTGGCCCCCACTTCTTGCTGTTTATTTGTATTTACCCGCCAGTTAACCTGGCCAGACTGAGCACCCATGGCCAGGGGTGCTGGGTGCTCATACCCAAGGCAGTTCATGTCCCCCAGAGCTCCTCTCCACAGACCACCTTGCACAGCAAAGTCATTGTCAACACATGTTTTACCCTCGTATGGCTGAGGCTTCAGGAGCTGGGTTTCCTCTTAAGTTCTTTTTGACGTGAGCTCACTGACTTTCTGTGGTGGCGCGTTGGCGACACTTTCTCACTCACCACCAGGTTGTTTCCACGTGGTTCCTGCACGTGTGTGAGCCACAGGTACACCTGACTGGGCATAACTCTGCGTTTCCTGCCCATCCTCCCCACCCCACCCATCCAGCTCCAGCTCCTGCTGTTCTCCTGGTGGCTGGGCTGGTGGGAAGGAGGCAGAATGGTGTGAGGTGCTCAGCACTCGCCACATCGCGCCTGCTGGGCAGCAGTGTGAAATTTTCCATCAGGGGAATGACAACCAGATTGCCACGGATTATTAATGTGGCTGCTAAATAGCTTGTTTTTCTACAGAGATGAAGCAAAATGCAGGTAGAAACTCTTAGCTTTGGGTAGAGGAATATAAAGGTGATTTAAAGGTAGACTCCAGGGGATTTTAAATACACTGTTGAACCAATTGACTGATTCGCCTTAGGGAAGCTGAGCCTCTGCAGCACTGCGGGTTCAAACGGCTGGGGCTTTGCAAAAGTCTGTTCTGCCATAGAGCAGGAGTAAAATGTGCTGCTAAACCAGAGGGTTTCTTTGCTGCTTTCCCCCCAGCCCTGGCTGTAAGCCAGGCTCTGTTCCATAATGTGCTGCTTTTATTTTCCTTTTTTTCCTCCAAGTCCTTTCTTGGAGTGAAATGCAAAGGCTTTAGTACAAGGCGTGATGTTGGACTCCTCAGCAGGGGAAAGAATTCGGCAAGGGCTTCCTTGAGGAAGGGCTTTGGGGTTTTGTTTTTGTTTTTAAAATCTGGTTCATATTGAGCTGCCTGGCTGTTCCGAGTTTCCTTGTCTGAACTCGCATTGTATGAACTATACCCTACATATTCATTTGTTTAAATAGCACTTGAATTTCAGCCGCTGTCTCTGCGGTGTTTTGCCATTGTTAACATAACAAGAAAGAGACTGGAGAGTCCTGCACCGGCCTCCCCAAAGCTGCAGTTGGTTCAAATCCCTGGCTGGAGCTTGTGTGGAGTTGGATCTAGATTGATCCGACACCCTGGTGTCTCTGAAGGAAGGAAGAAGAAATTGGTTCAGACCTGTGGGGAACCTTTTGTTAATTCTTAAAAGCAAATTGGAGAGGTGACAAGGGTGAATGACTCTGTGGGACAGCACCCAAGGAGAAACGCTCATCATCCATGGGAGACAGTTCTTCAAGGAAGTGGGATGAGGCAATGCCTGACATCCCCCCAGCATCAGTACAGCCGGTGGAGTACCCCAGCTACAGCAAGGTGTTGTAGGTATCTACAACGCCACAGTGCCCCAAGCCAAGGTGTGTAAACTCCTTCTACAGGAGACAGGAGCAGCCTAAGACCGTGGCAATATCTCAGGCTGAATTCCTGGTGCATCCTGCTGCAGGGGAGTGTGCAGAGTACAGATGATATAGAGTTGTCACTGGTAACATTACGATCTAATAGCTGCTGCAACACGGAAATATCAACCATCTGTGCCAAGGAGTCAAAGGAAACCTTGCTGGCATAATGCATTAAAATGTCTATTTGTGTAAACAGTCGAGGATGGAGAAAATGGGAGTCATCTTAATCAGTGTCAGAGAACGCGAAATTTTCAGGTAACCAGGATGATGGAGAGGGGAGGTGAAGGGTTAGAAAACTTGCCAGTGTGGAGCAACCATTAGGCTGCAAGTTCAAGCATTAATAATAGTCACCCAGATGGTATTTAGGTACTTCTGCCTGAATTCAATGTGCAGGAAAGAAGGTAACTGAAAATTATTAGCTGTCATGACACCCACTGATTGATTTCTCTTTGTGGGAGGAAAAGTGGATTTTTCCATGGAAGAGTGGTGTAAGGGAGCTGGGCAGTGGAAATTTGACAGGCTGGTGCCCCACGTCTTGGGGTGCTTGAGTGCCCAAAGTTCTGGACAGGCTGGAAGGCAGCAGTCTGTAGGAGCACTGCCTCAGAAGATAAAGGCATCTTTGGGAGCAGAAGCTTCTAGGACTTGGTGGTCAAGAGAATCCCAATTTCCACCAGTTTCAAGTCCAGTTGAATGTTTTGCTGCTGGTGGAAGACAGATGTAGATTTGTCAGGCACATGGAGACTGCTCCTTTGACATCTATGTGACATCTATGTGCCAAAATGAGATCTTGCCAAGTGCTCATTCACCTCCCCAGAAGGCTGTGAAGGATCCAGGGATCAGCTGCAGGTCACTCTTGTCTGGCTGCATAGGGCACTAATGGGAAACACTGTGTCCCCTCCAGCCTCCATGCCTGGTCAATCCAGGATGTCTGAACTTTGACTTCTTTGGTCCGCATTTGTGTCAGGTCTTCAGGTCAGGATGGAAGGGAATCCTTTATTTATTTTTTTTAAATATTTTTTGTATCTCTTGCACCTCTTTTGAGTTGTTTCCCGAGAGTGCAGGGACTCAAAGATCTGTCCTGCATCCACACAGCACCTGGTGCTGCACTAGGGGCTCTCTGCATCACACACCAGTGCAAACCAGTGCTGTATCCCTTAACCCTGCACCCTGGCTGCCTTACTGCAACTAGGGCCTTAATAGTACAGCCCAACTTTTCTCTGTGGTGTAATTTCTAATTTGATGAATTCCCTGTATGAATCTGATTCATCGGGCTTTGTTTCAGAAGGGCGCTTAGGCAGGTGTGTGCATCCCTAAATCGAGGAGACAGCCTTTCCCTGGACAACCTCCTTCTGCCCCGGGCTCTTCCCGGGAGCTCACCAGGTCTGGCGTTCATGCACTGTCTTCTCTTCCTAGAGGAATCTGCACTTCCACTCGGATGCACATCCCATGTCTCTATTTAACTCCATTACACATCTCTCCAGCCCCATGCCAGCTGGTCTCAGCCAAGCGATCAAAGCCTTGGCAGCGCAGCGAGGCTTTCCCTCCCTCGGCGCCTGCTGGCTTTGCCCAGCGCAGGGCTTGGAGCTACCTGCAACTTAATTTCTCAGCACTCCAACTGCACAGGGCACTCCCAAGGCAGGAAAATGAGGTGCCCTATAGATTCGCACGTGCTGTATTCAATTAGCTCCCGCTTGTGCAGAAATTACTCTTATTAACGGCTTGTTGTTGTTGCTGGAGACTGGAGGAGTCAAGTCAACACTAATGGAAGTCAGAGCTGTTAATCACTAGGATAGCTGACTTCAAAACCAGCTCTCTGTTTGTTATTGGGGGTAATTCTTTTTATGGACCTTGGGGGGGTTCTCCTGCTTCTCGGGGATTTGAAGGATTTGAAGATCTTGTAGGAACTCGCGTGTTTTAATTGACTCACTCATGAATCTCCTCCAAGGGGTAAAAAAATACAGGGATGCCATGGCCCTCTTAGTCATTAAAAAATGGTCTGTGCGTATAAAGCAGACTTTATTCTGGTTCTGGAGACTGAATGATTTGAAAATTTAAATGAGATTTCATGAAACTGGAAAGGGTATTTTTTTTATCAGATAATTCAGTTCTCTGCATGCTTTAGCAATGAGACTATGTGGATTCCTTGACACCTGCTAAAGTTTTCTTCAGCTCCCTGGTTGGGGAGGCATAAGTGTCAATCCTTTCCTGTTAATTTATTTCAGAGGCTGGAAATACTCGGGCTGCCTTAGATCCTATCATTACAGCTGTTGTTTCAGCTGCCATCCATACCCTAGTGTTATCTCTGCCCAGGCAGCGTTGAGAAGAGACTCCAGCTCAGTGAAATGGGAAAATGATGTGTGCTTTCAAAACTCACTTCATCCCTGTATGGATGAAAAATCGCTGCTCTCTGCAGATAGCCAGGCGCTTCTCTCTGCTCCTTCTTTGATTATTGTGGTTGTTCCCCTTGGGTGGGAGCCAGCAAATTCAGCTAGAGCATCTGGAGCACCCTCAGCTTGCACCAGCAAATGCTTTTATCTGTAAGCGCTTCTGCTTGCTGATTGTTGGTGATTTCCCAGGGATCAGCCCATTTTTGTCCCCAGTTCTCCTGGCAGAGGTTGGTCCCTGTTACCACCCATGACTCTGCCCTGCTGCTGCCCCTCATGTCCTCACAGAGGGGTTCAGCCCCCAGTGGGAGCAGGGACAGGAGCTGAGCACTTTTTCCCTTGTCTCTGCTGGATTTCAGCACTTTGTTGCAATTGTTTTTTTGCTGATGTTAGGAAACGACCGGCTTTTCCCCCATGGACGTCTGTCAGCATTAGAGATAGTGTTACCAGCATCAGAAACCTGGGTTCAGCAGAACTGTGCAGGAGCCCTACAGTGACAGCCTTTTACTTTCTCTTTTTTTATTTCCTCCCTCCCCCTGGTCCCTTCTCAAGTACTAATGGGGAGATAAGTTTCAAACTTGGTTTAGATTAACCAGAAATAGAGGGCTTTAAATCTCAAGTACTTACAAGGTGTGACCAAGTGGAAATGCAGCTTTTGTTTGGCTTAAGCTCCTTCGAAACCTGGGCAGAGGGATGAGCTAGTACATGTTTTTCTTGCATTTTCTGGGATAATATTCATCCAGAAATCTCAAGCTGAGAGAGATAAGGAGTTCAGGGAAGAATATCCGCTGTGCCTCCTGAGAGTGGTTAGGAGAGCCCAGCCCCAGAGCTTGGTGGAGGAGAACATGGTCTGTGCATCTTGTTTATGGTCCTGGGTAGCGATGGTTTATGGCAGTCCCTTCAGGGTGGGTTGATGTGGTTCTCTGTCAAGCTTGGGGCTCATCCCCTCATTTGCACCCCAGTCTCAAGTTAGACAGGAGGTGCATAGGAACATATGGGCAGTGAGGGCCAGGGAATTTGGTTGTTGGCCACGGTTCCTCAGTAGGGATGTGCTGTATAGGAAGGCCTTGCACCAGAAGGTGCCATGCCCACAAAACTCAGCTCCTTCTCTCTGCACATGTGGGGTGGGAAGGGACATTTGACTGGAATGGGGAAGACTGGATGGAAGGCGAGGAGATTAGTGGCAGTGGTGGAAGGGGAGTCCCTCCTGTGCAAACAGCTCTGATTTCTCTGAAATGAAAGCTGCTTTCCTCCCTTTCTTAAAGCATTACTTGCCATGGCATGAAATATTCAGCCTTCATTCAGCCCGTAAGAAAATCCTCCTTTCCCATGCGGTGAAGGGATGAAACTGGACTTGTTCGCTTGTCTGTCAAAGTCATTTCCTTTTAATAAATGCTTATAAATCCTGAGCATCCCAGCAGTCCTCCTCCTGCCCGCTGAGCAGTGAGCACGCTGCCCTTTCTGTGTCTCCAGCCCCAGGAGGAGCAGAGCAAAAACTGCTACTTGCTGAATTGTTTTCTTTAACCAATTTGGCAAAGGATGAGTAGAGGAAGCCTATCAGTTTGTGGGGCTCTGATGAAGCACGGCTCAGGTTCACACTGCTAGACCCAGGACAATAGTTAGAGCCTGATACCTTTTAAGGAGCCCCAAAGACAATGAATGTCATTGCTGAAAATATGCGTGGATTGAGTTTCTATTTATAAAGTCACAAGCGGCTCTGGAGCCAACAGGAGCTGTATTTACTGCACCAAAGTGGTGTTTTGGATGGCCGTGGCTCGGTGGATGCACGGAGGCAGGGGGAATAACATGGATGTGATGAGGGCAGTGCATGGAGAAGGCTCATGGGTTGACTGAGGACAGAGCCATGAGCTATCAGTGATGGGGAATCGAGCGTGGGAAAGGGCAAAGAAAGGGCACCTCATTTTGTTAATTAGGAACTGCTTCTGTTCATCACAGTTTCTTGCATTTTGCCCCAGGACTTGTAGTCTGGCTCCCATTTCGAGGTGGACCCAGTGCATGCCTGCACCCACGTGGAGGGTGGAGAGGATCTTAACAGAGCAGTGTCAGGTTGAAAATCCCCATCTTTGTGTGACCCATTTGATTTTTTTCGTATGTATATATATTAAAAATCTGCAAGTGATGAGTCAGTAAAATGTTGTTGGTGTTTCCTGTGAAATAGCTGAGGTCGCTATTTTCTTTCTGTGTTATTTTTCCTTAGTTGCCATGGTAATGATTTCAGAAAGGTTTTATTCTGCAGCCGTTTGAATGGTTTAGAAGTTTTCACGGTCTTCTGGATCCACTCACAGAAGCAGAGTGATATCATAAAGATATCCCTCGGGATCAGGAGGGATCTGCCTCCTGGCTGGTCGCCCCATCCCTCCCTCTGTGTTGAGACAGAGTGGTTTTTTCTCTTTCATTTTATTGTTAGCAAGATAGAGAGGAAAGACCCTGGGGTGCTTTTGCTCTTTTGTGCTGGCATCCCAGGGGCAGAGGCTGGGCAAGACCAGGCTTGGCTGCAGCCTGGAGCTCACTGCCTGGGCAGGGGGGCTGTGGGATGGATGGATCTGTGCCAGCCATGCCTTTGGCACTGGGTGCAGGTCTGATGATGATGAAGAGCCTGTGCCCTGTATGGGTCACTGCTGGAGGAGGGCAGGAGTTAGAAGCCTTGTAAGCTCTGTGCACTGTCTCTCAGGACACTTGGTTGCACTTCATCCTGTGGCAGGATTTGTTTTTCAGGATCTGGGGAACACAGCCCTCAGGGCTTGCACTTTTCATGGCCCCAGCCCCATCCTCACCTTTTTCCCAACTTTGTGCCTGCAGCCTCACTTGCTCAGCAGGCACCTCGGAGTCCTGTGCACAGGAAGGAATAGCATGTCCCCAGATGGAAATGGACCACATTCCTTCTGCCTTCGGAAAACTCACTCATGAGCTTCTACTCAGTTTTAAAAAGAAGAAAAAAAGGAAAGAAATGTCTTACAGCCTATTTCCGAATGCTGAAAAAGGGCAAGGTACCGGTGCAGCTTTGAGATACCTCCCGAGGCACCCTTGCCTCCTCCTGTTCACCCCTGCAGTGCCCTGCTTGGTGCCAGACAGCCCTGCCTGAATCCTCCAGGCAGGGTGCAGAGAGCATTCCCTCCTCGCTGCCTCCAGTTGCACCCTGCCAGGCAGGGTTAGGGCTGGGTGTGTGCCCGGGGCTCACCTCCTCCCGCCGCCTGCGATGCCGTGTGGTGTTTCTGAGCGATGCTGCCCTGTCTGCTCGTATTTCATGTGCTGCCAGAGCTTGTCAATGTGCTGTTTGGTACATCAACAAATCGACACTACACAAACGGAAAGCTAACAGGGAATGATTTATCCAGGACAACACGTCTGTGTGTCCAGCAAGGCGAGATGTCCTGGAAACAAAATTCAGTGTTTACCGAGGACTCATCGGAAGAGCTGGTGTTTCGTGCCACAGCTGAAATCGTGCTTGGATCTCACCCTTTCTGGGTGTTGCTTGTTTAATCATAGGATGCTTTCCTTTTAATTAGTCACTGCTGCTACTGATGAGAGAATTAGCAGACTCTTCTTTTAATGGAGAAGCTGAGGCTGTGGCAGCTGTGCTGTAATGGGAGTGGTGGGCAGAGGCTTTGTGCTGCATAGAAACCCCAGGCTGTGCACCTCAGGCTCTGCTTCCTGCAGAATACCCTTTTTAGGGTGGACCTGGAGGGTTGTTTTTTTCCACACAGTATATCATTTGGTCAAAGGAAGGATGTTACCTCCCCCAGCTGCTGTGTTCTGGCCCTCAGAGGGGAAAGCTGAGTGATTTTACCGTCTCTTTTCCTCCCAGCCCAGCGAGGACACACAGAGCTGGTTGTGTGCCAGGTGTCAGTGACTCTTCTCAGGTACATCATGTCTAGAGCTGGTCGATAGTGTTTTGATTAGACAGTTATTGTCAGAAAATGGCAGTTTATCACATTTGAAGCTGTCCGTGGGAGAGGAGCATTTTCAGTGAACTGGCCTAAAAAAAATCCCAACTTTATTGGAATATATTGTCTGAGAAATTTGAAGTGTCCATTTGAACAGTTGGGGAACAAAAAGTTCCATGTTCTTCTTCAAGCTGACTTTTATTTATGTTTTTTAATTTTGGTTGATTTACAGTACAGAGCAAAGGGATAAAGGAATGGGGACTGAAATGGAGAGAAGTACTTCCAAGATTTTGTGCACAGTGTTTCATTTTGCCAAGTCTGACACTCTGCATTCCTGCTTGGGATGGGATGACAATTTCAATTTCAATAGGAGAGAAAAAGCCACGTTCCTGCTTGTATTGTAATGATGTCTCAGGAAAAATGTCTCAGACGTGTTTGTGATTTCTCTAGAGCAGAAGCATCTTATAACCGGTCTTATTTTCTATATACGTCTGTGGCTTCATGAAAATCCCATAGATGGCATTCTCAGAAGGGTCTGAGTCCCCACTGCCTGGCTGGGTTCCCCCTGGGCAGGCTCGTGATCACAGCCCACCTCTGTTTATATAAATAAATCCCAGTGGTGCTCATGGCAGGGGTCCATGTGGGTGCCCCATGGACTGGCTGTGCCGATGTGTCCCTTGAAAGGGATGTTGAGCTGTTGCAGGGGGCTCATGAGCTGCCCTGGGGATCCTCAAAAGGGACTGAGGGTCTTAGGGGAGAGTGCTCCACAGCTGGCTGTGAAATCCTCTGAGTAATTTGCATCGTCCCATCTCAACTGTTTTTTAGGGATGTGTTGTTTCCAGGAGCAAAATAACTCAGCCGATTTCAGCTGGGTCTGGTTGGGGTGTGCTTCCAGTGGAGGATCAGCTCACCCTCCCGAGCAGAGCTCCAGGCTGCTCTGGAGACCATTCTCTGTTCCTAGATGGGTGAAAGGGAAGTTTTCACTTTCTCTTTCAACCCATTTTGGCCATTAATCTTAGATTTTTGGATATTAATTCTCACCTCTGGCTCATGAGATCCCACTCTTCATTTTTATTATACCTGCCCAGTATCTCAGATATTAAAAATGGTTTCCTGTAAGGGAAGTGGAAAAGAGTGTGTGGAGAGGAGGAATGGGAGGCCAGGTGGCTTTTTCAGGGTGAAGCAGGGGTAGATGGGTGGATTTGGTGCTGCTGTGGGTGCTCAACATCACCTTGCTGCACAGGCTGATCCATAGCCCTCCCATGCCAGTGCCAGGGGTATATGGGGCTCTCCTGAGCTGGGTGGTCTGGGAGGGATATTTCATGGGCTAGGGGAGCCACAGCCCTTCCCGTGGGTGCTGAAGGTCCTGGGAGAGTTGCAGAGTAGGTGCTACTCCCCCTCTGGCTCCCCGCATCACCCAGCTGTGCCCTACAAGTGCCTCCCATCTGGATTTTCGCACCCCAACAACATCTCCAACCAGAAGGTGCTCGTGAAGTGCAAAGTTTCATTACTCTGTGCTATTAACATGTCATCCCTTCCAAGGCTGCTGGATTTTCCATGTCAGCCTCCGTGAGGAAGGGGTTGTTGTGGCTGCCTGAGATGTTGGGCGCCGCTCACGCGTTGAGGGGTTTAACTGGGTTGTGCCTGCAGGGCCAGTTGGATTTGGCAGTGCCACCACAAAGAGGGAACAGAGGATGGAAATCAGCCTTCAGGGCCCAGGATAGTGGCGCTGATGGATGAAAAGGAAAGCTTCCAGGAACACGTCTTCTTTCCAGCAGGATCACTGCGGTACTGATCACAGCCTGCCTCGGCGCTGGGGCGCTCATAAATGAGTTGGCATTTTTTTGTGACTAATGTACACTTTCAGCTATTTGAAATTGTCCTGAGGTGCAGCTTGACATATAAGTTCTCGGCCTATTTATTACTTTGTGTCTGAGTGTTCCCATAGGTACATGGCTTTAAACCAGGGCTGCGATTAATATTGGGAGCTGGAGCTGTATTTTAGCTGTAGATCAGTGAGCAGGTGATTTGGGCTGTGTGTATGGAGTGTTTGGCAAACTCTAGCCGAGGGATCTGCTCCTCAGCGAGGATGTGTGAGGTAAAAGCTGTGTTCAACACTCTCTGTTTTTGCTTTTTTATTACATTTTCTTCTAAGTGCTGCTGTTTCCCCCTTCACTATACTGTGTCATCACAAGCTCCCACCAATATCAGTGCAAGTCTGCAGGGGTTACACTACCACGCTGAGATAACATCAGGCCAATTTGGGTCCCCATCTAACCTCACACTGGGTTGGAGGAACTTGAGCTTCAAAGGCTGAGCCTGGACACTTTAACCCTGGGAAAGAGAGAGTTGAATGCCTGCATGAATTTATCTGTTATTTGCCAGTGTGTGTCTGTGAAGCCTTTGGTTGCTGTGGTTTTTTGGGGCTCCGAAACACAGTTGACAAGTGTTGACCCTGCCCTTGAGTCCTCCCCTCTCATGGTTGCCGTGGTGTTGGGGTTGGGTCACCTCATGTCAAACCCTACAGCTTGTGCTGTGGTGTGGCAGCTCCTGCTCTGTCGTAGGAAGTTTTTGGTCAGTCATGAAGGTGTTTCATGTAGCTGGTGGGTGCAGCCAACTGCATTTGCTGCACATTGTGTTCTGTCATGGCATGGCTGCTGTGAACGTGCACATCTGGCCATAACCCACCACCGTGTGCAGGCATCTAAAGACACACGGGTGGTTACATGTGGGGGTTTAGAACAGTATCTGAGTGAGTTAAATGCCGAACTACCCAAGAGGAGTCCAGCACTCGCTGTGTGTGAGGTGTTTTGTGAGCTGTGCCAGCCCACTACCCTGTGCCACCTCGGCGTTGCTGACGTGACCCCTCGGCCATCTGCCATCGGGATGTCGGCTCCTGATTTTGATGAAGCCTTTAAGTAGAAACATGCAGTTGCGGCCGTGTGTTGGGGTTATATGGGGAGAAGGGATCTGATACTGAGGATTCTGTTCCTGTCTTTGCCACTGACTGATCCTAAACAGACTACACCACCGGTTTTTGTCTTCTCTACCATATGTTTTCCGATAATGCCCGCCCACCCATCGGGGAAAGCGCAGCGCTGGGCATCTGCAGGCATTGTTGGGAACCCTCTGTGAAATATGCTACAGAAACATGAAAGGTATTAATTTAGGTCTAAGACTACTGGGAGTCTGTTCGTTAAGGTTTTTTCATACCTCTGTTTTTAAATTACCACTCTGGAATGCCAGAATCGGGCCCTTCCTCAGCAGATTTGGGGCCTCCTGGTAACAAGATTTTTCTGAGCCATTCCAGCTATATCACCTCAGATCTCTGCTTTTGAAAAATCCTAGCCTAAATCTTTTGATGAGCTACTAAATAAAAAAACAGGCCCTAAAGGGATATTTATGTGAGAAAACGGTCCAGCTTTTCCCTTCTGCATAAGGAGAATCAGCTTGGGGGATGTCAGAGCATTAAGCCTCAGTACATGCCACTTCTGCATAAACCTCCTGAGGTGGTACTAAAGCTCTGATTAATGTGAAGTCCATGTCTGGATTTACCTGCTGAATTTACAACAGGTTTCTAAACCTTAAATACTCTGCTAGTATTTTTCTTCTGTCTCCTGGGTTTTGAGTGAGCTATTGCCATTCTCTCACCACACCATTAGCATCAGTATTCTCACACTTGCAGTACTGCAGCTTGTTGTGTTTCCACATGTGATTTTGGATATCGGGCTGTGCTGTTTACTTTCTCCCTTTCCTCCTCTTCCTTCCCCAGCCGGAGGAACTTACCAATGCCCTGGAGATCAGCAACATCGTCTTCACAAGCCTCTTTGCTCTGGAGATGCTATTGAAAGTCCTTGTTTATGGTCCTTTTGGCTACATTAAGAATCCATACAACATCTTTGATGGGATCATCGTGGTGATTAGGTACAAACCTTGAGCTTTCTTTATGTGTGTTTCTCCTCATTTGACTGTTTAATTAAACAGAAAGTAATGGAGACTAGGCATAAATACCTTCCTGTGACACTTTACACTTCTCTCTGTAAATTAATGCACTTAGACACGGTTCCTAATACACACCTTGGGATTATTTTATGGTCATTTTAGAGAGAGGCCCGGGCAGAAAGCTATCAGTCCTGATGTCCTGGGAAGCTCTGGGATCCAAATGGCACAACCAGTGCCCAATTAAGTATCTCTCTGGTTTTTTGGCATGTGCAAAGGCTGTAATTGCAGCTGCAGCCACTGATTTGCAGGCGTATTTTTGACACTCAAGTGGGGCTCTGCTCTTTGCAAGCCTGGACAGAGTCCAGATCGCCGTGGGCACTGGCAGCACATCTCTGCCCGCTTTCCACCCCTCTTCTCTCTGAATTTCACCCTCCCTTTGCTTCCTGCCCTCCGTACCTTTGCATTGGGCTTTGTCCTGCCATCCTGCATTGACCCTTTTTTGTCTTCCTCAGCGTGTGGGAGATAGTGGGCCAGCAAGGTGGAGGGCTCTCGGTCCTGCGCACCTTTCGGCTCATGCGCGTGCTGAAGCTGGTCCGCTTCATGCCAGCCCTGCAGCGCCAGCTCGTCGTCCTCATGAAGACCATGGACAACGTGGCCACGTTCTGCATGTTGCTGATGCTCTTCATCTTCATCTTCAGGTGAGCGCCTCCCATTTCCCGTCATGAGGGTTGCTTTGGAATTTTAGGTGGGATCCCGTGGTGGGATGAGGACATGACAGAATCCATACCCAGACAGGGCTGAGCTGAGCAGTCCCAGGAACAGCACTGCTTGCCAACACTGGCAGTGACTTGCTGCCCTGACCAAATTATCATAGTTGGCCAAATGAGGCATTTGTCTTTGCAAGATGATTTACGAGGAAAGTCTTTCAGGCTGGACCATTCCTTGACATCATCCCAAGACAGCTGTCCCTTTACTTTCTGACTAACCAGGTGCTAAAAATATTGCCAAGGTGAGGGTGATGTTCCTATAAAGAAGTCAGATGTGGTGGTGCTTGTACTCTCACATGGCCTCTTCTTCTGAGAAGTGGAATTGTTAGAAATAGGCTTGGCATAGCCTTGTATTTTTGGATTTTGGTCTAGATCTTCAGAAGAGCCTGTCTCCTTCTACAGCCAGCTATGGTGTTCCAGCAATCCCAGCACTGGGAAGGCTGAAGAACACCAGTCTCTTCCATGGAATAATGTCCCTTCTTCCAGCGAGACTTTTCACTCCAAAGCTGCCATTTGCAGCTGTGGTGCTCAGTGGAGCTGTAAATAATTTGATTATTCAGGTTACTAGCAGAGAGCAGGGAAAAGCAGATTATTCTTTTAGTATCTATCTATAATGAAGGGTATTCTGTTCTCTTGTCAAAATCGAAAAAGCTGCTTCAAGTCCCCTGATATGTCTTATTCAGGCATTTCACAGAAACCCTTTTTGTCTTCCTAATTCAATTGAAGCATATTTTGCTGAAAATGTGTCATTGCAAAACAGAAAGTCAAAACATTTTGTTTAGAAAATGTTGAAAGGCAATGTTTTGACTTAAAAAAAAAAAACGAAGCAGAAGAAGAAGGAGCAGACATACTTTTTGGTTGAAACTCCTTGACAGATTTGACCTAAATTCACAACTGGTTTGCGTGATCTCAAGGCATGTTTTTCAGCGAACAAAGGATTCATCTTTTTAAAAAAAAAAAAAAAAAAAAGAGTTGCCCAGGTGAAATCAGGAGACAGTCAGCCCTGCTGTATCCTTAGTGGTTTGTATCAAACCTTTGTTGAGTCCCTGCTTCCCACCTTGTGCAGCATCCTGGGGATGCACCTCTTTGGCTGTAAGTTCGCTTCGGAGCGGGATGGTGACACACTGCCCGACAGGAAGAACTTCGACTCCTTGCTCTGGGCCATCGTCACTGTTTTCCAGGTACAAAATGGAAAATGCCATGGCTGATGGGCATTTTTGGGATTGCAAAGAGGCTGGGGTTGTTTTCCAAAGCATCTGGCAGAGCTTAGTGAAGATCCTTGCCATGGAAAGGGGGCCACCCAAAGCCACAAGAGAAACACACGGGGGGCTTTCGGACTGTTTTTCTGACTAAATCTGAAAGTTGGTGAGGAGGGGCTGCTGAGGCAGGAGGGTCTTGCATTTGCAGGGTGTGGGCTGGGTGGGTGGAAGTAAGTGTAGCGGGTGAGGATGGAGAGGGGGAGATCAGGACCATTTGCAGTGATATTTTAACAAATAATGGAATCTATTTTAAGCCTGTAGTTGATATGTGCAGTTTTTTGGTTGATATGTGCAGCTCTGGGCTCTGTAACCCTGGGATCTGTGAAGGACTTTGAGTTGTTCTGGCTGACCAAAGGAAAGGTCTGACCAATGCAATGTTGCACTCCCTCATGGCTGGGTCTGTGCCTGGGTGCGGGGACGAGTCGGGGCAGTTTGCACAGAGTCCTAACCAGTAGCTTGGGAATCACAGTCTCTTGGTCCTGTTTCTTCTCTGGCTCACAAGATGACTTGGGCTGGATTTATATTCCTGTGGTTAATTACAGCTACAGTGGATACCCCAGAAATGGGGTGCTTGTCTGACCTGTCCAGAGCATGGATATCCAGCATGCCATATTCCAGCATCTCCATATTTCTGACACCCTTCCTCTGCAGATTTTGACCCAGGAAGACTGGAACAAGGTCCTTTACAATGGCATGGCATCCACCTCGTCCTGGGCTGCTCTCTACTTCATCGCTCTCATGACGTTTGGGAATTATGTTCTCTTTAATCTGCTGGTGGCCATCCTGGTAGAGGGGTTCCAGACAGAGGTAATGTCCTCACGCTCGTGCCTTTGCTTTCTTCCAAAGTTTCAGGGCCTCCAGATCCTGGAATTTGATTTCTGAGATGGACAGCAATACCTTGAAAAGAGTGGTACGGGGGAAAAAAAGTGGGGTAAAATATTAGGTCTTCTTTCTGTTTTTTTAATTCTTTTCCTTTTCTGTAGCCACGGTGCAATTTAATACAGCAAACCCTCTAAATGAAGGGCTTAAATGAAAAGCATTGTTAGCATTAATGCAGGAGTGGGAATTGAGCAGTGAGTCAGGCACTGCGGATGGGATCGCTGCTATGACAGTCTCTTTGAAACAGTTTTCACCACGTTTGTCAGCCAGATTAAAGGCCCCTCCTGAAAACTTACGCAGGCTGGTAAGAGATTAGTGACACGATTATCTTTTTTCATGGTATGCATTCATGGAGCTCTTCCCGTTTCCAGCCCTGCAATGCTCTGCATATTTTAAAGTACATGATTTCTTGTCTCTGCCATCCGCTGCCTTGGGCTGGGAGCTTCCATGAGACATCCTGGATTGCTGGAGGCTTTGGGGAACACTTAGGTTTGAACTCAACCTCTTTTTCACCCTACTGCTGATCCAACTGTCCAGTGGAGTGAGTGAGCATGTCACCTAGTCCCCCTCAGAGTGGGAGACCTGCAGTGCCCACCTGCTCCCTGCAAAAATTGTCCGACTGTTCAAGAACATCCTTAAGGGAAGGGGACCCTTACACCCTGCCCAGGGGGTTGGTTGGAGAGGTAAATTATAAGCTAAGACTCCTCACTGGGTTCTGCTCATATAGGCTGTGCCTTCTACACACTCTCTGATTTTTATTAGCATTCTGGGGTGACTAAATATTATTTAAGATTTGTTGCATGTATATTATAATATCCTACTACCCTATGAACAGAACTGTTTTTATTATCATTACTATTTTTGGAGCAGAGTTTGGAGTTAAATTAATGGAGTCATCCCAGGAGATAGCAAGAAGAAATATTTTTTTTTTTTTTTTTTGTATCGTCTCTCTCCATGTTGGTGCTTTTCTTTTTTTAACTGTTATTGTTGTAGCTGTTTCTGTCTGTAAATCCCCTACCACCACTCAGCCAAAGGGAAGATCACTGCCAGGTTCTCCCAAATGGCAAAATGTTCCCTTGCCTGAGTGAGAAGAGGTACAAAGCTCCTTGTCTGCTCGTGGTGACAGCTTTGAAACCCAACCTTATTTCTGTCTGGCAAATTGATTCTCTGAAGGTCACCAAAGCGGGACATCACCTGCTGCACCCGCTGTGCAGAGGAAGGGACTCAGCCTTTAAATACAGCAGCTCTTTTACCAGCCCCTGGCCCTCCAGGGAGGCTGACACCTCTGCTCCTTGGCTCAGCCTGGTTTTCCACGCTAGAGCATTCCTGTGCTCCGCCTCTGCCACGTGCCTCTTCCCTGGGCAGCAGTTCATCCCGCGCTCGCTCTGTGGCCAGCTGTGCCACAGTGCAACTCCCTCTAAATTCAGGGACTGGCTTTAATGTGCTGTGGTTTTATTCCACTAACCGAGCCCTTGAGGCTGTGTCTACCCTGGAGCCAGGGAACCGCCTGCAGCACTCCCCAGATTCGCTTTTGGCCGTTTTCTGCAGCAGGGCTGCCCCATCGCCTGCCCCTGCGGCTCCTCTGCCAGCGCAGTGCCAGGCTGGTCCAAGCCAGCTCCCCAATATCTGTGTAAGCTGCAAATGTGCTTTAAGTGCTGTGTAAATCAGGGAGGAACTTCTAATTTGGGAAGGCACTGAGACAGCCTGAAGGCAGTGACACACCAGTATTGAGGTGACCACAGGGACCAGGATCCAGCACAGCCTCCAAAGACCCAACTGTCTCTGCCAGTCCTGCCTAGCCATGGCAATTTTAACTAACTTGCACCTTATTTCTCTAATTTGTGACTCTGATTACATTGCTATTTTAAATCTCAGGCTTTGATGATGGCTTTTTAATAATAATCTTCCTTCCACATCCTCGTTATTCTGAGTTCTCCACATTCTTCCAGTAGAATGTGATGGGACCAAGAGGTCCCTCAGCTCAACCCAAGTTTCCTGCAGCAGGCGGGGAGCAAACGTCTCTGGAGGTCAGGAGCCAGCTCTGGCCTTGCTGGTTTATGTTTGTTCAGCTTTGCTGGTGTGTAGCTTTGCGAACAGATCACGTTCTGGTTTTTGCAAGCCAGCACACACAGGATCCTCTCCTAAGCAGAATTAATAGAGAGATCATCTCTCGCTGTAAACAAACCCTGGCGTCTCCCTCCCGTGATTGTACTTGACTCTTCTTCTGTGTTGGGTTTGGGTGGTGTTTTTTTTTTTTGTTTTTCCATTCTCCTTCAGATTTCTGGGCTGAAACACAATCCTAGGGCTGCTGCCTTTATCTCCCCGGTCCTTGAGTGCCTTTCCTCAATCCGCAAGCACCTCGTTAATTTTAGTGCATGGCTTTGCAGCCCCAGTTGCCAGGCAGCAGATGTATATAAGCAGTTGAGAAACTAAAAGGACCTGTTCCAAACTTTAAATATGGAACAATATATTTTACAGGGTTGAGTTCCTTTTTTTTTTTTTCCCCCCCTCTTTTCCTTTAATTTGGTAACCTGCTTCTCTCCTGCAAGAAGCACATGCAGGACTTTATGCCACGTCGTTGTTTTTGACCACACGTTTCCTGATTTAACTGGAACCTGATGTTGGTGCAGGGAAGGTGAGCAGGGGACTCTGTTTGATCAAGCTGCTAACTGGAAATTGCTGCCTGACCTCTCAGGTCCCTGCCTTAGAGACTTCTCTCTGAGGCAAGGAGTGACTTCTCTTAGTTGGGCATAAGCTCCTCTCCCAAGGGACTTCCTAATAGTATTATCTCCAAAGCGTATTCTTCCATTGGTAATCCTCCCAGTTTGTGTCCCAATATCCCTGTCTGTTTTCACTCATGGGTTTGTTCCTTCCCCTTCTTTTTGCCTCCCTCCCTCCCTGGCACCCCAGGTCCTCCAGCCTCTCCTTTTCCCTGCAGGACATTTACCTGCATTCTAGAGGTAGCATCCTTGGAGAAATATGGATGTTGACTTCTTCTGGGCTTCCACCAGAGGGAACAGTCCCTTCTCCTGCAGTAGAGATTTTGGATGGTGTTTTTCTTGCATCCCTTGCCTATTGCATTCCTATCGGTTTTAGTGGGATTTTCCTTGTGAAAGGAAAAGTGTTTCCATCTTTTCTCTTTCAATGGCTTTTCCATGTCTCTCTCTGTTACAAGCAAAGACTTTAAGTGTCCATCGCTCTGCTGGCAACTCCTTCTTAAAATCTTCATCCCAGCCTAGACTGGGATGAGTTTTGTAACCATTTAGCAACCAGAGGAAAGATCCACTGCCATGGAGGCAAGAAATTAAGCTGGTAGGACAATCTGTGCCCTCCTGCTGCAGCACGTGACCTCCTCTGGCCCCGCGGGATGGGACCAGGCACAGATGCACTGCTGGAAAGTGAGGAACGGTGGGAGAGCTGCCCCTGAGGAAGGGGAAACACAGCAATGTGGAAAATGGTGTGTGCTTTCCAAGTGGGCAGGGAAAGGCTGACTTTTGGCGCTGTGAAATGATGTTGGGGCCACTGGTGTGGCAAAGCTCCCCAGGACGGGGCTGTGCCGCCCTGCCTGCAGACCCCTGGTTTAAACTGCTGATTTAAATGGGTGTCTCCACTAACAGGGCTGAGGAGGGATCTGAACTCACAGCAGATTGTGTGTCTCTCCTTAAATTAGGTATTTCACCTGGCTGCAAGAGCACTGATATTGTGTTAATCAAACATTCATTAAAAGCCTCCCTTGCTGCTTAATGAAGGCGTAATAAATAAAGATGCTATTATAGAGCTGCAAAAAAAAAAATAATCATGTTTTCAATAATTAGCTGGTGTTTCATTAGCACAATTATCACTTAGGAGCTGAAGCAAGCTCTGATCGAAACACTTAATTTAAAGGTAAGGCTGGTCCCTACAAAGGGCTTTGCTTCACCTTAGATCTTCCCCTCCTTCCCTGTGCTGAGTGGAACGGGGCAGGTGTCCCAGCCTGGCACTCCATCGTGGCCACACACTGCCCTTCTCCCCCTTCCCCTCTCCTTCCCTGCCTCTTCTTGTGTGTTTTTTGATTCCCCATTCAGTCCTGCTGTTGAAACTGTGAAAATTGAACCCCGCCTTCCCCTTCCTCCCCCTCCCTCCCCCCGTTTCTCCTTCAGGAGATCTCCAAGCGAGAAGATGCGAGTGGGCAGTTAAGCTGTATTCAGCTGCCTGTCGACTCGTCGGGGGTATGTACAGCACATCCCACCACCACTGTGGTTGTCTCTCTCGTGGTGCCTGGTCACACACCGTGGTGCTGTTCTCATTGTAGTAACTGTCATCCTTTTGGGGTTTATTTGGGTGTTTTGGGAGCGTTTTTTCTTTTTCTTTCCTTTTTCTGTCACCCTCATTGTCGAGTCAGCCCTGATTTTAAGTCCCTTCCTTCTCTGAGGGAGCCAGGTAAATTAAGGTGGGTGCTTTGGAGTGGCTGATGTGGCTCCAGCCACAGCTCTTGCTGACCCCTTTCTAGATGCCTGCCCTGGGAAAGGCTCCCCACGAGGCTGTGACAACCTCTCCATGGCACAGTCACATCCTGGGGACCTCCCTAGGGGTGTGGATGGTGATGCTGATTGCTGAGTGTGCCTGCCGAGGCTCCCTCGCGCGGGCGGAGGAGGATGGCCAGGAGTGAAGGGACCTGGAATCAAGCCTGTTTGTGGACACGTGTGTGTGGGAGCCTTGTGCTCTGCAGGACAGGGTAGGATGGCAGCAACTGCGCCGTGGTGTGTCCAGAAAGGCTGGTTGGAATGCTGGGATTGCCGACGAGATGCCACGTTACAGCCCAGCCAGGATGTGAAATGGTCCCGTCCAGGTCTGAGGAAACTGTGGATCTCCAAAGTGCAGCACACCCCAAACCTTACCCTTCTGCCACCCTCCTCTTTCTCTTTACCACTCCCTTCCCTTTCTGTCCTTTCCAAGAAGCCTGACTTTTCCCTCAGCCCAGAAGCCCTTTCCCCTTGTATCCCAGTGTATCAATCCCTTCGGTACAGGCTGCTTTAGCTGTGGTGCCGCCTGGTCCACCTTGACGTTCCCTCGTTTCCCGAAAGGATTTTAACTCCCTGTTCTCTCCTAACCCCTTTTCTATCCAGAAAGGCAAACTGGGAGTGCAAGAACAGGTAACGGGCAGCAGCCACGACTGCGAGATGTTTGCCTGCACCATACTGAGTCTGGCACGTGGTGTTTGGGAGGGGATGTTCACTGTCCTCCAGACATGGGGTTTGGTGCTGGGGAAGGGGGTGGGAAGTCCCCATGTAGCTCTGCTTTTCCATCTCAGCACACATCTCATTGTGCCCCCTTAAAACTTTCCTTCAGGCTCTTAAAGAGCACTCCAGGAATACAAATCACGTAAAATTCTTCCCATTATTTATTTCTTTTTAATAGCCCATTAGGGAGAATGAGTAATTCCTGGCAGGCCCGCTGACAGGCTGAGCAGGGAGCCTCCGGGGGAACATACCTGGAGCCAGCTGGAGCCCCTGTTCATACAGACACGGGTCTGACTCCAACAAAGCTCGGGCCAGCCTGGCTTTACTGCTCCCCCTTGCAAGGTGCATTCCTGACCTTCTCAGACTGCATCTTGCAGGATGAGCTTCCCTGAATAGCACAGAAGTTCTGGATTGTTAGGAGGGGAAGTTTTGAGCCAACACTTCACGTCACACTCTCTTTTGCCTTGAAAATGTGTCTGAGTGTCCAGTCTGCCTGGAAAAAATATCTTTAACAGTTTAGTGACCCCGCTAAATAGGGGGGCAATACTGGGGTTCAGCCTTCTGGGGTTTTGCCTAACAGTGAGGTGCAGGGCACTGACTTGTGTTGGATCCATCTCTTCCTCCTGTCCCACGCTGGGGTCCTTCTGGGATTTTTCAGTCAACAGGTACCCGAGCACCAAACCTCAGCAGCGCTGGCCAGGGCTCCTGGGGACGCAGCTTAGCCTTGGTGGGGTTTCCTGGGGCTCCTGGGCTCTCACAGCTAAAGTGAGGGTCTGCTTGGCTTCTCCCATCCCAGCATCTTCCCTCTCTTCCCACCTCTCCTCCATTGTGACAGGGCTTGGTGCCCTTTGCCAGAGCAGTGGTTTCAGCTGTGAATCCTCCTCTTTTTGGATGGGTATCGATCGTTCTGGCGAGCACCACTGCCCGTTGGGTGTATCCTGACTATACCACACCCTAAGTGCCTTTCTGCAGTGCCAATGGACAGAATCAGGGTGACACACAGGGACATCCCTAATCGGGTCTGTGCCACAAGACCGAGTGAGAGCCCGGGCACCACGCTGTGAGCACTGGTAAACATCATCTCTCTCTGCCCGAGGATGGGCACCTGTCAGAGCAGGCAGCTCTCGCTCAACCCCCGAGGTTTGAAATGATAAGGCAGAATTTAAACTCCTCAAACGATACAGTGTAAATCCCCAAAACTTCTGCTCCTGTTGTGTGTGGCAGCTGGGAGGGGAATGGCTGCTTACAGCACTTGGGTTCTGCCACCTGGATCCTCTCTGTGCTGATGGGGTGTCCATCGACACATGCACATGAGTCACATAGGAAATTTGGGGTCTGTTGTGCCCTTTCTGAACCCTGGATTGCTCCATCACTAGAAAGAGCCACACACAGGGAGTTTTAAGACATGGTGTATAAATTAAGAGAGATTAATAGGACCATCTTTTGTCCACAAATTGCTCATCGGATATCTGTCCTTTCCTAACATCTGCCCCATATGCAATTCCAGCAGCAAAAATTAAGCAATGGTTTGGTTTTTTCTGATCCCTTTCTGGGACCGTGTTTGGAGCCAGAGGCAATCCATCTTCCTGGTAGGAGGTTAATTAGTCTGTGGTATAAACCTGTGCATGCATCATTTTGTGAAAGGTGGTGTTGCATTGTGGTACAAAGTTCAGTGGATCCGTAGGTGTGGTGTTGGAGATGGGAATCCATTTTTGCAGAGGGGTGTCCATGCACTGTGGCCCATAACCCTCTTTGCTGAAGCCCTTTGTTTTGCTCCAGGGTGACGCTTCCAAGTCCGATTCCGAGGGGGATCTCTTTCCCCGCAGCCTGGAAGAGGAGGGAGGACTTAAGAAAAACTTGTCAAATCCAGCCTGTGAGTAATAATCCCAGGAGGATGGGCCCTTCCACAGAAACCTCACTTTGCTGTGAAAACAATGTGTCCGAAAGGAAAAAGCCCTCCTAGAGGGAATGCTGTAATACCAGTTGTGGTTTGCTTGACATTGCAGCAGGCTTGTGGCTTGGGGTGGGATTTTGGGATGCAGACAGGGAGAGGCATGATTGCATTTGAGCTGTAATTTCCCCACCAAGCCTGAGGTCTGGGCTTTTGGGCTGTCATTGCAGGATGAACATGGGGAAGGAGGATGGAGGGAGCGGGCATGGGAAAGGAGGTTTCTAGAGCTGGAGCTGGTGGGTGTTGGTTTGAGGGTTGAGGGGCCACAGATGGCATTCTGCATCTGCTCTCCTCTGTCATTGACACATGATCCCATTGGTACCCGATCCCATTACTGTTTGACATTCCCCTGCCAGGCTGAAGGACGGACTCCCAGCTCTCCAGACGGGCTTTCTGGCCCACATCCCCCTGGTGCTCGGAGCAGAGCCATCCCCACGCAGCCTCTTTGCCTGCCCGAGAGTGGGTTGTAGATGTGCCCCTTGAGGTGTGACACCTAAAACCCTCTTGTGTCTTCCAGTGATGGCCCTGAGCGACCACCCGGAGCTGAAGAAGAGCCTGACCCCTCCGCTCATCATCCACACCGCTGCCACGCCGATGCCCATGCCCAAGAGTGCCGTGTTTGGGGACGCGGCGCAGGGCTACGAGTCCCGCCGGGCCAGCGGCGTCTCCGTGGACCCCGCCCTCTACGAGCTCAAGTCCTCGGTACTCGCGTCACCTCCTCCTGCGGATGTTCAGTGCGTCCGTGGGGCTGTCCGTCCACCCATCCGCCCCAGCAGCCTGGCATGGGGCGGGTGGCACGGGGCTGACGCTCTTCCCTGTCCCTGTCCTTCCCGCAGCCCAGCGCCCGCAGCTCCCCGCACAGTCCCTGGCGTGCCAGCAGCAGCTGGAACAGCCGCCGCTCCAGCTGGAACAGCATCGGCCGGGCCCCCAGCCTCAAACGCCGGGGGCAGAGCGGCGAGCGCAGGTCCCTCCTCTCCGGGGAGGGCAAGGAGAGCTCGGAGGAAGGGGAGAGCTCGGATGAGGAGCACTCCAGCCGGGCCGGCAGCGTCAATGGCTCTTTGCCTCAGCGCATGGAGTCGCTGGAAACGAAAGGGTCCTTCGACCTCCAGGATACCCTGCAGGTGCCTTCCCTGTACCGGACCAGCAGCATGCACAGCACACGAACCACTGCCTCCGAGCACCAGGACTGCAATGGGAAGACCTCTCCGGGTCTGCTGCTGCACCAGCTCCACCTGGATGACCCCCACCAGGATGGTGATGACGGTGATGATGAAGGCAACATGGTAAGGAAATGCCACGTGTTCGTTTTGGGCTTTTTTCCTTGTCAAAATGATCCTTGTCCCTGTCTTGGGAGTGCACAAGTGGGTGCAAAGCAATGGCCTGTTGCAGGGATTAGGTCTCGCCATCACCACCAGACCAGACTGAGAGTCACCCAGGAGGTCTCTGGGCAGCGGATGACATCAGAAATGGGGTTGGGATCATGTCAAGTATTTCAGTACAGTATCAGATAGCTCATGATGGAGAAATTAGGGCAAAACTCCCTAGGTTCCACTAAAACTTACAAAGTGAAGGCTATCTATTGGAAATATATGCTTTTCTGGGTTTATTTTTTCACTGTTTTTCAAAAAAGCCCCAAAACAAAGCAAGTAACTTTCCCTGCTTTCCAACTATTATTCAGTTTTTTGCCCCCACAGCAGCAGCAGACAATTTCTATTGACATCAACAGGCAAGGAAAGGGCAGGGCTTGGCCCTCCATTCCCATGGCAGTGTTAGGCCTGTGGAGATTGTGGTAATTTCAGAGGCTTTGCATTAATTTCCATCTGAAGAGGCATTTTGCCAATGAGCATTTCTTTCATGGGCCTGAAAAGAGCCATTTAGGAAATATTAGCTAAAAAGGCTGTAAGCACGGGGAAGGGACGAGGGTTCCTGGTTATTTTTTTTCCTTTTTTTCACATAGATGTTTGTGTCTTAAGGAGATAAAAGGAATCTGGCTGCTTTTCCAAAGTTGTTTGCATGTCTGACCTGGTGGGGCTTGAGTTGGGCAGCAGGGTGTCACAGTCCTGGCTGTCAGGTGTGCGTTGGGATGTCCCTGGGCCAGTTTTGGAGTGTTCCCTGCTCTTCCAAGGTTACCTCTTTGTTTGATTATACCTTGTTCTCAGGCTTAAAAATGTGATGGTCTGATGTGTCATCGCCAGGGGGTAACTCTGTTTCTGCTGGTGGAGCACATGGGTTTTGGGTAGAGCCACGTGATGGTAACAGGGGCTGTTTTGAGAACAGGAAAGCGGCAGCTTGTGGACATGATTTTACTGTATTTCACTGAGTTTATTGAATGAAAATGGAATTGGGATCATGTGAAGGGATGCAAAAGCAGCATTTACTCCAGAGTCCTTCTGTTCCTTATGGGAGGAGAAAGGGAGTTAGCGCTGGCAGAATGGAGTCACTCAGCCATGAACTCCCTTTAAAAAAAGCCATTATCCCATTACATCTCCAGCATGGATCCTCAGCCTGGGATTTTTACTGATTGTCTTAACCTGGTTTTTACCTTCCATAGAATAAATTAAATTTTTAAGAAAAGGAGCAGCAATTATTTTTGGAAAAAACACCATTAAAAGTGATCAAGAGACCATGCGTTTTATTGCTAGCTAGGGATTTTATTTTTTTTTTCGTGCTCCAACATCTGCTGCTTTTTACAGCTCACCTGGTCCAAACATCCCACTGGTCCCTTCCTTTCTGCCCACAGGATCACGAGCCAGCAGCCCCCCTTGTGGTGAATGTGGTGTGGTGGGACTTGTCCCTCCTCTCCCATCCCACCCAGTCCCCATCCCCAGCCACTGCTGACAATAATCTGTTGAATAAGATTTTTAATCTTTATTACAGCAACTGCTTTTAGTATAAACCAAATGTCATCCTCTGTGTACCGAGGTCTGGCCACAGAGGGTTAGACCAAAGATCCCTCGATCCCCTCCCATGCAGTGGTCAGAAGGAAATGCCCAGGCAAAGAATAGACAAAATAGGGTAAGTGAGTTGTGCCCCAGCCCATGGTATGGCCACAGCTGGGACACCAGCAGCTGGCTGGTGCCTTTCCCCACGCTACAAAATATGTCTTCACTGCAAATCACTAAACCAGATGGATTAGAAAATATTGCTCAGATTAGCAAAATGAGCCCCTGGGTTGTGAACCTTCCCTTTGGGGATTCCCTCCTGACATTTAGGGAGGATACTTTGCCCCTAAATCAGCCTTGACAAAGTCAGGGGAAAAAAAATGGCGTTATAAATGGAAAAAATGAGATACAAAACTCCCCAGCAACAAAAGAAGAGAAGAGCTCAACTGTTACTCAGATCAAAGTAATCCTAAATATGCCCTTCTGCTTCAAAGCTTCACATCCCTCCTTGCTGCCTGGTTTTGATTGCCTCTGTGCAGAAATTAAAGGAAGTGCAAACGCTTCGTCTGGATTTCCCAGGCTCCCACTATATTAGTGCTGCTCCACTGCCTTCAATGACTTTATTCTGAATTTCCATCCCTCTGAGGGGCCAGAATCAGGCCCCTGACAGCTCTGCTCCCCAGAAGTATGGAATCACTGCAGACAAGGAGAAATGTCACAGAGAGAACAATCCACTGCCTGCTTGGGTTCATGTGGCTGTGACCAGGATCAGGGATCTGCTGCCAGGTCTTTGTTGTTTCTGACTGCTGGATTTTGGATGGTTTTGGGTGCTTTCCACCCAAATTGCTGTGTGCTCAGAGCTGAAAGTGAGGGAAATATTGAATATGCAACCAAATGTGTCCCCTGCTCTCCAAAACCTCATTACATTTTGTGATTGCAGCTCCTTTCCCTTTGCCTATTCCACTTTTTCTCTGTGGTGTGCGGTCCAGCCACTCCCAAACTCTCTCAGCCTGTCCCTGCTGCATATTAAAATTAAATAATCAGGTCCCGAGTGCCTCCGTGCAACTTCCAGCTTGCCTGGAGGTCCACTGCTGCTCACAGAGCGTTTTTCAGCAGTTCCCCCATCCTTATAATAAATCTTTTATAAATCTAAGCCTCTCCCTTACTCTGAGGAGCGCATCAGTCATCTTTTAATGCCAACTGCCTTTCATCCTGCCCTCAGAAGTGCATTACTATCTGAAATTCCTTAAAAAAAAGCAGCTATTTATCAGCAGCTCTTGTTGCTGTAGGATTGAGTGGCTCCATTCCCACTGCTGCCTGTTAGCACCCAGAACCTCCCCATGTCCTGGCCCCCCGTGGTGGGGGGTTTGGGGGGCCTTACCCAGGGAGATTTTTTTTCTATGTCACTGGCAACTGAATTAAAGAGTAGTTTTCTTCTCCCCCCACGTCTTTATTCATCCCGTCCAGGTGTGTTTTATGAACAAATAGATATGATTTGAGCCACATAATTGATATATCACTTTGAACATAATGCAGGCTTAAACAGCAATCAGCCCGATTGTCAGCACTCGGAGCCTGCCCGGACCTTGCTGGGAAAGCTTTGGATGGGGCTTAGGCTAGAAACACTCAGGGTTTATTTCACAAATATCTTACATTTGGCTCAAATTAACTGAACTGTGCTGTTCCACTAGTGGAAATCTGGAGTAATTCCTTGGAGTTTAGATTTCTGGGGATGTACTTGGCCCCGCACAGAGCAGCCGGGCTGCAGCCCCGGCCGAGCCCCAGTGCTTACCCTTAATCTAACCCACTGAATAGAGAGACATGATGGAAGATCACTTTTTGCCTTTGTTATCTGATTTAGCCCATGAACTGCGAGCTGCAACAATTAGCCAAACCCCAAAATATCTTTGGCATTAAAATTGGACAAAAGGAATATAAAGAAGCATTCTGTGCTGCTGACGCATTACTATTCACTACAAATCCCCTTGATAAATACCAGAACTGCTTTGAATAAGAGATACTTCTGGAAACCTTCCAACTCACAAAATGAACTGGACCAAGTTGCATCTATTACTCCGTGTCCAGAGGCTGGAGTAGCAGTCACTGTTCTCACCACAACTTTGAGCAGACACCCAATTTTTATCCATTTATTTACCTTTGTTAAATCTATGGATAATTAAACTAACGAGGCTGCTTGAAGGGATAACACAACCCCAAGGATGCATGCTCTATTAAATACAGTTTAGAGAGAAGGGAGCAGTTCTGACTCCTTGCCTGCAGCTGGAAAAGGGATGTAAGAACATCCAAGACAACCAAAACCCCACTGGTGTGTGGTGGCGTGGTCTGTGTGTGTGTAGAAGTGGAGGGAAGGATGGATGGCTGGAGGAACAGGGTAAAAAGATTTTGCTTTTTTTGTTTGTTTGTTATTCAAACTTTTCTTCTTATTTTCCCAAGATGATTTTTGTTTTCTGAAGGGTTCAGGTTGTCACTGAGGGCTTTCATTAAAACAGACACCACAATAGTTACTCCTCATCACTAATGAGACCCTTGGCTGGTTGCCTATAGGAACAGAAAGTGCTTGCTCCACTCCACTCAATTACCCTAACAAATCCCATTTTTACAATCCAGACTACTCCAAGTGTGAACAGTTTGGCTCCAAATGAATTCCCCCTCCCTGTTTTTCCAAGATTAAATAAATGAAAGTGCCTCAGTCCCAGAGTGTGGGTGCTCCTGGGGTGTAAGTGGTGATTCCTGCACTGTCCTTCACACCCCTCTACATCCTCATGGCCCTGAACATCTATAGAAGAAGCTTCAAAGAGCCCGTGCTGGCACATTCCCAAGTCTGCTCATCCAAGCCCAGGTGGTAGCAGAGAAATGCAGGTAATGAAAGTGCAAGGATTGTTTTTTATTTATCTGCAAATGCAAAGAGCTGAGGTGACATTGCACACACCAATCTGTGCATTTGTCTTCTGGTGCTTCCATGTGGAAGGGCTGGGAAAGCCCTGGTGAGGTGGGAAGGATGTGGGCTTGGCTTTTAGGTGTTGTCCATGCACAGGGTGCTAATGCTGCAATGTCAGTGGGATTAAAGATCCTGACTTTCCCTCAGAGACCTGTGAATGAGAAGGTGATAAACCCAAGTCAGAGGCTGTTGCAGCAGGGATGAGTCTTCCCCTCAGTGTCCACTTTTTGATGTCTTCCTTTGACTTTTTGGCTAAGGCTTTTGCAGTCTGCCCTCCTGACCTGAAACGACCTTGCGGACAGTCTATAGCATAAGTATGCGTGGCTGAGGATGTGCCGTGGTTTCAAGTAGGAATTAATTTGTGGGAATTGGATGGCCCATGTTCATGCAGGTCAGGCTGGCCACGATGTTCCCTTCTGGCTTTATAATCTCCCATCTAATCTGTTCATGCTGAATGAGAGGCAGATGCTTGCCATTGTGTTCCTGGACCAAAACTCGGGTCTCAAATGATTTCTTTAGCTTTCCAGAAGTGCACGGACACAGGGTTTGCCCCAGCCAGCAGCAGGAATCCATCCCTTGCTCCTCTTATAACCTCTGACTTAAGCAGGCTATATTCTTTTAAAAAACCCAAACAACTAAAAAACCACACAAAAATACCACAAAAAAACTTCAGAAGATTTAGGCAAGCATGTGATGAGTATCTGGAGGGACTGAGGCGGATCAGAGCGGGTTATCAGTCCTTTGGGCAAGGGTTTTATTTATCATGTTTGTCCTCTTGGATAACCATGTGCCAGACACAGTTACTGTGTGTGAAGGAAGAAGCAAGACTGAACCCTGTGAGCTCGCGGGGCTGGCACAGCCCTTACCCAGCTGCCAGAGCTCCTTCCCCTGCCCAGCAGGGTCTTTTCTGGGGAGATCGTTTTATTACAGCTTTACTGAGCACTTGGAGATATGTGTTTAGTGAAAAACTGCCCCGAGACCTTCACTTGGAAGTTTTGGAGGTTTATTGTTTTAACAGTTCTGTGTTTTCCTCTTGGTCTGTATGTTTTCCTCCTAGAGCAAAAGGGACCGTATGAAGGCCTGGATACGGGCACGGCTCCCCACCTGCTGCAAAGAGAGAGACTCCTGGTCCATCTACATCTTCGCCCCTCACTCCAGGTAAGGCAGTAGTGGCGTGTTGGGCACAGATGCCCTTGTTACAGTGGCTCATCTGCCCATCTATCCCAGATGGGTCTCTATATGTCAGTCCACAGAATTTCCAGCCCTTCCCCTGCCCCAGCATGAGGTCAGGGTGAGACAACAAACAGCTGCTGGCTGCAGAAAGCATAGGAGTGTCCAGTTGAAACCCATAGCCCAGGGCATGGCTGCAGCTTCATCAGGTTCATCCTTTGCTTTGACAGTGATGCCAGCATTCTGCAAGTTTGTCACTTGGCAGAGCACGGGGAGTTTGCAGCAGAGGGGAGAGGTGCTGCATTAAGCAGAAATATCTGAATTTGCCCCTGCCACACAACCCGTACCACAGCAAGGGGCAGTCCTTGACCTCCCCAACATGCTTCTCAGCTGGAATTCTCTGTCCTCCCACTTCCCTTCCTCCCTCTCCCAGAGAAGCCCCTCTCCTTGCCTGCAGGCTCATGGTTCTGCCTTTCCCAAAGCCTGGCCATGCCAGGGCCATCTGTGCTCCGTGCTCCCCCACGGACACGCACCCACACGCAGCGAGGGTTCCCCATGCTTGAGCCAGAGGGCCCTGGACGGTGTTCAGGTTCATTCATACAAAGATTAGAGAGATTTTCAGAAACAGACTTTGGGAAATGTAATACGGTATTATAAATCCTGGGTCAGTGTACAGCCATCTGTCACAATAAATAGCTTCTGTCCCTTTGTTCTGTGTGTGCTCAACCCTCACGGGCTCACTGGGAGTATTTCTTCCTTTATTTAAGCTAAACCTGAGCACTAGGAGCCCAGGTAGGGGGCCGAATCCAAACCTGGCCGTGTGTCCGAGTTGTGGAAGCAGCTGCTCCATTCCAAGTGAGCCAAACTCCTCTATGAACATTACCAGGGCTTGAAACTTGTGGCCCAGTTCTGCAGCTCGGATCCTTTTCTGTTCCCACCCCTATCTGCCCGCAGCACGCGGCTCTGCCAGGGAGGGGATTGGGAGATTGGAGCTCATCTGCTTTGCAAACGGAGCACCCGATTCCCCTGCCGTGCATCGAGCTGCTGCGTGTCTCCCCAGCCAGTCGAGCATTAATAGCTGCTCTGTGTCTACTCTTCTTTTTCTTTTCTTTCTCGGCAGGTTCCGTCTGATGTGCAATAAAATCATCACTCACAAGATGTTTGATCATGTCGTCTTGGTGATCATTTTCCTGAACTGCATTACCATTGCCATGGAACGGCCCAAAATTGAGCCTCACAGTGCTGTGAGTTTCTGAGGTTAAGGTTTTCCTGTGCTCCTTGTGGAGCAAACACCCATGGTTTGGACCCCACTGGTGTGCACTCGGTCTCACTTTCTTCTTCTTTTTAAAATGGGAAGCTTCCAACACCTCCTGTGTATCCTTTGAATTAGTTACAGCAACTGTACTGATGCCTACCTAGCCTCATTTCAAAGCACAAGAGCAGAGCTTATGGCCTGCAATGTATCCAATATCCCATTTCTAGAATTATGATCAAGGTTTTAACACATGACATAGCATGACATCTGTCTCAGTTTCCTTCTCTGAGAAACCTTCAAACACTTTTCCTCTCTCAACACAATGTTCGCTTCTTCCATCTGTTCCCCACGGGCACGTATGTGTGGTGCGAAGGGAATGGGGGAAACTGTTCATTTCGTACTCCTCTCTCCCCTTTGTGTATCAGCTTTGTTGTGACACCAGAAAAACTGAATTGATACAGGCACTGTAATGCCAGTTCCCTGAACCGCTTTGTTTTAGTATGCTATGTAAGGATCCCTGAAACCAGACCCTCACAGCACCAACATCCATCAATCAGAGGGGCAGAATCATCCTATTGCTCTTTTATTTTAGCATAGATTGGGGCTGAGATGCGCTGGGCTCTTGCTGGTGTATCGCACAAGACTGCTCATATCACAATTGTAAAGAATCCTGGTTTGTTGATGTAGGCGTGTCAGGCTGTTCATTTTTGTGGATCTTCAACTAAGACCTCAAAACTGGAGTCTTGGCTGCTCTGTGCCTATTTTAAGCATTCCCTAGTAGTCCTCCTTACTGTAACAGTTTGCCCAGCAGTCCCTCCCCTAAATCCATTTTTTCTTTCAGTTACCATGCAGTCATGGTGCATCAACTCACAGCTGCAGGAAGAGGGCAGGGCTCCCTGCCAGCCAGTCTAGCAGGGGAAGTCACCCTGCTGCTCCTCAAATGGGCAACCCTGAGAATGTCCCTTTAAATCTCAAATGTTTCTTTGGAGCCCCTTGCTGTGACCTCCGAGAGTCACAAGTCACCAAGGCTGGCTCTGAAAGGAACTGTAGTTACACAAGGATGAAGGGAATGGGGTGACACGTGTAAGTCAGGGGAGTCCACAGCAAAGAGCTGTAGCACCCAAACCCAATACTTCATACAGGAGAGGAGCAGGAGCTGCGGCGTCCCCTGGCATTGGGAGAGTGCAGAGAGGAAAGGAGACAGGGACTGGTGTGAGCTTAATCACCATCAGGTTATAACCAAGAGAACCAAAACGGGTCCAGGGCTGGACCGAGCTGGGCCATGGTCTGGGAGCAGCAGAGGAGAAGAGGGATGCTGAGCGGTGGGGAAGAGGAGCCAGGAGGAGTGCACGGGCCCTGCCTGTGCTGATGGAGCTCTCATCTGGAAACCGAGAGAGTTAGTTTAGGTTGAGTTGTTTAAAATAATTGTTCTTTGCTTCCCTGAGCTGTGGATTTTCTAACTGCTTCAAGCGAGTTCTCTTTCCCTGTCCCAGTTTCAGCTGGCTTATCAGAACAGGGGATTCTGTTGCTACCCAGCACGCGCTCCTCACTGCAGAGTGCACGACATGGGCCGGGGAGATTATCCTTCGAAACAGCCACGCGCTTGCCAGGGAGGGATGCAATATCCTCAGTCTCTCCTCCACACTATTGCTGTTTTATCTCCAGCTCCACAAGCAGGTCCCTACTCTCTCCCTCCTGCCCACTGCCTGCCCCTCTATAGCAGTCTTTTGTGTGGCAGTCAGCTAACGGCCAGAGATGTTTCCTATCACAGCTCATACAATCACAGTGCAGGTCTAGGACCTAATTAATTATGGACCTGCTATGGAAACAAGCTGCTGTGTGGTTCCTGAGTCACTTTCAGTAAATCATGATATGGCAAGAGAGAGAGTTGCCAAGGTGTTTTGTCTTGGTTAAATTGCATCTCATTTTGAGCGAGAGATCTGCATCTCTTATGGGACCGCTCTGTAGGGAGCGGCAGAAATAAATCCAAAATTGTTATTATCAGAACTGGGGCCAGTTGAGTTGTATGCACACATGCATACATGCACACACATCATCTTTCCTCCAGCCTCCATCTTCTGCTGTCCATTTCTCAGTACAGGCAATCAGAGGTGGTTCAGGGATTAGGGAAAAGTGTAATTTATTTAATGATCATCATTAAAAAGATAGGTTTCTGCTAACTACAGATAGGGAACCAGTCCATGGTCTCATCTGTAATCACTAGCTGCAATTGCAGAGCAGTGGCAGTGAGGATGGCATGGTCTGGTGGATAGCACAGGGGACTGGGAGATGTGGCTGTTGGGCCTCACGCCAGGTCTAACCCGCGGCTTTGGGCAAGAGAATCAACCTTTTGGGGGCAGATCTCAGCTGGCATAAAACCCCAGAGCTTTTCTGGCTTCACTGGAGCTGTGACAACTCATGCCAGCTGCACTTCAGCATCCCACGGGTCCTGCTGCCTCACAGCTCAGCCACTCTAATATTGACTTAATTTCTGGGAGAATTGGGAGCTCAGTGATATTTACACTGTGCGGTGACGTCTGCAGGTGAGGGGCAGGTAGAGATTTGTCGAGCATGTTTCAAGGGGGAAATATCTCCCTGTTACTGCAGGGGAGGTTGGAATTGGGGGCAAATAGGGGGATTTTGGAGGCAGATGCCGGCGGCTGCCCCTGTCCATGGTGCTGACACAGAGCTGGGTACTGGCAGGGCTGAACCATGAGAAGTGTTATTGTCTAAATATTTGGATTTTTATCTCTTTGCGAGCAAACAGTCCGAGGCTTGTTTCAGCACAGAAGCTGGAGAACAGTTATCAACTGCCTAAATATGCATGGGGAGATGTACAGCTGCAGAGAGCAGGCTATAAAATACTGTCTCTCATTTTCTTTTTTGTAGGAACGGATTTTCCTAACACTCTCCAACTACATCTTTACAGTCATCTTCCTGACTGAGATGACAGTTAAGGTAAATGAATTTGGAGATAAGTGTGCCTGCATTATATTAGTGATCTTTTATTACGGTGGACTCACAAAACCCCTAGGTCTACCAGCTGTGAGTGAGGTGTATATTTTCCTCATCTGAATCATATTCAAATACCCACCACATGCCTTATTCTGAGCACGTTTTACATCAGAACAATTTCACTGAAGTTCCTCTTGATTTACACCATTATATGAGCAATGGGATCCTTCAATTCAGCAATCCTTCCCTATTCAGCAAAGCTCTTGGAGCACACGCTTAACTTCAACCGTGCATGTAAGTCCCATTGTCTTCAACAACCAGTTGTCCTCAACAACCTAAGCCTCCGTGTGCTTTCCTGAGGAGGGAGAGACTTAAGCACGTTGAAACACTTTGTTGGATTTGAGGCAGGAGGCTCAGAAACCCATTGCTGTAAATCTCTCTTGTGTAATTCATAATCATCTCGCTGAACAATTGCTCTTTCTTTGGAAAGTTTCTCTAGTTTCTTTATTTGCAAAGCTTGTACATGATTGCTTCGGGTCAGCCACTCTGAACCTTCTCCCCTGCAGTCTATAGGAATAAAATGAGATCAAATTTTTTTTGTGCCAGAGCTGAACATTTTAAGAACAGTTTTGTGCAGGTACGTTTATCTACATTAGAAGTACATCAGCTCTGAGGGACAACCTGGGATGTTTCTGCAGCGGTATTTTCATAATTCTTTCAATAGAACACTTTGCTGGTTTGGCTAATTAGGCTTCTGTACTGGGAAGCAAATGGACTCACAGACTTGTATCTGTAAATAACGCGTTCTTAGCAGGTTGCTAAGTGGAACAAACATATTGCGTGTGATACTCATAATTTGTTGCAACTTGGTGTCCGGGCAGGTGGTGGCACTAGGCTTGTGTTTTGGGGAGAAAGCCTACTTGAAGAGCAGCTGGAACGTGCTGGATGGGGTGCTGGTTCTCATCTCCGTCATCGACATCCTGGTCTCGATGGTGTCAGACAGCGGCACGAAAATCCTGGGGATGCTGCGGGTGCTGAGACTGCTGAGGACACTGCGGCCCTTAAGGTGAGTAGAGGCTGAGGAAGAGCTCAGAGAGTGTAGGATGTGTGTGCCAAAGAAGGGGCTGAGCATTTGTGCAAGGGAAGGGGCGGGAGAGACAAGGGCACGGCGTCTGTCACCGGTGTTATTCCAGCCTCCTGCGGCTCCGCAGACAATGAACACCCGCAGGTCCTGCAGAGCCTCAAGGAGCTCCGGGTCTTGCTGTGTGTTGGGACCAGCCCCAAGTGCAATAGTAAACTGATCAATGCCTCTTTTGCTCATTAAAACACACATCCCCTGCTATTTGTGTTCTCATTTGCTCTGTGTAAAGTGCAGCTTAACAGCTTCTTCTCCCCCTTTCCTTCAGGCAGTCAATGCCTTTTGTAACAAAGAAGGAAATTAGTAGCAGGTGGCAGATCATTTTTAAGGAAGCGGAGACTCAACTGTTGCTTAACCTAGAATGCAAAGAAGGCTTTTTTCCCCAGCTCCCCATTAATTTTACAGAGACATTTATTTTGAAAATGGCCCAGACAAGATGAAAGCCATTGTCCTGCTAAGTTGGTCCCCCATCTCGTCTAGCAGGCAGTATTCCACGCTCCAGGGGCAAGCTCCCCTCTGATAAGAATCTGCCCAAGGACCAGCCTCTTCCAAACAGGCATCTGTTTGTGACCTGTACCCCAAGGCATGAAGGTTTCTCTCCATGCTAAATGCAGTCCCTCTTTAATACCATTGTTGCTGCTCTTGTTATGCAGCAGCTAATAAACCTTCCTGCTCAAAGCATCTTTGTGTGCCTGTCATATCTTACTGCTGCTTCCTTCATAAAACGTTCGCTTTCAGTCAGGATTTCCTCTTTCAGGACAGAAAAATAGGAGCCTGCTTCAGGTAGAAGATGTTGTTTTTACTATTCCCATGTGAATAATAAGTCTAAATAACAATGGCCTTACCTATATGTATATCTTTCAAATGTTCTCGACAGCTATAAAAGACATTCTGTTCAGTTGGTCTGTGTGTGTTGTGCTTGGTGAGTTTGAGGGCGTGAGATGTTTTTAATCATTTTTATCTAGCACCATTGAGGTGATTCAGCTCCCTCACCATGTGAGTAGACTGTCTTCTTATGTGACTCCAATTCTGACTTTTCTCTCTTCATGTGTCCCCCGGTATCTCAAGTCAGCTGCTGTTTCTGGGGTAGTTTCTGCCCAGTTGAGTAGATATGGTTGAGTAGATATGGTTGAGTAGATGTGCTCTGTTCTGCTCTTCTGCTTTGGCTGCTTTTTGACCTTCGTTAAGAAAACCTATAAAATAATCTGTTTAGCTCTGGGTAAAAGAAGGATTGATTTCCCATGTCCGAACTGTGGAATGCAAGCCTCTCTTTTGATGTTCCCTGGTTAAATCGGATCTAGAGGAAGACATTTGGGTTGTGCTGAGCCCTGTTGTAGTCTGACCTGGTAAAAGCCCTGTATGCTTCTTTATAGATCTGTAGGTCTGCCTGGCCAGGACTTGGGCCTTTTTTAGCTGGAGCCTTTCTCTGTAGGCACCTATGTGCGTGAAAAATCTGCAGTTATGGTGAATAATCCACTCAGTAACTGCAGGCAGGAGGAAGACCTGCCATCTGGAGCGTGTTCAGGATTAGGCTCTCCCATTGCTATTCCATTCCTGTTGGCATTTGATATGTTTTCTCAAGAGAGTATGTGAATGTTTTCAGCCAACACGCTGCTTTCTACTACAAAGGAAACGTAAAAAAGACAGCAACAAGCCCATTCCCTAAATATGTTCAGAATCAGTTCTGTCTCCCTGTAATTAGATTTGTAGGAAATGAAAAAGCAGCCATCAAACTGGGGGCTTTTCAGTAAGTCATAAATCTCCTCATGTGGAAACCCATCTGCCTCTGTGCTGCACATCTGGGCTGCCCTGAGCCCGCCTCTGCCCACGGCTGCCCGCTCTGCCTTTGCCGCAGGCTGCAGCGAGTGGCTCGGGGATCTCACCATCGCTGCCTGGGATGTGCAGCTGCATCAACACGGGATGACAGCTGGGACAGGTGACCTGAGGTCTCTGCACACCGTGGCTCCAGTCCCCATGTCTGGGTGGAGGCCGAGCCAATGTTTTTCTTTTCCGAGAAGACGCAGGGCAAAGACCAAAGCCAGTGCTCCACTCTCACCACAGAGGAGCAAACCCTGCTCCTTCTGTCCTCCCTTTCAGGGGGCACTCAGGGACAGGGCTGCAGTGAGGACACCTTCGGTGAGAAGCCAAGCCACAGCTGTGTGTCACACTCAACTGGAGAGCAGGGACAGCCCTCGTCGTCTCTGCGTTGGCTTTCCCACTTGATGGTCTGGAAGGGGGATTCTTCCAAAAGACCTCTCCCATTCTGTCTCTGATTTTCTCCCATGGAAAAAAACCCATTGCTTTACACAGCACACAAGCCCAGGCATTAAAAAAACTGGCCTGTGTGCCAATCACGGGGTTTTGATTGCATGATTGATTATCAGCCTCCAAATTGAATCCATGAGGATTCAAGCTCAGCTTTATGACCAGAATTCCAAAAATAAATTCACAAAGGAGTGACATTTAAAGATGTTTCCATGACCCTCTGATGTTTCAGCCAATAAAGGGATTGCTTATACAATAACATTCCTTCCTAATGCATTCAACCTGCTGTTGTTGGGATCAAGTGTTATAGCTTAAGATACAAGAGAAATCAAAATTGAAAATGTATTCAGATTTAATGTGGGTGGATGTCAGTGCTGTTTTACTCTCTACAGAGCCTGGGCTTTGGCTCCCAAAGCACAGGGATAAATTATTCACTTTTCATACCATCATGGTATCAAATAGTCATTTCATAGACTCTCTTCTATCCATCATATTATAACCTTTGCTAATTTTTTTTTATCTGTGGAGGGAGGTCTTCATTAACATTGATCTGTTACTTCATCTAAGTGCTACTGCTTCTTCTGAGTGCTCTGATCAGGCTAGAAGGCTTAACTTTGGTAATGGATCCAGCTGGGATGAGGCTGGTGGTGGGTTTGGAGCGTCTCACACCAGAGGTTTAACAGCACTGGGAACGCTGAGACCAGCAAAACCAGGGGGAACTCGGGGGATTAACATTTCTTCACACCGAAAAGGAAAAAAAAGGCGTCATTTTAATTTCCCCATTTGTCATGTGCCTGATGCAGACTGGAATTGTGCTGGGTGGAACCTCAGCAGGCTACGGCTCTGGCACAACCGGAGGGCTCCGAATCAGCCGCATCCTTCGGCGATCAATTGCAGGAGTGGGGGTCAGATAATAGGAGTTTACAGGCCTGATATCAGCAGGACCTTGGGCAGAACTGATGAGGTGTGGGGATGCTGTGTGCTGACATATTGGATATGGTGCCAATCATCTGGAAAAACTGAGAATTTCATTGGCACCTCTTAGGGAGTTATCAGACTCTCAGGAGAGTGGCAGGAGTCTTTGCACAGACTTGCCCTGATGTTGGATCAGGCTCTTAGTCTCTCCAAGGTCTGAAGGTTTCCATTAGTAAGAACTATTATTTTTCAAAGTCTTTTCAAAGTGTTTTCTCCCTGAAGGGCTGAAAACAGCACTGGCATGGAGCTAAACTGGTGGCAGCTTTTACCCTAATGGATTCTCATTTGAGGAATTCCCTGGTTGATCAAAACACTGAAAGAAGCCAAAATCTGCAGTTTTTCAGCCCTTTTTTTCTCAACACACACGACTTTGCAAAGTCAGACAAGTAACCTGCTATTTTCTCTCTCTCAGCTGGATACCAAATAGTATCTCACAGGGGAAATCACTTTATTATTTCTAGAACAGCATTTCTTAATAAGTGGTAGAGAAAATTATCAACTTTAAACTCTGGAGACTAAATTTCTTCCTTGTTCCCCAAAATTTAAGGATGCTGCGGTAGTTTAGACATAGACCTTCAGTTTAGAGAACTCAGCCTCTGTTCCATCCTATGTGACAGTGGACAGAATACATAAGCCAGCATCACTGAAGGCTCTGAAGTACTTAATTCCCATTGAAATCATTGGAATTCGGTTGTGTACCTCTGAGAACAAGTCCTGCAGTCCTCCCCCTCATTTTCCCATCTGTAGTTTGGCAGTTGTAGTATTTCACCCAGGACTATGTGAGGGGTGGCGAGGTCTTTAGTCCATCTGAGGTTCAGCCTCAGTCTGTGCAGCCCAAGGCTTGCTGTGTGCACTCAGGCACGGCCCCTTGGGCTGCACTAACCAGCTCATTGAGTCGGGCACACTGACCTGCTGCTCTCCAGCTCCTCTGCTTGTTGCTCTCACCTCAGCTCTCAGCCCTGGTGCAGGTACAATGTAGCAGCAACAACCACCCCACCCTCCAGCTCATTCTCTAAAACATCCAGATCTGAGCATCAGGAAAGCTGAGGTTGTCCAAAATAGAGAGCCACAGCACTTACCTGGCAGAGATGCCCAGCATGAGGAATAGCAGCATCTGCTCTTTGTGTTTTGCTGGTGAGGAAGTGGATAAAAATACCACCATCTGTTTCTTTCTTAAAGTGGTAACTGATGAGTTACCCTTGACATTTTGAGTAAATATTTAACTAGAAAAAAAGAAAAATAAGTTTTAGCTTTTCAGGATACCGTTTAAAGCCAATAGTTTTGGTGAGAGCTGGTGCCTGTGCACTGAGCGTTGCAGTTTGCTCAACCTGCAGGCTCTGGGGCAAGAGAGGGCTGATGCAGGTTGGCTGTGGTCCCAGCTGAGGTCACCCATGCCGGCCATGTGGATGTGTCCATGGGGACCTCTGCTGGGAGCACTATGCCCGGGAAGTGGGGAGAGAAGGAGCACTTGAATCCTGTCCAGGCAACAAAACTCCAACTGTGCTTCAGGTGATGGAGCCAGACTTGGGGAGAAACGGGAGAAGTGGTGAGAGGATTCCCATGGCAAGTGAGACCCAGGCAGAAACAAGAAGGGGAGGGAGTTTGTGGCACATTTGAGTGCCAAGTGTTCAAAGGAGTCACCAGCCAGCACCCAAAAGCACACAGCCACTTCCCTCCCCTGAATTCCACAGTAAACAGCCACTTCTGCCTCAGGAAAGCACAGTTTCTATGGCATCAGTACAAATTGATTTACAGTGCTATTGAAATGCTTAATTCCAGTTGGCATCAAGAGGAAGGAGGCATGTAACCTCTTCAGGTGCCTTTCTCTGTCCCCACCTTCAGGTTGGTTAGTCTGAATACCTCATTCATCTTTCCCAGCATGGTGAGATGGCTTCTCTAAATCACACAAGACTTGTCCTTTCATTGCAACGTTGTCCTTGAGAGTATAGTACAGTTTCTGCTTTTTTCTTTCTCCACCTGCTTCAGTCATGAAGTCCACATTATTCTTCCCCAACCTTCCAATATGATCTAATCTTCTGTTATGAAATTCTGTGTGACACCAGACAGAGAGGAGCTACAGAAATTAGGTTAGATGCTTGTGGTCCTGTCAGTGAAGTTTCACCTTGAGGACAGCTCTGGTTCATAGCTGAGGCTGTACAGGTGGTATAAGGCAGAGACTGTGATGGTCTGGGGCATAGCTCAGGTCTCTGTACACAGCAGCACTATAAGGACATGTACAGGTTGGTTTTTTTAAGATGAGGGTGGTGGAACACTGGCATAGCATCCCCCAGAGATGTGGTAGACGCCCCATTTCTGGAAATACTCAAGGTCAGGCTGGACAGGGCTCTGAGCAACCTGATCTAGTGGAAGGTATCCCTGCTTATTGCAGGGGGTTGGACTAGATGGCCTTTAAAGGTCACTTTTAGCCCAAACCACTCTATGATTCTGTAATCACTACAGATGTGCAAGCAGATGCATAAGAGTGGCTGCTCCATTTCACAGACTGAGACAGGGAAATCAAGAGCCTTGCCTAAATCTATACAGAAAGGGACACTAGGAGGCCCTCTCTTTGCAGTCTTGGACAGGCTACAAGCATAAAAGTCTGTGTCTGTGGATGGCCCAAACAAAAGAGCTGAATTTTCTGGCCTGGCTCCTTATACATGTTCTCCTCCTTCTGCTCTTCATTTATGCAAAGCTGTGTGTGTATAGGCAGAGACCTTTTCCCTCCAACACTTCCATAATATCACAGGTCAGTCTTCCAGAACTGCCGTTTCCATCATGATTTTTGAGTTATTTGTCATTCTAAAAAAAAAAATTCATAGTGCTGTGTTCTCCCTATTCTAGCTTGATAGGAGGCAGAACTGGGCAGGAACAGGACTAACAGCTTTGTGCTTACTTGCCCCTACAGAGTCATTAGTCGAGCCCAAGGACTGAAGCTGGTGGTGGAGACTCTCATGTCGTCCTTGAAGCCCATTGGGAACATTGTGGTCATCTGCTGTGCCTTTTTCATAATCTTTGGGATCCTGGGAGTTCAGGTGAGTCCCCTGTAAGCCTCAGCACCCAAGGGAAAGCATAACGACCCCCAGATGCCCCCACATCTGGATATCTGTACCAGTGGGCACAGTATAAGCCTTTCTGAACTGAAACTGAGGTCAGTTGGACTGAATGTTGCTGCTCATTGCAGAGGGCTGGACTAGATGACCTTTATAGACCCCTTCCAACCCAACCCATTCTATGATTCTACAATTTCCCCTCCACTTTTCTTCTAGTTATGAACCAATGGGGAAATACAAACTCAAAGCTGAAACTATTGGCTAGGAAACTCCACAGAGACCTTGAACTGAAGATTCATTCAGATTCTGACAGTTTGTCTAACTGAAAGCTTGCAGAGATAGAGATTTCTGAACCTGTTTCCTGCCTGCTCTGCTGGCAATATCCTCAGTCCCAGGAGTGCAGGAACCCGGGGGAAAAGTGGCAGTTTCCAGTGCAATTGGTTTCTCATTACCTGGGAAGAAGAGATTGCTTCATATAAATATTCTGACATAACACTTACTTCTTTCTGAAGTTTATCTGATCTGTCACAGCCAGCTCTGGAAAGCAACTCTGTTTGGCTTTGTTTTGGAAAGGTGTCTTATATAATATTTTACACTAATATACTGTTTAAATAATAAATACAGCATTGAAAATAAACAGAGAAGAAAATCATGCCATCCATAACCACCTCAGCAGCTAGATTGGCTTGGCACAGTGTAACAGCATCCATCCATTTTACTAAACAGATTCATAAAACTAAGCATATCCCGTAAAACAATATAAGACTCAGACATGGAAAAATTTATGCCAAACAACAAAACTTGCAGTATGCTCTTTGAATTTCCTCCCTGCTAATTGCAGTGCTTTCCCTGGTGACTTGCAGTCTTACGTTAAATTGTCATGACTATTGATGTGCTTCGGTGGTAGATACAAGCAAGACTGATCCTGTATTCAGGATGCAAAATTTGCAGTTAATATTTATGTCTAATTAGGTGTAAGATGAGGCCGTAGCTGTTTTCTATAAAAAGATGATCTCTCAAAGTTACAGATAGCTTTTCCATTTAAATATAAGCTGGGGATCAAACTAGAGGTTTTTAATGCTATTAAAATACAGACATCAGTGTTTATAACAGTGTGTCCTCTCGGCAAGACTGTTTTGGTTGTAGAGCTGCCCACAAGTGAATAGTCATTAATCAGGCACAAGAAATAGGTGAATAAAACAAGTCCAGTAGGAAACACTGGGTCTTTTCCTTTTGTAAGTGCTTAATTGTGAAGCACTGACGGGGATCAGCATTTTTTCATGCTGTGCTTTGTATTTCCAAACCCTGTCAGTAGCCCTGTTACTGCTCCCATCTGAGTGGCATTGCAGCCCAGCTCCTGGAGAAGTTATATTTACAGATACTATATTAAAAACAGTTGTTTACCTTTCTGCCTAATTAAAACTTTTCTCTTTGAAGACTATATCTCCCCAGTCTGCCTTACCACAGATAGTGTTTCTCCATGGAAAGATCAGGGAATACTTCTCTTCTTGCATCCAGAGGTTTTATGATTGCGTTGAGCGGTGATTAATTTTGCATGCCTAGAGACCATCCTTCTGCTGTTGATTTCAGAAGGAAACCCATGGAGTAATGTGTGGGTTTATCTTGTTCGCTATTATTTCTACTGATATTTGTCTAGAAAAACAGATCAAACCCCATCAGTGTCTCTTCTCTGTATACCCAGGTGGTGTTTTAAGGAGCCTGGAGAGCAGGTTGCCATTTCCCCTCCACCCCCCAACAGTAATGTCAATAGCTTCTGTCAGCAAATAAAACTAGATTTGTTGGCTGTCTCCTGGGCTTTGATACCATCTATCCTGCTAGCATCAATCACCCTGTCTGAAGCAGTAATCATCCCCTGCCACTCTCTGTTCTGAGCACAGGAAGCACCAGGTCTAGGCATGTGGAGGCTCCTGTTCCTTGTGCAGGTATAAATCAGGAGCTGACTCCCCAGGAGTTGTGTCTTTCCTGGCTTAAACCAAAGGAAATAAGCTCAGGATCAGGTACCCAGCACGGGTTGGGCTTGGCTCCTTAAGCTCTGCACAAGGAATATTTTCAGTGACCCCTGCATGGATGGCAGAGCCTTATGACAGCTGGAGCACAGCATCCAGGATCAGAGAGTGGAACAGGACTGGCAGCAGTCTTGATTCAACAAGAGCCCGACGTCACCCTCAGGGGCTCATCTCCTCTCTGAAGTGTTCCCTGGTGACCTCTAAGAGCACAGCTTAGTTCCTCGCTGGGCCTCTTCAGTGCCACTTTTGCTCTGCTGGCACAGGGCCCCTGTTACACTTCATTTGTCATTAGCTGAGCTGAGCATCACCGGAATTGTTCCACGGGTGGTAACAAGCCATTAGCTGCTCTGGGCTATTAGTTGGGGCTACACTTGAGCTGGCGACCCAGAAGCAAAGGCCTTTAGGCCAGTCTCAGATCACTGAACCAGACAACCTAATGCATGAGGTGGGTGTCCTAAACGCTGTGAAATCATGCATTTGCTCATTAGGTGCATATTATACAGGCTGCTCATTCTTAATAACCTGCATGAATGAGGCCAGTTCCCTTAACAGCTCTGGTTGGCGTGGGCTGTGTGGAGAACCCCAGAGAAATGCCCATCATCTGTGGAGAAATCCTGTGGACTGAACCCTGACATTTCCTCTCTTCTTTGCGTGTTTTCCAGCTTTTCAAAGGCAAGTTTTTTGTCTGCCAGGGGGAGGACACCAGAAACATCACAAATAAATCGGATTGTACAGAAGCAAGCTACAAATGGGTCCGGCACAAGTATAATTTTGATAATCTCGGCCAGGTATTAATAGAACGGTAATCTGCTTCTTTGCTCCTTTACCTCCTTGACTTTAAACCTGTGCATTATTATCCCATGGGATTTTCTTACAGGGCACTGCCAGTCGCAGTAAATATTCAGTTCACATACACAGCATTCTGTCCCCGTAAATCCCAAAGGCAGTGTTTCCAAGCAGGCATACACTTCTTTTCGGAGCAGAACAAGCACATGTGGCTTCGTGGAGTACTTAATTGCTTCACTGCTACATAACAAACCAAATATATCTTGCAGAAGGGCTTGTCTAATAGAGCTGGACATTTTCAACCATCTCTGCAACGCAGCCTTATTTTAGCAGCATGGTAAGGACTAATTAGTCAGGATCAGTAGAGACCTGGAGGGTGGAAATGAAACTGCTTTTGTCTTCAGCACTGTGGTTTCCGAATTACCGCTCGTTGCTGAACTGGCTGCTGGCATTGATAGGTTTTTGCTGCCAAGAGAAATCTTGGTCATCAAAGTGTCCCATTATCAGACAGGTAATGACAATCTTAGGCAGGAAAGGGCAAAGAGGAGTAAGATGTTACAAGTAATAGAGCTTTACTGCAACTGTGCCTAACTTTTTTTTCTGTGCGTTCCTAGGCCTTGATGTCTCTCTTTGTTCTGGCCTCCAAGGACGGGTGGGTGGATATCATGTACGATGGCTTGGATGCTGTGGGAGTTGACCAGCAGGTACGGGCTCTAGCAGAGCTGGAAGAAATGAGTTGTCAAAGGTCACACATTTCAGCTCTTGTTTTGCCAAGTACTGTTGGCTTCCACAGTCAAGTGGGGTTACGGGGGTAGGATCGAGGGAGGCGTTTAATCCAAGTTCTGGGACGTGACAAGGAGTCCAGTGAAAAGTCTGGATTTGTACTCAACCTTTCCCCTATAGATTTTGCAACACAACTGGTGTAACTCAGGTTAGGAGAACTGCACTTATCAAAGAGTGGTTTGACTTTTTAAGCAATTTCGTCATTTCTGAAGAAAAGAAATGCTTTGTGTAGGTACAGGCTTTCAGTGAGGGACTTACAGTAGCTGCAAAGGATGCTGCAGAACAGAGGTGGTGCTTCTGTCCTCGACACACTTTGTATTTTGGGAGCGTTCGGTTAAAATGTCTCAGAAGTCTCTAATTTTTGGGAAGAGCAGAGCACCCTGAGCTGCCTGAAAGGGGCACCCACGGGTTCTGTGGGTGGCACAGTTGTATCGATTTGCTCCCATTCTTTTTTTTTGAGTTTCAGTTGAAATTTGCCTTCCTCCACTTTGCAGCCAGTCATGAACTACAACCCATGGATGCTCCTCTACTTCATTTCCTTCTTGCTGATCGTGGCCTTCTTCGTCCTCAACATGTTCGTGGGGGTGGTGGTGGAGAATTTCCACAAGTGTCGGCAGCACCAGGAGGAAGAAGAAGCCAAGAGGCGGGAGGAGAAGAGGCTGCGCCGGCTGGAGAAAAAGAGAAGGAGTAAGGAGAAACAGATGGCTGGTCGGTAGTCTTTCCACATCTTTCTGAGTCCTGCTTGACCTTCCACACAATCCCCTCCTCCCTCCCCTCCCTGCCTCGTGTCTGGTGATCATTCTTCTCCCAAAAGCATGTCCAGCTATAAAATTTGCATGAAGGAAATAGTGTCGTTTTAGGCTGAGCAAGGAGCCATAGAAGCCTTTTTAATGGCTGCATGATTTGCAATGACCTTTCCATTGGAGGTTATTTAAATTAAAATATAATAGTAATCACACCTGGAGCTTCTTGGATAGCAGAACTCAGTGTTACACAAATAGTGACAACTGCAAAGATCAGCAGTGCTGGATGGCACCATAAATCTTCTGAGTCATGAGCACTGTTGCTGATAACTGGATTCACTATTTGGTTTATTACAGCCTTGTAATGCCACAGTGATATTACCTGTCCCATTTATCAAGCAGGTTTATTTATTGGCACAGTAGCACCACTGCTATTCAAGAGTGTAATAAAATAATAGAGCCATCTCATTCTAGTAATGCTTTAAAACTCCTTAGAGAAACATATCAATGCATTTGCTTGAGAAATACAGATTAGAAAAAAAAAACACAGATGAGGAGAGTAACTAACTAGACAAAATAGTGCTGGTGCAAATTGAACCCGACTCTGAACTGGATGTGAAACGTGCAGCCCTGCATAGAGGAGGCTCTACAGGTGAAAGGAGGAAAGACCTCCACTCTGCCAAAAGTCTCCAACCTGGCATTTGTCTCTTAGTCTCTTTTTGTTTTATTGTAGTTATTCAAGTAGGAAATAAGTTAGCCAGAGGCCACAGGTCGGAGGTGCTCTCGTTCTCGCATGCTCTCTCTTCTGACTGAACTTCCTCCATTGCCCTTCGTGTTCGTGGCCTCGCATTTTCCCTTCCTGGTCAATCCGCCTGCTGCTCTCTCCCTGTCCCCTTTCACATCTCTTCTCTATCTTTGACAGACTTCAGTACTGTTTAAGAGGCTGCCTGATCAGGTGCTTGTTCCCAAAGCTGGTAATATTAAGTCTGTTCTATTTTTTAATAGCCTAAGAGGTTTTCAATAGCTGTGACAGGCTTAATCATGCAACCACGTACCACAGCGCTGCCTTGGCCTCTCTCAGTTCAGCACTTATCCAGCAATTTCCTTTGGGCACATCCTTCAGTCCCATGAGCTTCACAGGTTTTGTAACCACTAGGATGTGTCACACCAGCCTCTGGACATCAAACTTGGGTTTATGCTGAGAGCCTGGCTTCCTCGCTGGTCAGTAGAAAGGTGGAGGCTTCCCTCAAGAGCAGTGGAGGACACATTAGACTGTTCTCAGTTAAGTGGGATACAGATGGAAAAGAGCCCTTTTTTTAGTTGGTTGGGATTTTTTTCCCCATGAAGAAAATGCCTAGAAAGCTCTTTCTATTAGTCGAAGTTCCCAAACATAGCTTCAAGCTGATGAGTTAGAAAAGGTTTTTAAAGACTGGATAGAAAGATCCCTATTTAAAGTTGCAGTTTTGGAAAGTAGACATTTCTGTAGAAGAAAAATAGATGTTTAGTTATTATTAATGACTTTATTTATAAGACTAGAGGAACTAGATGGAAAAAAGACGTAAGCCTGGGCAATTTCCCAGCGGGAAGGAATCACAAACCATCCTTGGAGATACAGTTATTCATTCAGTGCTATGAAATGCCTAATTAAAGAGGCAATAAACAGCTATTTTACTGAGGATCAAATATTGCTGAGTATTCAATTGCCATAAAAACCTTTCAAGAGCAAAGTATGAAGTCCTCCAAATCGCTTTAGAACAGTTTTCCCAATTCGCGTTTGGTGAAACGTTGGTTTTAATTGACCGTGTCCAGCTTTGCCCTCGGAGGCAACAGATGTCATTGCTTAACTTCATCCTGCACAGTGGGACCTTGCAGATGATACCAAGACTAAGGCTGTGATTGTGCCAGCAGCTGCATGGGGGTTCCTTTCAGCTGGGCTTCCTGTGTGACCTCAGATGCCCAAACCAACCTATGGATGCCAGATATGGACCGACATAGACATCTGACTGGTGGCATGGTCATTTTTGGTTGTAGACTCTTCCAATGCATTTATCCAATCAGATATCGGAAAACCAGAAAAGAGATCTCAGCTCATGAGAAGTGGGCAGGTGCAGGGGTGTCGCTGTAAGTTGTGCTGTTCCAGCAGAATGTGAACTAGGTCGTCCTTCAGAAGTGTCTGCTCCATCATCATCAAATGAGGGGGTTCTCAGGGATCTCTTGGGCTTCCACCTGTGCACGTGGCAGAAGCACAAGAGCACTTCCTTTTTCACGTGTAGCTGAGCCCACCCTCCATGAAGCACAAGGAGAGGATCCCGCAAGGAAACAATCCCGGTAGAGGCAACGGAGAGCCTGAGAGCCGTAGGGACCTCCGAAGGGGATGGGAAGTCTTGCCGTGTGTCCTGCCGGGTGATTAATGCCATTTCGTTCTTTTAGATCTAATGCTGGATGATGTATTAATGGAGAGCTCAGCCAGTGCAGTGCAAGGTACTGGGAAGTCGGCACGTCTCGTCCCATTGAATGGCAGTGCTGTGTCACTAACGGCTCGCCACCGCTGTGAGGCATCCCACTAAACCGTGTGTGTGGTGCAAAGCTCGTTCGCTTACTTCATGGCACACGCATCCCATCCTGAGCTGCAGGTCTCTGCAGACCTAGCTCAGGACTGACGCTTTCAAACCCTTAATTTACTCTTCAATCATGTTATGTTATTCAGTATTATTTTTTTTCCTGGTTTTCATTAAGGCACTGTCAGATTTTCATGACTTTTTTTTTTTTCTCCTTTTTATTTTTTTTTTGTTGTTGTTGTTCTTTTAGGGTTTTTTTTCTTAGAGAATAATGACTGGACTGTGAAGTGGGTCCTTTATTGTTGACTTTAGCTTTCCAACCACCAGCTTAGGAGTCTGAATAATTTGCAGGTGTGTCTCTGGAAGGCAGGCAGTTGCTCTTAGAGAGGATATTTCCTTATTTCTTCAGCCTTTGCTCCGCAAACACTGTGCTTCAGGGAGGCACAGTATTTTTTTCCAGCAGGGTAAAATTCAGTATAGTGCAGAGCCTCAGTGTTTTAATGGGGAGCTCAACCCCACACCAATCCTCAGCATGGACGTGGAGTTTAGTCACTGTGCTGCTCAGCTTGTAAATTCTGTGTATTGATTGAGAGTTGCTCGATCCATGAGGCATCTTGTAAATTAAAAGAAATAAAGATGCCACCTTAAAGCCTTTCCAGGTCCTGGTGGGGATGGACCATCTGGGCTGAACAGTGCTGGGGTCTGATCTGCCCCCCGACCCACCACTCTCCCTTTCCCAGCCCCCCTTCCCAGGACGATACTCAGGGCTGCAAATCTGTCCCTTGCTCTTTTTATTTTTAGGAGAAGCTTTGATCTGGCAAGCATTTTGTTTAATTCATAACTTAAGAATATTAGCCTGAATAATTAAAGAGGTGACAACATAGAAACAAATATAGCTGTAATTTTCGACAAAAATAATATGCTAGGAAAATTGTGCCATTAAAACTCTCACCTGTGCACAAGCTCCCACTGCTTGTGATGGGAGCAGGGCTCCATCCATCTCTCATAGATTGCAGGGAGTTTTGATTAAATAAAAATTGCAAGGTGAGGGCTATTGGCTTTCACTGCAGAGATAACTCAAGGAGACAGAGGTTCTACCTTATATTTCTAGGCCTTGTTGGAAGTTATCACAACATGCTTTAATAAATCCTGAATCTCCTTCCCACTGCTGTTCCTGATATTTTTATTTCTTTGCTGTCTTTCTTGCTGCTCTTGCTGGGCTTCCTGGCCTCTCTGTGAAATGGGGGCAGCACAAGGGGGGGCTCTCACTGACTTTGGGACTCTGGTTATTTTTTCTTCTTTTTATTTGATTGTGACTCCTCTCCTGGTCCTATAGAGTTACATCAAGGCTGTCTTATTTTGTGTTATTTTTAAGACACTGAACTCGTTCCAAACCCCTCTGTTATCCCGTGCAGGCTCAGAAAGACTCTTAGAGTTCGCCTTTAAAACATGTACAATTGTCAGGTCTGTGCTTTGTGTTCCCTTTTGTTGTCTTTTCTTTGGATCCAGTGGTAGTGAATGTGCCATGCCGCTCCTCAGGCACCAGAGTGAGGGAACAGAAAGGTTTTATATTTGAACCTGACTGTTGGGAATTTAGGGAATCAGTCCCAGGTGCTGTAGCCGAACCTCCTGTGGTTCAGTGAGGAATCTGGAGTTGTGACTCAAAGCTTCCCCACATCTCTGCACTTCCAGAGGCTTTTCTTCTCTTTCTATGAAGACAAAATGGAATATACTGTGTGTGTGTGTGTGTGTGTGTGTGTGTGTGCGCTGCTGCTGCCTGGTATTTAGTGAGATATTTTATAATTTAATTTTTTCCTTTTTTTTCCCTCCAAGTCTACATTCTATCACAACCGGAATCTTCTCAGTGGAAATAATTTATCATTTTCCATTTCGCTTTTTTTTTTTTAACAAATCCATTCAGTACAATAAAAGCCAAGTAAAACTCTGTGTTTAAATCTAAAAAAGTTCCTTCAGTGCAAACTACTTTTTAACCTAATAATATTCTTGATACAGTTTGTAAATCCAGCTGCGTCACGGGCTCATTGCTCACTGGTTTGCTGCTGTCCTCCAGATATACTCAGACCTGCAAAGTAGTTAATTCCCTTATTATAGGAGAAGGAAGAAGCTGAAGGAGACAGTAATGGAATTGTCCCACTCTCGTGAATTCCAATTTCCTGTGCCCACGCACCTCCGGCTCGAAGCCACCTCAGGGAAAGTGGCAATTTCTCTCTTGACAGGGCTATATTGGGAGGCAGACGCTACCCAGAGATATTTTGGAGCTGCATGCCCAGCCTGATTCCCCCCAAGAAAATGCAGTTAACGGGAAGAAAGTGGCCCCGGTCCCACTTCTTGCTGTGCTGGCAGAGATGGCCAAGCCCTGGGATACTCTGGGAGCTGGCAGAGGCACTGCCAGGGAGAAACAGGGGTGCCTGTGGTGCTGCTGTGTTGGGCACTGGTGTCATTTCACAGGTGACATCCCATAGCCATCAGACAAACAGCAGCATGGGGTTTAATGCCTCAAACCCAGGCTGGGATCACTGAACCCTGGGGGCACCCGGCCTGGGAGAAGTTAGACAGGAATTAGGAATGGGAAATGTTTATCCTGCAACAGCAATGGTCATTTCTTTTCCTAAAGGGCAGGAGAGGACTTATAATGAGTTTGAGTACCCCATGACACAGGCTGGGGCTGCCATGCTCTGACTCCCAACCCTCATCAAGGGAATCAGTAATCCTGCAGGATGATGCCAAGAGTTGGGCACAGCTTGGGAAACAACCTGAGTTGAGAACCCATAGAAATGATGAGCTAAAGCCATGTCCTCTGTGCCAGGCACTGCTCCCCTTCCCAGCACAGTCAGTCCCCTTGGACCACCATCATCCAGGATGGAGGGGCAGGTGGGACTCACCCAGGCCAGCTCCCAAACAGCTGCAACATCCTCTTCCTTAGGAAGAGATTGCTCAGGATCCACTGTCTGAGCTAAGTTTATCCTGTGTAATGATCTCCAGATTTGACCCACTTCTCCCTCTCTCCTGGCCTCCAGCCACTGTGAAGCAGCTTGATTTACACCCTGTTTACCAGCCTGATGTCTCGTAGTGGGCTTTTGCTGTATTTCCCCATCTTTTCTCATTCTGCCAATTCTTTGTTGGTTTGCTCTCCTCCTCCTTTCTTTAACACCATGTGTGCCGAGAAGCCACGTTAACCTTTCCAGTAATAACCGAGACTAACCCAGAGCTCTTGTTGTTCTTGACACAGTGTATTGTAACAGTACAGTAATGTGGTGTTGTGTTAGTTGTGAAGTTCACCACCCGGAGTTTAACAGATGTCTGTATTTCCCAAGATGTTGGTATTGTTCAGCTCTTTATTGCAATAACTAAGAATGCCACTGTGTGATAGGGGGCACGGGCTTTGCACCGGCGTAACTACGTCGGAGCTGTACCCAAATTCTCTGCAGAACTGTGCAGGTCGGGTTAAAAAAATGGTGTTTTTACAACGGCAAAAAGTAGTTTATCTGTTCAGAAAGTCCCCTGCCCACCTAGGCACAGTGGGGGTTTAGCCCTGGTCCTCGGGCAGCATGTCAGCCCGTGCGTGGGTCATCCCGCGGTAGCATCCGAACTGCACTGAGATGCATGGCCGGCATGGGGAGACCGGGGAAGCGAGTGGTGGCATGATTTATAAACAGGGTTGGCAAATCCCCTCTTAACAAAGTTAACGGGGAAGTATGAAACATTTACAGCTGGTAATTTTGGAAGGCTGCAAGGGCGCCTGTGAGAGCAGCATCCAGGGACGTTTGGCTGTGGAAAGCTGCGGGTATGAGCTGGGAGAGGTGGAAAGGAAGCTTGGGAGAAGGGGGTGCTGAGAGGGGGAAGCCTTTGCAGATATCTGAACAATTAGCAACCCTGCTTATAAGGTCATGCACTGGCTAATCCAGGTGCAGGAGCCCTGCACAGGAGACATTTACAACCTCTCTCTAAATCCTTTCTCTGTTCTAACCACATCGGTGCTATTCTGTAGGATTTGGAATTACCTGTCAGTCAAAGCTGAGAAAAAAAATTGAATTCCAGTGTAGTTATTCATAAATAAATCCATTGCAGGAAAAGGTAGAAACACTGACATTTTTCTTTTTGAATGTGAATTATACATAAATGTAGAAGAAGTAAGTGATCCAATTACGATGGTGTTTTTTTCTGAGATGATAAGTTGGTTCGTAAAAATAGGTCCTATTCCTAACCTAATTGTATTCAAACATTTTAGTTAATTTGCTACTCATAATTTAGCATAATGTGATCGAGATATCTTGACTTTATGGAGATTTATGCAGATTCTGAGATATCTGACAAAGTCTTATGAATGAGTCAGCAGCTACCAGTCTGCTTTTTTTTCATAAGCACTCAATAGATTCAGTATGAAAATTAATTTTACAGACCTTTTCATCAATATTGTGCTTTAGCACTCAGGTGCAGATCACCTAAAGCCCACTGCAGATCAGAAAGTGAATATTAATACTACCTTTCATTTGATGACACTGAAAAGAATTTTGGGCCTTCCAAACCCCTACAGAATAAAACTACTGAGTGATTTTTCTCTCTTGTCCCTGGGCTGGAAGGGAAAGGTCTGTCTCTATGGAAAAAACAAAACTCTTATTTTTCAGGATCCTGTTATGGAGCAGGGAGCACATGAAACCATTAAATCTGTGGGTTCGATTGCAATGTCATTGGCTATTGACAAAGTGAACTCTATTTCCAGGCAAAATTTAATCTTCTAAAATTAGTTTTCCCCGAGGGCAACCCAAACTTGTGCTTCCTGGCTTTATCCTGCCCAACTTTTTTTCTTGAAATAATGTATCAAAATGTACATTTGCTCAGCAGCACTAAATATCAACCATGTAATTCTTACAGCTCAATAATTTTCACAACCAGTTGATCATCTAATTATGAGAGTAACATTATACTCTGACATATTCAAGACAGTCCTTTCCACTTCAATCTGCATTATAATGCCTCCTTGAAAATTGTACTGAATTATATACTCAGCCTTGGCATTTCCTCATTAGAGATTAGGTGAGTAAATGAGTTTATCTCTAGGAACATTCAGGGTCTAAAGAGCATGTGTCATCCCTGAGGCAGCCAAACACGGGGATGAGTTGAACAGTGAAATATGTACTTTGATAATCTTGTCTAAGTGGAGAATCGTTATTTTCTGATCACTAGGGCTGACTGATCAACTTTCCTTGGTATTTTTATGGACCATTTTTCAGGGCTTTGACAGCCAAAGTGTTGAATTTTGTTCCCTCTATAGTTTACTGGAAAGAACATAATATGCCTGAGCTCCTTCCCTTTCAAAGACCACCGCGAACTCAATGGCCCGTGTTTTTAAGGCATTGTTAGTAAAATCTATCCCCAGCATCTGGCCGTTAATTGGGTTTTCAGATACTTTGGGGGACTTTTACTATAGCAGAAACAAAAATTGTTGTTTTAATTTAGGTTTAACTTAAATTTCCCTATAGGGAAAAGTGTTCTTTAGCAGCACCAGCTCACCTCATCCCTGATGCCACAAGGCTGAGTATAGCGCATGTCCCACTGAAGATATTTAATGGATGTAAGATGACGGGAGCCCTGCTGTGTATAAGAAATGGTAACATGGCAGCAAGAAAAGAAGGAAGTAAAAAAGACAGCATGCTGCTGTAATCAGTCTAGAATTTATCGTCTCTGGAGTTGGAAAGTGAGGGTGCGTTGGCTTCAGAAAGACGCAGAGAAATGACTTGACGTGCCTCTCCGCTCTCCTCCTCCCCGCTGCAGAAGCACAGTGTAAGCCCTACTATTCGGATTACTCCCGCTTCCGCCTCCTGATCCACCAGATGTGCACCAGCCACTACCTGGATTTGTTCATCACCGGCGTGATTGGCCTCAACGTGATCACCATGGCCATGGAGCACTACCAGCAGCCAAAGGTACTGGGACGGCCAAGGGGGACATGCAGGGCCATGGTGGGATGTGCTGATGGGCTGAGTCAAGGCCAGTTTTGCTGTTAGACCTCAGAACCCCCATTCACCATGCCTGAGCTGTCCCTTTACCCATGGAGTGTACCTGTCCTACAGCTGGCTTCCAGCTCAATCCATGGCTTTTGATGCATGGATCCCATTGCACCTCTCTAGTTAAGTGCAAGCAAACTGCTTTGAAAATGAGGATGGGAGCAGGTTTGTTTGCTTTGCTAGATTAGATCATCGTTGATATCTTCCATTTTACTTAGGTTTTCCCCCTGAAAAAAAAAAAAAAAAAAAAGAGGAAAAAGAATAGAAGAATCTGTGAAATGTTTCTTTTTGCAAAGTTTCTGCTAAATCCCCAGTGTCCCATAGGACCCGATTTTCACAGGCATTGCATTCCACTCTGATCTTTTAAGTACATTTTAATATATTAGTGTGCTAAGTTCCTGGGTCTTTTTCATGCTGTGAAAATAAAAACAGCCTGTCCTGGGATGTCAAGTCTCTTGTGCATAAGAATGAAATGGAAATAGCTGCCTTTGCCATATAACTTGTACTTACTTTTATTAGCCACTTTCAGAATGAATAAATATAACACACAATAGGAGGAAATATTCTCTAAGACTAGACAGGACTTGAATACTTAATATAAAAAACCACCCCAAACAACTAAAACATGCAAACGACGGGGGGAAATATCCTCCAGCCTATCATAAAGAAGCCAAAAGTGAAAGGAAACAAGCCCAATTTATTTTTTCTGTTCAGGTCACCTTTAAATACCCTGGAAGGCTCATTTCGTGATTCAGTCATTTGGTGATGAAAAAGGTTGTTGGCGAAGGAGCCTGGACTGGAGTCGCACTAGAGCGTGCGTCTTACCGCAGTCGTTTTGCAGCTACATCTTCTCTTGTATTATAAAAATGTTGGTCAGGATTTTGTTTTTAATTTTCTTAAGGAAAATAACATTTTGTCTCTAAGCCTCTGGTATGCAGCGTCTGGGTAATAACTCCAAGCTTGGGCTGTGCTGGTGTGACAGCACAGTTCGAGCCACGCGCATACTTGAGTCTTGCTGAGTCGGGGCCCTGAAATCACTCTGGTCTGGGTGATGGATGGCTGGGATCCTGAAGACATTTAAAGGCTAAATGTACCAGACAGCTTTATACCCAAATATAACAATTGCTTGGTGTCTTGGTGCTGAAAGGGTTTGGTGATGGGATGCCCTGGGAATGAAACACCAACCAGGGATGCTGCAGCTGCTCACAGAGAGGGGGATGCACAGTGCGTAGAGGTGGTTCAAGCACATTTATCTGCTTTTGCCAGATGAATTTTCTTATTTGCTGCAGAGCCCAAGTGCTCTGCAGTATGAGGGGAGGCTCGTTCAGAGCCACGGCTTCCCTTGGGTTTGTGTTTGTCAGGCAGGTGAGGTGATTTTTACCCATGGATGCTTGAAACTAAACTGTAACATGATGGCAGAGTGCATGGCTTAAACCCCTCCTGCTGTGATTTCTCCCATGGAGGGATCAGCAAGTGTTGGTTTTGGTCTCAGAGCACTCTGTTCCCATCTCCCGCATTCCCTAACAGTGTCCTGGACAGTTATTACTGTTCCATTTGCCAGCTATGAGAAATTCAATGCACGTCACTTAAGAGACCAGAGAGGATGCTGTGACCACAGTGCTCCTTCATGAGCAAGGCTTTTGGGGATAAAATCATCTCTGAGGAGGCTTAATGCCTGACTGTGCACGAGTTGTCCCAGCCAGGGTGCACCTGGATTAATGGCCAGGCTCTGACTTCTGCAGAGGAAGGGGGGCAGAGGAAAACACAAGGCACTTGTTCCTCCTGGCATGCCATCCCTCTCTCCTGCTCCTTGCCAAAAGCTCAAGGTGAGGAGTAATGGCAGGCTGTCACAAAGGAGTCATTTGGCCAGTGCTTGCATGAACGAGCAAGTGGGATGAAATTCAGCTTTCTGCAGAAAGCACAAGGGGTTTTGTGCTGCTGACACCTGCAAATGCAGCAGCTCTTACTGCTCACCCCAGCAATCCCAGCTGGGGTTGTGCCTTGGGTCTGTGTCAGCCCCTCCTGGGATGCTATCCCTGGGACATTTATCATCGGAGAGAGTCCACGTTTGGAGACTTTTATCTGTAGTTTGGAAATGAGTAACTGGTGACAGAAGATTCAAGTTTGCAGGCAGCAAAGCCCCTCTGCAGAGCTAATGTCTAACCCAATGCTGTGCCCACATCCAGGTTCTTGATGAAGCCCTGAAGATTTGCAATTACATCTTCACCGTTATCTTTGTCCTGGAGTCTGTTTTCAAGCTTATTGCCTTTGGGTTTCGTCGCTTCTTCCAAGACAGGTAACAAAAGCTCCGTTGTGACCACGGGGGCAGCAGCAGGTTCCGAAGACAGCCACCCACATTTAGCATCCTGAATTCCCATGGTCTGCCCTGTGGTGTCTGTCTGCTATGTGTGAACACTTTGTGGTGTGACTGGTTGAAAGCTGGGTAGGTGGAGGCTTGGGATGTGAGCCGGAGAAGGGATCATGCATGCCAAGGAGAGGGATTGTACCACTTTGGCCCTTGGGAGTGGATGAAACAGAGACAGATCTCACACTGACCAGCTGGTTCTCTTCTCACACCAGTTGCATGTCCATATAATCAAGAGGACCTGCTGAAGTGACAAAATTTATGCCAAGAGACAGAATCTTGCCCTGAATGATAATGAAAGAGAAAAGGGACCCTTTCTTTTGAAGATGTGGAGCAGTGGATGAAATTGTGTCTTTATCTAAATTTTCACTCTCTTACCTCACAAATACAAATTTTATGTCCTTGGTGAATCTTTCTCCTCCCATTTTTGACTTCTTCAATGTTAACACCAAGAGCACACCACTGAGCAGGACTCGACATGAGCCCTTCAGCAGCCAATGTGTTGTTCCACCCCTCTCCCCACATTTCGTGTGTCCATGGTGGGATTCAATCTCTCTCCAGCCTGGCACGAATCCTTGGGGTCTTTCCTTTACCCAATGTGATTTTTGTTGCAAGGACTGGACCCAGGGTCCTGTTCTTTCTGGGGCAGATCTCACGCTGAGGTCCACGAGTGTCATGTCTAGAAGTGGCCGTGGAGATGCCGCAGCGCCTCCCCTGAGGTCTGCAGCCTCTGGGTAGAAAACTGCCCAGCTTTTGTTTCTCTTTCCCCTCAGTCAAGGATATCTTTGGAATTGGCTGGTTTTCTAATGAGATGCATTAGTTATAATGATTTCATAACATAACTGCTTTTGTATAATACCCTCAGAAAAATGCTGCAGATTCATTTGAGTGCTCGAGCCATTGAAATGACTGGAATTCGTGTGAAGCAAGCTACCTCCCCTTGCCAGCTTCTTAGTAGATGTTAAACTTCGTTTTGTGTTGTCTCCAGATGGAACCAATTAGATCTGGCAATCGTGCTGCTGTCTATCATGGGCATCACTTTGGAAGAGATTGAGGTGAACGCTTCGCTACCAATTAACCCCACTATTATCCGAATCATGAGGGTTCTCAGGATTGCTCGAGGTGAGAGGAATAAAACAGAACTGACTTGTGTTTGAGGTGCGGGGTCCCCACCAGGAGAGAGTTAAAGCGTTGGGAAACAGTCCTGGGGCACATCCCCATCATGATGTGCATAGTTCTGGCATCAACAGGCTGTAAACAAATAAAAAGAACAATGGGGGAAAATACTTGCAAGGAGCCAAAAAGCTGAGCCAACTGACCATGTGTTTCTGTCTTAAGAGGACTTGAAAAGCTGAGAGCTTAGGAATGAAGGAGAAGTTACTGTGGCTGTAACTCCCAGAGATATACCTGGGAAAATGATGCCAGTCAAATCAAAGTCATCTCTAACAGGGATTAGAGAACACAAGCTTGAGTACGTTGGCTTTAAAAGACAAGCATCTAATAAATTTAATTTCCCGTGAGGCTTTACATCACACCACTTGGTGACAAAGCTTGCCTTGTCACTCTGCATCCATCTGTCCCCTCAGATGTGTAGCAACACGTACCCGAGTCGGGGAGCCAGCTTCTGCAGGGCCTGATTTTTTCTGAACAGGGAGGTCTCAGGGCCAAATGATGAAATTGTAAAATGTGAGTGTTCAGGCCCTTAATGAAGTACTGCCAGGCCATCCTGAAGGGTATTGTGCTCTGAGGAAAATTGTTCTGATTGCAGCCCTCATCTAAGCAAAGAAGGAGCTGGAGGAGAAATTAAATGCTTCTGTGTCTTAAGGGGGGGGGGTGGGAAAAGTGCATTGGATCCCTTTCAGAATTAAAAATACATGCGGTTTGCAGTTGGAAATGCAACCTTCTGGAAGAGATGTGTAAATCAGTTCCTCAGTGAATCATGTATGAAAGTGGGTAGCCTATGGAAGTGGGAAAGTAGCCCCAGGGCTGGGAAAGTAACTGCTCATGATAACCAGAGGAAGGAGATGAGTCCAACGCAGATAAAGTGGGGAAAGGAAGCGCCAGGCAGAATGATAACACTTTCTTCAAGTCTCAGGATAGGTGATGCTGCTATTCACAGGATTTTGATAGTATCCAAGCAACAAGGAGCGATGTAAAAAGGCCAGGGACTGTAGCAGCTAATGGAGAACACTTGACATGATTTCACATTTCTCCTCCTATAATTTGTGGCTCCCAGGAGAGGGGCTGGGTTTGTGCCTCTGTGCTAACACTGCCGTTACCATATTTCGAACGTGTTTTCTGCAGTGCTGAAGTTGCTGAAGATGGCTGTGGGGATGAGAGCCCTCTTGGACACCGTGATGCAAGCACTGCCGCAGGTAACCCACTGCCATATCAAACCAGATCTCCTCTGGCCCACAGCTAATTTCCTATTGCAGAGGAATGCTAATCATTTTATCTTTACTGTCATTAGAGAATCACATTTCCCTTCCGAAGCACAGTCTGAGATACAGTCCTCACACTGAGGTCATTTTTCCCCTGAAGCAGTTTAAGTTTTGGATTAAAGAATACAGCAAGAAACAGGTCTGGAACAAAAAAATCAATGAATGTTCTTTTTTTGTGTTTTTTTCCCCCCCATTTCTTTTTCTCTTTTCAGGTGGGGAATCTGGGTCTTCTCTTCATGTTGTTGTTTTTCATATTTGCAGCTCTTGGAGTGGAGCTGTTTGGAGACCTTGGTGAGTCTTCCCGTGCCGGTGGAAGGGGTGGGAGTGGTGTGTGAGTGGTGGTCTCATGGCTGTGCTTGGTCCCACAGAATGTGATGACACACACCCCTGCGAGGGGCTGGGACGACACGCCACGTTCAGGAACTTTGGGATGGCCTTTCTGACTCTCTTCCGAGTATCCACAGGAGACAACTGGAATGGGATAATGAAGGTAAATGTTAAGGTTTCATCGGCAAGTATATTGCTATTCTAGATGTGAAATTTGCCAAATCTTCTCAGTTTTCTTCATGAAAGGAGGTGCAGCCAGGAGGCCAGACAGCAGACCGAGGTCCCTGCTGGAACCTCTTCACATCCCTCCACCATTTCCCCCCCTGTTTCCAGGACACGCTGCGTGACTGTGACCAGGAGTCCACCTGTTACAACACCGTCATCTCCCCCATCTACTTCGTCTCCTTCGTGCTGACGGCCCAGTTTGTGCTGGTGAACGTGGTGATCGCTGTGCTCATGAAGCACTTGGAGGAGAGCAACAAGGAGGCGAAGGAGGAGGCAGAGCTGGAGGCAGAACTGGAGATGGAAATGAAGACAATCAGCCCTGGCCAACACAGCCCCTCGGACATCTTTGCATGGACAGGCAGCACCGGTGGAGAGAGACCCGAGAGCCCCCGAGGGTGTACCAATCCCATGCAAATCAAGGTGGATTCTCAGCTCTCTTTAGCTTACCACATGGTGAGAACCTCGGCTGGAGGGTGAAGAGAGCTTGACCTGCATATTTTCTGGGGGAAGACATGCACGAGTTGGTAATGAAGAAGGGGTGTACTGTATGTCCTGGGCTTGTATTCCTCACTGTCTGCTGACTGAGTGTTGCGTGGTGTGGGAGCTGATGCTGCAGGGAAAAGACCCCAGCAGGTCTCCAGACCACCTTGACGCATCTGTTCAGAGGTAGAGAGCTTTGCAATTTGTTCTGGAGGTGTGCCCAAGCCACCAAATTCAAAACTAACTCCAGATTTGCTCTAATCCAGAGTGTTGACTGGGTCCTTTGTGATAGCAAAATCATGAGCATAATGCGTTTGCTTTTCTAATACAGACCCATGAACCACAACATAAAAGAGGAATAAAACTTGGCTAATCTTTGCTTCAGTATTAAATTTGTTTTATGTAACCTCAATTTAAAATCCATCCCCACAGTCAGTCTTGTAGGAAAAGATTCTTTTAACAATAGAATAATCCAGAAGAGGCTCAAACCTGAGCTCACCAGAGCTGGTGGCAGAACTCCCACCAGCTGGAACAGTGCCAGAACAGGGCTGTAATGTGGGAGCTGCTATGAGCTGTACCAGGTCTCCCTAAAGCATGGTTTTTGGAGGAAGATTCAGTTTGAGGAATGAGAGGTGAGGTCAAGCCCCAGACAGGTCCTTTGGGAGGGCACTGAACTGGAATTACACAAGAAATACAGTCCAGCCTTTTTTTAGTCTTAACTGATTGCAAATTGGGTTAAACTCTACACAGACCTCATTAGTTTTTATTACATCATGATTTCACAACAGCATATCTTGGCCTCAGCCTGGGGTGGACTAATGAGTATTCTAATGCATGAAAAACTCATTTGTGATCTTTAGTCCAAGGGTGAAAAAGAGTAAATCCCTGCTTTAGCTTTGTTTCAGTTCCTAAGCTACTGGAAATTTCTGGTGCCATTAGAGCCTCCGATGTCTGAGACAGAGTCCAAAGCTGCTCTTTGGCACAAGAAAAAGAAGTTCAGGGCAATGCGGGGAAATCCAGATTTGCTACGTCCTCTAGGAAGAAACAACACATCCCAACTGTTGTTGCACATGTTGAGCAGAGTACTGGCAGACTGTCCTTGGCCCTGTTGTCCTGCACCAGTACTTACACTGGCAAAACAGAGAAAATGTAGAATTGCAAGACAAGTCAGTGAGAATGCCCTCACTTTGCAGTCTGTTAGACCTGCTTTCTATGAAGGTGGCCTGGGAAAGGGCTTATTTAAGTCATAACCTCCAGAGTGTGTTTCTTGCTCTTTCCCTCAAACAGAAGCCTCAAAAATCTCCAGGAGATTTTATTCTGCCTATTTATTCTCCCAGCCAAAATCTTCAGGACAAATCTGATGCTTGAGCACGATAGCAGAGGAATACAATTCCCAGGACATGACCCTGCAAGGACACGTGGTCAGCATGCTCTTTTGCTTGCCCATTCCCTGGGGTTTTTGCACCGTGTGCTGTTTGACTGTAGCGACAGTCCTCATCTCATTGTATGTAGTAGGCATCCCCCACATGGAAGGTGCACCCTTAAATCGCTCCCATGCTGCCTGCAAAAGCCAGACCCTGCTCTGTACAACCTCGCATTGTCTGTGCTGTGGCCAGCTGGTTGGACGTTGGCCAGGACAACTGAGGCACCCCAACCCGTGTCTGGCACATGAATTAGTGACCTGACATGCGTCCGTCCTGGTCAGCTGCAGCTTTCATGGGCAGGATGCTCAGCTCCTCTTCTAGTCTGGTTATTTTAATTTATGTGCCCTCTGGATATGGATTTAGGTGTCAAGTATTAGGTCCTCGGGCTCTGGACCATGTGTCTCGAAGCCTTACAGCAGTAGTGTCCTGTAGAAGTTCACAGCACCGAATATGAAGATGCTGCTCTACCGGCCCCGTTGTGCTGCTCAGGTCCCGGGAGTGACCAGCTGTGTTTGCTGAGAGCAGGATTGTCCCCGAGGAGGGCCCTGAGCGGGAGCAGCCGCCGTCACCCCGTCTCTAGTAACGTCTGAGAAAGCTGTCTCTGCTCACCGTGATATTACTGCACTGTTCTCTCTCCTCCCCTGCCTCATCTCTCCTGTCCTGTTGTTTCTGTTACTGCCGTTCTCCCTGAACATTTCCACCCCTTTTTCCCTGCTTCTATTCTGTTTTTCCCCCCTTTGTTCATTGGGTTTGATACACTGTCCTTTTTTCTCTCTGTCTCTGTCCCTTGCCTTTTTCCTCCTCTCTCCTTTTGGCTTGCTCTCTCTCTCTCTCTCTCTCTCTCTCTCTCTCTCTCTCTCTCTCTCTCTCTCTCTCTCTCTCTCTCTCTGCATGCTACACACCACCCCTCCTAGGAAAGGCACTTGTTTGATACCATATCACTGCTGATCCAGGAATCTCTGGAAGGAGAGCTGAAGCTGATGGACAACCTGTCAGGCTCTGTGTGCCATCATTATGCCCTCCCAGCTCCCGAATATTACAACTCTGAGAACCAGGTTAATATATCTAATTTCCTGCAAAGTCTCCATCCAAACTCAATTTGACTGAGACCTTTAATAGCGAGTTAAAGTTCTTTGTGTAATGCGGTCACAGGGATTTTGAAGCATAAGTTGGTTTGGATTTTTCTGTGGGAGTTGAGATAATATCTTGGTTTATGATGTTGTATATCAGTGCAAGAGCAAGAGTACAGGCTTGGAGTTTCCCTTGTCAACACAGTAAGAAGTTTTTCATTGGGATTTATAGTTCATGGGTGTTGGAGGGAAAATGTACAAAATCCCATCTCCATCCTTCAGTGAGGTTCTCGTATTTGGCTTCTTGCCTTAAGCAGGGCTCCACAGCAATGTCAGGGCACATCTGCAGAGCCTGGAGCACAGCGTGAGGTCTTCCCAGAGCAGAGTTGCTGGGGATCATCAAATGATCTCTGTTTTGTGCCTACTTATACTGCATGAAAATCCAGTTTTGAATGATTTTTCCTAAAACGGCTTCTTGCAAGTGGGTCACTGTAAACTAGATCCTCATCCCTGATCTAGATTGAATTTAGGAGGGGAGGCAGCCCTTAATGAGGTACTTCAGTAATCGTGTGCTCCAGCGCTTTCTTGAACTGGAATACTTGTTTAAAATTAGTTCATTTACTTCCTAGAATAAAATACCTACTTTCCTCAAGTGTGTTATTCTTTGGAGCAAATATTTTCCCTAAATCACAGCAGTGACCATAATAATAATTCAAGCATACCTATTTTTTCCTGCAGTTGGAATTGAGCAAATTCTGTATTTCTTGATCTATTTTTTTCCCCCTTTCTGGCTAAAAATAGCAGAAGTTTTCTTGTTAAATCAGTGTGCTTATTTATGAGCTCACTGACACTCTAAATTACCCAACCCCGTGGTTCATTAGAGGAAAGGAACAAGCTTAGGTAAAATGAAATCCTACTGCAGATCTTTATATAGCAGGATAACATGTCTCCCTCTGATTGCTCTGTATCGCATTCCAGAGTCTATTAAGCTATAGGAAGTGGCTGCCTCTAAGAATTGCCAGAGGAATAGAGACAGTAGCTTTGGCAGGGAATGCAGAGGGTCAGTAGGAAACCCAGCGAGAGCTGGTTGAAAATTTTTTGTCACAACATTTTTCACTGGAAAGTGCTGCTGCAGCAAAAAAAAAAAAAAAAGGTTTTGTTTTGACATTTTCATAATGAAAAAATATAGCATTCCAGTTTGCAATGGCTTTTTCTTTTAAAATTTAAGCTTTTTTTTGCTCCCCCTCTATAATTAAAACCCGTATAAATCAGTTGAATGTTTCCAACAAAATGTTTTGACGGCTTCGAACTCAATTTTGGGTTTGGGGAGGCTGAAAGGGGGTGATGTTTTGTTTACATTTTGGCTTTTCTGTTCACACCATTTGTCATGTTCTCAGGCAAGTCAGGAATTTAGAGCAGTGCTGGGACTTGCTGAAAGCAACCTGATTAATAGCAGCTCCCAGCAGGGAAGCTCCAGTGGGCAGGAGCTGCTGGTGTCCACCACGTTCCTGCACAGCCTTTTCCTGGCTCCAGTCAGTGGGTCCCTGTTAGGGATCACTGTCCTCGGGCTGGCAGCTTTTGCAGTGGTGCTTTTTCAGGGAGCCTGGTATGAAATCAGGAGCTCCTCCAAAGCAGCTCTCTCATCCATTGCCAGCAGATGACTGTGTTAGAGGAGATATCAAAGCCAAGGTTAGATGAGAGGAGCCCGACCTCTTACTTATCTCAGCTGAATTTTGAGCCTCTCCAGGCTCACTCATCACTGGGTTTGTTTCGCCCCACGGATGCCGTTTCTAAGAGTGAGAAAACCCAGCCCTTTGACAACTTCAGTGCAACAGATCTGGGTCTCTGTGGTTTCTCTTGGAAGATATATTGCTGCTGAAAGACTTTTCAAGCATAGAGGATGGGGGAAAAAAAAAAGCACAGCGAGAAATGTGAAAAGGAAGCACTTGGGACTTGCCCAGAGCAGGCAGCCCCTGCGAACATGAGCCAGGTCTGTAGGTTACCTGGTGAAATGCCATCCCCAGTGCCACGAGCACCAGCCTCAGACATGCACCTGGGGAGGGGATTTAGGGAGGGCTGAGCCCATTGCAGGGCGGACAAACCCTCTTATATGTGCTGAGCAGCAGAGATGCTGCCCTGGGGGAGGTGCAGCAGTCCCCTTTCGCCCCCGTTTTCTCCAAAATCTGAAATGGCATTTCACATTTCTTATAAGAAGGCCACTGTGTCGAGGGAGAGAGATTCATCAATATTTGGATAAAGATTTTTATTAATTGCTTGAATGCCTTCAGTGGGGATATGTTTGTGCAAGATGCATTGGTACAGAATCAGTGCAGCCATGCAGCACCTATTCCCAATTTGGGTTTGCTCAGTGCTGGAGGAGGTACCCCAGCCAGGGCTGGGGGGTATTTGGGGATTGAAAGATGCAGGGATTGTTTTAGTAGGACAATTATTGGTGCTTACCCAGGCACTGGAGGCTCTTTAACCAGCCAAAACCCACTGAAGGCACCAGGAAGGCATTTGCTAACCAAAATCAAGCCTTAAGTTTCCCCCTGTCCCCATTTAGCCATCAGGAAGCTGGTTGTAGTCCCACCTACCTCTCGGGGAGGGGAGGTCCCTGCACTCTCCCCAGGGCACAGGGAAAGGCACACTCCATGTCCCACCTGCAAAATGGTTTTGCTGTTGGGGAATCTTTGCAGACTTGACAAGTTCAGCTTAGAGGCCAAGAAAGCAGCATGGTTATTATGGGGAAACAACTTCAGAGAAACCAGATCTTGAAGCTTCTTGTATTTGATCACAGCCAAGAGAATAAATCTCTCTAGTATGAAAGTAATGTGACTTTTGCTTCTTCATGTAGACAGGAGAACAGCAAAATACAATTCTAGCATTAGTGTACGGTTTTAAGCCCCCTCCCAGATCATTGGTAAGCACTGAAGTATGAATGTCCCACTCCTTTTTTTCATTTCTGTATTATATTTCATTTCTTTAATGTTCTGTCCCTGGTAACAATGTGCATGATGTAGCTTCTCCCACTGCAGGGATATTGCTTTAGTGTCTAGAAATATTTAGATTATGATACTTCTTTTTTAATTTTCTTTTCCAAAAGATTTGTGTCCTGGTTTCTTATGTTTAATCATCTCTCCCTTTAGATCCCTCTAGCTGAGATGGAGGCTCTGTCTCTGACGTCAGATATTCTCTCTGAAAAGTCCTGGTCCTTAGCTCTGACGGATGACTCTTTTCCTGATGATATTAACACACACTTACTTAATGCTCTGGAAAGCAATGTACATACACTGGTCGCTGTATAGTCTGATGTTTACAGGGTTCGAAATACTGCTCCCACTTCTCTACACCTGCCTAATGGCATTTTCAGTTTAAGCCCTTTCCCAAATAGCACCAACCTTTCCCCCTGAACAGGACGTTGTCCTTAATGCCATTAGGTCCTGGGTTTTATCACTCTTGTCCACAAACTTGGCTCCTTGCAAGGAACGAGTAGTTATTGCTATTTTTCCTTTGATGTCTTATGTATAAACAATGTGTTTTCTACAAGTAAAATAAATAGTAAAAAAAAAAAAAATGCTTTGGAAAGCGTCAAGGTTGAAATTTCCTCCCCATCTGAAACAAATCAGTGGTGCTGCGTGAAGAGACACCCATGAGCTGATGACTCGTGTCCTCTGCTGAGGGGTCAGCTCCAACCCCTCGGTTTGTAATGGATTTTTGTCTTTATGAACACAGGCACCACAAGGCTTTTTGCATGATTGGTGCCAGACTGTTTATTTTACGAATATCAGATGGGGATCTCTCCGAGATGATGCTTGTTTTGGGAATTCTTTCTAGCAGCCACCCCGCTGGAAAAAAAAACAACGTTCAGACTACTTTGTGTCTTTTTGACTGAAATAACCAGTATTTTGAACCCTGCCTTAACCATCTCCTCTCTGAAACATTAGACATTTTTAGATGTGTAGCAGTCAAGTGCTTTTTTTCTGCTGTACAATAGACATAACTCCTTTCCCAACATTTTTGGATCATTCTTGTTTCCTTTGTTGTTGTTCATGTACCTGCCTTTGGATGTTTGTGTTGTTCATAGATTTTCTGCCATACTAGTTGACTGCCATCCTAATTAGCACTTATTTGGGAAACATCTCTTAAACCGTGACAATATTTCCCATCATGCTTCATGGCATCATGTGCAAAAGATTTTGTAAACTACATTAAACTTCTTGTATGAGACTTTTCATTTCCAAATTAGTCTGGAGAGTTGGACAGAGGAGAAACCCTTCTAGTTTTGAATCAGATTAGACAAACCTGTTTGAGAGCGTTGCAAAGTCTCAAGGGTGTAGCCAGGAGAGATGGTTTTTCTCCCCCCTCCAAAAAAAGCAAACCCAGCTTGAACAAAAGATTTTGTGAATTTGTGTCAATACCAATGAAGTGTTTGATCAAAACAGTTGCCCAAACTCCTGAAAAACTACAAACTTTCATTGAAATCTCTTCTAAATGCAGTATTTTTACACTTCATTTAGATGTGGCTTTAGTTGAAAAGTATCTCCAGATATTTTGTTTGACTCAAAATAGATTTGGATTGAGATTTTTTTTTTTTTTTTTTTTTTTTTTTTTTTTTTTTTTTTTTTTTTTTTTTTTTTTGGTTCAAGGAAAAATTGGATTTGATTTTCAGTCAAGCCAAAACAACATGTTTTTCAAAACTACCAATGAACCAAAAAGTCATGTGCTCCCGCAGCTCTGTGAGCTGGACTGGGAAGACCGTTTTGCAGCCATTCTAAAACACTTTTCGTGAAGTTCAATCATGAGATTTCCCCCGAGATGATCCGAAAGTGGAAACGAGCCCAGTGTGGTATTGGATCCTGTCAATGAACCCAAGGGTTCATTAAGGGTTGGGTTTGGATGGGATCTCGAATACACGTTCTCGTGTTTGGATCCAAACGGGTTTGAGTTTGAGATCTCAGGTTTCAGGCCATCTTTTCTGCTTTAAGCTAAGCAGTGACAGCTCAATAACATAAACTGTTCAGCGGGAAGGCAGGGAGGGACAGAGAGGTTCCCAAACCCAAAGTCTCAGCTTTACCAGAACAGGTTTTGCTCTCCTTCCTTGAGCTGTATCAGGAGGCTGCAGTCTCTCTTGTCTAGGCTGTATCCAAGCTATATCCAAATCAGCAGGTTCCCAAGGACTGAAACAAATGCTGCATGACAGTGCAGATCCGTTTCCTTCATTAAATTTACAACTGTGGTCTTCCTTTTTTTTTTTTTTTTTTTGCCTTTTCTTCTTTTTTTCCTCATTCTTTTTCCTTTTTTGTAAATTCCTTTTAATCTCATCATGTTTCTTGTGCAAACGAAATGCCATAGTGAAATTTTCCTTTTGTGACTGAAGGATAAAATTGGGACGAAAAAAATCTCAGTGTTGATTTCAGAAAACCTGTAATGCACTGAGTGAAGGGAAAATTTTTCAGAAAATACGATTTAAAGTTTTTCAGAAAATACGATTTAAAGTTTTTCAGAAATGATCAGCAAAATACTGTATCAGCCTACAGTGGGACAACCTTATTCCTGTGTTTTTCAAGTGAGACCTTTTAAAGATAAAATAATTCTTTCATTAGAAGTACATGGGGAAGATGACTCTGCTTCCGTTTTTGCTAATATTGTCCAACACAATAACACTCAAGAACATTTCTGGGATGGAGATATTTTCTTATGAAATGAGACCTGAATCCATTCAATATTGCCTCTGGGGCTGCCCATTCCAAGAGACACTTTGGCTATAAAAACTCCACAGTCAACATATATACAATAACCCTCACTTGCATTAGATCCCTTCTAATTAGAGAATGACTTTCACCCTGAAGCAGTAGTTTTAGATATCCCTTTCAATAAAATGGGGTTAGTTATTCATTTTGTGAGAAGAAAAACCAATAAAATTGTGCTGGGAGCCAGAATAGAGAATATTTTTTGTAAACTAGTTTTTGTATTTGGGTTTTATTTGTTTGTTTTCCTTTCTTTTATTGTTAGAAGAGGAAACTACTCACCTTTGCAAAAGTCTGCCTTGCTGATGAGGGCACCTAGGGAGCAGAGGATCAAAGTTATGCCAAGCATGTGACCGTTGCTGGCCTTGAGGCATGATGCCTTCTTTGCATATCCCTGAAATAGTCATGGTTTATCCCTACAGTCTTGCTTCCTCTGTTTCTGTGGTTCATTGTGTGACAGTTTAATGACAACTCCCAAGGAGGGGGATAGCCCTGGTAGATCCATTCGTGCAACCTGTGCATCCCGACGACGTGCATGCCCATCGTGCCATACTGATTGCAGTGGCTGTCGCTAGCGTTTCTGGGCACTTCTCCTCTTTCCCACCCCGTCCTGTCCTCCTTCCTCACTGTTTTTCTTCCCCTCAGGCTGACCTCCGCTCCAGAGACGACACACTGACCCTGTCTCCCAGCAAGGACTTGCTGAGCGTGAGAAAGCCTTCGGTGGGACGCACCCACTCCCTGCCAAACGACAGCTACATGTTCCAGCCGCCCTATTCCAGCCCCTGCCCTGCCTCCCTGGGCGAGAGGAAGCCAGCACATCACAAGTCCCAGTCAGGTACACATCTGTCAGCTGGGGCCAGAGCAGGATTTTCCAATATAGCAAGAGTTGGGATTTTCCAAGCTCTTCAGTAGGAGGTAGCAAGTTGCCATTGGTTTCCAGGGAGGTGTTGGTGTCCAGACCTGGTGTCCTTCCTGGCTTTGAAAAGACCCTCCACAACTTACAATTTACAGAGCCCAAGCTATATTAAAGATAACTTCTTTTCCTCAGAACTTTCTGGCAATGTGACAGTGGCCCAGCTCAATGCTGGTTGTCCCCCTTCCTGGTTCCCTAAGGTTACAGTCCCTGCAGCCTGGGCTCCATCTGCCCCACCTGAGCAATCTATGGCCCCAGAACAGAAATCCCAGCAGAAAAATATTTCTTCCAGTCTGTTTTTTTTTTTTGCAGCAGTACCTGTTCTGGCAGGTCTTGGAAGCTCTATCTAGGAACATCTGTGAAAGATGGAAAAATGGTGCCTCCAAATGCCTGTAAAATGAACATAAATGTGCTAAATTGGAGAGATCTGGAAGTGAGATGAATGGAAAAATGAGAGAGTGCAGAATTGTTCTTCCCAGTGTGCATGGCTGGGATATACATCTTAGAGCTAAATTCAGAGATATTCTTAGGTACAGCATGTTGCAGGTACAGAGGGCTCTCTCTTCCTGCACCTCTGTACCTGTACTTGCAGCTGCCTCCCAGAGCTTATCACTGTGCTCCCATTTACTCTGTCTGCCAGGGATTACCTGCAGCTGGTAAGGGAATGGAACCACCTTTAATTCGTCTGTACATGCCATCATTTTAGACATTTGTCACAGATAAGAAGACAGAGAAGTTTTTACAAGCATTGTCATTTGAAAGCCTCTAAGCAGAACGTAATTTCAGCACTGTTCAGAATGGTAGGAGATTTGAACAGATTAGAAATAAGATGTTGAAATTTGCATAGTAATAAGAATTTGGATGAATAGCGACTGTTGAACGGCAGCAAAAAAAAAAAAAAAAGTGGGCAGAAGGGAGGAAGATGAATCTGGAGTTGTGAGAAATCTCTGCCACAATACACAGTTTTCAAGGTCAAGAGCTGTGCTTTGAAGCACCTGTTTGCACATAATGCAAACGGTGCATCTGAAATCCTGGTCAAATCCCACTGAAATCAATAGCAAATCTCCCGTTACCTTCAGCTGAGCCAGAATTTATGGTTCTCTGTAACAGTCAAGAAATTCCTGACCATACAAAAGAATCCTGTTTGCTACAGAGGGAGTTTCCAGTGCTTCATTTTTGACCCTTAATTGGGAGGTATTTGTCCTGTCTTGAACAAGAACAACATCAACTCAAACAGAAAGTGGGTAATTTCCAAGTCCCTTCTTTTTCAAGATTTCACTTCCCAGTTCCAGCTTGGAAAACTGGCCCCATCTGACAGCCCTGGCTGGGCAGGGCAGGCATTGCACCCTTGTAAATCCACAGGAAAAACTGTTCCACTGAGATGCAGGATTTTGGAAAGGTAAAGCTGATGTCTTATAACCACATTAAGCAATTAAACCTTCTGTGTTTTTCTCCTTCTGGTGAAATTCCAATTGTCTTAAGCGGGCCAAAGTGCTGGGAGGTGGATAAGGTGCCCAAATTTTGACGTATGCATCATCGTCCTGTTCTGCCTACAATGTCACTTCTTTTCAGGGTGGGGAAAGTCACCCCCACCTGTTTACAGTTTGTAATATTATAAAGTGCTGTGAAGATAGCAGAAGGTGCCAGGCGCCTCTAATAAATCACCACAACTAAGCCATAATATTTCAAGCTGAGAAGGTTTTGTTGTCAGAAACACTGGCACTTGCAGGAGGTATTTGTTTGAATACTCCTTCGTAATGGGGCTGTTGTTCTGGGAAAGATTCCAGGACAAATGAGATTCTCTGGGATGCAGTCCAGGTTAAATGAATTGTTTTGAAAAATGTTGAGCCTGTGTGTGGGGGGAGCACGCAGAGTTTCAAACCTTTTAGAAGAAGTAGCCAGCAACCACAAAGGGTCAAGAAGAGGCTGGAGAGTATGTGTTTCCTTCTCCTGGGAGGCTTTGTAAAACCAGCCTTGAAAGCTGCCAGGTGCCGTTCCCTTTCACTTTGTTTCCAGTGTGCCTGCTGGTTTGGCAATCCCAGCAGTTGGTCTCTGTGTAGGGTCAGGCACAGAGACACCTCCTACAGCCTTTCAAAGTCAGATACTTGCGGTGCTCAGAGGTGAAGCTGCCTGCAAAGTTGTTGGCCCTAAAGCAGGGATGTAGGAATTGCCAGTTCAGATGAACTTCTAGTTCCTAATCTTCTGTTCTTAACAGGAGCTAGTCCCAGTTGTATCGGGGGGAAATGCCAAGAAAAATGAAATAATAGACAATTCTGGAGTAATTTATTGATAGGCAGGAGTTTTTTCCCAGTCGTGGAGAGCCAGCTGCTGAATTCAGTGGTTTTGCTGTGCCTCTCTGATCCAAGGTGCAACAGAGCAGTTTTCTCAGGGAGGTCACTGAGGCTGAGACACAACCCCCAGATGAACATGTCCCATTTCTGTCTCTTCTCCCCCTCGCAAGGTTCAAAGGCATCGGTGCAGTCGCAGCCGGCGGACACGAGCTCCCTCCTGCAGATTCCAAAAGACCATTTTCACCACATAAGAGCTCATGACCATTTGGTGGGGGAGAGCAAGCCCCAGGTTTCCCAGCAGGTGCACTCTCCTTCTGCTGAAAGGCTGCTCCGCAGGCAGGTAAGCAGACTCTTGATCATGAACCTGCTGAGGTTTCGTATTTGGTGCATTTCCCTGTTAGCCGTGCTTTAAATTGAGGGAGGGATTCACAGAGAAACCTCGGGAGAACTGTAATTCTCCTACAGAAATAACAAAAAGGTTGATGGATTTTGATCTGAAAGCCGTCCAGGAGTCTCCAAAGAATGTGCGTGATGAGTATCATCTCCTTTGGCAACATGCCTAAATGTTCTCCACATTGTTAGCACTTTATTTTTTTCAATCCTCTTCATAAATGCAGCCAAATGCTCCCCAGGGGCTCGTTGGGGTTGAGGAACTAATTCTTAACTGCTGTGATTTTTTCGGTGCTTGAAAGGACACAGGGACTGCAGGCTCCATCCCAGGCCACCCTCCCTCTCACTCCTCTGGTTTCTCAGAAGGGAGAAGTGTTTAATGGAAGCTGGTTATCTCATAGGCAAAACCATCATGGAAAGCATACTGGCTTTACAGTGAGAATTGAAAATTAAAATATTTTTCCATCCACTGTGAGCTTTTGAAAAGTTTGAGTATATGCAAAACAGAACACATTTTATTTTGCAACTGGTTTTATCTCTGGTTTTTGCCTGGAATTGATTTAAATCCTGATTCAATCAAAGATCTAAGAGATCTAATCAAAGATTCCAGTCTGGTTGATTGGAAGCATACGTTTAAATTTATCTTTTTTTAGTAAAATACTTAAACTTGTGCTTCACTCTCACATTTTTAAGCATATTTCATTGATTGTGCAGCTGGACCAGGACCAGAAGCACATCTGATTCAAAAACTCTGCTTTCTTCAGTAGTTTCATGCCTGATTTTACATACACAAAGTGGATCGGTTCTATTTTTTCAAAAGCAATTTCTTTCCTGCATGAAAATAGTCCCATTTCTTTCATCTTTTAATCAACATTGACAAATTAGACAGTTGATTCATTAAGCTCTAAAAATGAATGTGAAGTACCAAGGTTAACAATTACATTAGTCTGTAATACTAAATTGACATAAGAAATTCCTTGCATGTATTCATTTGCACAGGGCTGGCCAGCTACCCCAATCACCACTAATGGGGATACTAATTGATGTCATGATTCCAGTTCATAACCACTCTCTCTTGCTTTCTAATGAATAACAGACCCATCCTTTTGAACTGATCTAGCCAGAATAAATTACCATGTTGGCCATCTTCTCCAGTTTAATTTTGTTCATATCTTTGACGGCTTCTTTTTCTAAAGCTTTTCATATGTTTAAGTTAATTTATTGTCTTCCCCCCTCTCCCTGCTCATGCAGTGACATGAGCATGGTCTTGGAGTGACAGTTCAGAGAGCAGAAAGCTTTGGGACAGTGAGCAGATGCCATCCACGGGCAGAGCCATGAGGACTTGCCTTGGGTTGCTCCTGAGCAGCAAGGAGCAACCAGTGTGGTTAATGGGAGCAGTAAGGCTGTTCCTGGTGATATTGCTTTTACTGTTAATTGCAATCTAGATGGCCAGCCACTGGGAAATTTAGTCCTTAAAGAGGCAAAATTCCCTTTACAGCCCCAGCTCTTCTGCTTGCTCAGTTGCTCTCTGCTTGGCTCCTTTTTATTGCCACCACTAATTTCTCACCAGCACATCAAATAGCCCAAACTGGCAAAGCATTTTAGTTTGCAGTACCCATTTTTCCTTATTGTTACATATACTGCATGCAATTCTGATTTGTTTTCTTTTCTTTCTTTTCTTTCTTTACCTTCCCCCCTCGTGCCCTCTCGTCTCCTAAATCTGTAATAGATAAATCTTGTCCACCACATACCTGGTCCGTGCACTTTCCCTGAGCATTAAAACCTGTGTGTTTAACCTCCCTTTCCCTCCAGAGTGCTGGAGAGCGAGCACAGTCCCCACAGTAACGTCCAGTTTAGACTCCGGAGTGTTTGACAATTAGCGATGCACTCGCAGATGAAGATGAGTGGATCGGATGCTTTGAGAGAACATTCCTGCTGAGGATTATGCTCCTTGGCAGTGCATTGCACTAAAGCTTTTCTCCAGAGGAATTCTACCTGAAGTTAAACCTATATTGATTTTGTAGTTCCAGGACTGTGTATCCAAGGTGTAGCCCACGCCAAGCTGTGGCTACTACAGGTGTACACCCCACTGGGATGGCAGAGGGTCCTTTTATTTTCAAACAAACCAGTAAAACATTTGTACAAACAGTTACTGCTAACAACAACCACAGATGCCTGTATCATAGGCAAAGAAAGAGCTGGTGGTGGCTAATACTGTCGTGGTGTGCAACACAGGTTGGTGTGCAAGCAAAAGTAATGATAATAATTACTTTTTGCTTCTGTATTCAACTTTTGTGTGGTCTGTGTCTGTTCTCAGGATATGAACGTGATTTCTTCTCCCAAACACTCACTAAAGCTACTGGTGCTGAGGAGACCAGAATAACCTCACTCTTGACTGATTAGTTGCCAGTATTTTACTGTGAAATTTTAACTAGAGAGGATTCACCAACATTGGACAAAACTGTTTGCCATATTAAATATTCTCTCAGCTCTCCCCGTTGACAAAGGGGGTGTGCAGATGCAGCAATAGACTCTGGTGTTTCTGTGCACACATGAGCACACTGCAGCTGACAAGAGCTTTGCTGAATAGAGATCATTTGGCTCAAACGATCCTTGCGGGACAATTTTTATATAAATTCTATGATCATTTCGGGGTGATTTGTCACAAAAGTATTCCTTAGTATGAGGAATTTCATCTACTTACAGTTTTTCTAAAGAACTGAGACCAGCTGTATGCATTTCCTCCAGATTTCTGTGTGAAGTTTTTAATCTTTAAGATCATTTAAGAGTCTTCTCAAACCGAGACTCTGCCTTTAAGGGCCAGTTAATGTGGCTGATTTATAAAACCTTTTGACAAGGAACGCAGTGCAGTGAAAAGACAAAGCCTTCAAAACATGCCCAAGGTTCTGTCTGCCAGCAGGCACTGATTCTGCGAATGGCTCCAGACAGCCAAGGCAAAATGTGCCTTAGGAAGCCTGAACTTAAACATCAGAATAAGTTGAAATATTTGCAGATTATTATTAGTCCAGCTTTGGACTCCAGCTTTTCCTGCTCCTGCCATAAGATGGTGCAGAGTCGTGGCTCCAGCAGGGACCAAAGCCAGGGACAGGCTGTCACCCTGATGCTGGCACAGGGTGTGGTTGCTCTGGTGTGCTGGCTCTGGGGATCCTGTTCCGCAGCATCACCTGAGCTAGAGAAGAGAATACACACAGGCTCACTTGCACATCTTCCCTCTCCTCCTCGCATCTGGGCTGCTAAAATTATCAAGGGCTTTGCTGTAGAACTTCACCCCTTTCATAACAAGAACATGTGTGAGTTTGGGTGGGGGCATTCTGGTTTTGCAGCCCTCCATCCATAGAGGAGAAAGCTCAAGGTCAACCGTTTTCAAAGAGTGAAGGGCCAGATTCTGCTGTCACTTACACAGGGACAAACCCGCAGATCTCTGAAGATGGGAGTTGGTAGAACCCACAACACGGGTCTTTGTAGGAGTCAGTGGGTCTGTGCTGAGGTATCTCAGCAGAGCTGAGTGCCCTGTAAATGCTGTGTCATGCCTGTACTAACCTTTGTTTGGTCTGTCTCTCTCATCTGGCAACTCCTCTCCTCCCCAATCCCTCTGCGCTCCGACACAGATGGCTATAAGGAACGACTCTCTGGATAGCAAGGAGAATCTCCACACTGAGGTGAGTGAACTCTCTGACCCAAATGTCCCTGCTGTGCCCAAGGAGGAGTCACCAGTGGCTCTGACGCCCTCAGAAGCGAATGAGTTGGCTGCATGGAGTCGGGTGAGCGTTCACACGCAGCAGCATTCCCACAATCAGTATAATATTTCAAAGCAGGCACCAGCATCCTGTGCTTGTGCAGACTCGTATCAGGAGACCCCTGGAGATTCAATGGACCAAGAAGTATCTGAAATAAACAGCTCCTCAGAGCCTTTCACTTCAGAAACTTGTACAGCCTCGAGTGCCTGTTCAGAGGGTCAGCCTCTCACTCCTAAGAGGAACGTAGGCAATACTGGCAGCGTGACACTGAAGGACCTGAAGAAATACCACAGTGTAGACACCCAAGGTCTTCTAAAAAAACCGCCCTCTTGGTTAGATGATCAAAGGAGACATTCAATAGAAATTTGTTCCATGGAAAACAGCCCTCAGCACCATTCCACGTCCAGCTCCTCTGGCTTCATAAGTCAGGTGGTCAGTGAAATGGAAGGCTTGCAAGGAACGCGGCAGAAGAAAAAACTGAGCCCTCCCTGTATATCCATAGATCCACCCGATGGGCAGAGTTTGGTACCTAGAGGACCTCACAGCATCTCACCTGCCAGTGGAGACGTTTGCTTGAGGCGGCGTGCTCCATCCTGTGAGTCCAAGGATTCGATGGATATAGGGGATTCGCTGCTTCCAGACAGTATGTCAACATCTCCTACCCCAAAGAAAGACTTGTTGACACTTCCTAGCTTTTCCTTTGATCAAACGGAAATGGACCCCTGAGTTACTTTTCTGTTGGTGCCAAATGTTTTCTTCCTTTCATGTAATAGAAAAAAGAAAAAAAAATTAAAAAACTCTGTACTCCAAAATGGCACTGGGTAAAAAATTTCCAAAGAAAGATTAAAGAACCAGCTGGTTAAAAGAGGGGTTAACCTATATCACGCTTACTTAAGCATATGTTCTGCTTAGGTAAAAGCAATACAATGTGCAGAATCTATATGTATATTATATTTTATTAAATTAATTGAATCTAGTATTGCGGGATGTAGTACATTTTGTGACTAAAGACATTTAATTTTCTTCTATTTTATGTATCTCAGAATATTTCTGAGATAAAGTTGGTTTTTATGAATATTTTAACCTAAAAAATATATATATTTAATCCCTTCTCTTTTTTTTTTGTTTTGTTTTATTTGGGTTTCATTTTGTTTTGCAAAGCACAAAATGTAGCCAATTAGTGCATTACAGAGGAAATGTATCCCACAGTCAGCAGTAAAAAAGGATTATTTAATGTAATTTATTTTTCCCCTTGGACTTCAATGATATTCTGGGAAAAAAAGATTGTTTGGGTAGTATAGAAATGCAGTGGCAATTTTTTAACGAAATATTCCAATCTTGCATAAAATTGACATTCAGAGTGAAAGCAAGTGCTCAGACCCAGGAAGGTACAACATGCTGATAGGTGTCTGAGGATGGTGAAGGCAGAACCATTTAACAGTACATGATACTGAATTATGAGAGGATGTTATGGATCATCCACTGGCAACTCACAAAATCATGTCAATGGTTCATTTTCATACGTGCCTAGGAAACAGGCAACAAAAGCCTGTGGTCACTTCCAGGATGTTTTTCCAGTGTCTCCAAGACGGACTGTTTATTTTGCTGAGTTTTACACCTCTGTTTGCAGTGGAGCTCCTCCTCTCTGCACTGGGTGGAAAGGAGTGAGGCCAAGTTTAGGACTTGCAGTGGGTGTACTCGGTGCAGACATGGCATAGCAGCGGGCTTAAGCACATGTTTAAAGTTGAGCTCTTGCCTAAAATGCCTCGAGGTTGACCGTATTTAAGTAATTCTTTAAAATTAAAATCGTGTGCTTATGTTCTATAGAGTCAAGGCCTACTGCAAGTTTTTATGAAGATTACCTAGAAGAAAGTCTGCAGGTACTGAAAGGGCTGCTGATTTTCAGTAAAATAGCCAGGTATTCTGCTATCCCTGCTAGAGTTAATTTACATGACCCTGACTGTAATTTTATTTCCGAACTATCAAAAGCCTTAAGCAGCAACATCATGATACAGAGTAGATAAAACCAGAATTCATGTCCTTACTTTATAACATGTCCTTGTCAATCATCTCAGTTATTACCTGTTTACTCCTGTGCTAATACCCTCTGCAAAAACCACTCTGTAAAACTGGAGAGCACAGCCTGAAACCCACGAGAGGTTGGCCCCGTTCGACACCTCCCCCTCCTCACATGAGTGATGCAAACCAGACATTAACTCCACTCAACTTCCATGAAATCACATTAAGATGTAGGCTAAATTAGACTGTAGGCACGCTTTGAAGTGTGCCAATAGTAACAGGTTTGAAACTGCACCCATGGATAAGGCTTTGCTGGATCGTGTCTCTGAACCAGCACAGGCAAGAGGAGGATTTGTGCTAATTCTGTCAGTCGGGAGTTTGTAACTTTCTTTGAGAACTACTGATCTTTTCAAATCACTACAACATGTTGATGTACAGCCTTTTATCCATTCAGAGATTAAACTGTCTCCACCACGTGTATCTGCATGAGCTTCAAGTGTACACACAAGGAGAAGATGCTGTTTCTACCCAACAGCCTATGTGAGGTCCTAAGCCCCCTTTATTTTCACTTGAGGACGTTTACTCTGTAAACAATCCCTATTGATTTACATGTCTTGGAGAAATGTAAGGGTTTTCAGCAGGAAGTCAGGCAATCAGTGTATTTGAAGTGGAAGGATTAACATTCTGTACTATTTGCTGCAGTTAGATTAATTCTTGGCTGGGACATTTTTCCCCTCTTCAACACGGGCCCTTACAGGGGCTGCTCTCTTTGATATGCCAGCCCAAATTCAGAGTTAAGCCCGTCTGAAGCAATGATTTCAAACAAACCTTTCATCAGTTCTTCCCCCAGATCATATTTAAGGAAATAATAAAATTACAGTGTATTAAGCCTGAGAAATATTCCTAATCCCTTTTCAGGTTTACGCTCATAATGAGCCGTAGCTTTTCCTTTCACATGTGCTAAATAATTTGGGAAACCAGCTAGGCCACTGAAATTGCCAACCCTGGTTCCTTCCTGATTAGGATTGTGTTCATATAGTTGGAATGATACTACTCTACAGATCCTTCCTTACAAAAAATCCACTGAACATTTTAGCGTGAAATTATGGCACAAAACAGTGATGTGATGTTAATCCAAATGCTCAACTCCAAATGTAGAAAGCCTAAAGGCTCTTCTATTTTCAATACTTGGGGTTTTGCCCACTGACAAGGTTTGTGGAAGTAACAGGAAGTTTACACCATATGTGAATATTCAGTAAAGACTAGCCAATAAAAGATACTCTATGGTGATGCATTCAGGAAAAGAAATCCATGTAAAATAGATTGTTTTCTAAACCAGATAAGTTTTTTCTAGATGCCCTTTTGAAAGACAAATACAAATGTACTGCAGCGTGTGCAATAATCTTAAAATAATTTTAAATACCTTTGGGGGGGTTTTATAGAATTTGACTTTTTTAAACAAAATGTACAAAATCCACAGGAATTCTGTAGAATGGTTATGTTGATAGAATTTTTTATATTTTTGTAGAAATCTATAGAGAAATTGTTAAAAGTCTGCGTAGCATCTTGGCAACAGAAGCAGCTCTTATCTACAAGTTTCTTTTCATAACCTGGAGCCAGACCTACTGTATTACGACATGTAGAGCCTAGTTTTAGAGCCTGCATCCAGGTCGTGTTCAGAAGTAAGCAGCTAAGCTCAAGTTCTACGATATTGCAGTGCTATTACTGTTTGAGAACTGTACCCACACAAAACACCCACCCCCAAAACCCAGCCCCTATCGATGGTGAAGTAGTCGCATGGCTATCCAGCTCATTCAAGCACACCAGCACTTTACTACTGTGGATTTACTGTATACAGGTAGGAGGAGAATATTTTGCTATTGCCAGTCTGACACACGGGGAAAAAGAGATGGCAGACATGTCTGGGAAAACGTAAATTCCATTCTTGCAGCCCCTCGTGCATAGAACTGATTTTTCATAACTTGGTTACAGGCTGTTTGTACTGTAGATATTTTGGAGGAGGGCAAAGAAAACACTGTTTTTGACTTCTGTGGATTGCACTCAGCACCAGGTGTGTTCAAGGAGGAAAAAAAAAAAACAACAAAAATAAAAAGAAAACAAAAGTGTTACCATTGTAAATTAGGCTATGCCCCAGTCTCCCCTTTTCTGCCCCTTTGGCTATAATAACCCATGTACACTATTACACGAGGTAACTAGAGTAGGCACAGTACCATTGCAATGTCCGTAACAACCTAGTATATATGATAGAACTTTGTATTTAATAGTTAATATATTGTTATACTGTATCAGGTATATAGGCCAAAACAAGGTCTTTTGGTCAGGGCAACAAAAGGTGGTATTCATGGGGGAAAATTGGGTTAAAATGTTCCTTTTTAAAAAAAAAAAAAAGAAGAAGAAAAAAAAAGACAAAAAATGAGTGTAAATCTTTACAAATGACAAAAACAAATGTGTCCTATTAAAAGCTTTTGAAAAGAAAAACAACCGTGCATTTTCCCTTTTTTTTTTTTTTTTTTTTTGTTGCTGCCGATGATAATCTGCATCATTCCGAGTGGTCAAGTCTTTGGTCATGTTTTAATTGAGAACAGTTGGGGTAGGTATCGGGTAGCGGCAGCGGCCGGGAGGTTGAAAGGAAGATTGTGAAACGTTGGGTTTTTGTGAAGCAATTCAGTCTGACACTGAGAGTGAATCTGGCCCCGCAGTGCATCGCCCAGGGTGTGCTGTGGGACCTGGGAGACCATGGGTTGTGCTCCTGTGGGTTGCACTGCACTGGAAGGGAACAGCTCAGGAAGATGCTTAGGGATGTCGGGACTGCAACGGGGAGAGCTGCAGCCAGGGGGGAGAAAGGCAGGAGAAGGGGCAGATTTGATCTGTCCATGAAAACGTGTTGCTGTGAAGAGGAAGATGCTGGGCTTTTCCAAGCATTCACAACTTTGGGATTTCCAGCCTAAAGTCCAGCAGCCTCTCCCCCGTGACTCCTGCAGTCATTTAACTCCTTGTAAAGCAGGAGTTGGTGGGGATGGCTCTGCCCTGGGGGCTGAAGGGCAGCAGGGGCTCAGAGCCCAGGTGCTGCTTTTCATGGAATCACAGAATGGTTTGGGTTGGGAGGGACCTTAAAGACCATCTCATTCCAACCCCTTGCTGTGGGCAGGGATACCTTTCACTAGATCAGGTTGCTCAGAGCCCCATCCAGGGCAGGCTGGATGGGACATCCACAACTTCTCTGTGCAACCTGTGCCAAGGCCTCACCACCCTCACACAGAGAAATTTCTCCCTGCTACCTAACCTAAATCTGCCCTCCTTCTGTTCAAAACCATTCTCCCTTGAGCTGTCACTACATGCCCTTGTTAAAAGGCTCTTCAGGGGTCTTTAGGGAATGAATTATGTAGCTCCTAACATGAAATCTCCTCTCCCCTGGAAAGCAGCCACTGGAGAGGGGAACCAGGCACTGGGCACTCTGCAGCCCTGCTCCTCTATGGCTGGAATGACCCAATTGCTCTGCAACATGAGGGACCCTAAATTGATACCCAGTGCAATTATGTTGTCTAGAGGGTGCTTTGATAAAGTCATCTCTCAGAAGAAAGGAGCAGGAAGGATATTAGTCCTTAAACAGAGAGCAAATGAGGATCTGTGCAAAATCCCGTGCAAATCCCCGCAGAGCAGGACTCCAGGTGAGCTCTGTGAGCATCTGTGTTGTCCAGGCTGCAGGGCCAACCCCACCAGGCTGGAACCACTGAAATGCCTTCCCACCCCTCTGAGGCTGGAGGATCCCCAGGGTATTAAGATAAGCCAGGCTGAGCCAAGGAAGCAGAGCAGCTCACAGGCTCCAGCACTTCACACCTCTCTGCTCACAGGTGAGCTCAGTTCCTCATAGGCCTCACAGCAAATCATTTCCAACAGTGAATTTCAGAGAATTTTGGGAGAGGGCTTTTTTTCCTGCTCTGTTTTGTGAATGTTCCTGTGTGAAGCTCTCCTGCTGAGTTTTGATGTGGTTTTTTGAAGGCTCCAACCCGGGCTGGCTGCTTGTGGATGCATTTTCAACTTCCCAAACTCAGGCGTGGCACTCAGTTACTCTGTTTCGTAAGTAATTGGGATGCTGCATAGAACCAGGCTGTTTTCTGTATAATGGTACCTGTGTCTAGGGAAGCAGCACTTTAATTTGTTTCTGGCTTAGTTGAGACAGTTAGATGACTGTCCTGCTTTAGGAGAACAGTGTCCCATTGGAAAAGCTCTGCTAAACACTGTAAGATGGGAAACAGAAAAGGCCTATTTGTGCCTTCTGTATTTCAGGTGTTCCAGAGGTACAAACTGTGACACAGCAACATGTCTTAGATATGACCTATACCAGAATCCCCCCCCAAAAAGGTAGGAAAAACCAATTTAAATGCATGTGCCTGGCTCTCTTTACGGCCACCAGCACCGTGTAAGGGACCCACTGTGACCAGCTGACAGGAGTGAGGATCCCGCAGATTAAAGGGTTGAGACCAGGGAAGCTTTGGAGGGTCCGTGACCAACATCCCGGGGGTGGAGGGGGTCCGTGGGCAGCCGTGTCCCGCGGCCTCGGCGGCGGCGCCGGGAGCGCCCCGAGCGCGGCGTTCTGCTTCCACCTAGTGGGCGTGGGGCGAGGGGGTCTGGAGGGCTGCCCCCCGTTACCGGGGACTGTGACCCCCCGGTACCGGGGAGATGGGTCAGCAGGACCCCGCGGTGCGCTGTGTTCCCTGCCCGATGCTGCAGAAACAGTGCAGGATTGGCGGGGGGCAGGGAGGGCAGTGCCTGTGTTTAGGATGACAGAGTCGTTTAGGTTGGAAAAGCCCTCTAACATCACCATGGCACTGCCACAGCCACCACTGAACCATGTACCCAAGTGCCATATCTGCATGTCTCTCACATATTTGCAGGGATGGTGACTCCACCTCTTCTCCCAGGCAACCAGTGACAGGACGAGAGGACATGGACATAAGCTGCACCAGGGGAGGTTTAGGTTGAGCATTAGGAAGAATTTCTTCACAGAAAGGGTGAAGCCCACAGAATGGGCTGCCCAGAGAGATGGTGGAGTCCCTGTCCCTGGAGATGTTCAAGGAAAGCCTGGACATGGCACTCAGTGCCCTGGTCTATTGACGAGGTGGTGGTGGGTCGTAGGTTGGATTCAATGATCTCAGAGGTCTTTTCCAACCTAACTGATTCTGTAATTCCACCGCTTCCCTGGGCAGCCTGTTCCAATGCCTGACGACCCTTTCAGTGAAGATGTTTTACCTAATCTCCAATTTAAACCTCCTTGGCACAACTTGAGGCCATTTTCTCTCATCCTATTGCTTGTTACCGGGGAGAAGAGACCAACCCTCACCTGGCTTCAACCTCCTTTCAGGTAGTTGGAGAGAGTGACAAAGTTCCCCCGAGCCTCCTTTTTCTCCAGGCTGAGCCCCCCAGCTCCCCCTGTGCCTCCTCATCAGACTTGTCTCTAGACCCTTCCCCAGCTCTGCTGTCCTCTGGACACCCTCCAGCACCTTGATCTGTTTCTTGTAGTGAGGGGCACAAAACTGAACCCAGGATTCGAGGTGCTGCCTCATCAGTGCTCAGTACAGGGAGGCAGTCACTGACCTCATCCTTCTGGCCACACTGTTGCTGGTACAAGCCAGGATGCCTTTGGCCTTCTTGGCTAAATAATTTCTACTTCAGTGGGGATTTTCAGCCACTGAATTTATAGAAATTGCTTCTAAGGGAGGAAAGAGGAAGGATTTCTCCCAGATCCAGGCTCACTGTGGCAGAGCCACCGTGTGCTCGGTGCTGTGGGAGCTGCTCAAAGCCAGCCCACCCCTCACACCCACTGTCAGTGCTGCTCCCTGGCTTTGGGACTGGTGCCTGTGCAAAACCCAGGGAGACAACGATCCATCCAGGGACAGTCTGGGAGGCACCTGAGAGGTGTCTCTGTCCCTGCACATCCTAATGCCTCCTTTCAAACACACGCACAGCACAGCCCCTCTGTGCCGTCCCTGCCCGTCCCGCGCGGGCTGTACCATCACAGCAGCTCTGACACATCCACAGTCTGTGAGCTCGGCCCAGCGTGGGAGGAGGAGGAGGATCGAGCCAGCCTTGTGCCATCTTACACGGCTTGTGGGGAGGTGCAGAGGTTGGGTGTTCACTGTGTGCCTGTCACTAGATGGCATTGCCATGAAGTGGTTCAGCTGGGAGATTTGTGAGCATGAGCTCAGGCTGCACCCGAGGTCCCCAAAACCTGCTGTTCCTTTTTGCTTTGGCGTGGTCACCAGCGAAAGCCTCGCTGGCATTTTCACGTTTGAGGGTGATTGGACCTTAAGTTGATTTTTACTTGTTGAATTCAGTACTTCAGATATGTTTACAACACACTATTATAATCCTGCAGCATCCTCTGGCATTTTCTGTTATTGTTTGAGTCCCTGGATGCTATAATTGGCAAGCTTTCAGAGCTCCTGAATAGATCATCTTTCCATATCTATTTAATACTCTAAATAATGCAGCCAAAGACCCCTGCAGCTCCAGCTGGGAAATGGAAAGGATGGTTAAACCACTTAATTACTTACTGTGCTAACAGTTATTTTATGGAAACCGAAAGCAGAATCCAGCTGTTTTGGGGGAAATCAGGAAGAAGTTAATATTGTCATCATTCTGCAACAAAAATACATTGAAGTGGACAGCACATGCTGTGCTGACACCTGCAAAGGAGGCACAGAACTGCTCTGCCACATGCCACCAGCTCAGAGTGGCCAAGGGTGACAAGTCCATGTTTGTTCAAATAAAGCAGCATCTGGTGTTTGGATTCCTTCAACCACTCAGCCCATTTTGTGGTGAAATCCTGAGCAGCTTCAGCCCATTAAAAGCAGGAGGGGTTTGTGGGGTGGACAGGTTGGCAGGGGCAGAGGATAAGCCATGACAATTGTGTCAGGGGCTGAACTGGGATAGTTTGAGTCTTAGCTCCAGAAGGCCTAAGTGCCATGTGCTGCTTGGCTGAGGCTGTTTGTCCATCACTCTGAGCTCCTTCTGCAGCCAAGTCACCCACAAGCTGGGGTGTGTTACACCTGCCATGGCCTCTGCCAACTTCTGCAGGCACCTGAGAGCGTGTTTGTGGAATTTTCTAGCAGGTGAGAGAGACGCCCAGTGCATTAAGAGTTTGGCTGCTCAGGGCTGGAGCAGCTCCAGGATCACTTTGGGGTCATCTAGGCAGTTCTCAGCATGTTTAGATTCTTCTCCTGCTCACTGCTCTCAGTAGGAGCACTCATGGAACAGGGGAAGCTGGTATTACACAGTGTCCTGGAGGAGTCATAACACTATTTTCTTCTTTTGCAGAGACCTGATACACTAAGTGGACCCCACCTCGCCCCACAGTATGAATGACCTTACAGTGCAGCTCCAGGCCAAATGCAGCGTGGTCCCAGCCTCCCTGTGCTGGCTTCCCAGGGAACTGCTGCCTCTGTCCTTCCTCCCAGGGACTCTTGCCTTCCGCTCCTTCCCTACAAAGCCACGTAGCTGGTATATGCCCAAAAGCAGAGCTGTGAGTAAAAACTGAGGCTGTGAATTCCCAGCCCACTCCCTCATCTGTTTCATCATGGGACTTCTAAACTGCTCATTGCACTTTCCGGAAATTAGGAAATTAAATCCTTTCCTGCAAGAAGGGAGATGCACATATTTGCAACAGCACTGACTGTTTGAGAAGGAGAAACCCCAAGTCTGCTGCTACTCATGCAGTGTTGACTCTAAGCAGAGTTTGTTACAAGTTCCCATCTTATGTGTGTTAAAACAAGGTGTCAGCCCCTTTTTTATGAAGTAAATGTGTAGGGCCTTGCTGTGAATGCAGCCTCTTTGGCAGCCTCTTTTTCTTACCATCTGTAAAATGTGACACCTCTGTGGGTCTTGGAAAGGAAGCTGAGCCTCTGCTGTTCCAAGCAGAGAACGAAGGTGATATTTATAGTCAACTAACCATAAAACTGACTTCCAGAGCTGAATGTGCTCAAGCCATCCCCAAACCCTCAACTCTGAATGTGCTTCTTTGTACAGGTCTCTCTGGGAGTCGGCCACACTCCATCCTGCTGTTAGTGCTTTGCAAATCAGCCTGAGGTGAGATATGAAAAGCATCCTGCCTCCTACCTGGCACCGTGCTTACCCAAACAGCTTCTCCCTCACGTTACCTCCTGTCCTGCCCCAGTCAATAGCTCCAGCTGATAGCCAGACTCTGTTGCACGGCCTGGGTGTGCCCCTGAGGTGCTTCCTGATTGCACTGGCCTGACCTCTCTGTGTGTTAGCAGGTGAAAAGTCTCTTACTGTGCAGCTGGCATGAAAAAGAAGATTTAAATACATTATTGCTGAATGAATCCAGATCAGATCTTGCCACTCCCCGGAATAAAGAGTAAATGTCCGGTGAGAGGTGAGTTCATAACCTCCCTGACATTTTCACCAAAGGTGCCATTTCATTTTCCTGCAGAGCCAGCCTGAGTTTGGGGTAACATCACAAGGGTAATGATATGTTCTAGGTACCTCCATCTCCCTTCCCATCATTAAAAGGAAGCAGAACCATCCTGAGCTGCCTGAGATAGTGCTTCAGGCTCTGCTTTGCACCAGTTTCAGCAGAATCCTTTACCATGGCCCTTCCCAGGAGCTTTTAAGCTTCCCCCTCCATCTTGTCTGTCTGAGACGTTAATATTTCCTTAATTCCTGCCCTTGATTTTTCCCTCTCTGCTTGTCTGTTTTGCCAGACAGCACCTGTAAGACAGTAATTACAATGCAAAGCCAGTGCAAGTTGCAGTGTCTGCTCTGAGGTCCACACAGGGCTGCCTGGTGGCTCTCCTCAAGCTGGGGGGGGACATGCAGGAGGAGCTGGTACCCCACTTAACACCCACTCATCACTACCATCCCTGTTTAATGGCATGAGCTGCTAATGAAGGCAGAAGCTGCCCATCATTAATTAGCAATATGAAGCAAGAGGCAGAATTATTTAGGGCTCCCTCCTCTTTAGAGTCTTGTGAAACCAAGGGAAATACCCTAATACAGGACCTTCCTCTATGGATATGGTGTAAAAGCCATAAGGTTCCACAGAACCACCAAAGTCAATAATTTAATCAGGGATTAATTCACATATCAATGGAACTGTGCAGAACACTGATAAAATAAACCTCTCCCCTCCTGTACACATGGCTTACAGTAGCTGTTTGTGAGGTAGCTCTGTACCTGGGACATCTTACAGTGTCAGAGTTGGTCTTGTTTTTGGGCACATTCTCAAACTGCACCAAATCCTGCTCCTCGGTGCAAGGAACAGTGGTGCACGTTCATGTGTCAAGAGCTATTAAATTCTCAGCATTTCTCTTGGAGCAGCTGCTCTCACAGTTCATTGCAGAAGAGCATATTTAAAGAGCCATAAAGGAATAACTCTCAGCTATTTCTGAGTTTTATTAAAACTTTTATTGCGATGCAATTTCACAGAACAAAAGTTTCACTGTAAGACTTGCAAAGCCAACCCATGATTTCCTCCAAAGATCTCGTTCACCCAGTTGGCAAGTGCTTCTCTGGTATTTCCTTGAGAGGGTTGCAATGTGATTGTGTTGATTAGCCTGGACCAATCTGAGATTTCAGACCTTGTAGGCAATACCTGAGAACCTTATCTTGGGCAAGATTTTATCTTCCCACACTAGTGAGGACGGTGTAGCTTTAGCCAGACTACAGTAAATGTCTCAGCAGTGTTCATGGGAAGACTGGTAGTATGGATTCCTCTGGTAGTACTCTGAGTGGGAAACAGGCCCAGCATCTTCATAAAAGGTTAGCAGAATATTTTTTCTTTTGGGATGACATATTTTTGGGACACAGCAGTAATTGTGCTTCTCTGAGGCACTGGCGCAGGTTACCCAGAGAAGTTGTGGATGCCCCATCCCTGGAAGTGTTCAAAGCTGGGTTGGATGGGGCCCTGAGCAAACTCATCAAGTGGGTGGCATCCCTGCCTATGGCAGGAGGTTGGAACTAGATGATTTTTAAAGCCTCTTCTAGCCCAAATGATTCTATGGTTTTATGATTCTGTGATCTCTCTTCTTCCGTTCTGATGAACATTTTTGACAACACCCTTCTACCTGATGGTTCCTCACCTTTCAGCAAGGAAGGAAACTCAAACTCTTAAAATACTGAAGCTGATTTATGGCAGCAGGGTGCTTTGCGTGAGATGATGTTAATTGAACATGCTGCAGCAAGTGGGTGGACAAACAGCAGGTGCTGGAAGATCAATAATGCTGTAGAAATCCTGACGAACAGGAAAGCAAACAGTGTTTCTGCATCACAGGGAGGTGAAATCCAGATTGTGTCCAAGGTGCTACACTACAAAACCTATTAGTTACATATAAAAGTGAAAATTTATTGACTGAAGGCTTATGGAAACAGATCTGTGCCATGGGTTTAAACACATGGCTACAGCAGAAGCAAGCAGCGTGAAGGAAGAGGCTGCAGACTGATGGAGAAGCAATGCAATGCTCACTTAAGTCCTGCTGGGGAACCACACTCCACACCCTTCTGAATGGGGGGCATCAAATGTCTCCATGATATTAACGTTAGCCTGAGCGATCTGGATGGATGGATGTGGTCAGCCCAAACCCAGAGCATGGCCCAGCTCTGTGCAGCCTCCCTGAGTAACCATCCCTCAGATCACCCTTCGCTTGAATCACAGACTGGTTTGGGTTGGAAGGGGTCTTAAAGATCATCTCGTTCTGATCTCCTGCCATGGGCAGAGATGTCACTCACTAGACCGAGTTCCTCAGAGCCCCATCCAACCTGGCCTTGAACACTGCCATGGACGGGGCATCCACAGCATCTTCTTGACATGTGGGGACCACCAAAGTCCCCCTCCGTGAGCAGGGGTGCGGCTGTCCCAGCAGCTCACACTGAACCGGGAGCAGCTCCTTTCACAGGGAGGTCACCCACGGCGCGCGGGTCCGGGAGCAGAGGAAGGGCTGCGGGTCCGCCCCCGCCCCGGGGAGATCCCGGCCCGCCCACCGGGCTCCTCCCGGCCCGAGGGGCGCGGCGGGGCGGGTGGGACGGGGCGCGCCGGCCCCGCCACTGCCCGCCCCCGGCCCGCCCAGCGGGGCCGGCACCGGCTCCTACCCCCGCCCGGAGCCCGGCGTGCGCCGGGAGCAGGCTCCGCGCCCCTGCCGCGGACATGGAGGCTTTCTGCGGGTCCCGCTTCTGGGTAAGCTTCTCCTTGCCCTGCCCTGCCGTGCCCTGCCTGCCCCGCTGGGGCGGTTTTTGCGCGCAGCGGGTCCAGCCCCGGGGCGGGAGGGCAGCGCCGTGTCCCGCTCGGCTCCGCTCCCCCCGGGGGTTGCCCCGTGCCGGGTCGGAGCGGGCACGGGGAGCTCGGTCCTGCGGCTCCCGAGGGGCTGAGCGGACCCTGCCCTCGGTCGCCTTGGCTCCCGGGGGCCGTCCCAGCGCCGGCGGTGCCTCCGCCCGCTCCCGGCTCGGGCGGGAGCAGCGGAAGGGCCGGTGCGTTCTGTTCGCGATTGAGCATCTCCAGAGCAGAGCCAAGACCCCGGGGGACCGCACAGACCATCCCACGGGGGGTGCAGCTCTCCCAGCATAGTCCACCTCACAGCGGTGAACCTGGCTGTTCCCTTCTTCTGAGAGTCCTGTTTTAGCGTGTATTTTGCTCTTCAGAGTCACTCCGATGAGTGGCAAAGTGCTCCCTGTTCAGCGCTTTGTTACTGCTAAAGAAGGATGGGTTCGTAGCAGCCGAGGGTGGTCACCAACCTCGGAGCATTGCAGTGGCTTCTGTCAGTATTTGGAGCCGTCAGCACTTGGGAAAGGCTGATTGCAGCAGGCAATGGGTTTGTAAGCACAAAAGTTTGGAAATTGCTGCCATGGTCTGCTCTGATGGTGAAAGTGTGTAAGTGCTGTTACAAGCGCTGGGTTTCCCCAAGGCACAGCGTGCTGCTTCCCTCTCTGTGCTGTGTAGGCAGACAAAGCATGAATCCGTAGGGATTTGAGCATCTATGGTGACTCTGGAATTGCCGCCTGAAATTGCCCCTTTCTTTTATACTGATTTAGCTCAAGGGAGGTTTTTGGGGTTTTTTTTGGTTTTTTGTTTTTTTGTTTTTTTGTTTTTTTTTCAAATGAGGAGCGGGAATGAAAAGGAATGTCTGCAGTTGCGTCACTGCTGGAAAGCTTTTACAGGACAGCACAAGCAATTGGCTCCGAGCACTTTATGCTGAGCTTCATCCTCAGATAACTAATTATCTTTCAATAACTTTCCCAGCACTACTGTTTAAAAGAGGACTTTGGCTCCTAAGCCTCTTGGTTACATTTCCTTGTTCACATTTCATTTCCAAGTGTGCTGCACTCTCTCTACCACAACAGTTGGCAGATAAGCTTGCTCAAACAAGTATTTTCATATTATTTCTACTGTAAACACTTTTAGAGTAGGAACAAGCACCAACAGATCAAAACTGCTCACTAGCAGACTGCCTCCAGAAGCATGTCTTAGTTTCTCAGGGAAGGGTTGTAGTGCAACAACTCTTCGTGCCCAAAGCTTTTTGTAACAGCTTATTGATACATTAATGTAAAATTCCTAGGAAGTTTTGCTAATTTTTTGAATCTAGTGCATCATTCTGTACTTTATGCCGTACTGTTACACTCCATGACAGTGCCCTGTGCCCTGCTGCCTGGGGCAGCTGCGCTCTCTTAGCCCTGTTCTGTTTCTTCTTTCAGAGTTGTTTGGAGTCAGAACAACTTCCCATCTGTCTAGTTGATTTAAAAAGTGGTACTCAATAACTATGTGAAATGGAGCACTGACCCAATGACCAACAGATTGAACTCTGTGACCATCCTATTTTCAGCAGCTGGTGGTTATTTTCTCTTAAGTGGGAGTGTGTGCAGTGCGCTGATTTTATGAGATATTTTAAGTGATGACCAAGTAGATGACAGTCAGCATGAAATTATTTGCTGTGCAGATATGCTTTTCACATGTTTTGAACTGTGCCCACAAAAGCTGGGGTTTCTCCTGCTGCTCTATACTTGAAGAAGGGAGAACAAGGTGAAGGGCAGTTCCCAGCCTGTGCACCAAACTAATCAATGGTGCTCAGCTTTGCAGTTTAAAACTAGAACTTGATAAAATGTGAACCAGCATCAGCATTCACTTTTTTGTAGCTGATACACTTAGACTCCCCATTTTTTGTCAAAGAAAATCCAGATATTTTTGGAAGCTAAATGTCATATTGATGTCAGTTTTAAAATTGTTTAGAGCAAAACGAAACATGCTGTTTCAATTTAATCAGTTCTTTGTTTTGGAGTTTAAACCAACTACAATACTTTTCTGCTAAAAGAGGATCAGAATCAAAACAAAACAGTTCAGAATTAGCTCATGAAAATGTTTACATTGGAATATATCAGCTTTAACAGATGATTGATTTATCTTGGATTTTTTTTGGCTCGTTGGAAGTGTTAAGATTTCAACTCTTCACCCTGATGCAGGGTGGGGAATTTTGCTGGAAATGTCAACTGATGGGGTTTTTGTGTTTGTGCAGAGGCAAAGTAATTTCCTGTTCAAGCCATTTTAGAAATAAGAAATGAAAGGAAACACTGTAGATCACATTAGAAATCTATAAAAGCTTTTAGCTTCCAGCTACTCCTTTACCTGTTGAACATGAAACCAGAAAATTGCTAATACAAAAGTAGGTTATTTATATATAAAAGAGGAACAACTGGAATATTATGATTTGAAAATGCAGTATGAACAATCTCTTCATCTGAACACTTAGAATCATGCTGTCTACTTCAGTTGTTAATATCTCCTCGCTGTGTTCCCATGCTAAATGCCTTTTGGGAGGAGATGAGTGCAATAGCACATACCCACACAAGGCAGTCCTAAGGTGTGTTCTTTACCATTGCCCACAATTACCTCCTATTTATTGTGTCACATATTTTCAGTGTGATAGTAAGAGTGCTAGATAGGTGTGCCAATTAACGTGGCCCACAGTCTCTGTTTTGAGAAGCAGATACCAGTTCTCTTATTTGAATTATCACTTATTTGTTGCTTTTGTCCTTCACTGTAGTAAAACGTGGGCAGCTGCTCTGCGAGGAGAGCAAAGTGATCTCCTGGGGAGTGTTTGCTGCAGAAGTGTTTTGGCCTCGTGGCTAAACAGCACAGGCTTAGAAAACCAAATTCTGTTCCAGTGGAAAGACACCTTGTCTTACTGCAGCTCAGCCTCTCTGGGTAAGAAATGGCCCAGTGAGTGCTGTGAGGATAAAACCTCAAGTGCTCAGCAGTGCTGTTGGGTAATGTTGGGATGAGGGGTCATACAAACACCTTAGTCTACAGACAGGCAAAGTGCCTGGGCTTAAGCAGCAGCTTGTGTTTCGGGTGGTGTGCCTTGTTTTTTTTAACAGCATAAATAGGAAATGGGAGAACAAGTGATATAAGACTTCAAAGGGGACACCAAAACTTCTCAGTTCCTTTTGATTCTGCCTGGCTCACAGAGCTCGGTTTCCTTGCCTGCCCTGTGTCTTGGTCTCCTGACAGATGTCTTTTTTTTCCTGTCCCACGTGGAGTGCTGGCTCCTTCTTCATCCAGAGGCTCTTGAGTAATCCAGCAGGAAGTTGCTGCAACTCTCAAGAGTAAACAATACCTCAGTCTTGGCTTTGAGAAAGTCCCGTACAAGCACCCTTTTCACCTTTAGGTTTGTGGGTATTTCTTCACCTTGAGTCATTCTGTCACATTCCGGTAGATTTAGGCTAAAAGTCACGCTGCTCTCTGGAAATGCATCTTCCTGCTCTGCTGGTTCAAAATACCACCAGTCTCCCCTCTGCATAATTTCCCCTTTTGCTGAATCATGCTTAAATTTTTTGTGGTTCAGGATGACTCAGGATAGCTGTAGTAAGAAGAAATGTTTCTTTCAAGCGAAATGACAAATAATATACTACTTGAAACATGTGTACAAGTTCATTTAAAAAAACCCCACAACTTACATGATTTGACCCTAAAGTAATAAGGAAACATTGAATTTTAATTATTCCATTGTATTTTCAGCTAAATCAGTTCCAGAGGATGAGTGAAGCAAAAGGTGGTAGGAGATCATTGCAAAGGAAGGATCCTGCAGTAGGGTGGTATGGTCCAGACTGGCTCTTGTTTATATATTAGCTTCCCCTTCTGCCACCTCGTGATAAACACAGAATGTTCAGTGTTTATAGATATTTAAACATGATACAGACCTCCACATAATCTTTGTTAACTGCGTCCAACTTCAGCTGAGTCCCACTCCTATAAATCTCTTCACAAGTAGTTGTATCAGGTATCAGTGTTCTTTCTCATGTAAGGTAGGAGATCAAAATAAGTGACTTTAATGATCCCTTCAGACATCACATCTGTGAAGCTATGCTCTCTCAAAGGGTAGCTGTGTTGGCAACGTCCTGAACTTAAAAGCAATTAAGTACTTAAGCTCAAATCCTTCCAGATTTTCAGATTCTTGAAATGAGTTGAATGAAAGCTGTTGCTAATGGATTTGGGCCACAGATTCTCAACGTCAAGAGCAGCATAAATATTTAGCATTGGATCTGGAGTATTAGCCAGGACCTGTTATCATTCATTTGTGTGTAAAAGGCATAGACTGTACAGTCAAATAGCCTGTATTTGACTCTCTTTGGGAAGACAAAGTCTGGATTTGAGAGTTGTGAGCAAAAATTCATACCAGTGAGAGCTGCCAGTATCCGGGGAGTCCTTCCATGATGATGCCAATTAATAAAGTTCTTCATCTTTCAACACAACTGTTCCTCCCTGGACCATTTTAGCTTATGTGACACAGCTGGTAGAGGGAGTGACTGGGGCTTAGGCATTCTATAAAGTTTGCCTCCTGAAAAGAAATAATACTGAAACTAAATCTGAGTTGCATGAGGAGCTCCTTCAAATGGAGCTAAAATTTAATCACTATAGTTAAGAATATAAAGTGTTTTGAGATGGGGCCTCACCTACCTGGTAGGCAAATTGCTGTGCTATGGGAGAGATAATCCTTTCCTTTCAACATGTGCAAATTTGTAATGTATTAAAATGAGGAGACCATTAGTGTTTAAAATTTAATTTAAAAAAAATTCTTTTGAAAAACCTATTAAATGAGATCTTTGATTTTTCCAGTAAGCTAATGCTCGATTTGTCTCCTGGTCCCGCCGTGACTGTGATGGGCCATTATCCAGTCACACATTATTTGGCTGAGCTGGAGGAGAGCACAGCAGCAAGCAGCCAGAGATCTTCCCAGGAATGTGTCCAGGCTTTTGTGCAACCAAAAGCCTTGATTCCGTGCTGGGCCTGTGTGAGCTGGCACGTTGTCCCTGTGCTAATCTTGTGGCAGCGTGAGAGGTGAAGTCAATGTAATAAAATTTAAGTCATTTACAGTAATGTCACGTGCAGGTGTCATAAAGCCTTGAATTAGAACAGAATGAGAAATGAAGGAGATGGAGAAGAAAAACTGTTTCATGGGAGTTGTTTCAAAAGCCAAAATCATTTAGTTTCAGAAGTAATAACTTCTTTTTTTCTTTCTGAAAGTTTCTGAGAATGCATTTGACATCTGTGCAATTAAAAGAAAAATCTCTCCTCTTCCCCCCAGCTGAAAGAATTTTATTCTAGATTCTTCCCCACCTGCTCTCAGAGCAGCACTGATGGAAGGAGTTTTTGTGACAATCCCTTTTATTGTTACTGTACAGCAGCCCAACTGGACGGACCAGCTTAAACTGGAGTCACAGTGGGACTGTCTCATTTGCAGCTGTTTTAGCTGTCCCTATCCCTTCTTAATTGAGCTACATTCATGCTGAACCTTGATTTAACCCAATTCCTTTAACTGAAAGGAGATGGGATGGCTCCAATTAAGGACGTTCCCCCCACAGCCATTATCAATGGTCTGAAACAGGGCACCCCACTCCTTTATTTGTACTTGCACAAGGCCGTAGGAAATGGCCTTTGATGATGCCATTAACAGCAAGTTTTCTCTACAACAGTATATAGATTTGGTCAATTTTGAAAGAAGTTGGGAACTTTCTTCTGAAGGAATGATCCTGTTTTGTTTTCCTCCCAGACCTGCTTTTGATTCTTGTACCTCTCTGGTTGCACTATGCCTTCCCCTCTCCAAGTACATGAATGTCCCTCTGTTCAAGCAAGAGGATTGATTCTACTAAAACAGTTGGAGTAAATGGATTTCACTTTTACTTTGGGTATATGTTGTCTTCAGTCCATATATTTAGTGTGGTTCACTTCTACTTCACTACTTCACTCCCTCTCTGAAGCTACAGGAGTTTTTCTGAAAGCCCCGTTACCTGGGGTCACATGACTCTCGAGAATATGAACCTGCCTTTTTTCATCCTGTCTTGTCTTTGTTCATGACAGCAGAGAAGCTCTTAACTTCTAATCTTAAAGCTCAAAGGAGAATAAAAAGGGAAATTGCTGTTTTGTATAACACCTACCACTAAGCCCATACCTTGATTTTTGCCTAGTCTACAGTTCTCAAGTGCATGGCGTGGTTGGTACCATTTGTGTGATGAAATTTCAGCCAGAGCAAAAACCTGTGACTAGTTACTCCACGCCCATCAGCTGGCTCATATAGGCTCTAGGCTTGTGCCAGACCTATTTGATCCGTTAAAACAAGCCATTAAAGATCCTCCAACTGCAGGAAAAGAAAGTTCAGTGCCCTGCACGGTGTCCTTCACTTATGTAGAGAACCGGTGCAGTGTGCTTGGTGAACAGAAAAATGCTGTGTCTGCTTATGGGCTGTGTGGTTCATGCAGAACTATAAATGCTTATGTCCTCCAACCCCACCCTTTTTTCTGAGCAGTGTTGCTGTGGTGTTGAAGTGGAGAATGTTGTTCCGGTGGGGAGAAATGTTCGTGTAACCATGAGAAAGAATTGAGTTGTGCAGCAGCCACTGGGGATTAATGAAGTATCTTAACTCCTCCTGTGTGTAAGGTGACATCCTTCCTTCTGAGATGTAAACGAGTGATCTTGCTCTGAAAAGGCCATTTGAAACTGGCAGCCTTCTGGAGGCCTGGGGTAGTGCTTGTTTGTATCTGTGCACTGAAATGATTGTTAGGGTTGGCCCCAAAGAGTTTATCAACAGAGACCAGGCAGAGGACATGAACAACAGGCAGAAGTGGGAGGTGAGATATGGAGAGGCTGAGGTGAAGCCTGTGCTGTAGCTAAGATTGGACCCTGATAGTTTTTAGTGTTGCAGTTCAGAGCCACTGCACAGCCACCCCTTGCTCTTGGGAGGAGGCAGTGTGGTAGAGCCAAGAGAAAAACATCCTTTTTTTTCTTTTTTTTTGACAGGCTGTGCAAGTGAAACTCCCTGGCAGAGTATTTACCAGATCTAGGGGCAAAAGAAGGGCAGGAAGATTCTGCTCTGCATTTAATTCTCACTAGCAATTTGTTCCACACGAGAAACCCTTTTACATGTTTGTGGACCTCAAGGAAACATTATTACTGTCAGTTATTCACTTCCCTATCTTTTCTACCTCATGTGTACCTTCCTGGTCAGCTTTCTAATTTGATTTTTAGTGTTACATAACATGCAAACTAGTGATAACTGGCACCAGCAGGGTTTGTATTAGCCTTGGGTAGAGTGTGAATGACGTCAGCGCAATGGCCTTCACCTTCCAGCAGATAAAGATTGGATTTGTGTTTCCCGTGCTTTTCGTGAGTCTCTTTGAGCTGTAAAAATTTAGAGAGAAACATGTATTGATTTATCCATTTAGGGGAGGTAACTGCTTGAGGCTGTGGAGATACTGTTGGTCTTCTCTAGGGCTTGGAAGCTCTCCATCACTGGCTCTTTGAGGAGCATTGCTGCAGCATCAGCTGTATGCTGGGTAAAGCCAGGGTGAGACAGTTTTATTTTAAACTTCTCTAGTGGAGTAGGAGTTGATTTAGACTTAAACTCAAGACCAGAACACCAGATGGTCTTTTTCAGCAGGCTCCATTAACATCATCTGAGAGTTTTGGGAAAGGGACACACAGGAATTTCCATGTTGCTGTTTTTGAGCCTAGCTTTAGGCTTTCTGTTTGTTCCTTTTTCTTTGAAAGCTGTAAGGGATGATGTACAGGAAGACCAAGATATGTGGCATCGAACTTCTTTTTTTTTTTTTTTTTGAAAGCTTTATCAGTTTTAAGGATGGTTATTTCAATAGCAGTGTTCTTTTCCAGAGGGGAAAGTATAATAGAAAGTACTAAGTATTAGAGCAGATTTGATGTTACTCAGAGCTTCCTCCTGTTGAATACCTTCCCTTAAATGAAGATCATGTATTTAAAACTGCTCATTTAACTGCAAGTCCTGTTGCCCTTAATACAAGGGCCATGTTTATCCAAAGACTGACTGGAGTGATGGGTGTGAGTGAAAGCTGCTGCAAGGGCCAATGTCAGTGACACCCTTAACTGATCAACAGAGAGCCCCACTAATTTGTAAGTTTTAGACTCCAAGGGACTCCTTTTCTGCTGTGAAGCTCTAACAAGCATCTCTAATCTCTTCCCATGAGTGTTAGCATTTTATTTGAGTATTACAGGATTAAGTAAATTGTGTGCCCAGGGAGTTCTGTACAGTGGGCTGGTAGTTTCTGCAATGCTGTATCTCACCAGCAGAGCCTCCAGCAGCCAAGGATCCTGAATCCAGGGAAATGGTGCTCCATACAGACAGTTGACCCAGAGCTCTTGGTAGACAGGAGGAGCCACAGAGCACAGTGGGAGTTTGGATTAGTGAAAGGTCACAGGTTGCTGCCCTTAAGACTTGCTTGTGGGGAAGTGGGATGGCAGTGATATCAACTGAGATGGACATGCTGGCTCTCACAGTTTCCCTGGGATGAGTTTCTTGGAGGAAGTTGTGTTTCTCAACATCTACTGCTGAGTATTTCCCCTGGTGAGGTGCCTGTTGATGCGTCACTCCAGCCCTGGGTCACAAAGCTGCTGCAGAGAGTTTTCAGAGGGCTTTCGTTGAAGGACACCCTGAGGCAGAGCCGTGATGCCCAGAGGAATGTGAGTGGCTCTCAGGAGATCCCAGAGCCAAGGAATGTGTGTGTATCCAACATCAGCATATTAGACCTCTTTCCATAGCAAGTCCAAAGAAAACCCTCAAACCCAGACAGTCCAAGGTGGGTATTTCATCCTCCATCAGAACAGAAGCAGGACACATCCTCAGTCACGACACAAGAAGCATTTCAACTTGCTCTGCATCCCAAGATGGAGTTCAGCATAGGGGAAGGCAAAGCCAGATTAAAGCAGGAGCCACAAAGACAGGAGTCAGAGCTGATGTGTCCCTCCAGCTGTTGCTTCCTGTGTTTGTTCTCCAGAGTGGAGTTCTGTAACTTTATTGCTGAATTGAAGGGTATTTAGCAATATTTAACAATGTTGGCTTGGTCAGGATAGATTGTATTGAGCCTTTGTGTTGTATTCTGACTCAAAATGAGTTGTTTAGGGTTGGAGTGGATGTTGGAATATATGCTGTCAATGTGGTGATTTATAGAGCCATAAAGTAGAACTGCCAGCTCCATGAAAACAGATCCAGCTTGGTAAGAAATGTGGTAAGAAACACAGCTTCCAGATTCCCAGATTTAAAAGTAATACCAATAATTCACAGCAGAGTCACTGCTACATGGCACGTGGCATCCTGCCTGGTTTAACCCCAGACAGCAGCTGCACCCTCACGGCCCTCAGTCCCCCAGTGGGATGGGAGGAGACCTGGAGAACAAGTAAATCCCATGGGTTGAGACAAGAAAAATTTAATAATTGAAATAAAATATTATAATAGTAATAATAGTAATAATATAATTGTAATGCAAAGGGAGACAACAAAAGAAGAGAGAAACTGAGCACTGTATCAGCTACTAGGGAGGAAATAAATAAAAATAAATAAAAAAAAATACATAAAAACTCTATCCTGGGACACATAGCAGCATAAGTCCACTGTGGTCTGGTCTCAGGGAGAGCAAGTAATTTGCATGGAATTCCCTACTTAAATGTATTAGGCACTGTGCCTTCTAACAGGAACCCCTCTTGTATTCAAGGATCTGCTCTCAGAGCAGAAACAAATGCTTACAGAAACAGATCTGTTCTGGGAAAGCTTGTTTATCTTGTTCAGAATGAGATTGGACCTGGGAAAACATCACCAAAATAGCCAGTAGTCAGTTCTGTCACCTTGGCCATAAGTTTCTCCTTCAGCCCACATCCCTGTTTCCCATGTGCCTTGGAAGCAGTAGGCTCTTGCTGGTCATCAGGTGGGTACTGCTTTTTGTAGTTTCATATAATTTTGGGAAGGTTCCACTTTTATTCTCAGGGATAATTCAACCAAATCTCAAAATCTTACTTTTTTTTTTTTTTTTTTTAAGGAAAGAATTTTTGTTTTCTAGCCAGCATTTATACGTTCAGAAATGCAAGCCCTTTGCCTTGTTTAAATAAGAGTTAATGAAAACCTTCAAATGGCTTGGCAGCCATACAGTCTATGTCTTGGATACAATAGGCAGCTTGTGTTCAGTCAGTTAATGGACATCTGGGGCAGTTTCTAGGTTGCTGTCAGACAAAAAGCCATTTCTGGACATTTTGGTCTTATAGGAAAGGTTTAAATTAAAAGTGGGGCTTTTTTCTTCCCCTCAAGGACTTTCCCCTTAAACCGAGTCTTTGTTTTATTCTGTGCTCATTTATTGCTATTCTTCCTCTGCTTTCCTTTTCCAGGATTTTTTTCCAGCAAGCAAAAGGAGCACAATTGCAAACATGCTCAAGACATTGCTAAACCACATGTAATTTAAAGAGGAAATCAGTATTTTGTTGAATAAATGAGAGTAGATAAGCTCCTACTTGGGAACTAAAGAGCTCTAAACTTCTAGAGGGCATCTCCTTCCCCAGGCAGAGTAGCTACTAGGGGAGCTTATCACGTTAGAGATGCTGAAATGTTTTGATGATGAGCCAGAAATGGGTGCTCTTTAAATGTTATCATCCTTTCTGGTGCCAGAGACCTGCTCACTGAAATAGTTTGAATGTGAGGCTGGAGTTTTGTTTGGTTTTGATCTTGTGTTTGAATTGCTGTGTAATTGCCTCTGTGTTGTTGATTTGTGGCTGAAGTTTCCACTAGGTCTGGATAAACCTGTTTAGGTAATTGGGACTGTTTTTATTCCCCTGGCCCACGCTGGGTGCCTGTGGGCCTCCAAAAAAAGCCATTTCTCGTCTGGAGAGGCACCAACTGCGGCAAAGGGCTCAGTTCAGACGTGAATCCGATGGATTTGTGCCAACCTTCACCACTGCCAATGCTGAAGTAGTGAGTGGCAAACTTGTCACAGTTCAGCCAAACCATCCTGCAACCTGCCAAGGCTTTGTAGCTTCATTACACTATGAGCTTGTTCGTGTGTTTGTGGACCGGTGCAGTGATGCAATGACATCCCTGCTCATGGATCATCACAAAAACTGAAAGCTTGTCAGCAGATTGTGGCTCTTCAGTTCTCCTAAAATCAACCATTGCTTTCAGCATTTGGTCCCTATTGTGCTGGTAAACAAAAGAAGAACTGGACATGCTTTTGAAGAATTCATATTCAGACTAGTGAGTCAGTTTTAAAGGAAGAGAACTGGCTCAGCATAAATGTAACATACTTCTACTGAGGGCTCACACCCAAAAATGATTAAGCACAGCTAAATTATCCCAGTGCAGAGATAAGGCATATTTGAACCAGAGAGATCTTAGTTTTTATCATCTGCTTGTTAATGATAGTACAACAAAATAATTTCACGTTTCCTGCAAGTAAGTATTTACCTACCACATTTGACACATCAGGTGGTGAAATGCAAGCTGTGAATTTCCAGTAGGTTTGATCTAAACCAAGTTCCCCTTCACCGTGCTGAAAGTTCTATTTCAGTTTGAACGTGTGTAACTGTGTTTTTGCAGGTGGTGCATTCAAATCCTTAGGTACGAGTGCATATGTGAATTGTGGTGTTCAAGGTCACAGATGGAAAGCATTGCTTAAAGTGTTTCCAAGAAAACTGATATTCCTACCTGCATGTAGAGTACATTCCTTTTGCCTTTGTTCAGAATGGGGAAGTAATTATAGTTGGAAGCATATGAGTAAGAAGGACAAAGTTTTAGTCATAAACAGAGGGGGTTTTCCCAGGTCAGCACACAATTGATCTAAATCTGATCATTTTCTCCAGTGCTGGACATTCTTGCTGGATGAGTTCTCAAGTGGAGGGTTTTGCCTTGAGAGCTTTGTTTAGCAGTTGCACTCCAGGCAATGCACTCCTGGGAATGCCTGAGAAATGTCGTGGTATCAGCATCTGTAAATGAGCCTCAGCAAAGACAGAAACACGAGGGGTTTGTCTGCTACAAAATATATGTCCAGCTGTGAGATATAGGAGGGCAGAAATCTTTCTTTTTTGGATTTTGCCCAGTTTTTATAGCTGTACTTAGCCCTTTCACTGTAGCAGATTAACCACAAGTGGTTGGGATAGGTGTTTTGGGAAAGCTCTTGCTCGGGCCATGTGCTAACTCCATCAGATTCTGGATACAACTTCATTCAAGCAGATGTTAGAGTCGGCAGCACTTCTGCCTCTGTTAATAAATGTGTCTCATCTCTTTTCCAGGACTCAAATCTCACGATACACACCGATAACCCAGACCTGACACCGTGTTTCCAGAATACCATCCTAGCATGGATCCCCAGTATTTATCTATGGAGTGCATTACCCTTTTATCTTCTCTACCTAAAGCGCAGCAAAAGAGGGTACATCGTGCTGTCAGTGCTGAGCAGGTTCAAGACGGTAAGATCCCTTTGCAGTGCTCCAGGTGCAGTATAGGGTTCATTAGCATTAGTTCAGAATCCAAGGAAGTGCTGCAGTAGGGTTTAAACAAAAGTCCCTCTGATTTAAGGGGGAACTGAAGAACGTGCTCATAGAAAAAAAACCCTGTATGTACAGATTTTTGAGGAAGGAAATCCCTCCTGCGAGCCCAGCTTTCTGGGTAGAGAGAGGAGTTGATTGCTCTGCAAAAGAGAGTTCACCCCTCTGTGAGCCAAAACTATGCTGCTTCACCCTTGCTTAAGGTTTAAACCACTGAAAGCCGCAAAACAAAGACCTTAAGGTAGGTCTAGTGGGAATTTCATCTCACCATGAAAGTAAGCACAAGAAGGGGTTTTTTTTAAGCCACCCTCCACACCCAATAGCTGTGTGATTTCATCTCCATCTTGTACTTAAGAGGTGCCTGGTTTATAAGTGACTGGGCCTAAGGAAAGCAAACAAGTCATTTTTCCATAGGCCATGAGAAAACTGGACTTACTCCTGGAGAAAAATACCAGGCTTCTGCTTCAGGGCATGTCTGCCTTTAGTCTGGATACTGCTTGTGTTTCTAATCCAAACAGAATAGCAGGGGGAAAAAAAACAGGCAAATACACTAGTCCTTCTACTGGTTGTGTTTGCAAATCCCTCATAAAGCAGTTGAGATGAGACCCTTGGTTTGAGTGCAGCGGGACAGTTCCTTTAGCGCTGTTGCTCTGTTTACACAGCTTTGTTTTGCTGGGAATCTGTGAATCAGGATGGTTTTGTCAGCTCTCCGACTGCCCCTGGAGAGGAGTTTACCAAATGCTGTTCCTGTTTGACTGCTTTCAGCTGTTTGGTGTCCTGCTGTGGTCTGTGAGCTGGGCTGACCTCTTCTACTCCTTCCACGAGCTCCTGCAGAACAGAACCCCTCCACCAGTCTATTTTGTGACCCCACTGGTTGTTGGCATCACTGTGGTTTGTAGCTGTTTCTGTTTATTGTGACCAATATGAATAACGTTTTCTTAGGCAGATGAAGGATGAGGAGCCCCTTTGCATTCATTGCCTTATCCTGACCTTTTTTTGGCTGAATTATTAGCGCTTGTATTACGGAAGCAAATTTTCCTACTGAAAAGGCCACAGTCAGAAATATCTCTCTCAAGTAGATTCAGCTGTGTAGATTAAAATATTTATAATGGAGAGATTGTTTTCTCTCCCTCCTTGCTTTTACCTCTTTGTCCAGGCTTGGGATTCAGGTCTGGAGAGAATTTGGATATGACTTTGCCTAAATGGGGGGATATAATAGAGCATGTCTTGTGCATTGTTCAGTATTGTACTGGACTTTGTAAAACTGGAGGTAACTCTAATCACTGGAGGTGGTTGTTCCTCCATTAAACAAACCAGGTTTGCTTTGCCTAGGATGACAAACAGGCTTGTGGCTGTTGTATGAAAAAATAAAGCGGTAAAATTTGCCTATTGGATTTTTAACTTCCTTGGTTAGATTTTTTTTTTAAAAGTCTTATTTTCTAGACAGGTCATCTGGACTGGAGAAAGGGCAGCTCTTACCTTTGTTTAAAATGTTTGTACCTAGTATTTAATTGCTCCTAGCCCTAGGTGCAAAATCTGGTTTAAAAGTTGAATTCTGGAGATGAGGCTCTCAAAACAGTAAAACAAATTATTTCATAGTTATTCGCTGCTTTCCTTAGATAAAGGAGATTTTACCACTGGCCCCTGTGGAGCCACGATGGGGCCTCATTTCAGAGGGGTCCTGCTGTCAGTGATGGTTGTAAGATCTGCCAGCTGAGAGTGTGAAGAGGGGGAGCAGTGGGACAGGACTGTGTTTCACGTGTTCCTGTATTTACTTTTACAGTTGTTGGCTACATTGCTTATTCAATACGAAAGGCTGAGAGGAGTTCAGTCCTCTGGAGTGCTCATTATCTTCTGGTTTTTGTCTGTGCTCTGTGCCGTGGGGCCTTTCCGGTCGAAGATCATGGCAACAACAGCACAGGTAACAGGCCATCCTTGTTAGCACTTGGGGAACAGGAAATGTGGCATTAACATCTCTGTGAAGGGAATGAATCACAGAGTTTGGAGGCAGATCTGAGCCGGAGACAAAGAGAAGTTTAGTTCTGTTGCCTTGACTCAGACTTGTGTAACTAGAAGGGAACTGGGTTTCTCATGCAATGTCAAAAAGGAGATTTTGCTTAGCCCAGGGCTGTACTGGAAACCTGATAGACATGTGAGGGCAGTACCAACTCTGTGTATGTGTCAGAACAGACTCTTTTTTTTATCTCTTTCCCATCCCCTGCCATGCTTAAATAGGGATGGGTAATAATCGGAGATGACACATTTTAATATGTAAAGTTCTTTTTTTGCTTAGGCAGCTTGGCCACATTACACAGCTCCATGGGCTTTCTTCTGTCAGTGCCTGATGTGCTGAGGACAGCATTTTGACTCCACTGTGGCTGTAAATAGAGAACAGAAAGTTGGAGGGAGAGGAAAGAAACCTGGGCTGTTATGATTCCTGTTTGAAAACATAGCAGGTTCTCCCACAGTAAGAAACTTGTTAAGTTTTTCACAGAAATAAATTTCACTAAGTAGGGCAAAGCAGATTGCTTTGGTGGCTAGATCATCAAAGCCTGGGAGAGGAAAAGAGTACTTGGAAAACATTAAGGTGATTGCTTCTCCTCAGTGAAATCAGTGTTGATTCTGTTTGGTGATTTCTTGATTTTCTACTTGCTTTTTTGTGACTATTAGCAGCGTTACCCTGTTAGCAAGGATTTTCCTTTACCAGGCTGTTGTAAATATTCCAGTGGAGATTGAATTAAACCTTTAATGACAGTCTGGGCAGAACATCTTCAGATAATAGCTGCAATCTGGTGAGACCATTTCAAACACCACTTAGAGGCAATTCTAATAAGTAAAAATATTGGACTATTAATGTTTAAATCCTTAATCAACTTGAACTTATGGGCGCAGAGCCTTGCAACAGGTCTGGGTAACATTTCTCCTCTTGCAACTGCTGAGAGCCGAATATACTTTCTCTTGCACTTAAGGTTTAAACATTGTAAGTGAGCAATGAGAATGTTCATAATGGCATTAGGGTATGAAAGAGCTGTATAAAGGACATACCCTCGCAGCAATAAGTTTTAAGTAAACTGCAGACTCGTGATTAGGAAAAGAAAATATCTCTGGAGCAGATGGAATTGTTATTATGCAATGCGGTGGTTTTTTGCAGCTTCTTCTGAAAGTATTTAATACTGACTGCTTGTCAGTGACAAGATATTAAAGTAAAAGGATGTTCTCTGATCTGGGTTGACAATTCCTATGCTTAAGACATGATCTTGCAAGAACCCCCACAGGTAATTTAAAAGGATGTTATGTAGGCCTGATTCCAGAGGGTGTCTGCGTGCAGTGAGGATGTATAAGCACTTTGAACTTGACATAATTTAATGAAAAGCTTGGAGATAAGCATGTTCTTAGGCACTTGACAGAGTATGTGCATACTTTTGTGAGATAATTCCTGCTAGCAACTGCTTTGCAGTATTCAACTTTAGAGGAAGAAAGGAATTGCCAAAAGAAGCCGTGAAAATTCAAGAGAGAGAGTCTGTTTGCGTGTGTTGGGCGGGCTGAGAAGTACAATAAAAACAATCACTTAGTGTTTCTTTTCCCTCTAGGGCCATGTAAATGAAAGGTTCAGGTTTACCACGTTTTACATCTACTTTGCTTTGATAATCGTGGAGTTGATCCTTTCGTGTTTTAAAGAGAAGCCTCCGTTCTTTTCCCCTGTCAGTACTGATACTGTAAGTATTTTCACTTTGCTTTATCTGAATTTTACAGATTATATTGTGTTTTGAGAGTTGCACTGGGAGTACTTGTCATTGGAAACAGCTTTGGATTGTCACTGAGATGGCAGTAGTTAGTGACCCTCTTGCAAAACACTGGATGTGGAGAGTAATATTGGGGTTAGAAGCTTTTTTCCATTATATGTACCATCGGAAATGACTGTGTAGTGAAAGCAGCTCTCCTGCTTGCTTCTTCACAGCAGTTTAAATTACACTTATGAACACTGAAGTGTAATATTAATTAATTCAAGTGTGTTTTTTATTGAGATAGTGGTCTACTTGCTTAACATTCATCTAGATTTAGCAAAGGTTTATGAGGTTTGTCTTAATAAAGGAGTTCTATATGTGTTGAGAATAGATATGAAAAAACATTATTAACAGAAGATATTAGTGGTGTCAGGTTAAATTTCTCCTCCGGTTCATAAAGTGGTCTCTATAATTGGATTTATGTTTGAACCAAGCTGAGAGAGAAGTTGAGTTCATGTCTTAAAATGAACATTTCAGAAACTGTAGAATGACATTTCACTTTATATAAGTCTGATTTAATGGCAGTATATGAAGCAATTTTTAGAGATAAAAGGAGTTCTGTCTGACTTGGGAAATGAAAGAAATCAATTTTATGTCTAGTTAGGACAAAGGTATGTACATGTAATGTACCATATAATATACCAAAACTGATCAAAATAGACTGTTGTCTTATTAAAGTGATGGTGAATGTCTTGCTTTATTTATTTTGGGTTTTTTTTCCCCCATAACTTCATTATAGAATCCATGTCCAGAGTTAAATTCAGGCTTCCTGTCAAGACTGACGTTTTGGTGGTTTACAAGGTGAGCTTCTCTTTTCAAGCTGTTGGACAGCTGACAAGCCCACACTCTACTTGTGATCTGTGTTGCACAGAGTTGGCAGCACAGAGCCTTTCCCTCTGTAAGTGGTTGATGTTGGATGCTCTTTCATCCACAGTGGTTTCAGCACTTGTGGCATTTGCCTTTTTAGAAACACACAGCCAAAACTTTTTCTCTGAAGAGGAGTGGCAAGAGCTGTGGCATGACCAGAAGGGTGCACAGCCTGGCTGTGCTCCCCACATGCTGGAATATAACCCAAACCAAGGTGTAGCTCTGTGTTCCACAAGATTAATTGTGGCAGCCTTTCACCCGTCTGAGGGTGTATTTTGTTTCCTGTTGAGGTTCATGGGTGAATGCTTTCTTATAAGGACATTTTCTGTGCAAGAGGGAAAGTAAACTGGGTTATGTATACAAATGGGACTGCTGACAAGAGGTATGTGTATGAAAGGTGCAGATCTGAGATTGGGCCTACTACTGCATGATAAAGAAGTGGAAGGGTTGTCAAAGATCATATTAAGGCCCAGCTTTTCCACAGTGGTTGAGTGTGTTGAGATCTTCATTCTTCCATCCATGTAACTTAATTGTCCTGGTAACAGCCCTGTAAAGTTCTTTTAGTGAGAGGGTGAGATCTTTCTGAACTTACAGAGTTTTGAATGTTCAGCTTCCCTATCGAGATTCTTGGCAATGAGATATTTGTATCCCTTGACAAAATTCCCCTTACAGTTGAGGACCTGTAGTTTTCAGAGAAATCTAATTTTTGCTTTAATTTCAGTGAGATCCACTTTTGCATTTTGTTTACCTCTAACACTTTTTACAGATAGACTTAATTATTTTCACTTCTAGAGCTTCACTGTTTTCATTTAACACCAGTTTCATTCAAATGCTTCTGGTAGTTGATTTTTATTGTCCCTTTTTTTCTGAAGTGATGTTTTCAATAAAATACATGTAATCAAAAATGCATCATGTCCTTTCCTTAATTGCAAACATCAATAAAAGGAACAAAGGGAGATGGAGGTGTAATTATCACTCATTCTGTGGAGTATCTTCTTGCTTTTGTTGGCTTAATAGTCCTAAAGTTCTGGCAATGCTTTAAGTACTATTACCCAAACTGAATTGGGCTGTTTTTCTCCATATGTGCAGCATGGCAATTCATGGATACAAAAGGCCTCTGGAAGAAAAAGATTTGTGGTCGCTGAATGAAGATGATACTTCAAAAAATATCGTGCAGCAACTGAGTAAAGAGTGGGACAGAGAAAAAGAAGAATGCAAACAGTGAGTATAGGAACAAGTCTGCAAACAGAGATTATCTGAGTTGTTTCAGCATCCTCATCTGTGAAAATGAGCCCATTAAAAATGCACCCACCTCTTCAACCTTTCTGTTCTTCATTCACATTAACAGTAAAATTTGTTTATTTTAATATGTCTAGACAGAGGCAAACAGGAGCCCTGGAGGGCCCGGGTGCCACCAACACACTTTTTAACGAGGTGCTTAAAATCTCCATGGGCAGGTAGTGCCACTTCCCATGTGGAGAAGGGCCCAAGATGTGTGGGGAGAAGGGATTGAGTTGGTTGGGTTGTAGGAAAATGAAAAGCTTTCATCACCAAGCTGGTAGATATGAAACTGCATAGTTGCATCCCTCCTAGGCATGTTGGAGCACGACTTTTATACCCAGAAACCAAAAGGAATTCGTCATCATCTCCATCATGAGTTTTCTGGCCTGACAATATTTTTAGCCTTAAGGTTCTTAGCAGTGAGCAACTCTTCACTTCCTAGCAGTAAAGATAGGAAACTTGAAACATGCAAAAGGCAGGAGGAAAGAGATATCTCATTTTATTGCTGAGACTCTACTCCTGTTGCCTAGAAAGTTAACAGAAAAAATTGTTATAGTCTCTGATGGATGGAAATGGGATGAGGGTCAGAACTTGCCTACAGTTACATCCCTGGTGGAGAGGATATCCTTCTTATTTGTATGTCCTGTCCTAACCTAATCTTAAGAAATTATCTATTTCCTTCTCCCACTGGTTAGTGTCCAAAATGTTTCCAAACAAATAGATGTGATAATAGTGTGTTTCAAATGAAAAATGTCAATAAGGAGGAGGCCTGCACTTCCCTTTCCTTTCATTGTGGAGGTTTCTTCTCCATGTTGAGGCTTTCCTCTGTTCTCTTCTGTGCATATCCTTGCCAAATTGGAAAGACCCTATTATGTGATAATATTGGGAGAGAGTTGTAAGCTTCTTGGCAAGGCTAAATATGTGGAGAGCTCCACTTTGCAGCTAAAATTTGAAAGGTTTCCAGCACTAACACCAGCAGTTGTCCACTAGTGCTTTGTGTGGATGTGTTGTGGTTCTACTTCAGGGTTTCTTTCTTTCTTTTTTTTTTTTTTTTTTTTTTTTTTTTCATTTTCTTAATGTCTCTATTTTTATGGTGTGGAATAATGTGCATTGTCTGGGTTCTGGTCTTTTTTGCACAGACATAAATCTCACTCCCCCAGGCTGTTTTATAGTAAGAGCACAGCCGTTGTGCAGAAGTGCCTGGGATCCAGGAAAACTTTTGCTAGGAAACCAGAAACCCTGCCTGGAGTTTTGTCATGGGATCCATTGCATTTTGGAAATTATCCATGCAAACTGGGGCCAGTTGGCAATGAATTTAAGCATAAATTATGGCTTGCGTTTAGCTCAGGTAAAATTTTGTGGCAACTATATTATTGATTCTAAAATGGGGAAAAGAGTAAAACCAAAGCAAATCACTCTACTCCAGATTACTGGGTTTCACAGAACTCTAACAGCTCTGCTTATTCTTCAGTTATAAGTAAGTATTCTCTGTTATTTCATGTCAAATAATATTAGTGGTAGTTGCTTGGGAGCCATTGTAAATACTTTTTTTTTAGCCTTTTAACTCTCATTAAATCTGCACTGAGCAAACTTTTATGACATTAAAAATGCCATGTCAAGTTGTACACATGTTGAAAGTGTCATGAAAACTATTTGCAGTGTACATAGTAGTCATTTATTTTTTAAAACTTAATCAGTTCCAACTCTGGCATAGCTAAAGCTTTAAACTTGTTTTATGGTAATGATTATCACATTTCTGTTGTTCTGTAACCTCTTTTTACATTTTGCTTCACAGCTGTCTTGTGAATTACTGTTAAATAATTGCTAAAAATTCATTTGCTTCTAATGAGTTGCAGAGAGAGCTCAGCATGGATTTAAGTTGTTATTATAGATAATAAAGCACACAAAGAGTATTTTTCCTTTGCTGTTGCTCTCTTTGCTTGCATGGCTGAAGTCTCTGCTCACTCACTTTGCTGGTAAATGCAGTTTCTTCTGAGGAAGTCGGAGCTGTGCTGGATGGAGAAGAGAGAGCTGGAATGCACTTTCCCTCATTTTTAGTTAGCTTCTGGTTTTAGAGACTCTCCTTATGAAGAGATTTTGGAGATGCAGGGCCTTGTCAGCACCACTGAGAAAGCTGCGTGTTTTCCCATGAGATAATCAGTACCTGTTATCTGCCCTGCTATAAATAATGGAAACCAGGCACATGCTCTTTGCTTTGATGAAAAGCTGGGCGTGAGCAGTCCCACACACTGCTGAAAACCCGACCTCACCTAACTATGTGTAGTAAACACTAGAAGTGCATTTTCTCCCTTTGGGACCTTTAGCTGCAAAAGAACCATTGCTTTGCTGTTAGCTCAGTGTAATAAACATCTTTAATAGCACAAAGCCAGGGGCGAGTAGTCTTGTTTCTTCAAATCCTTCAATGAGTTTAATAGGCTGGTTGCCAGAAAAACAAGGCTTTGCTCATAAACTCTCCAGGTTTGATCTGGAAAGACAAAGACAACACTGTTTGTTCTTGTCTGGGGGGGAAAAAAATAAATTGTCTGGTTTAGGTTCTCCCGCTTCCCTCAAACTTTATTGCAGAGAAATTGGAATTTGCAAATGCCTTTGTCTGAAAGGATGTGAACAAGTTTCTACCTGTGGACTGTTAGCCACGCTGATCATATTGAATGCTCACAGGCTGTTGGAATTATTTGACTCTGCAGCCAGCCAGCTCCAAAAAATCTGCAGTCTTTATGAAAAATCATAAATCCAACCTCACTTGGTAGTACTTACAAGTTGTTTTTCAAATGCCTTCTGGTAAGTCTTCACTGTTTCTAGGGTCTTTCTTCCATCTGTTTGTTCTTGTAAAGCCTATGTGCCCCAGACTAATTTCCTTCTCCCTGCTCCACCTGGACTTTCCTGTCTGACATTCAGGAAATTGTTCTCTGGTCCCCAGGAAACAACAGCAATTCGATATTTGCTGGCAGAAAAGTTGCCAGGCTGATCTTTGAGAGCAATTCATGGAGGAAATAATTTCCCAGAGCACCCCTTCTTTATTGATGGGCAACAGAAGTCAGGCAGCCAAACCCCAGAGGTGCTTCTAGAAAACCCTCCCCGAGCCCTGGAGAGCAGAATGGGCCTCTTGGGTCCATTTTTGTCATTAGTCAGTCAGAGTATGCAGAAGAAGTCACTTTTGTTAGCTTATTTGACAGCTGGAGAAAGAGAGGCAAAAAGTAAGAAAGGAATCATAGAGTCCTAGAATCATTAAGGCTGGGAAAAAATTTCTATGATTGAGTCCAATGGTTAATGAAATGGATGCAGCCAAACAGAGTTTAAACACTTTAAATTGTCAACCAAGTAAAATTTAGGGACCTAAACCCAAAGTTTCTCTCCTGGAAGAACCTCAGACAGCTGCGGTCCAGATCTCGGAGATGTCTCAGCTTTGGAGGTTTGTACTTGATTTCAGGTTTCCAGGAATGCAAAACTCTGTATTTAGAGAGGGCTATGCCTGGTTCAGTGCCTACCTCCTCAGGGGGGTTCAGGATTCTTCTCTGTGTGATCAGAGAAGGCTTCAGGTTTATACAGCCACTAATTGAGTAACGAACACAGGCTCAGGAGGAGTAGGGGAGGGTGCCTTGTGTGATGTGTAACAGCAAGTTAGAGGATTCCTGTACAAGGAACTGGAGATGCAAGGTCAATTCTGTCCTCTGCCTAAGGAAGTTGAGACTTCATCTCCTCCTCCTATGGGCCATGTTCTCATCCCGTGATGATTGATTTTCTGGCCTGGGGAGTGCACCTCATAAGTCCTGCAGAAAAAGAAAAGAAAACAAGACTCAGTTACATGAGAGATCTTCTGGGAAGTCTTGCTGTTGGACAGTAGCAGAGCAAAGAAGGGAGCAGAGTTTTGGGTGTTAACTGCAGTGCTGTGCACAGAGGGCAATGACATTGTCAGATGTCTCCAGTGGCTTGTTTCGTTTCCCTAGGAGAGATGATGTGACATATTTGAAGAAATCGAACCATGTGCTGAATCATGTTGGAGATGGTCCAGAGGAAGCAGAAGTTCTGATCAGAGACAAAAAGGACGATAGGAAACCTTCCTTTCTCAAAGCTTTGCTGAGGACCTTTGGGCCATACTTCTTAATTGGCTCCTTCTTCAAGCTGATACAAGACCTACTCTCTTTCGTCAACCCCCAGCTGCTAAGGTTGGTTTACTCTGTGAGTAGTTTCTATGTGCAGTCCCTGTGCAGGCTTGGCTTTGGCACGGGGTATTTGTTTTTGAAATGCATAGCTACTTTCCCTCACAGTGCTGGAGTGTGTGCTCCCTCACCTTCCCAATGCCATAAGACAGGAGTTCTTTACTGTGGGCTCAGCTGTAAATTGGACAGGCCTCACTGAAATGCAAGATTTATAAATTGCCCATCACCCACAGACAGCTTTGAATTACAAATTACCTGTTGTTGCTCCGTGCATCAGAGCAAAGCAATTTCTCCCCATTTCTGAAGGATTATTTGTGAAATCAAAGCCAAGAACTGCTGGCTGGATCCAGTGGTCTCTGTACATCTGATACCCACATGAGCTGATGGTGGTTGCAGCTGTGGCGTGACTTGATGTACAGATGAAGCGTGATGCTCAAGTATGTGGTGCTTTGGCTGTGCTGCTGTCATCTGGGAAAGGTTTTGGACCACTTAGATGAGTTCTTAGTTGTGCACAGCAGTAAGAATGTGTGAGGCACAGTTGCAGTGAATTTCCATGTGAAAGAAAATTATGGTTCTATTAAAAAAAACCAACCGAGAGGTCATGACAGAAGTGGTATGTCCTCAGATTCTCCAAATGTAAGGAACACCTGTACCTCCCATCTCCAGCTGGTTGCCCAGCTTGATCCATAAAGGAATTGGCATGATCCCCACATTTTTTTCTCATCATTCTTAAAGTGAAAATTTCCCCAGACAATCATTAACTAAGCAGAAAGTAACAGTGGAAATACCAGTGTTTCTGTCAAGCAATTATTAATGGAAAAGAACATAGTCCTGTTAATGCATGAGAGAGGGATGGAACTTGGATGGAGGCCACAGGTGGATGTAGGGAAGGGGAGAAGAGAAAGCTCCTATCTGAGTGTCTCTTAAAATAATCACTGTTCTGAGATCATGTTGTTCTGTGGGTGGTTTGTGACATACCCAGAAATTTGCTAAAAAGAGGGTCTGACCCAGTATGGTGACATTTAATAGCTCACAGTTTGTCTTCTTCCAGAGACCTCAGTGAAGAGGAGGCAGCTGGCTTCCTTCTGAGAACACATTAAGTATAAACTATTCTGGGAATTTCTGAAATTTGCATAAATTTCTGGATATGTTGTCAGTGATATCTCTAGACATATTATGGGGAATTTCTTCTCAAGTCTAAATTCCTGCAGTCTGGGAAAATGCCCTTCTAGTGGTAAGAGAAGATGAAAAAGCCATGGCTGGATGGCAGGTTGCATGTAAGATAGTTTCCTGTTTTTAAAAAAATTGATAAATCCCATACTGGGGCTGCAAGGAAGACACTTTCCTGAGGCTGTCCACTGACTGGAGTAGTGCAGAAGGAAAATCTCTCTGGACTGGAAGAAGGAAGATGTAGCAATCTCATGCTTCTACCATAAGGCTTTGGGGCCTTATTTGTAGTTTCCAGGTATACTTTTTCCCTGCTGGTTATTTGAACCATGGAGGTAAATCTCTGTTCCTCCCGTATTTTGACAATCCAGTGCTCTGGTTAGTAGGCTGAAATCACAAATGTGATTTTTGGCATTGCCATATCTTGCTCTGCCTGTTTGCTGTATGTCAGTGTGCAGGTCAGCAGCAAGAGCAGCTGTGAGGAGCAAGAAATGGCTTGTCAATAAAAGATGCTACAGCCAGTTTAATGGGACTGCTGTTTTACAGAAAAAAAAAAAAAGTAGGAGTGAAGAACTCTTTATGCATCCATCCAGGAGGATGTCTTTTAATCTAGCTTTTTTTTGTGGGAAAACACCCCAGGCAGAAGCACTCAGGCTGGTTGAAGAGGATTTGGGTAAGAAGCTGGTTTTGCCTGCTCTGCTGCACTGCCCTACTCTGTCCTATCATTCACCTCCTGCCCTGGAGGGCTGCCTGACAGAGCTCAGACAGTGGGCCGAGTGTTTAAACTCTAGATCTCGGGAAACCAAGAGTTTCTCCTCATATTTCATTTTCAGGCTCATTTGCAAATGGACTTTCTCACTGGCAGAGCTTAAGGTTTTGCTGCTGGATCTTTGCAATGTTGTTTGACTGAAGTCATAACTCAGCTTGTGTCCTGCAGAGCTGTTTGCTTTTTGTGGTTAGAGAGAGGATGTGGCAGGATGCTGTAGTTGGGAGAAGCTGTGTTATGTCCCATTAAACTTGCTGCATGGTTTTTTAATTCTGTTTCTTTTTCCTTTTCCTTCCCCAATCTACTGAAAAACAGTGTATTAATTGGCTTCATCAAGAACAAAGATGCCCCAGCCTGGTGGGGATTTTTGATTGCGGCTTTGATGTTTGTCTGTGCTGTGCTGCAGACACTCATACTTCACCAGCATTTCCAGTACTGCTTTGTTACTGGGATGAGGCTGAGGACTGGGATCACTGGAGTGATATACCGAAAGGTAAGACTGGAGGCATTTCATGTGCTGAAACACCAGTGTATAGTCAAGAAAGTGGCCTGAGTTCTCACACAGTTAGGGAAGATCAGGCATATTGAAGAACAGCCTCCTGGAATGTAAAACATTGGTGTTTTGGTAAGTTTTTAGGAGTACCTCTGTCGTACTTTACAGAATTTTCTAGCGATCAGCACCTTAATGTGGGTGTACTGGTAGGTCACCAGATATACCACAGGTTCACTTTAAATGCTGAAAAAGTAGAGATTTAGATTAAGTATTAGGAAGAAATTCTTCCCTGTGAGGATGGTGAGGCCCTGGCACAGGTTGCCCAGAGAAGCTGTGGCTGCCCCGTCGCTGGAAGTGTCCAAGGCCAGGTGGACGGGGTTTGGATCCACCTGGGATAGTGGAAGGTGTCCCTGCCCATGGCAGAGGGCTGGAACAAGGTGATCTTTAAGGTCTCTTCCAACACAAGCCATTCTATAATTTGGAAGAGAGATCCAGGAGAATAGCACGTTTTTGCTATGAGTGTATTAGGTCCAGCTGGGTTTTCTTTGGAATGCTACATACTACTTGAAATAGAGATGCTCACAAGCAAACCACTTCACGAAGTCTTGAATTGATGTAGAGTAGGGGCATGTCTTGTTTTGCTAATAACTGAGGATTTCTTCTCTGTGTTTCTCCATGTCTGTCAAGACTGTGAATCCACTGAACCTCTCTTCCTTCTCAGTCCTTAGCCATCACAAACTCGGCGAAGCGCTCGTCTACTGTGGGAGAAATTGTCAACTTGATGTCAGTGGATGCCCAGCGTTTCATGGACCTGATGACTTTCCTGAACATGTTGTGGTCTGCACCACTCCAGATATTTCTGGCTTTGTATTTCCTCTGGGAGGTACAGACATTGTCACATTTTTTTCGCAATTCATCTAAATTCTGTGGAAGCTTTTTTTTTGTGTGTGTGATTTTGACCCTCCACTGCTTTTTTAGAAACTTATTGTCCTGTAGTAAAATAGCTTTTACTGCTGCACACCCTCAATTAGTGTCTTAATTATTTTGTTCAGCTGGTAGGCAAGATAGGGCATTTGAAGCAGAAGATGACCTTTATGTCATTTTTGCCTCTACCATGTTTTCATGGGATCTATCTTGGACTCATCACAGTGTTCCCAGTAGTTGATAAAAATGAGAGCTTTAAGGAAGTGGTCTAGAGATCAAACCAAACGAAAAACCTGGACACAGGAAATGTAAACCATGTGTAAAGATTATATCCTGCTACATAAAGTTTTGTGCAAATCAATGTGAAACAAATTTCACCTGGAATAACCATAATTTTTCCTTTGCTACAGTGATGTTGTTTCAGGTTTATTCCAGGTTTGCTTTGAGCACTGACTTTCAGCCTTAAAATGTTTCTGTGCAATTAATCTCTTTTACTGCATAAAACAGTAGCAACAACTTAACTTATATTGATTTAGACTCAAAAGCCATTAAGTTGCAGCAGCTTTATGAATTACTGCTCCACTGGAAGCTGAGCTCTAGCAGGCAGCAGTTTGTATGCATGTACTCACACTGGGGGTACTGGGTTAATTCAGTAATTACAGTTCCCTTGGTCAGAGAGAAGTCAAGGGAAAAAATTCCTTCTCTGTGGCTTATTTGTTCCCTTTTTACATTTGCTTTGTATGTGCATTAGTTCAAAATTACTTCCCCCCCTGCCTGCGGGAGCAACTTAGCAGGTAAATCACAGAGCGCTCTGTTATCACCAATAGCAGCATAATAATAATTCAAAGTGAATTTTTCTGTCACCTCTTCACAGTTGTTCTGTGGAATCAGAACACTTCACTGGGAGAAGTTCAACTTGTCTCTGTAATTTCTGTTTCTATAACCTACTGTTGTTTTAATGCTGACCACAGGGAACAGCAGCAGTCAGGTACAACAACAACAACAGCTTACCTTTTCTCTTTAAATTCAAGGCTTTAGGGCCTTCTGTGCTGGCTGGAGTCGCTGTGATGGTCTTACTTATCCCATTTAATGCTGCAATAGCAATGAAAACCAGAGCGTTCCAGGTAAGGTACCAGCAGAAAAGGTAACATTGTCTGAATTGGCAGCTGTGCTATGAGAAATGAAGGTACAAAAGAGAAATGAGGTTGTTAATAAGATGCCATTTGCACCAATTTACTTATGAGTAAGATTATTGTACTGATATATTTAATAACCGTATCCTCTTAGATGGTTTTTCCATAGTAAATTGAATGCTGTTTAGGGGAAAGGTGTGGCATTGAGGCAGTGGATCTTCCTACTCCTGGAGCAGCTTTTGGGATTAGCAAGAGGTTTCCTTGTCTCCATATCCCTTCACCTGGTATCTGCCTCTAGGAGTATCTGGAGAAAGGCACTGAAATAAATGCTGTTCTTTAAGCTGCAAATGAATGTTTTCAGAGATGGGAGCGAAACCTGGCAGCTTGGGTTTTATGCTAATAGCCAGTGTTGACATTCACTGCTACTGAGCTGGGCCAAATTTCATTTATTAGCTTAAGGTAAAAGGCTCTTTTATTCCTTTCTTTGTAGTCTTAGTTGTCTCTAGTCAAGGAAGTCTGAAAAAATACCAATATAACAGTGCCCTCTGGCTTTGTGCTAGAAAAAATCTCATAAATGGCTTGTGCTGTGCAGCCTGTCAGTGACTGTTTGGAAGATTTAAAAAAAAACCCAAAAACAAAAAATCAAACTATTGATGTGAAAAAGGTAAGAGCTGGAAAATGAATATGAATCATGACATTTAAGCACAGCCTTAGTAACAGAGGGGTATTATTACATGCTTAAAGAGACATACAGACTTACCATTGAATCTCTTGATGCTGACATCAAGAGATTAACATTCCTTTTGTCCCTTGCACACTATGAGATGCTCAGAGCTGCATATTTTTCTGTGCATATGTGTATGAATTTTGTCTATACAGTTGAGGAGGAATTTTATTTTTTTAAGAGCTGAATGAAGCACTGTATTCTAATATACAGGAAGAAAACAACTAGGAGTAACCACAGTTTTCAACGGATGCCATAAGAAATACAGCTGTGCATATCAGGAAAAAAAATCTAAAGAAATCAAAGGAAGTAGCAGGGTAGTATTTTTGTGAAGTGCCTGAATCTTAAAATGGTTTAAAAATGTAGCCCCTCAGAGTGAAGATGAGTGGAAAGCTTTTGTACTCTGCTTTCCAGGCAGTTTCTTTGATTTCTGGTTTCTTTGTCGGTATTGACTTGCACAAGAAGCTTGCTGATAACAGTCTGGCTTTCTGTGATCACCTTTTGCATCCTCTTTAGAAATAGCCCAAGGACCAGCACAGCTGTGAGACATATGTTGAAAGCTCTCTTCTGGCCCTTGCTGTGACACTCTGTCTCCTGTGTTTACCAATAACCCAGGTGGAACAAATGCGATATAAAGACTCCCGCATTAAATTAATGAACGAGATCCTGGGTGGCATCAAGGTGCTGAAGCTGTATGCTTGGGAACCATCCTTTTCACAAAAGGTCCTGGAGATACGAAAGAATGAGCTGCGAGTTTTGAAAAAATCTTCTTATCTCAATTCTTTGTCCACCTTTGCCTGGATCAGCGCCCCGTTCCTGGTAAATTGAATTTGCATGACTCTCTAAGCTGTGCAAGTACATCCTTGAAGGATAAGTGTGAGGCTTTCTGCCTGCTAAATGTACATAGGAATAAAATGTAAATACTTTTTCGAAAAAATTATTCGCATGCCTTGAATCAGAGTTCCCTGTTCTCGAGAGCCTTTTCGTTAATCGGTATTAAAGTATTTTGTGATAGAGCCTGCCAGTGGAAGCTGGGAATAGCTGTCTCAGGAGAATTTCCAACCACTTCAAAGTACTTCCCATAACAAATTGAAACTGGAATTTGAAACCTCGGAGATAATCTATGAATAGCAAAAATAGCAAAGGAAATTTTAATTGAGTCAGTCAGGACAATGTCTGTCTTTAGCTCTCATTTCTACCTTCGTTTTACAGTGCTCTCCTTGTTTTAGTGGGAGAGGAAGTTGTCAAATTATTCTACAACATAAAAAAGAGATTGATTTAATGTAAAAACTAAAGCCCAAATGATACCTTGCCAATTCTGAAATGCTTTTTCCTCAATTTTGTCTTTCCCTCTATTTTCCACTTCATTGCACTTTGATCCCTTTTGCAGCAAAGGTTTTGGTGAATAAAACCATTCAGATAAGTCCTTGATCAAAAATATTTGTAGCCAACTATTCTCGAGATCAAAGACCTGACCCTGCAGAAATGTCCTGAACAGCCTTGAGATCCTGCCCCTTTCACGGTTCCTTAAAGTTAATGCACTTCCTTCAATACACATTCCAGCTCCTGCTCACCACTAGTTTAATGCGTGGGATGGTCCTTCCACAGTGGATGGTCCCTGTCTTACAGCAAACCAACAAATAACTTGGATTTTACTCCCTTTTCTATTGATTAGTAGAGGTTGTTTGCTTAGCCTGCAGTTTACAATGGGAAAATTTGGTTGGGTGGAGCGTGAAAAGCAGCCAAACCACAGCCTGATAACAGCTTTTCCTTTTCATTTACCCAAGTTCTGTAGTTCACCTCTTGAATCTCTTAGTTCAGCTCAACATAACCATTAGTAATCTCAAAGTTATTTCATTCCGCGTGCCCTTTTTTGTACCAACTTGTCCAAATGACTTGTCATTCTTAAAGCGTATTGAAAAGGTCAGAAACAAGGAATTTTGTGGTTGATACCTTTATTTCCAAGATGCCCATCAGGCCTGAGTGCTTTTTAAAATGTCAGAATATAACACACGTGTCACAGTAAACTCCCTTTCTGGCTTTCAGGTAGCGCTGACGACATTTGCCGTCTACGTCTCAGTGGATGAGAAGAATATCCTCGACGCAGAAAAGGCTTTTGTCTCCCTCTCCTTGTTCAATATCTTGAAGTTTCCCCTCAATATGCTTCCACAAGTCATTAGCAATATTGCACAGGTAAGGAGGGGTGGGTGTGTGGGTTGTCCTGAACAACTCGAACAGAAAGAACCCCACGTGCCCCCGATTTCTGGAATGCAGAGATCCCTTGCCTGTTAGCTGGTTTTCTTTTTAATACCCTTTCTCTACTGCTGGCCTGCCTTGGAAAGCCTGACATCATCTGAGTAAGCCTGTCTGTGTGAATTTTGCTTCACTCAGATAAACTCAGCTTGGTCTGAGAAATTTTGCGGTTAAAAGCTCGGATTTCAGCATAAAGTGATTGCAGGGAAAGAATGAGTCACTGTTCAGGAAGCCCATGGGGGGAAGGCTTAAGCCATTGTGCATGCTTTCTTTTTCAGTAGTAAGAGCATTAAATTCTCATTAAAAGAATAATAAAATAACACCACGCTCTTTTCTTAGACAAGTGTTTCCCTAAAGAGAATTCAGCAGTTCCTGAGTCATGATGAACTTGATCCAAATTGTGTGGAAACAAAGGTGATTTCACCAGGTAAAGACATCGTATTTTTTTTTTAATGAAGCTAATACAACAGCATCTTATATCTGTTTTGGACTGGTGGAGTTATGAAAAAAGGCAAAAAAAAAATAACAATAGTAATCTTGGGTTAAAAAAAAAAGCAAACAAGAGGAAGCTGCTGCTTTGAAAAGTACGTGTTTAGTGTTCAGGCTACGTGGAAATAAGAAAAGTTTCTGGCAATAGTTTTAAACTTTGAGCTTGTTAGGCCTGAGTTTGCATCTGCAATGTGCTGGATGCTCACAGCACTGAATATGAAGGGCATCCACTGACTAGGAACAGCAAGGCTTGTTCAAACCTTTCACACTGCACAAGTGCTCAGGAGCTTTGTTCACAGTTTTGATTTCTTATGTTGGAAACAGTATCCCAAAATAATTGAGCGAGCCAGAAGGCCTCAAACAAAAGTGTTTCATCATGTAACACACTTTGGTGACACTATAGCTTGAAACTTTATGTTGCATGTGATGCCACAGACAGAGGAGGAGGAATGGATGGGTGTCTGTCATAAAATTACTGTTCTGCACCACCCCACCAGGAAGTAAAGAAAGCCTGCGGATCTATGACTTGTTAGTGTGGCAAGCAAAAAGCTGCACAGAGTCAAGTTTAATCTGATGCATCAAAGTCAACAGCATGCAGTGACCTCCTAGTGACTTGAAAGTGGTTTCTGAAGCAAAGTTGTGCTCAGTTGCAGGGGGATGCTGAGGAGCACATGCTGGGACCAGCCTCCCCATGGCAGGGTGAGGTAGGGCAGCTTTTCAGCTCCGTAGGTCTGTTAACTCACAGTCTATAGCTTAAGCTGCAGTTGGTTATTTTCACTCTGAACAAGCCTGTCTTGTGACCCACAGGCATGAGACTGTTCTTCCCATGCCAACAGAAAAGGGAAGTGCAGTGTATGTGAAACACCCATAAATAAAGATCCCTCTGTCTGCCCGTCTCTCAGTCGTGCTGTTCTGTGTAACACATTTCCTGCCTCCTCTGTTGTTGTGTTTTTGTCACACAGGCAATGCCATCAGTGTAACAAATGCCACGTTCAGCTGGGGAAAGGAGCTTAAGCCAACTTTGAAAGAGTAAGCTGGGGTTTGGTTTTGTTTGTTTGGTTGGTTTTTTTGTTTTTGTTTTTGTTTGGTGCAATTGCAATGCAACATCTACCTGGTTTCTGGCTTCTGGGAGGTCTATTTTGAACGATGTCTAGTAAAAACCACACATCACATATGTGCATCTCTTGTGGCAGACTCATCCCTGTGGTGGTGGATGGGTCGCCTCCAGACTGTGGGGGGGTGCTTGTTTTGCTCATTTGCCTATTTGAATGAATACAAACAAAATTTGCCTGGAAGCATATGTTTCCTTATGTTATGCATCATGATCTGTGCAAACAGCAATTTATATTGATTTCATTAGTGAAAGGCACTTTGATGGCAAAGAGACTCTGTCCATCACTCATTTCCTTATTAGTTCACCAGGATCTGAAGCAGTACCTTTAGGAACATAGTGGGGAAACAGTAAAGGAATTTAACTGGGAAGTCTTGTTTTTTTGGTGTCAGTTTGAACCCTACTTACTAGCACTGGTAATACAGTTCTAAAGTGGTTTGAACATTTTTAGATGGGATGTGTTCACTCACTACTTCCTTACAGTTGCTCTTGGGTTTAAAATTAAAAACCAAGATACTTCTGGAAGATTATCTTCTTTCAAACTGCTTATGAACCCAGTGTGACTTGCTGATGGACTGATAGGACACAGCAGACGGTCTTAGAAGGCTTGTTACGAATCCTACTGCTTTAGGAACAATCAAGATAGATTAATGCTGGGTTTCCATTTGCTCCTACAGTTCTGGTTACAGTACACGAGAAAGGGAGGACAAGACCAGTGACCAAGCTATGCTTTCTATATCCAGTCAGGCTGAGGTCAGGCTGATTTGTCACTGTGTATTTCAGCCCTGCTTTAAAGACCCCTGATGCCTTTAGTAAACTAATGTTTAATTAATTTCCAGCCTGTTTCCTCCACAGTATAAATATGTTGGTCCCCAGTGGCGCTTTGGTTGCCATTGTTGGCCATGTTGGCTGTGGGAAGTCTTCTCTGGTGTCTGCTCTCCTGGGTGAAATGGAAAAGCTGGAAGGAGAAGTGGCTGTGAAGGTTGGTATTGTTTACAATCCCATTTAATGACGGTATAGAAATGTGCTGCTTATGCCTGCCCTTGCTTAGAATGAACGTCAGGCTGCAGAGGGAATTCTGGTTGCTCCTCTGGCAGCTTGTCTGTGTGTCTGAGTTTTACCCACACCTGTTCAGTTGGGTTTTATATGAACTTTACTTTCCTTGTTCGATCGACTGTACATTAGCAATTAGCACACATATATGTATAATGTGAATGTGTGTGAACCAGGAGCCATATATGTGCTGCAGATCTCAATCAGAGCTGTAAGCATGAACTGCTGCTTGTTAAAGTCAGAGGTTTCCTTTCTCCCTCCTTGTTCTAGGGTTCTGTTGCTTATGTGCCTCAACAAGCCTGGATCCAGAACGCCACGCTGAAAGACAACATTTTGTTTGGCCAAGCTCCTAACGAGGAAAAATACCAAAATACCCTGGAGGCCTGTGCTTTAAAAACTGACCTGGAAGTGCTGCCAGGAGGAGATCAGACTGAGATAGGAGAGAAGGTAATTATTTCCTTTTCAAGTCAGACCTGCTTGGTGATTCCTGGTCTAGCTAAAGAGAGAATGCTGAAAAGTCAGCACTTGCTTTGGTTTGATCTTTACAATGGCATCCCTGCTGCAATCAGCACCAAAACATGCAGGGCAGTTCTGTGGAAGGCAGTTGGACTTAAACTTGTTCCTGACTTTAGGCGTGTGCTTGTATTATGATGCAGAATTTCATATCTAGCCCTGGAAGATCAGAGCACCCTCCATTGTTGTGCAATTGTAAAGGTGCATCTGCCCAGAATAAGTAAAGACCTTCCTTCTCCTGTAGGAATAAAAAGGGAGGGAACATATGGTTGTGCTTCAAGTGAAAAAATGATATGATCATCCCTTAACACATTTTAATGAGGAACTGTTACATCTGTGATTAACAACAGAGATATTCTTTTTTTCACAGGCCACTAAGTTTGAGCTAGATTTCATGAAATGGGGTGGAGATGTGGATTTATATGCAGCATGAGAGATGTGAAAGATGTTCCAGGTGCCACAGCCCTGCTTTGAAATTTACATTTTACATCCCGGTTGACGGTTTTCCTTTTTATGTAGTTCTGTGTTTTAACAGCTCCCTTCAGGAGCTTATTAAAAAGAACCTCTCTGTGTCTCCAGATTGCTGAGTGAGTGGAAGTTTGGCAGTGAACAAACAGATCTAGAGGCGTTGTGTTCCTGTCTCTGGGCGGGTTATTCTCTTCAGCGCCTCATGTTTCAATTTAGCATCCGAGTGCTGAGGCTGGGTGAGAGCCATGAAAAGTCAGAGCTGTTGTTGTGTGATGTGTTTTGTTCTCTCCTCTCTCTCCCTTCAGGGCATCAACCTGTCAGGTGGGCAGAGGCAGCGCGTGAGCCTCGCCCGTGCCGTGTACAGCGGCTCTGACATTTACCTGTTAGATGATCCCCTGTCTGCCGTGGACTCGCACGTCGCAAAGCACATCTTCGACAAAGTCATCGGTCCAGATGGGGTACTCAAAGGAAAAGTAAGCTGGCATTTAGATCCTCTTAAAACTGCACACAAGCTCGGCAGCACTGGTGGGTAACAGGAAAGCTGTTTCACCGCCGAGGCTTGGGTGCCAGCTCGTTCCTGAATTTCTGTCTGTAGCTGGCAACGGGGACACCTTTTGTCATACTGTGATGAGCTGATGCATGCCCAGAAATTATATGATCTGGTCAGCACATGCAGAGGCAGAAACCAGCTCTGTCTTTTAAAATCCCTGCTGTGAGATCTCCAAAAACAAGGCATTTGCAGAAACTTGCACAGGTTGGCAGCGTTGCTTGTTGTAACTCGGAGGTGTGCGGGGAGGAAGCTGTACCAGATACTGATGTTACAGAGGCCTTTGGCAACATGCAACCACACTGCAGTCGCTTTGCTGCACCTTCTGCTCCTGTTATGGTCTTCTTGGATTATCTCAGAGCTCAAAAGGGAAGGGCTGCAAAGAAAATCAGCATAACGGAAAGAGGGAATGATAATTCTGTTGGTTTAATTCCCTCTATGGTTGTATCAGCAGCAGAACCATAGTGAGTTCATGTACATATTTCCAAGCTCATTTGGCTAATGATGGCAGTGTTATTTCCACAGGCATTTCATCTTTGATACAATAACTCACTCCCTGTCCGAAAAATTTGGTAGTATTTGGCTTGCTAAGTAGTGTTAGTCCCCACAGTGACAACTGAAAGATTTGTGGTTTTTTTCCCTATCCAGACCCGAATTCTGGTGACTCATGGCATCAGCTTCCTACCTCAAGTAGACCATATAGTTGTCCTGGTAGATGGCAAAATCTCTGAAATGGGATCTTACCAAGACCTTCTGAAACAAAACAAGGCCTTTGCAGAATTCCTGCGAAATTATGCACTGGATGAAAACATTGAAGAGGACGAACCAACAAGTACAGTGTTGTTTTTTCTTAAAACATGTCTTTTTCTGTCAACAAGATTACAGATATTTTCTCTGTAAAGTGCCCCCTGGGTCTTCATGACAACCTTGCATTTGCCTTTCTGCACTACCGTGAAAATTATTGTCTGTGGCCAGGTCTGTGTTATTGAGAAATGTTTTCAAAAATTCCTTTCAAAATTCCATGTGGTTTGTCCTAGAAGAAAATCAACTCTTATGGTAGAAATTATTTGAAACTCGGCAATTTATTTTACAATTAGCAAGGCCAAACTCATCAGGAAAACAAAGTAGCCAAAAAAACCCCAGCCTTGCTATCAAAGGGGCTACCCAGAGTCTGGTGTGTTTTCTCTTTATCTGTGGTTGTTTTCTTTTTTTTCATGTAGCTAAGTTCAAACAACATTTTAATCTTGGCTTACTTTTCAGCTTGATTTGATTCTGACAAAATGGTACAAGATTAAAGCATTTTGGTAAATGTTTCCCCTGTGTGACAGTGTTCCCACGCTCTTTGATTGCAGCCCTGCTGCTCTCCAGCCAGGCAGAGGGGAACACACACGACATCTTCCAGCAGCAGCAGGGGCTTGCAGGAGCTCCTGACGTGACTCCCCCAGCCCCAGATCATGCCTAGAACACACTTTATAAGTGAATTTAGCTGAAACCAACTCTGACACTATTGCCTGACATTCTGATGTGTTAAAGGAATGTGATGTAAATGTGTTTGGCAGCCAACCTGCCTCACAAGATCTTCGCAATTATATTCAGAGAAGCGATGCACAGAAGTAAAACCGGGGGGGATTTTGTGCACTATGATTTTCCTGCTGTGGTATTGTTTTTCATGACTCTTGCTTTGCATAGCCACCTTTTCCTGTGCTTTCTGCTTTATGGGGCAGAAAATCTGAGGTGTGATCTTGTCTTGCAGTGCTGGAGGAGGAAGAAGTCCTGCTGGCTGAAGACACCCTCAGCATCCACACCGACCTGGCAGATAATGAACCAGTGACCAACGAGGTCCGCAAACAGTTCCTTAGGTAAACATGAGGTTCATGTGTTTCTAATCTCTGTCTGGGGTGAAACACATCTGAAAGATGTTATATCACATACTCCTTCTCCATCTGGGCTTCAGTTTGCTTAGTTTCCTCTTCCAAATACATTGGTTTAGTGTCCTTTTGAAAAAAAAAATGTGAAAGGAGATCAAACATCTATTCCTGCAATCCTCTTTTGAATCTGAACTGAACCAATTTCTTTAAGCAGCTCTCTGGTTCTCAGGTAACACTGCTGTATGTATTTACCTACTCAACACTAAACTGCTGCCAGTTATGTTATAAATAAACCCTTTGCATTTCACCTTTCCCTTGGGAATCTTAGAAATCTTTAGAATTTTTTATAACCATACCCGTAGATCTGTCCAGCTACTTTTGATATGCAAACAGAGAAGCTCAGGGTTTAGCTTGAAATGTCTGCCTTGCCATGAAGCCTCTAAAGGCCTTTCCCAAAGAGCCCAGGTCCTGCCACAGCCATTCTTAGATGCTGTATTTCTGACATCACTGAACATCCAGAGGGGTGGTACAAGCACCCACATCTGTGAGCGAGGCTGGCATGGGAACTCAGTGGAAGGGCTGGGAATAAGTCCAATCCGCTGCATCCCAGTCATGCCTCAGCACTGCCTCAATATGCCCTTTTTCTCCTAATGACTCTTTTGTTTTAACCAGGCAACTTAGTGTAGTGTCTTCTGAGGGAGGAGAATGTCCCAACAAAATGTCAACGAAACGAAGAGTCTGTGAGAAGAAGCCAGCAGAGCCTCCTCTGCCAAGAAAAAATGCTAACGAGAAACTTATTCAGGCTGAAACCACTGAAACAGGCACGGTATGGTTTGATTCCCCCCCCTCCCTTTTGCTACATTTCTGTTTGAAAAAGAATAATTTTTATTTTAACATTTGATCCAGTTCTGTTAAATGTGTTGTATAAATCACGACTGCAGGCTTTAGGCCTTAATCTGGTGGCCACCGATCATTCAGATTTAGGATTTTGGCAGAGGTTTTGGCACCCAGCAAGAGCTATATACTTACGGGAAAAAAAAAAGAAAAAAAGAAAAAAATCCCTTCCAGCTCCCGTCACAGTCACTTGATACCGTCCCTGCCTTTGCCTTGCAGAGCTTTCAGCACTGTTGGTTTTTAAACTGTTTGGCTGCTGCTGGGTCCAGCTGCAGCGGTGGGTTACACGAGCCAGCTGCCTGCTGTGTGCCAGAGGGTCTGCTCTGCCTAAATACCTGCCACCCCCATCCGAGAGCATTTTGTGCTTATAGGTACAAAGGGGCTGTATTCCTCCTGAGCAGGGCCAGGGAGTGAAACGGGGACAGGGAAAAAGAGAAGATGGGAACACAAAAGTAAAAGAAAGGGACATAAAGGAGCAGCAGAAGGAAGAGGAACAAGGAGGTTTGCTTAAAGAAAGCCCCTTCGCTCCACTTCAGATGGCTCAGTGTGTCCTGTTTAGTCTGATCTACTGGTCCACGGCACAGATATGTAATTAATTTTTTCTGTGGATTGTTTTAGCTTTCAAAGTCCCTAATCAACAACACTTTTTTTTTTTACTATTCCTTCTTATGCTTTTTTTTAAAGCCTGAGTTTTTTCCTGAATCTATCTCTTTTGGCTTCTCTGCCTTTTTGCACTACCTTTGAGACAGCACCCTTACTCTTTGCCACAAGCATCATCTGTTTATATTCCTGCTGGGGTGCACCAGCATTTGGTACCTCATTTAAGTTGCTGTGAAGACACAGAATGGAGGCATATTCAGCACTTTTCCTGAAATAGGCCATTTAAAGTAGTCCTGAGCACAATAGCCTGCCAAGTTGCTTCTTTTGCGTGAAAAACTTGGCTTCTGTTCTTGTTACCCATCCTTTGCTGCTATTTGATCAGCCTCTTTTCTTTCCCTTTTCTTCCCCCCTCTGACATAGTCTTAAAAACTAAAACCCCACGAAACTAATGAAATACAGTTCCTCAACAAGGAGGAGAAGAGTATTTCAGAGAAGTTTCTGGCTTATTCTCAAAGTCATCGCCCTGACGTGGAGCTCAGGCAGATGAACTGTTCTCTGTGGTGTGTTAAAGCTTGGGCAGTTTTGAACTCAGCAGTTCCCCTGACAAAGAATCTTTTTTTCCTCCTGATTCTCTCTAAACTCCTGCTTGTGTGAGCTGTACAAACCAGCGTTTGGTGTGTGATTTTGCAGGTGAAGCTATCGGTGTTCTGGCAATACATGAAGGCTGTCAGCCCTGTCCTTTCTTTAGCAATATGTTTCTTATATTGCTGTCAAAATGCTGCTTCCATCGGGGCCAACGTGTGGCTCAGTGACTGGACCAACGAGCCGGTGGTAAATGGGACTCAGCACAACACAGCCATGAGAATCGGAGTCTATGCTGCCTTGGGCCTCTTGCAAGGTGAGAGCAGATAAAATCATGATGTCTCAATGGTTAGGGAAGAGGAATTAGGCAGAAAAGCCACGGTACCAGTTGCCAGTGGTCCGAAAGGAGAATAGATTTATATCAGATATTAGGAAGAAATCATTTACTGTGAGGGTGGTGAGGCCCTGGCACAGGTTGCCCAGAGAAGCTGTGGCTGCCCCATCCCTGGAAGCATTCAAGGCCAGGTTGGATGGGACTTGGAGCAACCTGTCTAATGGAAGGTGTCCCTGCCCATGGCAGGGAGGTTGGAACTAGATCATCTTTAAGGTCCTATCCTAAGCAAGGGAGGTAATGTAACCTGGCGCTGCAAAGTCTGAGCTCAGCCCAGTGCTTAATTTTGTTGTGAAGCCCTCAGAGGGGGTTGAACAGGTGACATGGAAGCTTTAGAGAGGTAAGTTGGAGAGAAAACATGAAAATATTTGGTGTAGTTGTAGTATTAGGAGTTTATGGAGGCTTGTGGAAAGCAGAGGGAGGATGGTTGTGTGCCTGTTTTACATAGACAGGATGGTGAAATCCTGCAGGATGCGTTCCTCTGCCTTAGGCAGCAATGCCGTAGTGCTGATGTGCACGGTAAGAGAAGGGTGGACAGGGAATACAGTAAAGCAAAAAAAGCTTCAAGCTCAACAGTAACAGCCAAGAATCAAGGAGCTGTGAATTGGGAACATCATGTTCATGGATTAACACGTCTCCTCCTCACCCACCAGGGCTCCTAGTGCTGATCTGCTCCTTCACGCTGGCCATGGGAGGCATCAACGCCGCCCGGACGCTCCACGCTGCGCTGCTGGAGAACAAATTTCACACCCCACAGTCCTTCTACGACACCACCCCGACCGGCCGCATCATCAACCGCTTCTCCAAGGACATCTATGTGATCGATGAGGTCATCCCGCCAACCATCCTGATGTTCCTCGGGACGTTCTTCACCTCCGTATCGACCATGATTGTAATTATAGCGAGTACTCCGCTCTTCGCCGTGGTTATAGTTCCACTCGCAATTCTGTACTTCTTTGTTCAGGTAACTGGAACAATATCTGACTACCATTGTAACCTTATTCCATTCCTTTTTTTTTTGTTAGCAAAAACAACATTAATTTGGGGGAAAATTGAAATATCTGGAGGAGCTACATGTTTATGTAAACAAAATATTATTTTACTTCTCTCAGAAAAAGAAATGTCCCGTGTGGTCATGAAATAAATAGGCATAACCTTTTCTAGCTTTTAAGTATTAAAAAGTAAGCCTACTGCTAGAGACAGAGCTGCAATACGTATCAGTATATTAAAGTGTGAATATATTTGACATACTGACAAGTTTTTAAGGTGGTGAGGAGGTAGAATATCAAAAATAGAAAGCAACGATTGTATTGATTTCTGAGCGAAAATGAAGCGTATTTTATAGACTGTGAATAGAGACGTGATAATGGAGGTGCAAATGCACATTTTGTTTTCTTGGAAAATAAGGCTTCTACAGATGGATCCATTTTGTTAGGTTATATTAGCTAAATTTAAAGGGACATAAATAAATTCAGCTTACAGTCTACAGAAATTGCAGTTACCCAGTGCTCTGTTGTGGAAAGAAACAAAGATAGCTTTCTTGAAATTCTTCTTAATTATAGAAGACATTTCAGAGGGTTGAAGTGCATTAGTAACAATCTCCTTTAAATCCTTAACCTAAGAAATTCTTCACTGTTAATTAAAAGAGACAGTATTTCACGTACCCTTCAATTTTCTCTGAAAAATGGCAGCGATTCTACGTCGCCACCTCCCGCCAGCTGAAGCGCCTGGAGTCCGTGAGCAGATCTCCCATCTACTCCCACTTCTCAGAGACAGTGTCAGGGGCCAGTGTCATCAGAGCCTACAGGAGAGTGAAGGCCTTTGTAGACATCAGTGATCTGAAGGTGGATGAAAATCAGAAGAGTTACTACCCTGGGATAGTATCAAACAGGTAACAGGCGCATCATTTCTTGTTTCCACTTAGATAATCCCGTGTTTGCAAAACTGGTCCAAGGAACCTTTTGCCACTGTGCTTACATCTGCCTTCTCCCCAGGTGGCTGGGCATTCGAGTTGAGTTCGTGGGGAACTGCATTGTCCTTTTTGCTGCCCTTTTTGCTGTGATTGGTAGGAACAGCCTGAATGCTGGCCTGGTGGGACTGTCAGTGTCTTATGCGCTACAGGTACATGTTACAGCTTTCTGCTCATTGGTGGGTTTGCATTTTTGTAGATGATATGGATATATTAGCAATAATTTAAGTGCTTGTTAACGCTGAAGTTAATAAGGAAATAATAAAAATGAGTTGTGGGATGTCTGGAAACTAGAGAGTTACAGTGAAGGCTGGCAGATCATCAGCAAGCTCACATGCAGTAGGCTTTCAGGGCACTTAGAGAGCATCAATGCTGTTCTGCACCCCAGTATCCCCAGCAGTGACACACAGGAAGCTCAGAAAGTGTCAGTTGCACCCACCAAGAACAGGTCATTTGGGCAGCAGGGGTTTAACATGTCCTGCATCATTCCTGCTATGTAGCATATTGGTGTGTCCAGGCAATCACAGGCAGTTCAGTAGGATTCATAATTAGAAAAGGTAAACTGTACTGACCCAAGCTGTGGACAGTTCAGCAGATTTAATGGCCTCACTCTTGCCAGAAGAATTTTAGATATCATGAGTGTGCAGGATTGCTGCTGGGAGTTTCCCAGTGAGACCCATGATTTGGGGAATGACTTCCAACCGACTTTTTTTGAGAGAGCCATGTATTAAATCATTGTGGGAGGCATGTGCTTCTTCACATGAGTACCTGATAATCTGTAGACTCCTTGTCCCAGTAGTAACTGTATTAACATCAATACAAAGGCAGTTATTTCATTTGTAATATGAATGTGAATCCACGTCTGTCCTAGTTAGAACAACTGGGACCAGTTCATCACTGGATGGGTGTAACCCAAAACTGTGTATTCTATAGCCTTCCATGCCATTGCCCAGAAACGTCTTAATAGCAGTGTCTGCTGTTGCTGTTATTATTGTTGTGGTTGTTGTTGTTGTTGCTGTTGTTATTATTAGTAGTATATCTGTTGTTCCTCTGGGGGTGATATTTTATTCCTTGTCTTCTCCAAGGTGACCTTGTCTCTGAATTGGATGGTCCGAATGACTTCTGAACTTGAAACTAACATTGTGGCTGTGGAAAGAATAAAAGAGTATTCAGAAACTGAAACAGAGGTCAGCTGCCAAGGGTCAAGTGTACTCAGCAACAACCATGGTGAAATTTTAATGCGCACATTTACGTGGTCTTTCTTCAGACTCCTGAGAGACAGTTCCTGCTCTGAGAGTTATCATTTAACCTGAACAAATGTCACGCTCTGAACTGTAATTTATGCTATCACAGCTCCAAATTATTATTGCTGTCATGCAGCCTGTGCTTAGCATCTCATTTTCTGCTGCTGTGAGTGGCTAGCACAGGAGATAAGTTTCACATCAGAATCTTGGTCCCTTTGGGTCTGAAGTGTTTGATGCATAGTCTTACCTGCATGATTGGTGCTGTGATCCTGCTAGTGAGCACAGCTCCAGTACAATTATCAGGCCTCACACGTGTTTTCAATAGTATTTCTATTTAATCAACTTAATCAGTCCTCACCTCCCGTGAGAGAAGAACATCTCTAGGAACACTGTACTGCTAATCCAGGAAAAGCATCCAATCATCTACCTTTGTTGCCAAAGGCTTTTGAAGGTGGCAGATGGAGCTATGCCAGGAAAGCTGCTGCTCTCTGGACACACTGGGGTTTGTTAGCCCTGTGTACATACTAAGAACTAGGAAATGGAGGACCTGAGGAGAGCTGCAGTGTGTGGTTCTGGAGATCAAGTGTTTAATCTGGAAGCTAGAAGGAAGCTAGACAAGGTGCATGATACATGTTATAAACCAGAGCTCAAACTGGCAGGAAACCAGCAGTGTTCTATTAAAGTTAATAGGAAAAAATTATATCCATTGAGGATCCAGCCCTTTGTGCTCAGACTTTTTTTCTTGTAAACTTCACATCAAAGACAAATGGGTAGATACTTGGAACCCATGTTTTTCCTGCATTATTATGAATCTATTTGATAATGGATATTTGATTTATCAGTTTAAATGTTTGTACCTGGGTTTGAATTTTTTTTTTCTTAAACCTTTATGAGACATTTCTGACTTGTGTTTTCCTTAGGCTCCCTGGATCATTGAAGGCAAGAGTCCCCCAGAAGACTGGCCATCCAAGGGAGAGCTGGAGTTTGTGAATTACTCAGTGAGGTACAGGAAGGGCCTGGACCTGGTGCTGAAGGGTATAAACCTCCAAGTCCACGGTGGGGAAAAGGTGAGTTACCAGCTGGATGTCTTTGCTAGAACTTTGTTCTGAGCCTCTGGTGACAACCACGGAGTAGAGGAGAGGGTCTGCAAGCACACTGACCCCAGTGGTGGAGACCTCCTCCAGCTGGCAATGCAGGAGCAGCAGTGACAACTGTGCTGTCCTTGTGCCAGCATCCTGCAGGCTGGAAGCAGTAGCACCAATTGCATGGGACTTTCTGGACTTTCCAAGTTCATTTGGCAACAGGCTTCCCATACACTGTGTAGGAAGTACCAGTGCAAGTGACAAAAATTCAGTGACAAGAACACTTTTCTGAAGCAGTGCAGATGGGAGAAGGAATTCCAGCTTCTTCTGCTCTCTGACTTTCCCCGTGAATTTTTTGGCATGCAAGGAGATGACAGTCTTTGCTTTCTTAATCAGGAAATGGTCTTTCTTCTGAGAGATTCATTTCTTCATGCTTCATTGGAAAGTTCTGGGGTTTGCCTGCTGGTGACAGAGCAATTAGCATGGGAAAGTCCTCCCCTGAACAGGCTGTTATTAAAAGAGAAGAGAATTATCCTTATACTAGGCAGACAGGATGACAGCATCCTTCTGGCATGGAGATACACATACTTACCACGAAGTATGACCCAAAAGTCTTTGTTTCTTGTCCTTGAGTGACTGGACTCCTACCATGGGCACTCCAACTAATCACCCAAAGTTACACAGAATGGCTCAAGGCCTGTACATATTTATATGGAATATTATTCCAATTACAGGAATGACCACAAGTACTTTACAGTGTATTCCCAGGATTACTAGTGAAGGATTTCTTAGATTCAGATATTGTGTCAAACCTCTTCAAGGAATCTTGGGGGGTTGTTTTGGGGGTTTTTTGCTGGGTGTTGTTTCCTTCTTAACCATATGCTTTGTTGTTAAACCTGCAATTTGTTGTAGATTGGAATTGTTGGCAGAACCGGAGCAGGGAAGTCCTCCATGACGCTCTGTCTCTTTAGGATCCTGGAAGCTGTAAAAGGGGAAATTAAAATTGATGGCGTGAAAATTTCAGAAATTGGTCTCCATGACCTTCGATCGAGGCTAACAATTATTCCTCAGGTACTGTTTCTGTGTGTCACAGGAAAGGAAGGATCTCTAACAGCTTAACAAACCGTAAATAATGGTTTATCCACAGAGGAAAATGCTTTGTTACACTTAGAAAATTGTTTCAGAAAAACAAACTGTTTATACTTTAAGTGGTTCTGTCTCCCCCACCTTATAGGCTGATGCTGGGTGATAAAACAGGATTTAGGATAAACCATCTTTACAGTTGGAACTTGAAGTGTGCATAATGTAATGTATTGTCAGAGTGGATGGGGTTAGGAGGTGGCCTCCCTGCAATGCAATGGAGACCTCAAAAGTAACTCATAGTATCTAAAACATAGTATTAAGACAGCTAAAGCACTTGTCTAATGAGAACTGGCTTTATATCCAGGATCCTGTTCTCTTTTCTGGAACATTGAGGATGAACCTGGACCCATTTAACAAGTATTCGGATGAGGAAATATGGAAAGCCCTTGAACTGTCTCATTTGAAGAGGTTTGTCAGCAGTCAGCCATCCATGCTGGACTATGAGTGCTCAGAAGGTGGAGAGAACCTTAGGTAAGGAATGCTTGGACTAGGACACACAGTGAGCTCTCCTTCAGCTGTGGCAGTGTGGGACACCTGAGCACAGGCTGACACTGTGGTCTGGTGTGTCTGAAATGGTTTAGCCCCCTATTCCTTTTCCAAGAAAGCCTCTAAGGTTCAAACATTTGCCTCCTGTTCTGCCTCTGCCACAAACGATCTGATTCTTCTTTGCTTCCCGGAAGGATTTTTCCCAAACTAAAATCCCATCTTATCAGTAAAGAAAGAAGTTTCAGGATGACAAGACAGTAGGGACAGGCAGTCCTTTAACACAGTTTGGTAGGAAGGGAAATGCCCTGATAACATACACAACTGTTGTACTGAATAAGAGTCCTCTGCCTGACACTTTAGCAATGTTTATTTTCCCTTATTATTTGGAAGACCCATGAAGACATGACTGGGGATGATAAAAATGCCATGTTTTGATATGCTTCATTGGCTTCCGAGGCTGTGGTGTCACCAGATTATGCCTGTGATGAATGTTCAGCTCCTTCCTCATCCTGCAGACACTCAGACAAAGACTAAGCCTAGGCTGTGTTTCTGGCAGAGGAGGAAGTCTGGCTGCCCATATATATACATATATTTATTTTTTTTATGGTAGAAAGGATTTGCAGCCTCATAACATTTTTTTTTCCTTTTTATTAGCATTTTTCTTTTTTTTTTTTTCTAAACAACTCACAATGTTGTTAGAACTGTGAGTGTTTCTGAGAGCTTGGGCAGAAGCATTGTCATCATTAGTTGCCCTGGCTTTTGTCATGATGATAAAAGGGACATTTGGTGGCTTTGCCAGCACTGGGTCAGGCAGTAACACATCACTCAGTCAGTGCTGGCATGCTGCAACCTGTGTGTATTTAGCGAGGCTGCTTGCTAAACATTCGGGGGTTTTTTGGGTAACTTCACCCAGTGGGTGACCTGCTCCAGCACGGGTGATTGTGAGCTGTGGGGCCTCGCTGGTGAAAGCCTGTGTGTGTTTGCAGCGTGGGCCAGAGGCAGCTCGTGTGCCTGGCCAGGGCCCTCCTGCGCAAGACCAGGATCCTGATCCTGGACGAGGCAACGGCGGCCATCGACCTGGAGACGGACGATCTCATCCAGATGACAATCCGGACCCAGTTTGAGGACTGCACGGTGCTGACCATCGCACACAGGCTGAACACAATCATGGATTACACGAGGTACAGTCTCTCCTGGTGCGTCGTGGGTTTGCTGGGGATGTGAGGCAGCACCTGAAGGGGTCGGGTTTGTCCCTAGATAGGCACACTGATGCTCTTGCTGGGCAGTATGTAAGCAACGATGTCTAAGCCATATAATCCCAGAATATCCAGTCCTGACTTTGGCTCTGTTGGCGTAAGAAACAGGTTCTATATTCAGTAACCAGAGCTGTGCAGGTGACACTGCCCAGCTGCACTCCTGGCACTGTCAGGAAGCTTATGCAGCCTTGTTAAACCAGCAGCTGCTGTAACTTTTTCACTAACAGCATGTCATATTAATTACTTGAAAATATATTAGTATACTTCATGAGCTTTTATCTCCTTGGCTCTCTGGAACTGTATTTTCCAGAACTACCAGCGTGACACTTTTTCCCCTCTTATTGACCCAGGAGATAGTGACTGCCCTCTACCTTTTTTAGCCAAACAGCAGCTCAGGGAGAATGTTTATCATCTGTGTGAAAATAATTGAGGAAAACAAAGGTGAGGTAAAGATTAGAGCAGTTTGCTTTGTGATAAAAACAGGTATCACATTTCTTGCGAGGAATTCTCTGACACATCTTCCCCCTCCCTCCTATTTTGTTTTTCACAGGGTTCTTGTTCTAGACAATGGAACCATAGCTGAATTTGACACACCTTTAAACCTTATAGCAGCAAAGGGCATTTTCTACAGTATGGCCAAAGATGCTGGACTGGCATGAAGAGAAGACCTCTTGGGTTTTGGTTTGGTGTTTTTTAATCTTACTGACTTGCCACAAAAGTGACTTGTGAATGTACTGTAATTTTACAAAACAGTTTTTGTAGTAGACTCAACTTGTGATATGTGAACAAAGTATTTTACAATTACAAGGACCAGAAAGTGAATTTTATATTTTTAAATATTTTCTATATACATAAAGTATTTTATTATATGATTTTTTTTTCCCAAAGAAGGCCAAACATTCTGCCAAGAAAATGTATGTACTGCAGGGCAATAAGTACTGCATTCAAGTTTGTAATTAGTAAATTATATTAATGGTACAAAATACACTTGGTGTGTGTGTTTTCTGCATAAGGATTCATTGGGTTTGAAGTGGAAAACAGGCCCAGTTAAGTCGTGACTCAGCTGAATAATAGTGAAATGATGTGTAACCTCTGAGTGGTTCCAAGCTATTCCTTTCAATATTTCCCCAGGGCAAGGGAGTTGAATGTTGCAGCTTCCAGGCTGTGAGCTATCCCAGGACCTTTGGGATGCCTGCCCAGGGCAAGTTCAGCATTATAAAATTCCTCTTCAGCATAAGAAGTAACATGTATTTAAAACTAAACCTACAAATGGCTTCATATAAATCATTAACCACACAATTTTTTCCAATTCAGTAGGCTCCACACAAGCCTACAGGGACATGATTGGCACAGAAGTACTAGAATTTTGCTGTATCTCTCTTAGGTATGGAGTCACCATGAGTAAGTCTCCACTTTAGCTGAACGTGCATGCTGAGCTGGTGTGTATTTAGTTTATCTTGTTCAACTCCTTAATCACCTGAAATAATGTGTGATTTGTTTTACAGTAATAAATATCTATTTTATTACTGATAACCAGGCCTCCTCAGATGAAAGGATTCCTCTGTTCAAACAGTATTTGCTGCTAGAACCTCTTTTGCTTTAGTTGTTTTCTTCCTACACCAAGCACTCCACAAACCCATTGGCAAGAAAAAAATTTACCAGGAGTCAAGCGCAGAAAAAACTTTGGGAAGACAAAAATAATAATTTATTAATCCTTACAAATTATACTTCTTAAATAGAAACATGAATCTGCAGCCAAGCATTCATTAGGCATTAACATTTCATATAGCAGAGGACAAAGCAATGAATTATTTATCACACACAGAATGTAGTGGTTATACACTGATGGGATTGTTAGGAGTGCTAATAGTGTCTTCGGTGTATAAACTGCATAAGACACAAAAATATTCCTGGGAATGCATAGATAGGGGTCAGCATTTGTGCAAAATCTTTGACCCAACAGCCGAGCTTTCCTCTGGTGGCTCTGGCTGGTTTAACCCTGGTACCCTCCTGGATTCAGCTGGTGCTCAGACCATGCCTGACCCATCCTGTGCTGTGTGCCAGGGAGAAAGCAACAGCCAGGGTGATGCAAGGAACGATGATTTTGTTATTCCATTCTACAGAAGTTAATATTCCACCAGAAAGCTGATATGAAAATCATATTTTGCCAATGCCTCGGGCTGTTTGACCTCCAGCACTTTTGCAGAAGAGGCTGTTTTGATGCGACAAAATGTTTTATATTCACCTCAGGAGACTGAACGTCAGCCGAGTGAACTGGCACAGAGGAAATCGGGGTGTTTGCACCGATCTGTGCTGCGGGTGAGCAGCGGCCATCCCGCGGACGGCAGGCTGGGAGCGGGCTCCCTCTTGTGTGCTCAGTCCCTGCTGCAGGAGCCGCTCCCTGGCACAGAGCAGCGAGCACGGCCCGGGGCGGGTGAGTTCCCCAGGTATCGGCTGTGATACAGGTCACTGCTCTCCTGTGCTCTGGGAAAGGGGCCGAGGCTGAGGTTGGTGCCCAGCCCCAGTCAGGGGGAGTCACCTGGAGCAGTCGGAGCTCCGGATGCAGCGCTGGCCTTGGCGTTGCCCCCGGCTCGTCTGGGAGGCTCCCAGCTCAGCACACCTCGGCTATCGGGCAGGTACAGACACTGTACAGCTTCTGAACTCTTAGACAAGACAAAGATAAATTCCTTTGGTTGCTGCAGTTTCCAAAGAAACTGCGGGAGGGGGGGAAGGGGAAGACGAAGAAACAGGAAAATTCAGTCCAGTTTGGTGCGTTCTGTTTGCCTGTTACATCTCATACTTTAGTCTGCTCATCTAATCCACAGCACCCACTTTTCACTTAAGCTACGAGAGAACTCTTCATCAAATGCAAGTGGAGAGACTAAATACTAAAATCCTAAAAAAAAAAAATCAGATAAAATCCAGCTCTTAAATACTTTTCAATTTCTTTATTCCAGAATGTCACAGCAAATTAGTCAAATTCTGAATTTTAAGTAACTGTGGTTTTGTTTGTTTTTTTTTTTTTCAGTAAACAACATGGGTAAACACAAGTCATAGGGAAAAAAAATAAAATACATTGCATAGGAACACAGGAAGATTTCATATCAGCCCAGAAATCACTGGGCACTTCACTAGTTTCTTTTCACACAGGCAACTTTATAGGTTCAAGATGCAATCTTTCTCAGGAATGCAGAGGCAAAAGGAAAATAAAATTACAATTTTGTGCTTTTAAAAGGGGAAATTAAAGCAGCATTGGAGAAATGTCAATACAGTAAGAAGAATAGGATTTTAAATTGCACATGTCAATGCTATATACTGACAGACAACAATAAAAGGGATTTTGGTTGAGAGCATATTTATTATTTGGATAATTACTATCACTTTTATTTTTAACCTGAGAAATGGGGAAAAGTGTAAACAGGGATTAAGAAATCACAGGTAATAAGTCACTTGATAGTATTCAAACGAGACATAGTTTTGTGCTTCTTCCACACATTGAAACCCTTCTGGTTTTTTCCTTCTAAGTAAGATATGACTTAATATACACAATCTAAAAAGGGAACATTAATGGTAATGGACTCAGTACAAACACTAAATGGGCTTCGTGGCAGGTTCTTTAGCTTGAGTACCTCTGCTATTTTATAGCAATCAAATTATTAGAACAGCTTAAGGTAAGCCTTTCCCTGAGAGCTGCTAACTCTGCAGTGTTTGAAGATTATCTTTTTGTAAGGAAAAGTGTCGCATTAACAGATAGTTCTGCCAATACTTCCTTTGCATTGAGCTACTTTCATATCAGACTCACTGCTCTTAGATTAACTAGAAGCTGTAACTGTGCATAACCACTTTAATTTATTTCCAGGTTAACAAAATAGATTTTTTTCACATCATTAGCCCTTATAGATATTGTATTTCAAACTTAATTTTAAAATGAGAGATACAAATATTTTGTTTTATTCCTTGAACAATTAGTATGTCAGTTCTGATGCCTTCTTGTTATAACCACTTCGTTCAGAAAGTGTTGGGACTCTGAAAAGTAAGTTTTTGTCGCTTACTGTTAGAACAAGCTCCAATTCTTGGAAATCCTGTAGCCTTGCAACATCTTTGTCCTTTAAATAAATAAAATAAGTAGTTAGGTGATACTGTCTGTTAATTTTGCAGAGGTAAGTTAAAACTATCTCATACTAACACATGTATCTATAAATACGACAATTCTTTACAGTAAGCTGGAAAGCAGACATCCTGTTGCATCTTATATTTATTTTGGGATCCTATTCAGCTACTCACTTAAGTCTATTTTTAGAAGGAATGCAACACTGATGGTGAGTGCAAGTGATTAGAGGAATTGCACTTGTCAAGACCTACTGCATGCCACCCAACTCCTCTTTTTTTCCTGCTTGATAATTCTTAGAAGCTCATGAATTGATACTTGCATCTACCAAAGAAGGTCCTGCATGCAGCTTCCTCCAGAGCAGCCCACTAAGGCCAGCTCTGGGCCCCCCACAGCCCTGCTCTGCTGCCAACAGCATGACACAGAACTGGGGTTTTGTCACCTCAAGGAACAGTAAGTGTCCTGAAGTGATTAGAGCTGGATATAAAAACTCTTTTCAACAGTAACTGAAGTTGGCAAGTGAAAGAATTCCTTGTGTCTTTTGCTTTTCCCTCCACTTCTTGACTAACACAGAATAAGTCATCCTATAGTCAGTGAAGATGCAGCAGGGTGAAGTCTATTACTCCTAATCAGATTTGGCCCACGAGTGACGCCAACAATGCTCTGCAAGGATTTCAGAGTGAAAGAGAGGTCAGTGGTGAGTTGGTAAAACAGGTCAGCAGGTGCCTTTTGTGTTTGCTGCAGGGGTAAACGTCCATTGAAGTAAGGACAGTTCCGTTCAGAGACCTGCACTGAGTAATTCTGAAACATCTCTCTGTTTGTGCAAGGACTCCAGCCAGGCCTTGATGAACTTGAAGAGCTCGGCTGAGTTCTGCAGGCCTTTTAAATGCTGATGGCAGCTCACAAAATCAGGTGAGCCTAACCAAATGGTTATGAAAAGAAACTGGAGAACCTTTTTACTTAACAGAAAACCAAAACAGCTGCTCAGTGTTGGAAGTTAAAGGAAGGTTTTTCATTTTGTTTTTTTTTTTCCAATGTAGGACTACGCAGGTGACCCAAAAATTATCCCTTTATAACAGTAATCTAAAAATGTTTTTTATAAGTTAATGCACTTCAAAATGTAGAGTTCTTACCTTTCTCAACATTGTATTTGGTAATTTTCTGATCTTCTGTACGTGCTCGGGGTTCACACCCAGCTCATGGCAACTCACTCGGAGCAGTTCCTTGTAGGTCAGTTCTTGTCTGTCCAGTTCAATTTCAATGAAGTCATTTTCTCTAAGATTAGGGTTTTGTATTCTAACTTTAAGCACCAGTTCTATTAGAAATAAAAAGGCATATTAATAGGCAGATGTATAAAGGAATTCAAAATTATAGACTAACTTTTGAATACTTCTGTATTCTATTAACCTTGTTTGTGTCACTTGTAACAACATGTGAATACTTGGAAAGCAAAAACTGGAATTGTATGAGCAGAGTTTTCATTACATTGACTTTCATCAACCTATATGAAAAAAATCATTACAAATCTAATGCAGTGTGTGTGTGGATGTCTGAGCCTTTGCATGAATACTCACCTTACTGGATTTAAGCCAATTTAACAGCAGATTATACTGATTATCAGTTTCCTGAGCAATCCAAGATTGCTTTTATTTACTCTTTTGGTCATCAGTTCAATTCTAATTGCCAACCCATGGCATCAGAACACCTTTTATTTCAAGCATTAAATTCTGAACAGAAACTGGAATTGCAGATTTCCCTCTCTAGGCAGGCAAAGCTTCCCTGCAGAACTGGCAGATCCCAGAACAATTCAGCTCAAGACCTGGGTGCAGACTGAGCCATGTGATGTTCTCTTGAGCTCACCAGCTGCATACTCACGTTCTGTATTTGCAGCCTGGACTATGCTATTTAGAGAATTAGATTACCCTGGGGCCTGTATGCTTTTATGACAATTGAGACAAACAGCAAATGTTTTCATCAATATTTTAATACCAGTTCCAGCAGAAACAGGATACCTGCATCTTTCATTCTCTACAAATATTTCATGAATGTCTAAGCACGGGAACCTGAAAATCTCTGGAAGTGCTGTGAATATGTGTGACCCTGATTAGTCTGCACTGCCCAAGGTGACAGAAGATCTCAGATGAAGTGAGAGGAGACTTTTGCTGTTACCTTGCATATTGAGTGGAAAAGCTCCTGTGAAGAACACAGGCTGGAAGGCTGGCACAGGCCCCACGCAGGAGCCGTTCTCTTGCTGGGGTACGGACTGGTTGGATCCTGCCGGCGAAGGGGGGCCTCTGCTCCACGACAACGGCCCCTGGTAAACAGGAGTTCTCTGGAGGACAGGATGTGAGCGTGGTGGCCCAGCAGGCCCTCGGGGCAGGGGTGGCATGTCCCCATTGGGAGCCCCCTCGGGAGCAGCGTTCCCGTGCTGTGACGGCGCACGTCTGTAAAGCTCCGCGTCAGGCACGGACGGAGAGTCGGCATCGTGCGGCTCAGAATGGGAGACATTCCCGTTCACAGTGGGATCTGGAATGCTGCTACCCGTGGTGTTATAAACATAAGGGAAAGGTGGGTTAGCCAGGTAATTGGGGATGATTGGCAGGTCTGAATCTTGCTTTAGGTCCGGGAGTTCATCGTCTTCCACTGTAAAACAAACAAAACAACATTCTCCGAGACTTATCTTGGGGGAAAAAAAGAATTATTGCTATTGCACTGCTTTATTTCTTTTTTATTATTATTATTATTGTTATAGGGAGGGAGTGGAGTGTTAAAAGCATCAGAGGTTAAAAAATGTATCAGGAAGACCTGCACCTTTTTTTTCCACAGTAAACAGAACCGTGCTCAGGTGTTGCCATACAGTGAACACAAAAGCTGAGTCTGATTCTAGTGATTCTAGGGGTACTAATTCCTTCTAAATGCGGCAGTACTTCTGTTTTGGTTTGTTTAAATCCATAGCAGTGTGTTGTAACACAGTCTCTGGTGGTGTCATTTTCATAATGCATCAGGCAACAAAAAACAAAGGGTCGATATTAAGGCAGGGGATAAAGGGAAGGGAACATGCAGTACTGGGAGAGCTGCAGCATTACCCATTCAACAGCTGGGAGACAACAATGAAAACAAAACCAGACCTGGGAGTACAAAGGGGAGGGGAGAGGTTGTTAATCGACCACATTTCAAATTACTTATCACCTCCAGCAGCAAATCCTACTCTGCTCCAGCAGTTACAAACAAGATAAAGATGCTCTACCAATGTCCTTTAATGAGCTGCTAATTTTCGATTTATTCAACACAGAACATCAGGAAAATTAGGTGTTGATCATATAAGGACTTCCTACAAATTCGAGAGATTTTTTCTCCCATTGCCTTTTTAAAAACAGGAAGCTGTATCTGTCTGCTGCACGGCATTCTTCAAAATAACAGTTTTTCTAATTTGTCAGTGTTTAGAAAAAAGTTTGGCTAGCTGGGTATGGAATTTGTTGGTAATCCTCTTTTCTTAAACTTTGTTTTCTTACCAAGTAAACACTAGAAATCAAGTATAGTTAGTACTGAAATCCAAACACAGTCTCTTTGCATGCAAAACAAAGACTGGAGCACACATGCTTAAAACAGCCCTTTACTAGTCTTTGATGGTCACGTGGCACAGTGATAGGTTACCTCCCAGCATCTCCTTGATCTCTCTCTTGGATGTTAACTGGGCTGGCCTCTCTCCTTTCTTGGTCAGGATGTCCTTGTCTGCTCCTGCGTGCAGCAGATAAGCCACCACGGCCGCGTGGTTCCGCTTACAGGCCCAGTGCAAACATGTCCTGCACGTGGAAAACATTAACTCTGTGTCAAAGCAGATTCATTTCCACTCATTCTTGCTGCCTGTGAGAAGAACAAGACCTAATGCATGTCCAGCAAAATAGGTTTGAATTGCAAACTTCCTTGGAAATGTACACTGGATTCAGAGCCTGCAATGGCTCTTGCTGATGTCATTTTCCCTCGTTCTAATGCTCTTGATACCAATTACCAAAGCAGTGTTTTTAAAGTTCAAGATCATTTCAATTTGTCCTTTCTTAGGCTATAAACTTTGCTGGAAAATTAAATATAAAAAAGAAATCTTGTGCATGCTATCTTAATCTTTGAAAAAATCATCTGTACTTAAAATACTTGTCCGTGTATGTATACATAATCTATTAGGGATACTTCCCTAGGATGCTATTTGTACTCTTTAATTAATGCTGTCAGCGCAAGGACTTGCACTTTTGACAAGTAAATAATGCTTAAAATATTCTATAGTTTCTCAGCACAGTTCTTTGCCCAGTTGCTATTTGCTGCACCAGCAATTCCCCAGCTTTGATCTGCAGACAACTCTAGTTTTCTGCAATCTGTAACTGATGCACAGAACTATGTTTTTCTATGTTTTTTAAATATTATTTGCAGTCACTGACTAGAGAGACATAGTAAGGAAACATCTTAAAAGCTACTAAACTTATTTAAAAGCTACTAAACTTAGTATTGGAGACTTAGACTCACACACATGTAACTTGCTATACAGTCAGACCATCCTTTCCTATCCCAGCTTCTAGAGGTGTTTACCTTTCTTCAGTTTTTATGTTTTAATTCTTTAGCTCCAGCTGAAGGAAACTTCAGAAAAATGAACACACTCAACCCTTCTCCAAGTTTATTTATTTTTTTAAGAATTAAAAGAGATAAATAAACTTAGACGGAGAAAATGTTTTAGTTGAAAGTCCGGCCCCAAAAAGCCTTTTCCACTCTGGGTTTTTTGTTTTGCTGTGGTTTGTGTGTCTATTACAGAACAGCCTTGGCTTTAGTGTCCTCAGGTGGGTGTGAATGAGATGTCAAAACCAAAGCGTTTGTATACATCCCCTGAAACAGCCTGCAGGGTCCCTGCTTGAAAGGGAAAGCCATTTTCAAACTTGGTTTAGAGTCAATAATAAATATTTCTAGAGAGACGTGAACACGTAAAGCCGAGGTTTGTGTTCTGACAGCCTCTGCTGTCTCAGGCTGGGGAAAAAAAAAAAAATCTAACCCAGCACTATAAGTACAAAGTAAGTACACAGTGACCCGGAGAAGGAGGAAAAAACCCAAACCCATCAATACAAAGTAAGTGCACAGCGCCCCCGAGAAGCAGCGAAAGGCGCAGGAGGTGGGATGGGGACCCCTGTTTGAGACCCCGGTTATCGGCCGCACCTCCGGAACAGGGATCGCTCCACAGAGTGTTCCGCGGCGGATCGACCTTTTATTTCCTTCTCAACTGGCACCTCACGTGAGGAGCGAACCCGCGGGAGCGCCGGGGGGGCCCGGGGAAGGGCGGCCCTTACCATCCGTTGACTTCGTTCTGGGAGTTGAGGCCGACCCCCAGCTCCACGAGCCGCCGCACCTCCTCCGCGTCCCCCAGCGCCGCCGCCTCCCGCAGCCGCTCCTGCCGCTCCCGCTCCGCCAGCTCCGCGCCCGCCTCCCGCATCCCCGCCGGCGCCGGGACCCTCGGCCCACACCCCCGCGATGGGGGAACCTATTGCCGGTGACAACCCGGCCCCGACAGCCGGTTCCGGCGCAGCGCAGGGCGGGCGGGGCGCGGCCGCTGCCGCTGCCCGGCGGGACGGGGCGCTCCCGCAGTCATTTAGTATTGTTTAACGTACAAATGCACAATAGAGGGTGTCTCCTGCCCTGCTTGTTGTTCTTGCGCGCTCTGTAATCGTTAATAGAATGATTAACGTTAATAGAATGAGTCGTGGAATCGTAGAATGGTTTGAGTTGGAAGGGACCTTAAAGATCATCTCGTTCCACCTTTCCCCCCCCCCCCCATAGGCAGGGACACCTTCCACTAGGTCAGGTTGCTCCAAGCCCCATCCAACCTGGCTTTGAATACTTTCAGGGATTGGATATATTTCTAGCTCACTGAGTATCTCTGGTAATTTAAGTAAGATTCAGTTAATCCAGTGGTTTTACCCAGGTTAAGGAAACAATGTTATGATGGCCACTGTTCTGCACTAGCCTGCTGCTAAAGAGGGTAAATAGAGGGATTCGGAAAAATTGGTTTTATCTGCTGACTGCCATGAAAGGAGGTACTAAAGAGATTTTTAAGATTATGAGGATTTGGGTTGGGAGGGACCTTGGGTTGGGAGGGACCTTAAAGATCATCTCATCCCAACCCCCTGGCATGGACAAGGACACCTCTCACTAGACCAGGTTGCTCCAAGCCCCGTCCAACCTGGCCATGGACACTTCCACAGGAGCGTCCTGTTGTTCTGCTTAGGAAATTCTCACCATCTTTGTGCATTCTCAGCAGAATCAATTAATCCCCAAGCCCCTGCCCCCCAAAATTAAAATAAAAATCTACAGCTGCCTGCAAATCAGTTGGAAAGATTATAGGTAAGTCCTGCCATTTGCATTGCTTGGTTTGAAAAGCTGGGTTTGGTCGTTGTGGATATGTCCTAAATCAAGTTACAGAACAGTTGGTAAAAATTTCACAACTATTAAAAGTCAAAATAATTATTTTGAACTTCAGTCAGACTTTTCCATTCCAGCCTGCTCTGTGCAGCCACACTGACACGCCAGGGAACTCTGCAGCAGTTGGGCTCCAGGGTACCTGTTTGCTTTCTCAATGCAATCGGAGCAATAGAAAGAAGCTGAAACAGCCCAGTTCTGCCCCAATTTCTGACACAAACACCCGCCTTCCCTCCCGCCCCCAAACCCAGACTGTGGGATATTGACTGAAAATTCATGCCAGTTGTGTGGTGTTGATTTCAATTACACTCTTCCAACAGTTCCAGTGGGTTGTGCAATCATTACAAAATTGCAAAGCTTGAAAAAAGTGATACCTCTCACTGCTGCATAATGGAGGTGTTATGGAGGGATTTTCAAAAGGTAACTCCTCAGGTAACACTGGTGCTTGCACGAAGCCCTCAGTGATGCTGAAAAAGGCTGCTGTGAGTCCTGTAGGTTTTACAGGATCTGCATGAATACAGGCTTCAAGGTCTTAAAAAATATTATTTAATTAAAATTTAATTAATTTCATGCACTTAAGTGGTTCAAATCGATGTTAAGAAATTGAAAAATAGTTGAAAATTGCTATATGAAATTGAGTACATATGAGGCATAAAATCACATCTAAAAAGGGAAAACAACAAAAGGGGCCAAAACTGGTTCCAAGGTTAAACAGAAAGATTTACATTAAATATGAAGGACACCCTGCAACGTGTCAAATATGGGAACAGGCTGCCCAGTGAGGTGGTGTCACCACCCCTGGTAATGTTCAAAAAACATGTGGATGTGGCACTGGAGGACATGGTTTAGTGGTGATGGTACTGTTGATAGTTGGACTTGATGAACTTACAGGTCTTTTCCAACCTAGACTGTTCTGTGATTCTATGAATTCCTAAGGGAATAGCCATAGCTGGAGGCACTCAGGAAGGGGAATACCATCTGCCATAGGCACTCTGGGTGTCAGTAACCGTGCATCAGGAGTGGTCTTGGTTCTGCTGGGGCACAGAGTGGACTGTGATAACCCTCCAGCTGTGCCCAGGGCTGTGTCCTCAGCCTCTCACCAAGCACTGTGTGCCTGGGCCGTGTCCCTGTGTCAGGACAGCACACAGGGCTGGACACAGTCTTAAGCTGCTCCAGGGGAGGTTTAGGTTGGACATTAGGAAGAAGTTCTTTACAGAGGGAGTGACTGGGCATTGGAACCGGCTGCCCAGGGAGGTGGTGGAGTCACCGTCCATGGAGGTGTTCAAGAAGAGACTGGATGTGGCAGTCTGTGCCATGGTCGATTAGGCAAAGTGGTGTTAAGTCAAAGATTGGACTCGATGATCTCAGAGTTCTTTTCCAACCTAGTTGTTTTTGTGATTCTATGACACCACACAGGGCAGGACACTGTCTGCCATGACACCACACAGGGCTGGGCACTGTGTGGCTCCCGCCGTCCCTCACATCGAGCCGCACACGAGTGTCGCTGTTCCCTGTTTCGCCGTTTCTTGGGGGTTCGCCCCCTCCCGCCCCTCAGGCCCCTCAGCCGCCGCTCACCCCGCGGCTCCCGGGGCCGGGCCACGAACCGCGGCCGTGAGGGCCCGGCCCGCGCGGTGCATTGTGGGCAGGGCGAGCGCCGCCGCCATTTTGTCTCTGTCAGGCGCGGCGCGGGCGATCGGGGCGAGGCGGCCGAGTCGGTGTGTGGCGAGGGGGGATTCGGCCAGGACGACACGATGATATCGGCCGCCCAGCTCCTCGATGAGCTCATGGGCCGGGACAGGAACCTGGCCCCGGATGAGAAGCGCAGCAACGTGCGGTGGGACCACGAGAGCGTGAGTGCAGCGGGGCCGCCTCTCCCCTCTCTCCCTCGCTCCGCTCCCGCATCGCGGAGGGCCGGAGGGTTTCTCGGAGCGACATGGGCGGCTTCTCCCGGTCCGGGGGCAGCCGCGAGGGAAGGGGGAAGGGGAAAAAGAATGAGGTGCCGGGCAGCGCGGGGGGTTCCCCATGGTTTGGCAGGGTGCGGGTCAGGCCCTCCGCGCTGGGCCCTGCATGGCGGCCGGGGGCGGGCCGGGCCCTCCGGGCGCGGGAACCGCGCCGGGCCCTCACCGGGAGCAGGAGGAAGAGGAGAAGGGGGAAGAATAAGATCCCGCCACAGCCAGGCTGTTGTTGTGCTGCTGGAGGGACAGCCCCGTTGTTTGGATGTCGGCGGCCGGGGCCGCGGTTAACGGGAACGAGAGGGCCGGTGGTGGCGGAGCTCTCTCGTGGGGAAACACAAATACAAGGCGGGGAGAGAGGGTAAGGTTAAAGGAATTCTGCGCTTCTGAGTAGAAGCTGCTGGCTTGCGCGAAGAGGGATGAGACAGATGTTCGTAGTTTGGAAGACAAATGTCTCTGGATCTCTTCCTGAGGGTGGTGTTGGGGGAGGAAGCAGGAGGGTCCGGGAGTACCGGCTTTAACGTCTGCAGGTTGTAGCTCAAGAAGAACCGTAAGACTTCTGAAACGAAGCTTTGGCTAGGAAAAGCTTGATTCTTTTCATGCCCTCTCAGTCAGAGGAAGGTGGGGGGAGCACACAAACATAAACAGGACTGTTTTTTAGCAGTACTTACGTATTTTTGTTATTGTGGTGATTCATTCATTTTCTGCAATAAGTAGCCCAAACAAGACTTCTAATTATTATTTTATTATTATTCTGCCCAAGAACGGTGGAGCTTTAATGAATGATGACTTTTAGTGACGGCCATCATAGTCATATTGTAAGTTATTTCAGAAAAACTCAGTGGTAGCCACAAAGTTCCTGTAGCTGCTTCTTGGGGAGAGATGAACACTGATGTGTTTTTTAATTTTATTTTCTCTCCGTTCATGATATATTTTTCGAGTTAAAGTGCACACTTACAGTAATTTATCACCTATGCAATGGGAATTTCTGTGGTTTAAGCTGCACAAAGCATTTGGCTCCTCCCCTTTTAGCATTTTCTTGGGATGTTGTTAAATTGGAAGGAGGGAGAAATCCTTGGGTTTGGCTGTTCTAAATTGCATCTTAATCACAGAAGCGGAAATTTCATGTTTTTAAACGAGAGATATGTCATTCTAAGGATGGACAGTACATGTTTGAATTTGCCTTGCAATGCACGAGATAAGGACCAGTATCTGTCCTGCCATAGATTTTGCAAGTGTGAGTCCCTCCCTTGAAAAATGCTGCTGTATAGGTAAACAGTGGGAGTCAGGAGGAAATTGTGAGTTCAGGAGGTTTTCATGACCTTCTTTATGTTTTTCTAGACTTATTAAGCAAATATCATTATTCAGTTAGGTGTTCAGTTACATTTTCTTTTGATTGCGAACTCAAAATAAGAAAGAGTTATATGAAATGTATAAAATGTGAAGTGAATGGCTTGAGCCATGTTGGTCCAGGTAGGACAATTAAGGGGATTGGTTTGGTTTATTCCTTAATGTGAGAAAGACTTTTTTTTTCTTGGTTTTTTTCCCCCTCCTCATTCTCTTTTGACAAGTTTGGATTGTTTTCTTCATCTTCGAGTGAGCAAATCACAGAATATTTTCAGGTTTTTTTTTTCAATTACAGTTTTAGGCTGAAGAGTTTGACTATAATCACTGGACTCTGTCTCTAAGCTCTTGCTCAGTTCTGTTGTTTCAGAAACGGGCCTCGTCTCTCCTTCCCAGCCCTCTGACAGTTCAGACAGTAAGATCTACCCTGTGTCTGAGTCCAGCAGGACTGTTACAGCCTCAGGGTTGAGCCTTCAGTTTTGCAGGAACTGCTGCTGTTTGCTCACCTTTTACTTTTATTTATGAGTTTATGGGATCATAATTAAATACAACCTCTCTGAAAGGAATGTTTTCCTAGGTTTCTGTAGTCAACTGACGAGTTCATAAAAACCAAAAATTACCGTTAAAACACGTGTTCGACTTTCTGCGTCTCCTAAAGATTCAGTTTGCAGTGCTGACATGTTTTAAAACACAGGAAATGCAGATAAGGTTCAAATAGTAACGTTAATTCCTCTCCCTGACTACTCTTCTGCTTTTCAGATGAAATACATGCGCTAATGGCGTTTCTTCTGAGATTAGACATAGATAAACATGCAGCCTTTTCAGTGTCAGCATGTTGTGTTCCTCCCAAAGTTTAGGATTTTGTGTCACATTTCATCACTTTTAGGCATGGAATATTATCAGAAGAAGCTGATCTGTATTTTGTTTATCATTTGGAAATTGCATCTAGATGGCTCTGAGAAACTGGGAGATGCAGTGAAATACAAGATGGGAGTGGAAGAGGAAGGTGTGTGAGCAGTGTGTGTGATAGCTGAGCAGTAATTTGCAGAGCCAGTGAAACACGTTGATCTGTATTGTAAAACCTTTTTTAGACCTAAAGTTCTTACTTTAAAACTTTGACACGATTAAAGCCTTTCATATTTAAAAACTGGAATCCCACTCGCTGTATATTTCAGTATTGCAGCATGTCCTTAGGTGATCAATCCTGGGTTTGGCGTAAAGGCTTTGTTTTATATAGGGAGATAATCATTTGTATCATTTATTTCAGTCTTTCTGCTTACTGTTAAGTGTATTTCTGGAACAGTAACTGTATTGATTCACACGTGGCTGCTCTAATATGGTACCTGCACAAAGCGAGCTCATACGGAAACAGCGATTGCGTAAGAGTTCTGAGGCTGTTCTGTAGCACAGGAGAGCCCAGCATGGACTGCCTGTGCTCTGTGTAAGGCTTTGAAATTGTGGTGCTTCCTTCCAGGCAAAGTCATGTTTTCAGATAGCAGGGAGGGGTGAAGAGCCGGAGAAATAACTGACCCATTATCTCTGATAATGCAGTTTCTCAAAATGAAGGTTCTGTTTTCAGAATATGATGTGATGGTTTTAGGTATTTATGATGTGTTACACTTTTATTTTTATAATACCAATGACCTAAATGCATCTAGGTAGAATTTAAGGACTTAATCCTTCAGGGGATGGAGGGAGAGGACTTAAGTGTTATTTGTTTTGGAAGAATATTAGTAATGGAAGGTTATCTGTAAGAGTGGGTTTGGAAGAAGGGCTTATGTTTGTTTGGGTTTGAGTGGGCGGGCATTGCTCATAAAATATCTGATGCATGGGAGCTTTAATGGTTTCAAGGAACTAATCTGTGTGAAGGAATTTACTAGTTTTTGATGTGTAAGCCATAACCTGCTGGATTTTATTCTCAGTCTTTTTAGTAGGAATTGTCTGCCTAAAGGAATTTGCTTGCATAATTGTTTATCATTGTTAGAGAGATACTTCTCCCTCAGTAAATAGATTTCTTGCAGAAGAGAAGCGTCTTAATGTAGAAGCATTAACCATAGAGAGCTGTCAGTAGCTTCTTTATGTGGGAAAGCTTTGAACTGCTTCCCAAACTCCAGAAGAGCTTGCAATTCTTGTTGTTAACTTAGTGGACATCGAGGTAGAGGATACTACTTTCCCACTTCCAGGAGATTCCAAGGATTAGTGAATTTGAGATGAAGAAGTGGAAAGTTCCAAGTGCCTGTGTGCATTCTGGTGTCTTATCGAAATGTGAGATCCCAGGGGCTTTGAGACACGAGCTGTGGCTGATCCTACTGCAACACTTTGACAGTAACATTTCTGTTACACCTTCTTGGTAGTGGAGTCCTCAGAATAATTCAGCAGAAAGGAATAAATGCTTGTTACCTGCCTAGGGAATTATCCATACTGAACTGCCTTCTGCTCTGCTCCTGCATATATGACATGTGTTTCCATATTACTTGTGCTAAGTGCAGTGGCCTGATAAGCCATGGACAAGTGATGTCAGTTGAAGCTCATCAGTCACCTGTTTCAGTCCTTTAATGGCTCTGTGATGCTTCAGCCATTCCTTGTCCCTTTCTGTTCTTGCTCATCATTGATTATTTGGGACTGACTGTGAGTGCAGTTGATAGTGTGTTCAGCCTGGGAAGGCAGATGCTCCACGTGGTGAAGCTGAGCTGGAAGTAAGATTCTGCAGGATTCTAGCAAGCTGTGTCTTTCTGTTGGTGAGTATAAGGAAATAGGTATGGGAGGGGGAGAAAATTGCTGCAGACACAGTGATCTGAACCACTCAGAAGTGAGTACTTCTCTGCAGGTGCTTCCTAGGAGAGAATGTCGTGTAATTCACTGGGTGCCATCCTAGTGCTGGTAGGAGAAAATTATGGCAGCTTTTCAGTGTGGGCAGGTTTTATCGTTTTGGGTTTGGTTTTTTTTGTGTTTGATTGGGTTTTTAATATATAAATAATTAAACCAGTATGTGACTGTTAAAGCTGCATGTTTTAGTATTGTAGTAACCAATTTTTCACTGTAGCTATCTCTTCATAAGGGGAGGCATTTCCTAGGAGTGCTGCTTCATAAAGCAGTTTTAATAATTTCTGATTTTGGGTGGGAGTGGGGTTTTTTGTTTTGTTCTATGTTGAATAACTTTTCCTTTGCTCCTTTCGTTGGTGCTTGTTTCAGAAGTATTACAGAGCAGTTTGCTTAGTGTTTGAGTTGATAAGAGATACTCTACAACTTTTTAGCAGTATAATATGGTCAGACTGTGCTCTCTGTGTCTTAGGAAATTTGTCTAATCCATCCCTGAAATTTTTTGAAAAGTGCCTTTTCACTGATCCTAAAACTTGAATGTGAGGATGAGAAAATGGAGGAAGAAGCTAATGTAGAGAGGAATTAAGTTTCTGATGACAAGTACAGGAGTTCTTACCAGAAACTCTTCCCTTGAAACATCTTGATATTCAAACAAGGGATGTTGCAGCTTTCAGAGAAGAGAGCAGATTCAGAAATCAGATTTTGTCCAGTATCTTTCTCCTTGCTTCTGAGAAGAAAAAAAAAGTGATTTTATATATTTTCTTAGCTGTTTTTAATAAATTACTTCAAATAGGTGCCAGTGTCCTAACCTGGATCGTGGGAGAAGTATTCACATTATATAATGAGAGATTTTTTTGTTTGTTTGTGTTTTGTGTCCATGGCTTGTCAGTAGAAAGCCTGATTGTTTTTCTGTGTAATCTGTAAAGCAGTCAGTAGAGTTTTAACTTCCGTAGCCTGATTTGCAGTCTGGCAGTTAGCATGGAAAAATAAATCAGACTGATCTTATTTGGGCAATTGGTGTCGCAGGCATTTCAGTGAGGTGGTGGTGTGGGGTAGGTTTGGGGTCTCTCTCCTAACCCCTATTTGTTAAAATACTTCAGATTTTATCTTGGGAAATAATAGGTTGCAAATCTTTGTCCCTGGTGTATGTGAGAGTATCAGATGGTTGTAATAGAAATCACAGTTATTAGATTTGCCAAACATTAGAAATATAAGATAGAGGAGGTGTTGGAAGAATGTCCAGGCTAGTTTTGGATTTACACCTTAGTTAATGGCAGTCACATCTACAAGAATGGTCTAGTGAAGACTTAATTATTTGAAATGTTTATGAAGTTAAGGGTGAAAGGATTTCTGATTTTGCCCTTTTGGCTGTTCTGATGGATAGGCAGGAGATATTTCTGTGTTACGAACTTCAGGAACTGACCAACTTGACTAGCTAAGCCCACGCTCATGGGTGAGGGTAAATAACCTTTTTAACAAAAGATGGTTTTATCCCATCATATGTTAAGTATTTACTCGCTAGACTTAACAGGTTGGTGGTTTTTTTGAACTTTCTGGTGGTGGTTTTCTCTTATCAAAACCTGGCTTGGTAATGCAAAACCAGACTATGCAGAAACAAACCAAACCCTTTCTGAGTTGGCAGGAAACCAGGTTAAAAGGAGTGTCTTCCCTGCCTGCCTGAAGGGGTATATGATGTCTCTTTGCCTCTCATTCCTAAAGTAGGGATTTTTAAAAGCATTGGAGTGGGAAAGCTTCTGAATAGTTACCATACATGTTCCTAAGTGTTCTAATTGCCCTCAGAATCCTTGAGACAGTACCTGGTGTTTGGGTGCTGGTGGCTCCTGTTCTCCAGGCCAGGAGCTCTGAGGAAGTGAAGCCTGAACACAGAGTTGTTCCCAGCAAGCAGAGGAACTTGTTCCACGCTTCCATGACAGACATTGTCACCTCTTGTAGCTTTTCACACTTAAAGAATTTCATTGTAACTTATTATAGGCCAATCTGATTTACTTCCGCTGGAAATATTAAGTATTTATATTTATAAAGTGGTGACACTCTCCTGTAATCTTAAATATTTAGTGGTAAAATTAAGAAATACTGTTATTGCAAGGGAAAGTAAGATTTTTGGTGTTTTGTCATCAAGATGCACTTTGTAGCACTTACTGCTGCCAAGAAATCCAGAGGGTGTGTAAAATTTTCAGAAATTTTGTGGTGTACAAAGGAAAGATTTACACAGTATTTTAGAAATAGTGTTTACCTAAAATTGCCAGTTTAAGAGACAAAAAATAATGCCTGTTTCTTTCTTCTCCTCTGTCAGGTTTGCAAATACTACCTTTGTGGCTTTTGCCCAGCTGAATTATTTACAAATACCCGTTCTGATTTAGGTAAGTTTCTAAGTCTTGACATTTTTATTCACTTACATGTAATTACAGCTGAGCTTTTGTTTGCAAACTACATTTTTATTGTTAATTACTCTGTCAAGACACTTTGAAAATAGGCTTTTATATTCCTAAGGGGTTGCCAGTGATATAATATGCTAAGAACAATATTTATTCCAGTTCCTACTTTGTCTAAGTGGAAAAAATTGTATAAAAATTTTTATGTTACAGTGTGAGCTAAATTACTGGGTTGGGGTGGTTTTCTCCTGCTGAAGTGTTGGCTTCTAGTTTGATTTACTCTGCCTGGGCAGGGTTTGAAGTGTTTTTGTGTGACTGTATATTTTTGAGCTGCTTTACTTTAGAGACTCATCTACTGTAGTAGTTATTTCTGAAAGCCAGCTCTAAATTACTGATGGCTTTCAAGCAATGGTAGTTTGGAGATGGTAAGTAAGATTTCTTGTCTTAGAGTTAATTACTGAGTTCATTGAAGAGTTTGAGAATCTGGGGAAGGTGGGAAGTTTTAACATGAGTACCTTTGTGAACTCTGAGCACATACCTCCTGATTTGACTCTGAAGATCAGTGTTTTAAGTAGCCAGCTTGTTGCAAACAACACTGGAAATTAGAAAGTGCCTGATGAAATTACCCTTCGTGTGTAATTTTTCTTTAATTGTTTTTTAAGACCCCAGGTGTTTAAGATATTACATTGTTAGTTGAGATTTACTGATGTAAAACTTGATCTGGAAATTCTATTTTACATGAAGACTTTGTATGTCACTCAGAGTCTGTTTTGGTTTTATAATTACTAAACCATACTGGCATGCCTTTTCTTTAATGTGTCTTTCAAGCTCCAAGCAAAGGAAGCAGAAAGGCAGAAGCATAAAGTCCCTGGAAAGTGTTTGTAACCCTGTTCTCTCATGGTGCACAAACAAATGCTGATGGAATGTGAATACACCACTCAAGAATGCAAACTTAAACTTTTTGTGTTGTCTTTTTAGGTCCTTGTGAAAAAATTCATGATGAAAATCTACGTAAACAGTAAGTATGTTGGTTGATACGTTAAAGCAAATAGTGGTTTTGTTTGAAATTTGTTAAAAGCAACCCAAACACGACAAAGTTATGATTTATGTAAACATTTATTTAAATGTATAATACTCTCTTTCTGTGAGCAAGAGTTTATAATATTGTGTATTTTGTTACTTGTTTTTCATCTGTGGTGGATTGGTGCGAGCTTTTGTTTGTAAAATGTTTTACCAGGTATGAGAAGAGCTCTCGGTTTATGAAGGTGGGCTATGAAAGGGACTTCCTGCGCTATTTGCAGAGTTTGCTGGCAGAGGTGGAGCGCAGGATCCGGAGGGGCCATGCCCGCTTGGCACTGTCACAGAACCAACAGTCCTCTGGGGTGAGTCTGGAAGAACCACTGAGGCAGCTTTTCCTGCAGATAGCGTCTTTGTGGTGTCTTTACCTTATCTTTTCAGGTAAAACATACTGTTTTCCAGAAGATTCCCTTTAGATAAGTCTCTTCATCTGTTAGCCAGCAGATTGCATCAAGCCCTAATGGACAAGCCAAGTGGCTTCACAGTCAGCAAGAACCCCTCTCTTTTCTCCCCATCTGTTTATTTAGAATCAGTATCTCTTTTCTGCTGGGAATATTAATCCTGTTTAGTATTATTTTTGCCCTGACCACCTCAAGTTACCTTTTCTCCCTTAGTTGAATATTCCTCCTTCCCTGCACTAGTAAGCTGTATCTTTTCCCATGATGGGTTTGGAGCAGTGACTGTGGCCTGTGCTCTGTGGGTTTTGTGACTGCCAGGACAGCCTTGCTCCTTTTTGCTGCTTCACCTAATTGTTCTGTGCAAAGTGCAGTTGCTTCAGAAGGAGCTGTGGACAGTATCCAGTCAAGGGAGATATTGGTTGTGGAGCAGAGCAAAGGTGGGAGGGAGGCAGTAAGTCTAATTTGACAGCCTGCAGAGAGGACACTGCTAACAAATACATCTTGAAGTGACATTCTTTTTGCATTTGTGCTCAGAAGTCGAATTTCAAAGCCCACGGAACTTCTAAGTCATACTTGAATGTCTGCAAAGATATGTAACAGCTGCATGGCAGTTTGAGAGTTTAAATTTAGGACTTTGAATTTGGATATCTTACCTTTTATGGGCCAGGACCTTGAACATTTTTGTTGACTTAGGATGAATGAGTGTGACTAGACTCAACAAGGGTGGAGTAAGCTGTGTTAGACTAGACTATTATTAGTAGCTCCTCGTGGCAGAAGAGGCAGGAGGATGTTATTCCTGAAGTGTCTCTGAAATATGAGAAGACGTACCTTTGTGTTTTAAAGCTGTTTTAACAAAAGAAGAAAAACCAACAAGCAAACAAAAAACCTCCAACTCACACTTGTACTGTTTGCAGGGAGCAGGACCTACCGGTAAAAACGAGGAGAAGATTCAGGTGTTAACTGACAAAATTGATGTACTTCTACAACAGGTGAGGGTTTTTTAACCCCCCTAAGAGAGATCTCTTGCTTTTGTTACTCGATCAGAAGTTACATTTGAATTTTTTTATTGTCCTTTAGATTGAAGAATTGGGTTCAGAAGGAAAGGTGGAAGAGGCACAAGGAATGATGAAACTTGTTGAACAGTTAAAGGAGGAGAGAGAATTGCTGAGATCTACAACTTCAGTAAGTTATGTGTTTGTTTTTTGTCAGACATTTCAAAATTTGGTGCAGCAGTACATTCTGAATAACCTTGTCCTTCCACTGAAGGCATGCAAGGTCTGAGCAGAATTGATTAGATAATAACAGGACATTTAAACATGTTAATCCAATGTTTTATTTTGCATTCCACCTTGAGAGTGGGCTTCCTGCAAACAAATTATGAAATTATTCACCCAGCAGTCCTGGAGGTGAGCTTGCACCTTACTCTGGTTCTGGTCTCAGTTAAACTTTACCTTGCAGCCTCTGCAGTATAATTTTACTGAATTACCAGTGTGACTGTTACAGAAAGCCCTTGTGTCAGGGCTGTGGCTATGGACAGGCATCTTTCTGACTGTGAGAGCCACAGAAGCCAGAGGGAATGTATTAAGTAGCAAGTTCCTGTCAGTAAAAATGAGCTTAAGTTTAAATATTATGTTTTGGAGTTTAATGAAATGCTCATATTGAGAGTCTTATTTTTTAAAAGTTCTTAAATGTTGCAGGCAGTGTGTTTATGTCCACAGTGTATGATTCATGAACACTGTACAGCAGTAATCACACTTGGGTTTATGTTGAAATTTCAGTGTATTTCTCATATGTCTGTTGAATCAGTTTTGACTGTCATCCTTTTAAAGAGAAGCTCAGCATTCCTTTTTTTATTTCTTCATGGGATACTCTAGCCTTTTGATTCCTTGAGACATATTCCAGGGTTATTCTGCAGCTCCTGACATCTCAGTTGATGCAAAAGAAATCATCTTAAACTGAAAAGGAAAGCTGTAAAAGAAAAACTTACAATTTTGTTTTTCTGAGATTGCAAGGAAGCTGCAAATATTACTGTGTACATGCAGTGAGGAGTAATTCTGTGGTTTCTATTGGACTCCTTCCTTGTGGCTCACATGGAATGACTGTAGGTATCCTCTTTTTGCCCTGTTCACCCTGGTAGGTGCAGTGCCCCAAAGACAAAGCAGGCAGATACAGTTTTCAGCTTTCAGTAGTGCCTGGGATTTGACAAAAGTAACAGTAAAGTTCTAAAACCCTTCACTGGCTTCTGGCTAAAACTTGTTTTTCTTTTGCCTTATCAAATATTTTTCTTTCTGCAGACAATTGAGAGCTTTGCAGCCCAAGAAAAACAAATGGAAGTTTGTGAAGTTTGTGGAGCCTTTTTAATTGTAGGAGATGCACAGTCGAGGGTAGATGACCACTTGATGGGAAAGCAGCACATGGGTTATGCCAAAATAAAAGCTACTGTAGAAGATTTAAAAGTAAGTATTTCCTCCAGTTACTGAACATGATAAAATTGCTTGGAGGCTTCCCATGGTACATAAAAGGCTGTCCAGTGGACTTCCTCAAGAAAGTGAAACACTCCAAGGAATGGAATCCATTTAGGAGTGTGCTTGACCTGATGTGCCTTTTTGTATATGATTACACCAGGTACAAGCAAAGATGTAAATTCAGGTGGGAATTTTTATGGCCTTTATAAAACACTGTAGTGTGGCCTTTGTTCTTGAGAGAATGACCAGCAAAATAAGTTCTGTAAGACAAAGGATTTTCTTTTCAGGGATTTTAGGAAGTGCTGTCCTTTGTTTAGAAAATAACACTTGAAATATTTTAAAAGCTTAAGCTTCTACATCCTCAGAATCTATAAACTAAGTATATTCAATGATTTAGCTTGACTAATCTTCATTTCTTCCTGTGAACTTGTTTTTTTAAGGAAAAGTTACGAAAAAGAACAGAAGAACCTGACCGTGATGAAAGGTTGAAAAAAGAGAAACTAGAGCGAGAGGAGAGAGAGAAAGAGAGGGAACGGGAAAGAGAAGAGCGGGAAAGGAAGAGACGGCGTGAAGAGGAAGAAAAGGAAAAAGAGAGGGCTCGTGATAGAGAGAGACGTAAAAGGAGTCGCTCCCGGAGTAGACACTCGAGCAGAACATCTGACAGAAGGTCACGAGACCACAAAAGGTCAAGAAGCAGGGAGAGAAGGCGAAGCAGGTGTGTGTGTGTGATGTATTTCCATGTAACTTTCCAAGAGATAAAAATCTTAATCTATCAGCCTGGGTCACATCACTGGTTTGTTAACTTCACTTTCTTATCTCTTAAGTAAAGACACACTTCATTGGTTCTGAGGATAAGCAAGTTTTTGCTGCATGTTCACTGTCTTCTCTCCATTTTTGGAAGTAGGTGATGCCATTGTGGTGGAAGTGGTTTTATGAGGGAGCTCATAAAAATGCTCCCAAAGAATAGGGTCTTGTTTCTTACTTAAGTTGTCTTTATTTCTTGGTGGTAGGTATTTTTAAACTGTGTAGTTAAATGGAGTAAATGAAGAGGGCAATATGAAGCCAAGTCTAATGTACTGAGAAGTATTTGAAAATGTATGTTAAGATTTGTTTTCTGCAAATAATCAATGTATTAGAAAGTGCTGCTGTTTCACTGTTTTATCTTCTGAGTTAGAAAATAGCAGCTGAGATTGACATTTTTGAAATTTTCTCTGAATGTTCAGGAGTCGTGACCGCAGAAGGAGCAGAAGTCACGATAGATCAGAAAGGAAACACAGGTCTCGCAGTAGGGACAGGAGACGGTCAAAAAGCCGGGATCGGAAATCCTACAAGCACAGAAGCAAAAGCAGAGAGAGAGAACAAGATAGGAAGTCAAAAGAAAAAGGTATGTTTGTGTAAAGACTGAGTTCATAGCAAGTTCTGAAACTAATCTTGTCTTAGGGTCTCAAAAGCTCTTAGTCTTTCAGTGAGTGACTGAGAACTCTGAGCATCAAATCAGATCTGGTTTTATAGGCTGTGTATGTTGCTTTTAACCAATGTGGAGCATTTTTTTTTCAGTTGCTGTTACTGCACGTGTGTGCATACATACATCTGTTGCACTTTGTCTGCAAATGAAGTGTGCAAGGATTTTTATATATTTTAAGACCTATTTACCTTTAGGAAAGCATAAACCTGTAATCATCATTTCCTAAGAGTGAATGTCTTATATTCCTACCGTTAGCAGATATTTCTGATATTACCCTTTGCAGGTACATGTTTTGTGGGAGATTGGTACCTGACTTTTCACCTGTACCATGTATTACTTCTCAACGCTATCATGTTTCCTTTCTTATCCTTTAACAGTACTTTTAAGGTGTTTTTTTTTTTTTTCAATCTATGAATGCAGTCCAGGATAAATCTTGCAGAATTTCTGTAATGTTCTAAATGACAATTCGTGCCTTCTCCCCAGTCTCCTGCTCTTCCCCCAACCCTTCTCCCTTGTTTTTTGTTCTGGCTTTTTGTTTGTTGTTTAAATGAAGTGAGTTTTGCTTTGTCAGTATTCAGGTGAGTCTCAACAGAAAGCTGTGTTAGTCCTTGGAATGCTTTTAAAGCTGTACATGCCATGTACCACAGCACTGATGGTGACTCACTGCTTCACCAGAGGCTGGTGCTCAGAAACTTTAAGTAGAATTAAAAAGAGCTACAGAGGGAACACTACAGATTCCCATTTTGTGAGAAGATACTAATTAACTGTTATTGCTAAATTTCCCCCTTTAAAAGTCTTTTGAAACTTCTGGAGGAGCGTAGTACTTCTGGCTTAAACCACTGGCTCTGGGGAGCTGACTAATGTCCAGTCCGAAACAGCCACCCCACTCCACGGGCTGATCATCAGTAATGGATGAAACTATTCTTTTATGTTCCTAAGGTACTTTTGAGGTTCTCTGGAATGAAAGGTGCTCTGTGCATGTTTCTGGATTCCATAGGCCTGTCTGCCCGACCCTTACTTCTCCATATTTATCAAGCGGGTTAGTTGCCAAAATGTTGGTAATGCTTCATATATTTCTCTTGCCTGACTTCCTTGGACTGTTATAATTTTTCTGGTTTATACTGTGGGGCATCTTTAGTATTGATTCTTCTCTCGCTTTCCTTTGCCTTATAGGCAAGTGGTTTTAGCTGCTTGCTCGTTGGCAGTGGAACTGATTGCAGGCTTTAAACTCAGACTCAGTGTCGTAGCCTAAATCTGTCCATTTGTTACTCTATTCCTACCTGATACTGTGCCCTTTTTGCCTGCTTTATGAACAGATTTCTGGTACTTGGTCAAGAATGTCCTGTTCTTCTGAATGTGTGTATCTGTGCATATAAATAACTGTTTTCTTATTTATTCAAATTTGCTCTGGTTTTGAGCTTTTCAGTTCTTTCCTTTATCTCCCCATAAGCAGAGGAGCTAGTGAACTTTCTTCAGCATCTCAGTATTTTTAGTTTTAACTTGACTGATTTCCTTGCTGGCTGTTTTATTTGCTGCTTGCTACTTTCTTCCTCCAGAAATGAGAACAGTGAGGTGATGCTGTGAGCTGTGATGAAAATTCCACCTGGGAAAATCAATAACTTTGTTTGACTGTGCAGTCCTAACTTTTGTAGAAACACAAGTAGGCCTTAGAGCAGGACTGTAATGCTGAAGAAGTTTGTGGTTTTCCCTTTGCTGAGAAAATCTTTAGGAGAAAAAAATACCAAAAAAGGTGGAGGGGGAGGAAAAACCCAAAGCAGTAGTAGTTACTAAGCAAACACTGAATTTCTGTAAGCATTACATCCTCATGTTTGCAATGTGGCACTGTAGATAGGTGGTTAAGTGGAGAGCTTTAGAGATTCATATATTTGAAGCACATGGCTTCCTGCTCTACTCTTTGCACAGAAGGTAGTAATGTAGAAGTTAAGATTTAACTTACTACATTTTGATGCTCCATTGGGAATATTGACTTCAGAATCTAGTTGTCTTTATAGGCACCACTGATCTGCAGTTACAAAAGTAAGCAGCAAAGGCCTGGCTGTAACTGCTCATGTAGTGCTTTTCATCTGAAAATCTCAGGCTGCTTTATGAACAGGACTCTCTAACAGCAAAAAACCAAGGCACAGTTGCCCAAGACTTGCCTACCATTACTCATTAATTAGTGCCACATTTTAAAAACTCAGAAGTCCTGGCTTCTTGTTCACTAAAATACTGTAGAAGACAGCAGTCAAGGTTGCAAGAAAAAAGTCCGTGTTAAAGGGAGGCACATAATTTGTGACTCAGCTTCCAGGGACAGGGATACATTTGCTAGAGGAGGGAGCCATCAGCCATAAACACCAGCTTAATGTAAACCAGCAGAACACAGCTACTGTTCAAGTAAACTCTCAAGAGTAGATGAAATAAATAGGGTTTTTTAATAAGAAAAGGAAAACTGCTCTCCAAGTACCTTTGTTTTATGAGGGGTTAATATTGGAATGGGCCTCCAGACCACTTAAGCTTGGCTCTTTACCTTCCTTAATCTGGATTCTGATACTTATATAAAAATAATTGTGATTGTGTTTTTGTATTAGTGATTAAACCTCAGCAAACACTGCCAGAACACCCAAACCCTCAGTGATACTGGATATTATATTTGACTGATTTTTGCATTCTCTGAACAGTAAAACCATTCATTTTGTCGTGGTAAGAATTCTCACAAAATACATCTCAGTTGCCCACACGAACTCAAACAGAAAAATGTGCATGTGTTGAATCAGGAAACAAAGTCAATATTATGTGATTATACCTAATAGATCACAGCTGAAATAATACACACAGTTTCAACAGCAAACTAACTGTATGTGCTTTTAAAGAGAGAACTCTAACTGATTAAAAATACAGTGGAGGAACTTAATTTCTTGCAGATACTCCAGAAGTTGAAAAGTTCAGTTACTGGACTATTTGTTGAATACACTTTTTCAGTTCTGCTTGGCAAACTGGAGGTTTGCTCTGGTAAACCTATTTTATTACTAAAATTTTTTAGAAGAGTTTCATCTTTCATACCACAGTTTAACAGTAGTTTTTTTTTAACCTTAAACCAAATTATCCTTCCTGACCAAATCCAAGAAAACAAACAAGACAGAACAAAACCCTGCACACTGCACATCCATAGGGCTATTAAGATCTACCATATCTACATAGGACAGAAGATAAGATTATTGGACTGACTACTAGTCCTCTGCGGGGAAACAAGACTACTATTCCTCAGTGGATCTACGTGTGCACCGGAGATACCTATAAGACACAAAACGAAGACTTTTTAACAAGGTTAGTTAGAGTGCAATCTACCTGCGGAGTTGCAAACCCGAGGGCAGACAGATCCAAAATGACTTAGTCCTTCAGTGAGCCGTGTGACGTTGCCCTGTGCTTTCTCCAGGCACCCTGCACTGGATGTGCTGCTGCAGGTGAATCCTCACTACTGGTGGTCATTAGGCAGTTGCCCTCATTTCTGTGTGGGGGCTTTACCCCTCCCTTTTGGTGATCTGTTTTAAAACAAAGAAGGCGGGATGTTGCTGCTCTTTAAAAGCTTAATTTCTTGCTTTGTCTTCTGGAATATAAAAGTGTGTTATGCCAGTCTAGGTGATAACGTTATTTAAAATAGCTTTTTCAGAGTGTTCGATCTGTGGGCTCCTGTGTTGGGGATTTATATATCTATATTATTTATTTTAATTGCCCGGATAGCAGGGAATAATCAGAAAAAAAGAGCATGAATGTTGTTCTGTATGATGACATCTGAGAGGTTGGTTTTTTGCATTTTTTTTTTCTCTCCAAAGTGTCTTTACTGATCAAGGGTTGAATATTATGGTTTGAAATAATACAGAAAGAACTGATATTTTTATTAAATTTGCAAATACTGAATTTACAGATGAGGCACACAGCTCTAATACTGAATGTTTTTCTTCCCATGGAAATATTTTTACTTCTGGCTTCCTTCCTTCTTTGAAGATTATTGAGGAAAAGATGGGTTTTTCAGCAGTGTAGCAAATGCTTCAGTCAGCTTTCCAATTCATGACGAAATTGCAGGGTCCTTCCCATCTTGCTGTTTCTTTGCCTCTGAAAAAAATGGCTTTTATATATCTTCCAAATTGTCTCCCCAAACCTTTTTAATGAGTGGTTTATAAATGACTGACGTTTTTATAAAATGGAGAATTAATAATGCTGACAAACGTGGCAGCTTCAAAGTTAATTTTGATTGTCACTGTGATCCCCACCTTCAAAGCTGGCAGTGCTAAATATTGTTTGTTTCCCCAAGTATTTGATAGTTTGGGATTGCTGCTTTTTTAATTGGCAACTACTGATTTATTTGATAACGCACCAATGCATTGTCCCACCACTCTTTCCTGATTCTCTTTCAAGAACCATACTTAATGAGAATCGTACACCAAAGAAGGCCCTACACATCAGAAATTAAAACTTGGGGACCAAAAGAGTCCCAAAATAAGTAAGGAAGCCATGCACCATAATTACACATCTGCCTAACCTCTTTAACCCCCAATTTGTGTATTTTGACAGAGAGCTGAGTAGCTGCCTCTGTTAGGAGGTCTGACCTTTCTCCTCTTCCCCCACCCTCTACTGTCCCCTTTTACCTTTATTTTGTCCCCTCTCCATTCCAGCATGGTAGTCTGAAGCCTATTTCTGTAACTTTATGAGTACTACTGTTATTGCTATAAAAATAATTGTCCCATTTTGTATGCAGTATGTATCTCACATGTGCAATGTTTGTTTTTACTTTGAAATCCATGGTCAATGTCTTCTTTCATGGCAGAAAAGAGGGGATCTGATGATAAAAAAAGTAGTATGAAGTCCAGTAGTCGAGAAAAACAGAGTGAAGACACAAATACAGACTCGAAGGAGAGTGAGACTAAGAATGAGGTCAATGGGACCAGTGAAGACATTAAATCTGAAGGTGACACTCAGTCCAATTAAAACTGATCTGATATGACCTCAGATCAGACAGAGGTAAGTGCATTATTTCAAACTTTGATTAGGGCTTTTTGTTACTGTTTAACAGTGCAGCGTAAGTATGCACAGATGAAGATGGAACTAAGTCAAGTAAGAAGACAAACTAAAGCACCTTCTGAAGGAAAAGACAGTGTAGTCCTGCAAAACATTTTGAGGTACATTGTTTTGTCTCAGCTATTTTGTAGCAGACTCGTGCCCCCATTAGTGTGCCTCTTTGGGACATATTTGTAATATAGTCACCATAGAAAAATTAATTATCCTTTTTTTAATTTTTAGGGATTTTGTTATCGTTTTTTAAAAAAAAAGTTGAACTGTTTTTGTATTTAAGTCCATATTGTGTTGGTACATCAGCAGAAACTTTTGCTTTAATACTTAATATTTGAGGCACATGTTGGACTACTTTGTTTTCATATAAACTGCTAGTATTTCTTTGTCAAGGATGTTTCTAGTTTTTTTGCTTTATTGCCTTGCATTCTAATGCAGTTTGTTCTGTAACTCGAGAGCCAGTAGCATTGGATTGATGGAAGTGTAGGGTTTATGAATTATTGCAGCTGACTACCATACCTCACACAGCGTTGGTGTTGTGAGCGGCCCATGAAAAGCCAAATTAAAAATCAAGGATTCAGTCAAACTAAGCAGGTACTCATGCCAGGTACTCCTTTCTCTACCCACATCCATGTTTGAATGCTGTTGCCTGTAATCTTTAAGCTTACTGTTGTGTTTTTGATTTTGAAGATAGTGCAAAGGACTTTTTTGTGTATTGTGTGAATACTGTAAATCTGATGTTAACAGAATGGAATTTTCTTTCAACTGTGTGTAGGGATGCAGTGCTGCCCAGAATTAGATATCTTTAAAGAGTTTAAAATGCAATAAACACTACATAATAATCGCCTTGTTACTTTCAATGCAATTCAAGTCTTTAAGAGGTATGTGCTTAATATTTCCTACTGTGTAGGAGAATTTGCAGTCAGCCATAGCACAGAGCAGTGGAATGGCTGGTTAACAGGCTTGTAAGGCAGATGTAAATGCAGAGACAGATGCCACCAAATGATTACAGTGTTGATGGCAGGAATGTATGCTGGAAACTGTTTGTGGGAAATGAAGCAGCTAAACAATAGGCAATACGATACTGTATTAAAAGGAAAACTTGAAGTTTTTTCCCCATGCTTGACATAGCTTTCTTACAGAAGGTCTTTAGTTGTATTCCTGAAGTAAGGAACTAACAGTGGAGAGTTCAGCTGATAAATGAGCTTCTTGCAACATAATTTGTTACTGTAGTTTGCATTATGTATGCTAGGAACTCTTAAACACTTAATGTTGATATTAAACCATTAATGCTACATCATTGCTTCTAAAGCCAGTCATGGTCAATGGTGATGTTTTTGTAGAGTTAAGATGACAGCTAACAACTGGGCCAATGTATAGGAGTGGTAAACAAAATGCTCATAATGCTGTCTAATCGTCTGTTCTCCCAAAATTTTGCATTATAGGACTACTACGTGAAGAGTCTGCGAAGACAGTGGAAGACAGCTTAAACTGAAGATCTGCTTTAAAATGAGGTGAAAGAAAGCTGTAGTGGCGTAGAAAAATATAAAGTTGAGTTAGAATTTTTTTTTATAAAATTTAATTCAGGACTGGTGTTTCCTCCCAGAGTTCAGAAAGATGTGTTGATAATAGCACATATGCTACTGAGAATATAAGTCCTGTATACTTTTTTTTTCTTTTAAGACTTTTTAAGATAAGAAACCAACATAACCTGAACACATGGCTTGCTCAGTGTTTAATTGCAAGTTTTCATTCTCGGACTTTAAAACACAGGAATAAATGTTTAGTATTTGTGTGAATCGAACTAAAATGAAATCCCATTTTTACAACTAAGCTATTCCTAGCTTCTTGATATATGAGAAATGGAAATAAAATATCTTTGAATTTCTGTTACAAATTTGATTGTCTCTGTCATTGAACGTTTAATATTAAATAAGTTTCTTTCCTAATAAATCTACTCATGTCTTCAAGCTTAGTCCATTAATTTGGATGCTTAGTTATTCTGTGCTGTTTGTGGGTTTGGAATTTTTTGGTGCCATCAGTATTTAATTTCAAGGTCACTTTGTCAGCAGTTAGATGCTGTTGGGTTCAGTGTCCCCTAAAAAGTGCAGCTTATGCTGCAGTTGGTTAAATTATAGAAATCGTGCAATAAAAGTGTAGGTATTAAGTCTTTATAAAAGCAGTTCAACTTTGAAGGCCTTATCAGGAAGATGCCAGTGCTGGGACTGGCCATGACACTGCCCCATATTTGCTTTGCAGTATTCATTTGGGATATTAAATTATGCAGTTGGTAAGCACAGTCTGAATGTCAGAACAGATACAGGGGAAGGGAGATGTGCCTTATGCTTCCGTGTGAAGCTGTAGTGCAAGCAGGAGTAAAAGAACTGCAGCCTGTACTAGTCAGTGCTGTGGCTGCAAGGCATTGAATTTACATTCTTTTAAAAAAGCACTATCCTTCCCATTAGTATTCAGGACATGACTGTCCCTGTAACCGAAGTCAGACACGGACAGAGCACCATTGTGACTTGCTTGTGCTGATTGTGGTGTGCCTTGTGTGGCCTGTGTGTGTGCAAGTGCACTCAGAGTCTGCATGTTGGTCCCTCTGGTGAGTAGTGCTGGGGTTTGGATGAGGGGATGATACCACTTCCATTTTTGACTTTTATTGTTCTAAAGCAGGTATGCATGCAGGGGGGCACAGGGCATTGAGCCTGGGTGTGGTGGGGGTTTTGGAAAAAATAATGAAAGTGGGGAGCAAGTAAAATGATTACCAAGTTCTAATTGCAGACACCTTTCTTCTGAAACTTGTGATACAAGATTCAGCCGCTTCTTTCAGTGGCAAAAATGTTCATCTTGCACCTTTTCCTACATGTTTGTTACAGGACTTATATGTCCCCTTATTTAGCAGAAGTAAAAATGATAAAATGGGGTACCTTGTAGTAAATTAGGCTGGGATTCAGATTCTGACATGTCTGATAGTGGAGTCTTTAGTGCTTTGAAGATGAAGGAAAATTCTGTTTTGCAGAGCATAGGAAACCCGGTGCCTTTCTAATAACTACCTCCAGATTTGACTGTATGAACATCTCCACCAGAAGTCCATCTTTGTGAGAAGTATCTTCAAAGCTCAAGCCCAGGATAAATACCATCCCAGATTTTCTAGGAATGCTAAGCAAAATGCAAGTAGGTCCTTTTTAAAGTAAGCACCTCTTATGTGCTTTTTTATACTTTTTTTGACAGCCTATTAGTCTTTTATTGGGTGTTAAAAATGTACTGGCCTGTGATTTTTCAAAGTTGTGTTAAAATTTTAGGAGTGTCCTGTCCACTCTGAAGTGTCCCCTCCACATCCTACCCCCACCCCAAAAAGGAAGAGATTGAGGTACTTGAAACAACTGATACTTTATTGTAAGTGAAGAGTAGCAATGTCAGTTCAGTACAAGTTTGTAGTGCAAACAAAAGCAGTCCTCGGAAGAACGGTAAGTTTTGTAAACTTAGTCTCAGTTGTCATACCAACAGTTATTGTTCAAAGAAAAAGACCCAACAAAAAACAGTTAACATAATTAGTGTGCCTCTGAGTTTATCAAACTGCATAAAACATACAAAAATATTTCTCTGAATGCATAGACTTATTACTGTTGTTGTTACAGTTAGATCATGATTAAAGTCTTAACACATTAACAGTTATTCTTGGTGGAAACTAGAGCAAATAAAGCTTTTTTAAACCAGCTGCTCCTATAGCAGAATGTTCAGTAGTTAGTGGAGACAGTCCTTACAATGACTTCCTAAACAAAGGAACTGGAAATTAGATACTCATATTAATTTTGAGCCATTTAACCACTACTGTTTTTCAAACAGTTATTGCACATAATCTGAGCTACCTCCAAGCTATGCTGGAAAGATAAATACACAATTGTTAAAACCTCCTTTCCTGTCCTACAAGAAAAACAAAGCGGGAGCCCTAGTTAGGAAATTTTACTTCATACTGTGTCACAGTCTTGAGCTTCCCAGGAGTTGAATCTGGCATTAAAGTAGCTCAGCTCCTGGCTGGAGAAGGGCCAGGATTGAGAGTGGAGAGTTAGCAGGGCTGAGGTGATAAGATGTATATGGGCATGTGGGGAAGAGGATGATAATTATTTTCAATACAGTAAGAAGGAATTTTAAGCCTGAGTAACTTGATGAAATCCTGAACCCGTAGTCTCTGCTGGCAGAATGGGTTTCTGTGTTCTCCTGGCATGCAGCAGACTTACACACCGGGCTTGGGGAGCTCCTTGGGAGTAAAGCAGGACACTGGGAGGGTCCAGCCATGCTGCTCCTACCAAAACATGGTGCTGGTACTATTTATAGTCTGACTGTCAACATTGCAGTGCAGATCAACAACAAATACAGCACCAGCTGTGCAGCTCTGCTCTAGTGCAGCTTCATAAAGCAGAGAGGGAAAGAAAATCAATACAGCTGGGCAGGGGGGGAAGAAAAATCAGCTCATGCTAAAAAAAGTCCCTCGTGCCTCCACCCACCTCAGGACCCAGTTAAGGTTTTGGTGCAAAGGTCAGCATCGTAGTTTTTGGTACAAAACGAAAAGCCTCCAAAAGTGTAGCTTTGCAGACTGCCATGTTAACAGGAAAAGCTCCAGCCTGTTTATGCTCCAGCAATGCTGCGGCTTAAATACTTTGTTCAACCCACAGATGGATGTTAACTGATAAAAAGCAAGAGTAGACTGTACATTGTGTAAAGTGAAGGTTAGTTACTTGCTTGTGCTGTGTTTCCCACTCAGTCTGGCTCACAAGAGCTGGTTTGCTCCCTCCAGCTGTGATCCCTCACAGGGACATTTGTGCTTCACCTGCTCCTCAAACAGCAGAAACCTGTAACTGCTGAATGAGGGTGGGCCACAAAGAGCTTACCTGACTGCACAGGACTGACACCTGGTGTGAGCAGTGCCTTGCTCACAGGGGTTGGAAAGGAAATAAATAAAACCATGGACACAAACTGGGGGTCTGCTCCCTATCTCCTGAAGCATAAGGGCTTTCTCTTGAAAGGGCACTTCAGCTTGTTTTGTGACTTAATTAAGGAGCATTTAAGAGAGGCTTCTGTATTATTTGGTGGAGGGATGCCATCACTTAAGGTACAATATTCTCACATGGGAAAGAAACATTTAAATGTGGGCACACTCCATTTACTTTCAGCCCAGTGAAAGTGTTTTCTCCTGTCACTTCAGAGCATTAAGATTTCTAGGTAACCCATCTGAGTCTTTGGGAAGGGGCAAGAGATTAAGGACTTGCACATTTACATTTTTAGGGAGAAACTGTTCATTGTCTGCTAGATACCCCCTGACGTTTAACTTAACCAGGAACTTTAAAATATATATATCTATACACACAGAGACACATAATTTCCTGAATCTCCTTTCCCTGACTCTTATTTGGTCAGAGCGGGTATACTCAACATACTTTTCTTAACAGTAATTATGTCTTTCCTGCCCTCTGCTGCCAAATACAACCAATAAACTTCCTCGAAATACATTGGAAGCATGTGATTTTTAGTAGACAAATGAGGTATCCCTTAGCTGAATACAGTATCAAGTAAAAAAATAAAAGCAAAGGGGTTATTAAATATAAAATATAAACTATTAGTTAAAATAGTAACCCTAACAATAACTTAAGGTTTTACACACACTCAACTCACTGCCTTCCAAAGGCAGCAGCCTGTCATTCCCAGGTGTTCACATTCCAGATGCAGCTCCAAGAGTCAGTAAGTCAGCTTGGATGCTCTGCTGTTGTAGCACGGCCTCTCTGTCAGAGTGGCTGCAGCGTTTCGGAAAGGAGAGCTCTCACTTTTCACAAGAACTAATTCCAGCTCTTGGAAGTCCTGGAGTCTGGCAACATCCTTGTCCTTTTAAAGAACAGACAGAATGACACATTACTCCTAAAAATAGCTGGTTGTTATTATTTATAAAATAGCTAAAGTAAAAACTAAAATTTCGGGGAGGTCACACCCAATGAGAAGAATAAATAATGAGAGGGAAAAAAAAAATCCTACCAGCATACCTTCTTTCTTTCAAAGAAGACTTGTTTGTTTTTTCTCCTTAAAATGTACGTTTTCTTCTTGAACCTCATTATGATTTGCCAGTGTTTGTGTGTGTCACTCACCTAAGAGTTGTGATCAAGCTCATTTACAGACCTCCCGAACCGATATTTTTGGAACAGAAGAGCATGTTCACTTGTTAACAGCATATCTTTAAATTATTCATATGCCAATTTGTGGAGGTTATTTCCCCTTACTGTTTGTTCTTTTAGGCAAGCAGATGCTGACGTAGTACATAGCAATTATGTTAAAAGCACCCTAATGCACTGCTTCTGATACATTTTAAAAAAGTCAGTAATAGTTTCATGTGCTTTAGGAGCTGGAATACTCTGCCTGTTTTGACAATATTTTTAAGTAAGTTACGATGAAGTTTTAAGAAAAGCCCAACATCCTTTTGAATTTGTGAGCTGAAGTCAGTTTTTGATTTTTAACAAAGGTGACATTTTACCAATCTTTTTACAAAAATACCTTCTCTGATATTTGCAAAGTGCAAAGTCAAGTCAATCTCTGATTTCAATTCTTACCTTTCTTACTAATGTATTGGGGAGTTTTCTGATCTTCTCTACTTGTTCTGGATTAACACCCAATTCACAGCAGCTCACTCTGAGCAGATCTTGGTAGGTCAGTTCTTGTCTGTCCAGTTCAATCTCAATGAAGTCATTGTCTCTGAGGTTCTGGACTCTCACCTTAAGCACAAGTTCTGACAGAAAGGATTAAAAGGTGTTGTTTTTTTTAAAAGCAACAAACCAACCACAAAGGGCAACACTACAGTAATTTACCATTATCTTTGGTATTCAGGTTTTATAATGTGATCCCTATGATCTCACTAAGAAATACTGTGAGTTAATAGAAGCTTCCAGCAAAAATACACGGGGGAACCATGTTTACACTGTTTAAACTCTCATCCATCCAGTCATGAAGTCAAGTTGTTACCAAACTACCAGAGCTGCATTTGACTCTATATCATATAGTGCAGAATTTAATTTTTCACGTTACTTGGACTGATCTTTCTATTGGTTTGCAAAGTATTACTGTGGTTAAAATACAGGCATCACAGCAGCAGAGCGGGAGAAAAAATTAAGGGTACTTTTGCCCACAGAACTCAACATCTCTGCCTCTGTTCTACTTGAGTCTGAAGCGGAATTAACACTATTCACCCAGTAACAAAACCATGGCCCACACTGGGATAGAAGGGTGGTAAACAGCCCCTCGTTACCTTGCATGCTGTAGGGGAAGGTCCCAGTGAAGAAGAAGGGCTGGAAGGCCGGGGTGGGGCTGGTCACTGAAGTGTGGGGCTGCAGAGGCCCAGCCTGGCCGGGTGCTCCTGTGGAGCAGAGCCCTGTGCTGGGGGGCATGGCCGGGGGGCACACGGGACCGTTGGGCACCGCTGGGCTGGCGTGTGCCGGGGCTGTGCCGGCGGTGGGCACGGGGGGCGGCGGGGCCGTGGCGTCCAGCGCGGGGGAATCCTCTTGGCTGCTGCATGGCGAGGGCGTGCATACACTGTCGACCTGAGTTGCTGATGGACAAGGGCTGGTTTCGCACTGGGAAGCAGAAGAGATGGAAGCACTTTCATTCTGGGATTCTGCCAAGCTGCCTGGAATGCTTTCTTCGGTGTAAACGTAAGGGAATGGTGGGCTGGCCAAGTAGTTTGCAACAATTGGCAAATTTAAATCCTTCACTCCTTGGCATTCAGTTTCTTCCTCTACTAATGAAGTTCGAAAATGGGAAGTAGGGGACGGGGAGAGAAAATAAACCATCATGTTACTGGACAGATCTTTCTCATCTTGAATAGTTTTCTTGTTGTGTCTTAAAACTACATCGCATTCCGAGGTCATCAAAGGATGACAGAAATGTACCATTAGCATGAAATACCTGGGAGGCAAGTAGCTGTAAAGTTGAAAGAAAAACCTAGAAATGTCTACAGTGTATCCTGTGTTTTAAAAACAAAGTGGGGGGAAAAAAATAACCATTGAAAGACATGTAATTTCTAGCAGTGTTATTCCAGTGCTTTCAAAGGAATTCTATGACCAGTAGTTCTTTATTAAATCTCATTTTACAATGCTTTAATAGCACTGCTGTAAATAGTTTACTATGACCCAGGCCAGCAAATTCAACCCAGTATTTCTTCAGGCAAGTGACTACTTGCTGTAATACCCAAACAAACTCTTCTCTTGCTTAAAACACTACAGTAAGTGGCATTCCTGCCTGACTGAGGATTACAGGACATTAATAGTAATGTCAAAGCAGTTTAGAAAGATCAGCTTAATAGCACCACACTCCCAGAATAAAAACTAGGAGAATCTAAGTGATATGTGTTTATTCCCTAGGAAATACATTATAGCTTAACAGACAGAAAATTACGGCAGCTCTGAACAGGGTTCATCCTCATGTGCTTGACTGTAGATGGTAAAAACAATGTGAGTCATTTGCCACAAACTAAGCCCAAGAGATGAGCACCTTTCCCAAAAGAAAACAAAGGCATCGTGCAAAGAACATGTCATTCCTTGAGTGGTGACTGTCGAAACCTGAGTCACGATTTAGCTGCAACTTCATTTAAGATAACCCTGCACTGTTGATGTAAGAGCAGATCACTGTAGGGGGCAATTTAAGTGCAATTAGCAGAAGACAGAACATCAACATTTCCAAAGGTGAAGCACTTAAAAATTTTAATCTGGAGCACAGTACCTAAATTCTGATTGGCAACAGACACTGGTGGCGTTCAGGAGTGTCACAGGCATCTAACTGGGGTTGCTCTGCATATGAAAGGTGTAGATGGCAGAATTATGGGGCAAAAATTAATCACGCTGCAAGTCGCAGTATAACAACATGCTCAGAAGCCGTAACTTCTGGAATGATGCAGTTGTTTAGAAAGGATTTGTAATTTTCGATTATGGTCAGACAACAGGCAAATTGTACAGTTGTGAAAGCCTCCTGCATGTTAGCTTCTGCTTAGTGACAGCAAACAGGACTGCAGCAGCACATTTACCAAAGCATACAGCTCTTCCATCCCTTGGTGACACAGCTCGGAATACAAAGCCTTCCTACCTGAAATCCCCATGTCTATTTGCCCAAGTATGAATTTGAGTTAAAAATCACTTATCTAATGAGATACAATGGTCCCAGTCAAAGTTTTGCCAATCCACTGCCTCAGATGAAAGCACTAAAAACACTTCAGTGTTCAGACCAAGAATTCTAGATGACTTCAAAGACAGGAATGGTACCTCCCAAAATCTTCCGGATGTCTGGTTTTGATGTTAACTGTGCAGCCAGCTCTCCTTTGGCAGTGAGGATCTGCTTATCCGCCCCAGCCTCCAGCAGGCAGGACACCACCTGAGCATGGTTCCGCTTACAGGCCCAGTGCAGGCAGGTCCTGCGGGAAGGAAAGAAAGGAGTTGGGATGCATGGCAAGCAAGTCCTACTTCACCTGAGCTGTGTGTAAAGTGAGGATAACTGGGAATAAAGTTTCCTTCACTGCGTCGCTTTTTAAAGTCCTGAATCTACTGTAAGTTGTGTGGGGCAGGGCCCTCCTTTGCTTTCCTATGGCACAGAGTGACTCCCACCGCTGTCCCGGGTTGGCACCAGCGACTGGAAGAGGTCCTTGGGCAAACACGCAGTGACAGGTGGAAGGAGGGCGGCCTGCTTTTATCGTGATCCTCTTTAGAAGTAAATCTCCGAGCCTCCCGAGATTAGCTTTTCCTTTTCTGTAAATAGGGAAACTAAGAAACAGAAGAGCTGCGACCCCCCAAGCCGCTCCCCCCACTCATGGATGGGCGCCCGAGTGCCGTGCGGGCCGCCCCGAGTCCAACCACCGCCAACATCCCGCAGGGAACGGCAGCGGGGAGAGGAGCCGAGCCCGGCAGCGACCCCGGCCCGCCCCGCGTCCCCCGCAGCCCCTCACCAGCCGTTGATCTCGTTGCGGGAGTCGATGTCCGCCCCCGCGCCCAGCAGCCGCCGCACCTCCGCCACGTCCCCCAGCGCCGCCGCCTCCCGCAGCCGCTCCTCCAGCTCCCGCGCCTCCGCCGCGCCGCTCATGGCCGGGGCCGGGCTCGCCGGGCAGGGCCCCCCTCGGCCCCTCCCCGCCGCTCCGGAGCCCGTCGGGAGGGGCCGGGCGGTTCCTCAGCGCCGCTGCCCCGCCGGGCCCGGCCCGCCCCGGGCCCCCGCTCCGGCCCTCGCGGCCGCCGCCATCTTGAGCCCGGGGCGGGCGGGGAGCGCCGGCGCTGCCCCGGCCGGGAGGGGAACGGCCCTGATGTGGAATATTGTGTCCCGTTCTGGGCTCCTCCGTACAAAAAAAGGCAACGAGCTACTGCAGAGGGTCCAGCGGAGGCCGCAAAGATGGTGAGGGGTCTGGAGCATCTCTGACGAGGAGAGACTGTGGGAGCTGGGCCTGGTTAGTCTGGAGGAAACTGAGAGAGGATCTCATGAATGCAGATAAATATCTCCAAGGCGGGTGTCAGAGGATGGTGCCAGACTCTTTTCAGTGGTGCTCAGCAACAGGACGAGAAGCAATGGCCATAAACTAAAATGCAAGAAGTTCCACCTCAACACGAAGACAAACTTCTTTCCATGGAAGGTGGCAAAGCCCTGGAACAGCTGCCCAGGGAGGGTGTGGAGTCTCCTCCTCTGGAGACATTCTAAACTCGCCTGGATGCGTTCTTGTGTCACCTGCTCCAGGTGACCCTGCCTTGGCAGGGGGTTGGACTGGATGATCTCCAGTGTTTCCTTCCAACTCAGTGATTCTGTGACTCTGACCCCTCCGGGCGCTGGGGTTGGATCCTGGACAGGGTGAAAAGCCCAAAACTGGAGCATTTCCTTTGACAGGCTCATCCCACCCTCACTCACCACCCTGAGACCTGTGTGGAGGCTTGAGGGGAGAAAGATCATGGGGAGAGGGAGAAAGCTGTGAGTCAAAACTGCCTGCCTGGCAAAGGCACATCACAGAGTAGTTCAGGTTGGAAAAGACCTCTAAGATCATCGAGTGCAACCATTCATCCATCGCACTGGCCTTGCCCTTTTCAGGGTGTTTTTGACTGGCAGCCTGCCTCCTGCCTTTGAGCTGTGAGGCTGCCATGGGCTGGGGCAGGAAGGTACCACAAGGATGGGTCCAAATCCGTGGGCCAGGAGTGAAATCCACCAGGGTTTTTTCTCCCAGACATTTCCAGCCCTGGCACCTCCAATTCCCAATCATCTCCTCACCAGCACATTGCTCACACTCTTAATTAAATCACTGCAACCTGTGTTGGGGAGCTAATTTAACTCCAGGCTTTCTGCTTTGGCATCAGCGTCTGCCACCAAGGAGAAATTTGCACTAAGCTATTTGGTCTTTTTATTTCATTGCTTCTCTTTTATTGCTTAATTTTTTTATTAGTGACATTATTTTTAACCTACCGTTTAATTTTGGACTTGAGTTGCTGTTCCTTTGGTCTGCTGTTCCTGCTCTGGCAGTTGTGGCAATTAGGTTGTGGTAATGCCTGCAGCATTACCTTCCAAACAGTTCCCAAATATCTATCCATATAAATGAAGCTTCAAAACACAGTCATCTTCCTTTTAATCAGTCAGGAGAGACAGAGGCCCACAGGCCAGACATTTCTGTTTCTCTAAGAGAGAAGCATCCCTGCAAACTGCCCTTGTGAAGGCTGGAGGGGCAAGCCAGCGATGACATTTTTAGCTACCGTGGCAAAGGTTACACGGTGACTCAGTGGTAAGTTTTTCACACCAGATCACGTGCTGGTCATCCCATGCAACAGGCTGCAACACGCTGGGCAAAAATTTTGCCCAGCTCATACCATAAGACTCAACCAACTGTAGGAGAAACAACTGGATTTAGAGAATGTTTTGCAAACAACATTTACCCAGCAACAGCCTTGAATTCCAATCTCCGAGACCTGGAAGACCAGCCTTCAACTGGACACTGCTGTTACCCGAATATTTTACTTTTAACTTGCTTCCTTTTTCAGTAAAAGCATCTTAAATGATCACTTTTTAACCCACAATTCCTTTTGTCTGTTTTCAGCATCCGTGGCACAAAGCTGTAAAACAAAGACAAGGCACACAAAAGTGGAGACCTGGGGATACATTATGGGGAGCAGGACACTCTCTTGCACACTGTAAAAGCTTTAAATCCCAATTTTTTACATCTGGAAAAATCCAGTAGGATAAAGTGGCAAAAGAGTCTTTTCTGAAGTCATATAAGACAACACTCAGGTGGGGAAAAGCTATTTGGGTGGCAAAGTGCAGGAATAGGCCCAAAACCAGAAACACCATTCCTAGTTCTCCAGTACTGCTGCCACTAGATGTCACGGTGGAACAGCAAGAGGAGCCCGGAGTGTGGCTTTGTGCTTCTTGCTATAATGGTAAAATGCCTTTAAATTTGTCTCGGCACATCCATAGTGTCTCCATACAGCTTTGATCCTGCGGATTTCAAAGCTCCGTGTGGTGCAAAGGGACATTATGCAACATTTCCACACAGGCGCAGGGGAGCCGGTGCAGGGAGCTGGTTTCTGGGGGGTTATGGGCTTTTTCTCTTTTTTTTTTTTTTTTTTTTTTTTTCCCCTCTGCTTGATCTCCTCTCTCGAGGCCACACAGGGCTTTTAAGGACTCGAAGCCGGCGGGTGATGCACTGAGATGCTCTCTCTCACGCTCTCTTGGGATGAGTATCCTACTCTGTCGTGCCTGTGCCAAGCCCTGTTAAATGCAGCTCGGGCTCACCATTGCTTAGTTACACAATGTACTTCTCCCCGGAGTCATGAGATCTCCTCCTGCAAGGAAGGCTGTGTGGAAGAGGATTAGCAGCGAGTTCACTTGACTCAGAGCTCCCCACTGCCGCCATGAGCCCTCCTGCTCGTGCCCCACGCGTGGAGCCCCAGAGCCCCTCGCACGCATCGCCCCCTCCCCATTTATTGGCACTAGTGCTGCGCACACCAAATCCCAGCAGAGCCAAGAACTTGTCCTTTCCCTGCTCCTTTCCCATATGGCAGCTCGGTCTGTGCCCGTGCTGGCCGGGCCCCCACGGTGCTGTACCTGTGCAGGGCACACGTGCACACACCTCCCTGCCGAGAGCAGATCCTGCGTGGACCCAGATGCACCGAGGCAGGTGGTGGCTGAGGGTTGCCCATCCCCTTTGGAATCTGCTGGGAACCGCACACGGTGCTGTGCACTTATGGCTTGAGCAGCCACTTTTCCTCCCAAACGCTAAATGCTTTTGGCCTTTGGTGGGAACACGCTGAGCTCTGAGCCACAGTGTGTGTGTGTGCGTAGCCCAGGCCAGTGATATTTTGTTTTGTTGTGATTCACAGGTGCTCGGTGCTCCCTGTGTGTTCCCCATCCGAGGGGAGCCGTGCCTGCCAGCCCTGAGCCTGAGGCATTGCCGGGAGCGCTGTGCACGCCTGGCACTGCAGAGCCTCCTCTTCCCTGTGACAGGCTTGGAGTAACCACAGGGGAGGCTTGGGCCATTCTTTGTCCTCAGAGCAAGTTTTCCAGATTTTATTGGTTAAGTTTTAATATGTGTCTTTTTGCAAGCTTCTGACTGCCCGAATCTCTGGATTGGTTCTTTTCTCCTTTTTTGGAGAAACCATGGTCTGTCTGTTTGCTATTTGCTCCTGTTTTTTTCCAGGCTTTGACAGTTTTTCATTCCCTTTGCATTTCAGGTTTCATTCCCCAAATAACTCCATTCTTCCCCATTTAACCAACTTCTCAGTCATTGAAAGTTATGATTAAACATGTTTTTAAGGGCTTAATTCCCAGTTACACATTGATACTGACAGCTGCATGATCATATTTGAAACACCCAATCCCCACCCAACCCACCAAAATAATGTTCTGGCAATTTAAACCAACTTGTGCACTTATTAGAAATAAGATTTAGGGATAGTCAGAAACCTTAAATATTATACTTAATGCACAGAGGGAGAGAGATTTAAAGCCACTATGGGATTAAGGCTCAAGGAAATGGAAGGACTGGTGGAGAATAAAGATGGAAGGAATTAAAAGTCAAGCCCAATATTCACCTAGATTTAAACTAATTTATGCTGCCCACTTTGGGCCTTTCAATGGGTGTTTGAAGGCAAAGGAGACAATTTCAGAGGAGGAAGTCAAAGTCACATGTGAGAAGCAGTTTATATTATACCAGTTTTTGTGCTGGCCCCCTGGAATTCCCTGTGTGAGGGTTTGTAGGTGAATTAGGTTAAATTGAAAACTCCACACTGTCAAGTCTGAGCCTGTGTCACCCCACGCTCACTTCATGCCCATGGGAAGAAACACACAGCACGAAGGCTGATTCATCTCATTCTGGGACAGGCGTCTAAAATAGCACAGCCAGATCATCCTCTGGAGATGCCTCTTGTGTTCTACCTGCTGTCAAAGGATCCGAAGGGAATGAGGTTTGAACCCGATAATTTCCAGCTGCCTAGTGGCAGGCAAGATGAGCAGGTGAAGGCAGGGTGGCTGGGGCTCTACACAACTCAAGAATAGTTCCTCTATTCTTAATGAGATAAATACACCATTCCAGTGAATTCCAGAGTTTCAGGGAACTCAAACATGATCTTTGTTTTGACCGTAAATTACAGCTTTTTCACCAAATCACCAGGCATGGATTGCAACACTGATAGTGGTACAGAGGGCTGGAATTTAGGACAGGTGGCATTGATATTTGGGGGGATGGTGATCTCCAGAAGAAAGATCTGCTCAGGCAGCCAAATCCCTTTAGAAATCAGGCATAGTGTGTGGCTGTTTTTTTCTCAGTTGTTAATTTAACATTGTTCCTATTTGTAGAACAAATATATAATTTCTGAACAAACAAGTCAGGGAAGTGGAACCTGAGGGGAGTGGTACATCAGCTCAGGGACTCATGGTTAAGAAGTCCAATAGATTTTGATAACAACTGAAAATTGTTCAGTGGATTAGTGTCTAAAGCCAGTTTGGCTTCAAGTAATGACAAGCCTGAACTGCAGTGCCGTGGATCCAAACTTCTCCCCTGAGGGTGGTTGTTGCTTGTGTTGGGGTTGCAGTAGGGCCCCCAGGTGTGACCCCGGTTCCCTCTGAGCTCAGAGAAACCCTAACCCAGAAAACAGAGTGCACAAGGGGCTGCCTTTGCTTTCTCTCCAGACATCTGGCTGCATTCCTCTCTGCCCTGTAGTTCCTTCCTTTGCTCTGCTAATCCATGAAACAGGCTCATCCTGGGGATGAGGGGCAGATGTATGTAGTTGCCTGATTCCTGCATAGGGGCATGTCCTATTTAGGCATTTGGAGTCAAAAGGCTTCTTGGGATCTTGCCCCAGTTCATCTCCTGCAGGACTCCTGCGTGAAGTTCACAAGATGATGGGGATGGTTCACCTGCATGTCTAAGAAAAAAGAATTGCTTTGCCAAGACAAGGTCTGTATTTATTGCTGCAGGGATTTTTGCTTTAGAAGAAGCTGGGCCTGTGCAGGAGACCTGATCGGGGTGTCTGGATTCTCATTAGGCTGTGTTTTGGCCATCAGGGAGAAAGCCACAAAAGCAAATCATAACTGAGGGGCTGTGCCCTGTGCACCTCTTGTGGTCCTGAGACACGGCAAGTCAATTTGGAACACTCCATTGACCTGGCTGGGCTTTCAACCAGGCACTATACAATTCATCAGAGTAATTAGCAAAGCTGTAACTAAAGAGGTCTCCATGGAGATCGACAGCATCACCTCCCAGCTGGTACATTCTCTGCCTCCTATTCTAAATTTGTTCTCACTGTCTCCCTGGCTCTAGACCATAAGGTTAGTGAAATCTTCCAACATTTGTGACACATCAGAGCAGTGGAGAGAATGACAAAGGTGGTTGGGAGGGGGCTGAGAGAGAAATAACCTCGTTGGTGCCTCAAGGAAAGCAGCAGAAGCTGTTCAGACATATATAGCCAGAGTTTTGAGAATGGGATTAGGCAGAACAGCACCTCTGCCTGCCTGTCACTTGCAAATTCTTGCTAATACTTTAGGAGCTTATTGGAGGTCAGCACCAAACACCCAAACAGACTAATCTGTATTATAGACACATAATCAAAGTCACAAGGTTTTACATAATATATATTGGTGACACAAGAAGTGTTTGTTCGAATAATTTTGTCATCAAGATTAGGGGCCATGAAAGCCTCTACTGTGCACTAACCCGGTTTTCTATGGCCGTGGGTACTCCAGATTCCTCAAACTAATCAAAAAGGAGCCGAAAAAGTTTATGTTCTGAAACAGTTACAGTATTAGGTTTCTGGCCATGGCAAAGTTTAACAAAAAAACGTATGTGTGTGTGTGAGGTAGAAAGGGCTGTGCTTAAGCTGCAGCTTAAGGCGTGAACAAATGGCTGGAGATACAATTCTTGTGTTCCTCATTTTTTCCTGACAGTTTTGCAGTTGCAGCAAATCACACCTCACACTCACACATGGCTCTGCGGGAATGGCAAGAGGCTGGGATTTGGAAGATAAACTGATGTCACTTGACCCACTTGTGAGCTTTATAGTCCCCTTCAGGAAGGTGGAAGCTGTGGCACAGAGGGAGTGAGTGGTCTGGGCTCACGGACTAAGTCAGAGGCAGGGACAGGAACGGGTCCTGTGGAGATAACCATTCCATACTGACAAATCTGATTGACTTCAAAAGGAAATTAGTTTATGGAAATGTTTGGAAATGTGTAGAAAAGTCTCATTTTCCACCCCGTGTAGAGCTTTGTAACCATGGTGTTACAGAAACACAAGAGAAAATGTGTAAAATTATGAAAGAAGAAACACCCCAAAAAAAAAAAAAAAAAAAAGATTCAAGACCATTTTCTCTGTGCTGGGAAGAGACTAAGCCACAGCTCATGCCATGGGCTGCAGAGATGATGTAAAGATTTTCCAGGCACATAGACCAGCTTGTTCTCCTGGCTGATGCACAGCAAAGACAGAGGTCTAGTGAAGGTACCCCAAATATTGCTGTCCTGCTGCAGGAGTTCACCCCACAAACTGAAGTACCTCAGTGGGAATCCCATTGCCCTAAACTCCCCCACAGTCAATGAGGAGAGAGCAAGAGCGATGCCAGCCAGACATCTGCAGAAGTGGAATCAGAACTTGGGAGGGCTGAATCGTCCTCTAGATTCGCCGCAGTTCACATGCTGCTACCATGTGAACCCAGGGCTGAAAGCACTCCGGCGGCTTTTCCAGGACTCCTGAAAGCCCCTTTGTGGAAGCAGAGCTGACTGAACTGGCCTTCAGGTCAAGAAAAATCAAGCACTGGGTGGGATTTCCAAGAGTACTTGGCTGTAACCTCACCCTGCTCCCCTTTGAAGTCAGCAGAATATTTACATCGATTTCAACTGGAGAAAAATCAGGCCAGTGCAGAGCGTTTGAAACGATGCTCCGGTCCCTTTGTACCTCCCAGCTCAAAGGCCGTCTGCTGTGTCTGTGATTAAACACCATCCCAGCAATTGGTTAGACAGCACGATGAGCCCAATGTGCTGGCCCAGGGGGCACAGGGAAATTATAATGATTAATCCACGTGAATCTCCTAAACGTTACCTGCGATCGTGCCGCCGGCCACCATCGCGTCAGGCAGGCACGGGCCGGTTACCTGCAGAACTGCCATGGAAAAGAAAGTACTGTGGCCTCTTCACGCTGCAAACAATAGAAGATCAAAATAAAAATGGATCTGGAATTAGCTGGAATCAGAAAGAGCAACAATGAAAAAAAGCCGTTAAATACAGACGAACATCCTGTTGCCAGAGAAGGAAGGATGGGCTTGCTCCTCTGAAGATCAATGGAAGCGGATCATCACTGGTTTGCAGACATCACTCACACCTCCAGCCTCTGTTCAGATCTGTTGGTCAATGAATGCCAGGAAAGGAGCACATTTACGTACCAGATTTGCATGTCAGCTCCTTTGGGCACTTCAAGTAAGGGTGTCAAGTAAGTGGCCCGGAAGAGCTGTTCTAACTCTTCTGTTGGCCATCATCTGGGTCTGAGCAGTGCAGATTGAGATGCCTTGCATCTAGAAAAGAGTAAAAGAGCACACAGGGCACGCTAAAACAAAACAGCTCACCTTTTAGAAAGACTCTTAATGTGTCCAACTTACCAGGCAGGGACTGCCCTGGCAGAGGTCACCCTCTGAGCACGGGCAGAGGATGTGCTGTGTGACAGCCAGGACTGCTAACAGCCAGCAAAGCCAAATGAGGGCAATAACTCTTCAGTCAGAAAGAATTTTGCCCTAATTTAGATTTAAATTCCAAGAAGATGGAATTGACGCTAAAAGGATTTCATGGTATTTGCAGAAATGGAAATAGTTCCATTTTGTGAAAATTAACTTGTTTATAGCGAAGTTTTGGATACCAAACCCGCGGAGGAGCTCTGGGACTTCCAGGTTGTCTGAAGAAGCCAACACTCGTTGCCTGATGAAAAGCCCAGTTGCTGGGAGCTTCTCTGCATCTCCTGGAGAGGCTCCCAGCCACAATGAGGGTTCCAAACTTCAGCAGAATCAGTGGCTTGGTAAAGTCTCACAACGAAGCACAAAACTGAGCAAATCTGCAGCAGTTTAACCCCACCTCACAAACTCTCCTCCACTGAAAGGTTCATAACCTTTCTGAAAAGATTAGCCCTGAGTGATGGTGAGATGGTTACTTCATGTTGAAGTAGGGAATTCACAGGGAATTAAGGCTTGCAGTACAAACCAGGACAAACTCGGGGTTTTCAAGGAAAAAAGAACTGGAGGGAGTTAAATTAAATTAGCACAGCAGGTTAAAACCTTACTATTTATATAAGTTGAATCACATCACAAACAAAAGCAAGGTGACTTTTCTATATTGAACCTGCTTTCTGAGAAGGAAATGGTGCCCATGGGGTTGGAATCAGGGTCTCAGGACTCCAACCTTTTGTGGCTGTTGCTGTGTGATACTCATCAAGTGATTTCCTCTCAGCTTTAAATTCCTAAAAGTAAATACGGGAGGTTAAATTAGGGTCATTTGCAGACTGAAGTGAACCTGTGCAATGCGTTCAATAATATTCATTAGCCTCCTACTTGGGGAACTAAATTAACTCACGTTCCTGGAGAAACACCACCAGCTCTGGTGAAAGATGTGCTGAACACTCAGCCTGAGCACATGTCAGGCCTGCCCTTCACTTTTATTGTGAGCTTTTATTCAAATTGTGCTGGAACCAAGCAGAAAAACTGAAGACCATAAAGAGCAACAACAAATGTACCAGTTCAGCCCTGAGGTTTTCATGCTATGGCTCATACAGCCACAGCAGTGCTGCAAGCCATGGGAACATCTCCAGTTGCACACCATGGATTTAGTGCCAGTTTCCTAAAGTGCCATTATTCAAGCTCACCACGAAACTAATCACTAGTTCCCAAAACCTGCAACAAAGCAAGGTGCTCAAGCCTCTCTGCAGCAGCCTGGTGTCCGTGTTTCCCACGACAGCAGCTGGTCCAGCCTGTTCACCATGGAAGCAGGTGGCTGAGAGGGCCTAACATGGACAGTGCTGGCCCTGCGCTGGTGCCACCGTGGCTGGGATTTCTGTTTACTGGCATTCATGGTTGCATTACAGATCTCAGATTTCCCTAACTCAAAGCTTAAATGATGGAGCAGGTCTCACTCAGCATTGAGGGTGACAGAGAACAAGGCTGGAAGGGACTTTGGGAAGTGACTTAGACCCTCCTGCTCTATGCCAGGGTGAACCCATTGCCAACATTTCACCTTTCCAATCCTGGCAATCCAAAGATGACGGCGCCATGGCCTCTCCAAATTATCTATGGGATACTTAAGGCTTTGCCTCTGACAGAGAGACAGAAAGATGGGCTGGTGAAAGACAAGCTTCTGAGCTCAGCTTTTCCCCATATCTCACTGATAACGGGTTGATTATCTTCCTTTGTACCCTCGGTGCCTCTTGCTGTGCTGTTTCAGACAGAATAAACCGAACAATAATGAACCATCATCAAACTGGCAATTGCTTCCTGCCCAGCTTACGTTAGCAGAGAAAGAGAAAGCAAATGATGATTAGTCGTATGTCTGCACTCAAAGATAAAACCCCCGAGCAGAAGCCATCTGCCGAGGCATAAAATAATAATTCTGGCGCTGGCCCCGTCTGAGTGCAGGGCCATCAGCTCTCCCCGAAACACAACGCAACACAGGCCTAATGCTGAGTTCTAGCAGGTGGCCCATAACCCTGTAATAAACTCCCTGACATCATTGATTTTCTCCCCCCCAAACTGAGCCCTTTTGTCTAACTACATTAACTTCTGCTTACTGAGCAGCTGCACGTGAGGCAGCACATAAACAGCAGCTCGTTTGGGTGAGCAATCACCGTGCTGAATGTGCCCCCTGAGCCTGTCCCTGCACGCTGGGATCTGCTCAGATGGGTTATTTCAGAAGTCAAAAGCAGCACTTGTTAGCTCTGGGCACTTCCAGGGAGATTTCTATCATTACTTGGGGAAAATTGAAATATGCCTCCTCTTCTAATTGTGCATTTGAAGAGCCCTGAAATAGGACCCAGGCGTGCTGTTCCCATTGCAAACCTTCAGCCAGATCTGCCCTGCCCATGTGTGTGCTCCAAAAGCATGTGGCCAGCACAGCAGCCTTTGCCTGTGCTTTGATGTTTGGAGGTGCATCTCATGCTGCCAAAAATCCTTCTCTCTTGGCCAACCATCCAGCCAGTGTGAGCTGTGTGCTTTTCTGAGGTCTGTGGAAAGGCACCCGAGCTGGGATTCCTGGCCATCCCCTGAGCAGGTCCTGCAGAGGTTCGTGCAAAGGAACATCGCTCAGAGGGGAAGGTTTGATCCTTTGCAGTCCAAACCAAGCTGAAGTTGAGTTCCCAAGGCACTATCTGTATTTTTCAGTCCAAACCAAGCTGAAGCTGAGTTCCCAAGGCACTATCTGTATTTTTCTGTGGTTTGGAAGAAATGTTCCTGCTTAAGACAAGCTGTACTCTGAAAGGGATTTGGCAGTGACATTCCCTCTCAGCTTTAAGAGCAATAAGCTTTACATACAGCCTGGAACATCGTTACTGTCTAAATGAGACAGGGGTTTTTTAAAGTACTTTTCTGTTCAGGCATCACATTTTCACCTGTGCATGGACAAGAAGCCACCTATGGAGGGTGAATGATGATGGTGGGGCCAAAGAAGAGCGTGTCCTTGGGGCTCCCTGAGTGACCGGGGTCTCTACAGGCAGGGCAGGTTTTGGTGCCCTGTTTGGAAGAAGGGGCTGATTGCTGCTGTGGGCAGTGCAGGGAGTTGGTACCAAGCCCTGCTGTCCTGTGGGAGGAGGAGGAGGGTGGCCTCAAGGAGCAGAATCTGTGCTTTAAGCTAAGCTCAAAGGCAGAAGATGTCCAGCATCCAACCTCCACCGCTGCGGTGGGTGCTGGGGGCACCCCTTACAGCGCAGCACAGGCAGGTGCCCACTCCAGCCCAGAGCCCTCGTGTAGGGTCTGGATGCCACAGGCAGCAAACTGCCACCGGCAGCGATGAGTCAGAGCCTGCCTGGAGAGGGGGAGGCTCGTGTTTGTGTTGGCAAAACCAGCTGCGAGTGGCGGCGGGCCCAGGGAGCACGAGAGGCTGAGGCTGGAAGGGCCCCTGTGCCGAGGCAGAGATCAATGGGAAAGGGAGGTTTAACATCGCAGGGTGACGGTTCCTGCCAAGAGCCTTCCACAATAAAACCAGCAAATCAATCCACCATCCGCTGAGTAACTCCAGATGAGGATTGCTCGTAAATATGATCAACAGTTTGCTGTTCCTTTAACAGTGGCTTAAGAAAAAAAAAGCAACAACCAAATACAATTATAGTTTTCTGTACACCAGAGAATCCCGTTTCCCTCCTCAATTAAAAGGGGTCACACCAAACGCTGGGTCAATTCTTGGCACAGCAGAGGAGGGCAGGGACAACCCATAGAAGCTTGGCAAGAGTAAGAAAAAAGGCAAAGAAATTACAATTTACAAAAAAACTCAGCAACAGTTAGGATCCTGGGCATCCTAGGAGGGCTTTTCAGGACTGGTGTGTAGTGGTGGATGGACATCTGTGGAGCACAGGCTGCACAGAGACTGCATGTCCCCACTGCTGGGAGCAGACTCAGGATGTTGTCTTTGTGCCATCAGGGCTCAGGTTTGTCCATCCGAGGTCCAGAGAAGCTCATCCCAGCTCCTCATCCAGCAGACTCAGTTCAATATCTTGATCAGAAAGGGAGATTTTGGGGTAGTGGTGGGGATCCTTCTAAGGCTGGATCTCATTTGGGAAGATCTTTATCACATCAGTATCTGACATGGTTGAGAGAAGATAAGCCATAAATTTGGTTTTCATAATAGATTTGCTCATAGAAATGGAGAATGAGGGTCACTTTATTGCTTATATTAAAGAAAAAATGCACAGTGCTTTATAAACAAGGAGGAACAGAGAAACTGTGCCCAGGGACCTTGACAGAGACCCTGATTCACAGCTGGCATTAGCTGGTGGTGTTCTGGAGTCCCCAGTCAAATCCACTGAGGTCAGCGGAGTTCAACTCAGTTAAACCAGGCAAGAAAACAACCTAATGAAACTGAGGAGACAGTGAGTGCATTAGGCAGAGCTTGGCTGTCCATGCTGGGACAACCAGAGTCCTTGCTGTCCCTGAGCCAGCCCAGGGTAGCCTGTGGTGTCCCTCCTGGATGTGCTCCTCAGGTTGGGTAACAGCACGTCTTGATGTCCTGGCAGGGACAGGGCAGCTGTCAAGGGTTGCTTGGAGTCCTCACTGCCTCCTCTGCCCTCAGGAGCTGCCTGCCTGCATTCACAGGGAGATTTATGGCAGTGTTTTCCTCTCTCCTGGCTGTGTTCAAGTGGCCAAGGGAGTGATTCAGGAACATGATACCTAGGAGCCCAAAAGCAGAAAGCTGCAGTGGGACTTGCCTGTCCCTGGAGATGGATGGAGGAGGACATAGCTCTGTCTGTCTCATGCAAACCAGTGTCTGATTCTTCAGAGCCCCACTCTGCTCCCCCACAGCTGAAATGTGCCTCTGGGCAAGGGATCCTTGGTCTGGCAAGGGAAAAAATAAAATAGTGTTATTTTTTTCCTCCTCGGAATGGTGGATCCACACTGATAGGTCTCTCATTCAACATGGCCAAGGAGGTGGCTTTCTGGCACCAGGAGAGGAGATGGAGGCTGCAAGACCCACCTCTGGCCCAGCAGGTGAGGGGGTAAAACAGGCCCACAAGGCTCAAGATGGCAGGGGAAAATCACATCCATGGCAATGCCATGGATCAAGGGAAAATTCCCTGCACCTACAGCGGCTTTTGAGGTCATGACAGCAGCTTCCCCAGCACCCAGGATACCTGCACTCCCCAAGACCCACATACAGCTTGTTTCAAAGCTTATCTGTAGTAAGTTTTACAATATAAAGTGTCTTTGTTTAGCCAACAGAACCACTAATACATGTGATTTTGTTCTTAATAGAGCTGTAAGAATTTTAAGTACCTCTTGGGAATGTGTCATTTTTGGTTGGCTTTTTTAGGCATCACAGGGTGCTGCGTTTGTCTTTGTAAACAAGTACTGAATAAAACATTTAGCACACAGCCGCACTTTGTACAAGTGTCATGCAGGTTTCTAAAGTTTCAGGGAGAATAAATCAACTGCAAACTGCTGCCTGGCAGTTGACTGTGCTCCTTATAAATAGCTAATTTGGACAACTTCGCCCTGCACGTCCCATGAAATTCAAATACTGTGCATATCGTTAATGCAGGCACACAAATCAGAACTGCAACAGCCCCTTTTATAAGCCCGGGGTTGTCACAGAAATGCCACAGCCAAGGGCAGGTCAGCTCCAGGTTGCCCTCCCTTTCTTCCAGGGGCGATCCTGGGAAGCATCACCAGGCCACTGTGCTCTGCTGCCTGGTCCCAAGGGAGGAGCAGGAGCCCCATGGTGGCCCAGTTCACCTGGCTGGTTGTACTGGTTGGCAGCATCATCACTCGGCAGAATTAGGTCCAAACTGAGCCCTGGTTTAATACACCCAAGGGAGAAAAGTAAGGGCTGACTGTGCCTTGCTCTGTCGCCTTTGCAGTGCCCAGCGCTGGGCACAGGGTGGATTCACACCCTTCCCTCCTCCCCAGGCACAGCACTGCTGCTCCAGCCCTGCAGAACCCCCACGTGGGATGCAAACTTACCTGATCCTCCCAGGAGGCCCTTAGCAACACACAGGGCCCACCCAGGCTGGCCCAGAACTCAGCCCAGAGGCTCTAATCCTGGAAGGTGCTGAGCCACTCGGACTTCTGCCACTCATCTCTGGATTTTGGCACATGTTCAGCACAAGCAGGATCAGCCCCTTGCTGTAATAATCAGGGAATGAGGAACTCAGCTTGACTGAGTTTCCCTCCCACCCCCCAATGCAAAAATGCTGTACATTCCTTTATGCAGGTTTCCATAGTGTTGAACTTCTACTATTTTTTTGTTGTTGCTGTTAAAGGGGTCAGCAATGCACTGTACAATGGGATCTGGCTGTCAGGAAATGTAGAGGAATTCAGGGACACTTTTAACATCTTCCTGGTGGGGCTGGAGGGCAGCATTAAACCTGGCATCCTGGAAATCTCCCCACCAAAGAAGAAAAAAGCCCAGAGGAGCCCCGGGAGAAGTTATGAAGACATTCTGCTTTGTCAATCCTACGTTTAAATAAGTTATTTCTTCCCCTACTTCCTCTGCTAAAATATGATATTTTGGCTTTAATTGCTTCAATCCTATTACTTGTTCCTTTTAGCAAGTGATTGTGCAGCCCCTTGCCGTGGGGAAATCCCCTGACCGCGGGTCCGTGTTATTTAGACAAGTCCCCTTTCAGAACTAAATGCCATTCTTAGCATAGGGAAGTACTTTAGGTCTAAAGGGGTTAAGAAGGCCTCCCTGCATTCAGAAACATGCAGGGGTCCCACCATGCCAGTTCCAGCCTTTTGAACTCTTTCCAGCTTTTTTTTCTTGCAACAAATCTGTCTGACTGCCACCAGGACATAGGAAGCGTGTGCCTGTCAAAGAAATCAAGTTTACTTTTTCTGACTTGTTAACAGAGGCAGGGTATAAATAGAGCTAACTCTGCTCAGACTAGTAGCGTTTCTCTTAAAATAAGGGGATAACTTCCTAGGACCTTTAATCCAATGAGGTCCAGACCAAACTGCACTATCGACAGAGGCAGCAGAGGAGCTCGCTGAAGCTTTTACTGAGGTCAGGTGCATCTGGGTTCCTCAAAAATTTAAGGCTTGCCAAAAAAAAGCAACCCCAAGCAAGCAAGAACTACTTCCAGCTCGGACACTGCCACTGCCCTGGAGAAGTTCTGAGATGTTGTTGGTGCTGTTCACTCGGTGGATGTGGATCTTGCTGGGGAAGAGCAGTGTCCTCTTGCTTCTGGAGGTCTCTCTGAAAGGGAGAGCTCTGCCCCCAGTCCGGTATTCCCACGCTGGGATATGCCCCAATGACATGAACCCCAACCTGTGGGTCGACGCGCAGAGCACTTGCAAGAGAGAGTGCGACGCTGACCTGGTGAGTGATGCACATCTTTGTGTCTCTGCGTCACGGGCGGTGAGGGGGCTTGTCTGGGGGCTTGTTTCTGTCTGTCCCACGAGAAGGGCACTGGCACCATGCAGGACTCGGTGCAGACAGTGCATGTATTTAACTGACCCGTGACCTATATAAAATAGAAAAGGTTTGATGAGTTGTTGTTAAGCAGGGAGGTGTGTGGCAGTTGTCACTTACGCTGATGTGGGCACAGGGCTCGCTCTGTTTGATCCTTTTCCGTGCTTTCATGTCAAAAGAACTGTCTGAATTTGATACTCCAGCACTCAGCATGCACTGGGGCCAGTCTGTAGTATTTTAGCAGTGTCACCGTGTTCTTTGTTGTTGGTGGCCATCATCGATGTTTTATATTCCTGGGAGAAATCCTGTATGAAATTGTTTGATTTAACATGCAAATCATCAGCCTTTGCTGCACTTGAAGCACAAAGGGTGCTTGGGGTGCAGAACAGGGCATGGCTAAAATGACCAGGCAGATGTTCTGTGGGATGCTCCCAGCTCAAAATGTGTTTAGTTTACAACCCCAAAATTCATTTTTCAACCTGTCAGCACTGCCAGCTCAAGCTGGCATCTGAAAATACCTGCTTGTCCTGCCTCTTACATCATGTCCCACGACAAAGCTCCTGCAGCCCAAACCTGGCTGACAGGAACACGTACTGTGATGAAAAAAAGTGTTTGGGTTTGTGCTCTGTAGCCAGGTTGTTTCTGCAATGCTAAAAAGGGTAAAAAAACAGAGAAAAATGCTGGTCATAAGTAAACAAAGACATTTGCTCAGATGGATCCCATGTGTTAGGAATGAAGGTGCTCTTTTTACTTTTGCCATTCTCAAATAAGCCTCCTCTGTTCCAACTACCAGGTGCAGCAATGAATGCTAAAACACTTGCAAAACCCCAGCAGCAGACGACAATGTTTTAATAATTTACTGGTCAAAAACTGAAAGCCAGAAGCCAGTGGCTACAAATATTCACTTTGTGGCAGCACGGAGTCCTGGCACCTTGGATGGAGTGAGTGGTCTGCAGGCAGCCAAGGGCTCTGCCAAGCCACACTCCTTAACCCCAGCTGAAAACCTCACCCATCCTGGTTTCTAGCTTTGCTTCTGAAACCTAGTAATGTGCAGCTGGAAATGGGGAAAGAGTTCTGGTATTAGGTCATCTTTTTCCCAATAAGGAAAGGATACTGGACTCAGGGGAAGCTCTTTAGTTTGGTAGCCTAAAAATCATGTTGTCCTCACTTACAGAGACAGCTGATGGATTTCAGGGGGCTTGTAGAGGTTTAACACACAGTGGAAGTGTGACCTGTTGGGCACATGGTAACAGTGTTCATGGTCCCTTAAAGTAATCCATAACAGCCCAGCAGCCGTGATCACACGTATCAAATACCTTTTCTGCACAGAAGATGAAAATTCTGCTAAAATTAACCACAATTTAGAGCTGACTGTAGCCGAGGCGGGGTGTAATAAATCACTAGAAGAGCGATGCTGCATTTGAAAATAGGACTAAAATAGGACAGAGAAGCCATAATGATCTGTTTGGGGTTTGTTTTTCTAAATACCATAGAAAAATTATTTTTGGAGCAAGAATTACCTTACTTTTGAGATATTCTATTATTTCCTCTACAATGTGAACAATTACAAATCCTTGGCAGTTTCACCTCCAAGAGCAGGCTGTTAGTCTCAGGGAATTCAAATAATACTTTACATACTTCTGTGGAAAATAAGAAGGATTACTGCCTACAGCCATATGATAAGACTTTCCATAGGCTCTTGTTTCTCAGGCCTTGTCCTCAGGCATTTGGGAGAGCACAGAAGGGGGGGTGGTTGGTTTGGTAGTCAAGCACTCCATGTGACTCTGGGGTAAAGACTTAGGATGAGGTTTGTGTTTAAGAAACAGAATTGCATTTTCCTTCCAGAGAGTCTTCTCCTGAAGCACTTCAGAACCCCCAGTATGTTTAGACACCTCTTGGGAGATGCTGAGGAGATGTTTCTACTCATTGCCTGTGGGGACACTGAGTTTTCAGACCAAAGATATCTGTGGCAGACGAGGTCCCCTGAGTTTCTGGGCTGCTTGCTGGGTCTCTAAAAAGGCCTTTACTTTGTCCCCAGTAACGATTGGGTTATTTTTCTCCCCCACAGGAGTGCGAGACCTTCGAGAAGTGCTGCCCCAATGTCTGTGGAACGAAGAGTTGTGTGGCTGCTCGGTACATGGACGTCAAGGGGAAAAAAGGGCCGGTGGGAATGCCCAAGGAGGCAACCTGTGACCGTTTCATGTGCATCCAGCAAGGCTCAGAGTGCGACATCTGGGATGGGCAGCCCGTCTGCAAGTGCAAGGACAGGTGTGAGAAGGAGCCGAGCTTCACCTGCGCCTCCGACGGGCTCACCTACTACAACAAGTGCTACATGGATGCAGAAGCTTGCATCAAAGGCATTACACTGAACGTGGTCACCTGCAGGTACCATCTCACCTGGCCAAACACCAGCCCTATCCCACCAGAAACTACAGCTCGCCCAACCACTGCCTACTCTGAGACAACGGTCGTCGACATCCTGCCACCCGCGCTCGTGAACAACCCTGTCCATCAGTCTGTCTACGTGGGAGAGACCGTCAGCTTCCTCTGTGACGTTACAGGGAGACCCAAGCCAGAGATCACGTGGGAGAAGCAGGTCGATGGGAAAGACAAAGTCATCATGAGGCCAAATCACGTCAGAGGGAACGTCGTGGTCACCAACATCGCCCAGCTGGTCATTTACAACACGCAGCTGCAGGACGCAGGAATCTACACCTGCACCGCCCAGAACAGCGGTGGCCTCCTCAGGGCTGACTTCCCTTTGTCAGTCATCAAAGGAGAACCCGCATCCAAAGAGGCTTCCCAAAACAAAACGCATTTCCCAACCGATGAGTGCCTGAAGCAACCGGACAGCGAAGACTGCGGGGAAGAGCAGACCAGGTGGTACTATGATGCAAAGAAAAACAACTGCTTTACTTTCATCTATGGGAACTGTAACAGCAACCTCAACCACTTTGAGACCTACGAGAGCTGCATGTTAACGTGCATGAACGGCCCCATCAACATCTGCAACCTGCCAGCCCTCCAAGGCCACTGCAAGGCCTACGAGCCCAGGTGGGCCTACAACAGCTTGACAAAGCAGTGCCAGTCCTTCATCTACGGCGGGTGTGGAGGCAACGAGAACAACTTCGAGAGCCGGGAGGCCTGCGAGGAGATGTGCCCCTTCCCGAAGAACACGCACTGCAAAGCCTGCAAACCCCGCCAGAAGCTGGTGACGAGCTTCTGCAAAAGCGACTTCGTCATCCTGGGCCGCATCACGGAGCTCACCGAAGACCAAGACTCGGGACACGCCCTGGTGACGGTGGAGGAGATTCTCAAGGATGAAAAAATGGGATTAAAATTCCTGGGGAAGGAACCCCTAGAAATCACGCTCTTGAACATGGACTGGAGCTGCCCGTGTCCCAACATGACCACGGTGGATGGCCAGCTCATCATCATGGGGGATGTCCACAACGGCATGGCTGTGCTGCAGCCAGACAGCTTTGTGGGGACCTCCAGCATCCGGCGCGTGCGCAAGCTCCGCGAAGTCATCCACAAGAAAACCTGTGAGCTTTTGAAAGAGTTCCTGGGATTGCATTAACCCCCCTCACACGTGTCGGCCGCCCCGCTCCGTGTGTTACGTAGGGCTAACAAGAGCTAGGCTAGTGCACAAACTAAAGCGCTGTTTGAAGGTACACCGTAGGAATTATGCAGAACCCCTATTTTAATCCACTAATGATGCTTAGCAACAACGTAGTTTGGTCTTTGGCAAGCACGTAAACCAGCAGCAAAAGGCTATTAATCTTGCATTGAAATCAATTCGTCCATATAGGAGTGCCATTTAAATAGGTGACTCACTGCAGTAATTATGCAATTTTTATGTAGCTTCCATCATAAATGACGGAATTCATAGCGTTTGTTTGGCTAGTTGGTACACAGCTAAATAATATATAATGTCAATTTAATCTGTCTCATTTTCAGTCTGGAAATGCGATGGTATGTCGTTGTAAGTAAGTCACATGCTTGGCTCCTTATAGCAGCACTAATATTTCAAGAGAAAAGCCTGTAAATTATTGTCTGTATTTACAATTGTGAACATTTAACCAACCTATGCATTATGTTTGCTTCTTTTAATTGAAATTTTCCCTTTTCTTTTTAAAAACCTCATTTTTAAATGGCAACTACTACCTATCTTGCAATCCTTTCTGGAGGAAAAACTCCCTTGATCCTATGCCCAGGACAACAGGTCCCTGTAGAAGCTCAAGGCACAGTCTCACCCTGAAATGACTTTTCTGTCACCAGAACAAGGTCAGCAAACACCCTCATTCCCTATTTTAGTTTCAATCAATTTACTGTCTTATCACAAAAAGTCCCAGGCAGAAGGACAGCAGAGTGCTGTCTTGCTTTTGAAAATGCTTTCCACTTGAGCATACGCAGCAGTTTATTGCTTATTTTCAGTAGAAATCCTGCTTTTATAGATGAGAGAGCAAAGCAAGAGGAGTCAGAACAAGATTCAGCCTAGGAAAGTGCAATACACAGCCTGCAAACTGCATTAGGCAGACACAAAGCTGCTGAATCCGAACTGCACAGACACAGGCAGACAGAGCGGACACTCTTTAAAGGCTTTTATCAGTGTTAGCCTTTTAGAGCCTTTTTAGAGGATTTCAAAACCTCAGAAAACACTTTCTACCAGACCACTGTATATATATATGTGTTGGATAAATTCCCTGGGAGAGCCAGCACGGGCTGTGGGGGGGAGTGTGTGCATACACATAGGATTGATCATTTTAACCTCTGTGTGCCCAAAAAAATGTAACATTTGCCTGTGCAAAAATCCTTAAATAAAGAAAAGGCTGATCCTGGAAACATCCTGCCTCGCTAAGGACTGTGATTGCAGGGAAGAGGGGCGAGCGTGGCGAGCCTTGTCCTCGCTCCTCGTTTCGCAGGCTCAGCCAAGTGACTACGGTGGAGCTCGGAGCTTGCTGCCCTGCACAAAGGGCCAGTTCAGGGCTGGAGCAGTGTCAAGACACGTCTAGGGGAGAGGAAGGAAGGAAAGAAGGTGTAGCCAACGCTGCCCCGTGGTGCCATCTAATGGGATCGCTGAGGGGTGGCCGAGGCTGGTGCCTGGCAATGGGCACATGGCGGCTTTTGCAGGAGTGTGTTGGGGCTGGGTATGGTAAGGGCTGGGGAGGGAGATAAAACAGGCAGATCCTGGGCTTCAGCATGATGTGCAAGGCTCTAGACCCCCCAAAGCCTGTGCACGTTGGGTGTTTGGTCGCTGCAGGGAAGAAAACTAACAATGAGGGAAACGGCGTTGAACGTGAGTCCAGCTCTGGTTCCCCTGAAGGCTTTCCATGCCCTGCACCTGTAGCTGAGCCACGGACAGACACCACAGTAGGATGGAGAACTGGGATCCTCTCCCAGTGGTCTGGGCTTGGGTTATGTCCGAAATGTTTCCACAACAGGAGCGCATCTAAATCTCCAGTGCTTTGTGTAACGTCAGAAAAAGCTGAGTGGGAGGGAGTCTGGATCATGTTTGCTGACCAAGAAAATACCTGCTGGGTTTTTTGTTGTACCTTTCCTAAGTGTATGTGAAAAAAAAAACGCTCCAATTAAAGGTCCTTAATGTTTGTGTATGTTCTCGTGAAGACCATTTTCTGCAGGTGGGAGATGCTGGCCCTGCTGCCCTCCAGAGCAGCAGCCCTCCTCCGGGTCATCCTGGGCTGTGGCAGGTGCTGCTGCTCCCATGGCTCACCTGTCATTTTCCAAGCAAGCTGTAGGAAGTGGCACATTCCTGGCACACTAACACAGAGGCTTCAGAGGATGAAGGTTTAATAGATACAGGGTTTATATGGCTTTTTTTTTTTTTTCCCCAAAAAAAGCTAAAGGACTTTGCAACTGTGGGAGTGTTAAAATTACTTGGGAGACATGTAGCTGTTTGTTCCACAAGAGCTGGGATGCAAAGGTAGCTGAGAGCTGAAAGCAGAGCGTTCATTGCTGCTCCAGTCAGCGCAGTGCAGTGCTGAAGCCTGGGCTCTAAAGTGCCCTTTTGGCTTTCTCTCCTGGTGAATCCCCCGGGAAGACAGCAGGCACTTAAAATAGCAAGTGTGCAAGTGGTCTGAGGTGCTGAGACCCAGAGTTGAACAAGGCACAACGTGTCTGCCAGCCCCCTTTGGGCATGCAGGCCTAGTGTGTGAGGGCTTACCTGCACAGGGTACACTCTGGGGGGACATTCTGGGTCAGCTTTCCAACATGGTGCAGTGAGATGGTCACTGGACAGCCCAGCCCAGCTCCCAGACACAGAACAGCCACCCTTCTGTAGCTCCTGCCCAAACCTACAGACTTGCCCAGCCACACCAGGAAGGCTGAGTCATCCTCTGAGCCCCTCGGGGTGCACAGGGCTGTGCTCCACCACAGCTCCCCGGGGCAGAAGGAGCAGTGCCACGAGCATCCTTCATTTGCTTGCCGGGGAAAAAAACCATCCCATGCCATGCTGGGAGCACCGAACCTCCCCATGGCACAGGACTGACCCTAACCCCACCTTCTCCACCTTCTGACCTGGAAGAATTCAGCTCTCCACTCACAGCTAGTATTTTAGTTCAGCCTCTTATTAAACCCTTAAGAAGCCTAAAATTCAAGTCTGACCAGTCTGGCAGCCCGGGGATGCCAGTGCACGGGACTGGCACTGGAGGATGTTGCTCCAGCCTTCACAGGGATAATGGGCACGTGCATGCAGCTCCTGGTCAGAAAATCCCTTTTGTGTTGCTCACAAGATGAGGTTCCATCCTGCTCTCTGGGGTCCCTCTCTCAGGCTGTCAGAAAGCTGGAAGGAAGTGCTGGTATTTAAAGTCTGTATAAAATGTATGACAGGAGAGAGAGAGAAAGGGAAAAACCCGCTTGATTCCTTTCCCTGCATGCCAGCAGGCTGGCAAGGAGCACCAGTGCCCTTGCAAGGCTGCAGGGAAGAGCTGGAGGAAGGACACCACCTGCAAAGCCCCGTGGCCATGGCCAGTGGCTGATGTCAAACCTTTCCTCTGCGTGTGGACACCAGAAAAGCAGCATTTCACAGAGACAACCAGCCTGGGAAGCAACACAGAATCACAGAACCTAAGGTTGGAAAACACCTCTAAGATCATTGAGCCCAACAGACAACGTTTTGCATCAAGGCAGCAGACCCCCAGTAGCTGGGTCTGAGACCTGCAGGAGCTCCCAGGGGCGCTGGGACGGATCCGATGGACACTTGGCACAACGTGCCCACCTCCCAGCCTGGAGCGAAGGTGAAAAGTGCGACACGTGAACCTGCAAATCCCGCGGCTCGGCGGGCACCGCCCAGCACGGGGATCCGAGCGGGAGTGCCGGGTGGTTGTGCAAACAGCCGGGGCAGCCCCGCTCTGTTACCAGGGGACAAACAGCGAGGTGCCGGCGTGTGGCTGCAGCACGGGGCCCGCGGGAGCACGTCCAGGTTGCGCACAGGGATGTCAGAGAGCTGACGGGGCAGGGCACCGGGGCACGGGAGCTGCACGCACGGGGAGCCGGCTGGGTGATTACTCACAGGCACATCCTGCATCACCGCGGAGCCCGGAGCCGCCGAGGTCAAAGGAAAGAGGAAATGGAGCGTGTTCTCATTGCAGGGGCTCGAGATGAGGTCAGGCAGAAGTTTTAATGGGCAACCGGCTCCAGAACGAGGAGCAAACAGAAGTGATGACGCCAGTGCAATATGATTCAGACGGCAAAGGTATTTAAGAGCTTAGTTCCCAGTTGTTTCAAAGGGAATTAGGGACCCCTGCAAGAATTACCCCCTGGCCATGGGTCTCAGTTCCTGAGAGAAGTGGTTGTGATGAAGGTCATGCATGGCTTCAGCCAACACTTAATGATTTCCTGCAAAAAAGGAGGAGTAATCCAGCTGGCACCAAATGAGCACCTTGCACCACAAGACTCACTTCCTCCACCTGAAGCACCTTGTGCCCTGGTTTGCTGTAATTCATTCGTGTGCACGTGCTGGGAAATTCTCCCCGTGGATAATTACCAGAAAAAGATCATGGCTAGGCTTGTACCTCCCCCAAGGCTGGATGGAGCCAGGTTTCCAAAGGCATGGCCGTGAAAATGTCACCTGAGCAAGAACTTCCAGCTTAGAGCCTGTTTTCATACCAAATATTGAGTGTTTTGCCCTCTGCCTGTGCCGGTTACTGATTGACTACAAGTGACCTCCACCCGCTGTATTGATTTACAGCAGCTGTCAAAGGGCAAAAAATGAGCCCCATGCCCAGGATCTGAGAACCTCTCTAAATGGAGGTTGCACAACTGAATGAATGTTCTGCCAGCTCTTTAAATCTTAGGAGGAAAAAAAAAAAGCCAGCTTGAGCTCCTGATCTCCAACGCAAACACAGTGGGATATGAAGATAAGGCTGCAGCACTAGAGGACATTATCTATAAGCCAAAAAAGCAACACAGTTTGTTTAATTCCCAGCTATTTATGGCTGGGCAAACGATATGACATTCGGGCCTGAGAGTTTAGAAAGCAAATGGAAAGTCTTCCAAAGGCTGGTAGGTGGGTCAGGTTCCAGTCAGGAAACTCTCCAACTCTGGTGTTTTCCTTTCTGCCCATCCCTTTATCCACCTTTCTTCCCAGCCAACTTTTCTTAGTGCCAGCCCAGACGGAAGGTGTTTGGGGTCTTCTCCAAACCTCAGGACCTGCACGTGCCAAGGACCAGCTCTTGTCCCACCTGGCAATTCCTACCCCCTCTCATGTGTCCCAGCGATGGTTAAACATGCAGGAGGGAGGAGAAGGCTGGAGAAAAAAGATTCATCTAGAGGAGGGAGGGGGAGCATTTTTTCACCTTAAACTGGTATTACAATACAGTAGTTGGACAAGATTAACTGGCATAAAAAGGAACTACCATAAAAGGGTTTGTGCCTTCTCTTCCTTCTCTGCTCTGCTCCTCACACCCTTGAACCAAGAGGGGGGTTGTAACACGTGTAAAGGACATGGCTTCCTCTACTGCTTGGAATAAACAGAAAAACAGTAATAAATCTCCTGGATCAGAAGGTCTTCACCCAAGGGTAAAAGTACTTACATTGCTTAACCATTAACTGCAGCAGATAACCTTTGCTTCAGTCCGAGGCAGGACCAGAGCACGAAGGTGGCAAACACGGGGCTAATTTTAGAGGAGGGTTCCCAGGGTCTGGGTATGAAAACTCAGAGAGTCTGGTAGAAACTGTAAGAGAGGATAAAACTCACAGCTAAAAAGGATGTAAGGAGGAGAGAGTCTGTGGACTTCAACAGAGGGAAGTGATGCTCTGTAACACTTTCTTTGAAGCAATCACAAGGACAGAGATGGCCCAGCTGATGGAGTTGACTTGGATCAAGGCCTTAGAGCTCTAACTTCCTCACCCAAGGCCTTTAAAGTCATTTAGCTGTCCTGCAGGGAGAGGTGCAGGAGTCTCCTGAGCCAACAACTGGTTTAAACATCGGAAAGAAGGGTGAGACCAAAAGGTCAGTGTTCAGAATGAAGGGAAGTCATCGGCAGCGTCCCAGGGGAACTGTGCAAGGTGGAGATGGTCTGGAAGAGGGATGGGAGAGGTGGGTTATGAAGATTAATGTTGAGATCAAGTTATTTAGGGCTGCAAAAACACGAGCTGACTGTGAGGAGTTGCAGGAGGGCATAGTTATACCAAACCAAGGATAATAAAAAAGCAGATGAAATGTGATATTTAATAATATACATGGGGGGAAAGTGAGTCCTGGCTGTAAACAGGCCATTCCCATTCCGGGCCTGGATGATCCACATATAGATCTGAGCAGGGTGGCTGGTCCAGCCTGCCCCTGTTGTGCAGGCAGCCCCTTGAGCAGATCATCCACATTTCACCTCTCAAAACAGCACCAGCAACAGTCAACTTGCAACAGTCCCGTTAACAAGCACAAAAACCTATGGACTCCTTAAAATCCCAGCAGCACTGACACATGCTCAGGCTGGACTGGTTACTGCCTTGCTAAGACAATGCTACTTGCTATTGGTGATCCTAAGATCACCAGATAAATCTCAGCCATGTCCCAGCCCCATAAAGTCAGATATTTCTAAACCATGGTCTTCACCTCTGGCTGCCCCCACAAGCACCCTGGGCTGCAGGAGGGACAACAGGCACAGACACAAACCCAGCTCTGGAGCCCTGAGTCTCTTCAGAGGGTCCCCACAATTCCTGCATCAACGGTGCCTTGGCCAAATCCCCCCAGCCCTGAACAGAAAGCAAGGTGCAACCAGGGTATTACAGAGAGAGCTGTGGGGCAGAGCAGGTCTCACCACCTCAGCAGGACTCACCATGTCATACAACTGTAGAATCATCAAATGGTTTGGGTTGGAAGGGACCTTTAAAGACCATCACTTAAAGACCACGAGCAGGGACACCTTCCACTACACCAGGCTGCTCCAAGCCCCATCCAACCTGGCCTTGAATGTTTCCAGGGATGGAACATCCACCACCTCCCCGGGCAGCCTGTGCCGGTGCCTCACCACCCTCACGGTACAAACAGGCAGGGGCAGGTTCTCCATCCTGCAGTGCCCAACACAGAATTTAACCACAGGAGCCACAGCCAGCTCTGGCACTCAGCAGTGTCACACACACTCACTGCACCCACCGCGGCCCCAGCATGACCCAAGGTCTTCCTCACACGGTCACGGCTTCCTATTTTGGCAATATTTGGAGTATACGGAAGGAAAAAAAAGAGACCCTGTCCCTCAGCACTGACATGACGTCAGACGGCTGGAAACGGGGACAGGAGGCTCCAGCCGCTCCCAGCGCCCGACACGAGATGGCGTTTGGCATCGCGACATCGGCGGTGGCACCGGCGTGGGCACCCGCACGCAGGCACTGCATCCGCGTCTTAATGAGCAGCATCCTCCCGCTGCGGCTGGGTTGGCCTCGCCCCAGTTAATTTAACCGTTTCACAGACACTCGGCTGCATAATTTGTATTATTTATTAATAAAATTATTATTTTTTTCTAAGTAGGAAGCAACAACACCCTGCCAAGCTGTTTTCACTGATTTCGCCCTTGTCTTGTTAGTAAAACAGGAGGAGAGATTTTAGGTTTATCAGGGGGAAAAAAAGATCTAGTGGGGAGTGTGATAAGGCAATCAAATCCATTTCCAGAGCTGCAGGGGAAAGCCACAATGTATAATTTATTTGAGGCTTTCTCTTTCCCTGTTTGCAGATTGCACAGTTTCTAAAGATATTGGTCCAGTTATTCAAAATTATTCATTAAATACTTCAGTGGCTACTTGACCTGCAGATCATCCAAAAAGTGAATATTGCAGTAATACTGCAATCAAATTCTCTCTTTCTGCTGTAATTTATCGTCGCTAACAGATGTGTACGACTCAGGTAAATAACTCGGGATGAAACTCAAATTGTATATTTGATTATAATATTTGCAACCCCCAATTTTTACTGGGCCAGCCAGCTCCAAAGCTCACCTCATCAGCAGAACTTACACCAAAGTCTCCTCATCTGTTGGGTCTCTGATGGTGCTTTTCCCCTGAAACACCGGGAGCAGGGCGGGTGGGCATTTTGTCTTCAGCTGCCCAGCCCATGTCTGTGGTTGGGATTATTTACCCACCTTTCTGCAGTTGTTACTTGCTGTTCTTTGGGTTACAGAAATATCCAAGTGTGGCAACCCAAAGCATTTAGGGATCATGAGTCACGTCTCCTGACAAAATTGGCTTCAAAATCTTGTTATTTCTTTTAAATAAACAAATTCACAGGTGTTTTGGTTGTTCTTTTGGTTTGCCTTCAGATGGCAGAGCCTCGCGGCAATCACAGGTTTACACTTTCCTTTGCCACCACCACCAGCATTAAACAAATACTCTTTCTTTCACTGTTCTTTGTGAATGGAAGTTTAAGGTCTCAGCCACAGGACTTCCAAAGCAGGAGCTTTCAGCGATCTCTGAGCCAGGACAAGGCTCCCGGGAGGGTCCAGAGGAGCAGTGTTGCCACCTAGGGACTCCCGAGAGCTCTGAAAGAGTTTTCTCCAAGCTGGGATGCTCTGACGCGTTTCCCTGGGGTTGTGGCTGTTTGCCTGCTCCCTGTAGGTGTCCTGGGAGGGACGAGGGGTTTGGAGATGGTCTTTTTATCTTGGCTTTTGTTTCCCCGCGAAATTAGTAGCCCTTGTTGCTCAGCACTGTGTGCCAGCCAGAAATCCTGCCAGCAGATGCCTCATAAAGGCTGTCACAGCCCCTCCATCACAGGCTCCAGGAATACATTCATCCCAAAATGCACCTCTACACCTGTTACTTATCGATCCAATTTTTCATGTTTAGCTACAGAAGTTTTTCAGCAGACAAAAATTGAAGGAGGATTTGCTGCTCCTGCCCTGGCAGGAAGATTTACACATGAGCAAATGATTTGTAACAAACACCTTGTAAGATAGATGGAGCTGCTCCTCTTGTTCACAAATTATTCACAGACCACGGGCTTGAAGAGGAAGAAATTTTTTCCTTGCTTTGTAAAGTACACACAGATGCATTTCTGTATTATTATTTATGACAACTTTCACAGTAAAAAAAACTCCTGAGAGCATGTCTGCAGAATTATTGCAGCTCATGGGTTGTTTAGTTGGCAGTCTGGACAGAGGACAGGTTTGGCCAGGTTTCTTTTTTTTTCCTTTCTCCTTTTTTTTAAGTGATTGCCTTGACCAGCAAGATTTTTGTCATGGGTTTGAGCCTGTGGGCATTACAAGGTCATAAAATTGAAGTTCCTGGCCTCCACTTCTCTCACCAGCCTGCTCAAGGGAGCGTATCACCAAACCAGCCCCTGGGTTTTGCTGGGTGAGCACAGCTCTTTAAATCAGACTCCGGGGCAAAGATTGAGTTCTGCAAGTGCTCCCCAGCATGATGGGAAAAGTGCTGCTGCTAGAACTGTTTCTGGAAAGATGGGGCATTTCTGGAGCCTCAGGTGCTACCACAGGGGGAAGCTGTGAAAGATGGACAGGTAACCAGAAACAGGGACCAGGGACACCAAGGCTTTTCTAGGCAGAGCCTTGGGGTTTGCTCCCATTACATATTTCCCATATAAAGGGCTGGATGAAACCTTCTTTTCCCTGCTTCCAGAGCCAGAATTAAAATGCACCACCACGTCCTTGGCAGTGCTGTGAGGAGGGGCAGATCCTCAATCCAGCTGTGCTACACTGACACACACACAAAAAAGAATAGTTTTACCTAGAAGATCCAACGCTGCCAGGTGTTAACAAGGTCACTATTCAATCTCTGTCTTCACGGCTCCTGTGTTCCAGATGTGTCTATGTTATGTGTTGATTGGTGCAAATCATGTACATATGTAAAACCCAGTGGCCTGTGAGCTGAGCAAACACACGATTGCTCCACGAATCCATTACTGGTAGGAGCAGATGGGTTCCTTGCTTAAATAAATGCATTTCAAACTCCTCTAGGTCTGCTTTCAAAACCACCAGTTTGTTTATATAACATGGTGCAGCCAGGCTCCTACACCCTGTGCTCACCAAACCCTCCCTGCCCTGGAGTTCAGGTGCTTTCATTTCTGCATAAAGAAAATCAGAACGTGAATACAGTTTTGCAAACATAACTGAAAAAAACCGAAAACATCTCTTTTGATTTGTAAATAGGAGCAAAGCATTGTTTACATTCAGGCACTGTTAATTGGAAGCATCCACCATACGTCACTCTGAGGCAGAGCAAAATAGACACAGAATAAAAATATCTCCAGTGACCTGGTCCTGTAAATGCTGAGTAACTTTATGCTCTGGGAGCAGAAGTGCCTTGAAACAAAAGTATTTTATTCATTCCTCCTGGAGCTGGCTGGAGTCAGCAAGGGAGAGAAATAAAAAGCTGTTTTCCCTTATTCTGCTGCTGCGTTCTCAGCTGACCAAAAAAAAAGTGAATGGGCTGGGGAAAAGCACGTTTTGTTTGCTTTGTGGGTGCTTGGGTGGGTGTTGCTCGTTCACCTGGGGGAGCCCTTTTCCAACACGGGACAGTTCTCACACAACCTGCAGCTCCCCAGACACCCCGGAGACCTTCTGCTGGAGAGGAGGAGGAGAAGGAGGAGATGCTCACGTGGCTCATCAGCTGCCTGTGCCAAACCGAGCTGATGTTCCAGCCCCGCTCCCCAGCAGTCACACACGGTCGCTCTCAATGGCCACCTTTGTTGGCAGCCCTGGGCAGGAGCTGCTGACGTGGCACCCGCCGTGTCACCTTGTCCTGTCCCCTGTGCCGGGCCTTCCGCCACACGCAGGGGCTCAGGATACCCCCTCCCTAATCTTTATGCTCGCTTTTATGCCTTAAAAAGAAAACGAAACGAAGAAAGGAGCCCGGCAGAGGAGGGAGGAGGTGGAGGCATTTCCCCCTCGATTGGTCCTTCCTGTTTCTTCATTTCCTCATCTCCCCCCTTCCAGCCTCTTCCTCCACCTGCTGAAACGTGGCTACCACAATTAGGGAAAAGCTGCAATTTTAATGTGTGAAGCTGCGACGATTTTAAATAATTGCTTTTAAAACAACAACCTGGAGGAAGACACCGTGTGTCCCCCTCTCCTCTGCCACCAGAGAACTCGGTGGCACTGACTGCCCTGCGCTGGCACTCCTGGGCAGACACACTCCCACCCTGGCAAAAGTCAATGTTTACACTTGTCACATATATTTTTAGTGCATCCTAGACCCAGCCGTGCCTCAGCACAGCCTCGTGGGCCAATTGCCACGGGGAGAGGCACCTCCCAGCAAATGTTCCTTCATTTCTGGAAGGACAGAGGGAAGAACAACCCCCCAAGTGAATCCTTTCAGGAGCTGGCTGCAGGTCCCCATTTCACCAGTCCTTCAGGTTCTTCCAGTTCACGGGGACAAGGTGCACAGCAAAGGCATTTGCTCTGCAAGTGGCCTCCCAGCACCTGACCTCTGTAAGTGCAAACAACATTTAGAGCAGGAAAATGCCTGCACAGACCTCTCACCCTGGGCTGACTGCACTACAGAGGGATCATCAGGGTAATTCCAGTGGGTTTGGGTGGGCTTTTGGGGTCTGTTTCTAAGAGCACCTCAAAGAATTACAAATAATAGTGACCAATTTCCAGTTTTCCTTAATTTTGTCTCAACTGGCTTGTCTCAGTACTGCTGGGATGCTGTTGAGTGTTGCACATCAATTAACATCCTCACTGTGGGCACTGCACAGCCCAGGCCATCCCCAGCAGAAAGGATTTGTGCCCCTGCCTACATTAAGTGCCAGTCACTGCTGCTTAGTCCCACTCGACATCAGATCCCTTGCAAACATCCCATAAAGCAGCTGTCCCCAGTTCAAGCACATTCTGACCAAGCTCAGGACATTGAAGGGATGGAAAGCAAATAAAACTTTCTCTTTTCCTGTGCTGTGGAAGGGATGGTGCATTTCACAGGAGGATAAGGCCAGCCTTCGTGGTGCCAAAGTCCATGGCTCACCTCATCCCTGGCTGGTGGCCCCTCTACCTCTCCTCTGCTCCACAGAACGATTTATCAAGTGGTTTTGAAAGAAAAACCAACAAAAATAAGTAAAGAAAGAAACAACTGGCTAGAGGTTCTACTGCCTGGGCTCCCCTTTGTCTTCCAGCCTGCCTGCATAAATGTCGTTATGGGAAAGGCTGGAGATCAGATACAGCCCTCAAGTTCAGGACCTCTAACGGGCAGTGGAAGATAAGGCTCTGGATGAAGATAACTGCAGCAGTTATATGATTAATCCCAACATCTTCAGACATTTTCCCCTCTGCCTGTAAGAGCTGTGTGATCCTAAACATCCTTAAGGGAAACAACCCCATTCTGGCTTGCAAATAACACAGACATCTTTTTATATATGACAAAAGACCAAAATATCCAAGCTGACAGTGCCCCACAGGAGTGCTCAAACTGGGCACTCTCGCACAGCTCTTTCTAAAAAGCAACTGGGAACCGGACGGGGCGAGAGCTCGGCCACAGCTCCAGCCAGAATGAGCCTTTTGTTCGAGCAAATGCAAATGTCAGGAGAGGGAATGGGCCAGTTGCCACCCTGCAGCCATGCCCCCAGCAGCAGGGTCGGGCTGGACGGCCCCAGATCTCTCTGGAAAAGAGGCAAAGTCAAAATCCCAGCTCTAACCACTCTGGCTTTTGGAGAGAGGCATCTCAAAGTCAGTCTCGCAGGCGATCCTCGTCTCCTCTTACACAGCACTCGCTGTCTAATTCCGTCAGGGAGATATTTAAGTACACGGAGTCCATTTGTTCAGGCATCAAAAAGCCAAACTCATTGGACATCTCAGACCAAAATGTATTTTAAAATGCATTATTAGCTGCGCACTACCCCCAGCACACACAGAGATGGAAGTTTCAGTGGTGGCTAAAGGCAGAAGTCTCTACTGCTTGGTTAAGGTTTCCCTCCCCACCTTCACCTTTGTTGTATGTGAGCAGGGTGATCCTCCTTCCCATCCATCCTCCTTTTCTGAGGTTTGATGGGCATGGTGGGAGAGCTGAGTGAGCAGGACTCTTCTAACAGCAGCAGCAGAGGCCAAGGAAATCAGCCTGGGAAGGGCTTTGGGATGCTGTAGAGAAGGAAAGGGATAGAGTTATATTACTACAGCATGACTGCTTACAAAATTTTAGTCCTGTGTTGCCATTGATAATTAACTATAGATCAGCAGAGAAACATTATTCTCTACCATATGTACGTGTATTTTTAGATAAATACGTTCCACAAATGCTTTGTAAAGGAAGTTTCTTTGCCTAAAGGATCTACTGCTTCCCAAGCCTCCAGTGGTACAGCATAAACCATGTTACTAACAACAATTGTTCCTGCACTTGTTTCTGGAACACAGATCACAAAGCACAGTTTATTTGGGAGTGTCTGTGTACTCTTCTATTTCTGTCCTTCTTATTCAGCCTTGTAGAGTAAAACAGACAACTGTGAGTCCGGAGCAGGACACAGCCCTGCCCTGGAGAGATTACAGTAACCATCAGATAGTACACTGTAAATTATACATGGTGAGGCACAGACCTCAGACAAGCAGGAGGGGGAGAACAGCTTGGTTTGGGAAGGAAACTGAGAAAAGCGAGTCTTAAGGAAGACCTTGAAGAGAAATCAGGAGGAGGAAACCTAGGAATTTCAAGGACTAAGCAAGGTAAGAGAGGCTGTACAGCAGAACACTGGAAGAAGAACTGATTCATAGAGATGAGATGCAAATGCTGAATTTAACCAGGTCTTCTGGTATCTGATTTTGGGCAGGTAAATGACTTCAAATACTGAATTCTTAAAACCATAGAGACACCAACAAAAAAATGAAAGACAACTTTACTGACCTCCAAAAGCTCATTACCCCCAAGTGCTTACCATCTAACGAGATGATCATCAGGTCAGCCTTGCTCCCTGGTCTCCAGCGTCACCAGCAGCTTCACTCACTTCCCACCAGTCCCTGCCACACGGCAGAGGGGAGGTGGGATGGATGGTTTACAGACCGAGCAGCTCCACCACACGATGCCTGTGCTTCCCCCCTCCAAACTGGGCCAGTGGAGCACCTCCCACAGCAGCTCCTCGAGGCTGTGCCTTTATTTGTGGGCTCAGCAGAGCAGGAACAAGCACAGAGGCGTCGGAGAGAGGACGGTGCAAGATGTAAGTGAGGCAAGGGCAGGGAGAGGGGACACTGTTTATTAGGTCAGCTGGAGCACTTGGAAAAGCTACACATGCTTTCAGGCACATTGGGCTGCCTTGGGTCTGAAATAGAAGCAATAACCTTAGAGCTAAATACAGGTTGAGAATAATTGTTCTGAGTTAAACTTCATTATATTAATGAATTAGGCAATTTGAGAGAAAGGGTGATTGGTTCCTGTTGATCAAAGGGAGGATGCTTGCCAGAGGACAGCTGATAATGTCATTTATGGCACAAAGAGAGGGTGAGAGAGACAGGAATAATTATTGCCTAGGGATGTCTGGTGGTAGCAAAAATCATAATGTAACATGCAATCAATATCTGTGTGATTTGCTATCCTGGAGTCAGGAATTTTAGTACTCAGATTGCCTTTTGCAGCACTTTTGGAGACCTTCCTTGCAGGCCAGGAGTGAGACGTCAGAGGTGCAGTGGATGATTTCTTACCGAGTGTTTCTGCCCCTTATCAGTTTGCACATGTTAATTTAAGGTGTTGCCTGCAGTTGTTGCCTCCAGCCTGTTAAATCTGTCATGCAAAGTGCACGTGCAGGAGGGCACTGGTAGGTCTTGGTCCTTCTGTGTCACTTAGAAATCAGATTCCATTAAGCAGCTGTGGTTAATTGCCAGCACTTCTGAGCTCATCACTAACCCTTCGATATTGTTTCCTGTGAAGTGACAGTTCCAGAGGAACTGTGATTTCCTAAGGACCTAAATTTTCACATAAATTTAAGTTTCTTAGTGGACTTGTGGAGAAAAGCTAGAAAATTCTAAAATCTGTTTAACTCTACACCCGGAAGATAAATTAATATGATGGGAGGTGGATTATTATTTGTGATTACCTCATCATTTCTAAAATATTTTTGGAAGACTGAATCACAATTTCTCGAGTGATTTGGTTTGGCAATGTTGAAATGAGTCTAAGGACAGCTCTGTAACAGTCTAAAGGCACAAGTGGAGAACATCCATATTTGTTACTCAAAAATGAAACAGCAATTGTTCTCAACTAAAATATGAGCTATGCCTCAAAGCAGCAAGTAAATATGAGATTCAATATGCAATATTCAAATAGCTGCAAAGTAGGTAATTGCCCCAGGTGTTAATATTTTCCACAGTAGTTGGGAATTTTGCACTCTTCCACTAAATTGAAAACAGAGGTGCTGGATGTACCCAGCTAACCCCAAGAGACACAGACAGACCAAAACCCCTGTGCTTCAAAAATACATGGCAGTTATCTACAACATCTGGGACTCAGCAGGGAGTTAAAGGCTCAAGTATGGGATTAAAAACATCAAAACTACTCTTGGCCAGGCTGAAGCAATCTGTGGAAGATTCATAGTTCACAGCATGGCCGTGGCAGAGCCCAGCAGCCCCGTCTCTGTGCTGGCACATGGGATGCTCAGTGTTAGGGTCTAACAAAAACCCAAGGGGAATTTGTTTTAGTTTGTAAAATCTGACTGCAAGTCTAATTTTGACCAGCAGCAACTTCAGTGAGTGGGCTGGTGCAAAATTTTCACATGATTTGTACTGGAGGAATATATACTTCCATATCTATAGAAACACCCACAGACATTCTTTTAGAGAATCACAATAGTCAGTATGTGAGATCTCACTGCTCCAGAGGCCTTCTGCTCCGCTGGTGGATGAATCAGACTCCATGTACCATGGACAATGAGGATCCAGTGCCTCACTTTTCTATGCATGCCTTATTTCAAAATGTAAAGGTCACCTAATCCACGTTAAGTGAACTATATGATGGAGAAGATGCTCCAAGGCCACAGAGACTGAAGGCAATAAAAGGAGGGAATGGCAGGTCAACCTCTGAGGTTGTTCCTGTGGCACAAAGGAACCAGATGAAGTTCCTTATTGACAGCAAACAGCCAGTGATAGCCAGCTAATGTCTGACACTTGCTAACAGTGGGTTTCAATGGAGACAGAGGAGGAAACAACACAGAGAAGGGCAGTGCCTTGCCCAGAGTCAGATCTGGGGTGCCCAAGTTGTCATCCCTGATACCATGTTCTTCTCTAACCTGCCACCTCTCGTTTCCATCAGCGTGACTGAAAACTCCTGGGCGGTTGCATTCCTGGCCAAGGCTGCCCAAGCACCAAATTCACCCAGGTCTGTGGCACTGTGAGCACCTAAGGCAGCCCTTCCCCATGTTCTGACATTCAGGAGTTCTCTACACTATGTCTTTAAAGTGAAATCAAGCCAGGCTTAGCATGGGGTGGAGGGAGAGGGCACCTCTTGGGGGCTGGAGCCTGGTGTGCTGAGTCTCCCATGGCACAGCAGTTCCCAGCACTGTGCAATTCAGAGCTGAGGTCAGACAGAAGTGGAGTCTGGGTGAAAAAAAGAGCAGCATGAAAGCCTGGTGCAGCTGAGCAAGTAAAAAGAGGCGGTGAACAAAGGGAGCAACACATTAGTCGGTCCTTCTGAGGGTTCTGTGGGAGGCAGAAAAGCCATGGGAAAGGGTTATGGGTGTATAAGACAATGACTATATTCTGCCAAGGAAAAAAAGGTGGGTTTCCAGGGCTGGTTTTAACTTCACGAGCCATTTGATATAAAATTCTCAGAGAAGCTCACAGGGGCACTAAAAAATAATTAAGGCTCTACATTCCCAGAGTCCTCTTTTGTTTTATGCTATGGGCAATCGTGAAGCCAAGGGGACAGGGGAAAGCAGTGCAATGAGCTCCGTGGCCGACAGACTGTTTAAATGTAACAGTGTCCCAGCGCTCAGAGGAGAGGAGCTCTGATTTCAGGCCTCTGAAGTGCTAAATTACAAATGAAAACTACAGCAAGTTCCACCAGAACTGCAGCCCTTGATACTACAGATTGTTCCTAACAAACGAAAGTTGACAGAATAAAGGATGGGGGTTGAGGGATGTCTGCACTGCACGCCAAGGTTTTTCTAAAAATATTTTACACCTGCCATTCGTTCTGCACTCTGATCATATTTTGTCTATGAGGTAGAGAACTCGTAGTGCCAAAGGGAATGTGGTTTATGTTCCTGAGTCTTAATGCCTTTTCCCTTCTGTAAGGCAAAACTTCTTACTACTGTCACTAAAATAAAGCCAAGAGGACAAAAGTCACACATGCACTGCCACGGTCACAGTTTAACTGTTCCTCTCGCTGATCTTTGGAAACAGTCCCTTCAGCAGGATTTTACAGCTCTGGCACTTCGATTTAGCAAACTTTTTATGCAACTCATGAGAGGAATGCAGCCAACTCTGTACACTCAATTTAAATCAACTTGCTGATGATATAAAAAAGAGTGCTGAACCACCGGTTTGCTTCATCTGCTCCAAAACTACCAACACAAACCCTGAGGTATTTATTCCTGAAACGTTAATAGAACAGTCTGGGGCATCAGATCAGTACATGAACTCTGCTTTGATCCCATGTCGGTCCAAAGAGCTGATTTAACAACTAGTTGTTTGGTTACTTGATAGTTCAGAATGCAACTGGGCTGTTTGCTACCACCAAGCTTTTGCATGCTGCGATGTGGTGGGAGCAGAGGGTGCAGACTGTGTAGCAAGAGATTGCAAGCAATGTAAGCAACGTTTAGTAGCTTTCTCATTTTGCATCATGAAGGAGGGATGATCCTTGTGTGGCTTATAGAATCATAGAATTGTTTGGGTTGAGAGGGACCTTGATAACTCATCTAGTCCAACTCCCCTGCAACGAGCAGAGACATCTTCAGCTATATCAGGTGGCTCAGAGCCCTGTCCTCAGTTTGTATAAATTCCCACAGTTGAGCTGAAGTTGAGAACTGCAAAACTGGTACTCAGGCCAGCCTGTGCCCTCTGGACTCACCCCTGTGGCAGGGACCCTTGAGAACACGGTGCAGCACTGGAGCACTGTGAACTCCACCCCTGAGCCAGCTTCCCTTTGCACAACTAACCAGATCAGTTTAATTTTGGTGGCTGCTACCAGACTTCTGATCAAGAGTGAGGTCTGTCCTCGACCCACACAGCCAATCCAGTCCAGACTGTAGCTGTCCACTGAACACAGATCTTAGACTGCAATTTTCAAACGTTACCGATTTGCCCTGAATGGAGTGAGCCCTGCAGACCAAAGCACTTTGTGCTCTGGTGGGGACTTGGGGTGAAGTGACAGGATGCACTAGGCAGCACTGAGGGGGTCACATACTTATGGCTCTGGCTCTTTCCTTCAGCGTAAATTAAAGAGAAATTTCCGAGGCTTAACTTACACCAGCAATTTTAAGGAAGTAAATTGCATGTTCACATGAGAAAACACAAAAGAACTTGCACAACTGAGCAAACACTTCCTTTTTTCCCCTCCACTCCTTTTTATGTCTTTTCTATCAAAGCAACTGCCCTTCCCAGACAGCTGAATGCTGGGGGTGTGCAAATGACCCCAGCGATTGACTCGGTGAGAACAGAAGGTTGCAATGTTAATGTTTGATCTTAGAAATTCAGCACCAAACTTTAGCAAAAGATAAATAAATGGGTGAAGGAGACTGAACACAAAGCAGGCACCTCTCGTTGCTATAAGGAGGGAATTAAAAACATTAAAATCTTCACATTTGTGTTGAGCAAACTGGAAGCTCTTCTACAGACTCATCTCCTTGCAAAGCACCAGAACCAAACCCTGTTTGTCAAATCTTTATATTAAAAGGTGCTGCAAAAAACCGACCTTGTTTCCAGAGATTTTTCCTTGCTGCAAAGCACAGCGGCCCTTCAGAAGTAGAGCTGGTTACAGTGGAACAAATCAGCCTGGGAAGAGGATAAGCTCAATGACCTTTAAGACAAATGATCTCAGTTTAAATCACAGGAACAGAAATATTACAGAACACATCGAAGAGTCTCCACTGTCAGAGCTGCTCAACCTCCTAGGCAGTTTAGGTATCAGTATTGTGCTGTCAGTAGTAAAATTGTAAGTCTTGAAGTCTGAGCATACAAACAGAAATAATACACAGAGCTAACGTTCTCCGTTTTCCAGTAATTGATCCAGTATTTTTTTAATTCCTCTTAAAAGCAAAATTATCCACTTAAAATTAGGTACCAAATGATGCGCTTTTAAGGACCGTTCTGTCCGCGGATGTGCCGTTACTGGAAAGATAAACCAGATGGCAAACTCAATAAAGAGGAGCCAGTTAAACAGAGACAGACGAACGCCTAAAAAAACCCCTTTGCTCCATTATTGCTTTTGAACTGGTTGTCATGGCACTAGAAATGGATACCACTGTCAGCCTCCCACCTCCGCCCGGCCAGCTCTTCTCAGCCTCTGTCCAAAGCACAGAGCTCACGCCGGTGTGAAAAACACCCTCTCCCAGCACCACTCTGCTCCCACCAAACAGGGGTGCGTGCGTGGAAGTCACACCTCTTGTCACATCGAGGGCACCCCACAGGAAAAGACTGACCTTCAGTCTCAAATTCCAGTTTGAGAATGCTAAAGTTCAAATCATTTTAATCCTGTGCTCCGTCTGTGGCTTACAATCCACTGCCAAGAGCCAAGGACTATCCACTTAGCACTGGAGCTCTGTAGGACTGGAGCTGCCATGGAACATAAGCTGACCTTTGTCAGATTTACACATTAAAGCAGTTTCTCTTCCCCTTGACAATGTCCATTAGCAAGGAACACTGTTTGCCAAGCAGACGGAAAAGAATAAGGGAGGCAACTTCAAAATAGCCCTGGAAAAGCTGAGTTGTTCTGTCAGCCTCTGAATTCTTTCTCCTCCCACACACATTCGATTTTGAGAATCTATTAAATTAAAATTGGCAAAATCCACTAAAATAAAAACCTTAGAATGTCACACTGCAGTTGCATTACATTTCTCCTTCTAATAGAGCATATAAAATGTGAGTTTACAATGAGTTTAGTAAGCTGTAAATCAGCACTTTTATTCAGTTTTGTTTCTGAGCTATTAATCCCTAATACAGAGGCAGAACGCTGATGTGCTGGTCTAGGACCTCCCGAGATAATAGTTCAAATAATCCCAGTGACATGGAAAGGGAATTTCATTGAATCACCTGAGTCCCTGCTAGGCACACCCTCACCCCAAAACTCAACGTTCACAGAGCTTATAGTCTTAATTATCAAGGAAAAAGAACGGAATTCCCTTCTGGCTTCACTGAGCAGCAGTTACGGAAAACAAGTGGAATTTTGCTCAGATAATTGAAGGCAAGTCCTTAATTGGGTTCTGTGCTCTGTCAGTGGTGTTTTGGGTAAAGAGCCCCGTGTGGTGCAGCAATGCAGCCACCCTTCCACTGCTCCTCTGAGTCAGACTTTGGTGCATCCTCAGCACAAGGAACAGCAGTGCTTGGATGCTCAGCAGGACAGGAAAAACACACACCACCACAGCCAAGTAATTTTAAAGAATTTTAATACAAACTTAATATAAACTATTTCAGTCCCTCTTAACATGTAAGACACTGACTCAAAATACTTTTATACCTTTTTTCAAGTATTGCACAATGTAGGTACAAAATTAATATTTACGATTACATTTTCTTCCATAATATATAGCAAAAATCTTTAAACTTTTAACAGAAAATACAATTTGTGTTTCTTTTGAAAAAAGCAAATATTTCGTACATTTTAATTCCACCACTAAGGAATATTCTGTACACAACTTTTTAACTTTTTTTTAGAATTGATGTCTTTAAGATGGATATCTTACAATTTCAGTAAAAAAAATACAACATGAAGCTGCTGCAGCTGTCACAGATCACTGTAGTAAAAAGATATAAATGCAATACCATGTTGTAGAAACAATATATATACTCTGATATTTTACAAACTTTGTACTAAATTAAATTATACAATTAGAAAAAGACCAATAAACCCACCTATTAGTGCCAATTTTTTAAATATATATATATATATGTCTGTGTACATATATATATATACACATGAAAAAAAATTAGCCACGTCCTTGCTATATCTTAAATACTGTAAGAGGCCATATTTTGAGAGTATATTTTTGTAATGTACAGTCAGTATAAAATAATTTTGTGCTTGGTTGGCAAATGAAAAAAATGATGCATGTTGTATTTATCTAACCAAGCCTGAATGTATTCATACTACAAGCCTTAAAAAAAATCTCAAGAGGTGGAAAAAAAGATACACCCTTGGGTACGTGCATTTTTAACTTGTACAATAGTATTTACTTGGATTTCACTTTCGGTTTATTTTTAGTTAGCCATAACTGGCTGGAATTGCTGGTTAGAATACTGCATGTTGTTTAAACTAAAATTCAAGCCATCCACAAAAGACTTCTCATTTAGACCTCCATAGGCTGCAAACATATCAAAGGCATTACTGTACTGGAGAGGACTGAGGTTAAGGGGGCTGTCACCAGGAAAGATGCTACTGGTACTACCTTGACCCTGCATGTTGGGGAAAATGAACTCCTTTGCGTTAGGAGACAGGGCAGAAGTCTTCTGCTGTTGCTGTTGCTGCTGCTGGCTGCCTAGGCCAAGCCCGTAGAGAGAGTGCATGGAGGAGGAGAGGGCTTTCTGCTTCAACAGGTCATTGACATTCAAGCCAAGGTTGGTGGGAGAGGTGCGGGCGACCTTGTTGCCACGGCCGCTATTCTTCATTTTGGTCGAGCCAAACTTGGTGGCAGCAAATGTGGCAGTGGTGAAGGTTAAAGGCTGAGTGGAGCGGGGCATGAAAGTTGGGCTCACAGCAGCTGAGTGACCAAAGGGAGGAGAAGGAGAACTAGACACTGAAGATGCTGGGTCACTAATTGGCATGAACACCTGGGCCTCTGGGTTAAAGCTGTTCTTGATTTCCTTATCCAACTCACATCCATTTTCATTATCATCCACATAAAGCACTTTCACTGGTCCCTTTTCACCGATTTGGTATGAAACCTCAAACGGGTCAATCCAAACACTAAGATCCTGAGGCAAGTTGCCACGAACATCATCAATGTCCAAACCACTCTCTTTGGATGCTTGTTCTATGACTGGGTCCACTTTCTCCCCTATATGAATACATCTAAACCCTGATCCTTTGTATGGCTTTTCTGGATACCAGTGCCCTTCATATTTCTTCTTAAGAAGTCTTTCAAGCTCTTCACCAAAGATGTTGACACGTCGTCTGGGAAGCTTATTGTACAAATAGGAAATAATAAAATTGAGTGCTACTTGGATTTCAAGCTGCATAGCTGCTATGCCACAGAGTTATAAGTCTGTTTCAAAACCCGAAGAAGAAAGTGTTCAAGACGCCACAGGGAAACAAAGTTTCATTCAAAGTGCTGATTCGAGTTGATTATTATCCTTCACCTTGAGTGCTCTTGTTCCTTTAAGAAAAAACAAAAGCAAACACATCCAAATAAGGAAAGAGTAAGATAAAGCTGGGAGGCCTATTCTTTCAGCTTCGCTTTCTGCATAAAATAGGTTACTTTTCAAGTCAAAAAATGTGCACCAAACTATTTCAGTTCCTGCCTGCGGAAGGTGAGGATGTCAGCTCCATTCAGCCCGACTTACAAACAACGCTGCAGAAGATGGGCTTGTGTTTACATATACAGCATGGGGCACTTCCAAATCACATGAGCTGGTTGTTTGGTTATTCACAAAGCAGCAAGGATAATTTTTAAGACATCACAGAACTGCCAAGCCTGTCAAGGGTTCAATTACCAACCCTTATTTGGATGATTTATAGTACTCAGCTGCAAAATTTAGCACCAGACTATTAGTTTAGCCTGAGAGGTCTTAGTCCAAGGGTCATTTATCAATTTAAAGTTTGCAAACATATTGACTGCTCTGTAGGCTGCAGAATTATAAAAATGATAACAACCGCCTTAGAAGATTTCACACAAATAACTAAAATTATGCAACATTTATTTTAAGTGCAGGCAAATCTTCCGCATAAACTGTGCACGGGTGAAATGATGCAAACTGAGGAGAAAATGTCCGCTGTGCACATCCAACAGCTCTTCCTCCAACTGCTCAAATTGAAATGCAGTCAGCACATACAGAATAGATGCATGTATGGTCTGTCATAAGGGTGGCCATGACCACGGAATTATTACGATAAATTTATTCGCAATTTTTCAATAAAAATTGTTCTATATTTTAAGATGTGAGGTACAATATATACTCAGTTTTTATATTGCGCTGTTTATAGTTCAGATTTCAAAAAGTTGCAGAGCTAACAGGGCTTTTGGCAGCCTCAAACACGATTGCCTTTCTCCTTCTCCATGACTCCATTTTATATTTAATGTAAGATATGGTTGCCACTCCTTCACAGAGGACAAAAGAGAAATTAGCTGTCTAAAGTTAGAGAAGGGACAAGAATCAGGTATTAACACACGTACTGCTAACACAAATCTTGCAGTACCTTGGTATAAAAGTACTCATGTAAAGCACACACCTTTGTCAAAAAGTTCCAATGAAACAAAATATGTTGGTTTTTTTTTTTTTGCTGAAGTTAAAAGCCCCAAACAGAATTTCAATTAACAGTGGATTGTTCTGCAGTGCATCACCAGGAACAAAATTTAGCGTAGCTGTCATTAAAGATTAGAGAAATCAAAGTCAATATCAAAATCCTTTAACAATGAGGCTACACTGCTTTTTTATTTCCTGCTCCGAATAATCTCCTTTTAAAGTCTGGAACCCTATTTCCAAGCCACTCGTGTTCTCCCCAACATGGTATGGGAATAGTTTGAAAGCCTGTACGATAAGGCGACCTTTAAACGTTTGCTGGATCAGCACCGGGTGGGGATAAGGAAAAGATCAAGGGCAAACAGAAGATATTTACAAAGGGGGCACAATCAGTACAGAAAAGCTGATTGGGCGGTTAAACGGGGCATTTAAAAATGATTTATTAATCCATCTGTTTTGTTTCCCTTCCCCCCACGTCCTTTAAGAAAGAAACGATCCTTTCAAGGCGCACCGGGGCTGACGCCGTGAATTTTTTTTCTAAGCGAAAACCGATCCGCGGGCGCAAAAAAAAAGCAGCTGATCAAACAAATCAGCCTAATCATTTCTAACCGGTTGTTGTTTTGTTTTTTTTTAATATATTTATGGGGAGAGGAACGGCGTTTCTGGGGGGGGGGGTCCGAGCCCCACCGGCGGCCCGGCAGCAGCGCCCTGGCAGGAGCCTTAAGCAGCGGGAGTTACATAACCAGGCAGTCGGGTCTCATTAGATTTCTGCTCACAACCCCGGAGCTCCGGCGGGAGGAGGAGGAGGAGGAGGAGGAAGAGGAGCATTTTCTGAGCCCGTAATAAAGAGGATGGAGAAGAGGCCGGGGGGATGCCGGCGGAGGGGTGGGGGCTGCGGGGCCCCTCTGGCAGCGCAGGTCCCGCAGGGCGCTGCCGGCGCTCCCGGAGCGGCCCAGCGGCGATTACTCAGCCGGCACCGCTCCTTCCTTTTAACCCGAGAGGGGAGCGACCCCTGGCAGCCCGGCCGTGCCCTCACCCCCAGCCCCTTCCATGAGGAGCCCCCACACCCGCCGGGTCCCTCACGGCCGCCCCGTCACGGAGGGGTCGTGACCGCCCCGGCGCCCCCCCCTCAGCGGCCGGGGCTGCCCCAGCCCCGCCGCCCCAGGCTCCCCGCACGCCCCCCGCGCCTCACGGCCGGTACTCACCCGGGGGTGTGCGGGCGGTAGTGCAAACAGTCCCGGCGGGGGTGTGAGGGCGTGTGTGTGTGTGTGGCGGCGGGTGGGGGAGGTGCGGCTCAGCACCCGACCCCCATCTCCGAGCGCCGGCTCTCCCTCGGCGCGAGGATGGGAGGGGAGAGGAAAGAGATGTCCAAAAAAAAAACCAAAAAAAAAGAAAAAAAAAAAAAAGAGAGAAGGGAGGGGGAAGGGTTGGAAAAAAAAAGGGGGGGGAGGGAAGGGGGGGAGGGCAGCGCTGCTCACACCCCCACGACGGGCGCGCTCGGCCGTCGCAGCTGCGCTGCCTCTGCTTCTGCCCCGCCGCCCGTCGCACCCCTACTTATACCCTCCCTTGCCCCGCCCACCGCCGCGCCCCGCTCGGCCACGCCCACAAGCCCCCACCCTCCACTGACTCGCGTCCGCTGCAGCCACGCCCACAACCGTCACGCCCCGCCCCTAGCCCCGCCCGCCGCGCTGGGCCCTGCGCTGCCGCCCCTTCCTCCGGCGCGGCGCGCGCGGGGCCGCTCTGACGTCAGCGCGCTCCTCGCCTCGCAGCCCCGTTGCGTCACCACCCACGTCAAACCCTGCCCTGGCGCCCCTCGGCCCCGCGGGGAAGCGATGGGATGGGAAGGGGAGGGAGGGGGGAGCGCTGAACTACATCTCCCATGACCGCCGCGGCCCGCGGGGGCCTGGGCGGCGGCGATGGCTGACTGTGCCCGCACGGCGGGGGCAGCGCACGCCGCCCGCACGCTCTGGGGTGACCCGCCCGGGCCCCCCCCCGGGAGGGGGCGCGGGGCGGCCTCTCACAGACATCCCCCCCCGCCCGGCGGCTAAAAATACTCCCCACAGGTAGCAACGCCCGCCGATTGGCTGCCTGCCCAAGGGGCCGCCGCTGATTGGCCAGCGCGGTCGGGGGGGCGGAGTCAGAGTCGGGTTTGGGGGGGCGCGGCCCCCTTTCAGAGCCCGGGGAGGGAGGTCGGGGGTCCCCACGGGCAGTTGGGGTGCGACCCACCCCTGTGTTCCTTGAAACATCCCCGGGGGTTCTCTTTAAACACCCCCTGAGGTGTTCAGGGTTGCGGCTGGGGCGATTTCCCTCACGCCACCAGCAGGACCCAGTTCTGGAGGACAAACTGTGAAGGGGTTTTTTTTTGGTTGATTTTTTTTCCCCCTCTCTCTCCGCCTCTTGCTCTGTTTGTATAATAATAAAGCATTTTGGCATAAACGCTGCATGGGCCCCGGGAGAGATTTGGAAATGCCACTCGGAAGAAATGCCAGGACTTTTAACCCTTTGGTGCTGAGAATATAGATGAGACTGGGAGGCAGGAGCCCAAAAACTGAAATACCAAGGGAAAGAAAAGGATAATATTTAGGATTTTCCACAGCTCAAAATTTCTACTAGAAGTCTGCCTTCATTGTAAAACACATAGATTTATTCAGACATATCAATGTTGATGCTACTGGGATTGCAGTATTGCAAACAGCTTGAAGATCTTGATTAAGACTAAAAATATTTACGATTTCCCCCCTCCCCCCCCATTTCTCACCCATTTTTAACCATAAGGGGTTGCACATGCCTTTGGTGAAAACTGAGTCACCTGTCGTCACTGTGCACCCCGAATGGAAAATAAAGTATGAACATTATAAAATTACAAGCATTAGCAACTGGGAGACTACTGGGAACTGCTGTAGCATCACTGGGAATCTGAGTGAGAGCCCTGGGTATTTGTTTTGAACAAAAAGAGACAACGTGAAACAACTCCCTAAACAGAGAAGGCGAAAAGACAAATAGAGGTGGTTGTTTTGTTTTGTTTTTTCTGACATTAGCGCTCAGAAGTCTCCCTGGTACAACAAACACACCTTGGGAGGTGACATCAGCCCCCAGTGACAGTTCGGTGTCTCGCTGTGCTCAGTTCTGGGGTGGCAGCAGCAGATTTCCCTTTGAAGTGGGAAAAACTGCACAGTGCCGCAGATCAGTGTTTTCAGGTGAGATTCCGTAAGGAGCTTTACAAACCCGGTAACTGCTGCTGAGCTGCTAAAAAAAGCGGGGTTGTAAAAGCAGAGACTTTCTTTTAAATGGCTTTAGCACTACATGAGAAGCATTAGGAGCTGAATTAAATGTACAGAGCCAAGACATTGGTAATCAAGGCAGCCGTGGGATCCTTTAAAGCTGTAAAAACTGTGGCTTTTCTGTGACTTAAGGAAAGGCAGCTTCTCGTGCAGTCCACGCTATCAAGGAAATCCGATATTAAATGGAACTAGATCATCTTTAGGGTCCCTTCCACCCCAAACCATTCTATAATTCTGAATGTTAAAGACAGGTAATTACCCTAAGAATAACCTCTTCAGGTCTGCAAGAGTCAAGCCCGCTTCTAGTGGCCCATTCGAAGTTTCAATTTATCCTTGTTTGTCTGAAAAAAACCTGCTTTTAAACTGCAGCGATCCACATATAGCACATCACAAGTAGGTGGCCAAACTGTAGTAGTGTTAAATTATTAACACCTAAACCCAGAGTTTAATCCGGGATAATTTGTATTCTTAAAACCTCGGCTGCCTTTTTGATCCACAAGGGTCAGAGTAGGGCCTGCAGTATTTTTCAGTCTTTTTGATTAATACATAGCAATAACAAAATGTCTGCCTCTCCCTGCTAGAAAAATCTTTAAAAATGCAATCAATACAAAATAACTCCAGTAGCAAAATTTTACTCAAGTTGCCAATTCTATTCAACTGGAAGATTAATCTTAAAAGAAAAGAAAAAATATATATTCTCATCTTTCCTGACAGACCTTGACAAGTTTTTTCCCCAGCAGAGCAAATCACCATGAGTATTTCAGAGCAGGGCAGGAGGCAGGAGTGAGATTAGAAGTAAGAAGACTTTCTTAATCTATATTAAATGAGAAGGGCTTGATCTCATGCCCTGTTCATAGCCAGATCCTGCAATGTTGGCCGGCAGACAGCAACTGAACTACAATTTCCATGGTCTGAGTCTCTGCAGAATAATCTCTAGAGCCAAAATCTCTGTATTGTAAAACTACTTACCACAAGACCTTGCAGATACTACATAGTCTCAACAAAGGAACCTTCTTTTCTACTAAAGAAATCTAAATTTGGTTCCTCAAATAATTGCTAGTGCTCTTTAAAAATCTAAATCAGCAGCATTTATTGATCAACACAGTATCTGAAACCAAAATACGGTTTGTTAATCTTAAAAGTTGTTAAAAGGAATTAAATATATCTCAGAACATTTTTGCTAATTATGTCAACGAGGACAAGAATTTAAGAGCAGTAGGAAGAAAGGCTCAGAATTTCCACCACCCATCTTTGTCCTTTTCATAGAATCCTCTTCTCTGCTAACTGAATGTTGCTGTACAGAATAGATAAGATTTATCCTGACAGTGGACATGAAGCTTTGTATCATACATTCCTGAAAATAGTACAGTCTCTCTTTTAACATTTTCCTATTTGGGAACACAATTCTTCCTTTAGCGTGGGAGCCTGAGCTTTGATTTTGAAAAATGGAAAGCTTTCCCCATTGTATTCATCTCTCTTTAGCCCAGTTTTATCCATTTGCTGATTTTAACGCGTGTTCCTTTTCCCCACCATCTATCAGTGTGAGCAACCAGGCCTGGCTGCTCTCCAGCATATATCTTAGCAGTGAGTTTGAAATGTAGTGTAGATTCTCTTACATTTCCCTTTAGCAGCTTAAGCAGTGGTTTTTCCATAAATACAGATTATAGAGGGTGTCTGGACCTATCAGGTGTTGCCCAGCATCAGGAGCTCTCTGACCACAAAGGTTTTTTGAGATGGGAAGCCACGAAATTACCTTGCAAGTAACATTGTTTTGATGGAGTAAAGAATAACCAAGAACAGAATTCAGCCAGAACAGCCAGGTCATCTTCTAGGAGAGCCCCAACTCGTTTCTGATGCTGTGAAGGGGCACATAGTTCCCTCTGAGGGAGAGTGGCTGAAGGACAGGGGCTGCTGCCACAGCTTGAGCTGCCAAGTGAGCGCACAAGGCAGGATGTGTGGGATAACTCCGGGTGTGCAGATTCCTACCCCCGGGGCAAACAGCCATAGTCAGAGACTCTGTGCCCAGGCTTGTGCCTGTGTAGCTCAGGGGGCTGAGGAATGAGATTAGTGTCTGGGGAGATGTGCAGGGAAGGGATGGAGGAAGGAGGACCTGGCGGTTGGGTAAGTGTCTGTCAGACTGAATAGAGGGACAGTGAATCTTGACAGAGAGGGAGCAACAGCCCTTGAAGTGCAGGGAGGGAAGTATTGCAGTAAAAGGGGGAGAACAGAGGGTACAGTAGTGATGGGCTGGGACCGTGAGAACAGCCCTGCATCGTTCATCCGACCTTGGGAGCCCTGAAAGCCCTGGTACCAATTCCCATGGGATGCTCTGGGTCTGGCCTGCCCCACAGATCAGCTGGCCAGGCAAATCCAAACACCAGCAACAGAAATTGCTCTGCTGTTACAGTGTGTGATGTTAGTGGCTCCAGTGATGCCAAGATTTTAGAAACTTGGCCATCAAGAGCTGGAGCTTGTATGCCATGGATTGAAGAGCAGTTTCCAGATCTGAGTATCTATGGCTTTATGAAGCTGAAAGAAACCCTCCTAAGACGGTACTTTCATAGATATTAGTGAGTCTTCTAAAAAAAAAACCCAAACCCTAAATATATATATATAATATATTCATGTTATTTTGCTGGGCCAACATCACTCAAACGGACTGATCCTCCTAGACTGATCTAAGGAGCTTAGAGCTCACAAGGACATCACTCTCTCTTAAGTGGAATGCTACTAATGTTATAGCTTACCTGGCAGAAGTTGCTGGAGTCCTGAGCAAGACACAGAAGGCAGCTGGAGGAAAAATAAAAACAGGAATAAAGATTTTGCACCAAATCTTTGCTCTTCCCAAAGTTTCCCTGTCAAGGATGAAGTAAAAATGGGGGGGGACTTTGTACTGAAGATGGTATGAGGCAGGATCTGTTCTTGAAAGGGAGCCTGATAAGTGACATTTTGAGAAGCGGGTGCAGATTCCAAGAAGGCCAGGTAAAAAGAGTGAAAAGAGGAAGAAGGGATCTAAAATTGCTGTGAAAAATAGTGGTCACAGGTAGATAGATATTGTAATAAGAGGGGGAGGGAATGGGAAACATTTTATGAGTATCAGAATTTTCTATAGCTGTGAATAAATGGGCTGAAGAAGGAGGAGGGAAGATTGATTTCATACCTTAGAGAGGTTGACCTTTGAGGAAAGTTTTATTAAAATCCAATATAATTTTTTCCTCGAGTTCACCTTTGCGCTGGGATTCTGCCAGTTTAATGTCAGTTAGTTCTGCAGTATCTGTTAATAGATAAAATTATGAGGTGAGGACTGTCCTAGCTGATAGCCATGTAACTTCTGCGTTAATCAGCTTCAAGTGCTTTACTACGGCCATTCCAAACAATGATTCATAAACAGTTTTAAAGAGACAGAAAGGTGCTTTTTAAACTGTAAGGACTTTTATGGGGATCAAAAATAAACAGTGAAGATGAAGGGCTGATCTTTTGCCCTTTCAGTTTCCAATAGGTGGAGGTAGCTTGAAAAAGTCTCATGAAGAATTTACTTAAGAATTTTGTGTACTTAGCATTTTCCAGGAAGAGAAGTAAATCTTTTTTTTCCTGAGGAGGGAATTCCAGGAAAACTGTTCAGTCTTGTTCAGGAGAGATACTGAATGTGAAAAAAAGAGATAAATGGGAGGAAACTGATTATAAAGAAAAGTTTCGTTCAGTCTGTTTACCTGAAAGAAGGAGCAGAGGAGGAGTGACTGTTTACCAAAACTTCCTGATGAACACAGAAGTTCTGTTAATTTTTTGACATTCTGATTATCATCAACTAGGGAACATGCCTCAACTTTTGCAATAAAGCACAGAATAAAATATAATTTTCATATCTCTAGAAGATCTCACGTGGTTCTCAACTAAGAATTTAAAGCACCCAAGAGCAGTGCAGCTCAGTAAGAAGCCATCCATATTTTAAGCTTTCAGGTATTAAACAATCTGTTTTTGCTGGAGCGTGTGGCTGTTGATTAGGTTTCTTAAGCCTTTCTGTAATATTATTCCTATTAGAATTGGTGTTTTATGCCGAGCCCAGTACTTGCTCAGGACTTGGAGAGTGTAATTACATGCAGAATGTCACCTTTAGGAAAGCCAGGTGTTGATATTGGTCTGAGAGCATTGATTTGAGAAACACTGAATTAACCTGCTGTGCTGTCACACTGTGACAATGTGAGTGATGGTGACTTCAAAATAAAATGAGTTCAAATGTCAATGTCTTCATAAGTACAGTCTGAAAATCCTTCTCATGAGAAGAAGATGGCTGGAAACTGTCTTCAACCTTCCAGTATCTGAAGGGGGCCTACAGGGAAGTTGCAGGGGGACTCTACATCAGGAGCTGTAGTGGCAGGACAAGGAGTAGTGAGTACAAATTGAAGGAGGGGAAATTTAGAGTGGATATTAGGAAGAAATTCTTTACAGTGAGGGTGTTGAGACACTGGCATGGGTTGCCCAGGGAGGTTCTGGATGCCCCAACCCTGGCAGTGTTCAAAGCCAGGTTGATTAAGGCCTCGAGCAACTTGGTCTAGTGGAAGGTGTCCCTGCCCATGCAGGGGCAGTAGGACTAGATGACCTTTAAGGTCCCTTCCAACCCTTTTACATTCTGTTAATGATTCTGTGATTCATGTTAATAAAAAACCAAGGGTGTTTCTTTGCAGATGAAGAGAAACTTGGTGACTCTGCACTTGTGCAGACATGAAGAACTAGTTGAGTGGAAAGATGCCAGCTTACGACAGCTGAAAGTTTGACCCTGAATATTTAAGGGTATTATCCATGGGGGGAAAAAAAAGCCAATGGAAATTTCTTTTCGAGCTTGCTGTGCTCCAGATCTGGCCCTTACTCAAGTCCATCGAGTCATGGAGACAGGAATAAGGGAGGGGAATGAGGATTCAGGCTGTGTGTTTACTGCCAAGATATACAAAGTGGATTTTACACAGTTTGTGCATCCTGTTTTTAAGACAATCAATGTATCCTGTTCATGTAAGGAGCAGTTCATGGAAGACTCGGTCTGTCACCGGCATTGAAAAGATCATTCAGTTTAAATAGTAAATCACTCATTTCCTCTCCAACTTCTGATTCCTAAAGGTATAATTGCCAAAAATAATATAATAAGTGCCTTAAAAGATTAAGCAAAAGGTCAGATTAGCATAACATCTTTCCTGAACTGATGGCAAAATGGTGAAGCTGAAGCCACACCTTTGAAACCCCCCAGGACGGTACTCGTGGGACTTGCCAATAACACAGTTTCACACAGATTCTTCTGTTTCACAGGTCACAGCTCCTTACCCTGTGATGGACAAACTGAGAAACCCTCACTTACCTACAAATACATGACCCACTTCATTATACCAGAATGTTTTCTCTTGAACACACAGCCCAGTAGGAGCCATTATCTCATGCGCTATTATTAATGCAAAGGCTTCAGACAGTATCTGCACACAGCAGTGGATCTGTCTGGTCTCAAGAGATGCCATAACTAAGAACTTCAGAAAAAGGGATGAAACAGCCATGTTGCACAATTGCATCGAGTTTGGCAATGGGAAGAAGAGATTTCTCCTTGATGCCACATGATGATAATCTTACACGCTGGAAAATGAGCACTCGGAGTGACATACTTCTTATTGTAGCTAATGCAACTCGGATTTGTAAAGAAGGTGATTCTGCTATGTGACCATATTATCTAAATTGCTTTGTCGCCAACGCATTAAAAACTGAATATAAAATTGCCTGAACATAATTGAGTGCTGACTCACCCTCAGATTAGGGTAAATGGTGCAGCGTTCCAGGGTGTCTTGGAGCTTTCTATAGCCTCACAATCCTATGTGAAATCTTCTGATTGATTTTTCTCCCCTCCAAGCAAACTTGTGTTTCATGCTCCTATTTGAGGCTAGATGCTACAAATCCAGCTGCTGTCACAAGGCATCTTCCCCCTGCTTCGTTATCTTGATCAATTTTCTGCTGAAACTCTCATCTTTCTTCCTGGCTGGTGCAGTTGCCTCCCTTGTGATTATTCCAACTCCTGGCTCTCCATATTCATAGCCACTCTTCGAGCTCCAACTCCAACTCTCTAGTTTCTAAGGCTACATAGCTGCGAATGTTTTCTCACAAAAAGCTTTTCCATAAATTCTCACAGCCTAATCCGAGGCTGCATACACACATGACACTGCTCAGAGCAGACTTTTAATAAAAGCACCTGCAAACATGAGCAAGAAAACATAGTCCCAAGTATTTTAATTTTTTTTTCCTCTTGAAAACGACCTTGTATCACAAATCTCCATTTGGAGGTGTAACTGTGCGACTATCCCTAAAACCAGAACAATTTTTGGGCTTTGAAATGTAAATGGAAGAAGGGCAATTTTAAGAAGCAATGCCAGAGAGCTGAGGTGAACTGAGTCACAGATACAGGGCAGAGAGCTCAGATTTAGCTGACTGTGGCAATAAGTCAAACTAGCACTTGTGCCTTGGGTGATCTCTGTTTCAACCCTCACTCAGGTAGTGAAAAGAAGGAGCAGAAGAAGGGCCATGACCTAAATAACTGGGAGAACAGTGATTATTAATCAGCAATCCCATCTAGAAGCATTTGCAGAAGATGCCAGCCCTGAGCTGGAGGATCTGGGAGTGAAACCAGTCATGAAGGTGACAGAACTTGGTTTAGTTTCCAGATAGCAACGAGCATCTCCTTTTTGACTGACTGAACTATTGCATGAGCAGCTGCTGAAAATCAGGTAGGCAAGAGGCTGAAATTTGTTTCTTATATACGTGGGACTGGTTTCATATCAGGTAATAACTCAGAAATGAACAGTAACTTCAGTACACACGTTGGGCATAGATTCTCCAGAAGCACTTCTGGCTGCACAGCCCAGCCTTGTTCCTTACCAGGAATTCTAACTTTTGTTGTCTGGTAAATGCCTTGCCCCAAAGAGGGTAAATCTCATTTATCTCCAACTCCAGAGAGGTAATAATGCAATTGCTCCTTCACACCAGGAGATCAGGTATCTGCTATCTGCAAGTTCTCTTCCGAGTTGGATCACATTTTCTCCAAGTACTTCCTTCCACAGAAAAAAGGGAAAATCAGTTGAAAAGGATTTCCAGAGATAAACACTTAAGAATAAAGCTGATTGTAAAAAACCCCACAATAAATATGATATGGAGAAGAAAATCTAAAATTTAGAGCTGATCTAGAGCTGGTTCAGAATCCAGCCAGAATGAAGGATCTGATCTCTTCTGGTTGATCTGTACAAAGGCTGTACCTTTGCAAAATAAAGGCACATTTAAAAGACATGATGAAAAAACCCAGGAATCTCCAATGGTGAAGAAAGCAACACATTCTGAGAGAAAAAAAAATGACTGTCTGAACCCTTCAAAGGTAGCAGTGAAATACATGAAAGCATCGATGGCTTCCCCAGACGGGTTAGGGTTGGTTGTTACTCCCAGCCCAGGCTGCACTTGACAGCTCTCTCTCACTTATATGCCAGAAGTGTGTTTTAAAAGGGGGAAAAAACAGATGTTCAAGCCCACTATTCCTGTTCAGATTGTTCTTGCTAAATGTTTGACAGCAGCCTGTCCAAGTGACATCCAGATGGGGACAATTAATTGTTAATGTCCCCAGTTCAGCTGGATCAGAGAAATGCCTACATGACAAGGAAGAACATCACTGGAAAGACTAGAGGGAGGCACCAGGGGATTTGCAGCAGGGGAAGATGTATAGGATGTCTGCATCACAGCACATTTAACCCCTTAATCTACAGCAATTGGTGGGTCACTCAGCTGCCCTTTAGTGCTGGGCTGCTGGGAGGAGCATGGGCTGAGCAGGGAGGCAGAGCACCCTCAGCTGAAAGCTCGAGCTAATTCTGCAGTGGAGATAAGCCCTTGGATAGAAATCCTTCAAAGGGATGAGACCAGGCAGGCTGTCACCACAGGCATCTCGAAACAGGCAATCAGTCCTCCCTTTAATAAATAGAAGAAGATACAAGATGGTCAGGGCAGAGTACACTTCTTAAGTGTGTTGGAAAAATTAGGCTGAAACATCAGTCACTCCTGATCCACAAAGCAATGGAGGTTCCTGAAGAAGCACTAATGCCTGCACAATCAAACAGGAGCAACTACGCTGGTCCTGCCCTGAGGCTTGTGCTCCAAACTATAACTAATGAGTGTAAAGGCCCTGACAAAAAAAGCTTCCACAGAATCCCTTTTCTAAGGCCTTTGATTTTACTGGAACATGCACAGCGGTAAAATTCATATAGCCAACGGGAAAGCCATGTCCTGGCCTGACCCTGCCACAGAAAACAGCAAAACAAAGGGGCAGGGATTTGGGGTCACGTTTGGGGAGGATCCATGATTCAGCATGTCTGTTTACTGGGTCTCTGGTTTGTCACGTGGTGAGGCAGTGGGGCAAACACCTGCAGCTCCGGGCTGAAAAGGTTTGTGAAAAGGTTTGACCCAGGCAGCGACAAGCGTCGGAGGAATAAATGACTCTCAATTAGGACAGTAGGTCAGAAAGAGCAAGATGATTCATATCCAGGACGTACTTCAACCATCCACTAAACCACTCAGCAATTCTATTCAGCTTCTCTCCTTCAAAGCGCCCCAAAACAGCGTCCTTCCCATGGCACTGGCAGGTAACAGGCTTTGAAATGTGTGCTGAGACCTGTGGATTTTTGGAGTAACTGAGCTGAGCTGGGAAGAAATGGCTTCCATGATCCCTTCGGCAACAGGAAGGAATGAGATGGCTCTGTTCTGCTCACAGCGTGGCACCACTGGTCTAGAATTTAGGGGACACGGAGATTCACACCCCAAATAAGGTACCCAGAATTTATGGCCTCTTTCAGGGAGCTGGCTGTATGCAGCTTTCCCAGGAGCAAGCAACAGGTCGTGACAGATGGGGTTTAGGAGTGCTTGGCTCCTAGGTTAGCGCCCTGACAATGCCTCTGCTCAGCTGTGCAAATTGTATTTTACTTGCTTGACTGTGAGTTGCTGGGCAGTGGGATGTAATTTTCCATGCTTGCAGTTGGCACTCGGTTTAATCTTGACTTGTATTTTACAGTGCAAGCTCTGTCAACATTGTTTCACCTCTTAGAAAATAATAATTAAGAAGCCTGGGTGATAGGTATGTATTAGTACCCAAGAATTCATGGCCAGCTCCACTTTAACCCAGTCACCACGGTTTACTACTCTGCAACAAAACATCTTTTCCAGATTTACCTGAGGACTGGCATATCAGAAAAACTAAGGGATGCCAGACATATACTTGGTTGACTTTTATCTCTCTGAAGACAAATCTTTTAAAGCTTAGATCAAGGAATCTTTTAATGAAACAAAGAAATCGTGCCACTTGTATCAGTTCCAGATATAAATAAATCAGCTAGAAATAAACAGGAGCAAGGCAAACATAAAGGAGACAGCCACGCTCTGCAATGTCAGTCCAAAGTGACTGTCTGATGGATGATAATATGGCTGGCTCAGAAAAAAAGTCAGTTTAAAAGCCTCGCTGCCAGCCATCTGGCAAATCCTCCAAAGGATATTGCTGTAAAATGGCACTGATTTGGTACCTGGTTTGCATCTCCTGCTATCAAAGCAGCCTATTTACTTTTTAAATGCAGTGAGAATTTTGAGATCCCTACTATGAACCTCTCCCTAGGGACTCATTGCAGCCCTCCCCACAGCCAGTTCACTGTTCCCTCCTGCCATCACTCTGCCATGTGTGTGTAATCTTATCCCAGGATTGTTCAAGTTAGAAAAGACCTCTAAGATCATCGAGTCCAACCATTAACCCAGCACTGCCAAGCCCACCACTAAACCATGTCCCCAGGTGCCACATCTACGTGTCTTTTAGATACCTCCAGAGACTGTGACTCCTCCACTGCCCTGGGCAGCCTGTTCCAATGCTTGACAGCCCCTGGCTGAAGAATTTTTTCCAAATATCCGACCTAAACCTCTCCTGGCACGATCATCACAAAATCACAGTATGCTTAGGGTTGGAAGGGACCTCTCAGAATCATCCAGTGCAACCCCTTGGTTCACCCAGACCAGCTTGCACAAAGTAAAGATGCTTTTTAAAACGATCTTTCCAAAGTAAAGATGCTCTTAGACATTTAGGGGGTCACTAAGACGCTGAGCAGACCTGACTCCATTCAGGCTGCTGCAGACACAGAGGCTGTTTGCAGCTCAGAGGTGCTGTTCCCTTGTGCTGCAAGGGAGGCAGAAATTCACAGCACTGGGATTTATAGCACATCCATCCTCTTGCTCCAGAAGCATCATTACCTCATGCTTGGAGCTGAAGAGCAACATTTCATATGGCTAAACAGTATAGGACTTATTTTCATAACTGTCATTTGGACTCTGTACCCCAGAAGGCAACAGTAAATATCACCTCTGGTTATTTCCTAATAAACATAAAGCGATGAAAATTTAATGTCAACTTAAAAAGAAAATCCTTTCCATTCCATGAAAACTAAATATATCTTTAAAGAACAGGCTGCCTGGACAAATATTAATGATTTTTTCCCCCCTGTTTCTTCAGCTCCTCCCCTATGGTCCATAATCAGCTGTAATTGAGTCCACGACCCTCCTGAATTGCAGTGAAGTGTAATGGCTTGTGGCCATAGAACTGAGAGTCCTGGCATGCAGATAACCCCAACACGCTGCCTGAGAGGCAGCTGAAGATCCTATCTGGTGACCAGACACTCCTGGGTTGTAACATGGACTCAGTAAAAGCTATTTTCAGCTTAAATGATCTTTGATACTGAAACCAGAGTTAACCTGGATGGCGAGTGTAGGAGATCATCTGCTCTGAGAAAGAAACTCAGGGAGAAGGGGGAGGGAGAAGAGTGGGAAGATAACAAAGGAGAGGGATTCTTTAGGGAGAGGAATTAACTTGAAAACATGCACTAGTGGAAAAAGGAACACGGGAAAAATGATGTTGCATCTCCCCATCACTGCTGCTCAGGTCCCTGTCCCCCCTCCACTGCCAGCCATGTTTGTCATTTGTAATTCTCAGCCTTCTTAGATAGATGGGGCTAAGCAGCAAAAGCTGTCTCGTAGCAGCTTGTCTCACCTTTGCTACAGCCAGTTTTAGTCCTTTTTAGTCAGATTGGTTTGGTTGTTAATAAAGACTTGATTCTAATTTCACCATGTTAACAAGCTGCTCCAGGAGATCCTTATAGGACAGTGGAAACCAGGGAAAGGAAATAATTACAGCATTTCCACCTATGGTAGTCTGCTCCAGGGCAGGTATAAATAGATCCGTAAGTGTTTGTTCACTTAAAGTTCAGCCCAACTGCTTTCTCAATTGCCAGCAGTAGAATCAATGGATGGGTATTTTTTCTTAGAAAACAGGGGCAAAGATCATCTACTAAATATCACCCTCCCTTCTTCAAGACTGCAAGAAGCCTTTAAAAAGTTTCAGTATTTTTACCAAAGCCAGATGTTGGGTGTATAAAAGTACGGGCAGTTTTTCAAAGCCATTCTATTTCTTTGGGAAGGGAGGGATAATTAGATCAGAAAACTCAATTCAGCCTCAGAACAGAGGAAATTGATGAAAAAAAAAAATCACATTTCATTCACTTGGTGCATCCAAAAAGCTCTGGCCTGATGCATGCAAAGAGTAACTCCCTTTGGAGTCCCACCACAAGTTTTGAGAAAGCAGTTGCTAAAGTGTCTGAAAACACCCTGTTTCTTGTCCTCTGCTCACTGAAGTGCAGAGGGGGCACAATGCAATGCTCAGCTGGGGTGGGACTGGGGTCCCAGCAGGCTGGGGGGGATCCGTCTGTGAGCTGGGCAGCGGGACACCTGCATCCAGCTTGAGCATCCCAGAAATAACCTACCTGACACAAAGAAGGTTTGGAAGCTTCTCCTCAGGGCCCAGTGGTGTGGGAGGAAGAGGAGCCCAGCGTGGGTGGCCATGTGGGTGCCCTGGGCCTCTCTCCTGGAGCAGCTCTCCCACAGCTCTGAGCCCAAAGCCCTGCCAACATCCACCTTTCCCTGCACCAAATTGTTTAAATAAACTTCCCCACTGTGGGCTCACAGAAATGCAATAAACCTGGTTTATGTGGGCTCAGCTAATGGGCCAGTTGGAATGGCATTACCAGGGCTTTCCAGGCAAATTTGCTGCTCTCTGCCTCTGGCCTCCCGCATTGAAGCCTCACCTTGGACTCTGTAACAGCACAAAGCACGTACCCTGCCACTGCCTATTGTTCAAGCTGCAGGTACTATATATAACCAAACAATAGCTAATAAACAAAAGGCATTTTAAGTGGTTTGTGGTGTCTGCTGAGCACCAGCTGCCCTTTTTGTGTTCTACTGTGTCTTCGGTCCCGATGCTCAGGTCTCCTGGGTCCCATTCAGCTGCAGAAGCCCAAAGCTACAGTGAGAGGAACAAACTAATCTGATAGGGAAATAAAACAATTGATGACTCATAAAAGCAAGAGGGACAGATATTTGAAAAGGAAAATAGCAGAACAGATTCAAATCTAATTGTGAGTCCTGCCACAGGAGTGCTGTAAAAGCAACAAGTTCCACCACGTTCTTCCACTCGTGCCCCCGCCAACTTCCCTGGAGCCAAGACTCAAACCTGTGGTTCCAGGTAGCCTTAGTAAGGTTTAGTTCTGAATTAAACCACTCTCCTGCATGCCTGGGGATGTGATTCAGATCTCCAGTCTTGTGGCAGCCTTGGCTGCTTCAGGCTGTGCTGAAGCATCTGGAGGTGCATGTTTTTGAGTCCCAGCCCAAAGCACTGGGACAGAGCTGTGAGCTCTGCTGGAGTCTGAGACAGCCTGCGGGAGGGAAGGACCTGCTCCCAGGTTTCCCATAGGGACCAGAGTCCAAAATCAACTCTTTTGAAGGCAACAGCAGAGCAAGCCCCCGGCCAGCACAGGGATCTGTGCATGGCTCTGGGAGAGGAGGACGGGAGGCTGAGCCCACTTACCCAAACACCCACCTTCCTCTGCAGTCAGCTGCTGCTCCTCGGGGGGAGGAGGACCCCCAGATTGGCTCAGACACCCCTGGGATGGGGAGGAGGGGTCATTCCTGGGGCTGATGGGACCCTCTCATGTCCCTGCTGTGGGGTTCGGGGCTGTCACCTCCCCGGCCCCTCCTCTCCCCCAAGGCAGGGTAACGAGGCCAGCGGAAATCTGAAGTAGAGAGATTTACTTTACTCAAGGATTCCTATTCAGAGCTACAGCTATTGACAGATTTTTTCTATTCCTACGCTCAGCGGAAGCTGATAGTATTTATTAAGCTGATCTCAGGCACCAGAGCTGGATCCTAACTCCAGATAGGCAGGCAATCATCAGAGCCTGTTGTGTTTGCATGAATATACTAATCCTGCCTCTGCTTTCTGAATGCATAAATTGATGTATAGGACCATTCATCTATGATAGTCTTCTAGATGGCTGCAGAGGGCGAGACAGTATTTTTAATATGGAGAACTCCATGGCAAGCTATTTTAATACCTTAGGATCATTAACATTTTTGAATGTCTGAGAAGCTGCTAACATTTATAAGACAACTACAACCAAGATTCATTCTCCCAAATGGAGAAAGAGCTCATATTTTTCACATACACTTTAGATATTGATAATTTTCTCATTTTCTGATATGACAGGGCTTGGGGATTTTTTCCCCGTTGAGACAAGATGACTGACAGAAGGAGATGAGAATTTCTCATAAAGAGAAGGAATGCATTTTTACACGGCTGAGGCTGGAAGAAAGCAATAATTGTCCTAACATGCAGGCACAGCCCTCCAGAATGGCTGATGATTTATTCAAAGAGTCAGTCACCACTGACCAAATTCCAGGTGTGTCTTCCCAAGCCAAGATGGGAGCTGAGACCAGTCTGAACAAATCCTCATCCTTTTGCCCACCTGCTATGCTGCTCTTGGGAGGGCAGAAGGATAGTCCTGGGTGGGTGTGGTGCCATCCTGGGATACCCTGACCATGGTGGATGCAGAGCAGCAGAGCTTCACCCACACTTCTGCCCTGGTGGGTCCAATCTGCTGTCACAGAGGTGGCACTCAGTACACATTTAGTTAAGTTTTAGGGTCATTCTCACTTAATGTTGGGGTGCTCAGAGTTCCCAGGGAGCTTTGGGCAGAAGTTAGAGCTGCCACTGTAGACCCCATCTGGGTTCTGCTTTAAAAAAAAACAACCAAAACAAAAAACTCCCAAACCCAAGTCAGAGATGCTGCCTCCAACACTTGAGCCAGGACACAGCCTTGGAGCAGCAGGGATGCCTGTCCTCAGGGTCAACACCACTTCTGTCCCCCTAGAGCAGTGGAGCAGCTTTGCTTTCTGCAGGGATCCTCTGGAACCATCCACTTTTCCCGTGTTTGTTCACATCGTGCAGGGTTGTAGCTGGTTCACTGGTGCATGCAAGCCAAAATTTGCCCTTCTCTACCTGCTTTCCTCCCAGCCTCCTCTTCCAGCTGTTCTCTCTCTCCTTTCTCTATCTGCATCTCCTGTTCTTCTCTGCTGTTCCTAATAGCTTCTACCTATGCCAAGTCCCATCCTACTCATCTCTCATTAAACCCCAGACCTTGCGCGGAGCTTTTCTGCATTGATCTCCCAGCCAGCTTTTGTCTCTTTGACGTCTAGGTTCTCTTTGTTTGTGCTTCTCTCTCTGGATCTGGGAATTATCCTGCTTCTACTGATGTATCTGATCCAGGCCCTGATATTTTGCTGAATTCCTTGGGATATCTTCTGCTTGGCAGGTCCGATGGTGGGTACGACTGCTCCCTGCACTGGGGGTGTTGCGAAAGCCTTGAGAGGCTGATGTGTATCACAAGCAGCAGGAAACTTATCCTGTGCTAGATACTGGCTTGAGAGAGACATTATCCCTGGCAGATACCAGCTCCAGAGCGACATTTTCCATGGCATCCCTGCCCAGGAATAGATCCTGACTTCACCTAAGAGAGGAGCCGGAGCTGATTGTGCAGGACTGTGCTGCTCACTGGAGGATGGCACGGCCACAGCAAATGGGCAGAGGTGACCCCTGCCATACCCGTGGTGTTCTGCCTCCTCCTGCTCATTTTCTGATGGCACGTTTTTCTCTCCTGAGGCCTCAGATCAGTATCTGTGGATCTGAGCAGCTCCTGCCAGCAGCGAGCGCTCCCCGGAGCACGAGGGGTCCCGGAACATGTGCTCTAAGCAAATCTCTCATTTGGAAAACTAGATGGTATTGACTATTTATAAACCTCAGCTTAGAGCAAGACTAGGCCAGCTGGAAAATGTGCCACCATGGGTGAGTGAAGGTGCTTAGTGAGGAGCGGAGAATTGAGGGTTTTCAGCCCCAAATTACTGGGCAGCAGTGAGCAAGTGGCTTTGCCTTTTCTTTTTTCCCTCCTACTGATTTAGTTTGGAAGCATTTCAGAGGGCATTTTCTCCTGCTAAATGGTGATAAAACCCTGGGCTCAATAACTGAGATCTGCTGTCTGGCATCAGAGCAACACAAATAACAATAAAAGAAACAAAATAGTGGTGAGTCAGGCTGGTTTTGACTTGGAAAAACATCGGTTATCCTTATTACTCACCAGCTCTGTCGTCTCCTCTGGGGGACTCTGCCGGCCACCAGCAAGGCTGCAGTCGTAGAGAGCCTGTATTTAGCTCAGGCCCTCCTTGAAATGGTTCTCCCTGGGGTTTTGGAGGGTCAGTGATTGCATATCCACGTCATCAGGACCATGAGCAGCCTTTTTGCAGAGAAAAAGCCTGTTGCAGATGAGCCCCGTGGAACCACGGGGCCAAAGACATGACACGGCATGGAGAAGCCACAGTCCGTGGGGGGATTGGACAATCCTCGAGGCCCACCTCTTTATCTGCATGGAAAAAACAGAGGAGGGGGGCTGGAGGAGGATCACCCTGTCCCCAGCACTGGCTGTGGTCACCCCTGGGCTCCTGAGTGGTGTTCAAACCCCAGCTCTGTCGTGCCCCTCAGAGCATCATCACAGCAGCCCGATGCATCTGAAACACGCACGGAGGGGCCGAGTCCAGCTGGAAGTTGATTTCAGCTATCGAGACTTGTATTTATTAATTTGTAGCCCATTTGCTTTCTTTTGGCACCATTTTTCTCTGCAAGTGAAAAATTTCCCCTGAATCACAGCGTGTTATTTCCACTTGTCAAGATAAAGGTTAATGAAATACCAGTAACTGCATCACAAATCCAGCTCCGTATCTACCCAGGATTTTATATGGCAAGTTATACTGCACAGCCTGTTCTTAGAAAAGGCTATAATCAGAAAAACCAAAATTGTCAGAGATCAAGAAATTCACAGTTAGAGCAGCTGAGCCTCTGCCCTTCACTCCTCACCTCTTGCCTGTGGGACAAGGAAAAAAACCTCCTGGAACTGGCACAAACAAGTGTGGGACTAGATTTCCTCCAATAGAGAAGATTCTGCAGGACTGCAGGATTTAAACAGCATTCTCCTTTGAAAACATTGTCTGCCTCTGGATAATGGTTACTTGGATATTTATACCCTGTGTAAATAATACATAAATACACAAACACCACAGAATCATAGAGTTGGAAGGGACCATCGAGTCCTATAAATACATGTAGGATTTAGAAGCAACATAATGCTATAATTGACATACGGCTGTCTTCAAAGAGATTTGCACCAGAGACACGAAGGGAATTTGAAATACTTGCTGCAAAGAGTGCCCCAAACGTGGAACCACTGGGGCTTATCCAGAGGACACTCTGTGCCCAGGGACTGGGGAGCTGAGACCAATTATACCATTGCAAACACACCTTCGAGATCCGCCAGCACAGGGTCAGACCCCAAATTAAACACTTGGAAGTACAGAAGATGCCCCCGTTCAGCAGCAGTTTGGGCACGTGAGCTTTCAGGAAGGAAGGGAGGAGCTGCTTTGTTTTCTTCCTAGGGAAGGCCGGTGACGGATGGGATGAGTGTCAGAAGCTGCCGTTTGGGATGAGTCAGGAGATCGGCATGGGGCGGTTTGCATTAATACCGGCTTGAACACATGCCAAAGAGGATTTCCAAAATTCACAGCCAGTTATTTCTTGTCACAGAGTTAAGGGATCCTATAGCCTGTTCTTCCACTCCGAGGCATGCGATCAAAAGCCTGCGGAGATTATTCTGAGGAGGTTTGTTTGTTCTGTAAATATGTTTTTAAAATCTTGAATACAGATGACTAAGTTTTTTTAAAAAAAAAAAAAAAAAAACAACAAAAAACTTCTAACAGATCAAACCCTCTCACAGAGAATCTTATCCCTCCTTGGAGGTGGATTAAAAAGCATTGTTATGAAATCCCACTGCAGATTTTATTATGGGCTAAATCAAAATGCTTTGGAGTTTTTGGAATTCAGATCTGAAGTTCAGCGTTTCAGCCCATATGCTCCATATAAAAGTAAGATAAAGGAAGGGATGTACTTTTTCTTCCTTTTGATATGCAAAGATTTCAGACAAAATGCTTACTTTCAAATTTGCTTTTTCAGTAGAAACTCACTAGAGATCATATCAACATGAAATACCCTGTGAAGCCCAAGGAGCTCCTGAGATGATGGATGACATCAAGAGCCAAAGGAAGGTGTACAAAGCGTCTGCAGAAAGAGATCCTTAATCACTCTCTGAAGCCTGTTGATTTGTTGCCAAGTACTTAACTTAAAGCTTGTGTTGTCATATATCTAACTTTAAAATTTAATGAACCAGTTGGAGAGAGGAAATCTCTGTTAAAAAATTCAGTCCTGTCCCTTCAGCTGCAGTGTGAGCAATAACACACTTCGCTGGATACTCTCAGCAAGTCCCTTGTTAAAACAGGAGCACCAAATGAGATCTAATTTTCCTAATATTTGTAGACTACAATGCAAAAAGGAAAATATTTGAGATTTTATGTATTCCTGAAGAATAGTAAAAAAACAAAACAAAACAAAACAAAAAAACAATGCAAGCTGCTCCCCAGGTTATTTGCTAGACCTCTTTCTTTCACAAGTATTTTACTGTTGAAATTGAATATCAATAGTATTTTTATCTTTTAAAAAATCTTTTGCCCACTAGATGGCTGTAATTGTTATGGCCATGCTTCATTTTTGGTATCAAATTCCCAGCCTCAACAAAATCTATTCTTCCTCTTTGCTATTCTGCAGCACATGCTCTCGCTCTCCAGTGCGGTGTTTGAAATTGTGGGCTCCTCGCTTTGCAAATTTCAGCTGTTTTTACAAAATCTAGGTGTTCAAGATGGCTCCTGCAATGCCTCACATCTGAGGCACAGGAAGCCACCACCATTTTGAAGGATGAAGTGGGACTTCATCTTCCATTACTGAAAGAAATACTTTGTTTTCTGCTAATACAAAGAATGATCAAAGACTCGGAGCCCTTCGGAAAGGCTTTTCAATAGTGTGGCATTTAATGCAAGCAGTTTGTGATTACTGTTGTAGCACAAAAATGCTGTAAATCTGATGAACGAGAGCCCAGAAGGCAGGATTGAGCATCTCCTGCGTCCTAGATTCAGCTGAGGAGCTGATGTGAAAAAGAAGCAGGATCTCCTGGAAGGAAAACTCAAACGATATATCACAGGGAATAAAATTTCCCTGCTGTTTGCACAGGCTCTAGTCCAAGAGCAGGAGTGGGTCTGGATAGTGGATTTGCAAAGTGTTTGCTGGCTGTGGTTCCCTGTGGCCGCAGTTTTCCAGAAGCTCCACCCAAGGGGAATGACCATGTAGGCTCAGGTGAGGAGAAAGACTTTCCTGATTCAGCCGCTGAGCAGGACACCGGTGGTTCCTCTGAGCAGAAACGCCTGGATATAAACATCTCCATATGTTTGACAGCTCTCGACTACAAGATATGGAAAGGGAACTGGCTGTCTTGTTTTGTAAGTCAAACACAAGTTTTAAGCAGTATGCAGAGACATTCATAGGAACTCTCCACTAAGCGTGAGCCAGTACAGATTCACTGAGGCGTCGCTGCAGCCCCTCACACAGAGCCTGGGTCTGCCAGCAGCAGATAAATCTGCCCTTAATGGGAATTATTTGTTATAGGATGAGGAGTTTGCCCCTCAGTTAAGCACTGCACCAACGGGGTGATCAGGGGCCATCAGGTTTCATAAGACTGAAGTGCAACTCCTCCAATAAGCCTCTCTAGAGAGGGTTCATTCAGCTGGATTGTGAGCAGCTGGATTGGGGCAGTGCCTGTGCCTCAGTTAAAATCACCTCACCAGCACAGCCTGTGCACCCCACACCGAGCTCTGTGGACCAACTGGTACAGAAGAGAAGAGAGAGCACCTCTGGCAAAGGATGTGCCATGATAAGATTTGGTTCAGAAGAAATTCAGGACTGCTGTAGCGTGCTGGTTTAATATCGGTCAAGTAGATAATTTCACTCATTGCTCTCTCTTCCAGAAATACCCTATCAAGGTGCTTGGGAGGTCCAGCTGCAGTCAAACCAGCGCATTCCCCCTGCTTTAATTGCATTTCTTCCTAATTCAGTATTATCAAGCACTCTCCTTCTGCGTGTGCACAAATAGGCCCCTGCCAGCACGTGAGTCCCGTGTGCTGTGGGTTGGTCAGCCAGAGGCTGGTCTCTGCCTCTCCAAATCCAGCACCAGGCATTGTCCCCAGCCCCACCTTGACCCAGCTGCCTTATCGTGATGGGTGTGGGGGTCTGGTTTGTCTTCCGTCCTTCCTGGCGTATGCAAATCCAGCCTACCTGGGTATTTAAATCAAGTTCATTGCCATGCTAGCTGAACACCTTATAAAGTGATGTTAATCAAGAAAGAATAATGAGCCTTCAAATTCCCCTAAGTTGTAAGTAAGGACACAGTGCTCGAGTAAAACATCTCTCATTCTAAATGGACCTTTACTTCTAAGTCTTCTGCATCCACAAAACAGGAAAAAGTAAACACTCTGAGATGAATGGATGAAAAGAGCAAGGTACTGCTCAGGAAGATGGACATCTGTTTTACCCTCTCTTCCTACTCTCTTCAAAGTAATTCCTGCCATCATCCTTTGAAACAATATTAATAAGTCCCTAAAACTCAAGAGACTTCTTTGAGATCCTCTGACTCACCGACTTTTCTGTCTTTCTGTGTCTACAGCGAATCTTGCTGAACAGGTTGAACCAAAATGATCTCCATCCAAACATTCTGCAAATAGATCAATTCCATATCCTGTACCAAACATCCTACCTGGAGCCCACTGAATAAATGGATGTCTTTGCTATAAAATTATAAACCAGAACTTCATGTAGCACCATACCCATATAGATTTGAAATAATTTAGCTTCCAGCATAGAGTTTCCAGCATTGCAATAGCAGCAGTATAAATAGCTACAGTCTCTGAGCACTGTAAAGGACAGGGATTAAGGTCAGCAGCCACACTGCAGTGGTTTGCCTTTGAAGACTATCTGGAGCAGACTATGGAAGGTACAGGGTATTTGAGGCTCCCACTCAACTGTGATGGGGTTGTGGATGCCTTGTATTTGCCACTAATCACTCTGGAGCGATTTTAACAAGGAACAGATGTACAAAAACCTGCAAGATACTTCTGAATAACAGAAGCTGGCTTGCAGAGAGGACAAGGCTGGTTCAAGACCACGGCACCTGCTCCTACCTGTAGCAAAGCTCCCTCTGAGCTCCATGTCCCAGTGGAGCACACCCTCCACCCATCTCACTTGCACAAAGCAAACCAAATACCACAGGGGTTTGCTGGGTAAACGACTCACCCCTGAGATATCAGCTCTGGGGAGAAACAGAGGAAGAGCCGCAATGGGTGCTCCTCACCTCATGTGACTCATCCTGGAAAGATGCTTGGGTGTTTTTAAAGCTGACAGAAGGCAGGTTTAGATTAGATATCAGGAAGAAATTCTTCCCTGTGAGGGTGGTGAGGCCCTGGCACAGGTTGCCCAGAGAAGCTGTGGTTGCCCTGTCCCTGGAAGTGTTCAAGGCCAGGTTGGACAGGGTTTGGATCAACCTGGGATAGTGGAAGGTGTCCCTGCTCATGGCAGGGGGTTGGACTAGATGAACATTAAGGTCTCACCCATCCAAACCATTCTATGACTCTCTTTGGGAGGGTGACACACATAAGACCCTGAAATGTATTCAACTGCACCAGAGACGTGTCTGAATTGTGCAGAGATAGCCAGCTGGAGTCAAAGAGCCAGAGGAAGCCATGAAGGCTGAGAACCATGTTGGGTTGGATGGCTGCTCACTTTCTGGGGCTGAGGGCTGAGCACTCTCACTCCTGGGTCCAGAGCCAAAGCCCCACAGCCAGTGGGGAGACTCTGTTTGACATCCCCGATGTTGGACAGGGCTTTGGGGTGGGTCACAGGCTTTCCCAGAAGGGATGTCTGTCACCTTCATTAATCTTATCTGGGGATTGCTCCGAAACAAAGCGCTTTGTGAGCCTGAACAAAATCACCGGGGAGCGCTCGGCGGCGAATTCTTTTGCATGCTCCCTTTTTGTTTTGTATGATTTCCAACATTTCTGGCAAAAACATTTCCTCTGACTGTTTTCCTTCTAGAAACAGCCTCTTCCAGACAGGGCTGCTCTGCCACTATTTAGCTGGGTAGACACGAGGCTATTTAAAACACAGAGCTGGAACATTAGCACAACACTTGTCTCATTCCAAGACAAGCAGGGGAGGGGAGGGTGCGCATCGCCGGGTGCAACCTTGCCCGTCCCCGGGAGGTTTGTGCCTGCGTCATGCTGATTTGTGCTGAATTTAAGGCTTCTGGGGATGAAGCCTGTGACAAAATCTGACAAGATTTTTTAGAAGCCGCTAGTTCACACAGCCTTGAGTATTTATGATTTTTGGCTGCCGGCTCTCGCACACTTCGCGGTCAGCAGTTTAATTATTTACCAGGCTCTACACGGCACCGCTCAAGCAGCAACCATCCAACCCGACATTTTGATAATGCGAGGGTAATTGGGTTATTTTTTTTTTTTCCTTTCCCTTTCCCTCCCACCAGCTCCAACCCCCCTATTCTGCTGGGAGATGCAGAGTCATAGCTCTGCTGGCTTGGCTTCCCGCCACCTCGCTGCTCCTTTAAAACCCCATACCTCCCATTGAAGGAACTCGGTGTCCTGTTCGCCAGGAGGACGTCAATGTTTCTATGGAAACTCTTCCCAAAGATTCTCGCTCCGCGCTGCCGCTGCTGCGTATTGTATGACCGGCTTTGTACACTGCAATTCATTATCAGGGCTGTGATGAAAAGGGAGCAGCTTTCTGCCCAAAGGGAAAAAGCATTAAAAAAAAAAAAAAAATCCAAACTCACAACGCTAACACCCCCCTCCCCCCGCCTTAATATTAATAAAATAAGCCACTAAAACCAAAGGTGCTAAAGCTGTTTGGTATTTGAGCTATGAATGGAATCTGCTCGCCTGTGCTTCTTGCAATGAAAAATAGCCTTTCCTGAATAATTAGCTCAGCTGAAGAGGCTTATAAATTCTGTGTAAGGTCCTTTTTCTTCCGAGTAGCTGGGAGAAAATTTTCCACCTCTCACCATTACAATCACAATGATGGATGAGTGTCACGTAGGTAACAAATGGGCCTGAGCAGGAACCCTGAGTTGAGCGCAGGGGAGGCTCAAACCCAGGCTCAGGTTTTGCATTTGAATTAATGTCTGCAAAAGGGGAGGCAGAATTAATAGGCTGAAGGAAGATTCACATTAATTTCCCATTTGCCTCAATAACAGGAAATCTCTGGGACCAGGGGAGGACATGTTGATGCTGTTTATGTGCATGTCCCTTACTAATGATGTCCAAAGGTGACCAGATCACCCACCCCTCTGCAGATGAGCTCCAGGTACTACATACTAGAAAGGCAAAAGGTCAAGGTTTTGTTTCCACCTCTATCACAGGTTTGCTCTTATTTTGTATTCAGACATAACTGTTAACTTTGAAAATCTGAATTTCTAGGTACTGCTCTGAAGGAGCTGAGGACCTGGTTTCCTTGACTCCAGTGGATCACTGGCAGGCTCTTGGCATCTCGGGCAGTCAGATTGTAGGTCCCCCAAAGCAGATACCTCAAAACCAAGGTACTCAACTTGTGACACTTGCAGAAAGGCAACTCCTTAACCCAGCAGAAGTTTGAGATCTCCTGAAGGAAAACGTTACGTTCATCTACTATGCTGGGAACCAGCACTGAGTAAAGATGAGGATGAGAGGAGACAAGTATTTTATTTTTAAACCTTATGAATTTCTGAGTAGTTCTGCTTTGTTGCTTTCCTAGGGAGGAAGGCAGGGTTGGGAAGATCAGAATTTCAAACTCTGCTCGCTCCCTGATGCCACACTAAAGACTTGTATTACCTTTAATTGATGTTTCTGAGTGCATCCTCATTGATTTACTCCAGCCGCGCTCTTTATGCAGGGAACATTCTATTCTCAGAGCGTAATCTAGACCCATGCAAACAATATAGATGTTTCCTGATAACATAATTTAGAAAGAGGAGATGTAATTACTGCCTGTGCTCAATGCACAGCATCTCTGTGCTTGCCAGAGCACTGCAAACCCGTGACCCCTTTCGGAATCCACGCAGGGAGAAACTCCCAAATCCTTCAATGTGGTTCTCATTTTGCCGTTTCCATCTTATTAAATATGCTGGTACTTGTGCCTTTGATTTTAACTTCCTAAGGATAGCTCATGCTGAAATTATTTAGGAGGCTCTCAAAGGCTCTTAGATGAAATTCAGGGATCATTCCTGCGGAAATGTGTCTATTCGTGGAAGAGGGGACAGCAGCAATGTGGGCATCAGCTGCAGAGGAATGGGGAGGGGACCCAGCAAGTTCTCCCTGGGGTAACCTGTTCTTTTAAGAAGTGCGACAAAGCAGGTTCCTGTTGTTAAGGACTTCTCTTAAATACCTGAAGAGGAGGTTGGAACTCATCTGACCTGCTCCAAAACCAGTCAGCTTGGCTGCACGTAGTGCAATTGCTGTGATTTAGGATGAGTAGTTGGAGTGCTTTTGTCCTATAAATCATCCCGCAACACTATGTTTCATTCTCTTCTCTCTGATGGAAGGATATACAGAGTGAGACAATCTGAGTTTTCATCTCTAGGGTCAAATCTATCTCAGTTCAGCAGTGCCTGGAAAGCGTTGCCCTGCAGTGGGGTTTTATGTGAGATAAGCACATGTCCCTCCACGGCACGGTCAATTGGGATCCACAGCATGGAAAAATCACCACTGTAACTGCTCCCTGCATCAGCTGCCTCAGGGAAAAATATAAAATAAAATAATAAATAAATAAAAATCAATGACTGAATTGGCCCCAGAGACTGAGTCACTCTCATTTGGAGAGTGGTCCCTCCTGAACACTTTTCCACATTGCAAAGCCACCACATAATGGAACGATTCAGCTCCACTGACAGCCCTGGCTAAAATAGCCCCGGAGCCGCACGGTGAGATAGGGGAGGTGTTGTAGGTCAGTGCTGAGGTGCTGGCAGGACTGTCAGCAGGAGTCATGCCCACACTAAGAGAGTTTTCCAAATTACTTCAGAGAGGTCAGAATTAGCTCTTAACCCTGATGCAACAGTTCAGAGTGAAGCCCTTTTGTATTCTGAGTTCCTGCTCATCAGGTATCGACTTCTCCCCAAGTTCTGCAGCAGCAGTGGCAGCTTTTCTGTTGGCATTGGCGGTTAATGGCTGGGCACAGGTTGGGCCTGGGACCTCCCATCAGAGGAGAAGGCCCAACTCTGCAGCCTGTTTCCTTGCTGGAGTCTGATAGAGCCTGAATTTAGTTTGCCCTGTGACCCCGGGTAAAGTCAAACTACAGATAAAAAGCATTTCCTGTTTAAAAATCTTTAAACATAGTCCTAAGTAGGTATTAGGAATCAAAGCTCCATATTGTAATTGCATGTAATTATCTGAATTGGGCATGAGGGGAGCAAGAGCTGAGTTCACTGACCATTGGGATTAAGAGAGAGCAAGGAGACCACCTTCAAGGAAAATAACAGCAACCAAAGACGTTGTGAGAAGAAAACACAATCACAGAAGAATCAGTTCACAAAAATCAGAGTAAATGCCACTGGCAGCATTAATCCTTTTGTCTTCCTATTGCTATGGAGCCTCCCAGATCCCAAATCTGGTGAGATTGGACAACCCAGAGGGTTTGGTTTAAAACCAGTTCAGGTTAATTCTGCAGAATAAGCAGAGACTAAACCGCATAGCTCGTGACATAACAATGTCACCCTGTTCATGATAAGGAACCAAACTGAAGTTTTTTTAAATAAAAGCCATTTCTAATAAGGCAGAAGAGCAGCCAAATCAGTGACTGAGAGAAACTAGAGGTGAAAGCTGAGAAAAAGAGATATAAATACATTCATTTTTAAACATTTTAATTTAAAGTCACAGGAAAACCATTCAGTGTGTGTCCTGGGGTTTCTTTAAACAGGGAAAGAAGATTAAAATACTAATCTTCACCGATTTCCCTGTGCAGCAGCAAAAATGAGCGTGGCTCAAAGGACTGACCTATGAGAAAAGATTAGGAGCAGCTAAATTTGTATAGCTTGGCTAAGCAACAACCATGAGGGACACGCTGGGAGGGTGCAAAACCAGAGAAAAGGGAGTATTATTTGGAAAGACAACAGAGTTAGGGGATGAAAATTAAAGAAAGGTCAGGCAGAATGGTAGAGAAATGTCCTCTAAGACTCTGGCATGTGTCTTAACCAATGAAAGCCATGATACTCTGAGCATATAAGTACAGGAATGAACTAGGTGCTGGTGTGGGGATCGCTGGGTGCCACCAGTGACTTCAAGCACTTCTATTCTTGAGTTTCCAAAGCAAATCACCTTTAGAAAAGTGACAGCTCAGCTCATACTATAAATCATTTCTTCTCAAGCTCAGCATCCAGCAGCCACCAATCAGTTCTTAAAATCCTGAGCAAAAAATAAACCACAAGGAACAATCCTGCGCTCCGAGGGAATGGACAAGCTAATCTAATACATCTTTGTCATCTCTGGTTTCCATGACAGTTGCATAATCAGACATTTATGTAAGTAGAGGTTTCCTCCTTAAATAGCAGCCTATGATCTCATCCGCACCTACGGTATAACCCATTTGAATGGAAATGATGTGCCAGTCATGTGTACAACTAAGTTTTTAATGCTTCTCGCTTATTTTTATTTATTTGTTGTGGCAAATCCGCCTGGAGAGTGCTGCTCACACATGACTAACTCTCCTCGTTGTGGTCTTCTCGTGGTCCAGAAATAACCATGGTCCCCAGGTCCAATGAGTGGCTGGGCTCCACATTTGCTCAACGATTCAGAATGAAAAGTGAAGTGCAGCACCTAAGCCTGCTGCCTTCACAGAATCACAGGATAGTTTGGGTTGAAGGGGACCTTGAAGACCATCTAGTTCCCACCCTCTGCCATGGGCAGGGACACCTGCCACTATCCCAGGTTGCTCCAAGCCCCATCCAACCTGGCCTTGAACGCTTCCAGGGATGGGGCAGCCACAGCTTCTCTGAGCAATCTGTGCCAGGACCTCACCACCCTCACAGGGAAGAATTTCTTCCTTGTATCTAATCTAAGCCTGTCCTCTGTCAGTTTGAAGCCATTTCCCCTTGTCCTGTCACTCCAGGCCCTTGTCCAAAGGCATTCTCCAGCTCTCTGGCACTGGAAGGGGCTCTGAGTTCTCCCTGGAGCCTTCTCTTCTCCAGGCTGAACACTCCCAACTCTCTCAGGTGCTCCAGCCCTGATCATCTCTGTGGCCTCCTCTGGACCTGCTCCAGCAGGTCCATGTCCTCCTTCCGCTGGGGGACCCCAGAGTGGGACACAGCACTGCAGGTCTGAGGGGTCTCACAAGAGCAGAGCACAGAGGAGCAGAATCACCTTCCTCGACCTGCTGGTGACACTTCCTCTGATTGGCTTTTGGGGCTGCCAGTGCACATTTTAGGTCATGTCCAGCCTCTCATCACCAAAACCCCCAAGTCCTCCTTGGCAGGGCTGCTCCCATAGCAGGCAGCTCTCTTCAAGCAGCTCTAACCTGCAGGGGTTACCAGCCGCCCTCTGACACTGTTTCAGGTTTGCCAGGAGGTTGAGATTTCCTCGCCGTATCCTTCCTGCAAGGGGCTGGAGCGAGGAGCACCGTGGGAGAGCTCCAGGGATTTGTCTTGACCAATTTGGGCTTTTCCTCCTCTCAAGGCAGGAGGAAATCACCCAGGGCATCTCTGCTCCTGCTGCAGAGGCTACCTGAAGGCTCCTCTGAGCTTATGCCTCTGCAGAGTATCATAAAGCAGTGCCAAAAATACAGATCCTTTCCCCTATGCCACATTAATTGAAATGAAGAGAAGCAGCCCCAGTCCGTGAAATCTCACTCCTGCTCCCATCTAAGTTCGTGTAATAAGAGTGAAAGGCAAGCAAAAGTAACTGCAGTTAAATCTGCATGCAAAAAAAACCCCAAAAAACATCTAAAAATCCCCAGCTACCTGGAAGGAGTGGCTTTTATCTAAAGACTGCAGACATCAGCAGTCTGGGGAGCTGATCCCAGTAGGCAAATAGTTCTTAATATGGATGTTCTGGGGTATCAGACACTCTTCAAAACCTGTTCAGAAGCCGTGTCCAGTGAGTTGATCCTGAAATGTAAGTGGTCCTATTTAAACCATCCTCTTAGTGCTTTTTTGCATCACTCTGCATCAACCAGTGCACACAAAAATATCCTCCCAGCAGAGTAAAACAGGCAAGAACAGAAATCTAATCTGATCTGCCAGCCTTTGCAGCCTCAAATCTGCAGGACTCTTGCCAGCCTTTGGATGTTGCAGTGCCTCCTCTCAAAGATCCCGCTATTAGAACAACACAAAGTATATTATGGACTATTGTTCCCAACGTCAAACAATCAGCAGAAATATCTCCGCTGGCTCCTCAGCCTAATCTCCCTTCTCCCACTGAAGCTGATTTAGCGACAAAGATAGAGAAAAATAGGGTGGATTGGGGTTTGCAAGTGATTGTCAATTGGATTTTGCGAGCCCAGCGGTGTCTCGGAGCAGACTCCACTTTTCCCTGAGCCCCCTGCAGCTCCTATTAGCCTCCAGAACTGCTTCTAATTTTGGCCAGGACATTTGCCCAGATTTTTGGAGAGGTGGTGGTGGTGGTGATGGATGGGGGGGGGCTTCTTTCCCTTGTGCAGAGCAGCTCCCACCTCCATGCAGCAAGCATGGGCTGTGTAATGGCTTAATTACAGGGAGCACTCCTGCTCGTACAGCCGGGCTCTGACGCACGTTACGTAACTGGATTGTTAATGCTTTTTATATGTTGGCGGAACTGAAATTAAAAGAGGAAATTATTCTCCTGATGCTCAACTCTAATCCCCATCTGTCTGTGTTTTTACTTTTCTGCACTTGCAAAGCTCCCTGATCAAAAGGTCTTGAATAGATTCCAGATTTCCAATTTAGTTTGCTTATGCAACCCAAAATATTATGGCAGTCTTTCCTGGGGGCGATTAAGCATATATTTTCAGTTCCTCCAATTCTCTGTGTTCCAAGAGTGCTAAAAATGGCATAAAGCTTTAGCTCATTCCATACTGTTAACACCACAAACAACTTTTTTTTTTTTTTAAGACTTTTAAAAAAGATAGGAATAGCCAGGAGCTTTGCAAGGAAGGAAAATAGTCTGAAAGAAAAATAAATGGGATTTGTTAAATGTCCCCTATGCCTTGGCAAAAACAAGCAGGGAGTCTCTACTGATGGAGCTGTGCAGCCAAGGCAAACAACGGGGGACCAGGCAAGGAGACAAGGAGGGAGTCTTCAACCAGGGCAGATCCCTGAATCCAAAAACCTCAAGAGCTCTTTGGATCTAGACTTTTGCTTTGCCCTGTCCAAAGGATGAACTTCAGCTGGACAGCTGAGAATAGATCTGATCTTTCTTGTGGTACTGGGATCATCCCCACCTGAAAATTGCCACATTTTTTTTTTTTAATCCATTTGCTCTTCTTTCCCAGTCCTTCCTCTGGTGCTAGAACTATGGGATCATCAGATGGTTTAATTGGAGGGAATTACAAGGCTCCTTAAGTTGGAAAGTGTGGCTTTTATTCAAAGCACCAGCAAATGAACCCAAAGTGTTGTGTTTCATCATCTCTTTGGTTTCCAAGAGCAGGATGGGAGCTGGCACCACACTCACCTGGATCCCATGTGAGCATGATGCTGGCACACAGGAGCGGGGAATGGAGAGGATGCTTGAGACCATTGCTGTTGGGTACACTGCTCTTAAAGAAGGTTTTTTATTTTAAATACAGAAGGAAAGTTTATATTTACCCACGGCTGATGGGCACCTGCTCACATGGGTGATGGAACACCTAGCTACACACAGGATGGTGTCACCCCTTCTGACCACTGAAGGGCAGCTGTGGAATACTGGAATCATAGTGCAAGCCTGGATCAAAAGTCTGAATGGCACTTTTTCCAAATTTGGTTTAGGGAAGCTGCGATTTAAGGCAGTTGCTGAATCCCAGAAAATACTGATTTCTGGCTCAGTCAAGGCTTGCAGCCTTTCTGCTTTCCAGGATAATTTGATTTGAGAGTCCAAGTGCTGTCAATCTCCCGGGTTTCAGAGAAACTCAGCACAGGAGATGCCCAGGAACCAAACAGGTGATCCTGGGGGAAGCCCTGCTGATCCCAACCTGCCTGGTTTTGCTGGACTCAGCATCAGACCATCACTGCTGTTTTGACAAAGTGCCAAACTCTACCCTGAACATCTCCAGCCTGAGCTTCCCTCCAGCAAGCTCCAGTCTTAAACACACCAACACACTTGAATCCTTAGAGCAGAAGGGGTGTTGGAGAAACCCCCACCACAGCTGGCACATCCAGCAAAGGGAACAGGGCTCCATGTACTCAGCCAAGTGGCTTCAGTCAAATCACACAAGCCATTTATTATCTGTATTTCAGCAACACCCACAGGCTTCAGGCAGGGACCTGCACTCTGCCTGTACAACAACATCCAAATATAGAGCAAGACGACAGCACAACCACAAAGCTTCACTCAGAAAGCATCGCTCCCTTCCCTGCCCTGGCAATAGTCCCTCCAGCCCCAAACTGGGGAGGAGCTGCTCTTGCTTTTGCCAGAAAGCATATTATAAGGAACAGCATATTATAAGGAATTTTTTTAATGTTTTTAGCAGTGTGACAGAGCCACCAGTTCCAGCAAGGCAGGAGGGTAATCATCTGCCAGAGCTGCTCAGGTTCCAGGTTTGGGGAGTATTTAAGCATATGCTAAAATTCCCTTGTCTCTGGTTAGAGCAAAGCACGTGTTTAAACGCTTTGCTGAGCAGAGGTGGACTTAAGGACATACCTTGCTTTAGGCATGTGCTTAACTACTTTGTAAAATTAAACTGAAGATAATCAAGTGCTTTTGCTGAATCAGGCCCAAGTGCTCTGCAAACCCCCATCCTCTTAAGCAACACAGCTTTCAGCAGCATTTAATTTGAGAACACGCTCAGAAAATACCATTAAAAAAATGTTAAAGAGCCAGGAGCCTTTAGAGAGTGGAAATAAATAACTAAAAAGATATCTGAGGAAATCATTAAACTGCACAAACCAGCACTGGGCTTTAAAAAAAGAAACTTTGCCTTGTGCTAGTTCAGCATTTACACATAGATGAGAGATGCTTCAGCTGCAGGGACCCAATTTGTGATGGATTTTCTCCCCCAGCTCATGCTACCAATGCTGCCACCGGGTCAGACAGGTTCAGCCTCACGTGTTTGCCCTTCAGTCCAGCCCCAAAGAGGGCTACTTTGCAGAGCAGGGTGGGAGGAGACCTGCTGGTAACAGATATGTCCAGTGTGTGCCCCTGGGGCAGGGGGTTCCGTCTGGGAGAGGTCCCTGATCAAATGTTGCTGCTCTCAGTGGAGAGCACCCCATGTATAAATAACCCCAGATTCCCTTACTCCGTGACCTTCACGTCTCAGCCCTGCCAAACCAGCTCTGTGCAAATCCACACTTAGCATTGTCACACCTCCATCCCAGACAGGCCTCCCTGTGGGTTTTGGGCTCCCATCCCAGCTCGGGGTGATGGTGATGCCCCCTCCATAGGGAATCATCCCCAGATGAGCACAGCTCAGCTGGATTCACCACTGGTGCCTTTGGGGTGGTTGGCCAGGAGATGGGGTGTCCAGGAGTGTTCTTGTGGAAAAGGTTTGATAAATGGGTTTGCACATTCTCAGATGTCTTAATACAAAATAGCAAAGTTTAGGTAGAGTTTACAGTAAATGGAGCTGTGCCTTGCAAACCTTTACCTTTTTTTCTTTTTTTTTTTTATGTGTCTCTTGACTACTAAACTGTCTGCAGATAAAATTGTTGGAGCTCATATAACACAGAGATCGTGCCCTCTCCCCCACCCCAGACTTTCATCAAGAGGAGATTTCCTGGTTAGTCTGAGTCTAGCAAATCTAAGGCTGGACTGGCAGCATTTCAAGTCAACTTGGGCTGATTTGGAGCTTGGATACATAAACTCAGTGACCCCAAAGAGAAGGAAACGTGGCTGTTCCTGTGTTGGTCTGAACCTAAAGCACGTTGCTGACTCGAAGCTTCAGAGCAAACTCACCCTGAATGTGCACCCAAGGCACCCAGGTGAGCAGGGCATCCCAAAAAACAACCCCTCAGCCAAACACCTGCCTTATTATCACACCTGTCTGATCACACACACAGCCTTATTATTATTTACGATCCATGCAACTTTCCTCAATGGCTCGAAAATAAAATGTCATTTCTTTAGGAGAGTGGCATTTCCTATTAACTGTAGCAGCCCAAATAAACCTCAAGTTCCAGCACAGCTGATCTGGGCTTTTTCCTTGCCATAAAGCCACGAAGTGTCTATAACCAGTTGTTTTCCTTAAAATTTGATCTTGAAATTTTGTCAACAATTAAAAAGAATGACAAACAATTCCTTCCTGAGCAATTTTGTATAAATATTTAAAGGCTTTAAAAAAAAATAAATCAGAGTCACCAATGGCATTGCTGAAGCTCACAGTGCACTGCTGCCCCATTGCTGGAATAGCATAAATGTGTAATTTTTCTCTTTTTTTTATGTTGGGGTTTTTTTTTTGCACAGGTGCTTGGGGAGATGCAGAATTTTAGATTTGCTTGATGCCAGCGTTCCCAGCTCTGGCTTTAAAATTCCCAGAAGCACAAGCTGTTGCAGAAGACAAGTGAAAGGGAGCCCTGAGGTGCCACATTCCAGCACTCCATGTTGTTGATCTCTCCCTGGTTGTCTCTATGAGCAGCAGAGCAAAGGCTCAAGTGTGTTCTCACATTTGCCACTGCAGGAAAACCCTGTTTTGAAGTCTCAGTGGTGTCTCATGGAACAGCTTTTGAGAAATGTGCTGGTTGGAGACAGCCCTGCTTATTTTGGGATCGCTAGACACATCCTTTCACTACAGGACAAGGGTAAGGAAAGGGTCACTACAGTGACCCTTTCACTACAGGACAAGGGCTCAAACATCAGGTCTCAGGTGATCATCGTCCCTTCAGCACCCAAATAAATAATAAATGTGCTGGGTAACAACCTTCTGAGCACATGGAAAAGTGAAGTAGCCAAAAAATGGCCTTGAGAAGTTCATGGAGTTTTGGGTTTGTGCCTTCAGCCCCAGGCTGTCAGGGACACCAGGGTCAGGTCACGCACCCTTCGGTGGGGCTGAAGTTGAACCCTCACCCTCAAGACAGGAGGAAAGGCAGATGCCAGTGTTTTCTCCCTGTCAGCACTTCTAAAAGGCTTAAAAGCTTCACTTTGGTTTTAAAAAGCTTCTTTCAGCACTGCCAATGCCCAGGGACTTTTTTAAATTTAAAAAATAAATAAATAATTGCATTATATCTTTTAAAATTCAGGGCAGAAATTCTTACCCTGCATTTCAATTCCTCATTCAGGCAATAATCCCTTGTTGAGGGAATAATATGCACTTTTTCTTAAAATTGTTTTTATTTCATGTCCAATTTCTTTTTAATTTTTTATTTTTAATTGAGTGCTCTAAGCACACCACACTTTTCAGATGCTGTTTGTTCACAGCCAGGGCTTTAGGGCTGGGCCTGTTTGAGAAACCAGAGCATTTGGGTGAAGTCTGGGTTACTCACCGTTTATTTGGACAAGCAGGTATTTTGCAATTCTTCATAAGGCTGAAGCTGTGTTTTCACCGTGAAAGAAACACCAACTGCATCTGGGCAAATTCCAGTGGGGTTTTAAGCTCAAACTCATCTTCATGTGGCTCTGAATTTCCTTATAATACACAAAACCTTCAATCCTGGTACCACTGAGCTGCTGCTGGATAAGGAGCAGCCGGGGGGTCTGAATGGACCAGCAATGTCAAAGCTGTTCTAAATAGTGACACTGCTCGTGCTGTTTGGGATCTCAGAGGGAATCCCAGCCCATCCCAAAAATATTTCCATCGCTCACTTGTCCTCACCACCCCGGGAGATCTGGCAGGTCCAGAGGGGTTTGTGCTGGTGCCAAGGTGGAGGGAGCTCAGCACAGAGATACCTGCCCAGGGATCGGGTGTCAGGCAGGGATATTTAGGAAAATATTGTCACTTTCTTTTCCCCCCCAGGTAAATAATGACAGATCTACTAAACTGGAAGCTGTGACCGTGCTTGCTGGTTCAACTGTTTCAGTTTTAAAACAACACCATAATATTACCATAAAACCAGACAAAGAAACCCAAAAATGGAATCCGAACCACTGTGCAGCATAACTCTCACTTTAGGGCTTTTTCATTATTATTAAAAACTGCAAAATAGTGACATCCCAGGTCAGACTGTGACTGCTGGAAATACCATGCAACTGCATTTCAGGTAATTTTAAAATGCTTCCTAAAAACAATATATAGGATACCGAAGCAAGCTATGAAACTTCCCATCAAAAAACTTCCTTTGTTTTCCCTTTTGACCTTGGTAATGGCACTTTTAACCTGTCCCAAAAGCTCAATGAGGACAAACCCAGCTGCCAATGTGCCTCAGGCATCTCTGCATTTCCCAGGAGGGGTAACCACATCACATCCCCCCAGGGACCTGCCTCGGGAATGCTCTGTTTGAAACAGAGCCCTAAAGTCGTGCAACCCCTTGGATAAATATAGTTGTGTAAAGACAGTTTATTCCTCTGCAAGAGTAAGTGAAGTTGCAGCTGCCCTGGGGACTTTTCACGGGTTTCAGCTCTGGATCAGTCCTGTGTATCAAGTTGGATGGAGCAGCATTTCAGTGCTCAGGTAAAATCTGTTATTTCCCATAGGAAAACCACTGATCCCTCTAAAAGAATGTGATCTGCTTCGTACACACCTTTTGTGTCACTAGAAACCGTCACAGCTGGACGTGCAATATGTGTCACCACTTGTGATACAGACCCTCCCATGCAGATAAAAAAAATTCCACACTGCCCTTCCCTGCTGCAAAATAAATATGTTGCTACAAGCGTCTCTTTTTTCCCCCCTCCATCCCCATTGCCATTTGCACACAAGGGTTAGCAAGAATAGCTAATATGGAAGAACAACAATCTGTTCCCTTCCTTTCTTCTGGAATTAATTTCCAGTGAATTGGGGGTTTAAATTGCTTGATAGGAAAGACTAAAAGAAATACATCTTCAGGATGGCCTGGGTGCAATCTAATGGTATTGTAAATCTATCAAAAACAACATAAACTGTCATTTGTATTTTTCTGTGTTCACAGGAAAAAAAAAATATATACTAAGATAAACCAAACCATTCTCTTTGAACTTTCCCTTTGTTTGAGTTAAACACTCTGGAAGCCAGCAAGTTAATCACACTGTAAAACCCATCAGGTTTGCAAGCTTAGATTATTTTTTTTAATGAGCAAGTGTTCCTTGTGATAACTTGAATTATACTTTCTGAATGGTGGGAAAATACACAATTATGTCACATCCCCCCAACCTAAACACACTATTCAGGAAACACAATTAAAAATAAAAAATGAATAATTCTTTTTCTTTGCTTCTCTACTGGAGAACTTCAGTTGGGGATTAAAAATCCTTTTGAAATGTTGCTTTTTAATGATGTTGCTCCTGTTCATGTTTCTTTTACAGCATTTTCTGAATTATTTGCAGTATTTGGATCTGATTTCTTAACTTGGAAAATGTATGTTTTCCCCCTTTAAAGTAGGGCTGTATCTTAAAACCCCTTCTGTTTTCATGTTATGAAGTAGGTGCTCTTGACATTGCACCTTGTGGTGCAATTAATAATTTTCTTGCATTTCCAAGGAAAATTGCTATTTTTGATGGAGTAAATCACTCCTTTCCACTGACTGGCAAGTCTTGGGTGGGCTGGAGGTCACTCCTGCCTGCACAGTCTGAGCCCCAGCAACCCAGAACCTGCATCACATCACCCGGGCCAGAGCAGCGAGTCCAACCTCTTCCCGTTCCTTCAACCCCCTGCCTTTATTTTGTACCCTTCAGGCCATCTCCTACTGAATTTTTTACCCTATAAGATCCTCAGCAAGATGCACACACAACCTGATAATTGGCAACTGGGTTTGACTGGGACTGTGGGAAATAGCAGAGCATCTTTCCGCGGAGCTCCCCGCCTTGCAGGAGCAGCTTTGTTCAGCTTTGAACCTCTCGGATTAAACTTTCCAGCAAAAATTTATTTTGATGGGGATTTTTCCTGTTGCAACAAAAAGCCATGCCAGCTTCGGAAAAAGCCAACCCGCTCCAAATCGGAGGAGAGGAGAGAGGGGAAAAAAAAAAAAAAAAGTGCAAATTGCAAAACATGGCAAGTTTTTCTGGATGGAACGAGCCCAGATGGATTCTCCCGTTGCCTTTGCCAGAAGGAGGAGTGACTCAGAGCGCTCGTGTGTGTTTCGTGGTGAGGGCTCGGCACCCTGCCACGGCCCCAGGGACGGGACTGGGACGGGAGAGTGAAAACAACCTCAAAAGGGACCAAAGAACAGACCCCAAACATCAAAGCCGAAGGACAAGTGTAGCGTTTGCCGCTCGTTGGGAACCGCTGCTTTCCCCCTCCCCGCCCCTCCCCAGAAATCGGCTCCTTGTTTCCTTAGTAACCCCTCTTGGTAGAAGTAAACGCACCTGAGCGTAGCTTAGCAATGGGAATTTTCTACATACGTTGCTGCATCCCTTTCCACCCACTCCCAGTGTCTCCATGAGCATCCGTGTCAGCCCCGCCGCACACGGGCTGGGCGCCGCAGGAGGAGGCGCGCTTGGAGAACGAGGAGCCCCTTAAAAACCAAAGTCTTGGCAAGGAGCAAAAATAAACCCTCACCAGTCACTTTCTTGCAAACGTTGCTCCCAAGGGATGGGAAAAATTGTACGCCGGGATGTACACGCATGAGGCTGCCTACACTGCCGTGTGGGAAGGGCTTTAATAGGGAGCCCAGAAAGAGCCTGCACGTAGGAGGAGAAAAGAGCAGATGTTAGCAGTGCCTTTTTGTTTTCCTGGATGGCATGGCAGGGAGGGAAGATGGAAAGAAAAGCTCCCCTTCTGCAGAAATAGAAGCTGAAATGGGTAAGGCTTTTTCCTCTTGTCCAGGCTGGACTCAGAGGTGTTTGCAACAGCAAAAAAAAAAGCATCAATGAGATGAGGACTGGGGGCTCACTGCCAGGACCAGGCACTGACCATCCTGGAGTGCCACAAACAGAAAGAGCCTTGGTGTGAGACACCAAACTTGGAAATGACTCTTCACTGTGCTCATGGAGGCTGAAGCAGGTCCCCTTCACCCTCCCACAGGGACTCTGGAGCTGGAGACACTCACAGGCTGCCAGGGCCATCCCCTATCAGGAACCTGCTGTGAGGTTTCTGAACATACCACTGGTTCCAGTTCCACTACAAAAACTTTAGTGACTTTCCAAAGAATCATCTCTCTCCCCAGAATAGCTGTGTGGGATGCAAGTACATGTAATTTGACGTGTAACACTCCAGGCAGGAGAGGGCTGGATAATTCACCACATCAGACATGCACGTTCTGTTGCAGGGCCATATTATTGCCTTTAACACCTTGAATTTTTTGCCAGGCTGTTGGATAATCTCCAATGCAGATTCCAGGTGGACAACAGTGCCTGGGGAGCCACCAGGCACACAAACCCTGCTCCTCCTGTGAGCAGAGGGGTTCCTTCTTGGGAGAAAGGGACTCGCAGGTCAGATGCAAAGTGCAAAATTAAGGCAGAAGAGGAACAAGCTGTGTTGGTGGGAGCACAGGACTGGAGCTTAGGAGGGCCAAATGTTGTCTGGACTTGCCACAAATACCCTCTGTTATTTAGTTTGCACTGTAGTACCTTTTAGAAGTCCTGAACTTAACCCCTGGCACTGCACAGCTTAGAAAATGCCTGCTTGGAAGATTTTTGACTCAATTATTTCACAGAGTTTGTTTTTCTGTGCCCCTGTAACTTGGAGGAGGGCTGGGGCTGCATAAATCCTGCAGGACTGCCTGGGCTCTGTGTGCAGAGGCCGTTTCAGTGTCCAACTAACTGCTCTGGATGTGTTTTTATATATAGTTTTGTTCACTGGCAGAGGCTGCACAGGCTGCTAGTCCCATGGCAGGGCACAGAGACAGGGGCCCTTTAAACCCTGCATGAATGAGGCTCTCATAAATTCCATATTTGAGAAACGCTGGCTGTATCCTTCGGTCATAAAAAGAAATTAAAGCTGCATATAACATTCAGTACCCTATAATCCCACTGCACAGCCTTGTGCCTGCATAAATCAGCCTCTCATGAATATTGCACTGTACCTGCAACTGCCTGACCCGGGGGTTTAAAAAGGATAAATCAAAGGGAAACAAAGCGACAGTCACGTAAAAGGCTGCGCAAACAGCACCTGCTTTCTGAGGGCCTGAAAGGTCACCAGAAGCAACCCGAGAAGAGCACAGATTTCAGGGACCCAGTCGAAGCTGCAAAAGGAGGAGAGAGCAGGTATTTTTCCTCCTCTCTTGCCACAGCAAAGCAAGACCTGGAACACACGGCAAATCCTCTGGCAGGAGTTTTGTGGTCACGGAGAGGGACAAGCTGTGGGACACCCCGAGGGTGGTGAGGAGCAAGGAAGAAAAGCTATTTTATAAACCTGGCAGGGGAAGGAGGGCCTGAGCTTCAACAGTGAAGTGCTTTTGCACCAGAAATAACTCACAAAAATTTAGGATTTCAAATTCTGTCTCGGTTAAAGGAAATGATCCCCTCCGCTTTTTTTTTTTTTTTTTAATCTGAAAACTTTAAAGAAGGAAAAAAAATCTATCTTGTCCAGCTCCAAAACAGAGAGCAGGAATAGCTTCTATTAACAACTTCCCCAGAGACCTAGAAAACACATCACAGTGCTCAGGGTTTGTTTTTTTTGTTGCAGAAATCTTCAGTCAGAGGTAACAAAAAATTCAGCCAAGACATCCCCTTTTGTCCCCTCCACCTTCCCCAGTTTATTTGCAGCCCAGCAGGTTATTCCTCCTGGGATTTGTGCACAGGAACAGCACAAAGACAGGTAAGGAACAGTGAAAAGCACAGTGTAAATCCATTTTCTCTGGAAGGATCAGAGACCATGGACCAAGATTGTCACTCTCTGGCATCTTACTTGCTTTGCAAGCATTGCCAAGTTAACTGCTCTGCCTCAGTTTCCCTACTTGGTAATAGTAAAGTATTTCAAACTCCTTGGTGTCCACCAAGCACCCTGGAAGCCACCTGAGGTTTGACCTGCAGGATTTTACATGGTGGTTTGCAGACTTGCTGCCACCTTCCCCCCAAACTGGGGATTTTTTTTCTTGAACAGCAGCACCTCCCTTTCAGCTCCTCAGTTCTACTCACACCAGCCAGAAACACAACACACCTTGTGCCCCCTATTCCTGTGTTTCAAAATCCTGTGTCTTTAAAACTCTAAGCAAAGGTTTGTATTGTAGCCACCAAACACTGTTAAAGGGTACTGAATGTTTCTTCCACTGCCATTAATTGTGTGAAGAGAAAACAGGCTCCGCTGCTGTCATATCACATCAAAATAATTAGCTTGACTATAAATAGCTCAGCTTACTCACTTTTTTCTTTTCCTCTTTTTTAAGGTCAAGGCTGCAGCCAAAAGGAGTAGCAGAACATCCCAGAGGAGCATCCCTCTCTTCTGCTTGGATTCAGGCAAAACAGCAAGAGGAGGAGTGCACCTGTAATCAATGATCCCAAGGCCACACAATTACATCACAATTAGAGAAATAATTAGTCCCATTTAGGTAGGAAGAGGGGGAAAAGAGTGTTAGCAAGCCCACATCTATGCAAATTTACCTTAGCTTAATTAATGAGCATTTTCAAACCAATTTTAGCTAAACTGTCTTTGTTTTCATTGGATGATGCTTCTGTATCGACTTGGATTATTCTTTAATCACTTCAGCATTAAGTAGAGCTTCTACACGAGAAAAGCAAGTAGAACAAGCTGTGACACCAAGGCATTTTCTTCACCTTAATTAAGGTGTTTCAAAGCCCAAGCTGTAGGAGCCCTGCCCTTGCATTTGCTGCAGCTGACCCCATCCCCTCTGTCCCTCCTTATAGGTGATATCCTCAATATCCAGGCACTCTGGATGGCACTATATCAAGATACTATAAAAAGGAATAAGAATAAGCAGTTGTAGCAATGCTGAGCACAGTGCAGGCTCCTTTACTCTGCTCCTGGATGTATACAGTAAACATTGCTTAAGAGAGCTGTGTACTGCTTCACCAAAACAGCAGCCACACTGTGCCCCTTCCCCTGTCCTGGTGGATTAGCTTTGCCATCATTTTGGAATCGACACCATGTTCCAGCAGTAAATATCATCCAGTAGCCAGCAGATCAAATCTACACTAGAGGCATACATTTTATAGTTGCATTAATCAGAAGTCTCTGAATTTCTATAAAGGTGCTCTAACACAGCTGTTTGTGTGAGATTATTGCTATCCCTTGGGAACATTCCCCCCTGATGCTTATGGATGCACTTAGGTATTAAACTCCTTTTGGGTGATGTTTATTTAGTGCAATGCACAGTCTCAGTTCCAGACCAAGGGCTGCACAGTGGTGCATTTAGATCCATCTCTATCCACTGCATGAAACCTAAAAAGACTGCTTTTCTTCCTTCCTAACTTCCCAACTCCTTGCAACACCATCAATCACAGTAGCCTCCCTCCCCATGCTCGCTCAGGGCCTTGCTGCAGCAGGGGGGCACTGGACTCTCTCTGTTCAAAGCAGAAGATTTTCTGCAGTTGTTGAGTTTCCACAGGAGCCAGTGGGAGTTAAATACCCAGCCTGAAAAATGTATTTGCGCTCAGGCAGGTCTGGCAGGTCTTCAAGTGGATCCTGACCTGCTCGCAGATATTTTTTGCTGCCTGGACTCACGTGCAACCATATTTTCCAGGTACACTTATCTGCCTGTCATGCACAGTGATGTATAACCCTGAAGAAAGCAAAGCAGGTGATTACCTTTCCCCAGTCAAGTGCAGTGGAAAGGTCAGATTTAATATGAAGCTGAGGGGTGATGAAATGGCACAGAAGATGTACAGAAGCAGAGTGTAGCCACGCCGGAGGGGGAGCGGGTCTGCCCGTCCCAGTGGAACACCCGGCAGCACAGACACACCATTCATCTCCACACAGGCTCCTTATTGCTCCCCGCTCTCAGATCTGGGACATGGCTCCACTTCCATGGGAGATATATTTTTGGGAAGATGCAAATCAGGCAGGTGAATAATTTCCAGCCTTCAGCCCCCCCCCCCGAGCCCCCTCTCCTGTGAGCACCCCCCACCCCAGTCCTGCCACGGCTGCTCAGGCTCCACGCAGAGCCACTGACATCCAGCACCCACCCAACTCCTGGAGTCCCCCCAAAGGAGGGGAATGGGGTTCTGCTGGGATTGCTCCACAGTTTTATTCTGGAAAAGATGTTTTTCCTCAATGTCTCCCTTCCATGGCCGGCCATGTGTTGTATACACAGTCCTACAGTCACTTATTTTTAATTCTTGAGCGTGGCTGGGCTCTTACAAAATCAGCAGATTGTTCACCTGGATGGAAACAAATGCACGATGCAGCAATTTCCTGCATTCAGAGCAATATAGCAGCTTTCCATGCCCTAAATGCAACCAGGTATTTCACAACCACTATATCTAAATTAGATTTTGCCATGTTCATTTTTTTCTCCAAGTCTTTCCTAAAACCCACAGCAGATTCCAAGGAGAAATTCTGACCACTCACTAGGGCTCGAGCCTCAGATCCAAAGCACTCAGGTTGAAGATTCAAAATCAGCCACAGAACACAGAAGAGCCTTTTAAAATAGTTTCACAGTTGAAACAAGCTCCTGCTTTTACTCTCCTGCCTCATTTTTTTGAGTTCAGGATTCAAAGTCCCTTTCTGCACTCAGGTCCAGGCAGATCCACCCTTTGGATCTGGGTAAATGCCTTGAAGGTTAAGACATCAAACTTGGAAGTGGTTATTCTTAAAGCTGAGAAAGGAAAGTTCCTGGCAGTCTCTATGATAGGTTGATAAGAAATAATGGAGAATTGTTTCATTTAAACACAAAGAACAATTCAGTCATAGCATGACTCGTGATAGAGACTCTATGAAAGTTATCAGATGAAAGTCTGCATGCTAAATCTTTTGAGTATTGAAGAGAAATGTAACAATTTACTGTCCGTGGTGAAGCCTGGGCTTCCTGGAAGCACATCCTGCCTTGCTGCTGCTCCGTGTTCCCCGTTTCTGCCACTGCCTTTCAAATGAGTGCCATGAATCACAGCCTAATAGCGATGTTTTAAAGAACTACTTATTTCCTAGGAAGTCAGATCAATCCCACTTAAAAGTGAACTCTGCGAATGTGCCAGATATTTAGAAGAATAAATCTCAAACCCAATAGTGATCTGCTTCCTTTATCTACAGATACCCGGTGTAATCCAGACACCAGCACTCCCAGCATCTCCTGTGGGCCCAGAGCATGCAGCTCATGAGGGAAACTTTCAAGGGAAAACAAAAAATTATATGTAGAATCAAAAATATAGTAAAAAACCCCCACTAACAGCTAATTCTGTCAGGTCAAAAAATCAATGTATGGTCTCAGCTAGTCACCTATACCTTTCCTATTGAAATTTTGCTTTCTCACAGAGCTGCCACCCCTGTATCTGAAATGAAGCACCACTGACTAAAGGGCTGGTTTCAAACCTCTTTAAGACCCATATGAAGAGTCTGTGCCCTGCAGCAAGTTTGGCAGTCAGCACTTTAAAAAATAAACTCGGCTACAGAATGATGATTTGCATAGAGCATGGTGACTAAAATTAGCCTGCCTCCACTCCATCGCGGGAGGAAGTCTGACTTGCCACTGCAGTTTCAGGTTTCTTGGCTTCAGGAGAAATTCATAGCACCCGAGGAACACAGACGTGTCTTCTGTGCAGTCCTGCTCCTCTTGGCTGGCACTGCTCTCCCGAGCTGCATCTCAAAGCTGTCCTACAGCACCAGCAAAAGCCTCATTCTTCCTAGCATGGGAAACCAGAGTGTGCTGAAACCTGTGAAACCCTTATTTTCAGGATGAAAATGTTTGGAAGACGATTTACTAAGGAGAGAACGTGTTGCAGGTCGCAAGATGGTCTGTCCTGGAGGTAGGAAGGGTAGAACCTCTCTGAGAGTTGAATATCACATGCAAGAGAGGTTCCTCAAAGCAGAGGTGTGCTGAGAGGTGCTCTGGAGGAGACATACACAACGTAAAGTTGTTTTGGGATTGGTAATTTAACCTTCATTAGCTGCTGGTTGAAGGTGAGGTACCCCAGCTTGGTTCTCAGCCGTGGCCCCACAGCATCCTTGTGTAACAGCTCGTGTTCCTCTGCCATAATTTAATATTGTGATTTGGCTGGGCGAGCAGCTCACACGCTCACTCGGTCTCATTTAATTCTGCAGATGAACAGATGTCCATAGGAGGTCATGCTAGTCCACCATGGATGTCTCTGTCGAATTTAAATTATTCAAAAAGTCAGTCATCAGCTAAGTGCTAAGCTGTTGGGTTTGTGGTTTTTTTGGTTGGGTTTTTTTTTTTCTTTTTTTTTTTTATTTCAGCTTGAGATGTGGCTATAGCTTCTCTCCCCAAGATGTATAAATAATTCATGCATTTATGTAGTGGGATCACTCGGGACCTGTGCTGCAGAGTGCTGCTTGCTCAGATCCCCCTCTCACCTACCTCACGAACTCAGCTCAGCTCAGACTCTTTCATCCGCCCTCCACAACTGATGGTTGGGGTCGGGCCATGAGCCCTCAGGCCACATTTCTCAGGGTTTTGGTTCTGTCCCTGTGAGGTTCCAGATGCCTTTGAATCTGAGATCACAGCTACTAGAGGTTTGTAGCTTAATACTTGTATTAAATTTGTGCAAAATAAACTTGCTGTAGAGACAATCCAGTTAAGTGTTGGAGTTCATATTTTATATGAACGCAAGCCAGCAACTAATTTCATTTTCTGCTCTGTTATAGAATTGAAAGGTAATGATTCACCCTTAAAAATACATTTAAAATGATTTAGTTACTACTTTGACTGCAGTATATATCTTATGGAGGGAGCCCAGAGTAAAAGCTCACTGATGTGCAGAGTCCTGGCTGGATGCAATTAGGAACAGAACAGCCCCATGACATGAAATCCGATGATACATTGAACTTCTGACCTATAGGAGAAATCTGATCGTCACCACCCAGCTTCTTCTTCATTTCAGCTCTGTTCAGGAAAACAAAAGTCTTCATTCAACATTCAATTTTCTCCACCCTTCACCACTGGAATTTTTATATGAGCTGAATTAAATATGCCAGACTTTGAAGGTAGAAGTTCCAAGTGGCTAAGTGAAATCCATGGTGTCTTTCTGTTTCTTTAGCTACTGTCATTAAGCCTTGTTCTCTTCTAATGAGGCCCTACAGGAAAATGAGGTGCTGCTGTGTCCAGCTTCACTGTGGTTTAAGCAGAATAAAATACTGACTCTAGTATTAATGCATTATTTTTTGCCTGGTTTGGAGGCAATCATTGTTTTTTTGCCTGCTTTAGCCACATTCCCTGCTCCTAAGTTATTAAGTATTAACCCTGAAGTCCTTATTCAAGGTTCCTATTATCCAAGGCAAAGCTTGAGCAAGGCACAGACTACACAAAGTTTAATTACTGTGCAGCAGCGGCGAGTTGGGGTGGAATCACCCAATAACCTGCGGCGTGTCACGGCCATGGGGCTGACACCTCTGCAGTGTTGTGTGGAGATAATTAGGTCTTAAAAGGCATACCACCAAGCTGGATGGAGGCCAGTTCAGCAGTCCTGCTTATCTGAGTTCCTGCTCAACTTTATGCACATCGCTCTTTGCTCGTCCACGGCCGAGCTCCACGAGAGCCGGGTGTGCGTAAGAGGACGAGGGCTCTACCCACCCCTGCTCTGATAAGCTAAAAACAGATTGAAGGTCTAAGTCAACTTGCACTCAAGCATGTGATAAAATTCTTTGCCAAACTGGGGCCTAAGTCAGTGTGCTTTTAGGGTGGAACTCAAATAACTGCTCTTGGAGGAGGAAGAACAGGCAGGAGAACAGAGCCAAAGGTTCTCCTGGGGTGACGGGCTGGGGTGAGCCCGAGCAAATGGGGAAATGGCATGATCCAAGAGAGGGAAGGATTGTGTGACTGGCTCTGTGGCTACAGCTTGGGAGGAGGAATTTCCTCGTGGGAACATTTCCAGGAGGTTGAGGAAATCGCCTGCTTTTCTAAGCTGAAGCAACTGATAAAGGAGGGGTGAGAACTAAGTTTCTCGCCTGTGCTGTGGCAGTGTCACTAAGACACAGTGTGAGTGGTGCTTTGGGTTATGGTGTCCAAAATAACACTCTTGCTTTAGCCCTTGAAAACTCTGAAAGGGTAAAGTAACAGAGCTCATCTCCCATAAGCATCTGTGGCCACCGTTCAGGAGGTCTATGGCAATGGCTTGTGTAGTTGAGGACAAAAATAGCCCAGGTCTAAGATACCAGTCCCAGATTTCACCTTCAGTTCTGGAGACCAAGTGTTAGCTGAGTCCCTGGAGCTCCTCATCACACCAAGCTGCTACTGCTGGGCTGCCTGCTCCCTGTGTTTGTGCTTCCTTTGAGGCTTTTGAGCCACTTCACAGTTCCTTGTTCTAAAACATGCTGAATCTTCTTCATCATGAAATCAGGGTGAGCTTCTGTCTGTCTGAAAGAATTTGTGGGAAAGGCATGGAAGGACCAGAAAGCATTATCAACACATAAATGGTTCAGGCTTTTGTCCCTTTCTGGAAAATAAGCAAATTGCAATCTGGATAGGGGGGACCTTAACTTCCCAGGAAAACACTTCAGTACATCAGGAGCTACACTCTGAAATTGGTAGAGCTGTGTGTGCAAGAACCCAGCTTCCCCACACACAAAGACACATTTGCTAGAGCCAAAAAAAATCTGTGAAAGACAGAACCAAACAACCTCCCAAAAATGCATTCCCCCCTAAGGGGGCTTTTGGGCACAGTGCAGGCTGACAAGAGGCTTGGAGCTGTTCAGAAAAGCTGTTTCTGGAGATATTTCCACTACACAGAGGGAAAGAAGGCTTCATGCCTGAAGGATCTCCTTGATTACATCTCCATTTCGTAGGCGCCATCTACAACTGGTTAGAACCTAAAAATGGCAACTTCTTCTGCTCAGAAGAGACAGCAGCCTCTTTTCTCCCCTTACACCAGAAAAAAAAAATTGTTTTGAACCGATTCCTTTAGATAAATACCACTTAGAAGTAAGTGTAGTGCTCAGGATGAGTCTCGTGTAGGGATTTGCAGTCACTTTTCATGCCACAGATCACAAATTAATTAAGAAAATCTCGTCTCTTGGAAACTCTTCTATTCACAGTCACATCAAATCACTGTAGCAGTAGTTTGCATGGAAAAATAACGTTAGGGATATTTTTATTTTTAGCTGTCTTAATGAAATATAGCAGATGGAAATAAAGAGGAGAAGCCCGTCCTGTGTGACTAGCCATCTGTCTGGGGATCAGCAACAAGTGTTTCATGGATCACAGCTAGAAAATTAGTGGGTAATTAATGTCAGTCTTCAAGCTACCTTACAATTCTTCACCCTCATTATTCTACTCTGTACTGTGGCTTTCAAACACCACCCATAACTTACCCAGCCACGAGAGACACGCTCGTGGCACCACCCTTACCTTTGGAGTACTGAACCTTGGGTTTACTTCTCTGCCATCCCTCCCTCCCTCTCACACAGAACTGCAAAGCTGTCAGCAATCACACAGCCATCCACTCTCCCTGAGCCCAACTACCAAGATCCTAAGGACTATTCCAGCTAATCTAAATTTGCCTCAAAGATGTTCATATCCCACCCTCGGTTCTACAGCACACCAAGCACTGGGATCTGTACTAAGCATGTCATGGAAACCAGGCTGCTAACTTGAACACGGGGTAAAGAGCTATTATCCAAAACTAGTTTTCTGTGTTGGGTTTATTTCTGACACGTTGCTTTTCCCAGTTTGTTGACTAGCTAGTCTGGAATCTCGCTCTTCAAACCCGCTGCAATTACTTCTACGCACTGTTCTGCTGGAGGAAGCCTGTCTTGTTTAATGACATCCTAAACAGACACACAATCCTGAATGCTGCTAAAGGTCACGCAGCCTGAGCTTTTGGAGATGAGATGCTTGTCCAATGTTGTCATCGTTATACCCTCTCAGTGCCCACACATGCTGCATTACGGCTCCGGTTTGTTCTCCCTTTCCTTTTTGGGAAAATCAATGCCTTCTCACAAGAAGGGTTTTGTATTTCACCATTACAGAGTATTGCTTATTCTTCTCTGGTAACAGGATATTGTTGTCGGGCTGTTTTAACTTTCTTTATTGCCTCCATTCCTCCAGCTGCTACAATTCACTCGATATTGGTTTGGTTATTTTTATGCTTTGATTTAAGAACAGTGTGCTCCGAGGCTGCACTTTAAGAAATGCCCAAGGAGCAGAGCTAAGGGAGTCATCTTATTTACTGGACTGTGCTGAGCCCTACACGATGCCTTAGGAAATAACCTCTCTTGCTGGAAATCCGTGGCTAAGTGGTAAAACTCTACTGTATGGCATAAACATAATTAATCTTCGCAAAACCCTGGAAGCACAATGTCTGAACGTGACGTAGCAGGGGGAAATTGTGTTATTCCTCATACAGAGAAAGTGGCCACACTGACAGAGCTTAAATCTAGGGAATGCTGTTTGTAGACCTACTAAGGTTTTGGCTGTCTATTTAGTTTTATGTTCCCTTTTTTTTGCCTTCTGAACGGGTGAGCAATCACAGTTTGCTGACAAACGCCAAATATTTGCAAACACATTTCAGTCTGCCCTTCCCAAGCTTGCAGGTGGATTTTACAAGTCGTGGAAATGTCAAATGTCCCCTCCATTCTGCATCAATACCTTCAACATCTCACCCCTCCTCCTTCCAGCCCACCCCAGGGCAGCTGAAGGCATTGGTGGTGGCTGTGCTCGATGGCAGGGCCAAATTGGCCTGCAAGGCCACTGGTCCTTTTCAGCATCACACCCACCCAGGGAATCAGGGCTGGGACAGGACTGGGATGTCAGTCAGAGGGATGCCACCAATCAGCCCCTCCCTTCCCACTTTCCACTGAAAACACCTGTAAGGAAATTATTAAAATGCACCTGGCCTCGTGTACTGAGGCGTAAATTAGAGGAGCAGATGTGAGGTTTAGGTGTGTGCTGCCTTTCCAGGTGAGCCATCCCTCCAGAGCCGTGTCCGTGTGCCGTGTGGAGGCGGGTGGAGCAGCCGGGCTCACCCTCGTGTGTGGGACACACGTGTGAGTGAGCCAGTGAGCGGTGGTTTGCTTTGACAGGGTTGATCTGCCGAGAAAATGGGGATTGTGGAGCCTCCCCACTTCATAAAGAAACCGTGGAGTTGATCTAATTAACACGCAAAGGATTGCTAGAGAACTGCAAAGGGAGGGCTTGTGAGATGTGAAATGCCATTTGCTTTTTAATGAAGAAAGGATGAAGAGATGGTCTTAAAAACAAACACATACGCAGTGTCATGTGCCTTCTGCGCATTCTTTGCAATGGCCCAGTTTCTGTTTCAGTTTCCTGTGCACATCTGGGTGTGCACAGCTGGAGGGGGAGAATGAGCATCTTCTGCTTTTTTGCTCCCTGGAGGCTGGACAGGCATAAGAGTGAGTGTGCAGAGGTGCTGCTGCCCAGAGAGGGGTGATCCCCACTTACTCCTTCACTGCACCCTTGGCTGCATTTCAAGAACATATACAGCCAGAAGATTGACTTTCCCGGTATTTTATATCCAAATTAAGGCAGTAAAGATAGCAGGGTGTCTCCAGATGTTTGTCTCATTTCTTTTCTGTCTAAAGTTTCAAGCAGCCAGAAGGCTGCACAGAGACCAAGATGAGGGAATTTCTTCATGTGCTTTACCTCAGGCAAATCCCCCAACAGTGAATTCAGAAGTCATTTTGGAAGAGCTGTTGGCTCTTTGCTGTGCTTTCTGTTTAAACCCCAGGAACCAGGCTGAGCCTTTTGCAAGGCAGGCAGCCGTGTTGCCAAGAGGGCTCTGATGAGAGGCCGGTGCTGTGGCAGTGAGGCCAAGCTCAGACCTCGTTGCAAACCCTGTCCATGCTCTGGGAGGGGCTGATGCCCCCAGCCACACCAGGGTGTAAGCCTGAATCCACTGGTTCAAAGCCATCTGGGGGCTTGGGCACACACTTGGGGCCCTGCAGTGTGTACATCTCCAATTTGCCTCCCAAGGAGCACAGGGATCCTTTACCAGGTCTTACGTTACCTTCTCTTTTCCACCCATCCAAGCCTGTTGTTTTCAGTACTCGTAGCAGCAGTCAGGCAACACAGAGCTCATTTCAAAATCCACCTCTGCTCCCGTGGCCAAATTGACCTCCCAGCTATCCAGGAACCTGTAACCAAACCTGGTGGCTCCCCGGGCTCAATGGGCTGTTAATGACGCAGGACACAACCATCCTCTCCCTGCTGCTATCCCACACAGAGAATTCTAAGCCTTTTCAGGGTATATTTAACCTGAAGCTCTACCTCCCTGTAGGGATAGGGCTGGGATTTTTCAAGTGAGACCACTGGGAATTGGTTGCTCAATTCCAATTGTGTTTCAGGGTATTTGGGGAATAACTCACAGCCTCTTTTAAGAGCTCACAGAATGGCAATGGAGATGAATTTGCAGGTTGTCCACAGAGGCAGATTGCTGAGGTTCATTATAGTACCAGTTAAATATAATTTGTCTCCTTTGTTGCCTCAATCCAGTTGCTTATTTCCCCTTTGGAAAGCCAAAGAGTTGGACACATGAGTTGGCTGGACAAGGTTCTCCTTTCAACTGTCATTCTCTGTTAAGGAATAATACCTAGAAATATCTTTTCCTCCAGAGTCTTAAGCCTCCAGCCAGGGCAAACAACTGCTTTTTGCAGGAGTTTGGATCCAAAGTTTACCACCATTCATGGAGAGCTGGATCAAAGGTTTTGGTTTGGCTGATGATAGAGAGACAAGCAAAGCTGAGTAAACCCAGATCCGAACTCCTCCCAGTGTCAGTGGCCAGAGACTGGGCTGCTTCCAGCTTATCTTCACAGAAGCCCATGGCCTGAGCTGCAAAATCAATTCTGAAGCAGCAGAACAGAAGTGTTTGGGTAAAAGTGCACTGCTGTTGCTCACAGTAAATAAGTGTATGAAGTAAGACCTGCTGTGGTAAAGAAAACTGCACCTGAGGGGTGATATTCGGAGCACTGAGCTGCACCCCCGGGATTTGCACCCTGGGGTGGCCTGGTGGCTGCTCTCACGAGGAGGCAGCCAGCACCACCGCAGGCTCCTTGGGAAGCTGCAGGCGTTTCCCAGGTTGTAATCCAGCCCAAAGGGCTTCGGTCCCTGGTGTAGGTGACATCCAGCACAGCTGCCCGGGGCGCTGCGGAGAGGAGGGAGAGATGCGGACGGCGCGTATCGTGACATTTGATCCGAGGAATCACAGCTGAGGCACCGGCAAGCCCCGACAGGATTCCTGCTGCCGGCTGTAAAGGGCAGGGAAAGGCGCTCGGCCGAGAGATCACCCCGTGCATGGGCGGGATGCTCCTGCCGTGACATCGCAGCCGACCCCCATCACAAACCAAATTCTCCCCCTGATCCCTCGTTTCACTGAGCAGCACAAACATGAACTTGCCTTTGCAGCTGAAGGAAAAGGGCAACCAGATTTCTTGTCTCCATCAACCCTGTCCTGACCGTTCCGGTGTTGTGAGTTCAAGATCCCTGGTATTTTTTGAAGCCTGAAGGCTGCTGAAGTGCAACTAGTTCCCTGCCTTGACCTTCTAATGTTAATGTTTGAAGACTGTTTTCACTAAATGGTAAGAAACTGTAAAATAAAAAATAAAATGCAAACCCCAGATTTTTAATCACTAATGGCAGGAGGAGGATACAGAAAAATGTCTGCAAGCCCTCACACAGGTAAAATTACAGTGCAGAAAACTCTATCCTACTCTTCAGCACTGAAATTCTCTTTTCCAATAAAGCATGCCTGCTGAGCTGGGGTGTTTCCCAAATGAAGGCAAGTTTTTGAGCCATTTTTGGATGCCATTCCAATGGGCACACGCCTGAATGCTCTTCTGAACCTCTGCCTCCCAAAGTACCTCTCAGCTAAATACCTGGTAGCTGCTGGAGCTGACAGCATTGAGGATCCTTATGGGACAGATCCTTCAGAAACACTTAAAACACTTAAAAAGCAAAATATAAGCAAGTATAACCTGCTGGGTTTGGTTTTACCAGCCCTTGCAAAAGCATCACCTTCAGTTTCCAAACTTGCTGCTGTCTTTCTTAGGACCAGGATGATCATTGGGCTTACTGGGTTGGAGGATCGGGGAGTCCAGGCTCTCACCCCTCTTCCTCAGTGTTTGGGAATTTTACTCCATGACCTGGTTTAGCCATACACTAAATGAAAGAGGTAACACATGAAAAAGGCAATAAAAGCAACATCCTTGTCCAAATGCCCCGTGCCTAGTGAGGCACAAGGCTCCCCGTGTACACCCCGCTCTGCCGGCTGTTGGGAGTTTGGTTGCTGTTTCTCTGGAGATGGTGTTGCAGCGCTTGCCCTCGGTCACCCTCCCCATCCTGGGTGACAGGCTCGTGCAGCAGGACCTGCTGCCTTTCGGGACATGTGCATCTTGATCTTACTCATGGCTCAAAAATAACCAACTTTGTTTTCACATCCGTTTCAGCAGCGCAGGGTCAGGTGGGCTCTGGGTCTGCCTCAAAGAGCTGGAGACCAGCCCAAGTCCAAAAGGTTTTAGGGATGCTTTGTGCAACCAGAAAGTCTTATGAGGTGAGAAGAGGAGCAACCAAGCCAGGAGAAACTTGCTGCTGCTTCCAGCCACAGCTCAGGTGAGGCCCATTATGAACATAACCCTTACCCAACGCTTTTCTCCTAAATTTTTTTCATCCCATGAGCACAAGTTGAAGCTGTGTTTCCAGTCTAGAGGAGCCACACTGAGCCAGTGCTCTCTGCAGCACAGCTCCAGGTTGCCTTACCTGCCTGTTTGAACCTGGTTTTCTTACCCAGGTTGCGTTTTCTGAGGCACAGGGACATTCTCACTGGCAATCCTCAGAATGCCTTGCCCAGGGGGACTGGTGAACCTCCTCATACTAAAAGAATACACACAGAAAGACCTTGCTACTGCCACCCAAATTAATGGGTGGGAAGACACAATGTGTGTATTAAATAATACTTAGCAGTCCAAAGGGTTAATTGTAAGGGCTAGTGGAGAAAAAGAAGCTCTCAAAAAGCTGAATTTTCGGGCCCATCACTTCACTGTGCATCTGGGCCTCCCACACTGTCTGGTTTGATGTGAATCTCTCACAGAGGGACTCTGTGTGCTCAGAGCCCCCACTGCCACTCACTCCCTGCGGGCAGATACATGTGTGTGTAAGTGATACACATCACCGGCCCACAAGTTGCAACTAATTAGCAGAAATACCCTGGTATTCCATTTGATCAGCCTGTCAGTCAAAGAGAATCCCATGGTCCTTTTTGATGTTCATCCCAGGGCTGCAGCCATCCGCTGTTTGCTGCTAAAACCGAGTCCATAAAGACTTGTGGAAGCATCCAGCTGGTAACGCCTTGCACCAAAGGCCTGGGCTTGGGCTCAGCAACAGGGGAGCTACAGCACAAAAAGAGCACTAAATAAACCCAATCTCAGCACCAGGGCTGGTACGAAAAAAGCCATGAAAAGCTGCAACAATGAAAAAGAAAAGTGCACGACAACAACAAACGCCAGATCCTGACATGAAGGGGTTTTGTTTGGAAGAGGCTGCCTAAAATTCCCTCTCCTGAAGGCGGTCACATGTCCTGTCCCAGCAGGATTATTGCTTGCACACACATGCATACGTCAGCCTGTATTCATAGCCCCAAAATGTTCCTGTCAGTTGTACACTCCACAAATACCAGAAAGACTCAAGATGCTGCTTCCCCTGCCCCTGCCCACCCTGTTGTTGTTGCCTCTGCCTGTTTCATCCATCACCAGTCCCGTCCCCAGCTCCGCCTCAGCATATGTTGCAGGAGGAGAAATATAATTAAGTTGGGAAAATTCATTTTGAGGTAACCAGATGTCTTGCACCACCCTGAACGTATTTCCCACACCTTAATTAGCAGAGGGGAGGTGGCTGCCTGTGGCCAAGCAGTGCTGATGGCAGGGGCTGCCAGACAGCAGACGGGCTTCTCACTCCAGCACAGGGAAGCATCTCCTCCAGGAACACGTCCTGAAAAGGCTCTTGGAGCACTGACGTGGGTTTGGAGAGGACTCAATTTCTGGTGCTCTTCACCTGCACACATCCTGATAGCCTGTAGACAGGCTTAAGCTGTGACTTCCTGTTGCCTTGCTTCAGGGCTGCAGGCTTGATTTATTACAGATGAGTGTGGTTGTGTGTTCCAGCACCAAATCCACGTTGTGAGTCAGTGCAGTCACTTCTGGGTCCTGTCTGGGGGACTTGGTGGTGGCAGTAACACACCTGTACTGGGACAATGCGGGCACAGGAGCTGCACACACTAAGCCAGGCTTAGCTGTGGGCCTACAGCACACCCCATGACAATGGCATTTCCAGATTGCTGTTTTACAGGAAGTGCCTTGTTATTCCATAAAATGTTGCAGGACACCCCAGGGCACAGACTCAGTCCAGAAGTTTGCATGGAGCAGCAGGGCTGGTTTAGTTCTCTCCAAAACCCCTTCACTCCTCTGCCAAAGGCTTAAATCTCTCTGAGGGCCCTTAGGTGAACTCCTGGCTTGTGGAGAGGGAAAGGAATTGCAGAGAGGGGATGGAGTGATGCTGGGAAACCCAGAGACAATGGGGAGCAGCTGAGAGAAGCAGCACAGAAGAGAAGAAGCTGCCCAGGTCACTGCTTCAGGAGAGGGTTTTCCCCTATGGATGTACCACTCTCTAGGGAACTGGGCACTGGCTATTTCTGTACTGCTGTCAGCAGCCAGGAGCTGTGGGATATTCCTCTCCCAGCCCTGCTGTCTCCCCCAGGGCTGGGTTTCCTCCTCCTGTCCCGTCCAGCTCACTGGGTCCCTGCCAGAGGCTCTGGTGCCAAGGGAGGGGTGACACAACACCCGCCTCCCTGGAGCTGGGAGGATTAGGGGACGGACTTGGAGTTCTCCAACTTGTGCCCTTGTCACCCTGTTGCTCCCTCATCTCTGGACGATCCTGCTGCCCTCGTGCTGGGTGTGGCACGTGCAGCAGGGATGCATCTTCCCTTGCTGAGAGCTCACCAAGCTCCCACCTCAGCAGTGCAAACCCCCAAACCAGACCCCCACAGCCACACAACACCCCATTTGTCTATCCTCAGCTGTATTTGGAAACAGCTGAGACAGACCCACCATGGACTCAGTTTCCAGCAGGAGTGGCTGTGCAGGTGCTGCCCTGGGATGGGGCCCTGATTTTGGGATCAGCTGCCACGCTCCGGCTGCAGCCCCGTCCGGGTGTCAGCTGCTGGCTGAGCAGAGCAGTGCCTGTCCCCCCACACCAGCAGTGCCTGTCCCCCCACACCAGCAGTGCCCGTCCCCCTGCGCCCTTGGATCCCTCTCGTTGTGCCACCCAGAGATAAAAATATTTCCCCAGCTGCTGCCCACCTGGTGCTGGAGACGAGTTTAGGAAACAGCAATAAGAAACTGAAAATAAAAGGCTGAAAAGAGGCAGATACAGGGCTCACACCAGAAGTGAGAGAACTAAAAATAGTGGTTTACGATCTGTCAGAGCTATAGGTCATTATTAACTGCTCGAGTGGCTTTGGGCATCAAGCAAGTGCCTCTCCAGCAATAGGAAACTCACAGGGGTTTAACAGCCCAGACAGAGTGTCCTGGGCTTCCAGCAAGTCCTGGGCTCCCGGCTGGACACTGCTGAAAATAGAAGATGTACAGACAGTCCTGTGATGGGCTGATGCCAGGCACTGGTGGGGCATTCCCCTTCCTCTGCACTGGCATCCACCACACTCCCACCATGGAGCTGTGGGGTTTTCCCCACAGGAGGGGATGAGCCACCCCCTCCTTCAGGGAGAGTAAAGGCCAGGGAGGGGCAGGCAGGCACTGGCCCAGGGCCACCATCCTCCCTTTGGGCACAAGCCCATTGCTGTATTCCCAGTATCTCTCAGGAGCTGCTGGGAGATGGATGCATGGATAAGCCTCAGGAGCAGCTTGAAGGGAGCCTGCATAAGGCTCAGGCACATCTGCATTTCCTTCCCTGGAAAGGAGAACGCACACCTCTGAGCCATCTTCCAGTCTGGACACACCATGATCCTTGCTCCCTTGACTGCCCCTGTCAGGCAGCTGCACCTTCCATGGGGAATTCCCAGCCCCTTGCTGGGACCAGCCCTGGGTGCTCCTGGCTGTGAGGGACTGCCAGGATTGGGATGTCCCATTTCACCAGGGAAAGGTGGTTTTATACCAATGAGCTTCACCAAGGGACGTGCAGAAGGGGCCTGTCAGGTTTGGTTCCCAGCCCCTCTGCTGTGCTCACCCCAAAGCCTGTGGGTCCAGGGTATGGGCAGGACCTGGTGACACCCTGTAATGGTCACAGGAGTGTATCCAGCAGTTCAAAATATCATAGTCAGCTAAAATGCATCTCTCAAGTCGATTTATTTTGTAATTTAGTTTCTGTAAATATAGGATATTGGGCATGAGTCTGAGTGGAAAGTTTCTTCTGTAACTCCTCCAGAAACAGGATTATTTAACCGAGCTGCTATACCCTGGAAACCTTTGACTCATTATGACATTGTGATAGAGGAGAAATTCAACACCACAACAGCCCTCAGCTAATCCGTTTTCTTTTCTGGGACTGGGAAAGCTCAGACTGGGATAAGGATATTTAAAACCAGTTCAGCTCTAAGAACAAGTGGTAGCTAAAACCAAAATGAAATAGGGGAGGGTTTTAAAAACAAACACATGACTTAGTCAAACATGATGCTAAAAGAAGCTAAAGCAGCTACAAACCATAAAGAACATGGTGTGTTTGGTGCTCCCTATGACCTGTGCAGAAGCCTGATGCAACCTGTGTGCTGGGAACAGCTCCTGTGTGGCAAGGCCAGAGCTGAGGTGAATGGAAGCATCCTGAGATCCATGTGTGCCAAAGGTACTGAGGTCAGCAGGGGAGGTGAGCAGGGGCATCTTTGCAAAAGCACTTTCCAGCTGATGTGGGTACCCGGTCAGATCCCAGTTCCCCACCTTCACCCCCACACACACCTGCTTTACAGCCTATATGGAGCCTCTCTTGCCTCTCTGTGGATGGTCTGGGGCTCACACCTGGCACAGCACAGTATCCCAAAGGTTCTTTGGAATAACGTGACACAGCAGAGCCTGGACACAGCCCAGTGTCCGGCAAGGAGGGCTGGACACAGGGATGAGCAGGGATGGGGGCAGCTGGGCTCCAGCAGCTGGAGCTGTGCAGGGCACTGGGACATGGATATGCCACGGATTCACCCTGAGTGTGAACAGCCCAACCCTTTCTGGTCAGTAAGTACAGACTGTGCTCTCACAGCTCCCTTTCCTGCCCCCAGGTCCTGGTGCTGCTCCTGCACAGGGTGTACCAACAGGCTGAAGGGCATTGCAGCCAGCTGAGATTTAGGACAACTTCATAGCACAACCAGCACAGTCCTGACCAGCAGGAGCACAGCACTGGGACTGGGAAGAGGAGACTGATGTTGGCTGTGTGGCCACGGCTCTTCAACCTCCAAGGGTGCACCCACTGGGTGCCTGGAGCCCCAGGCACCTCCAGCTGCAGAGCAAGACTGGGTTGGAGTCAGAAGAGCTTCAAAGTCACTATATTATTTTCTCTCATTCTCCTTATTTTTGGCTTCAGAGTCTTGGATGTCTCCTGCCTACTCCCCAAATATGTGACAAGGAGTAGGTTTGAGATAGTAACAATATTAAAGTGAGTCAAAGCGGAGTTTGAGATGAAAGTTATCACAAAGGCAGAATAAAAACCCCTCAGCAAAAAATAACAGTCAGGTAGGCAAGAGATCCTCAGGAAAAGACTAGGGAACAAGGGAGGATTGCAGGCTCAGCAGGGTCCCCTATGCCACATGGTTTAGGAAATCTCATGGGGAATGTCACACCTTAGACATGCTCTGCTCAGCACTGCTCAGGCTGAACTGGGGAGGCAAAATCCAGAGAGGGATGGGAATAATCAGAAAATGTGGGTTATAAGGAGAGAGGGAGATAGCCAGGGTTAGTGGGCAGTGGATGACCAAGAGAGAGATGTGGTAAGAGTCTCATGAGATTACTGCAAATGAGAAGGGAATAAAATTGGTTTCTACAGACATTGGCTGTGAAAAGGGTAAGAGTGTCCTGACTTGCTTTGCGTGACCTCTTGAAAAGCCCCAGATGAAGGGATGCCTTATCTCTGACATTTAAATCTACTTCCAAGTCAGTGGTGAGAAAAGCTGACCTGCCTCAGGCATAACACAGATCCCTCCAGAGCCTCCACAGGTCCCTCTTTCTGTTTGTTTCCACAAGCTACTGCTGCATTTAACAGACCTTCTGATACTCTGGAGAGCTGATCCCAACCCAGCCCAGCTGTGGTACCCGGGGAGGGAAAGCCAGGTCCTGATTTCTGGGGAAAGCCACCAAGGCAAGGAAAGAACCAAATGCTCATTGGCTTTGTGCTGATCCCTCAGCAGGCAAAGGCTTGGGGGTAGGTGAACCATTTCCAGCTTCCAAGTTGAAGTGATCCATGTTAACAATTGCAGCTATTCATTGACTTCTCTGGGGAAGAATGCGAGAGCCTTAGACGTAGGAAGCATCCCTGGAAGTGTTCAAGGCCAGGTTGAATGGAGCTTTGAGCAACCTGGTCTAGTGGAAAGTGTCCCTGCCTGTGGCAGGGGGGTTGGAAATGGATGGTCTTTAAAATCCCTCCCAACCCAAACCAAAAATTATATGATTCTATTTGAGAGGGTGACACCCGGAAGACCCTGAGATGTATTTGACTGCAGCAGAGAGTTATCTGAATTATGATAGAGACACCCAGCTCTGACAAAGCTCCTTAAGTCTAAAGGCATCATTGCCACTCTTGTCCTTCCTCTGTGGTGATAAAGAACTTCGTGGCATTTTCAGGGCACATCTTATTTCTCTCCTCCCTTCTCACCCTTGATTTAAGACTTGCAGTTTCTTAATCCCACAAGAAACCAAGCAGATGCTTCCCATGGGGACATGAATGGCCCCATTGAAATCATGTGCTCTGACTTTACTTGTGTGCTTGGAAGTTTGAGGCTGTTGAGTCCAGGGGTCATTTTTGGGAGGAGAATCCCAAATTCCCCAAGCACCCCACAGAAACTAAACGTACCAAACCACGGTCTCACAGCCACTCATCCAGCAGCTACACTGGATTTCAAACCTGCTCCAGGAGGATCAATGCACAGCCCAGCCTGATGCTCATTCTCAGGCCACCAGCTCAGCTCTTGGCACTTTGCTCCAGCACTTGTCACTGCCCTGAATGGAGCAGGACAGTCCCTGAATTGCAGCTACCGATAGAAAATGTTTAACATTCCCCAAGTGGGAAGTTTGATAAAAACATTTAATTACTACACTTCCTAAAGCATCCCAGAAAGCACAGTGCTGTCGTGCAAATAAACTCTCTGAACAACTCCAAGCCATTAAAAGCCAGTAGGATCTTGCATCCTCTCCACGGCCATAAAACCTGCAGAAATAGAGATGCTGGATGCTGACACTATTTAAAGGGAGGGCACAGTGTCATGTCTCCATATGGTGATGTGGCACTGGCCAAATCCCTTGATTAAAATGTGAACATACATGGCAATGCCTTGTTTTTTGCTTGTGCCCATCTTTCCTCTAGAAGCGTCCCCCGATGTACATCCCCTTACTCGTGGGATGAGGAGCTTTTCCCAGCACAGTATTTGTGTCAAGAGATGCTCAACTGGCTTATTCCAATCACAAAGCATTTTTATATTTTTAACCAGAAGCTATAAAAATCCAGGAAATGTGGATTTATGGCCTATAAAAGGTTTAGCTAGAGCTATGACCTACCGACTTATGTAATTTCCTACTGGCCTTAGAGAGGGCTCCTATTCCAGCGCCCCACTAAGCTCTTTTTGTAGCATTTCTTGATTTGGGTTCTGTTAAAGCACAGTTGGGCAGTCAGATGTTCAGTCAGATGGGAGCTTGGAGGGTGGGTGGGCACCTGCCCTGGGAAGCAGGAGAGCCAGGAAGTGCCAACCTTCAGTTTCTCAAGAGGATCATGGCTGTGCCCAGTGGGGAAACCCCACCCCAACCTTAGCCCTTGGTGTTTGCCCTGACACAGGAAGAACACTTACTGTCCCAATGCCAAATAGCTTTTGACCATCCTGAGCTTTGTGCAAACCAGGATGGCAGTGGAGCCTGGACTGGAAGGGTCCGAAGATCTGTAACATCCCAGGAAGAGCAGCCCCACAGGAATCACAGAATAGGATCCACCTTGCCCTGTGCCCTGGAGCTGTCCTCCCACCTCTTCACTCACAGCAGTTCAGCCACAGCTTTGGCCCAGGGTTGACATTTTGGGTTTTATATTGCAGGTTGCTATGGTGAAATGACATTCTGAGCCCCCTGAAAGGTTCAGAGAACTCTTAAAACTCCTTGCAAAATCCAGTCACCTGACTTGCTGTGTCCAGTTGACGGCAGGCCGCTACCAAAACAGCAGCAAAACTCTTTCCTTACCCCCACTGCATGAAGCCTTTGCTCCTATAGTGATGGCAGTGCCAGTTGGACAGTAGCAAGGATTTCCCTGGTGCCATCCTTCCCTCTGGAAATGTCCTTTCTCATTTTGTCTTCCCACACATGGAAATCTGCAGAGCCCTGAGCAAGGCAAGGAAAAGGTACCTCATATCTGGTGCTGAGTTTGCGACGCCACTGTGGGGGTCTGGTCCTGTGCTCCCCAAACCTCTGAGCTCTGGCTGGGCACAGGAACTCAGGTTGCAGCATCCATCCATCCTTCCTTCATCTCTCCCCAAGGGGAATGAGACACAGGAACATCTGCAAAGGGCAGAAGAGCTTTTTTTGCTACTGAGCACCCACACAGTGTTTATTTGCAAGTGACTCAACCAGACTCTAATGGGTTTGTGGATGCTGCACAATTCACCTCTCTCTTATCTCAGGGACTTTCATTACCTTTTGGGCAATTTGGACAAGAATTCAATTTTCCCCACCCACACACACATCCTGCTGTTCTCTCATTGAACACATCAATTAGTAGCCAAAAAAGTCCTCAGCACCTTTTCTCTCCTGGATTCAGCCTCCCCCATCAGCCTTTAACACCATTTCCCTGTGCTGTTACCCACTCCACACCACTGCCAGGTCTGGCCTGAAAGACTGAAAGTTTTCACACCTGATCCATGTGCTTCTCATCCCTGCAGACATCTCTCTGCCATCCTAGGAGCAGAATCCAAATGCCCAAAGTAAGCAGGGACAGAGCCACACGTGGCACCCACATCCCTGCAACAGCATCTGCCAGGAGCACCTGTGCAGTGGTAGAACAAGTGTAAAGTTTTATATCACTCTCATTTTTACCACATTCAGAGAAGTATCCAGAGGTATTCCAGCTGCCTTTGCAAACCAATGAGCTCTCAGATTTCCTGCTTTTTATTCCTGCTGGGATGCAGACAGCTGCACCATTTTCCATCAGTCCACTTGTTTCCACAAAGTAGAAACTGAGTCTCCCAGTCTGAAGATGCAGCAGGATCCAGGGTGACCTGTGGGTCACCTCCCCATGCTCCTGCTCCCTCCTCCAGGTGTTGCTTTCAGCCACTGTCAGACCAGACACCAGGACATGTGCTCTGACCCGGGGCAGCACCCATCAGCTTTCTTTTTGTCCTTAAACTCAAAGCAAGCATCAGCCTAATTTAAGTTTAAACAGAGACTCCCATGTCTGCAGGCCAGGCTTTGGGAAAGCCTAATGATGACACTGGAGTAACGAGCTGCCACTGTCACCCTGCTGGTCCAGGACCTGGCTGGTGGCAGCTCCATCCCTGCCAGTGCTGAGCCAGGGCAGGGCCCCAGGGCCACCAGGACACTGGGCTCCCATCTCAGCTCCATGCACTGAAAAGGTGGAAGTGAGAAGCAGATGTGAAGTCCGGGAATGTTTCCAACACCATTTTTTTGGTGGTTTGTTGTTTCTTTCCCCCTCCCCCCCCCCTTTTTTTTTCTCATTTAAGAGAAAATTTTTCTCCAGAGCTGAGACAGCCTAGAACAGCCCTGGGCACAGTGAAGTTCGGGAGCAGGAGATGGCAGCACAACTCCCTTTCGCTGCAGAAACACCCCCCTCCCCTCGCATGTCCCAAATCCCTTGGCATTGAAGGAGGGTTGGGAAGGACTGGGGAAGATATAAGGAGCATCAGCCCCCTCAGCCCTGCAGCCAGACCTGCTGCTGACTCATGGATTGGGAACTGCTCTTCTGCAGGCAGGGAATGAATGCAGGGGGTCCTTAACATCCCACCTGCAAACTGGAACAGAACTTCCCTGAAGGCTGGAGAAGCAGCAGGCAGGGGAATGTTGGGAAGCAGCTGCTCAGCCCTTGTAGTGCCAAGAAGCCTTATCTGCCCCACCCCACCTGGCTCCTTCCCACTGCCCAGCAGGACCTTTGTCTGATGAAGGAAAACCTTTTCCTTTCCTAAGCATTAAGTGCATGAGGCTGGAGATCCCAGCTCTGGAGCAGCCAGAGGCAGACAAATCCCAACAGCTCGACTCAACCTTCCACAGAGGTAAAGGCAGGGAGAGCATCTCCTGAACTCTGTGCTGACCAAACACTCGGGTTCTTTCCTTCCTTGGACCATTGACACAACAGCTTCACCTTGGAGGGCTGTTAGAGGGAACCTGAGACTTGGATGCTCAGACAAAGGCCAGGAGAAGGGAATACTCCAGCAGAATTGAGTTTTCTCTCTGTCTCCACGTTGTGTTTGAATTGTAAGAGCACCATCTTGTGTCACAACTCGGGCTGCACCCGCCCCTGGGGCTCCATCCTGGCCAGAAGCTCCTGCAGAGGATAACAAACACCAATCCATGTGTTCCCATCAGCTCCTTTCCCACTGTCATTTTATGGAGTGTTTTAAAAAGCAGGAAGCAATTGGCAATCTTGGGTTCGTCCCCTCAAAATACCTTATCAAGGAGTTACGTATGAGGCAGAATCACAGTGAGTCCTGCAGGCCCTGCCATGAGCTGGAGTGTGGTCCGAGGCCAGAGGCCCCTCAAAGCTTGTTCTACATAGAATTAAGGGGCACTTGTGCATCAGGGATCAGCAGGATGTTCAATATCAGTTCCAGACTGTATTCCTCAGCCAGCTCTCGGGATGCTGAAAAAGGAAGGCGATGGCAAAAAGAATCCCACGTTTTGGGGGTAATAATTTGTATCCCCCAGTAAGTTTGAGGTTTAATTCCCAGCCCAGAAGTATTTTTCAACTAAAGCATTCACATTGAAACAGTCTCCCTCCCTGTATCCTTATTAACAGTGTATGTATTCTGATCTGAACACCTCTTTGTGTAGGAGACTGATACAACTGAGAGAACTTTTTAAAAATCTGACTCAGAAAGGGTAAAGGCTTTTCCCATTATCCCATGCCCATTGCAGAAGGGTTTGGTGTTTCTAATGGCTTAAAACTTGTTTCCATACATCATTTGTAACACCTTAGCCTAGTTCACAACTCTATTCTCACTTCTCTCAACACAGGATCTGAAAAATTCAATTACTTATGCACAGACCTGAGGGGTTCCAGGGCTGCCAGAAGAGCTGAAACATTTCCAGAGTGATGATTTATGATGCTTCTTCCCAATTAATACACACACACACACAGCCTTAGCACAGTGCAGTGTGTGACCTGTCTGGGAATGGACACAGCACCAGAACAAACACTGCAAGGAGAGGGAAATCATCAGTACATCTGCACTCTGGAGAGGCGAAAATCCTGCACAAAAACTCAGCACTAAATAAGCAAAAATTACAGTGCTTTTTTTAAGCACCAGGGGGATAAAGCTTCCAGTTAGTACAATGTTGGTGGTTCTAAGCCATGGAGGATTCCTGTGTTTGCACATGCAAGCCTGAGGTATTTACGTCCTAGAGGTACTGAACAACTCCTCGTGGGCCCTTTGCTGCTGCTCAGAGAAGCAGCAGTGACAGTGCACACACCCTGGCACAGGGCAGGCTGAGGGCATTGTGCCCCCACCACAGCCCAGCAGGGTCTCTCTGTGCCACCCCAACCCCCTAGAACGAGGGTAGCCAGCTGTCCTCAGGGGCACTTGGGACTCTCTGACCAACACACACTGCTGGGGCAAACATGGTTAGAAAGGGGCAGGTGAGCCAGGGAAAAGGTAAAACCTGGCTCTGGCCAAGTGTTCTGTTTCTGCAGTCACCAAGTCCTTGTTCTTCTGCCTTAAAACCACAGCGTTTCCTTTGCTGTGAAGTAGCAACCAGGGAGGATTTGAGCTCTGACAAATCCATGCTAAAAACACTTCAGAAATAAATCTTAGTGCAAGCACCCATTTCATCCGAGCTGCATCAAGCAGATCTCCTCCAGATCCATATCCCACGGGAGGCACAGACATCATGGCATCATTTGGGAGCCAGTCAGTGAACCAAGCTGTTCTTCACAGTTTTTGCTTGGGCCCAGTATGAGAGAGCAGATGAGACTGGCCAGGGGCTGACTCAAATATATCACTACCTGTAGTGATGATGGTAATATTCAGCTGTTGCTGTAAAATCCCCAATTGTTGTGCCTTCTGGTAGCACGAAAACCCTGCGGAATTAACATGAGACTACAAAGAACACACAGATCCGATGCATGTTTCATATACATATTTATATATATTTCATGTACAAAGTTACATTCTGAACCCCATGGATTCAATAATAGAAATAAATACTGAAATAACTACACTGCTATATGAGCTCTTCTGCTCACAGAAAAGAAGCCTCAAGTTTTAACAGACAGCAAGTTTAACGCTGTAGTATCCATCTCAGATTACAGAGGCAAGTAAAATTCAGCGTAAAGTGTCCAACAGACAAAACTTTCCAAAATTACAGACCATAAAATGTTTAAAATATATGTTTAAAAGATTGAGAAATGTGCATCAACAAAATTAATAAAGGAAACTTAATCTTGTTAGAGGGCGGGAGAGACATTTAGTGTATAGAAAAATGCTTTGAGGTGCAACATAGGTTGTTACAATATGGCATAACCCTGTTAGAAAACCAAAACATTTAATTTCCCTAAAGAACTGTATTTGAGTTTACCGTGTCTCGTTTTACAGAGCGGGGCCTTCACAAGACCCCACCTCAACAGGGCCACTTACAGAGTGCTAAGTCAGGTTTAATCCTTTGGTAACTTTTATAATACTCACATGGAAATAAATATTCAGTTACACAGCATTTTTAAAAGACACACGTTCTTTAGAACAGTTAGTATAATAAAACAGATTTAACATTTGTTTTGTTACTAAGGCAGCCTATGATAAAGTGTCTACGCTCTGTCAGCTCGATCCCATCCGAGGCAGGAAGGCCTTCCCAAGGAATGGACGATGCAGCTTCACCTTCACCATGCAAACACCCCTACCCAGGCAAGTCATGTGCTGCATATTTTGTGCTCGAAATGTTTCCAAACTATTAACAAGCTGTAGCTATCAAGAGATTAGCTCCTATTTATATGATGCTTTAATCACGAGTGTATGCATAAACACATTCTTGAGACGGATTTGAGGGGTGTATTGTCACCTCAGAGCCTGGGCTTTACGTGCTTTATTCACCCTTCAAAGCCACCCTAAGGAGAGCTTATACATCCCAGAGCACTGTGATGGCAACAGGGACCCAGTTAATCTACTGTACCTTAGGACAGGGGATAGAGTTTTTAAATGAGAAATACAGAGAAGTGCACATGCCTTTATCTACACCCACAGTGGTATACAGTTAAACTATTGTCTGCTTTAAAACCCTTCCACTTTTGGACAGAAACAATCATTCTCTGAAATATTTGCAAGAGTTGGCCCACTGAGGTGACTAAAATGGCACGGTGGACCAGCTACATTTGGCAAAGGACCAGGTACACACTTGCCAGGTTGAGCTGCTCCAGTTTGCAGCAGCGACGCCGTTCAAACAGCTCGTCTCTAACAACAAACAAAACCCCACACGAGAACCAAGGAACAGAATTGTGCGCTTTTTTTTTTCTTTCTGAGAACATGAGAATGTGACAATCAACCAGTGAGTAAAAACTTTGGAGATGGTGTTTCCCAAAGAGGAAAATAAAAAAAAAAAAAAGAAGTTCAAGAAAATGGCAGGAAAAGCAATGAAACTGCACCACTCACAGTGAAGATTCTGCACAACAGTAAAAGTTTAGACAGCATTTTTCTTAAGACATCCAATCCCATAAGTTAATTCAGATGTGCTTCATGTTCAGCATACATGCCTATAAGTTTAAAATAGGTCTAAGAGTGTTGACTCAGTTTACTTTCTGTATTAGTATATTTTTTAATAAGCTTCCAGACTTTATATTCAAGCCAAAGTACTTTAAGAGTGACGTTAAAGATGAATTTGGAAAGCAAATTATGAACAACATGCTCTCATCACTTTTGGCATTCTGAAGAGAAAAATACTACCAAGATATTAGACATCTTTAATAAGGATTTTTACTACATAGTTCATGTCCTAAATACATATTTACGAGAGGAACAGCTGTGTACAAAATATGTCGCTTAAAAAGTATTTATACATATAAATCTAACCAATAGACCTGAATGGAGATTTTCTGGTTTATCAGCTATGATATGCATTTGAAAAAGCTGCCTAAATATATATTTACACAATAGACCTCAGCTAAATGTGTTCATTTAAAAAATTAAGAAAATATATAAACACATGTTTGCCTGATAGACCAGAACTGCTCCTATTGCATAAAAATGTTTAGGCAGTTTTAAAAAAGTGTTTCTATATTTACTCCTCTGAAACTGTTCAGTTCTCTCACATAATCAAGTGACTGAATTTCTCTGCCAATCTGAACAGTCCCAGCCTTTCAGGGGTAAATGCTGGATGTTTATTAAAACCCCTCAAAACTTTTACTTTCCAGAGACAAAATGAAAGAGCAAATCTGGGTTTTTAAATATTCTGAAGTACAGAAATCATGAAGTGTTTAACTTAGGTCTGATACTAATGTAGAAATTTCAATGCAAAAGGAAGACAGTCTTCAACTCACACTTATGGTTAAAAAAATAGATGGTGAGTAGACAGAATGTCAGCCTAATATTAGAGTCTCCTGACTTTCACTAATTTTCTCAATCTTAGTGTTACCTGATAATCTTGTTGCTAAATTTTTATTTTTTATTTTTTTTTACTAAATTGGGGTATGGAGCTACAAAAAATACATTTTGTACCTAATCATCTGGCACTAAAGTTCCTTTACGATCTCACTTGGGCAGAATGCATTTTTCCTGTACACTCTCAGTCTTTTCTCATGCTCTAATCGAGGTCTTTAACCTTCACACATGTAGTGCCTCATGAGTTTGACCAGCTAGGCAGAGAAGATCATTCTAGTGCTTAGGACATAAGGAGTTAAGACAAGAAAAGAACAAAACATATCCCCTGTTCAAGACTTTTGCAGTTATTTTCCAATTTAAATCATCCTAAGAATACCCTTTGGAAACAGTTGTTCCATGTCAGGGAGATGGAAAAACATTATGCTCAAAATTGCTTTTTACTGAGGGCAGCAGTTCTCAAACTTTAAGATTCAATAACGAAAACATGTTTTTATTTAAGTATTGTATTCTTAATTCCTATACAGTCCCCTCTTTCCCCAAAAACTCGGATGAATGTAAGAAATTAAACCGTTAACACAAGATTTTTTAACCGTAAGCAAGATTTTCCAGGTTTGAAAACAGAAGCTGAAATATACAGTTTGCTTTAGCCCTCACTGAATATTTGGATGAGTCTTAATAATCCATTTTATAATTTGTCCATTTTTTTAAATACTCTGGGAATAACTTTGCTGTTTTACTCAATGCATTATACAGTGAAATGAAGCTCAGTTGTAACAAAGCCAAACTCAAGTGAGGCTACCAAAGAAGTGAACACATTAGATTGCTGTGGTACAGTAAAAGTAATGCCTCAGCTGCTCACTATGGTGTGCACATCAGTTGGAGAAAGATCTGATTTCCTTATACTGTTCCATGTAACACGGGTGCAGTAAAACAGCACAAGCTAATTCCTGTATAGTTAAAGGTATGACAGATTTGCAATATAAAGTTAAACAGCAAAGAAATGCTTCAACATCATGTAGTGAAACAGGTTCACAAAATAAAAAAAACATGCAGAAGCTTTTTTTTTTTCCTTTTTTTTTTTCTTTTTTGTTTTTTTAAGGTCTCCAGCTGCATCCTACGGGCTCACTCACTGCCACACATGACTTGCCACACTATCAAGTGACTCCTCTCAGCTTTGGCTACAGAAGGTTCAAGTGGTAGAGCTTCTCCAAGGAGTTCAGATTCTCCTCCTTCATCACCTGGAAAACAACAGCTTTGACTGAGGCAGCCAATAACCAGAACAGCATCAACACCACATGCAGGGAGACAAGTGACATCTGTGTCTACAAGAAAAACACTGAAGAGACAGTAGTTACCAAATGCTCATATAAAAGCATATTAAAGTCTGGGAATGTATACACTACAAACAGAGTGTGTATCTCAGAATTTAGTATTCTGCTGGCCATATTCTTCAGTTCTAGCCTCAAAAATTAATGGCAGTTTTGTAAGTATCCATACTCTAGACATTACATTACTTAGAACTCTTTAAGGCAGAGAAACAACCACCTAATTTGCAAACTTGCAGCACCACCCAGGCAGACCCTGAGACGGTTTTGCTACAAGGAAGTGTGCTGGGATAAACATATAAATGCTCTGGAACAAGAGCTGTAATTGAGACAATGCAACGTTCATGTCTATGATAAACTTTCCCCCTTCTTTCCTCTTGTTCCCGTTATCCCAGCTTGTCACAACTCTGCACACACTGGCAAAGACAGCCTTAAGCATATTCTCCATTATTGCTCTTCAAATGAGAAGAGCAGTTTTGTAACTGCATCTGAACTCTGGGTGACAGGAGCCAACTGGGATCAAACCTGGTCAAAACAGACCAACCATCAAAAACTGCACACAAACAGCCAGAACCACCAGTCCAGAGGCAGTCTCGTGGTACAGTTTAATCAGATGAAACAGGAACTGACCTACACCTTCAGGAAGGTGTTAGATCACAGTCTGGCTGGTTTTCTGGTTAGACTCCTTTGGAGGGCTGAGGGATCTAAACACAGAATAGCCCAAAGCTGCTCTCGAGCCAGTTTGCTGGGCTCACGTGGCAGTGGCTGAGCTAATGAAAGTGCAGCACTGACGCTCAGTTCATGGCTTTGCCTCATGCCACAGGGACAGCAAAATGCACACTTGGAATGTGGCTATTCCAGCTGCCTTGGAGTAAGTGCAGAGGTTTAGTCCTCACTGCAGTGTGGCACAGAACTGCCCCAAGCCCTGCCCCCACGCAGCTCCGCCAGGGTTACCAGCAGGAACCTGTTTGTCGTTGACTGGGATGACAGAATTTGGGCTGGCCTTCCTGGAATTTCCTTTGTAGTGGTATTTGTGGGTTGTTTTGCTGTTTGGTTGGTTTTGAAAGACTACAGACAGATTCAGGCAAAAGGTCAAAACCAGGTTTAAGAGTTGTGACACCTTTTTACGTATTTTTTGGTCGGGGTCTCCAGCACAGAACCACAACTGCTCTCAGTTTATTTCCCCAAAGAGTTCAATTAAAACAAAATAATGTTTACAACAAGAATTCTTTTATGGGCTAGATCATACAAAAGTGCTATCCAAGAAAAGCAGTGATCAAACAAGATGGGCATGCTGAGATAACAGTGATCTACTTTTTCCCTTGCTCACTCAAAAATGAGTAAATTTTAGATTGAGTGTTCTTCACTTAATGCACGACTTGTTTTTATAGTCAGTCTGCATTTTAAGTAACTAAGGACATGTTTTCCAGCAGTTTGAGACAGAAGATTAATCTGTCAAAGGAAGACTGAAAGCATAAACAGTAAGGTGGTACATGACTCCAAAGCAGAGTTTCAAATAAAACTTTTCACACAGTCATCCCAAAGGTCATGGTTTATTGAGGAGAAGAAGCTGAAGGTGTGTCTCAGGATAAAAATACTTCAACCCTTGCAGTACAAAACCTGTAAATACTGACCACACAAAGGCACTCTGCAATCACAGCAGCAGTTATTATGTGGTTAATGACCTTCAAAGTATGAAGAGGTTACAACGCATTTTAAGCTCAGGTTTCTTACCCATTCTGAAGTCAATGTATCCTTCTCCACCACTTATCACCAACATTGATTTTAAGGGACTCTGGTTGAAGGATTCCTGGGCTTGTTTATCAGCTGTTAGCTCTGTCCCACCACTACTCTGTGGGCAAACAACCTGACCTGGATCAAAAAAAGAATACATTTTTATGCCATATCTCACAGAATAAAATCAAGCGGATGACACAATGCCTAAAGCACTGACTGCCTTATTAATAGGCATGTACTCACCACAGTATTTTTTTTTCAGATGGAAGCAAAGCACTTACTTGTGACCAAACCCTTTTCCTCCCATTAAACAGCACTGCACTCAGCAATCAGACAAGTCTTGTAAACGAAATATAATATATTGTTCCTGAATGTATGACTTCATACAATGACTTTTACACCCTTTCTAAACACTGTGTTTAACTAAGAAAATGAAGACAAAAAAAAAAAAAACCCAGCTTCATTTGAAGAATGGTGACAAAACCTCACCTGGTACAGCGACAAAGAACTTCACAGCATCGCGGTGCCCGTGGAAGCAAAGCTGTGCGTGTGCCATGGAGCAATAGGGGATGAACGTCCCTGGAGTCACTTTGTCACTGTTCTCATCTCCATACACACGGATTACACTCCCTGGACGGTTTCCAGAGCCTGCTGCTGCTTTATTAGCTGCAAAAGAAGAGAAGTTGTTCTCGACTTCAAAAGGCAAATGACAGAAGCGGTTATTTGTTAAGAAACCTTATGGTACCATCTAAAAGCTAAAAGCCAACTTAGATAAAAATGAAACAGGAGGGCAGCAATGCCAATTCAAGACAGAGCTGGAAAGAAAAAGAATGCATGCTTCGTTATTTTAAGTACATCAGAAAATGGAGCAGGATTCTTATTAGTCTAGCATAAACACCAGATTTCAATATCCTACTTTTGGAAAAAAAATAATTTGTGAAAGGACTATATCTTTCATAGAAAATAAATACCTCTAATGTGTTTCAGGGTGAGCAAATTCAATGTACTTAAACATATAATTAAAGACACTTGCATTCCAACTAATCATAGGGTATCCCCTTGCCAGCAAAAATTCTCTAAAAATAGCCACCTGTGGGCACGAAGGAGCTACCCTATATTACAATTCTACATCTAGTTTTTATTGAGTTTTGAAATCCATCAAAACAGAGAAGTACTCATGCTAGACATACAAGCCATCTCCATTCCAAAGACTATCAAAGTAGTGAAAGAAACAGTGATTTGTAACAAGACAGCAAATGATGTGGATTAATGACAAAGTTATAAGATGTGGTATCACATTGGCTGGAAGAAAAACAAAGTCTGTATGAGAGTTCAGCTGCAACACAGGATGATATGCTAAACTGCTGAGCAGATTGGTGGCCATTTAGCAAACATAAAACTGCTGCAATGCAGTAACTGCAAGTGGAAAAACATTTAGGAACATACAAAGGGTAAATCTATAAAGGAGTGGGAAACAGCCTCGAAGTGGCTATTAGAAGCCTGAAAATAGGTTTTTGTTCAGGATCTGCACTTACCCCGCAGCCCCAGTAAACGTCCCTGGTGGAGGATTACAGCTAGTGAGAAAGGAGGAAAGGGGAAATGGATAGGTATGACAGTAGAGGAGAAGGATTAATGAGAACCCACCACTCATATTTTGGATTTTTGATAAGGTAGAGCTTAAAATTTTAGCTCCTAAAAAACAGTAGATATTTAATTACAGAAGATTCAATCAAAAGTCACAAAGAACAGCATGTTGTTATAGAAGTTTCAGTACAAAATGGACCACAAAAGCACTGCCACTGTCATGTGCTTTATCAGTTTAAAGTTTATTATTGATTAGCAACGTTTCCCCTTTCTCTCTTTCCTTGGCAGGAGGCTCCAAAATAATATAGAACGACTCATGTTTTCGTGTGCCCTTTTGAAACATCATCTGCTGATGTCGAAGCTGCCCAGCTACTGAGACCCAGGGAACTGAGAGATGCCACTGCTGTTTCTGAAAACCATCAATATTCCTAACAAGGGTTCTCAACCCCACTATCAGGCTACCCCCAAATGGCTGTTCTGACCCACCAACAATTAACAAAACAGAGATGAAACTGAATAGCTTTAATAGGGATTTCTTCATGTTCACTCCTGGTTTAAAACAAACTCCTCCGGTAACATTAAAATAAGCTTCACGCAAATTAAGAGCTATAATTTTTGAAAGCATGATTTAAACTATTTCAAAGTCATGACAGGAAGTCTGTCCTTCCTTAGTACATTCATGCAATGCAAAAAAAGACATTTACTGAATGGATGGACAATGCAATGGAACAGTATGAGAAACAATGCATGTGTGCTGTTCAACAAAGCAGATACAACATGAAGAGTTTTCACTATTAAATTACCCTAAAATTTCACCTGTCATCCTATACTTATTTTCTATGTAACCATAGCACAATTAGGACTATCAAACTTCTGTATTTTATTTTTCGAAACTTTTGTTCACCTCTTTTAACAATTGCCTCAGCACAAGTGTTGAGGGATTTTTTTTTTGTTGTTGTTGCTTAAATGCAATCAATTTACACAGAGATTCTTCCCAAGCTTTTCCTATTTAGGATTTGTTTTGCCCTTGAGCTGGAATGCCCCTTTCTCCTGAAGTTCAACTGCCCATGTCTGAATGCTTCCTCTCCCACCCCCAAGTAGTTTCAGCCTATGACAAGAGTTTGGGGGTCTGTTGTTATGCAGATACCTGGATTTACATGACTGGAATTTGACCTAGAAGTTAGTGACCTGTTTGAAGAATGTGTTTACAGCTCCTGTAACTCTGAACATGTCCTTTAAAGCAGTCGTGCTACTGCTGTTACAATCCTTTTTACCATTTTTGTGATGAATTCTTAAGAACTAAAGCCAAACAAACTGTATTAGCAACAACAGCAACTTGCTCAAATGAAACGAAAATCTACTTTGTGATCACATGGCAATCAAAAATAACATTAATTAGAAAACTAAAAATGTCTCTTATAAGCAATAAACTTCTATAAATGCTGCTAATGCTCAGAACACCTCGAAGGCTTCAAAGTGTCCCCTTGATTCAAGCCACAGCAACTCTGATCAAAGTGAAGTACAGGAGATTCTGGAAAAGTGCTTTTTTTGCTCATAGTAATTGAAACCACATGCACAGATTTAGGTGCTAAACATCACACAGGCCCGAATCTGTTACAAACCTGCAAGATTCAGACCTGGCAGTGAAGCTTTTTATCCATTAGCAAGCATCTGAACGGTGTTTTAATACTCTTTTTTGTGTCTACAGCATATTGCACAGAGCTATTGATTTATATTTTACTTACTTTCTGTTAATGGAATGGAGATGATGACACCATTTCCTGTTCCTACCCATAAACGATTACAAGACACCATAAGAGCTGTGATTCTCACAAATGAGAATCCCAGTTTACCAGTACCTAAAAACAAAAGATGCTTTTCATCAAAAATTATGAGCAAGAATAATTTTAGTTCTACAACAGAGAATCTTAACTACAACTCCCAAACCACGCAGACAAGTAAATTCCCTCCCATTTCAAACACAAACAAAGTAGAGGAGCACATTTAAGTTGTAAAGATAACCTAAAAGACTACAACACTAATTAAGTTGTGAACCTATACTGCAAGAGTAACATTAACTACGAGAAAGCAAAAGAGGTACAACAGCTCCATGATGCTGCACAGTAAAATCTTTTGGGCCTTCCCAAAAAAAATAAACACAAAAAAAAAAGTGAGTTTCCAGATGAAAGATAATGGTTTCTCATCCATTAAAATTAATTCTCATCCATTAGCAGGATGAGGCAAGCACAAGGCTGACCAGTTAAGTGCAATGGCACAGCAGTGACTTGTGAAGGATTTCCCAGAACCCATTTACCTGTATTTGTTGTGTTATGTAGGTGGGTAAACTGCTCTTACATAGATATTAACAAAAACAAACAAACAAACAAACAAATCAGACAGCTTATTAAGCTCAATAGCAACAAAAGTCTGCTGTTTTGCCTTTTCTTGAAAAAAAAAAAAAAAAAAAAGAGGCATTTTTTCCAGGCAAGTAGTGGATTCTTCCTATTTTCAGTTTAAAAAAAAAAGGCATTGGTACAATAAAAAAGAGAATTTTTTTGGTTTCTCTCTTGGTGCCTGCACAATCCAACCACTATTTTGCTCATTAGCTCTGAGTTTTAAGGGCACTTCAGACATCAGGTAAGATCAACAGACTGGAACAGACGACCCATCATTCTCATCATGCTTTACAGTCTGACTTAGGCTTCTACTTCCAGACTCAAGTTTTCACAAACTGATTTGCCTGGCCTTCCACCCAACCCAGTGAGAATTGCCTGCTCCAGACAGCAAGAGGTGTCAGAACACAGCAGTTTTCCTCAGGAACTTACCTAGCATTTTGCTTACATAGGGCTCAATGTCCACGTCCTGCAGGTGCTGATACGTGTGCGCGTGGTAGAGGCGCAGGGTGGAGTCCAGGCGAATGGACACCCAGACCCCATCACCCACCCAGGCCAGCTGCCTCACTTGGCTCTCCCTCCTTGGGTGGGCATCAAATGACTTCTATGAAACATTGGAGTTTAAAATTCAAAAGATGAAACATGGGAAAGAGTAAGAAAGATTTCTCTGTTACTCTCAGACCGCTTTCTTAAGTCAATTTTCTTAAGTCAACCACAACCCTCTGATCTGCAAGATAACAAGATACATGTTTAGCTTAGTTACAACTACCATATGGTGCTGGTAAAGTAATAGTAAAATTGCTGATTCCTTTCCTTGGGTTTGATCTTAAAGCTGTAGTTTCCTACTATGTCTTCATTTACACATCACATCCCAGCCTGCTCTGGCTTCTGTCTCCCTTCAACCTGAAGCCTTTTTGGTCTGAGGTCCTGCTGTCACAGCACAAGATACATGGGCCCAAAAAGTGCTTCTCTTCCTACTTCTGTCATGACTTACTCTTACATACAAAACCACCCGTGCAAAATACACACTATCCACCAGGAAAACAATCAATGTCACTGTTGCATGAACTTCATTTCATTTTTTTCCATATATACACAGCCTTCACAAAAACAGCTTATTAATTGGGTAGTTATTATTTTCAGAATTGCTGAGCAGTCAACCTCAAAAGATCTGGATCATGTCTCAGGCCAATTAGCAGAAGCTGAAGCATTAATATTGCTAAAGGCTTGCAGAAACCCCAGCCACCTTCTGCACTCGAGATGTCAGGTACAGATAAGACACTGCAGAACATTACACACCCTACATAAACAAACTACTCTCTAACTGGAGGGAGAGCACATTCAAGATTAAGTCACAAACCCCTAAAGTATGCAAAGACAGATTACAGAGAAGTTTACAGGTAGGTGGAGAATAAAATGAGGCACACACAGAGTATGTTGGGAGCTTGTCTCACAAGCTCTGCACAAGGACACTTCCAGTTCCTGGCCAGCTAGAGGTGAACAACTAAACCACTCAAAAATTGGTTTCAATAACTGCAAACTGCCTCATCTAAAAGTCTTCCAAAACAGTGAAAACATCTTAAGAAAACGTAACAAGATTTCCCAAAACAAATTTGTTTGGTTGCTTCTTTCTGTACTGATGAACAAAACAGGTGTTCTCTGGAGTTACTCTGCAGTTTGAGCTGCAGCATTAAAACACCATTTAATTATTCTCATCACCATTTTAGCTTACCTCTATTTTCATGGCCTTTGGTTGAACAACATAGATTTTGTTCCTGTAGCCACACCAGACTTTGTCATGTACCACTGTCATGCACCGTATCGAGTGGTGTGGCCGGCCCAGGTCTAAGAGGTGATAGTTTGTCAAATCCCACTGACCATCTGGGAGAACAGAAGGAGAAGAAAAAGCAAAACTAAACATTGGTTCCTATGAGTTCAAGAATAACTTAAAAGTACACGGCCTAATTTTTTAAAAGCACTGTAATAATCTGGATAAGTCAATACAAATTCATAGTTTGGCTCCTCATTAAACAGCAACTAGTTATAGGAACTCCCGGTATCCTGAATGTTATTTTTTTTAATAAGATGGTACAATGATTCACGTTCAAAACACAGCAAAACATTTTTTAAAACAGCAAGTTACCCAGTGCTAAATGCACTGCTTGGCCAGGCACCAGTGTACATGGCAACACACAGCCTGAGGCACTTGCTGCCTTGGCTGAACATGGAGATGTTGGCCAGTGCAGCAAGATCTTATGTTAAATATGCTGCAAGATCGTAAAAAAGGGCCCCTGAAATCTTCTAAAAGCATACTAAATTTGCTCATTCAACACCAAGTAAAATTCTTCTGCAGACAGAGCTAAGCCCCAGATCATCACTGACATTCATTAAAGATCCTTAAGGATTGTAAGCTACTACAGTGAATTCTTAAAAAAACCCAATAAAACAAAACCACTAAAAATATAACTTCATCCCAGATGCATCTTTCCCAGTATTTGCATTAGTGTTGTACAACCTCTTTATTTATTTTAAATACCGAGCATAGGGATTTGAACATCACAAGGAAAGGAGTAAACGAATAGGGAGGCTGTGGAAACAAGCCAACAGATAAGTTCCAGCTGCTCATAGTGAGACTTTCCCCTCCAGGTCCTATTTCTGGAGCTGGTTCAGAAGTGGTTTGGGCAGAAATTCTGAAGGGATGCTTAAAAAAGTCTCCTTGAAGGACTTGGTCAGAGAAATTAACACTAATTAAACAGAAGACACAACTATTGAGCATAACGAAAAAGCAAGAGAAATGATAATCAAAGTGGACTTTCAAGTGGCTTTTCACTATTTAGCTCAGATATATCCCATTCCCCAATTCAGAGCGAGCAAAAATTCCATTAATGCACCAGGACAGTGCAAAAATGGTACTTGAATCTGCAACTGAAATAACTAGAAAGATTTCTCAAGGCAACCTGTAAAAAACATTCCCACTGGGGAATACATTATTGAAACACTACTCATAAATGGCACATTTCTTTCCTGAGTACTGTTACAGCTTCACTGGTTTCCAGATCTAACAGAATGCTTACCAACTCCTCGGTGAAAGATTGCCAGTGTTCCATCAGCCAGTGCAACCAACACTATTCCTTTTACATGTCTGGGGAAAAAAGGAGGCACAACAATAGGAACTGTTAAACTGCACTGGTCAGAGGGCAAGTTTAAAGTAAGGTATAAACAGCATCTTTTTACAGCCATGTTAGCCCTACTGTTTTGATTTCTACAATATAGCTCAAGAAAAGGGATGTAGCAAGGTGTCAAAATCCAGTTCAAAAATCTTGAAATATAGCTAGCTACAATGCCTGAAGAAAACATCATGGATAGAACCTGTAACTGTTTTGAGTAAACAGCTACAGCTCATCATTTGGGCTACATATTTCCAAGAGATACATTTTCCTTACTCCCCGAATGTTTTCCACTATCCCTCAAAGAGCATGCAGGCAGTTATGGCAACTGACATTCCCAATATCTGAGGAGGAAACAAAAAACTACTTTGAAAGTATTTTAACAGAAATTCATTATGATTTACATGACATTCTTTCAGGACTTACACAATACTGAGAATAGAATCTTTAAGTTTAATGGCATGAACACATTTCCTCCACTGGGCCACTGACGAATGAACATACAGGCTGCAAAGACAAATCAGGAGGGATTAAAAGCACTACCAGACAATAACAACCACAAGCAAAACCCCTACAACTGAAATCCACAATCAAAGGGAAAATAAGTTTTCATCTTCCACTGGAAACTATGTACAGACTGAAAGGAAGAACTGCATGAGCAGCAGAATGAGTTTTTCAAAGGCCTAAAGCATTACAAACCTCTTTGCAGATCCATTTGTAGTAAAAAGTACGATATATTTTTCTAGCATAATAAAATACTGAAAGTTATGGAATTATAAGACCATAACTATTTCTTTGACTACAAAAAACCCACAAAATTTTTCTGCAGATGAAAGTGTTATCCATCAAAAAGAGCTTGCTAACCACCTACAATACTTTCTTTGAATTCTATAATGCCTAAATGCAGCAAAGCGTACGAGGTTTTGGCTCCCTTGAGATCTTCCTGCCCTTAATCTTGACTCCAGACAGTTATCAGGCCTGTAGGCACAAGAAGCAAGTTTAAAGCAATTATTACAAATAAGTTTAACAAGATTATCACTTCCTTACCATCCATTCTGTGCTCCAAGCCACATGGTCGGTAAAAGGCTACTCATTTTCTGTGCTTCTTCTCTCACTAGATCTTGCTCATTTGGCAAAACTGCAACATCTTTATATAACTCTGACTCAGTACTAGAAAAAAAACCCAGTTAAGATACATTTAATGAAGTGCACAGATCACTCAGGCTATAACCTAGGCATTTACTTCATTGCTGCTAATTCCTACACTGGCTTTTGAAGTACTTAAGGTGTAACTGTGCATGAAAATATGACACAGATGAAGTGACAATAACAATGAATTTCTTCAAGTGGACATTTTCTTATACAAGGAAAATTAGGTTCCATTCAAGCCTGTCAATATTGTTGATCTCTGAGGAACAGCAGAAGAGTCACAAGGCATAGCATGTCTTGTACCAAGACTATTTACACAAACCTCAACACACTTAACAAGAAAAAAAAAAAAGTAGTCATTTTGTCTCCATGCTATGTTCCCACAAACACTATATTTTTCATTTTAAATACATTTTAAGAGGTATGAGGATTGAGACTATGTACTTAGGCTGGTACACTGGAGATGCTTCTGTTGTATGCTGTACTCCCAAAGGATCTGTAAAGACATGCTCTGTGTAGACTCCAGTTTGTGCAATATCAGCTGTGTCTTCTCCTGTCCCTGCACTGACTTCTGTTGCTTCTGTTGCCTCCTCTGCTGTTGGAATGTTCTCATCTACTAAATTATTTTCATTTGCAATATCTATGTAAACAAAAAAATTTGAAAAACTTTTAACAACTGTGACAGAATTCTCAATTATTTAAAACAGCCAGAACTTCATACTGAAAACTGAAGTGACCAGACAGTCACAATCCAGATCTCATATTTCATCTAACAAGAAAATCACATCAGAAATGCCCAAACTTTCCCAGGTTGTACTGTATAAACAAATGTCAAATGCACTTGAAATACTTAAATTTAAATACTTAATGTATCAACCCAGCGACTGATGGCACAGATTGTCCTTTAAGTGATTAACTAGAACAGCAGTGAACAAATCCAACCACCCCATACCCACTGCCAGTCACATCACCATACAGCTCTGAAGGGCATAGGACAGAAAACAGGAAGAATGTCTACAAAATAAGCAGCTTCACTTAAATCTCTACTAAGACTTGACAAAATTCAAGGCATTTATTCACCTTCTCTCCAGTCATTTGTTGGCAAGATCTGCACTTCAAGTACTGAATAAATTAAAAGCTCTCTTTAAACCATGCACAAGAGAGTTCTCTCAAAAACATTTGCAAGAAGCAAACGTTAGTATCACCTCCACGGAGTTTTCAGCAACAATTACACACTGCAAGAATGCCAGACTCATATAGGCCACAGAATATTTGTTTTATGCTACCCCAGCTTACAGACACACTACTATATTACGCAGTTTCACCGTTAATTTTCAGTTACACCCAAAGGTGTTTGGCCATCCCTGACAGGGCTGTGATGTTTTCATACCTGACTGTTTCTCTGCCACTGGGGAGCCCCCGTTGGCATCCTGAGGTGCAGGTGCCCCCGTGAGCCCCTCTGCAGTGCAGCCCACCACGGTGATGCCCCCCAGCAGGCTGTCGGTCTCAGCAGAGCTGTTGCTGGTCATGCTGCCACACAGAGAGGACTTGTCCACCTGACTGGGATCTGCTTCCTGAGACCCTTCCTCTCCTGCAGGATAGTCTGTTTCCCTTGCCCCTGGAAGAGATTAAACCCATGTGTTTTTCACAGGGATAAAGCTGAGTCACTTATCTATCTGAACTTCAAACTGAATGAACTCTCCAGCACCTGAGATCAAACGTGCAGATACTTATCTACAAGCTTATTTTAGCATGATCAACAAATATAAAAGATATTGTCACAAAGCTCATAAAACAAAGGCAATACCTACATATGCTGCACACTTGAATTGTCATACAACATAATTCAATCTGCAGTTTTCCAAACAGCTTATTTCAATTTTAATTACATTTTCTATTAAAATTAGATTTCATAACAATACACATATGCAGGGATACCTGCCTACATATTTACAAAGAATTTAGCTGCAGTACATCCTTTGTTCTGGAAGAAAACCTGTTTTTTCTCTTGTACAACCCCTTCATACTTTTAAGACTTATAATATTCTCAATGCAACAAGGATTCCCTCTGCAGGAAGCTCCAAGACTTGCTACTTATCTTCAAGAGGCTGAAGAGATCAAAAAAGCAAACTACATTGTTCTTTTTGTGATGTTCACAGTTCCATGAAGCACTGGCACTATTGCACAATTTATAAGACATCAAATAAAATAGTTACTCTTGGCTGCTGACATCTCTCTACCTTTGAGTTAGTTTAGGCCAAGAGCCAACTAAAGAGTGGAACAGTAAAGTAGAAATGCAATAGTTTTTGGTATAACTAAATACTTCCTATTGCTCTGTTGCTGTAGCATTTTTATCACACCAATTCACAAATCTTTGGGTTTTCACTCAGCACAAGAAAAATCTGAATAAGAAATAAAAGAGGAGGAACTAAACATCCCAGGTCTTTACCTGGCACACTGGCAATACAAAGCACATGAGAATTGCAAACAATGAAACTGTCCAGAATATTTCCTGGTTGATTTGCATCAATTATGATAACTTTTGTAGCAGAATGTGTGCTAGTACAGATCCAAACTAGACTGGATAATTCTTCCTGATGTTTCAGTTCCTTCTGCTGATCCTGAAGGAGAATAAAGGCAGAACAGAAATGAACAACAAGAAGGGGGACAATAAAACTACTACCTTTGATCTTTCATGTTCTTACATTTTCAACTACAGAAGTATACATAAATATATGGTAAGTTAAATATCTTCGGTGCCATTGTAAAATTACATGGAGCTATACTTGTTCTCTATGAATTTAAAATATAAACCTCCCTCATATTTCATATTTGCGTAAAACATATAGAAAATAATTATACTGCACAATTCTAGTTAGAAATATGAGCACTGCTGACATGCCAGCTGCCATACTAAGTGTAGCCCCAGATTAATGTGATGTCCCAAAGATTAAAGTCTTTGTTTTTATACCCTTAATATGAATTCCATTCATGGCAGTCAGAACATGAACAGTTTTGTCATAAATGTTTTTTAAAGGAGGCAGCAGTGGTATAAGCAATGCATCATTTTGATGTAAAACTTATTTACTCCTCAGATTTGCCGACAAGCTGGCACAGTATTTTTGTAGTTGGATTCAATAACCCAACTATCTTGGGTTGATGATTACCAAGAAAAATCTATTTGTTACCAATAAGCCTGATTACAAAATACTTCATTATTCTACTGATAAAGATGTTTAACTATATAAATTTATTAAATGTCTTTACAGGGACCTTACCTTGAGCTCCTGGTCTAGTTTATCTAAGCTACTCTGAGATCCTGTTTGCTGCTTGTTGCCATCTGCATCCACACCAGTCACATCATTGTAGAACACACTGGCACCAACCACAGACCCGCCGTCCCGTGTTTTCCCTCCTGACAGGTTCACCCCTACAGCACACCACAGCTGGGAAGAAAAAGAAATATTTCACTTGAATTCTAGACTAAAAAAAAAAAAAAAAAAAAAGACACAACCACTGTTAAATATGCTAAGTAATACAAACATTTTGTATAACTGCAGTCCATTTTAAGGAATTCATTACAATTAAAGTACATTTCTACTGAAGCTTGAATTCTTCTTCACTATGCTTTAAAAAGAAACTACTTAATTTCAAAAAGAACATAACTGAGTCTAAGTTAAAAATATTCAAGCTATAGGTTGTCCAAGTCTCTCTATCACCACTGGAAATATCCTACCTTCATAGAGGTATCCTTCTCATCTAAAGGTCTCAGGTAAACAGGTACAGGCAAGTTTTTCATCTTATTTTCACCCTGGCCACCATTTGCCACCTAGGTTAAAAAAAAAAACAAACAGAATGGAAAAGCTTTTTACAGTCTTTGGAATCAGTTTGCTCAGACTTCACAAAACAAGATTAAGAGTTTTGCATTGTTGTTTTCCTAGAAAGATTCTTTACTGCAAAAGTTCAACAAAAAAATTGCCAGAATCACTCAAACACAAGCTGTGAAATCATATTCCATTCAAATGTCCCAAAACATGAAGTTGTCACCCTTACACATGAAAACATGATACCTGTTTGTACTTCTGAGGTAGACTCCAGCCAAATGCTTGCACCCTGCCATCCTCTTTCTGAACGTGTGCTTTCACCTGGCGATACTGCTCCCTCTTCTGCTCCCTGCGTGAGGCTAAACTGGCTTCAGTTCTGGAGAAGAAACATTATTGAAAAACCTCTTTAGAACTCTTTGTGCAACGGGAGTTGCTGTTAAACTCAATAATCAAGAGCTCTGGAAGCACTGGGTTACCAGAGACATCCCCAGGTCTCCTGTGGGCTGTTTCTAAGGGACCGGTAAAAGACAGGCACAACCAGAAAGTCTGTTGCCAGGATCCTTACAGAAAATTAACTTGGGTTATGTACCTCTACTAGAAGCTTTAAAAGTTGTACATCAAAAGAATATATTGTCAAAGAGAAGCACAGGAGAAAAAAAAAATAATTGCAGATGCTTGTTAGCCTGACTCATGTTACTTTCCACTGAAGTACCTGTACAGTTATTGCTTAGCTACAAAACTTGCATATAGAAGTGTACTTAGTGCTGCCTTCTGTGCCTAAATGCACTTTATGAAAGACAGTGACATTTCCCAAGCAGAATATTACTGTCAGGTATCCAGAGTACTCACCCACTGCTGCACCTTTCAGCCTGCACTGTCTTGAGTTCTTATGTATCAGCACTCACTTCAGGAGAACATCACACTTAGCAGCATGTTAAATCTCAGAGGATTAAAAGAGTAAACACTTGATAGAGCATATCTAGTATTATAAAACTAAAATGTCTTACTCTTCACTGAGGAATTCAAAGGCTTTAGATTTGTCACTGGGTAATTGAGATAAGGTGCTGCTTCTTTTCTTGACTGACGGAGTAATGTGCGAGGTTGGAGCATTGTATTTAACATTGACAGGAGGTTCTGGTTTCTTTGCTGTATTGCTGGAGGAACTGAAGAGCCTGCTAAAACTAGAAGAAAGAAAAAAAAAAAGAGTCAAGATTTGTCAGATACATCCAGATTTGACTATGCAGGCAAAACAGTGCATATGCCAGCCTGCTCACGACAGTTAAACTAAGAAAGTGGAGCCCAACATAGCAGCAGCCACCACACGCTCAGCAACACCCTCAAAGCACAAAAATTCATGTCAGTCAGAAAAATTCCTAAAGAATTATTATCCCATTTGTTCATCAAATTTAACGGGAGCTTCATCTTGAATTAACATCTACAGGGAACCAACAAATATTAGGATGTGAACATCACACCTGGAAGGCAGGTTTATGAAGCACATTAGTTCATGCAGAGAGCACTTTAAAAACCCCACCATTTTCTGGGCAAAAAGATAGAATAGTTATCAGCAAACCACAACATCAAAAGGATTATTCGACAAATATCTTGTTGTGAAAACCAATGGTTTAGATTTAAAGAGCTTGAAGTTAGCAAGGACAATGTAACAATCACTAAGCTGTACTTCACAGAGGAAAAGGAAGCTGAAATAAATGCAATCCACACATGCTATTCAGGTTTCTACTATTCATCATAAAAAAGAACCCAGAAAAATGTTCAGGACAAGAGTCCTGATGCATATTCAACTAGAAAAACGAAATTAAAAATCAAGCACTTTGGCATTTAACTTCACAAAGTGCACAACCATGTGATGCAGCTTACGATACATTCTGTCTTCTAGACCAGTCTTACCGAGCTGGCATGCTGGGTAACAAGAGGAGAACAATTAAGACATCTTAAAGGATATAGCTAACATACACAAATGTGCCAGCTAATTGGTTAGAGTCTTTTATCTATTTTTGCCAGTGAGTTGTGTTTCAATACTTACAACTGCCAAATGCTCGATCTCTTCTTCTCTTGCATGGCTGGATTTTCTCTCGATGCTCTACAAGAAATAAATTCCAAGTTTACTGAGTAAGCACCAATAAAAAAGGGAAAGGAACAGAACAGGGTGTAACTCTAATTTTTTTAAAAAAGGATAACATATCAAAAGTAACAAAGCCTGTTTCTTCACATTGCCACTTCTATTCTGACCAGAACTGAAATTCCCACGAGATCAACTGAAACTACATAATATACTCCATCCACATTTCTTTGCATCCCAAACACCAGTTGTGTTTGGGGAGTGCTTTTCAGACAGAAGAGACAAACCTGTGTAACACTTTGCAATGAAAACAGTCAAAAGAAAGCAGCAAACCATTTAAATTCTTCTGCCTCCCATTTTTTAATATTTTAACCATTTTTTTTTTGTTTTAAAGCCTCTAATTCTTCAACATATCAGTAAGTGATAAAGTGAGTGTTCCTGAAGTCACAGATGCGTTAACAGAGATAGGAGAGGGTTTTCACAGCAGACAATAGCTATAGAAAAACAAGCCATATCTGTTGGGAATATGCATTTTTCCAAAGGCTCACAGATATGAGGACAATGGGAACAATCAAGTGCCATTGCTGTACGTGGCCAGCAGGCAGCACCACTGACTCTGGTATGGCAGGGGTATCTACAATTATCAGCTTCTGTAACTGTTCCAAAATACACACATTTCTTCAAGGGATGCTTATTTTGCATCATATGAAGTAACAAGTTTTCACTGAGGTCTCACCAAGAACCCATTTTGACAAGTTATATGCCCATAATTTAAAAAACAAAGTTATCCATGGGCATGAGGGAGACAAGCAGAAGGCACTTAACCTACTGACCAGATCACCCTGCAGCTAAAAATGAGGAGGTTGTAAAATCCAAGGAGCTCTGCCAAAGATTTTAAAAGAGCCTTTCACCTGATCATCTCAGTCCATCGCACAGCTTCCTGGAGCTCCATCAGCCTCTCCTTGTACTGGTTCCTCTCCATCAGGACACGGGCCATCTCCACCCGGGTGAAACGCTTCCGCTGCGCCGTGGGGACGTCGCTCTGGGCACACAGCAAAGCAGACATGGAGGAACAAAGGAGAACAGCAGGGCCTTGCAGAGTCACCCTCTGCCTTCCCACAGGAGTCAGTTCAGGCCACAATTCCAGATTCCAAACCATTTGGGGCTTTGTAAAACTAACTCAATTTTATCTTCCTCTCCTCCCATCCTTTGTATCCGATATAATCTGAATGTGCCACAGTAATGGGCAGAGAGCAAAGCAGGAAAACTAATCACTGTCAGTTAAAGTTTACTTGTGCTCTTTAGATCTTCTGTCTTTTCTATTCATGGAGAAACTTTACTGACACTTATTAAGCAGCAAAGCTTGGCAGCACTCACTAAACACGTGGACTTTTAATGTCCCACTGTGAATCACACACACAAAAAATACACACACACACATACACCTACATCATCATCCTCTTTAGCTTTCTGTCTTGCTTCCTCTGCTTCTGCACGAGCTCTAAATACAAAATAAAAAACAGCTGCATTAAATATCACAGTTGGGTTTTTTCTTTCTTTTTCACAACCAAGGAATTAAACTTACTTTCTCAGCTCTTCTTCCAGTTCCTTGTTCTTCTCTTCAAGCTTTTGTTTTGCTTGTTTTACAGCCTCCAGTTCACCTTGTAGTACATCCTTCTCACAGGTCAATTCATCCACCTTTGCTATCAAATCATTCTTCACTACATTCAGTGCATTTCTGCACAAACATGGAAAATACACCATTACAAGGATGATTGTGGTTTCATAGTTCAGCTTCAAGCCTGATTTTATTCCCAAAGACCTACACATTTCATAAAAGCTGCTGCAAAAAGGTACAGCTTTCTAAGAGATCAAACCCTGCCCCCCCAGGTCATAAATGTTCAAACACGTTCACACCCCTGTATTAGAAAAAAGTACTGATAAATCAGTTTGTTTGGAATAAATTCCTCCACAGTGCTCCAATGGATTTCCTTCTGCACTTACAGCTGTTCTGACAGGGAGCTGACCTCATTAGGACAGAGCACTGCATTTCTTGTAGCCTTACAAGGATAAAAGAAGCTTTTGCTTCTTAGGTCCTTAATTTCTAGAAGAATACCAACTCAGCTATATACCTAGCCAAATACACCTACAAATTCAAAATACTCATACCAGCACTACTCTTAGAACTGAAAGCACATCTGTATAATTTCGACTGTGTATGAAGATATTGAAGATATAATGAAGTAACAAAGGCAGTATTTTTACATAAACAGTCTCACTTACTTTGTCTCCAACAGCTGAGTGTTTTCCAAAATAAGGTTTTCAACCTCCCGTCCCATTCCTTTCCAAGGGAAACAAACACATGAAATTAGCAAATAAAATGGATGTTTTCATGAAACTTATGTTTTGCCATTGTCTAAAGCCAACTCAATTTTAAGTATGACAAACTTGTAAGGAGAACTGTGAGCTATCTGAAGTTCCAGGTCCAACCTACCTCCTATAATTAGCTTTCCCCTCCACCTACTCCCAGTTTGACTTCAATTAAAGGCATCCCTGGTTAGTGACCAGTGCTGCCTCCACCTACCCTATATATTTGGAAGATGCTACACTACTAAGTCAAAAACCAAACATAGCATATACTGCAGAAGTATTAGTCCACAAAACATTAAGTTTAAAATGCTCAATTGTCTTTTATACCACGTTAGATACAAAAGTATATCAGTTATAGACACAAGACATGCTGAATAAAGCTCAGATTGTGAAAGCCCTGCAGATTTCCCCAGAGCAAATGATACCTTACCAAAGAAATTATGGTCTTTAATGCCCATGCATTCCATGTAGAGCAAAAACAAGAACAAGAAACATTTCATGTAAGGTGTAGTATGAGCGAAGAGCAATAAAAAATTTAGACTTATGAAGTAAGAGCGAATTAAAACAAAGCCACCACCAAAAGTCTGAAGTGGAATGTGATGTGATTAGAAGCAGGATTTGTAAGAAGGACAGATGTTGAAGAAATTAAGTCTGTCACAACCATTTCTAATGGTTAGACCTCTTATAAAAATCAGTAATAATGTCTCTCATTTTCTGTGAAATAATTTAGAAGCACAGTACTTGGAAGAAATGCTAATCCATTCAGGAAACATTTCCAATTAATCTACTACTATGGAAAAAAGTGAACCTATCTTTTTATGCAGCCACTTCAAGGTTACTTAAGCTTCTGAAAATCAATTTCTTACCCTATTTTTGGCACACCTAATACAATTTGCAGGATTTTAGAAAGAAACTTTCAGGAGAGAATAATTATTTTGCATTTTGCACAGCAAAATAATTACCACAGTGATAACAGCAGAAATTATGTTAATTCAAGACTAACATAATGAATGAGAAAGGTATCTTAATGGTGGAGGCCTTTTAAAATACTTTACGAACACAATCTTCTAAGAAACTTTGGTAACAGAAGACTTAAAAGATATTTGGATAACAAAGAAAAAAGGTATCTATAAATAGACATGCAAGTCAAAGTTGCCTCTTGAAATTTCCCTCTCTGGCTTTTGGATTAAAAGTAAGTGACATTTAATAGTGAAGCAACTTAGATCAGTTATTGTTAACTTCATGAATATCTGGAGAAACCCCCTACACTACAGTCATCATGAGCTTTTGTTCAAGAAGCTATTGCTTTTTAAACATTTTCGGTATTCACAGATAAAAGTAGGTAGGATCATTCCCAACAGGTTTCAGGATCCTTTATAATGCAAGAACAAAAATTAGAAAGCCAGAGTGCAAAGGCAAAAAAAAAAAAAAGTTACCAAGCAGGAAAAAAAAAGCAGAGAAATGTATTTTATGAGAGCAGCAGCCAAGAATGCCTGACTGGAGAAGCAACAGATTTCAAAGATTTTTTTTAAAAAAGAAGCATACACACCAGAATATTCCCCTGGGTATGCAGCCCAAGAGAAAACAGATTAGAGAATCCCAATTAACTACTTTGACAGAACTCCAAACTGAAGTTTAATGCTCACTCAGAACAGATCCAAATGCTTGAAAAACACCAACTATCCTGGATGCAGATGTGGATTTTCAGCTACTGTTTGGACTATGATTGTCCTCAAAGTGAAATGACAGTTCTACAGTAAAAATTTGAGACCAGCACATTCTGCATAACAAACTCTGGTATCATCCTGTGCTTAGCTGCACACACTGGTGCTTCCAGCAGCAGTTTTACAGAAAATGGTAATAAAGTCAGTGACAAACCTTTGATAAGTTATAGCATAAGGTTATTTTTGGCCCACAGAAGACAAAGCACTGTGATCAGGACAGTCTGACAGTAATTTGATTGGTTTAATCAATTTATCACATCATCTAAGGTATGGAAGTTGCTCTATGTTATTACTTCTCCAGTACCTGTATTTTTGCATGCAGAATGTGTGATTAGTTGTCCCTGTGACAATGGAGTGACAAGAGTTTTGGATGAAGTATGTTCCAGTAAGGATGTGGAGATCCTCACTGCTCAGCAGAGTGACAACAAAGAAAAACCATCTCAGACTGGAGATGGGCCCATTACTCCCAGTGAGTAACACTTTGCAGAAATGTCACCTGCCTGATGTAAAACACGTTTCTGGTGAAACACTGAACAACCAGAAATCCAGATTGCACACAGGAGTTCTAACCAGTGCTAACAATCTGTATTTTTGCTGGGTCAGAGGACAGAAGCAAACAAGCTGCTGATTGTCTCTACACAACCCATTTCTAAAACACCCAAAAGCAGCATCTGCATTTTATACATTCCACAGTACCAGCCTTCATTATTTCAAAATGAGGCCTGAACAATGATATGGCCATAAATATCTTGTTATGTTGTTTATAGAAAGATCATTCTTCTCATGACCTTTTTGCTCTTGATCAACTCATGTTCCCCAAACTCACACTTTGTTCAGTCAGCACAGAAGTAACAGAAAGTTGCTTGGACAGGGAAGAGAAATGTGGGTTTCCCCTCCCCTTTCAATTAATGGTTTGATTCTCAAATTACCACGATTGCATTTTGCTGCAATTCTCTTTGAAGTTAAAATCCCTAAAGAGGTGATAAAGCCAGGCCATTACAGATCAGGCACAATCTGAATTAAACTACCTAAAACTAGTTGAAGGCAAAAATCCTTCCTTGAGATAAAATCCTGGTGTCAGAGAACATGTAAGGAGAAATGAAATAGGGAATAGTGTAAGAAACACCCCAAAAGATTAAAGTTATATTGAAAGAAAGAACAAACACTTTCTCCTGTTTGAATTCCAATGACTACCTTAGGATGCTACTCAAACGATTTTAATGCAAACGAAGCCTAACAATAAATCCAGCAAGAACAATTAAGCACTCCACTAACAAGGAAAATTCCTGTACACAGCATCTTTAAATAACCTTCCTTACCCAGCAAATCTGCACCTTCATCCACATCTCCAATTAGGCCAGAACCAGCAGATGACAGCTCTTCAAAGAGTGACTCTGTGTTACGGTCAAACGCTTTGTTCTCGATGCCTTTGGTAGGAGTGCTGCTCAGGGAATTAAACAAGGCATGAAAAAGCAGAAAGAAAACATTCCCACCATGAAGAAAGTTTTCTCTGCATCTTTACCAATAATTCATTTGTTACCCCCACCAAAACCCAGTAAAATTGTCAACAGCTTTCAGTTGCCTTATAAGTCCTAGATTCTATTTTCAAATACTAGTTGGCATCAAGATCCAAAACTTGACATGGGTGCTCGTATCAAGCTGGTCAGGATTTTAATAAATTAAAGCATATCAAGTTCTGGCCTGTAGAAACTCAGTTCCATCAGGACTTAGTCAGCCCAAATGACTAAAGAACAGACAGCTCAGCCAAACTGGAAGTCATTTAATATAACAAGAATGCAAGAGAACCCAGTAGTCAGAGATCAAAATATTCCTCTGGCCAGAGAAGTGGCTCCTTTCACACAAAGCTCTTACACCATTAACATTCCCTGTACAAGGTAATTTTTTCCATCTCGTCACAAGAATGAAACACATAGACACAAAATGTATTTGAAGGATTTGTGACTATACCCTGAATTGTTTAGGGCTTACCTAAAAGATCAGGCACCCCTGGCTACTAAAACAGCACTTGTTTATTTTTATGGGGCTATAGAGCTTTGGAAAGAAATGTTACCCTTCACAAGCAAAAGCCTGAAAGGGAGCAGACTCAGACAAAAGTTCTGTCAAAACTGGGATTCCACCACCAGAATCTGATAAATAAATGCTGTAATATTTGCAAAGCCAGTCATAAATCCAGATTTTAAAGATACAGATAAAGACACAAGGGTCTAGTTTAGAAACTGCTAGTACTTTGAAATCTTCATCTAGGAAGAAAAGGCCTTTCGGAACAGCCCCTTTGCTTGGAAATAAGAATATTTAAGTACTCTTAAGTCTGTTATAGCATGAAATACCCTGAACATTCATCAGGTTTAACAAAAGAACAAAGAACTTCTGTTGCATTTAAAACCTCCTGAGGAATTTGGGGAAATAAGGTCACAGAAGTAGGAGATTCATTACATAATGCAGGATCTTAGTCTGGTAAAATTTCTTAACAAATTACAAGTTCCAAACTGAAACGTAATACACTCTAAAATTTATCTTCTTACTCAAATCACAACACACAACTTACCTGGAACCCTTATATCCACTGAGATCTTTATCCATATCCAGCTCTGGAGTTGACTCAATGATTGCCTGAACTTCTGATTTTTCTTCATTTTCATTTCCCCCTGAGACAAAGCAAGTGGTACAGCTCCATAAACAACATCACCATGACAGTAACCACATGTAGTTGTTATTGATCAATCACCAACTCCTTAGATTTCTGATCAAAAACTTACCGAGGTAATTAAATGAGAAAACCTACAGATTTTGATACTCTATGGTAGACACTGGAATTTCCAAGTCTCTCTTGAATTTAACATAAGTCATCCAACAGTAGTTATTTCCCACTATTTCTGCAACTGGAACCAAGATGTCTATCATCTCATGCCTTTTTGTGTCTAGCTAAGTTCCAATTCAAGGAAATGTCATAAGTAATTTCAATTCTGAAGAAAAAGGGACTAAAGGCACCAACAAACAACAGACTTCTCTCTTATCAATATTCTGTACTCCTCAAAATATTGAGTAAAAAACCCCAACGTTTCTCCTTTATGGCACAACAAGATATTTAATAACTGATTAAATATGAGGTCCACAGTAACCATACACTAAGAATTTAAAGCAGCTCACCAGTGGACACATTTCTTGTCTCTTGAGCTGCCTGTACTTCAATATTCTTGCTTATGTCCACCTTCTCATTCGACATCTCTGTGTCCTTTGCAAGTCCTTCAACATTTTCCTTCTGAGGAGTTTCAGCAGGCAGCACAGGCACATCTGAAGCAGCTGTGGATGCTGGAGTAGTACATTTGGAGCCTGTCTGGCTGACATCAGAGAGCTCATCCTAAAATTGTACAGTTACCATAAAAAAATGAACACAAATTAAAGTGTTACTAGAAGAGCTGGGCATATAAACCAAAGAACAGAACCCAAAATTCCTGTATTTTACTGAAGGCTATGCAAATGCAAGGAAACAGGAACAGAAAGAATACTTTAAGACAGTACAGTCCTCTTTAGACTATGGCTGTTTCACTTCTCTTAAAGCAGCTATAACTGCATAAAAAAATGCCTTTATTTTTCATAGTAATGTTTGATCTCAGTTGATAATTACAGTCACAATCTCAGGGTGCTTTTGGTTAAGTCTTCCAGACAACAAGGAACATTCCCACATTAATAATCCTTCTACAGCTGCACAGTGAACTGCTGAATCTTCCCAAAGCTGTCATAAAACTACTTGTTCAAAATGCACATGGTATCTTGAAACATCTTCTTAAAAAGCAGAGATCAAAGCACTGATGCAGAACATGGATTTAACTGATATAAAAGTAAAGTATTTCACAGAATCATAAACACAGGGACCTTAAAGACCATCCAGTTCCAACCCCCTGCCATGGGCAGGGACACCTTCCACTAGACCAGGTTGGTCCAAGCCCCGTCCAACCTGGCCTGGAACACTTCCAGGGATATTTGCAAGCACTTCACTGACACTGTTTTTATGTCCTTTCCAGTCTGAACTGCAATCCCTGAATGACACTGGGAATGAGACATGGAACTGCAGTGACTACCTGTCCAGTTCTATTTCAGATCCACTATGGAACACCAGTAAATAGCTCCTTAGAAGCTGATTCCTGGCAACAATTTACTTTACAGTGACACTGTATCAAGACCCCAAGTGTGGCATTAATTAAGGAATTAATCCAGCTGCTGGACTCCAGATTATGACCATTACTCAGAGCTACAACAGGCACTGGGTGGGAGGACAAGCTAGACCCTGTTTGACACAATTTTGAATATACCAAAAGACCTTTTCTGGACCTTCTCTCATCTCCTTCATTCACATTTTACCCCTCATTCATGGCTAGATCCACACCAGCATCCAGATGTCTTAAGGATGACTTAAACAGCACATGACAGTGAACAACAGCTCACTGCAGGCAGGAAAACAAATTGGTCTGTTTAGGTCAATATTTTCTAGCACACAATGTTAGAGGAGTCTTGCTGGGGAAAATAAAGATGAAACCTGAGGCTGGCGTGTGCAAAATGAAGGCAGAATGGTAAGTTTTGATAAGAAGTTATTTTAGTGTTTTCCAAAATCAGGGGGAATCAGAGGTGAAAGCAAAGTCCTGGAAGTCTGTGACATTTAAAGAGAAAGTGCTATCACAGGATACCCAAACTTGTCAAGAACGAAGCAACTTCAGATTTTGTAAAGCACAAATCCGCTTACTGCTAGGATCCCTTTTTGAGAAGGAAGTGAAACTAAATTTTAAGGTTATTTAAAAAAAAAAACAACACAAAAGAGATCTGTATATAGACACACATTCCCTCATTTGCACTTAGCGTAAGATGACTAAGAATTGTAACTTCTAAATGTTTACTTTTGGAACTTCCTCGAAAGAGAAGATTTTAATTTGGGAGGGTAGGGAGGAAAACACACATTTATGTATATGTAAAGCTTGTATCCTATAGCTACACTCCCACATGGAATTTCCCAGCCCTAGAAACACAATTCAGCACTTTCAAGACCTGCCTATCAATTACTGACAGTTCCCATCCTTTGTTAGCAAATTGCAGGATAACCAACTATTAATATTTGATAATTCTGACAAAAGTATTCAGAAATACAATCAACTAACAGATGCCTCTAAAGGAATAAAAGAAAAGAGGAAAAAAGCTACACAAGTTACCCAATTGCCTTTTGAATTGGTGAAGTTCAGCCACTGGGTAATGATTCATAGTTCAGTGAGCAGATACAGAAGGGAGGAAGTGGTGCCCCTTACCAAGGGAATCCACAGTTCACACGAACGAGGAATAAAACCTCAACAGAGCTGTTGGCTCTGTTCAAACATTTCTACATCTTTGTATTCCAAAAGCATCCACTGACTGATGCAGCACAGACTGATCACTGACATTCACACACAAAGCTCAAGAAAAACAGCTTGATAGCACAAGAAAAAACAGTGAATAAAAACAATGCATGGAAGGGTCCTTTCCTTAAGGGCATTTCAAATCAACTCATCTATTTTATATTTCTGACTTTATTTATCTATGGTATTTTTTCAGATTACTCTTAGAAACTACACGGATTAAACTATCATGAATGTTTAATCTAGAACTAAAGAAAATGAAAAGCAATTTCATTAAGTGGCACTGAATTAATCAAACTATCTCAAAGCCTAAACATTTGAAAGTCAGTGCTGTGTTGACTTAGTAAATTTGACCTTTTTTGGTCATGTTTCTAAAAGACTTTTCCTTAAAAAAAAAAAAAAAGCTTAAAAACTCAGTAATTAAATCTGAAGGAGTAACTCGCCTGCAATGCTGTGCAGAAATGAGCAGAAGAAAATGAGTGGCACATAATTGTGTGTCATCTTACAATGATACCCAGCTATGTCACTACTGTGCAAGCTACAGAACGCTCAGGGTTTTTCTCCTGGGTTTCTCCCTGCCACCCATTCTTTGTGATACTTATACAGGAAACACTGACCATTAATGAAATGTTCATGCATGAAAGGAATAGGACAAAGTCAAGACCCAAACTCAAGGCTAGGACCATCGTTAAGTGTCAAATTTTTAGAATCAAACTCATGTTGTTACTTTGATATGTTTATAATTAACCATTATTTACACTTCCCATTATGTCCACATGACCTCTAGGGGGAAAAAAAATGGGTTTCTATTATTTCTGAATAGCTTTTTTAGTTCTTATCAGTTAAACATTCCCTTGCTAGGTAGTTATTAAGTTCACTTAGGAGGAAATTCCCCCCAGCTGTATGCCTTTCCAGAAATAACAGTACTCCCATAGTATTCCAAAAAAACTCATCAAGAAACACATAGAGAGGATTTACACATTCTGGAGTTCTTCACCCTGCAGATCCTCCTCCTGCTGTGCTGTGAGTGCAGCCGAGTCCTGACTGCCAGACTCATCACACTCCAACACCACTCCCCCATTTCTCCATTCCTGCAGCTTGTTCTGTGCCACCCTCTCACTGCTGGAACACAGAACAATTGCAGGAATTCTACTCAGGCTACATGTAAGGGAATTCATAATAACAGGCTAATCTAGGAAAGTTAGGTCATTCTCAACTCTGTGGCCTACCTACACCATACACCTGGTAGTAGGCAGAGCAGAGCCCATGTAGTAACCAAAGCTTTCCTTCTAAAGCACTATTAATCCTGTTTACACTACCTAGTTACATACCTAGTGCATAAAAACAAGTTGGAACCTTTGCAAAGGGTCCTCAGTCAGAAAGAAAAGACCCACTGCTGAGAGTAAGATCTTAACTAACCTGTATTAATCACTCATTCAGAAAATGCAACCCAAATTCTGTTTATTCCAGTAAGGAAGCTCCCTCAAAGCTCATTCAAGTAAGCGACATGGTTGGCTTGTACAAATATGATTTAAGGGTTCCCTCCTCCCTTTCAATCTGGTTTTTCTTCATCCTGCCAAGGATCTGTTGTGGGAGACAAGAAGGCAGGCAAGCTGTGCTCACCTTCAGGCTGGTGTGGGACCGTGGCTGGCTCAGCTCGTGGAATTTCCAGTGCTCCGATGCAGGTGTTTCTGCTGCTTCTCTCTGAGCCTCAGGCGTGAGAAGGGCATCTCCTGGAGGTAATGGGAAGATGCCCAGTGATATTGGACGCTCCTTCCTGTTTGAAAGGGAGACAGGTCTCATCAGCCATTTCACATGTCACACAATTCATCTTCCTCCGAAAAATCAGCAAAGAAGCGGTGAAATTATAGGTTCAAACATCCATACACTGTTTGAATAAATAAACACAGGAGCATACACAGTATCTAACAATTTCTCATTTCACATGATTGCAAACAGTCAATTCCATGGCTTTAAATAGCAGTTATTGATTTACACTGTGGCTTATCAATAGCAAACAAAAGTCTTATAGAGATTGAATACAAGCTAGAGTCCAAGACAAAAATTCTCCTTATTTCAGATTAAATTAGTTTTCAGCAGCCACTCTTAAAAACACAATTCTGCATGTTTTTCCCCAAATTACAGTACCATGTAACTTCTACAATGGTAAACAGCTAAATCATCAACTGAAGCATTTGTCAAAGTTGTAAATAATCAGCTTCAACTCCAACTCTTCTCAAAACACAGGGTATTTTATCTCTGCAGATCACAGAAATCACATGGATTTTTTTAAGTGAAAAGAACTGGGTCAAGGAATTACTGATGTTAAAAGCAGCCCAGCCAAAAGCTGTGTAGTTTTACCCAAGATCAGTTCAACACTCTCTCACCCTAAAGCTGCACAAAAGCTTGTTCCAGCAAGGCAAGTCACTTCATCCCAACTCTTCACTCTTTTCACTTCCCTATGGTAAACAACATTTGCAAATTCCAAAGGTTTGTATGTTGACCCCCCCAAAAAAAGTCCCCAGGTCAGTAGTGTGATCAGTGAACAAAAGGATTCATTCTTCCTGCCAGCAAGAGACAAAACCATTGTGTGCAGTGCCATTCATAGGATGCTACAGACAGCCCTGAAAAGGAAAAATATCAGCCAGGCCTCGAACTGAGATAAAGCAAAATGTTTGTTCAGGCAGAACAATGTAATGCAGAAAAAAAGAACTGTAATCAACTAGCACAGCTTTAAGTATACTAGAGGCAGAAGATAAAAGTGCCCACAAGAGATGGCAAAGTTCTTGCAATTTGGCATTATGAAAGGTCAAATCACAAGCACATGCACTTTCTGTTGCAAGGCTTTTCACAAATTAAACAAAACCCAGGCAGAATTCTGTGCAGAATTAGTATCTGCATATAAATTATATGCAAAAATATGACAACGAGTGCTGAAAAGCAAACACTAAGCATTTTTGGGGTTTGTTTATTTTGAAGGAAAATTAGTCAAGAAGGGATTTTATTTAACAATTAATCAGTAAACTCCTTTTGGTAAATTTTTCATTGCCAAAAACACAACGTTCAAACAGCCAACAATTTTAACTGGCATGAACCTTTCTGGTACAGGTGCACAAAAGATGCTCCTTGTCACAAAAGTCTTTGCAACTAATTCTCAAATTGCAGCTGTCTCGGCCTTTTATAAATATTATTCCAAGTCAGGTTGTTAATTGGGAAGGAGTTGAGCACAGCAAAGCAGGCAGCAAAGTGAGTAAAGCAAAATTAAAAAATTAAAACCATCAGATAATGTTCCAGCATCTGCAAACTTGACTGTGCTGAAAAGTCCTCCTGAGAAACCCCCCAGGGCTGAACGGAGCTGGATTCCAACATTCCCCCTATTGTAGCAGGTTCTGCTTTTCTTTAGATTTCCCACAGCTCCAATGCATGTGGGGAACAAAAGACACACCACAGAGGCTGAGATTGTGTCAAAAGACGGGCTGAGACCGTTTCATTGGATAAGAAGTGCAGGAACAAAAAGGAGGAAGAAAAGCTGCCCTTCAGTGGGCAGATAAAGCTTGTACTGTGAGGGGCTGGCCTTGGGCATCCCCTCCTGGGCTGTGGCTCCAGCACGTTTCCTTCCTTGCAGGACATGCCACAGATTTCACCTTCCTTCCAATCTTCAAAACTGAGAATATTAAATGGGTACCAAAAATGTTCACACCTGGCATTTCTTTTTTTTTTTTTTTTTTTTTACAGATTAGTTTTAAATAAATCTTGTAATAAATGTATTTTTATGTGCTAAACCACAGTTCAGGTGCATTGCAAGGCTACACAGCAAATGGAGTTTGCAAAAGAGGCTGATTTTGGAAATGAAGGGGAGTGTCTGCGTTAAAAGAAATTACCTGATTAGACCGAAGCAATTTCACTTTATTGCACTGATTGTTGACCAGAAAGCAAAGAACCTCCTCTGCTCCCCCAGTGCCCAAGAAACATCCAAAAATATCACAGTGAGCAGAACAGAAACAAGTATTTTAAAAGCTTAAACTAATATTCTGAAGTGATGTACTGAAGCATTCACAGGAACCTTTAGGATAAGCAACCAGATGCTCAGTTCTAAAATCCGACTAGTGTTAAAAAATAGAAACAATTCTTCTACAATTAGATTCCTTCAGCCCATATTTTTATTTTTTTTTTAATTAATAAAGACTAAGGAACTGAATTGTAATTCCTGTAATTCCTGAACCAAATTACTAGAGGCGGGAAAAAGCATTTCCCCAAGCCCCTCAAATTCATTAAACACTCTCCATGCAAAATGAGTAAAAGCACGAAAAAAATAAATCTGTTTCTTAAACCATCTGACTGCTCAAATCTAAAAAAATTTCATATAAGTTACTGAACACAGAATACTGAAGTTCAATATTCTGCTTTGTGGTTTTTGGTTTGTTTGGGGTTTTTTGTTTGTTTGCTTAGAGTGGGGGTCATTTGTTCTAGGTTTGGGTTTCCTCCCTCTTTTAAAACAAGCATAGCCTTACTAATAATATCAGTCTAAAAAGAGTTACATTTTAAATTTATTTTACTTCTTTGTATTTAGGTATTCATACAAGTTCATTATCAGCTATTGGCATAAATTGGTATTTCTTTTATCTATTGACTGGCTTTAAACCTTTGGAACAATCCTTCTGTGCTCACAGACCCAAGTTAAAAGCATACTACCATACAAAGTCTACGTGCAGTGTGTGTATCAGGGAGGAAAAGTCAGACAGCTGTTCCAGAGAACACTATTTTCCAGCATTTTTTCCTGTTTGAATTAAGTTTACTATTAAATTTACAACCACAGTCAAAGTATGTCAAGTTTTCAGGTCAGAAAGCTGCATTTCAAAACTTTTCCAGCTGTTTTCCATTCGGAATTATAGTACTAAAACACGTTGGGATTACTTTTGGTCACAATATTCTAATGCATCTGTCTGCTACTGCTCCAGGCAAGTAGGACAAACAGAACATAACTTGAGGGGGGGGACAGACAGCTGGCAACTTGCCATACAAGTACAGAAACAGAGGAGAGGATAACATTTGGCTGAACAATAGTGAATAGGCTTTAGGAGCTCTAATGCTCAAATAATGAAAGACTTTTTTTTCTCACCAACCAATAATCAGGTCTTTTTAAAATAATGTGATCGGCTAATTACTGTGGTTTTAGCATCAATTAACTGATCTTACGTAATTATTTTTGATTTCAAAAAGTGCAATTGAACAGTGCAAAGCCTCAGCCTGCATACATTTATGCTACACAGGATCAACCAAGTGCCTGACAATACACTGAACGTGAGCTTTATCCGTGACATTAACATTGCAGCTTCTTTGCAGGTTACAACAAACCACCATAAGAGCTTTCTACAGAAAAGAAAGAGATACATGAACTGACCTTGTACTCGTTTAAAGGCAATGAATTTTGAGTGTATAAGAAACATATTGTCCATAAATACGTTTACGGCAAAACCTGATACTTATAGATAATTTACATCTCTAATTCATCCTCGCTCTTTCTGTTTGGAAGGAAAACAGAAAGAAGGGGAAGAGGAAGAACACGAAGCCAGGGTTCAGTAGGTCAGAGTACCTGAGTATCCTTGGTAGGTTCTGCGTCAGAGCTGGCACACCAGTAGAAATAGAAAAGTGCACGAGCAGCAGAACCGAGAGCGACACCAGGATCGCGGAATTAATGACCACCGCCCCGCCAACGAAGCCAAACACAAACAGCAGCATGCATCCAGGATTCATGGCGCTGCCCTGGCATGGTGGAACGCCGCGACCGGGAAGGCTACGGAGGGGCCGAGGGTGTATCTTTGTCGGCAAAGTCTGTCATTCAGCCGCTGCCACAAAAACAATGCCATCAGCCGCGGCGCTCCACTCTCTGCAGCAGCTCCGGAGCAATGACATCACCGCTCTCCTCCCCCTCGCCGGAGCATCTATGCAGCAACGCAGAGACACAGCCAGCCCTGGAGTGACTCTCCCTCCTTCCACGCAGAGTTCATAGGCTACAAAGCTCCCAAATCTGCATAATATATTCACACCGAGCCCTCAGGACGAGCGGGTACCACGCACGCACCTCCATCACCCCGCGCACAAAAGCCACGGCAGGATTCCGGCTGGGCCGGCACAGCTGCTGACATTTTCCCTGCCTACCCGAATGCAAACACTCAAAGAAAAAAAAAAGAGCTGAAATTGTTTTAGGCTAATTAACGTACAAAGTATATCTCCACGTTTAGCAGCACAACAGCGAAAGCCTCTTTCCACTGATTTCTACGCTGTTCTCTTACCGCATTCCAATCATACAACAAATCTTCCCGATTCAGCCGAACTGTTGTTGTAGGATTAAAGAACAAAGTCTTGCAAACACAAATGAAAGGATTTTTTTTTTTTTCTTTCCTTTCAGGGTGAGAGCGTAATAAATAGCTTACCTAATTCTACTGTGTGTTGTGGATTCTAGCTGATCACCCCCTGTTAGCTGATGAAGTTTGGTTCTTTCCAAGTGCTCCATATAATTGTGAATCATCTGTTCAAAAGGACAGAAACAGCAAGAAATATTTAATAACGTTTACTACAACTGCACGATTCTTGACCAATACAATATATTCTCCCCCTGTAATGTTAAATAGTAAAAGTATCTGGAAACATTAAAGAAATAAAGACAGAAGCAAAATTATACAGTGTGTAAAACCACAAACCAGAAGAGAAGTCCATAATAAACTAAAAAAATTGGAGAACTTCCTTGTGCATTCATGCACAGGAAACATCCCAAGGGTACACAAAGTGCATGTGATATTTCAAACATGAGTTTTGAACAGAAGTACATGTTCAAATCCATTTTGGAGTCTAGGAGCTTTATGGTCAGTAGATATTAACATTCATTATGTGACACATAATAGGCACTATGGCCTAATTGCAAAGTACTGTGAAGGTAAGACAATATGCACCTCAGATATTAAATAGACTGAATCCATGACCTAATAATCAGATTATTTCTGTAAGCAGAAATACAAAGTCATCGTCTCTTCTCCTTTTTCCTTCTAAAATTCAAAGAAATTTAAACTTTCTGTATTTTCTAGAAGTGAAGTTTGGGTTTAAATTATCTAGGCTGACATCTCATAAAAAGGACTGAGTGGCTGTGGATTTTAGCACTCAAGAAGAGCTCTGCTTGCTCTCTTTCTCACAGGAGACAGCCACAGGCCAACATGCTGGGTGCTGCAGTCATGACTTATTTAATGAACCCTGACTCCCATCAGCCAAAGAATGCTGCTCTCAGCATGTAACTGATCCAGGACATGCACAGGGAGAAGTAACAGATATCACTGCATCACTCCACGAGGTTCATCTGGACACACATCTCTCAAATTAAAACAGGGAAAGCCTGAGGAGAAGCCTACACGGCATTTGGTATTTTTAGCACTTCTGCACTCAAATTCACAACTGAATAGGGCACTAGGAACAATAAAGAAAGAAAGAAGTCACAGGTGTACTGCAGAGGAATTCAATGTACTTTATTCCTGAGACATATTCAGGTCACATCTTAAAGGCTTCCTCTAGAAAAAAAATACCTATTCTTCAAAACTGTCATTTCTTCTGCTATTTTACCAAGGGTGTACACACACTTCAGAACAGTGATATTCACAGGCATTTGTACAACCAGTGTTACATAACCTTTTATTTTGGGGGCAGCTGCACACACTAGGACTGAACTCAGCAGGAACTGGAAACCTAAATGCACATGTGACTTTCAAGGGAGGCTTGATGTGCTCAAGTTTGACCTTCAGATGCCACCAAACTCAGTACCACCTTCTCCTCAAACAGTGCTTGCCAGCACTAGCTACATGTGAATATATATTCCTTAGTCTCATATTTTTCTGATCAAGTGAACTGGCTTAAGATATCCTGACTGATGGATATTCTATAAATCAGTAATTTAGGTTAAGTGGTGGTTACGTACAGATGCTGGTTCTCCCAGCATTCACCTGAACTAATAAATACAATTCAGACAAGAAAAAACCCCAATCTTGCTATTTTTAGAGAAACATTATATAATATACTTGAACTGCTGTCAAAAGCTTACAACATTTATCCTCCAACAAAACGCAGCAGTTTCACTAGGCCATGGCATTTGTTTTCTGATTTTTAATGCTTGCTCACACACAGAGAGGCAAACAAAAGGACTGAAAGCTCCACCTTCGACTATCCACATTTATTGTTTTTTCCATTTCCATCAGGCAGCCAGAACTAGGTGTTCCAACTGCTCCTTTGCATAGTTTTGCATAAGTTTATTATAATGCAAATTAATTTAGAAATTCCAGTGGGGAAAAAAATCCCAACAGTGCATAACTTCAGAATGCACACTAGATACATTCTGTATCCTGTTCCTGCCTTCCCTCATCATGGGAGGGAGATATTGCTGAGCAGAAGCTGACCTCCCTGCAAACACTTCCATTTGCAGCACACCAATTGGTTTCTTGAAATAAAATTTTAAACAGAACAACTGTTGTGCTTTTTAGCCAGTGAAGGGGAGATGAGTAACTAGTACCTCTCCAAGGAAGTATTATCATATGGGGAAAAAAGAGTAGGGTCAGTAAAACCCACAAAACTTTCATGTTTTGCAAAGTACATGGTTTAACCTAGCTTTTCCCCTCCTCTCAGTCTGTTCTTTTGTTTACTGAAACGTCTCATCACATTTATTACCCACAGACAGAGGCTGGAGGGCAGGTCAATTTAAAGGATTGTGCAGTTTAGCATTGTCCTGCAGCTGAAAATGATGCTGATGGTAAAATAAGCCAATCTGCAGGTCACATACTTCAGCACAAAGCACATAAGCTATAGGAACACAAAAATAAAATGAAAACCCAAATGTATGTGCAGGTGCAGGGCTGCATGGTAGTTTCTCCACAGATCCAGGCTAGATGTGCCTGTGCTGTCCAAAAACAAACAAACAAACAAAAAAATCAGGACAACAGTGGGACCCCCATGTCATGTCCACTCTCTGCCTCCACCCAGGATCCCAAGGATAAAGGTTGACAACACTGAAATAGTGCCCACAAGGAGAAGAGCTCCTCACCCTCCCTCCCTGCCCATGGGATGGGGGGCTGCACAGCTGGTGCTGTGGAGTCAAGAGACAGTGTGTGGATCCTCAACTTCCAGAAACAATTTAGTTTGAGGGTTGAAAAAAAAAAATTAAATATTGCAGCTTCTTGGGAAGTAAGCTCACTGTAGCTGTTCATCTACAATCAAACTTTGAAGACTCACTCCAAAACCACTGGGGTTTGAACTAGACTAGAGCCAAAGATCTTTTCAACCCAAATGGCCCTTGAGTCTCAGCTATCCTTGAAGTGCCATATCCAAAAAACCATGCAATGAATTAATGCACTAGAATTCTCAGTGCTCAAAACCTAAACAGAAGTTTTGCTGTTTTGAGATTACTCAGCTATCCAAAGAAAAGTGTTAATAATACCGACAACTTAAAAATAGACTCAAATGGATTTAATTGCTTTCCACTCAGCACAATCCTTACTGAAGTTGAGCTGAAGGACAGATGATAAATAAATGACCATGTCCATCCCCCCTACTCTTCAGTAAAAGCTACAGTCAATATTTAATCATCCATAACCTTGTACTACTGACAGCTCATCCTGCTGCCCATGAAGTCCACAAGTATTGTGAATACAGCCAATTGTTCCAAGGAAGACACCACCAACACTGAACACTTCAGCATTGTAATTAAACACATTGCTCAATTACCATCAGCTGAGGGGATTAAAGATAAACTCAGAACTCGGAAGAATTAGAAGAATTACCCTAGTTAGTTAACAGCATTTCACAGTTCAGGGGTTAGTCATTTTAGGGCACATGTACAGACTGCAACAACCTTTGGAACACATTACAGCTGGAACATGAAATCCATTCCCTTCAAAAGCAAAGTCTTTCCACCTCAAGAAAATACTCAGATTGGTTTCCTCATATGGCACGTGGCAAGCTCTACAACTGCAGAAGTGTTACAGGTTTTTCTACATCTTAAACCTCAGCATTCAGTCCAAGGCAATTTTAACATCCTGTCACTCATTTCTGTTCCTACCCTTACAAATACAACCACTCCCAATGTACACGAGTCTGACACTTCCTTTGTCACAAACAAACGTGGATATGCCATGTTGGGGATATTGTTACCTGCACCTTTGCCTTAACCAGGTTGAGATCATCTCCTTTATACCTTCCTTGCTCTTTCGCTCCTCCTTCCTTTTTGTGTCACTGCTTTAGCTCCCCCCGGCCAGGTTTTAGTAACTCTCTCTCTGTCAGACCAGGCTCAGAGCTACAGCCCTGGCTGTTCATCCCGTGGATCCAATCAGGCTTGGCACCAGCAGCTCCTCCCTTTGGGAATGTTCGACCAACTGTGTATATATAGATCTTTCTGTGTCCCACATAATCTAGATTTATTAAGGTAACAGATATTTCTAGAATCTCCTTGATTCAGAACCAAAGTCCTAAATATAATTCCATGTAACTCCCTTTTTCCTTTGAGGATTTCTGGTGAACTTGCCACTTAACTAAAAGCATCATTCCCGCTGGAGAGCTTGATGCATCTTTATCCACACAGAAGATGATGTTGCTGGAAGATACAGTAATATGTAAAAAAGTTAAATCCAGGTTTTACAGATCTAGCTGTTAATGCTTCAGCATAAGGCTTCAGAAAAACTATTTGCTTGAACAGATATCTAAAGTCTAGTCTCTCAGACCCTGTGACTGGTACGCAAGTTTGGCTATAATTGTAACTAGACAGCTCCATCAGTCTCCTCTTCCTGTCTCCCTACACAGGGACTTGCTGGGGATATGTTTATCCAAATGAACCTGACAAAGTCCATTCCCCATGCCAGAGACAGGCTCACTGTTCTGTCACATTGTATCAGTGCAGAACACTGAGAAACTTCCATGGCCCAATTATGCTTCATTAAACTAAGCCCATGTTCTGTGTGTCAGGGAAAGAGATATCGAACTATCACAGTCTGGAGTTTCCAAAGGATAAAAAGAATAACTTCCTTAAACTGGAAAAAAAAAAAAAAGTTTATTTTGGAAATGTTTGCAGAGAAGGGCCACAGGTTTTAGCCAACTCTCCAGCAGATGCTGACATAACGCTTTGCCTCAGTTTCCCAACTGAGTAATAAACATAAAACAGGCTTAGCCAAAGCCTTTAAAAAGCCAGATCCATAGTTATGAAGCCCTTTAACTATGCAGAAAGACAGCAAGACCCTTTACCTCCTACTCAGGTTTGCTCTGAAAGAGGCACCAGCAGCAGTGCATCATCTCAGCAGCAAAGGCAAAAAAGCCTCCACAGGTACATAGAGCAGACAGGCCTGCTTTTATACAGGCAGTATAGCCACTCAGATTTCTATATTTGAGATAGAAAGGAATTTTGACACTCAGTTGCAGCTTTTAAGTCTATGGAGCAAAGGTCTAAAGATTTTTGTATTAGACCAATCCATTCTGCACTCCAGCACACTGCCCTTGGCTGTCTGATTACTTCCTGCATCTGGTCCTTTATAGTCAGAGAATGATGGAAACAAGACTTTGCACAGTCAGATTCCAGAAGTTCCAACTCAGGAACTCCAGCACACTGCTCTATTGCTCATCTGGTCTGAGCACTAGAACAGAGGATGATCAGCACAAGATCAAAACACCGCAAGCATAGGAAAGACAAGGAACTGGAGCATGGATGTAAGAACATGTTTAGGCAGCATCCATCCATTCTGTTCTGACTGAACAGTTGACTCTCTTCATCACCTGCTACAAATGCCCAGCTACACTCCACCTTCCAGTCTGCCAGCTCAACTGCTCAGGTTCTCATACCCTAATCCATTTAAAATCAAGTCAGTTAGTCCAAGTACAGATTTAGTGGGGAAGGAAGCTTAAGAGCATATACTCCACTCACACCAGTCAGCTCACCTCCCACTCCACAGGGAGCAGCAAGAGGCTAATTGAACAGAAGGGTGAGGAAGGCTAAAGCCTCTCCCCAGAGCTCTGCCCAGCCAGGGCAGCCCTGCTGTCTCTGCAGTTGCAGACACCTTGCTGTTGCTAGGGCAGGCTGGGGCTGGAGCTGCAATGCAGAGCCCTGGTTCTGGCAGGCTGAGCTCCAAGGAGAGCTCCCAGCTCTCAGCACAACACACACACTGCAGGAGAGGGATTGATTCAGCTCTCTGGTTCACATCACAGGTATAATTTCCCATGGAGATTCAGTTCCAGTAGGTCTCGGTCCATTGCAACTGAAACTGTTTGGGCAACATCCCCCCGAGCTGCTGAGCCAGCACGTTTGTTGAGCAGTGAACTCCAGCAAAGGCCCACACAGACGAGGAAGGATTAGGGCTGAAAGGATATGGTTAGAGCCTCAGTGAAGTCAAGAGTTGGAAGAGAAAGACATCCAAGTCCAAAATACTCAGCTGTGAAATAAGGAATAAAGGGGGGCGGAGGGAAACAAACACTAAAGGCAGAACGGAGGAAAATTGCTAGAAATTAAGATTGCACAAAATGCAGTCAAGTCGCATCTTTAACATGACATCTGTCAAAGTAAGCACTGCCAACATCTTAGAGCTAAATAAAAAAAATATCTTTCTAATACTCTGTTCATTATTTGGTCCATTGAAAGAAAAACAATTGCCATTTCAGCAAGTACCAAAGATGGATCACTTGCAAAGACAACAGTGAAGCTGATTCAGAAGACGTATCCCTTCCCAGAAAAACGTGGAAGAAAGGTTTCAGAAACAAATATTGTGATAGAAATACTTGAGCTAATAAACCTGATAACTAAATGCTGAAAGTGGGTTGGATATTTGCCAAAATATCTTGCATTAAAGGAAAAAAGTTACTACATAGACCTAAACCACTACAGTTTGCTTGGAGAAAGGGAAGCAGGAAATCACTAAGGGAATGGGGAGATGGGCACTATTAGCAGCCAGTCCTTTCCAGTCCCCAGGGATTTTAGTCTCTGAATCTTAAATACACACCTGATATAGCATTAAAATGCTGAGATGGTCTATCCTTGTAGAAGGTCCCTAAGGAAAGCTATATGTGGCAAGATTCACAATGGTCTCTCTAATTGTTCTCAAAAAGCTCTTTGCAAGTGAAGGTAAGGAGCATCCAGTTACTTCCTGGGGTTGGTCACACAGTTGTTAAAAAGGCTCCCAGTCCTTCCTAAACAACCACACTGCTGGAAGCTATTCTTTGCCCTGAGTTCCCAGTGCAGACTTCAGCTTCCACAGCCCACCAACCCATTACCCATCACCTCTCCATGTCCTGTCTTTAATACACAACCCTATTGCAGCAGCTGCCAGTTGGTGGCCTGAGAATTTTGTGTACCTCTAGTAGTGTGTATGCACACTGTTCACCCAAATACAGACATCAAAGTCTATGGATACAAAAAAAAAAAAAAAAAGGTAAAAATAACCTAATTTAAAGGTGTGAGCTTCTAAAACCAATGTAATATGAATTTTCCTTCTTCATCCTGATTTCCTTAAGTATTTTTGGTTGTCAGAATTGACTAAACAAAAGGAAAGAGGTGAAACATTAAAACTGAAAGAAATAAAAATTCTGAGACTGAGCAAACAAAGAAAGAAGGAAGCAAATATATTAAAAGGGAGGAGCACAGAAAACATGAGACCTGATTTTAGAAGCACAAAGGTATGGATATACCAAGCTGCATTACAACTTATTTCTTTATGAAGAAAGGATACAGTCACCTCAGTAATAATAAAGCCCAAGGAAACACCTCTCCCTACACCAAAGAGAGTGAATTTAAGATGTGAAAGCATTTAATAAATTTGAATCAAACCAGCAGAGGCTGTTGTCCATTTTGGAGCAAAACCTATGTAAAAAGATATTCAGAACACGTCATTAGCATTTTGTTGAATTAATGGTGCCCAACACATTTAGTTATCTTGAACTCTGTATTCAAATAGGATTTTATTCAGACAGGATTGAATAAAAACCTGTGCCACTTCTATTGTGACAATACCCATAGGTCCTAACTACAATAACCAAAAGTCTGCAAGCACTCAGTACTCTGAAGTACTTCCAGTTCAAAAGAATGTAAAATTTAAGTGGGCAACACTACGATTTGTTACTTCTCATTTAACTTAAATTTCCAGTTTTCAACAGATGCATCATTCTAAATCAACTATTCAGTAACAAATGTTATCTTAAATACATCAGGATTTCAGTAAATATACAGATATTTTTATTTAAGAGCTGCAGAAGTCTTGTCACATAATACTTGAGCACTACATGCTGGCTGTGGTTCCAGGCCACTTGCAGCTGCTGTCAGTACAACACACTCAACTTAGGATTGCTCAGGAAGTATTCAAGGTAACCAAATCTGACATCTGTATCTGCTTCCCCTTTCCCCACACGGGTCTTTTGAGCTGGGAACAGTCAGTCTGGCATTCCCCTCTTTGGTAGTGATCTAAAAACAGCTACCTGCCCTTTCAAAGGCAAAGCAATCAGAGCAAGGACAAGAACTGTGCTCAGTTTTGGGACTCCAGATTAACCAGAATAATTCAGAGGACCCAATGACTTCTCCACTAAAATATGTATATAAGTTGGGCTGCAAGACAACCTGCTACTGAAAATTGAAGCACTTCAAGTTCCTGTTTTATGCTTTGGAATCAACTTTAACAGTGTGGCTCTTATTTATTTAAATTACCAAATTCAAACTCGTTCTCTCTCCATCAACAAATCCTGTTTTCAATAGCTATCAATAAAGTATGGCAGGGAATTCTTTTAATCACAGCCAGGTTTTGGAGGTATTTGTTCCTTCAATGGTACGAATAAAACCAACACAGAAAATTGCTGGAAAGAGTGTCAGAATGCAATTTCATTTCTATTTCTTTGAAGCTTATTAGTGTTTGAAGTACTGCCTTTGAAACACGGAGAAGCACATTGCTGATTTTTAAAACTTAGTATCTGACAAAGCATAAAACTGACAAGTGTATAATCAAACCAACATGGAAGAACAGACACGTGAATGAGAAAAACTGCTTTGTCAAATGAAGCCTGATTACAAATAACATCTATACATCCAAATATCACTGTACAAACCAAAACATCCAATAGTTCTCCCAGCTTCTCACAAAACAAAGTCTTCCACAGATCCATATTTTCACAGATACTCCAAAATTATGTCGGTGTAACGACCTACCTCTGTATGCCTTGAATGCAGTGCATTGTACTCCTTCTTGAGTTCTGCCTCCCGCTCCTCAAGTCTGCTAACTGGAAGAAGAGAAATCATGAGAATTAAAATTAAATTCAGAGTTGCAGTAAATGAGGCTGACTTGCCTGGGACCAGGCAACCAGGCCAGAGTATTCTTAGTGGTGAATAGCAAAGGGCAGGATAAAAAGTATGTCGGTGCCCGTGGCTTCAAGCTCTCATCACTTGAGCTTCCTAAGCACATCCACAGCAGCACAATCTTGCAATTTGTGTTCCCCTGAAGAGCCCAAGTAATATTTTCCTCTGCTGATTGCTGGTCCAGTGAGAGGGGATTTTTATGTTCAAGACCAGCTTACTACCCACACCAATCCAGATTGCTTCTCATGTGCACATGGAAACCACAGGAAGAGGGAGAGCCACGTCAGACTTGATGCTGGATGAAGCTGTGAGCTCCAGTTAAGGCTCTACATTAGTTTCCTAGAACACATCCACACCATCTCCAGAGATGTTTAATCAGGATAAACACAGACAAGGCATTTGTTAAAACAGTTTTAAGTCTTATGTGGTACAGACATTAAGGCTTCTCCTGGCGTTCACTCATATTTCACTGAGTATTAAGGAAATAGATGTTGGGAAAGAAAACATTTGAATATTTCTGTAGCTATTCCAAAAAATAAAAAATACTTTGGGCAGATTCAGGAGAACTTTAAATGATAAGTTCATATTAGGAGGAGATGAGCTGAAACAAACTGTGATATCCCAGTGCAATTAATCTGCATAAAAACTAACAGAATTTAGAACTTTCTTCGCACAACTTATCCTCTTATCCAAACACAAAACATTTTTTTGCTGCTTAGATGTGAAGTCCACCTTTTTATTTAGGTATTTTTGAGCAAGATATTTATGTGACACAACCATGTGCATCAAGTTCTGTAACTGAGCTTCTCTTATTCCACTGGCCACGTTTAAATACCCCCGGGAAAGTTCAAATTTATAGTTACATGTCTCCAGAGACTCATTGCCAGACACATTATCTGAAGACAAATGCCAAGATCTTCTCTGCCATTTGCATATTTTCATGTTGCCAACTGGGTCTTCTGAAAATTAATTCTCAATATACCATTGCTTTTTGCTCCACATATCTGTAGTTTGGCACAGTGTTTTATCCTAATTATGCTTCAATCAAAAAAAGTCTTTGCCTGAGTCAAAGGCTGGAACTAAAATACATAACTGTCTGCTCACTCAAACCTGTGTAAACATTCTTAGCTCCTAATCTAATCTTGCTCTTATAAGAACATTAAGTTCCTTGACACAACCTTTTGCACTCCACCTATAAATATCTGACCAAAAGTATTACATCAAATGTTATTTATACCAATGCAAGATCGAACACTTCCACTTCTGCCATTATCGAATGGAACAAAAGCTCTTTGGATCAAACAGCAGCCAAGTGATGCACAAGTATAACAACATATATAAAAATATATTTTACAGCACAACACATACGTAAATATGTCTTTTTGAGACGCAATTTATTTATTGAATGGAATATTTTAGTTCATTATTTTGAGGCAGAAGTTGTTTTAAGTCTCTTCATACATTTAAAGGGAAGTTATATGGTAAGAGCCTACAGAAACAAGAGTCAGAATTTATAGTTAATGATGTAACAAACCACATTTTATCCACTTTGTTAGACTGGTCAGCATCCTAGTCATGATTAATTGGATTTTAAGCAGCAGAGACACCCTGGCAGTAACCACTTGGCAGCTCCACTGCCCACACCCCATCCAGAGCCACTGTGCTCCCACGTGAGCCCCCCATCCCCAGGCTGTGCATCACAGTTCCCAGGGGCTCTCCCACAGTTCAGCACAGCCTCATCAGGAACTTGCACACAGACCAAGGTGATGCACCCCAACACTGTTTGGTACACTCGTGTCTAGGCAGGGCAGCCAACCCTAGAGATTAATTTTTCCAGTGGATTCTGGGAAAAATACTTGACAGTGCATTTAATGAAGATTAACACCACAGGAGGTGTTACAAACACCCTTCTTCACAGTTGTCCATAACCAACCTTCAGGAAATCCACAAAAGCATTTCCCATGTTATGGATACAACATACACTTGCACAAGGGTTGAGGTTCCAAAAGGGAGCACACCGCTTTCTCCATCTATGGAGAATAAAATTTTAAAACATTTTAAAACATTTATGTGACCCAATTTTAAACAGTTCCTTGGATCCAGTCATAGAAGACAAATATACATATACAGGGGTACTGCACAGTGGGGGATATAGCCAGTAGATCTGATCACAATTTCCCTTAGGTTAAAAAGATGAAGGCCCCAGAAGATATATGGTATAATGGACATTCAGCACTTTATTCTGGAAGTCACTTCCAGCTGTGTAACATGTTACAGTCCTAGAGCTGGAAGTTTCAGTCCTAAGAGGATGCACACCAAGTTAATCACCCTCGACAGACACCACATTAACAATCCTCAGAACTGGTTTTTCCAATACCAGCAGGATGAGACAACACTGGAAATCTATTCTACCCAAAACATGGCTCCCATCAAGATAAGATCTTGATAAAACACCCAACTGAATATGCTTCCCTTTTCCAATTAAATACTGTGCAAGAGATCAGATACTCCCTGAGGATCAGAGACCACCACTGACTTGAACACAGATGACTGAACCTCATGTAGAACAGTCAGAAGAATTTTAAGGAAGACCATCAAGTTCTTGCCCCAAAACCTTGGAGAAACTTAAGTCACTGTTAAAGATACATTCCCATCGGCAGTAACAGGAAATCAAATAGGAGAGAAAAAAAATGCCTTTCCTTGGCACCCAGAAGTCCATTTCCAACCCAATTGTGACCAGTTCCATTTTAATCCACCAGCACACAAAAGAGTGGAAGTCTGGCCCTGATAACACCCCGAGGAATGGAGCTGGGACCTGGCACTGCCTGCCACATGCTGGGTCTGCCAAGTGGCAGCCAGACATGGTTCCCATCAGTTTGACTGAAGTAACAATACAAAAAGTTCCTCTGATATTTCAGTCTCAGACTTTTTTGCACTAAGATGTCAAATTCTTAATGCGTGGATGATAAAATTAGTTTGAGTATATACATCCTAAAAGCAGAAGTATCCATTGTCTCTGTTGCAGTATGTCTTTATAAAGACATCATATCCTTGTTACATCATGGAGGATATTACAATGTTTAAGATATTACATGTGCAAAATGTAACACACATCAAAAAAGTTGCACTACTCACAATTACAAGCTTATATGGAAAAAAAAATTCAAAAGTCTTCAAGCATCATAAGTTTGAGCAGAAAATGCAAATATTCTAGTGCTTTTAGGCTGATGAGAAAGCATCCCACTGGAACACTACCACAAACTCAAGCCCGAGGCCTACTTGCAACCTCCTCCAGCACTGTCAATGTCCTAACACCTTCAATGATCTGAGGTACCAATCTTGACCAAAGTTCTCTCAAATCAAACCAATCAAGTCTAAAAATGGGAGATTAAATATTCTGGTAAACTACACAGAAGCCTCTGGAATTTGTCTCCTGACAGCATTATGAGGAATCAGGCAGCCAAGCTGCCCACCCTGCCTGTTCAAAAGTCAGAGCTTACCTCCCAAGTCTGATGGCTTTTACCAAGTTTGGAACACCCTTCATCTGTATGTTGTCCTCTGCCTCAAACTCCTGACAAGCCTGAGGGGGAGAAAGAGAAACAGACCTGCTAGAATGGCAAATCCAACCAGTGTGATGCCTTCAAGAGGAATTACAAGTTCCTCCTACACAAGTCAGGACAGAGATCCAGCTCATTAACGGGCCTTTCCTACCACCAGGACTATCTGAAGACTCCTTGGACAGCTTTCATCCAGCTCCACTCTCAAATGCAGGTCCCACACCAAAGTTAAGATACAGATCCAGCAGGACCTTGTGACCTACTAAGTAGTTGCTAAAGAGCACACACATGACCCATGGACTGAAACAGGGACTGAAGTTGTCAGATGAGTGTTTAACCTGGAAGTGGTTAAGACCTGGAAATCAAAGCAGCACGGAAAACTGATTTGTAAAACAAGAGATAAATTCAACCCCTTGGCGAGACCGACATCCTCAAGCAGCACTTACTGTGAACTACAGGTCTAGCTCTCAGTGGGGCACTTTCAATTATGAAGATAATTTAGCTGTCAAGAATGCTCTGTTGATAGCAAATATCAACACATGCAGCTGCAACGGTCTTATCCCTGACACTTCTGGACTGTTCAAGTCTGAGCTATGTCTCAGGTGCACAGAATCCCTGACACAAGCACTTGACATAAGACTTGAAAGAAATCTTCAACATTCTGATGCAACCATTTAATATAAAGACAACCATATGCCAGGAGATCAAGGATATATACAAGCCAACTTCTACACAAAATCAAGTCAAAAATCCAACCTCTTGCTCAGTCTCTGTACAAAGAAGTGTTCCACTGAGAAAAACTTTTGTTTGACTGTTTTGCAAACGGTGGGATGCTCCATACATTAGGCTATTGAAGCAAGCCCCTTTCTGAGAAAATCCACATGAAGTCAGCGTGAACAGAGAAGCCATAGCAGACTGGATTTGATTTAAAGCCAAATAACCAGTGACAACTCAGCAGTGTAAGATTCTAAGAGACATTTAAAGCCATTTTCTTAATTGCTGCAACATTTATAGCCACAGAATCATTATAACAAGCAAACTCCAGCACCTAAACCACTAGCACAACACTCCCTTAATTTAAAAACCCACATGAGCAGTTAATTATATGCCAGTGGATTTCAATCTCCTCTCCTCACTTTTGTTCAGGTATACTAATAGCCAAGTTTAAAGCAGGCCAACCACTGCTCTAATTTCCTACTCCATTTTATTTTAGCCTGGAGTCTTGCAGCCTGGCTTGGTGCAGGCTCTGGAGCCAGCTGTACCCCCTGCTCCATCTAGTGGGCTGCTGGCTCCCAAAACCACAGCAGGTACCTGGGAATAAGCTGGGAAAGTCACTGAGAAATGCAGTCAGAAGCAAATCTTCCTTTCAGGTGCACTCTGATACTCACACTTCTCCTCACAGAAAGATTCCTCAGGTGTAGGGAATGACACCCGAGGTACAGCGTAGGGAAGGGCAGAGTGAATCTGCCTGGTAAACAAACCAGTGATGATGATGATGAACATCATCAGAGATAAGAAACAGCCAGACTGAGAAAAAAGGGCAAACAGCTCCACATTTATTAATCAAGTAATACAATATCTCAAGCTTTCTGTTCCTTCCTTGCTGGAAATCAAATTAGTTCTGCTGTTCTCAGTCCTTGAGAATGAACTAGGGACAATCCAGACCCCCCACTGAACAAACTTGAACTTTTCAACTTCTTTCCAGGATCTATTGAAAAGCTTCCCTGTATTCTTTGGAATAAACACTAGTTGAGCCATAGCTAGAAACAGCACTTACTGACAGAGGTGTTTCGTGCCAGTTTGGTTATTTACATCACCACGTGCACAGATCAAGTCAAATCTCAAAACAACATCAAGCTTCACAGCTGAAAGTTCATATCACAGTTTCCTTGTTAAATAAAGATCCACATAAATTGCTGCTGCCCCTCTGTGCAGGTATATCTCTGATATTGGATGCCTTCAGACTGTCCACCAAGAGGCTGCCTGGGTGTACATTACAGCACTGCTGGTATCCAGAGAGCTCAGAGGAAAATAAAATATCAAATAACATCTGCAGAACATTCACAGCATTTTCTTTTGAAGCCAGTGGATTCTGTTTAGAATCTGAGGAAAATAAATGTTTTTAGGTCAGCTGCCAAAGTGTTTGTCTCATATCCCAAATAAAACCGTCAGCAAGCAACAGTAGCACTATGTCACCTGAGATGGGAAATACAATCACCCCAACAGTTGTGTCACAATATCTGCAGCTGAAGATCAAGACCTGTTTCTTGGGATTATGTGTTTGGGTTTAGTTTTGGGGTTTTTTTTGTTTTGATGTGGTTTGTTTGGGCTTTTTTACAAATATAGTTTTCCCCAAATATAATCTAACTTGGTCACAAATTCCAAAGCTCAGGTTTGATAAACTGAGGTAAGAAAATATATCTGTTGTCTTCTCAGATGCAGTATGTTCTCTGGGTTTACTTTAGGACTAGGCAGATCCAGAAAAGGAACCAAATCTTTCAACTCCCACAGCCTACCACCTCCATCAGAAAGCACTTCAGCCATGCAGACATGGTGTTTTTCAGATCTTCTCATAAATAAGTTACTTTGAGAATGATTTCTCCAGAAAGCTTACTCTAAAGCTGTCCCACAGTAAGTCAAAATACACTTCAGTCATCTTTTATTTAAAAAAAAAATTTAATTAGCTTACAGCCTGTAATATAGAAAGAAATGACAACCCCAAAAAGGCAGGCAAAGAAGGAAACTAAAACAAACCTCTGTAGCCCCCCCAGAACTCAGTGGCACATCACATGAGCTCTGAGAGGCTCTTACCCCTTTCTGTAACTGGAGACCAAGCAGTATCCCAGGGAGTATCATGTGCCTTCATGGAATATTGCTGGACAAACGAGCTGCATATTGCTATTACATGTTTTTAACAGCTCTGTGTGCCTAGTTTTGCAGATCCAAGGTTGAAATTTCAAACATTTTAATGCTGCAAACCAATTACGAGTAGAATTAGCGGGTATCGCCACAGCAAAGACTTGAAATAATGTGAGAGATACATTTGAGTTCTTGTAAGAAATGTTTAAGATTGTATCAAAGACTGGTGACTGCCTCAGGCACACTGAAGTGGAAGGGAAGAAGAATTTAAGTGTTAAACATGTATTTATTGAACACCTGGCATTGCCATGCTCAGTGCACCTCCACAATATTCAGAGGTGCCCTCTGCTGCCAAGAAAAGAAAACAATACATGGATTCTGAAGTCAAAGCCAGAAGACACGTGCTGACAATCAGTAAAAATTTATTAAAAATCCCCAGCAAGAGCTTCCAAAAAATCTGCCTGTACCAACATCATCCCTAACCAAATCCCCAGGAACTCTGTGCTATTTACCTTGCTTTACCTTCCACAAGTCACAGACTCCTGAGAGCACAGGTCATGCCTTTCCTCCCCTCCCTGCACAGATAACACAGACACCAATGCCAGGGCAGGACAAACCATGGGAAGTTACAGAGAAGAGAAGCACTGCAAAACGAGTCCAGGAGCTGGACCACAGAGCCTCACCACTGCAGCACATTCCTGCACTCAAACAGACACTGCAAATCCTTACACCTCTGCTCTCCTTTAAGTACTTTAATGAAGTTTAACAAATTATCCCAGGATGCCACACATTGCACCATTTTTTGGCAGCAAACTTGACTTAGGCAACAACCACAGGCCACCAAATATCAGGACCAAGTGCTGTACATCCTGCAAGAGTGGTAACACCACATGGATCTGCTCCCACCATCCAGGATTTCATCATCTACTGGGGCTCACAGTCAGCCGGCAGTGCCACCAGGTCATGCCATCATCCCTCCCTCTTTCCACTTCCTCCTAGGAAAGCACAAACTGCAGTACTTCACTCATTCAGGAGGTACTTGACAGCAACTGTTCCAGTTTCTAATGAAGGCAAAAGAAGTCAGTGAACCAGAGGAACTCAGCAACTGGTTGACGCAAATAAGCTTCTCATTTCACTTGTTTAATTTCAAAGGGCAGATTTATTCCAACCTGGCTGGTTGAATGCGTGGCTATGGATGGACTCCCACAGGATAAATTCAAGGGCAAAGAAATGTGTCTTTTTTTCTTTAGCATGACAATCACTTAGACTGCACAAACAAGTACTCACAGTTCAGGACATAACAACTATGGCTTCTTAAGCAATCTCAACTGGCACATGTTTAAAGATATACAATCACACTGAACTCGACCATGAAACTCCAGAGCTGCCCTATCCCAGGGCTGACAAGTCTTCACTAAATGCTCACAACTGATGGTGTTCAAGAGAATGAATCAGAACATTTTAATGGACAAAACCTGTTCTCACAGCCTTTGCTTATTTGAGGAGAAACACAGAGAGCACAACTAGTTTACATGAAGCAAAAAGCCTTGTAGTTAAAATACAACGTGGGATCACGTTTTACCTGTTTTCTATTCTAATCCATTAATCATGCCATGAACTGCTGTTGCCATCTCAGACTCTGTATTCCAAAGCCAGGTTTTATTTGCTTACTTGCTCTGTGCCAGGCATTTGCAACTCACTCCCATTACCCGTGATAACACTACCCCTGTTTTGAATGTTGACGTGGTAACAGTTGGCAATACCAGAGCCTAATTTAGATGCACAGGCAGTACTATAGGAAGTAGAAGTGAAAAAGAAATATAAATAAAAGATTTGTAGCTGCATCCAGTGAATCAAAGTGACACATTGGTATCTTGGTATCGTGGCCTTGTCTATAAAACAAAACAAGGTAATGCAGCAGAGTTAGGCTACTTCAGGAGTATAACACTAGTATAGTTTTCATACCTTAGAAATTTAGAGCACTAAAAAAACCAGTTCACTTGCATAATATTTGTTAGGTGTTCAACAAATGTGCTTCTGTCCCCTTTGATCTTGCTCTGCATCAGCAGTATGTCAAATCTTCCCAGCAGCCTTTCATGTTGCCCCAGACAGCTTATCAACCCAAAGCGTAAGCAAGACTCAATGTTCAACCCAGTCCTATTGTTTCTCCAAAGATACAATTTGGCCATCAAAAAAGGTTTTTCTCCACTAAGAGATTTTTTTCTACAATAAACAGATTTTGGAACTGTTTAAAACTCAATGCTCTAACACCAGAGCTTTATGTAGTTATGATAACTGTTTTTAATAGCATTATTTCTTACCAAAAAGTAGTTCTAGCCAACCCTCAGTGGTTCTACTGGAACAGTTGAGTTTCTTGTGCAAATACTTTCATTAATATCATATATACACACAATATATAATTAACAGATTAAAATTATACATTGCCTTGAATATTAAGCCTTCAAATATAACAGAGAATTTCACACAAACAGACTCATGGAGCAATAAGAAATGGTGTTATCAACACATGGTAAGTGCAACTTCTAGAAGAGAAACTCAAGGTATGCTGCCACGTACATTGCCAGAAATCCAAATGATTTTCCTTTTTTGTTCAACTAGTTTGTACTTTTTATTGTATTAACAGAAAAAGTAATGGCCTATAGGGCACGATGGAACCTTGATGCCATAATCTTGTTGTCAGAGTGCAGGGTCTCCCATTGACAAGTTGTTTGGGCTGTGGGTTTAGAGCACGGGCCTTCTGGAAACAGTGTCTTTGTTACCAAAACAGACCACTCAACTCTTGTCACAATGTTTTCTTTTCCCCTCTTCTCCCGCTTTTAAACACACACATACAATTCCATTCACAAGAATCACAGCGTTTCTGAGACAAGTCTCTGCAATATGCTTTACAATCATCCATTTTAGCTTGACTTGATCTATAAAGATACAGTTCCAAAAAAAAAAAATCATCCTGGGCTTCACTAGGAAAGACTGCCTGAAGTGTTCCTCCATCACTGCCTGTACAGAACCCTGGAATATTTTAACTGCAATGGAACTGAGGTAGCACATGTCTCTTAAGATTTGCAAACACCATTCTAAACCATTCAAATTTTAGGAAGATTCAACTCTACAGGCCACCTATGTTGAACTTAACACTAGTGGACTAACACTTCTACCCTGCCAGAGACTCGCTCATGCTACTGAAAATTAAACTTTACAGGAATGGTATTATGGCTTAAGTTGGAAAAGAGCCATAACTTGCTGTGTTCTGGGCAGGAAAGGTGGCTGGGTAGAAATAAAGGAAGAAAGAATAGTAAAAAGGGGCTATTTTGACAACTGGCACCCTGCTTTTAGAAACTGATCTTATCTCAGCCTTGCCACAGTCTCACTTTACATTCCTGCATGGCCCAGCAATAAAAGCTGTATATTAACTCATGAACACACCAGTCTTACATCAACAGAAGGCAGCTTAAGTGAGAAGCAGAAAAGCAGAAAAACTGGTGATGGAGTTTCATCCAGTGACTGTGTACCTAGATAAGAAGCAGCCCAGCAGAATGTCTACACTACAATATATTTTCAGTGTTTCAGGAAAATTAATCACTCATCTTTTTTTGAGGCTTACACAAGTTGTTTTTTTAAAATTACACAGAACATCCCTAAAAAGGGAAGTGTTCTTCCTAAATTCTCTTGCTATAAAAACTAAATGCCTCATAAATAATTCAGGAAAAATTATATAAAAGCTAATGAGAATCAGCATCAATGCACTTCTCATCCCAGCAGTGCTTCTAAACCCAAAGAGATTACCTTTAGCTAAGCACAGACACTGTTTTAATGGGGAAATAAATAGCTTATTTTATCATCACTAACAAGGGAATAAGTCGTAAGTATCTCCTGGAAAAGTTGCTAAACAAGAAAAAAACACAGTCAAAAAGGCAAACAAAACAAGCAGAATAGCAGAAGAATCTGATTACAAGTCACGAGCTTATATTTCATTTGTTCACCTTAATTCTAAGGAAAACAAACTTGCACAAGAGTTAAACCCAGTCATCAAAGTACAGGAATCAGACAGCATAGATATTTAACATATGTATTATCACTTTACAGAGCAAAACTTAAAATGCACTAATATCACTTATAGGGGTGCAACATATTTTACTTACTTTGATCAGCATAGTTTTTTGCTTTTAGTTCAAGTTGTCGAGTTTGTGACTCCAATGCTTCCACTCTGGTCTGTAAGTCCTTCTTCTCTTGTTCTTGAGAATCTTCAAATTCAATGAATTTCTAAACAAACAAACAAACAAACAAAAAAACCAAACAGTGAAGTTAGACTCAAAAATTAATTACAGGTACGGGGGGGGTTAAGTCTGAGTAAGATTGTTTCTTCAAAGAGAAATATAAAGTCATTCCTAGATTTGCTTTTTCAGAAGCACTTTCACTTCAAGCAGCACGTAGGAAGCAGCACAGCAGCCCTTCACAGCAAGGAAGGTGCAAGCAGGTTTCCAAAACAACTGAACAGATCCACAGGCCACATTTAAACTCAAAGGACTATTTCAGACCAGGTCCATCAAACACCCAGCCTAGGCTGCTCTGTGTACTAACTATCAACCAAGCACCAACTCCTTCAGAGAACCTGCTTGGGATTAACAGAAATATGAATTATTTCATTATTTTCTAATTTCATGTACAACTGCTAACATGTGAATACAGGGAGTCTTGGTACCCTCAGTTTGACTGAGCATCAGTGAAGTTATTTTCACCTGTAAGCCATGAAGGTACAGACAGAGCAACAGGACAGCAGCAGCAGTGCCAATCAAAATTACATGCTATCTTTTCATTCCCACCAAACTTCTGTTTTCCTTAGAGAGGTTATAAATGCTCAGTCTTCATCAAATACTTAATAACCATCTCCTACAATCTGTCAACTGCACAGAAGTGTCTTTATGGGCACTCTGTTACTGTGCCAATCACCTTCACCTTCTGCTACCTTCATCTGCCAACTTTGTGTCTCACAATATTCTGGAGTTCTGTGATGAATATATCACTGTTTACATTCCACAATATTGAAATTATCAATTCAGCATTATAGTAGTTTTTAAAACATATTTTGCTATTTCTTATAACCAACAAATGAAGAAGTTCAGTGTGTATTGGCAGCACAAAGAGTACTTCTAATAGTCAGAGATGTTTCAGGTCATGCAGTACTCTGTACTCTGCATTGCAAGGAGAAGGCAAGGCCACCAACACAAGTTATGCACAAGGCTCAAGGAATAAGGAGGAAAACTGGACCAGAAGCCTCTAGAGAAAAAGAAAAACCCCAAACATCCAAGACAGTTTAAGGGTCAGAAAGCAAGCTGCAGCTGGACACCACATGGAAGCAAAGAGACAGCGAAAGCAGCAACTTTAAAACAGTATTGTGATTTGAATGTTTTTTCCCCTATTTATTGCTAGGAAAAATTAGTGGGAAAAATACTTCAAATGCTCACACATCAACTATTAACAAGCTACTCCTACGTTTTGGCCAATGTGATTTAGAGCTTTTACAAAAGCAGAAATTCTTAACCCTATGAAAAGAGCTTCAGTTTAGCAGGGCCATCAGAAGAAGCTCTGCTTAAAAAGTACTTCAGATGTAGAAATGCAGCAAAGATCTATGAAGTGGAACAAGAGTTCCTTTCAGACAAGCTCTCACAGCAGCTATCACAGGACTAGGCATGGTGTTCATATGACTGTGCTTGAAGCTACATCACAAAAAATTGAGGACCAGCTGACACCAGCCCAGGTAGCCCTGCTGTGGGGCTAAATCACATCTAAAATCCTCAGATGTGCAGAATTCCTCCTGCCCCCGCAACACGATGTTTGGGAATATTAATTTGCTGATGTAATATTGAAAAACTCAACCTTTAGGCTTGTTTCACGCCTCCTTTGTAGTAACTGATACCAGACTTTTGCTCCTTTTACATTAAAGATTCAAGTCATGTCTGGCCTATTCTTAGCAGACTCCCTTTTCAAAAAGGGTTTCAAAGTTTGACGCAAGTTTGGCACTGGGGCTAAAGACCAACACAGTTTGTTACACTAAACATGGGAAAACATGAAAGAAAAACTATAAAACTGTATCATCTTTGTTTAGTTGTTTCTCTGATGATTTCCCAAGTCAGACATGTCTCATAGCTTGCAAAAGGCCAGTGACAATTATACTTGTGAATAAACAGCCATTCAGAGCCATCAATGTCATTGTTACTCATGAAACTAAAGATAAGTATCATTTTGTATTTCCTCTCAAGTTCTTCAACTGCAAGTAGGAAAACTGGTTTTGTCTAGAACAGTTTTGTTACCTTCTGCGAGTTTACCTTCATTTGGTTAAAGTTTGAATTTACGTTACTAATTCTTCAAAGCATTTTTGTAATTACAGCTGGGTATTTTTTTTTTTTACCCTTGCTGAAAACTGTACCTGATCAAATCAGGGACTGAGAACTTTAGACTTTGAATGTTTCTGTTTGGTTTCATTTCTCCTTTCAGTGATAGTATTATCACAGCCCCAGCAGACTGATCATCCCATCCTGACTAAGCCTGCATGAGTATGATGGAAGGACTACTCAGATAAACCACCACAGCAGCCAAGGACAGGCTGAGCACCTGAATTAAGAGACTTTTTTAATTTACATTGACAATATACTCAAGTATTGCACAACATCTGCATTGTTTAATGTAAATCCAGCAGCATATTAATCACTTAATATATGGATACTAGACATCCTCTTATTTCAATCCCAGACACTGGTTATACAAAATACTGAGACAGACAAAAATCTAGTTTTCCTCATTTTAAGTGACGTCCTGTCTGGGCCACAACGATGTATCTTACAACTCTAATGAGAAATGAGATATTTGGATTTTTTTTTTCCCCCCAAGAACAAGCTGAAGGACACAAACTCGTCTCTAAAACAATCAGACCAAATTACACAAGATTACAGAAGATACAGCTAGAATGATCCTTAAAAGGTCATCTTGTTTCAAGGCTCTGATGTTCAATGTTAGTTTTGATTAGGCTATGATGAGGTGGAAGCACAGGATGTGATGCACACCTCCTCCTGCATGTGCCTGCTGCTGAAACCCAAGCCTGTGATACCTTCAGCAACTATGTTTGGCAACTCCCACTTAATCCGTCCCATTTTCTCCAGGCAGGATCAACCATGTCATTTCAGACAGACCTTTGTCCAACCTGTTCTTAAAGACCTCCAATAAAAGTGTGAAAAGTCCTTCACAAATTAGACTCAGAGGTCTTTATGTCATCAATTTCAAAACTACTTTAAAGTTTACAGCGATAACTGCAACAATACGAACCCAGACTACACAATGGCACAGCACAGATATTTGGAGCCCTCTCTCAACCACTGAATCACTTAGCAGCACATTACTAGCCAAATGAAACATTTTTTCCTATATTTATGTCATTCTCTGTCTCTTTATGTTCAGACTTGTTTTCCTGTCACAGGACCCAGGTGCAATACTGAGCGTATCTGATGTCAGATATTCCCACCCACTTGGCAATCTTTATTACCCTGTGACATGTCCTTTAGTAACTTGCTCTGCAGTGATGCCAGATTCCCAGCCACTGGCATGTTCCTCCTGGAGCAGGGAGGAAAAATTAACTACACAGCCAGCTCAGCTGAACTTGGGGCAGAGAAAAATACATATAACTGAAAACAACCTGGTAACTTCCACACTGTTTTACAGCTTTCTGTAAATTGGATCTCAGTTTTGTTCTCAAATGAAAAATACTTAAACTCTTACTGCAGAGTGTTTACTTAACATACAATCCTAAGGAAAAAAAATAACTTTGGGAACAGTAGGAAAAGGCAGGCATCAAGTTCACGCTATTACTTAAACCAATTTTTGTGGTGGGAAATCCTTTTTCATGGTTGCAAAATATTTCAAGAACAGCTTAATCCCACCAGCAGCAGAGAAGCTAAAAGATCATTAATCTGACATGGCTAAAAGTAGATTTTATCCTATTTCCATCTACCCAGAACACCTGCCAGCCATACCCCCAGGTCTGAAGCAGTTCATTGCTACAGAAGGAATACTTAGAGTGTGTAAAAGAACCCCAAATGCTGGTTCCTCTCCCACTTCTCTGTGGCAGGACGTGGTGCCTGTAAGTTATGCAGAACTGTAAGCAGAACAGCTGGTTCCTCCTTCAGCAATATCACAAAACCTACCCCATTAAAAGTCAGACAAGGCACTTCCCAGCAACTACAAAGATTGGGACTGTTACGCACAGGACTGAGAAACAGGCCCAGAACTTCCATTAAGGTGACTTTAAAAATAAAAATTATTTCAATACTCTACAGGCAACAACTTTCAAGATGTTTCTGTAGTAAGACTTTTTAAGGACAGCAAATAAAGAATATGAATTAGGACAATGGGGTAAAGAGATATCTATGTAAACTATTAATATTCATTAGGATAGTGCTACAAATAAAATTTCCTACAGCACCAAGCAGAGAGTAAAAGAAGGTATGTTAATTCCTCAGGACAGTCAGAGCAGATGACACAGGCTGCCCAGGGAAGCTGTGGCTGCCCCAGCCCTGGAAGTGTCCAAGGCCAGGCTGGACAGAGCTTGGCATAACCTGGTCAAGTGGAAGGTGTCCCTGCCCACGGCAGGGGGTTGGAATGAGATGAGCTTTAAGATCCCTTCCAACCCAAATCATTCTATGATTCTGTGATCAGATGATATGAAATAGTGACTTAGTAGCCCAGAATTCTCCATTTTGCCATCACCCTACACAAGCAACCTCCACAATGAAAGAAAAGAAACAAGCTAAGCCAACAACTTGCTGTCTGAGAAAAAGTGTTGTATTCCTGTTCCCTCCTTATATTTCAAACATACTGCACCCATCAGGCTACCCCAGCATCACAAAAATAGCTGTAACAATCATGGCTGACTAAAACACGTGCCTCTCCTGAACATGCCACACTGTACCTGACAGATACTTTCACACCTGTACAGCTCAATGACCTCAGCACATCACAAAAGCAACCTTTGTGCTCACAATGATCTGTGGTCTAACTGCACTTTGGAAAGCATCAGGGAGCTGTCTTGCAGCATGAGTGCTGGGTTTTAGACTGCATAATGCTTGTCCCCTTAAGTTAATTCATCGTGACACACAGAAATGGAGATGGCAGTGAAGCACACTACCAACACAAGCACTACAGCTCCTGAAGAGCCACAACAACATAATTAACCCCATATTCTCTTTCATCATATTGATACAGTTTTTGTTCCACTGCCCAAGGCCTGCTTTTTTCAATTGCCAAATGCTGCTTGTGTTTCAAGCCTGATTGATTTTCCCATGAATTAGTTCAGAAAGTATTTATCAGTCCCTTCCTATTACTCTCAACAGAAACGTGTTTTCTTAAAAAGCCTTGTACGTGCAGCTTGTGTCAAAACTAGTGATTAAGTCTTCATGGCACCAGTCCCCTGACTGAAGTCCATAAGGCATCATAAAACAACTACGTGTTTCACAAGGAGCATGAATGGTCACTCAGACCAAGAGTTGGGGGGGCATCATTCATATCACAGCACTTCATAACTGAGACCTGGAATTATAATCTGCAAACCACATTTTGCACTCATTTATAACCAAAACATAAATGAATGTTTGTACAAGGTTAATGTTTTTCAAATTAAGCTTTCATGGTCAACATTGTCTTCACCCTCCCCACATTCCTCTGATTTTTTGAAAATTTAGAAGGCAAGCACAACAAGAGAGATAAGCATGGGACAAGAATTCTGGAAATAGACTTGTAAGATGGCTTGTTCTATTACAGATAATGCTGTCAATCCAATTTCCTTCAGGAGTTTGGCAAGACAATGAAGCTGGAGGAAGTTATCCTGCACAGCTGCTTTCTATTGTACTGTTTTATAATCTCAAAGAGAACGCTTGGTGAGTTTATTTATGCCAAAGTGATTCTTAGCACAAAAGTTGAAACAAAAACATCTAATATCGACTCTACCTCAAGCCAGAGCCGATGTCATTGAACAGTCCACCACCACCTGTTGCTGCCTGCGGCTCGATGCACGGGCTCCGAAGAGCTTCAGCCTAGACACAGTTTTGCAGTGCATCGCCACTATTTTTTTTTTTTTTGTAAATACCCTCTAAAGGGTATTTACACCCACTGGTCTTTACATCCAGCTCCCGGCACGGAGCGCACCCGGAGGGGCCGCGACAGCGCAGCGAGAGCACGGGTCCACGTCTGCTCTGCCACGGGAGAGCTCCCGAGGGGTTATCCGGGATCCCTCCGGGAGGAGACGATGCGGAGACCGAGGGCACAGCGGGCAGGGTCGGGCCCGGGTTCCGCTGGAGGCCGAGCCGCTCGGACCGGGCGCTCCCTCCTCCTCCTCCTCCTCCTCCCGGAGCGGCGTCGCGATCTCAACTCGTCACCGGCGGCTCCGGCCCCTCGCCCAGCCCCGGCTGGGGCTCCCCGGGCCCCGGTTCTCCCTCGCCGGGCCCCGGTTGTCCCTCGCCCCCCGCGCGGGGCGGCCCCAGCCCGGGCAGCGCCGCCGCCCCCGCGCTCCCCGCTCACCTCCTCGGCCTGTTTGCGCAGCGCCTTCTCCCGCTCGTACTGCGTGAGCAGCTGCTCGTTGTCGTCCCGCAGCAGCTCCAGCTCCACGCTGGTCTCCTGGCTGTGCGCGCACACCGAGTCCAGGTTCTCCAGCACGGCCACCACCAGCGGCATCAGCTCGGCCACCACCTCCTCGTCGTAGCGCCCGATGAGCCGCTCGAACTCGCGGTAGATGGAGCCCGCCAGCCCCGACACCCGCTCCGACATCATGGCGGGGCCGGGCCCGCCGGGGTCCTCCTGGTACACCACGCCGTCCGCCAGCTCCATGGCCGCGGCGGGGGGAGCGCGGGGCCCTGGCGGGGCCCGGCGGGGCGGCGGCGGCGGCGGCTCCGGGCTCGGTCCGGCCCCTCCTGCGGCGGCGGCGGAGCCTCAGCCGGGGCGGGAGCGGCGCGCGCCTCTGACCTCACCCGCCGCGCCGGGCGGGGCCGCGCCGTGACGTCACGCCGGGGCGGGGTGTGCGGGGTGTGACGTCACGTGGGGTGGGGTATGGTTAGTGATGTCATCGAGGGGGCGGGTCTGTGTGGTGACGTCACGGGGAGGTGGCCGCCCGCCGCCGGTGTTGGGAGACGGGAAAATCTGAGCCGAGCAAGGTTGGGCCGTTCTATCGTGTTCTGTCCTGTCCTGTCCTGTCCTGCCCTGCTGGGGACACGTCGGGGGGATCACAGGACTATCAAGGTTGGAAAAGATCTTTAAGATCATCCAGTCCAACCATCAGCCCAGCACTGCCACTGTAACCCCCAAACCACCAAACCTCATCACTCAGCTCCTATTAAATGCCTCCCATGGTGACTCCACCACTTCCCTGGGCAGCCCGTTCCTATGTCTGACCACACAAACAGTGAGATTGTTTTTTTCTGGTATCTGATCTGAACCTCCCCTGTCTCAGCTTCAGGCCGTTTCCCCTTGTCCTCTCACAGCGGAAGAAACCAGCTCCCACCTCACTACAGCCTTCCAGGTGGTTGTGGAGCGGGATGAGGGCCCTCCTGAGCCTCCTCTTCTCAAAACTAAACCCCCCCAGCTCCCTCAGCCACTCCTCATCAGACATGTTTTCTAGTGCCTTCACAAGCCATGTTGTCCTCTGGGCACACTCCAGCACCTCAGTGTCCTTTGAAAGTGAGAGGCCCAAAGCTGAACGCAGCACTCGAGGTGTGGCCTCACCAGTGCCGAGTACAGGGGGGACAATCACTGCCCTGGTCCTGCTGGCCACGCTATTCCTGATATTCCTGGTACAGGAATGCTCCAGATCACCGGAGAGAACACCCCTGCCCGTGGGCAGAGTTCCCAGTTTGGGTGGGAGATGCCAGGCAGTGCCGTCTGACGGCTCCCATGGCAGCGGTGTTATTTGTTTATCGCACCCACGGAGGCATAAATAGATCAAGTGATTCACCGGGGGATGACTGACAGAGATAGGATTTTAGGTCCCAGATTTTGGGACTCCGCAGCTCCCAGACTGTGCTTGGAGTGCTGTATTGGCTGGTCTCTGACTGCAAAAATGACTTTTAGTTCTAACAAGGTCTCCAGATAAATCAATATCAGAAATCCTGTTCTTTTTAGCAATAATAGAGCTTAGAAGGCATCTTGCACTTGCTAAGAGAGATTGATTTTCCTAGGATTTGGAACAGTGAATTCCATTCTGGATCACGTGTTCTGTTGAGGAACAGTGTGAGCTGTTCTAGACATTCAGGTTAAATTTCAAAGTACTGAGATTGAAAAGTTTCAGAGTTGCTTCACGTCCCTCATTTTTCATAGCACCATAGAATTGTTTAGGTTGGAAAAGGTCCCAAAGGTCATCAGCTCCAACCATTAACCCAGCACTGCCAAGGCCACCTCTAAGCCATGTCCCCACGTGCCACATCTGCACCTCTTTCAGATCCCTGCTGGGAGGGTGACTCCACCACTGCCCCGGGCAGCCTGTGCCAGTGACCACACTCTCACCGAACAAACATTTCCTAATATCCAACCTAAACCTCCTCTGGCACAATTTCTATCAAACAATTCAAATGTGGGGAAATCATTGTTTTTCATTAAGTAATATTCCCTGTACAGGGAGCTGAGGAGTCCAATGGCCCGGCAGCAGCCCGGGAACAAAGAAATGAGTGTTTTAAAAAGTGCAAAAGCTTGAGAAGTGATGGAACTCTTACGTGTGGTGATTGCATTCAGTTCCACTGGAGAGCAGCAGAGGTTTGCACTGTATTTTCTCTCATTTGGGCTGGTTTTAAGACAGGAACTGTGCTTTAAATGCATGTGCTGTGATGTCTTTTTATGTACTCAGCTAGTGAGTCTGCGCAGGAATGACAAAGAAAAAAATACTTCAGCCCCATATTTTTGATTTTTTCTGAGTTTTGTTTAGACATCATCCTCCTAAGCTAATAATTTAACATGCTGCAGCCTGTTAAAATACAAATTTCTTTATAAACACAGCAAAAGAAAAGCTCTTTTTCTTTTAATTCTGACCAAAAATTTACATCATTTTAGCTAAAAAATAATTTCAAAAAGACAATGTCTACTTTCATACATCTCCTCGAGTGAAACTTTCATGTAAATTATCGGAAAAGATTTCTATGAAGATATTACTCTTTCCCTATTTCTCTTCAGCAGTTGTCCACTGAGAAAAACTGCAACTCCTCCGTGTTTGCCTGCTGTTTGCCAGAGATTAAAGCTTCACCAGCTGCAGGAGTGCTGGGGGAAGCCGTCTGTCGAGATTTCTCCCTCTCTCTGGCTCATACATAGTTCCCGTTCACCTCGGTTTTTGTGTTGTGGGAGGCACTGAGAGCCTTTGAGGGAGTGTTTTTTTTTCTTTCCTGAGCCTGAATAAATCTTGCAGGAAGGCTGCAAACAGCCCAGGTGGAGAGGGAACTCCACCCTGCACCCGGGCAGGCCACAGCTAATTGCCATGAACTCTTGACCCGGACCTCACCAGTTGTTCGTGTGTAACTCTGCACAAGGTGAGGACAGCTCTAAACAACTGCAGATTATTGTGAGGATAAAAGCACCAATCCCCTTGAATCTTGCAGAGATCCTTTTGTCTGTGCAGGGTTTATAGTCACTGACATCCTGCTTGGCAAAAGGCACAAATACATTATCTCAAAGACGTATGTTCTGACAGACGGCAGAAGTGGGTCAAGGTGTCTGCTGACAGCTCTTAGCAAAGGGGGTCTCTGAGGACATGCTATTTTTATCCTGTCTCTATCAGCAAAATGTATAGATGTGGTTTTCTTTCCCAGACAGAGCAGGTGCATCACTGAACAGGCTGCTGCTGCCACTACAGTTGCAGTCAGACTGACGAGTACAGGTAAAGGGGCCATTTGGTTTTTTTTCTAGTCATATGGGAGTTCTCTAGCGTGGGATAGTGAATTATTTAAAAAGATGAAGAGCAGAAAAATTACCTAGGAGTTTAAGGGGTGTAAAAATGTATCTTATTGACAGTCTTACCACAGTGATCACGTTTCATGATGTGCACCTCGCAGTCAGTGTGAGATCAGAAACTCTGGGATGAATTAAAAATTGAAGGAGGTGTGGAACGATATTCTAGATTCTTTCCAGGAGATTAAGGGACCTTGATGACCTGTCAATTTAGCAAATGAATCAAGCATACGAAACAGCACAAAGAAACCTGCTAGAACTGTTTTTGTAGCTTGAAAATGGTGGCTGTATGTGGTAACTAGCAGAGTAAAATGCCATCACATTCTTGGGGACAGAACTGACTGACGAAGAAATTAGTTTTCTGGATAATAAGAAAAATCACATTACCTATCCCCAGAAATAACAGTTAATTTGAAAGTAAATCGATTTGCAATTTATCAGGGAAGAAAATAAGCCCTTGAATAAGTCAGGGTGAGAAAAGCTTAACTGGGATTTCACACAGAGGAAGAAATTTTGATAAAAGCTTCATTCTGTGGTGCTTTACACCTTAAAGTGCAACAGAAATCAAGGTAAAGACTGATGAATGATAGCAGCATTCAGCTAAATGAAGAGTACTAAAGCCTAGAGCAACAAAACATGTCAGACTGAGGAGTCTGATTATAAGGACCAAGAGTAGCACAGCACAGAATGAGAACCCCCCAAATGTTCTGAGTGGTACAGACAGAGGCTGTGAGCTGAGATCATTGTACAGATGGGACCAAACCACCCAAGCTAGGAATTATGTTTAAATGCTACTGAAGTCTGGAGACATTTACGGTCAATCTTTTGCTCCAGGCCTGTTTTAAAAAAATCTCTGCTGGTTTTAAGTAATGTGTAAATGGTTTGAGCTCGGCAACTGCACTTAGTTTACTCACTGAGGACTTTGAAGGTGTTTACTTCTCTCCCATGATCAGCCTGTTTTTAGGAAATTATTTGTCTGGACTCTCTACTTCTTCACATTTTAGATAAACATGTAAATTTTAATGCAATTTTGTGATCATGGTAGAACTTTGAACCAGCAATAAAGCTGCTCATTTACACAGTAAAAATAACAGGGAAGCCTAAGTTCTGTGGTGTTTCATGTACCACGTGATGCACAACTTGCTCTGTTAATCATGGATTAATCTCAAAAGTGACAAAGATGACCCTTATTTAATGAGGTTAAAAGACTTGGCGAAGATCACAGAGCAGACCTATGGTAAAGCTGGAAATGGTGCTTGCCCACCTTAGGGCAAGTCCTAAGCTTTAATCATTAAATGACGTAGATTTAACAAGGCTGTAAATAGATGTCCTATTGCTGCTTTTAAGTTGATATTTTTCTAAACATCCTGTTTCTAGAGACCTTTTTTCTATGTTTAAGTATTATTTTGCCATGGTGAGGATTACAGCATTAGAGTTTGTTTTAGTAGTATAAAACATCTCAAATAAATGTGTATTGAAGCAGCGGAATATAGTGGATTGACATCGTCAAGAGAATACTCAGAAGTTCTAAGTCCAAAATAACTCCAGGGGAACTTGCTAAAATGTACAATGCTGTATTTTTTTTTAACAATATTTATGGAAAAATGAGTCCACCATAGTATGATCATATCTGGAAAAAAGACCCCTGAATCCTAGTAAACAGGTTTCTTGACCAGATGCTTAGAGTTCAGAGCTGTATTCTCCCACCAGAACTAAAAGTAACACATGGATTTGTGATGGAATGTGGCAAAGAAAAGGGATCCTGAATAAGGAAATCCATGCTATCAAAAAGCTCAACTTCTCCCTGTTAAACAGCAGCAAAGTCCTGCCCAGAGGGAAGTGAAATTTTACTTTCAAGAAGAGCCAGGGAGTGGAGCCCGGGAAGTTCATCCCAGTTTGGAAATAAAAGCAGGAGAAGCATGGATTTCCGTCCAGATGCTTTATCTTCAATTCTCTCAAAGGCAGTAAAACGCTCAAGGGAAAGCAGTTCAGTGGCAAACTGATGAAGGGGCTTTTGACTCAGAGAGCTAATATAGTACCAAATACAATAATATTCAATATAGTGATATATTATAACCAGCAAAACAACAACAACGACAATTAATGGCCTTCTTTAAAGCAGAAACTTAGAGCAGAACAGTATGATGAGATTTTTATTAAGGTAATATTATATGCCTTTCGTTATATAAAAAACGGGATCCAAAGGATGGGATGAAAAGCTGGAAGGGCTCAGCCTGACCTCCCCGGCTTAAGGAAAAGAGACACCCGGCGGGTGTCGGTGTGACCCGGCCGGGGCGGGCAGGGAACAGGAGACCCCAAAAGCCCTCGGTGGGTGCGGGGGGGGCCCGACGCGGGTGGGGGGCTATGGGGGGGGGGGGAGCAGCGTCCTCTGCAGGCGGGAGGCCGCGCTGTCCCCATGGCAACCGCGGGGGCGGGGGGGCTCAGCGCTAAGCCGGGCCGGTCCCCGCGCAGACAGAGCGGTGGCAAAGCCACCAGCGGGTGACACGGGCTGCCGGAGCCGCCGGGACCGCCAGCGGGTGAGACGGGGAGGGGGGCAGCGGGAGGGTGTCCCCGGCCCCCGGGCAGAGCCCCCGGCCCCCCATCCCCGCAGAGCTTCCCCGCAGCCCCCGCGCGGGTCCCGCGCTCCTCACCTGCCCAGGTGTGCGGGGCGCGGAGCCCTCCGGCCGCGCTGGGGTCTCCAGACGAAAACTCTGCGCGTGTGGATTTATTTATTGCACGGCGCTGGGAGGTGGATCCGTGACGGGCTTTGCCTTCCATTCCGTTCAGAGCTTTACTGATTTTAGTGTTCGCGAATTGTTTCTGTACTCGGAAAACTGCTTTAAACTCGCTCCCGCAGCGCTTGTGAAAACCCGTGTGCAGTGACCACCGACCCTCAGATGCAGCCGATGTTACAGGAGATACAGGGCTGGGATTGCCCATCCTGGGATAACGACTTTCCTTCCCTCTCTCCCTCCTCAGGACGATGGCTTCCATCGAGGAGCGCACCTTCATCGCCATCAAGCCCGACGGCGTCCAGAGGGGGCTGGTCGGGGAGATCATCAAGCGCTTCGAGCAGAAAGGATTCAAACTGGTGGCCATGAAATTAATACATGTAAGCTCTCCTTAACTGGTATGTCTCCCCTTTCTTTCATACCACCTGTAGCCTTGAAATAGAGCAGCGTGCTGGACCAGCAAATGTAGTCTGCAGAATATTTAAACCTGAAATTTTGAGAAGTCTTATTTTGGGTGTTTTTGGAAAAGTTCCAGTTCCCAGCTCTGGCTAAATGCTTTAGGCATGCTAAGCATGCTAATTTTAGTAACCTGATGTCCTTAGTCCGAAGAGAATATTTCAGGTGCATCCCATGCCTAATAAATATCTCTGAACATCTTCCACAAATCCCAGGTCACATAAACCATCTGTACTGGTTACAGACACTTTTCTAAGCTCAGTTGTGGTTAAAGCAAACAGTTCAAATTCATATGGACCAGAAGTGCTCCTAGGAAGATGCTAGAAATTCTGAATTTTGAAGTGCGTGCAAGTTTCCGGATTACCAGTGCTCTGAGCTTAATCTCTGTGATTTCACTATGCTCTTAAGTTCTTACAGTGAGCTTTTTTTGTTTGTCTGGCTGGTTTTGAACACAGGCCTCTGAAGACCTTCTGAGAGAACACTACATTGACCTCAAGGACCGGCCCTTCTACGATGGGCTGGTGCAGTACATGCACTCGGGACCTGTTGTGGCCATGGTGAGTTCCTGACAGTGAAGCTCAGCTCAGAAAAACACTGCTTGTCTTACCTGCAATGAGATTGTGTTACCTATTGAATTCTAGTTTACTTTTAAAAGGACCTAAAAACCCAGATTCAAATACTATAATTAAGATGTGCTGTTAACACTTTTTTTTTTTTAATCTTTTCTCATAATCTTTCTCTCATTCCAGTAAATATATTGAGGAAGAGGGATAAAAGGGGAACCAAAGATGGACCTTGAAAAACAGTAAACCTGCACAAAAGCCCCCTCAATACAAAATGCCATGTATTAGGCAAGCTGAAAAAGGATGGTGAAATGTTTTTATTATATTCCTAAGTTAGAGTAACTTTGAAATTTTTTTTCGATCTAATTTCATTGGAAGGGACTTCCTCCTTTTCTTCTTGATAGTGTATTTGAAAAATAGGTGAGGTTTGGCTCTTCCATGAGTAAAGATGTTTAAAGTATTGAGATTTAAAATGGTTCTCTCCCCATTCTGGGTAAGAAGGGGGATTGTGCAGAAGAAGAGAACATCAGCAGATGTTCATGAATCTGACAGAAAAATTAGGGATAAAATAAGTCTCACTAAAACAAATATTCAGATGGTGACTTGTGCCATGATGGGCAGCCCTGTGTCCTTGTGGAAATTGTCTGTTGCTAAGATTTAATAATCTCAATGGATTTTTTTTTTCCTTCTAAGGTGTGGGAAGGTCTTAACGTGATTAAGACTGGAAGGGTGATGCTGGGAGAAACTAATCCATTTGATTCCAAGCCTGGCACTATCCGTGGTGACTTCTGTGTTCAAGTGGGAAGGTATGTTCTAAAACTCTTGATATCATCCAAAGACACTAAATATCAAGTGTTATATCATGATATATGGAGGAACTGTGCTCCATCCTTCTCTATCTTACTCATGGAGCTGCCATTCCCTGGGCTCAAGTAATTTTGTGCTCTAAGGATGGAAATTGAGTTGTGGTTGTCCCCATTTTGACAAAAATGAGGAGCAAAGCTGGGACTGCCTGTGCTGTGCCTGCTCCTGCTTTACAGATGCTTAAAGCTCCTCTCCATAATGGAAACCACTTCAAAACAAGAGCCTTGCTTTGTTTCGAGTTTGAGGATTCTCTTACTCTTCTATCCACCTTTTTGTTTTCCTAGGAACATCATTCATGGAAGTGATTCTGTGGAAAGTGCTGAGACAGAGATCAATTTATGGTTCACTCCCGAAGAACTGGTTGATTACCGAAGCTGTGCTCATGAGTGGATCTATGACTAACACTGAGCCTGCATCTTCTGATATCCCTACTGCCCGGGAGCAGCTGCCAGCCTCTAGCTATTCCAAAGCCCTGGTAGAAACCTCAGGAATCTGTGAGATTGCTCTGTTGTGAACGTTAAATAGAGCCAGTGTTTGCTGCTGCTTTGATTTAAAGGCTGTCCAGTCATAGATGGAATTGTACTTTTAAAAAGCTGCTTCTGGGGTTGAGAGATATGAGATCAAGACACAGAGCATATTTTCCTGGAACACTTTATAGTCATAGAGAGTATTTTGGTAAATAGAAAAAAAAATTTTGGTCAAAAAATATCCAATAATTCCGTGTGCAAATGGCTTGGTGTTAGAAGTTAACTTTGTTCCAACGTTAAAGGACAACTGGTGGTTTGTGAGTATGTTGCTAAGATGTCCAAATGCTGAGGACTGAATTTGATATCAAGTGTGCCCCATGCCCAAAACAGCTACAGAAAAAAAGCCCATTTCCCCCCCCAAAATGCTCTGTGCCCGTACACAGAGCTCAACTCTGATTAACATGACAACTGTCCTCCACGCTAACACTGTTTTAACTTGCTTTTTTCCCCCCACATGGGATTTATTTAGCATTTTAAGGAAAGATTAACCGGTCAGGCTTTATGAAATGCCCTTTTATGTGAAAAGAAGATTAATGTGAGGATGGATGAGGGAGATCTACCTTCAGCCACTTCACAGCAGCAGCCCTCTGGCATTGCACAGAGCAATAAGTGATGTTTGCTTTGCTGGCTGAACAGCTGATAATTTAGGGTTTGATAATTCAGGTTTGTTCTCATTTGTGTCCTTTCCATAGTAGTTGGAACTACAAAGCAAACTGTCCTTGGATGAAGTGTTTTAGAAGTGTTTTGTATTAATTTAATGATGTAAAGAAGTACAGTCATAATAATGCTGAAGGTATTTCAGTAGAGCCCTCTGCTTCTATCAGAGAGAAACATCAGCCTCTTGCAGAACTTCTAGCAGCAAAAGTTGTACTGGATGAGGAACAAGTTGGGATTGATATTATGTATTTATTTACCTGCAACATTATATTCACTAAGAGCAAGTGTTTCATGGAATTAGTTGTTTGATTCCCATGATTTTTTTCCCTGTAGTGAGACTCAAATAATGAACTGTGCAATGTATGTTGAACTGAATGCTTATGATACTTTATAGAGATATTGAACTCCTAAAAAAGAGATGGTACAAAATGAAACATTTGCTATTTCTTAAGTGAAATAAAAGGATATTTTAATTATATTGTCTTATATCAATGAGTATGTGGAGATGGAACAAATTTCCTAAGCATGTAGGTGAGGCTGTGAGTTCCTCTTCTGAAATTATTCACTGTTACAGAAGGTAAATACTGAAGTTAAATGTTGGAGGAAAGGGAGTACGTGACAAACCTGGGCATGAGATGAGTAATCTCCAGTTCCATTTTTGCTTGAAAGGTTACTTGAGATTTCTTTTTCTTGATTTGATTACTACAAAATGGAGAAACGTGGGTTATCTGGGGATGTGGGGGTTGTCAGAAAGCTGCTGATTAGTATTTTTAATGTGATGAGACTGGGAGGAGGTGGAGGACAGCAACATTCCTGCATGGCTGAGGTGCCCGAGCAGGTCCAGTGTCAGTGTCCCATCAATAAGAGACTGCACAAGGACTGCAAAGGGCTTTTCATTAATATCCCCTCTGCAGTGACTGTGTATGATTATATCTCGCTCAGGAAGAGAAAAGGTGTTTTGTAAACTAGTAAAGGGCAACTTATCATAATGTTTAATAACAAAAAGTAACAACCCTTCCTGCTTCTTGCTAGGACACAGTACTGGGACCGTGTCGTTTTATACCTGTGTTTTTCAGCTTCATCTTCCTGGATCCCAGCAAAATCACCGATAACTTCCCTGGGTTACAGATCCCACACCACTTTCCTGTGAGAAATATGCTTTCAAGGCGTGCTGGGCTGGCTGCACCATCCGCCGCCAGACCGCGGGAACACCTGAAAACGGCAGCGCCAGCACCAATAAGTAAAAAAAAGATTTAGTTAAACATCCGCAATCGCTTCAGTGTGCCAGAGCCTTAAAGCCCCCGCTGCTGCAGCTGTAAACTAATAACCCTCGGGCGGCTTTCGAGGAGGCGAAGGCGACAGGTGCGGTGGGGACAGCCCGGCCAAGGGACAGCCCGGCCAAGGGACAGCCCGGCCAAGGGACAGCCCGGCCAAGAGCCCCCCCGGCTCGGCGGCGGCCGAGGGAGCGCAGCGTTGGGGCACAGCACCAGCGGCACCGGGAGCCACCGTCCTGTCCCATCCCGTCCCATCCCGTCCCGTCCCGGTCCGCGCTGGCGGCCGCGGGCGAGCGCGCTCCCGGACGCGCTCCCGGGCGCGCTCCCAAGCGCTCCCCGCGCCCCGCCGGGCCCGCCCCGAAGCGCCGCCGCTCTCCCGGCGGCTCCTCCTCTGCGCGGGGCGGGGGATCCGCCGCCCTCCCTCCTTCTCCTCCTCCTCCTTCTCCTCCTCTTCCTTGGGCGGCAGCGGCTGCGGGAGCTGCGGAGAGGTGAGGCCGGGCCGGGCCGGGCCCCGCGCTCGGGGAGCCCGCGGGGGGCGGGCGGAGGGGCCGCCCGGGTGCGGGCGCGGCGGAGGGCGGCGGTGCGGTGGGTCGATGCCGGGGCCGGGGGGACACAGCGGGGCCGGGGGGGCTCATCCATCGCGGTGCCACGTGGGCGCGGCGGGCGGGGCGGCGCGGCCATGGCGGGCGACCTTGAGGCCGATGGTCGCCCCGCTCCGCCCGCAGGGCCATGGCTGGGAACGCCGAGCGCACCTTCATCGCCATCAAGCCCGACGGCGTCCAGCGGGGGCTGGTCGGGGAGATCATCAAGCGCTTCGAGCAGAAAGGGTTCCGGCTCGTGGCCATGAAGTTCGTGCACGTGAGTCCCCGCATTCCCCCCAAACGCCTTCCCTTGCCTGCCAGAGAGGGGCTTGGGCACGCACAGGTCATCTTGGGCACACACAGATAACCTTCCTTTGCGGCTTTTTCCGCGTCAGAATGGGAATCTGATAGCGGACGTGCATCAGGCTCCTTTTCCTGCCCAGCACCGGGTCTTCCCCCTGTCCAAAGGAAGCACGTTTTGCCCAAATGGTTCGGTGCAGCCCGACTGGGAGCTGAACCGACCTTGACTGAAAGGTTGTGTTGGGTAACAGCACCCAGGCAGCCCGTGCTCTGCTTATCGCTGAGGGTCACTGCAATGCAAAGAAATAATATTGACAGCTCGCAACACTGACACTGCCACAGAGGACAAATGGGCCGTGCACTCCTTTAATTTTACATTAGGAGCTTGCATTGATACCCACAACAGCACTGCAGGGCTGTTGATAACATTAATGACTGGTGAGTCCAGTCACTAGTGCCATAGCCTTGCAGCAGCAACACCTCTTGTGATATGACATTCAAAAGCTGATATTTGATGTTACATCTGCCCTTTTAAAGGCCTCTGAAGACCTTCTCAAACAACATTACATTGACCTGAAAGACCGCCCCTTCTTCCCTGGTTTGGTTAAATACATGAACTCTGGACCTATTGTGGCCATGGTAAGTGGCTTGATTTTAGTTAAAGATGACTTGCTTGAATAAATTTGTCTTGGTTTGTAAATTATTTAAAATAGTCAGAGATACTGTTACAGAAACAGTTTTTCAAACTACCCAGTTCAGATAGCGGCAAAAGAAAACAAAAAAATTAAAATTAAGACAGTCAAGAAATTACTATATATTACTAAGAAGGAAAGTGCATGTATAAAACATGTATTAAAATGCTTAACACGTATTAAGCAAAATTCCTGAGAGCAAATCTTCTGCACCAAAAATCTTCTGTATTAGGCAAAAAAGGGTGAGGCTCTCTGACACAGAAACCCATTTTCTGTGTCATTCTTTCTTGCACTCCCCTCAAAACAATGTACTTGGTCCAGTAGCATCTCCTGACTCTGTACCTAACTAGGAGTGCCTGCAGCTCATCAGGGTGTCCTTATCCTACCCAAACAGAAAGGTTTTGGAGTTGGCCTTATGCATTATTTAAGTCTGAGGCTTGGAAAAGTATCTCCTTCACCGGAGTAACAATGTTGATGGTCCTTTTTACAAACACTTCCAATTCATATGTTTTTTCCCTAGTCACTCCTACAGGCCTAAGAGAGAGGATCTAGGCAAGGTTAATTTTTTTTAGTGGTAGAGGCCCTGTTTCTTTGGAAAGTATGTTATTAGCAAAGATTAATCTTTGGTATTTTGTATGAGCATGGATTAACAGAAGTGGTTTTGTCTTTTTGCCTTAAGGTATGGGAAGGACTCAATGTGGTTAAAACTGGGAGAGTAATGCTGGGGGAAACCAACCCTGCAGACTCGAAGCCTGGTACCATCCGTGGTGACTTCTGCATTCAAGTGGGAAGGTTTGTACTCAGTTCATTAATTGAGATCAAAACCAACTACTACTCCATGTTTAACAGCCAACATAAAATCTGATGGTAGTCTTTTATATCTGGAAAGCCAGAATTAGTGGTGGATACCCTCATCTGATGGTATTTCATTTGCAGGTCACAATCCATAACTGCTACTTAAGAAAATGGTACAAAAGTGACTCTGTCTGAAATCCAGCTCCTCCTCAGAGCAGCACGTAAGCTCAGGCAGGGGCTGGTGTAGAACAGTAGCTCTCATGACCCTGCTAGGCCTAATTAGGTCTCAGAGTGAAGCTGGTGTAACACTGGCCTGGAAATAAAAGTAATAGTCTCGCAGCTCTAGATGCTTCATCCAAGTTTCTGCATGTGGAGAATGATGAGGTCGCTGAAAGTGTATTTTTTATAGAGAACAATGTTTGTCTCCTTCCACAGGAACATCATCCACGGCAGCGACTCCGTGGAGAGCGCGCAGAAGGAGATCAACCTGTGGTTCAAACCCGCAGAGCTCATCGACTTCAAGCCTTGTGCACACGACTGGATCTATGAGTGATGAGTTTCCACAAGGATTTGTGCCTTCTAATGCACCATCTCATTCCAGCTGCTGACCTGGGAGCAACCACGGTTATCTTAGTGCTCAAAGTGACTGTCAAATAAATGGGTGTGAACTAACTCCTTGTGGTGCTTTCACTTCCAACAGACCCCGTGTTCAAACAGCCATGCAAGTAACTTTAGACATGCAGTATTTCCCTCCTGTAGAAGGAACAGTTAACAAGAAATGCCGTGCACTGGCACATCAGAATAAAAATGCAGGGAGTTGTGTCCCTTGCACAGTTGCTTTGAAAGCTCCTGAAATCATGGCAGTGGCAAAGCCAGTTTGCAGAGAGCTGACAGGAGGCTGGAGCTGCTTCCAGCACAGCCGAACTGAGCTAGGGGAAAAAAACGGGATACTACACAATTTCCTTCCTTACACAACTGTTAATACCAAATGAAATGAGACCAAGTGCAAAGCTTGCTCTCTATTAAATGCTTATGTAATGCCACCATCTCATATTAAAACCCTTAGCTTGTGCTCAGCATCTTACATGGTTCAATTGTGGTCAGACCAACATACCCAGTTACTTAAAATATCTTTTACAAATCATATTTTTTTAATCTGCATTCTCGAGAGAAGCTGGAGTGCATTTATGTATATGCCAAATAGTGCCTTTTAAACAAAACAATCACTATTCAGAAAAGGACTTTTTTATCATTTTTATTTTGTGTAAAAAAGGCAAATTTAGTGAATTATTTTCATCTTGTACACAAAGTTATAATTTTAATGCTTTTCACATCCATGCTGAAAATCTGCAGTCTCGTAAAAATGAAAGTAACATTAATTTCTCCAAAAGCATTTTCTTCACTGAGTTATGTACATTGCATGAGAAAGCTTTAAATACTCTCTCATTGACCACACAAATTACCAAGAAAATAAAAAGATTAAATTTGTACAGATATTGATCTATATATCAAATACATACAGAAATGATGTAAAAACCCCATTTGTTTAATCTTGATTCCCGCCCCAACATTTTCCCAGGGGCCAAAGCTGATGCCTTTTTTGTATAAATGGCTGTGGCTTTTCGTTTTAAATATGAAAAAAATCAAAAGGAAGAAAAAATTCAGCTGAAATCACAGTTTTTTAAAATCCCTTCCCAATAAAGGATTGTTACCAAATATATTAGCACCATCGTACAAATATTGACGGGAGGGTATTCACATCACATAAAACAACAATAAAAAAACCAAACAAACACTGAAACCCGTGTTAGTATCCGTAGAACAAGGAATCAATAACTGCTGTAGCTTTCCTCAGACGCAGCAAGGAACAGGTTAGAGAGTTGTGTGTAAAATAACATAAAAATCAAAGACCAGCAGAGAGATTTTGAGCAATTAAAAAGGGGCAGCGGCCAAGTAAAGGGACAGGACTTGTGCCACCTCATGGTCATAAAAACCTGCTGTGCCAAATGCCAAAACCAGTCCGACCCCACTGAAGGTTTCAGGTGTCCAACACTTGCTGCTCTCTTAGCCAAGCACCACAGCTTAAAGCCAAGACAACAGTGCCCAGAGCCACGGGAATGCTTTGCAAACCCAGGGAGCTGCCACACGGACACCCCTGGCACGCTGGCACTGCCGAGACCCCTCCAGCCCTGGCAGAACTCCACTCGGGTCTTCCTTGAGCCTCCCCTGAACAAGGGACTTCAGCAGCTCCTTGTGTGGTTTGCTTAGGACAGATGTCACTGTACTCGATAATTACACAATTCAGGCATATTTTGAGTTCAGAAACACAAAAGACATTTCACCAACTCCTGAAGTCACACAGGTACCCAAGAACACACGTCGCCTCACAGACTTTAGTGTTTGATGAATAAAAGAATATTATAAAGACTGACAGACTTCAAAACAGATTCTTAACATTTCTTCAACACAGGAAGTGTTAAGGACTAATTTTCCCTCTTGACATTTGACGACTGTAACTCCGAAATCAGGGATGAGCCTGGGCAATACTCAGGAACCCAAGGTTTAGTGACCTGGCAATACACCTCACTCACTCCAGCCTGACCTTCCACATTATGAAACAAATTAATGCAATAGTTTTTCTACTGAAGTCAGAAGCTGCTGGTGAGAGAAGAAAGCAAGACTTGTGAGAACCTTGTTCCAGCTGACTGGGACAATCTGCAAGTTGCTGCATTAAAAAAAAAAAAAATGAATAAATCAATAGTGCTTTACTTACCAAACCAAATCAATGCTTGCAGAGCTGGATTAATTTGAGAACATGGAGGGGGGGTGGGGTGGGGAACCAAACCATAACCAAGGCTCAAAGTGTCATTACAATGGTCTCTAATCCTACTTCTCCAATCCAGGCTATTCAAAGGAAACATCACAGGCAGGTCAGAATCTGAAATAAGGTATTTGAAGTCTACCAGGCCCAACAAAGTCCTTTTTATGGCTATTTTAGAGAGCTATAATGTCTTTACCACCTGAAGTTATAGACACTTCTAATCTGATTACCAGATCCTGTCAGTAGAAGAAGCTGTTGTTAAAAAGGGGTCGCTATTTAAGAAATTTTACCAGTAAGGGAGAAAAGAATTCCAGACATTCCTACACTATACAGGACATGTTTTACTTCCAGTAGTAAATACAAAACTTTACATAATTAACCCCTCTTGCATAGAATGAGGTAAACCTGTGCATATCACCAATACTATGTACCCAAAGTTAGAGCAATATTTTAGAAAATAATCAAATTGCTGGTTTTCAACTTTCTATGCACTTTTTTTTTTTTTTAAGCTCAAACAACAATATACAAAAATGGTCTCCTGGGGCTCTGTGGGTTGATATCCTTAAAGCATTTCTTAGGCTGTAGGAACACAGATGTTAATAACTTTGATGGATTTTTTTTTTTTAAGCCCTAATTTATGGTCTAGAGTCAGATATCATTGTACTGCTCTGAAGGGGACCTGCGAAGACCCAGAAGCACTTATAGAACATATGCAGTTAATTCCTGAGAGTTTAGTTAATGAACCTTACTGGTAAAAGCTAAAGCTCTTGATGCACATTTTCCTAGTCACAGCTCTGCAGGGCTGTTTAACCACTTCACTCATCAACTCCACGAATGAGGTCATTTACAAAAATGTTGAAAGGTTAAAAATATGGAAAGAAAATCCAAATTATTAAGAGCTCCTGCAAAAACACCTTGTGTTTTACTGGTCATCGTTTTCACCCCTTTATGTGACTTTTACCTCGTAAAAGTCAGGACAGTGAACACGTGGGGCTTGTGGAATACTTGATGTGAGACAAGAATTCCAGGCAATAAGCAAATCCAGTTTATGAATTATATACTGAAAAAGATACGATTTTATACTGTTCTCAAGTCTCAACTTCCACATTACACTACTGCAGCAAGACATGAATATTGCAGGCTATGCAGGGCTGAAGTAATTTTTTAATCCACAATACATGGCTCTTTTCAGCTCACCTGAAACCACGTGGAACATCAGCTCTGAATGTCCACAGATAAATATTCAAGATGGTAAGGATACATCTAGGGCTTTCTGAATGGAAAAAGATAGTCAGAAGAATACTCACAAGCTCCTTACCACCACCAAGGGAGTCCTTAGTTACTGTCCATTTAAGCTGCTTCTTCAGTCGAAATTCAGAGCTAAAACTAATCTTCCAAATGAGGGAATTTTCTAAAGTTCCAGTTTGGCATAGGGCTCTGTAAACATGTGCTGATGCATTCCAAGACTACAGACATTCATGTACAGACAAGAGTTTTGCAGACCCAATCCAGTGCCCACTGCAGTCGACGACAAGGCTACTGATATTAATGGGCACTGAATCAGACCCTAAGGAACATTAAAAAACAAAACCTTATATAAAAAAAAGGTATTTTAAACTAAACAAAAACATCTTGAAAAGTTAAAATCCTCCTCAGGTGATGGCTCCGTTGCACTTGGGGCTACTCACTGAGTAGAGCTTTACAGGACTATCTTCCACATACAATTTATGCCTCTAAATTAGGCCTTAAACGCCTTATTTTCACAATGAAAAACAGAGGCGTGACCAGTGCAGTTCACAAGAGTCTTAAAAGTCTCCCAACTTGTACCAAAAAGGTTCATTTGTTATGACAGTTCATTTGTATTTGCAACTATATCTTCCTCCAACCACTTCCCACAACCATGCTAATTAAACTTTAATCTTACCAAAAAATTAGAATTTCAGTTCTTGTTAACAATGCACAATAAATCTGAACTTGAAAATATTACAAAATTCTTTCAAAAGCTTCAAATACAACACAAAAGTGTCCATTTTTTTTGTTTTTAATAAATTGAAAAATCTTTTTCACTAAAATAGTTTCCCCACCCTTCCAAAAAATTCTGAACTGAGTCTAACTCATCTACAGTCAGCAAAGTGCCCCAGGCACAGTCACCCCAACTGCACCATCCAAGTGGGAACAACATCAGTCAGTCTTGGAGAAAGGCTCTTTTCCTATCACCAATCCTCTGCCTCTCACTCTTCTGAGCTGCCTCATGGTTCCTGTTTGATGTAGTAGCTGGCAGATCCGTTGCTTTCCTGGTCGGACGCTCCCTGAAGGAAGCTGTACTCTTCTCCATCCAGCAACTCCTCCTTCAGCTGCAATGAAGTCACTACAAATAAGAAATTAACATTAAAGATCTGTAAAATGTAAAATGCAACTCTTCCCTAAATGCCCTTAATATTACTGAAATTCGGGACAGACCCTGGATTTCTCATTTTCTTATATTCTGCATTTTAGCAATTCTTTAACACTCAGGATCCCACAGGAAGCAGATCCTTTCTGACCATAAACTGAATTTTAAGTTGTGCCTTAATTTCAATTTACAATACTAGATTATCTACAGGGTTTTCTCAAGAATTTATTATTTTAAACCCCTGGTCTAAGAAGGTAACAACAGGTTAATAGCGATAATGATTGTTGCTCAGAACAACACTTACTTCAATCTTGACTTCCTATTTAGTCTTTATGCAAGTAAAAATGAGATTAACTGTTGGCCATTTCCAACCTACAATTCACATTAAATAGCCCAGTTACTGTAAACAGTCTATGTAAGACAAGAAAAAATATCAGCAAAGATTTCTCAATCCATCATTAAAATTTTAATATCCCAGAAGGTGTTTCATTCAAGCAAAACAATTTTGAGTTTTCATCTTCTCTCTTCTTTCTTTTGTCAAAAGAAAATAGAAATGAGATCTAAGACATAAAAAAAAAGATGTTATGAATAGCAATAATGTTACAATTACTCTTCCAGTTTCATTAATGAATAGTGACAATTACCAAAATATGAGCACAATGAAAAGAACACTGAAAACAAAACATGTAAACTTTCATTAAAGGTGCAGTACCCATGTTAAAGGGTTGATTATACAAAAATAAATGATTCTCTATGACCAAATGAATGAGAAGAGTATTAAAGCTTATAACTACTGAATATAAAGCTTGTACACATTATTAATGTATCTTGAAATGCAGAAATATGCAAAGAAAGTAAAAAACCCAACTCATAAACCTGCTGCTACTGGTAGGCCTGCAATAACTTACAAGCCATTTGATTATTCTTTTATAAATGTTCTATGTCATCTTCTATGTTGAAACAAGCTCTTGTGCTAAATAAAAATAAAATTTGAAAATTAAGGTAGTAAAAGATGCCAAAAGTTGCAGCATAATACAAGATCTCCTCATCTCTTCCTTTAATAGATGCCTCCTCCCACCTACACAGCCCACAATCCCTTCCTTACATTTTTTTCTCCTCAAATACTTTTCCCTGTATTATGCCCAGCTCTGATCAAGATTTCTGATCTGTGGAGGACAACAAAGTGCTGCCTAAATGATAAAATACACAATTGGTTACTTGGATATGCTGCTGACACCTTAAGCAAAAGCTACACAGAACTAAAACTCACCAGGCACATCCTTCTCCTTCTCCCCCCAGCAGGAAGCTTCTGCAGGAACAGGACTTACACATGATTTGGATTGCCTCTGGCTAACTTGAACCTAAGCCCTGACATTCAGATATTTAATGATCCTTTGCTTCATTTGTCCCTGTTACACAGCTTTTAACTACCATCTTCCAGAAGAAAAGCTACACATCAAGTTACTTAAAACAGGAATAAAGAAAGCTAATGGAAGTCACCTGACTGAAGGAGAAGGGATGCAGATGGGCAAGGTACTCCCTTTTTAAATAGTCTCAGTGATTTGCCTGGAGACAACAACAGGCCATGACATGACATTCAAACCCCCCAGATATCAAGGCAGAATGAAGTGACATGGTCCAGAGATCAGGTGAGTCTCTGGCAACAGTCTCCTCCTCTGCCAGGCTGGCTTTAGGCTCTTTTTAAAAGTGAAGCTGTCCAACAGTTGAACTTCAGTGCTTAAAAGATCATTTGAAATGACTGAAAAATGCCAAGCACTGGTGGACGCTCAAGCAGCACCATGACTTGGCTAGAGAGCAAAACCACTTCACACAAACAACATGAAGTGCTGAAACCTTCTGTCTCCTGTGCTTATGACAGTACAAAAGGAGAAAGAACTGGTTTTGAGCCTCACTGAGATCTCCCAAGGACAAGGAGTTTCAGAGCAGATGCCTGTTTTGTTACTGATCTTATATGCTTCCATGCCAAGCCATATAAACACCCCCTGCACTGTGCCTACATCAGTCCTACAGCTACTGGAACATGAGGCAGTGGATGTTGCTGAGGAATATGCATGTCATTAATCAGTTCTGGCCAATCTCAAACATGTTATGAACTTACTAGCTGGTATCAGGGTTATGTTCTCCTCCTCCCTAGACTGAAAAGGTGTGGTCTTGCTGGTTTCAATTTAAGAACAAACACCTTTGGGCAATGACAAGGCTACATCACAACAAAACCGACTTTGTCCAACCTCACCAAAACTCAGAATGTTGAAAAGTTCCCCCCAGATGATCATAGAAAGCACTGAGTGTCAGAAACCAAAGAACACAGGAGCTCCATGGGAACTCTGAGATCTACTGACACAGAAATTCAGACTGGGCATGTCTTTGCACTATACCAATGCAATTCAGGTGTAGATTTGCAATAAGAGAAGAACAATTGTGCAAAAACAAACACTCCAGAACACTCCCAAGCAAGGCTCCTCCTTTGCATCAAAGACTGCTAAAAGAGGCATGTACACACCAGCAGAAAGCTGAAGGGAAACTAAAGGAGTCCTTGAGAAGTGCTGAAAGGTTTGCAGAAGGGAGTAAAGATTTGTCCTGAGGGTCTAAAGGTGGCAGGTGGGTTCCCGTGTCCCAGTCTGTTAATGGATAACACGTGGGCAAGAGAAACCTTTCTGGATGTACTCCACTGGCAATGAAAAGTGCTGACATGGCAGCCTACAGAGACTAAGGCAAGTTTAAGGGAGTAATCAAGCAAATCTGAAGCTAAATCTATCAACCTGGCAACTGTGGGGCAGGGAGAGCATCATCCAGTTTGTCTGACAGATTTTATTGCTGTAACATATTTGGTAGCGACAATTTGTTTACCTGCTACATTATGTTGCCATAGATATTAAGAAAAGGGAAGAGAAAAAACTACTAAATCCTTGCAGTGAACTTCTATAATGGAAGATTGTTTACATTAAACTATCCTTAAAAGAGATCAAAACTTCAAGCTATTTCCCCATTATTACTGAGAAATGAATTTTAGAGTTTTTCCCTGCTCCCTCACACAGATGCACAATTACACAGTTCAAAATATATTTTCCATCTTGGTAACCCACAAAATTTCAAGTAACACTTACATTCTGAAGATATTTTCACAGGTACCTGTCTTTTTCTGATACAAAGGCAAAAATCCTTATTTACTGTCTATAGTCACTTAGTTACTGTGTACTTTCTCTGCAAAAGATAATCCATGTTGATGTCTTGCTTGCATCAAATCTTCCCAAATCCACATTACCATTCAGTTTTACAGAGCGCATTTTTTGCATTTTAAAACTCTGCAGAGCTCCTCTGGGATTCTGTGATTCTCAGCATCCTACAATAATGCAGCCTCCTTCCTATGAAGGAGGAGCTCTGTTCTAAGCCCTTTCCTATGATTAATTCCGTGACATGGTGCATCAGTGAGAATGAGAAGCTCTCTAACAGAGAAAAAAAAAACAAAACAAAACCAACTAAAATTTAAAGGAAAAAAAAATTAGGCAAAAAGAAAGATTTGATGAGTCAGCACACGACAGGCTGCATGGTTTCCCTGTGCAGTAACACATTGCTGTGACCAGTTACCTGTTTGGAGGCTGGGACTGAACTCTTGGCTAGTCCTGGGAGGCTGGAAGGCCTCCGGGGCTGTCTGTGCTGGAAAGGCTCGATATGGAGGAGGAGTCAACTCGTCATCCCCAGAGAAGCTCCTCCGCACCTCACCTGCCATGGGTGGGCTGGACAAACTGACAGGTTTCTTCCCAACTCGTATCTTCCTCTCTAAACATCAAGTCAAACTAAAATAAACGCTTGGGTTAAAGTGCATCAAGTAACTCTGACTGTTCAACTGAGAAATGGCTCTGATTCACGTTCACCCACTCTGGAAAACAAGGGCCTGTACGTGGCACCGTTCAGTCATTATTGGGAATATTGCTCTCAACAGCCACATTTTAGTCCCTGATTCCTAGAGGACTGGTAGGACTTCAAGGGCATTGTTTAACAGCATGACCCACTTATTTCAAACTCTATCAATGACATATAAATGCTGTAAACTGCTTCTGCTGCAGCTACACTGCATGGTCACACCCAATGCTCTGGCTGGGCACTCAAAGACATCTTGGCTCAGTTTGAAACTGCAGCTGTTTCAGTGTCTGTGACTAAAAGACAGAAGGATGGCTCTGGGGAAATAATCCTCTCCAAGTAAAATTTATCACCTCCAAAATCCTAGTGTAAAAATACATACTTCTTAATCCCCTTAAAATGGTGTTCCCCATTTTTACAGTGCCCTACAAACATAAACGAGCATTTAAATGTGTAGCAAAAGTAACTTCTAAAATGCCTTTGAATAATTAAACACTGCATTCGTGAAAAAATGTTGCAAAAGCACTTCCCATACAAATTATTATCACGTTCCTCCTTTATCACTAAGATATTGCCATTCTGTGCCTGAGGCAATTCCTCTATGATATGAGGGATGCAAGCTCTGTAACACAACATCACTGCTTTCAGCTATATCAAAACTATGGCTGCTTATGCTTCAGTCTTGTCAGACAACAAGAAACAAAAGCCTAGCCCTGAAAAGGTAAGTGGATTATATATATGCTAAAGATACCATCATGCTTAAATATTCTTCTTATGAGACAACTTCAGGACGAGCCTTTTAGAGAGCTTGATTAGGCAGAAAGGTGTCTACAGAACCCCAGCTTTTAAAATACCAAGGTCAAATTATCATTTCAGTAACCTTATTCTGATATATGCACTTATGAGAAAGCTGACAATCTGAGGAGATATTGCACCCCTCGTTATTAATTAATTGGCTAAGCAAACACAAGTTACCCTTCAAGAATTCACCTGCATAGCCTTCTGAGCAGCAGGCACAGGGTACAAAACCCTACCCACCAAAATAAACACTACTGGAAACAGAACTGGGAGTGATTCCCAAGTATTCCCAAAAGCATCCACAAAACATTCACAATGCAATCAGTTCCCCTTCCCACTGAACACGTGCTCCTCTCTCTCCATGCTCTCAGTAAGGAGGGGACACTCTGCTGTAAAAATCTGCATCATTATACATACACAGCAGAATGACTCAGTGACATCCTGGACTATTTTGTGAGTACATGAGAAGTGTGTGGAAATAACCCCTCTTTGCTAAAAATAATCTAATTTAGGACATGCACAGTTTCTCGTTAATCATCTGCGGTTACCTGACATGTTACCACGAAAGCACCACTGCTGGGTTATACAGTTTTATGACTGAAATTCTTTACAAAATAACATTCTATTTTTTTTATTTACAAGTGCTGAACAAGAAAAAGCTACAGTAGACAATTTTTTAGTATTATTTCCTGTGACTCAGCACTTTCATTGCCATAACCTACTTAGAAAAACCCCACGCAGGAGGCAGCCAACTCGAACTGCTCATGACCTTGTTCTCTCATCTTCTGATGATTAAGAGGATTTCTTAGTATTGAATAAACAAACTACCAGAAGCTCTCCCTTGCTTCCATAGCCAATATTTTCTTCAGGTTAGTGAGAAATGAAGAACAAATTCCACTAGAATAAATCTCCTTCCTATGGCACTAGAGGAGTTCACTTTCCAGTGCTTGTGTCACACTTACTCTAGGAGATGGGAGGAAACTCTCAGAGGTATTAGGTGGAAGGAGAGGGATGGGGTAAAGAGCAGGATGGTCTAGTAGTATACCTTACTGAACAAAATCTGCTCAGACAGTCCAGAATTATTCAAAAACACATCCTACACAAAGCTAATTAATGACAGAGCCTACCTTAAGGTAACGGCACTCACAGCTTTCCCTGGATATTCTCAAACCAGGAGTTTTTTCAGTACCTGAATTCTATTTAAAAAATACTGCTGCAAGATTCTCAGAAGGATCTGCATTTAACTGTTATTTCTTCCAACAGCGGAAAGGAGAAACAGTGCAATGACTGAGGCACCCACCAAGAGGTTGAAGAACTTCCCAGACACCTGCTTTATCTGTGGCACTCACTGCTCAATGTCCTTTCATGTCCTGAGATCAACAAAGCAAAGGCTGTTTTCCCAATGACTAGTGAAGAAGGTTCCAATTGGCCTTAACAGATCCATTCACAAATTTACCAGGAAGACGAGGCTTTAATTCCTCACATTAGCTCTACATAACAAAAAACCACTCTGGAAACAAGTCTAAATAGATCAAGATAATTTGATTCCAAGGGAATCAGTCTCTGTGGAAAGAACTTGAATACTTCAAATTCTTAAAAATGTCCTTATTATGTTTTACTGTGACAAGAACAGTCACATCCAGCAATGCTGTTCATTGTTTCTGAAAGTAATAATATAAAAGCTTTATTTATATAGATGCTTCATATAAAAACCCTGGTGAATAAGTCACTCTTGTTTCAAAAAGGAACCAGCTGGACAATAATTTAAATTTTTTCTCATTCCCTTAACTTGGTTCTTATGCCTCCACATATGTTACAAAGAGCAGAGGTCAAACTGTGTTGATATCCGAGTACTTTGTACTAGGCAGTACAACTACACAGTCTATTATTTAACCAAAACATTTAAATATTGTAACAGTTGTCCACCTACAAATTATTATTATTATTATTATTATTATTATTATTATTGTTATCATCATCATCATCAACATCTACCCTATCACAAGTTATAAAAATGGTTATTCTCAATGAAAAAGTTCCTTTTATGGCATACTGCACCTTTAAGCATAACACCTATTTAGACACAAACATTTCCAAATAGAACAGGGACTTAGGGAGAGACCACAAACTTTAAAACAACAGGAAAAGTGCAAACACTACTTTGTCACCCACTTTTCTTATGTCCTTTGTACTGTTGCGATTTAGCTTTTTTCTTCTGTTTGGATGAACTTGACTGGCTATCTCTTGATGCTGCAAAAAATTAAGAATTCAAAATTGAGGTTCAGTATTTTGGAAAAAACACTTCAGAATGTGTCAAAGGTGCTACACAGTTACAGAATTTTTTCTTAGTGACTGAACAAAGGCAGAACACCTTTATCGTGGAAACCCATTTGCATAAAACTACTAACACTATTATTACCCTCTCATTAAACAACTAAACCAACTAACAGTTCTTAGAATACAGTTATCAATTATTATCACCTGACCTGAGAGGACAAGTCTTGATGCAGCAAATAAAATACAGCCTTCCCATATAAATGCTTCTGCACATGAACAGAGTACATGGAACTCATGCTGAGTTCCACCAAATTCAGTAGGTAAAGCAGATATATTGGCAGTCTTAAAGCAATATAAATTCTCACTGGTATCATCCAGAACTGACAAGTAACAGGGTTTTTCCCCTGCATCAAACAAACATCTGGCATTGAAAAATGGTAAGTAGCCACAGAAACACTCAGAAGTACTTTGGAAGTCAAGGTGGGACTGATCAGAACTGTGAATTCGAACTTTCAAGCATTAGCAAGAATTTATTCTATTTTTTGTTACGCATGAAGACCTAAACTGCAAAGGACGAGGGTAGAAAAATCAGCATCCATGAAATTCCATTATCCACAAAGCTGGAACTCACACTGTGGTGCTGGAGGCTGGAGCTGGTACCCAGTGAGCTGACACCATCCCACGGGATACAGGTCTGGGGACTCACAATCCACCCACTGGTCATACTCATCTTCCCAGCCATCGAAGTGTATCCTCAGGAGCCGGTGGATAATGCGGGTGACGGTGGCCACACACACCAGGCGAGGCTCCATCAGATCAACAGCCTCCAGTTTCATTCCAACATGAAACCCATGGTTTGGAACTTCCTGGAAAAGCAAACATCAGTGAATAAACACGTTAATTAATAGTTTAAGCACAGGGTCGAAACAAATATTTCAGTCAACTTACTACAGAAAACTCCCAAATATCATTGATGATATTTCAAGTACCGTGCACTAACTTAACATTTTGGAGATATTCAAGCTTCATATACTCAAATGGTTCTTATTTCCAAGAGTCTCTGTGTCTTCTTCAAAATTGTATTTAATGAAATAGGTCCACCCCATGCACAATGCAGAAATTTAAAGAAAATACTTGTTACTAATTACTAATTATACATGGAAATATGTGTAATTTTATTACCTTATTGAAGAGCTTTACGGGTGCTGCTATTGAATCAGTTTCCCTGAGGTAGTCAAACCATTTAAAAGGGAGTTTTGCATAACCTGTGAATTTTAAACAACATCTTCATACATCAACTGCAAACTTCGTGCATAAGAATAACAACAAAAATAGCACATTGGCACTGTGTTATGGCTAAAAAGACAACAAAGAAGTAAAACATTAACATCAGAAACTTCCATTCTCTGAGCTTTGGTCTAAGGGACAAACAGGCACCTGGATGTTGCCCATTTGCAACAAACAAGATGAATGAACTTCTGGGTAATACAGAAGGTATCATTTAATGTTAAGATTAATGATTCATACTGGAAGTTTTTGTTCATGTAGATTCTTGATCTGTACAAATGCCCCATATAAATGCCCCAGAACAGATCACTGAATTAAGCACATCCAGTGTCTTTCCTGTGGGGAAAGAGCTCCACTATTGAATCACTTGAATTATTAGGAACATAATGGTAAGAACAAACATGGATATTTTAAAAGTTAAGTAAGGGTAAAAACAGAATACAGAAAATCAGAGGATTTTTTTTAAAGCTATTATAAAGGGAAGAAAACAATATCTCAAATCTATGTAGCTTCTACTGAACGTGCATAAAACACTCAGGACTATTTTTTACTTTGGGCAACTTCTACAACTGCTTTAGCTCAACAGTTCTCAATTCTAGCTGGAGCAATAGCAGCTTGGAAGGTTTCTCTTAGTAATATGTAGTGATGGACATCCTGAAAAGATGGCAGTGCAGTGGGAATAGTGTGGGAGACGGGGGATCTGTATCTCACCTATGTATGGGCAGAGAGCTCCCACTGAATCCCAGCTCAGCACTGCAGGGCCAGACTCAGCATTCACAGCCCAAAATTCAATCCCCCTCTTGAAAGTGTCTAAGCATCTTAATCTTCCACTGATTTCAGTAAGAGATGAAGATGTTTGGAAGGAATGAGCTTATGAAGTCCAAAGATTTCACAGCAACTTAGTTATCCACAATGCTAAATGCAAATTGGATCAGAGTGTTCACATTGGGTATGGAATATCTGCATGAACAGATGCAGCTGGAGAGCTAACAATTAATAATGGTAATAATGTATCAGTTATGCATGTTAATACTCTTCTTCTCAATGCAACATTCCCCTGCTAGACCAATATATTTGTATTTAAATCCTTTAATTGTTCACCACACGAGACGTGTACACGTGGGCTTTGTCAGAACAGTCAGAATTAAGAAACTGTCCATTTTCCATCCCATAATTTGGACAGCAAAATACCCCTCTCATAAGAGCTAAGGAGCTTTGATCACTTTGATCCTATTTAAATGTTAATGCGTATTATGGTCTGTATTTTACTGCTGTTAATTCCTCTTTCAAATGACTTTTAGATTATTGCACGTGTGATTTATAATCTCCTCTCACTGATGGCATAGGGCTGTTATGAAACACTGCAGAGACAGGGAAAACATACATGTAGATATAGGATAAGGCTGCAGGATACAAGAAACACATAAGTATCATAAATGTGCTAACAACAAAATCCACATACTATTGCTAAGTAATGTCTGAAGAGTGAAGAGGTCAAGTCTCATCACAGAAGGGAAGTTTTTTTGCTGTTCTGTCTCTTCAGTTCCATGTATTTATTTCTAAATTGATTGATATGTGTTGATATAGAAGCATTTGCTTCCCACAAATACTTCTACTGCAAAAGTCCTCTTGCACCACATTTTTTTGGAGGGGTGCTGGTGCCCATGAATTTCTAGGCAATAGATTAAAGTAAATCTGTCCAAATCTGTGCACTTCCCACTTACTCAAAGGTGACAGAGTCATTACTGTACAACAATGAAAGTGATATGAAATTACTTCCTTCATGTTGCATTACATCATCTCTGTAGTTATCACCCAGAAAAATAATTCAATAAATACAAGTAGAAGTCTGCAAGAACGAGAATGATGGGGAGGGGGGAATCCATAGAAAGCAACTGTCATCTGCTGTTACACAGCTGGTTACAATCCTCTTTGTCAATTGTCAGACAAGACAATAAAATGGGAAAAGGAAGGCAAAGTCCTTCCTCCGCAGGCACATGTGCCAGTGGACACACAGCCTTTCCTCACAGAAGGGAGTGCACAGCCCTAATGGCAACTTCCTCAAAGCTCAAGTTTGTGTTTAGTCTTCACAAAAATTAACTGGCATTGTTGTTAATCAGCCTGAGATTCTTTACAGTGTTCATTAATCCTTTCGGAGGCCAGGGCTTCCCAAGCAATGACACGTTTTAAACAGCCCTTTTAATGACTCCCATACTTCCTATTCTTAAAGAACCCTCAATTTCTTGCAGCTAAAGCAAATTATTTCAGCCAGAGAATCAATCAGACGTTCAGTTAGACCTTTTCTAAATGAAAAGTTAGTTATCTCTGTTTTAGACTACTTTGAAGTAACGCTGCTGCATTTGTTTCAGACTTGAGAAAGCCCTAAAAAGCGACACAGATTCTGTAGACTGAGTTAAGTAACAAAGCATATGGCACATACAATATCACTGAGAAATATTCAAAATAAATGTGGTCAGAAGGCTTTCTGTACCTCTGGGTGGAGTTAGTTCAATCATGTTAATTTCACAGAAACCAACAGGGAAAATAGAAGGGGAAGTGGCATGGTAACAAAACCAATCAGACCCATCTGCTGCTTCTGAGCCATCAATCCCAATCATAAGATAGCCATCTGCTAACACCTTTGTAAAGAAAAACAAAATTTGACATTAAATACCTTGAACGGCGTGAGCAGGCTAGAAAGCAAGCATGCCATGTTTCAAAAGAGTGAAAGGAACTCAGTAATAATGGAAGAACACTTAGAAGGACATTCAGTTTTAACAAAAAAACCCCCAAATCATACCTGTCTCGAGGACTGTGTACGACTGTCACACGTACCTTTGATAACTGCAAAGTTATGAGATGAACATTTCCTTTTTCTGATCTCTAGTTTTTCTTGGGAACACCAGCTCTACTTCTAAAGCTTTATAACTCAGTCTACACTCCTGAGCTTGCAAGGATATTCAGAACACCATTAATAAGATAAAAGACTGAAAATCATAACCACACTCCTCACTGGTAAGGTTGTACAATTCTGCTAAGCTACTTTTTATATTTTCTTTCTTTTTTTAAAACAGATCTCACATGGACTGCCTCCCTTTCAGTCAAGGACATCCTTAGAATGTCTTTGTAGACTTCTGCAAGTCAGCAAGATGAGGTTTGGTTTTGAACAGTTGCAAAACACTTGGTATCATTAGCAGAAGACTGTCCTGCAAATTAATCTCACAAGCATATTCTAATTAAAGGTAAAATTGAATTCCCAGAGATTAATGTCAAACAAATTTACATGAGTACATTTTTCACAGCAGTTGTATATAATTTATGGACATATCCCATAAACATTCCCTGTGTGAACAAACTGCATTGATTTTGGTTTTGAGCTTTTTGTTTCAAGCCTGAATAAAGGTGAGTGAAAAAGATTCCTATCTGCCTACCAAAAAACACACTTGTTTTCTTACCTTTCTAATAGTTGCCACACATATTGCTGAAAGGTTTAAGGGGTCTATAGCTTCCAATTTCATTCCTTCTTTAAACCATTCTCCAGCTGCATCAACCTCTTTTACCTAAAGAATCACAGAACAGCACCAGAAGCAAAGAATTCAATGAGTATGGAACAAAACATAATCCCACACTGCCAAAGCAACAGACTGAAATACCTGTTCTATCATCTCTGCTTGTGTCAAGGAGGTCAAATTGGGTAATAAAAGCAGAAATACTTTTGCTGGGCACATTTCCAGGGCATAGCAGAACTTCAGGTCTTTTTTTTTTTTTTTTTACACACAACAGGAACTAAAGGTCCTCAATCAACTCTGAGCAAACAGTGTTCTTGCTACCAAACTCACCTTCATAAATAAGTGTGAGGGTGCATCAAAATGTCCATCCTGTTTCTTTGTAATATCTAAAAGAAATATCAGTATTATAATATTATTCAGAAGTCTTGGTAACAGAGTAAACAGTATGTATGCTAACAGTTTGTCAACCACTATTTATCATTGAATCTTCTAGATATTGATGTATTACAAATCAACTAAAAGTTACTTTGACTTTTCCAGTGTTGTATAATACACTAATTATAATTTTAACTTAAGCTCCTGAATATAATATAAGTGGTTAAACCCCTGGGCCGCATTATACATATTTTTAAATGTTATTATTCAAGCTAGTTTCATTAGTTGTATGAAGTGACAGAACTGCTCGAGTCAGACTTTTTGCAGCCAACACCGCTAAACATCTCAAAACACAACAAGCTCACCAGATCTTTTGAATCTGTGTCCTATGCTTCGAGACCAGCCAATGTGATGGATGAGTGGACTGTACATATGGCACCAGAAGTCATCAGTTTTGTCTTCACTTTCTTCATACACCAACCTCAGCCGACCCCCAATGACACTCTCAACCACTGCCACCCTTGTTCGGCAAAGGTGTGTTTTGTCAACAACTTCTACTCTCATGGAAGTTTTGAAGGGGTACTGCATACTCTCAGACACCTTAAAGTGACAGAAAAAAACCCATTCTGTAAGAATATACCCTGGTTTTCCATATTCATCTGCCTACTAAAGCACAGTATTGATGCACTTGTCATTTAATTCAAATACCTGTTAATCAACCTGCAGAAATGACACAGATTATTTCTCTTCTATTTCATTGTACGTGGGGAGCAATGAAATGTTTCAGAAAACAGATCCTACTATGTTTTATTTGTATCAAGTTCATCCCCTAATATAATTCTCACATAGGTTACATGAATTTTCCATTGACATAATGGAAGTTTGTTCAGTTGATAAGAATGGATCAAGTTACCTCGAGACACAATTTTAACAATAAACACCTCAAGATTTTTTTTTTCTTGCTTGGTCATCCACTCAAAATAAAGCATTTTAAAATACTGCATTATAAAAGGCATGGAAAACAAATCTTCAATGTAATTAAAACTGGCTGCTCAGATATTTCTTCATAACATAGCAAAAAGAAATGAAGAGAATGGAAATAGATGTTAACTCGCTTTGTGACAATAGATTGTGTTAAAAATCAGTATCAGTCACTTGCCATTTTCATTATGAACTCCCCAAAGTATTGAGATCATGCCAAATTAATCTGGCTTCTAACTGAGCCAATTTTTAAACAAATATTAACAACTGCAGCAAGGTTTTCTGTGTGCTTATTTTTTAAGCATTAGATGCAGTGTAAAACAACAAATTAAGTCTCATTCCTACTAAGAACTATATGCATCATCATCTCACAAGATTAGTAAGTAAATATACAGCACACTATACAGCAGCTGCAACAGTTGAAGATGACTGAAAACCAGGAAAAAACCAGTCCAGAGCAGGTGAAAAAGATCAACATTTAAAAGTATGTACTTCATTGCATCTAGATCCATGCTATATTAACACATTTTGTTTAGTTTCTTGAAATAGTGCATGATAAAAATCATTCCTGAATAAGAAAAAAGCTTTCATTTTTCTTACATATCACAGGGTAGCTCTTGAGCACTTCTGGGTTTTCTGTGTTTTTTTTTTTTTAGAATGTGGTATTTTAAAATTAAAGTAGACTAACTAGTTTTTAAAGAAAACTACTTTTTTCTAGAGAACACAGTTTTCCAAACACATACTGACAAGTGTGGATGTAACTGGAGAAGAGATTCCAAGGAAAACTGTATCTAAGGGAAGAAACTACTGTATCACCTTTATTATAGGAAGAGCTAATGTGCCATTGTAAAATATTTCAGTTCTTCACAACTGTGCTGCAATTTCTTTTATAGAACATCATTGATATTGCATCAGCCTTACCTTCTGAGAAAAGTCAGGAGGAAGTGTTTTGGCACCAGTAAGTCGTTTCACTAGAAAAGTTTTCCAGTTTGTGTATTTGTGTTGGATGGCTGTTGCAAATGAAGGGGAAAAAATAAGCCACTGATTTTTAATTGTGTCCATTAGAGACAGTATTAAGAGTCTGGAATATGTAAAGAAGAAATCCCAGATGACTGTTAAAAGGCCTGGATGACAATAATGAGAAAAAACTTCTTTAGAGAATGAATGCTACCCAAGATTAATTTTATTGGTCAGGGAAAAGAATTTATTAACAAAATACCAATAAAATCAGTGCATGTTCCCATCACTGATTAGTGAACTGCTTCCACCCTGATCCTAAAACCTAAGTTGCATCAGATGGGCTACTCCAAGAAACACTTTCAACATCAGTCAAGTCCAAAACTTAAAATTATTTATTCATAACTGTCGAAGGAGTTATGTTAAAAGAATACTTTGATATCTGGACCATGAGCAAATTTAGTTTAATAAAGAGACTTTTGTATCAATCAATAAGGCTACTATTTACATACTTCGAGGAGGAACTAGGGGCTTCCCACTGGTTGCACACCAACCAACTGGGTGGATGTCAGACCCACAAATGTTGCACCAAAAGTCAAGACTTGAATCATTTTCAAAGCCTTCATATCTCAGCAGGGCATTGTAGCCTGAAAAGAAAGCAATTCCACTTAAAAAAATACCAAAATTAAACAAGACAATATGCATTAATATTTCTTTACAAATCATGATGAATATTACATCAGTTTTCTAGACTATAACTTCTCATAGGATGCTTTTCTATGGCACATTTCTGCATGTGATTAAAGCACAACTGGATTACTTTGATAAACGTGCATGTGCTATCATGTAAGTCAATTTTAATTAAAATTCTTGAACTGTAAACCTTTAGAAGTTACATGTAGGAGGACAAAATTAATTACCCACAATATCTGCTTTTTCATATCTTAGATCTGTGACCTTGAATTTTAAACTTTTTACCAAGACAAGTGATTTGTATAACGAGGTTACTTGCCAGCTGTTATACGATCTCCTATCTTCTCTGCACTGATCTTACTGTGCTCTGAGGCAATATTAAAAAAAAAAAACAACAAACCCAAACCAAGAATAGAAATTCTCAAGCATCACTGCAGCCACTGTAACAGTGACAGCACTACAATATACAACCTATTGACACAGCTCTGACAACCTGACCAGTGCCAACATTACACTAACCAGGAGATCACCAAGTTATTAGCTCCCTTCACACAGTTCTTTTGATTATTTTAATAATGTCAACTAAAATGTATTTACCTGCTAATTTCACAATTCCAGCTATCCAGAAGACTTTGGTAGGTAGGCTGCAGTCAGTGTTTGGAACCTCCACTCGCACTCCTTCTGCAATATCACCCCAGCACGTCCCCATAGGTGCCTGTCATTTAAGGTTGGGGTTAAAAAGTCACCAGTTCACCACATGAAAATAATTATTTTTTGTTATATCAGTGTTTTATGAGTGACTTAAAAAGACAAAACAATCAATATACAAATGACAAACATATGTTTAGAAAACACTCTTTCTATGAGAACCTACTTTGGTTTTGACTTGAAGCTAATGTGTAATATTGTATTTGTATCCAATTATTACTGTGTGTGTACTGAAAAACCCTATACAATTTCAAGTTTAAGTATCTGTTAAGCACAAGCACAAATTGTACATATAAGTCAGCCTTATTCTACTATTTTTCAACGAGGTACAAACTACCAATTTCACTGAGAATGGTAAAATTCCTCTGCAGTTCTACTTGCAACAAAATGACGGTACTTTAAATTCATACCTATAGCACAGACACAAAAATCTTTAAATTCTGTAAATCAGAAATGTGGCTGAAAAAAATGCCTAGGAGTTATTTCTTGGGTCTATTCTCATGATTTATCATGGTGGGGTTTATCACCCACTGGCTCACATCCTCTCAGAGGAACAGGCTTTCACATCATCACCTACAAGTGATCACTCCATCAAGCAAGCAAAAAGAACAGAAGGCTCTGAGTGGCACCTTTTTAATGAACACCAGAAGGAAACACACAGCAAGACCCCTCACAGTCCTGCGTGAGGAATGTGTTAGTAACAAAGACAGACAAGCTTGATCAGCTGCTAAGGATTTGTAGAAACCGGTGACAGAAATTACATTTAGTTTGCTATCTCAAGAAGAACATTTTGTGGAACAGGGCATCGTGAAAAGACAATTGAAAATGGTATTGCAGAGATATCAGAAATGCACAGTGCTGAAGAATCTAAAACCTTAACAGTTACTCAACTGAAGTTTTATTGGTAACAAGATAGAAAATGACTCTGCATTAAACTTGGGACCACTAATAGAAAGATTCACATCTGGGGTATTTTAGAACAACAGTCATATATAGAAATTCTAAGGTGTTCTCAGAAAAATAAATTGTTATCAGTTCAAAGATTATCCAATTATTACAGGGACAACTGAAGGCATGCTCTGGCTCTGCAGACAGTGAGTAGAGTGTTCTACACTGTGTCTCATTTACAAAGCTCTTTGCAAACCCAGAGAACTTGACCACTCCGTGGGAATAGCCTCCAACTGCACAGAATTTTTGCTGAGAGCCACAAGTGAAGAAATCTGGCTTAATCCTGAATGACCGGAAATCACAGTATTGGAATTTTGCTGGCACTCAGAAATACCAACTAGCAGCACTAAAAGCTAAAGTTATAAGGGAAACCCATCACTAGTACTGAGGCTAGGCATGCAAAACTTAAACTAATTTTAACTATTAAAGGTAATGTAAGTTGTTGCAAGTATGCCAGTTTTTAGTCTTGAAGCCTGGTCTCTTCATGTTCTGCTATGTCCCATCTACACCAGTCTGGACCACAGAGCTCTTCTGCCAACTGGCAGAAAGAGAGAAATATCCAACTCAAAAGATGATGGCTTATTTTCACACACAAAATATGCAGATACAACTTCTTAATCAATATGAATCCCATATTCACTATCATCTCTAAGTTGACACATGTAGGTTTTTGAATTCAATTGGGGAAATAAACTTCTCAAACTCCATGTTTTAGCAAATTTTGTTGCCTTGTATAGAGATACAGATGAGGCCAAACAATCAAAAATAGCAGTGCTGAATAATTTCATAATCCAGCTGCAGTCAATTGAAATATATTTTACTGCCTGCTCATCTATTCAGTTGATTCAGAGAGAGAAGTATATCAGAACACTTCTCCTGACATCAACCCATTATGGGAATGTGACAAATTTTTATTTCTAGAATGTGGATTGGTATAGAGGGAAATAGCAGAAAGTTAAATTTGTCCTTGTCTGTGAAAATATTGGTTCTGCTAGTTCTCCTACACCAATCCATATGGCTCAGCCTTGTGAAGAAGGAAGCCATCCTGTGCAGCATCACTACTGAAATGCCAGACAACATTACTGTCCTGAGGGATGGTTTACACACTGCACCATCTTGGCTTTTTTCACTCATTATGAATGTTCTTAAGGCAGGAAGACTGGATAAACCAGGAGTGTGACAGCCATCTGCCTTCATCTCTCCTCTGCCTCATTAATCAATCAAGGTTTGCACAGTGCTTTTCCAAACTCAAAAAGCACTACAGAAGTGTTAACTCTTATTTTTCTGCTGGCTGGAAGGTGACTCTGCAGTCTGGATTGGCATAGTGTGAACTAGCAGAACCATCATTTACAGGTAAGAACAAATTTACCTTTCAGACTCACGATGAAGAGATCCACTTCATGTCACTCCCAGACAAGGAAGATGTGGTTCATGGCTTCCTGCTCCAGGAGATGACCTGGGAGGGCCTCTCTGTGAGCAGCAGATGCCTTCTCTGCAAGGTAAGGTGCAGTCAGGGAGGGCCTATTGGACAGGAGCACCTTAAGGCCAAGTATCCCCACATGCCCAGCTGAGCAAAGATCTCCTGGGTTAAATAAATGGCTTCTAAAGGTTATGGATAACATTGCCATGATTTCAGATTTTGCCATTTAAATCCTGATTTAATTTAAAGTGATGCTACCAGTTCCTGAAGTGCAAGGAATGCTGAAACCTCGTGTGTGAGCAGTACCCCAACAACAGGTAATGCCAGAGGAGACAATGTGCAAAAGGGCTTAAAACACAAAGTTCAAAGCAAAGCACTGCCACCCAGTGCAACATCCTGGAAATGCTCCCTTAAACTGGATTTATTTTAATAACACGAGAAACCAAGAGAATGAAAATCTTTTGGCTCAGAATAAAATTCACCTGGAAGAAAGAACTCCAGGAAATGTGCACCTCACTAGCAACAGAGTGGAAAAAATAATTACTCTTAATTGTGCATTAGGTTGTACATTAAGTAGTACTGAGAAAGAACTCAAAGCACTGTACTTGCTTTCAGTTCTAGGAATGGTTTGGGCTAATAAAAGCAAATACAGAAAAAGGTAAAATATGTTTAGAGGAGAAAGAAGCTGGAATGCAGGTCAGCAATGAGCTTGTAACATGTGACTAACACAATGTTAAAAATATTAAGAGGTTTTTCTCCTTGCATCAGCTACTGCTGAGTGACTGATTAAGGCAATTTGACTAAAAAAAGCAGCTGCAAGGTGCACAAATGGCAATTGTGGCTTTGTCACAGGTTTCCTGCATGACAAACCAAAGCAGTTCTCTACTTCAGTTTACTGAACTACGAGGTTGGCATGGTCATACCATTGCTACTGAATTTCATTAATGTTACTCAACAGTGATGTCTGGAATAAAGGCAACAGGGAAGCACAAAACCCACATCAAAATACTTGAGAAAGAGCTAGAAGGAACTTCAAAGATATAGACATTTGAATTCTAAATTATAACTGTTCTAAATTGAAGAGGAAACAATCCCCCAGGAAAAAAAAACAACAAACCAAAACACCAATGGGAAATCTAAATCTGAGCTGAGATACTGAAGTGTGCCAGGTTATGAAAAAAATAATCAATAAGCCAAATCTCACAGCTCATAATTCCCCTAAATTGTCTTTAATATTGTTCCCTGTCATATATTCGTACAGATACACCAGTATAACCAGTAAATTCAATATATTTTATTGAATAACAAATTTAAGGATAGATGTCATGATTGAACTGTCAACTAAAATCTTTGGTTTTGAACAGAATAAGCTTTTATATTCCATCACACAACATGTGCATGGAGTCCATAATATGGATGGTAAACAAACAAACAGTACAAACTTTTACAAATCAGAGCAACAGTACACAGAAAACAGCAATAATCTTTCCAGAGAGATGAAAAGAGTATTGTTTAACTATCAGTGTAAAGTGGGACAGAGAGAAGGATCTACCAAGAGAACACTAACAGATTCTGGCTGTTATTTCTCAAAGAAATAATTACAGTAAAGTTAAATGCAAATCACACCCTTGTAACACTAACTCACGTCCACCAAAGAAGTGGAAATCTCCAAAGCAAATTGTAAGATTTGCATTTTACTTGTCTAAAAAAGGAAAATGGGGACAGAAAAAGAACCAGCAGGTTTAGTGGCACCGGTGCCACGAAGTTTGTGAAAACTTTCAAGGCAAAATGTGAACGTTAGTGTGGTATTGGTTTATGTTACTGGTTCATCATTCAGTTTCATGAAGGAAGCAGTAAGAAATGGAGATAAAACTCCTTTTAATATAGAATGTTGCAGCATAATTTACAAGTGACCTGCCTATGGTAGCTACTGAAGGTGCCAAAAGCAGAGGCCATGTTATCGATGGACACGGAGTTATGAAATTACTTCAACACGTACATAACTGTGGAAGCAAAATGCAAACATGCTGACTTGAGCACTTGGAATTTGATACAAATTCCCAAAGTTATACTAAGGCAAGGCTCTGTTCTGGGCAATAGTTAAGGCCTCTGAGCATAAAGGGTGCTATTCACAAAGTGCCAACTGCCAGGAGCCCTCAACTCCTACTGATTTATGAGCTGACAGGGCTCAGCATGAATTCCAGAGCTGGACAGAAAATATGTCTCTCTCCTCTCTCATGGACAACTTCTATGAAACAAAATGTTTGTTTTGATTGCAGCTTTCATCATATAATTTTGAGCAAAACAAAAATTTTGTAAGCTGGAACACTTCAACTTCCCAAATAAAAAAAAAAATATGCTGAGAAAACATTTTCTGTCAGAAAGTTTTTACTTAAAAGACAGAAAGTACTGACAATATTTTAAACAAGGGCTAATTACTGGAATTCAACAAACACATTAAAGACAGATGGTGCTAAATATTTTCCTCATCCCCTAAGTTCCTCAGTCATTACAGAATGTATTTTTGTTTGGAATTGTTAGAACTCTAATATAAAGAAAAACAACCTTTTTAATTTCAGATTTCTAAAAAGCCTTCATTTTCTTGTATTTTTACACTATCTGGAAGCAAAAGTGACAGGGAGAATCTGACTAAAAACTAAGAATGTAACCAAAAGATCAGTCCACACAATGGAGCAGGCCTGACTTAATCTAAAAAGCCTTTTGTAACTTTTTCTAGTATAGCATGACTTGGTTGGTTTGTTACTCTGCAGTACACTGGATGACTTCGTGCCCTGAATGTGAGAAAAATAACTCCACAGGTGTTTAAGAGCCCTCCTTTTACTTTTTGTTTATGAGAGTATATATGATGAAAGCAACTAACAGGGTTCAGAACGGTTTTAAAGGGCAGATAAAAATATATCTATCTAGAAAACAGTCACACTAACACAGTTTGTAATATAGGTTTCTAAGATCACAAAACATATTTGGATGGGAACATTTTGCAAAAATGAATCCAAGGATTCCCATGGACTCACTCTCTCATGCCACACACACACAAGGAAAGCACATATTGAGGAATACTTACGTGTTTAAAGCAGGTAACAGGAGCTGCTGTAAAGCTATTGCTATTGATGTAGTTACCCCAGCTGAAACCTTCCACGGGGACAGCTGCTAAGAGAAAGTTATTTTATTTAGGAAGCTGCTAATGAGTCACAAATCTTTTATTATTTTTGCCTCAGCTCTGTTTATTTGCTGTTACCTGCTTTCGTCTTTGCCTGGTTTTGTAGAGTTGCCTGGTACTGAGCATATGCTGCTAATTTAGCCACCAAGGGCTGTTTTTGTAGAACTTTAGCCTTCTTTGTTGGAGGTTTACCCTAAAACAACAAAAAAAAGCTAAGTAAATATCGTCTTTCTAAACTCCCATCAGGAAATTTCCACAGGTCTGTAGCACATCTCTGGTGCATTTAACTAAAAATCAGAACACCACAGAATAGAAGTTGACTAAGTAACACAAAACTACACATAATATAAAATAGATTTAAAAACCAGCAGCAAAGAATGTCCAAAAGATGACTTTTGTACTAGTACTCCAACTTGAACAGCTTTATAGATTCATTGTTGTTTACCTGAAAAAAAGATATCTTTTAAAAGCAGGTCAAAAGGAAGAACTTTTAATCTAATTTATACCAATGTAATTTCTTGGCATTTGTTGCAATGAATTTGAGATAGGATACAATGATACTTCTTGACATTTCTGTATCTTTTCTTGAATGTTACAAATGTGCCTTGATGATTATTTGATTAATATTTTAAGTGAACAGACAATAGATTTTGCAGATCTATATAGTTAAGAAATCCCTTAAAACTGAAACACAAGGCTAAAAAAAAATCCCTTTATGCTCTCTAAAGCAAGAAAGTATTTTCACAGAATCACAGAATATGCTGAGTTAGAAGGGACCCCTAAGGATCATGGAGTCCAACTCCTGGCCCTGCACAGGACCATCCCCAAGGGTCACACCATGTGCTCCAGACTATTGTCTAAACACCTCTTAAACTCTGTCAGGCTTGGTGCTGTGATGACTTCTCAGGGGAGCCTGTTCCATTTTGGGTATGAGATGCATGGAATTTTAAGTCACTACATACACAGACTGAAGTTTTCTTCTGAACTTTCTCTTGCAGAAGAGCTACTCCAGGAGAAATTAATTAAAGAGTGACTATTCTTTTTATTTTTTTTAATTAATTTTGATAATGACAATTTTCACCAAACAACACTGCTGAGCAAAGTGATTTGCTCATTACCCACGCAGTTAAAGCTTAAAACTGTGGCTTTAAATTTTAATAATTTAGGAAACTTATCTTCAAACATGCAGCAAGCTCTACAAACACACACATTTCACAAGCACAGACTACAGTAAGGATGTAAAGAAAACGGGGTCTGTACCGCTACCTGAAGCCTGGCCAGAATGCTGGCCTTCTTGGAGTTGGAGGAGTAGCTTCTGGAGCAGGACACGCTGCAGAAGCGCTTTGTTTTAGAGTAAAAAGCGTCACGGACACCAACCATCCCACACATCTCACATGTGGCTGATCAGGAGAGAAAGACACCCGTGTTAAGAGTGTAACTAAAACCTCAGTAAAAATTCAGAGCAAAGGCAACAGAATGAAGGTCCGGGTGGTGACACAACTCAACTGTTTCTGAGGGTTTGGTCCCGAAGGGAATTGCACAGAAAAAGAATTTAAAACTTAAACCACCACCACTCGTGTCAGTGAAACAACAAGAACCTCAGGTTCACTGGTGAAATGGTGCCTCCCTTCTGCTCCCTATTAATTTTACCCCTGGTAGAAGTGACTGGCTCAGCTAAATCAGCTAATGCAGCTTTCTGTGTTTTCGTGGTTCTCAAGGAAACATCTGTTTTGAATTTGGGCCTGTCAAGCCTCATTTCCTCTAAATATTTATAATGTCCAACATGAAATAAAACCAGATCTCTTTTCTGATTCACAAATTAGTATATTCAAAGTACCCCAGCCCACCAATGTTCCCTTCTGGCTGGAATCACATGCTTCAGAGGTGGACAGCTGTGGCCCACCAAGTTGTTCCATGATGACTAAGACTGAAACCAACTCACGCCAGTGAGACAACACCAAAATTCTACTAATCTAGAGAGCTCTACTAATCAGTGATGATTTTGGATAAAATATTTTTCCCCAGTAATAAAAGAAACCTCTCCTTTTAAATTTATTTTCCCAGTATACTCTAGCTCACAGCTAGTGGAGAGGGTACAGGTATACACTGACAGGCTTTATACAGTAGCAGTAATGAAGTTTCCCTGCTATAGGAAGAAATATATTTAATATATTGTGTATACAACATAAAGGGCAGAGAGAAGGCATGCCCTGGCATAGAGAGAACACACTGACTTTCCTCAAAGCTCAAAGAATATAAACACTACACGAGAACATACACATGCATGTGCAGATATACACAACATACATTTGATGGGAGGTCAGATGTTCCCATACTATTTCTTTCCAGTCAACAGGATTCAAAACCTATCTTATTTCAATCTAGCAAACCCAAAACGATTCCTCCCCTCCCAAAACTAACAAACCCCAGCCCTTTCAGCTGTTTTAGACTCTTTTCAGTTGGGACCAATATTTGGGACCGGACCCTCACAACTCACAGCAGAGCCTAAAAAAACATCACTATGTAACTCTTTGTACTCACGCACCACTTACTTACCCATGCCAGATTTGCCATCTGGATAAGTATAAACTTGCCCATTGTTCTTGATAATTGGGAGACTGGATGGCAAAGGAGCAACCTCCTCCTCACTCTCATCTGAACTGGAGCTGCTGCTGGTGTCCTCACTACAACTATCATAACCGTCAAACATCCCGAACGAGTCTCGGCGTTTCCTCTCCACTCGTGAAGTATGTTCTGTCTAGAGATTAAAAACAACCAAACAACAAAACCACCACAGAATAGCAGGACGTTCTGAATGCAAACGTTTCAAAGTCAAGCTTAAAGTGTTTCAAAGGTCAGTCTTTAGATGTTCAAGGAACTGCTCTATCAGCACAGACGTGAGCCATGCACTGCCAATTAAATGAGCACTGTTATAATCTAAACTGGCCAATTTCTGGTATTGTGATATACGGGAAGAAAAATCTATCTCCCAGTCCACTCAGAATACACAGTAGCCATCCATACATTTCTCTTCCTTAGTATCTTCAGAGTTCATTAAACCTGATGTGCTGAATACTGACAGCCACACGGATCTTATATGCAAATGAGCACATTCCAGATGGCTACAGCCAATCCCACTAAAACTCGTTCATTTGACAAGGCTGGGCAGAGAAAAGGCAGTTCAACCAAGAGGGCACTTATACCACAGGAACAGCAATGAGGGGCTCTCTGCTCTCATTGGCTTGGGGGGTTATCCATAAATCACTGTGTCTCCCGTGTGGAGCAGGAACACCTCTGCACCTCACAGGGATGTTCTGGGGATTAATACATTAACCATTATGAAGAGCTCAGTTACTATGGCAATGGGGTCTGTACAAATGCTGAAAGATAGAAAGGTGACTAATTTGCCACTGTCATATACAAAAAACTTGTTACATAATAGTTTTTTCTATAACCAAAAAACCTTAAGTCAGACAAAAACATAAGTTCTTGATGAATGCATGACAGTTAAGCAATTTCCAAAGACACTAAAGAAGAAATAGATTAATTGGTATATTTTTTCTGAGGCACATCCAACACATGCATTTTGATAGTGACGATTTTCACTTCATTAATATCTTAACACAGTTCTGCTGAAACAAGGCTACTGCTACATGAGCTCCCCTTATGAAGCTGAGAAAAATATTTTTAAATTTTCAAAGTATTTCCATAATCCTTAATAGTACCTACTAAGTTTGAAAGGTAGTAACAGATAAAGAGAAAACAAAGAAAAATTCTACAATAGAAGCACAAGTTAGGAGAATGAAGCACAGCCAAGAAAACAAGAAGAATTGAGAAAGCCTTTGCCTCTTTCTCTTCTAAGAGTTAATTTTATTTAAAAGTCAATGTAGACAGAAAAATAATATGTGATTGGCTTTTCTTTCTTAAATTGCATTTGGGTTCATAGCTTTAAGATTTCATCACAGTAATTCCCCAAATCCCTTTCCTAGAGAGTATATGCTGAACATCTTTATTGTTGGATCTCATCCGAGCCTTTTTCTGCCATGCTATCCCTTTATTATAATACTCTCTATTCTCCTTTGCAATCTGAATAAATCCTATTATGGAAGGATTTCCTAATAGTTAAAAGGGAGAACTGATTTCCACACTGACCCAATCTTAGCATTCCATTATGAAAAAAAAATTTCCCCCCAAAACCCAGTTATGCAATAAGGCAAACACATTTAACACACTTAAATAGCTCTGAAACAAAACAACAAAAAAAGTCAGTGTGATGTTAGTTATGCACATATTCCTCAATTTGATATTAAAACCAATCAAAACCTTGGGTAGGGCATAACCTGACAACTCCCTGGAAGCACTGGCCATGGTACCCCTGGGCATTATTAGAGGAAACACTGAGCCATGGCAGGCAAAGCCCAGCCCTGACCTGCACTGGCAGCAGTGCCACCTGTGCCATCTCCCCTGTGCCACCAGCCACCAACAAGCACCACCAGTGACTTGTTTGTGAGTGCACGTGTGTGCAGCTCAAGGCAGGAGTTGAGCACAACGTTGCCATGGATACAGGATCCTGTGAATGCTGCCAGGAATTTTCAGATCAGAAGATGAAAACTAGTCCTCTTCCTCAAGGTTTCATGAAGTCCTGAATCTCTCTCAATATTTAAGTTCCCCTGACCACAGCCTCTGCTAACAAAATGTAATTCCATATGAACCATTCACAACAGCACTACCAGAACACCAGGATGCCTGGGAGGTTTTATGGATCGATGCTAGTGGTGTTTCAGAGCACAGTGAAGGATCTGCTCCTTCATTCCCTCATCCTCCCCAAGTCAGCTGATCTGATTTCACCAGGAGATTAGGGCCTCATCCCACAGCAAGGTAATTCTATGGCTTCAGCCCTTTATTGGAGGCTGCAGTAGAAGGCAGTCTCAGGGACATCCCCTTCCCATTCCAGACTGGAGAACGCTGCACCCACAGGGCAGTGGCTTTGCCAGCAGAGCTCTGAAATGCTCTCTCAGCTCAGAGGGAATTAAAGTGCAGCCCATGCCCAGTCCCTCCAACTCCCAGTGCTACAGCAGAGACTCTCTACAGCCAGCTCTGCTCCCTCTGCAAGGGAAGGGGGAAGAAGGGAAGCTGGAGGTGAGGTGAAGGACCAGAAACAGGCTGAAGGCAGGGCCAAGATGACATCACAGACACCACAACTGCACTTGGCTCTTTTTGTTCTTCTTTTGCATCACATCCATTTAGAATCTCGATGTTACTGCTAAGCCCTCTTTGCCAAAAAAATCCACAGATGAGAAGGAAAACGTTTTCTCTGTCTAAATGGAAAGTTGGGCCCTGTACTAAGAAAATCATTCTTCAGCATTATACAAGTTCCTAAGTAGCAATCATCAAGATTCAGTTTAACTACACTGCCAAAACAAGTCTCACATCACCTTTCCATTTTCTTAATATTTGGCCAAATTGTTCCAATTCAAAATTTTTGTAACTCAGATTTGCAATCCAAAAAAGCAGCTTTGCTTACTGTTTAAAAATAATACCGTACTTTATTATAAAACATTTCTATCTAAGTTTTTGCCAGAAAATGACCATGTGTGCCAGATAATTTATGTAGGACATTCTTAATGTTAATTTCTAGTTATTGTCTGGATTGCGATTCTGGAGAAAGCACTCAAAATATGTTTCATGAGACTTAGAAGAGGTAGAGTTTGCAGGAAAAAAAAACAATTACTTTGTGCAAAAAAGTAGGTGGAAGTTAGGGAAGATGATATGCAAATACCTATGCTGGAATTTTCCTGGAGAAGATCAAAACATTTCTATTTTGATAATAAACACCACTAAGGTTCTTTTTAACCCATGTTAAAACACAACATTTGTAGAAATAAATGAAAAACATGTGGAAGCTTCTATAACCCTTCCTGCAGAACTTGGATGGACCCTGCAGAAGGATAGGAACTCTGACACCTGAAACTGAAAAGACTTGGGGTATCAACTGAATTCAAAGGTCAAAACCACATCCTTAAAAGAAAGGACAATTTATGACTCAAACAGAATTATAACCAAGATAAAGCAGCTGCTCTGGTACAGTGTTAGCCTGCAATTCCTCCTGAGTTCTTGTTGACTGGTTCCATCTTTCTCTTTTGAACATTAAGTATAAAATTTGCCCATTCCTGATTTTGTAGGGCCTCAATCTCTACCACGACAGCTCCTGAAGTGCTGGTGGTCTCTAAACACACTGTGGTGAACTTCATGACACCAGGAACTTGGAACCATCTATCTTATGTACACATTCTCTGCTCCTTTCTGTTATCCCACCTATCTTCAAAAAGGGCAAAAGGAGGACGCAGGAAATGACAGACCAAGGGGCCTCATCTCAGTCCCTGGGAAGGTGAAGGAACAAGCAATGCTGGAAGTCATTTCTAGGCACACGAAAGACAAGGAATTCGGAGTTCTTGTGTGTCTGAAGCAGCACCTCACCGTGGCAGCTGCAAAACACAGGTCAGCAAACAAAAACCACCCAAAATCAACAACAAACCAGTTTCTTACTCTTCACAACTGGACTTAGGACTAAAAATCAGGCTGAGGAGGTTTCTTTTCCTCAAAACAGAATCGAATCAGTGTTGTTCGCCTTCGAACAAATGTGGGAACACATTCCTGCCTATCCACAGGAACTGCTTGGAGCAGGAGCCTGGCTTGCTATAAAACAGAACCTTGTGGTGGGTTAATGCCAAAAGAGGAGTAGCTGGAGAGACTCCACCACTAATAGAGTCGAGCTGTACATTAAGCAGAAGCAACGCACAAAGAAAAGAACAAGCCAAACTTTGAAGCGCCCCAGCTAAGGCTGATTTTCCTAATAAGATTACTGGTTCCTCAACAGGGAAGGGTTTCAGTCAGAGCAACATCAAACCTGGGCTGAGCAGGACTATTTGCTCGGGGGGTTTCTTGCATTCTTTTCTTTATTGAAGGGAGGGGTGGAGAAAGGAGCTTTTAAGAACTGCTTTCTTATTCTGCCCAACTTCCCATTTTCCTGTTCTTCCTCTCCTCCCTGTGAATACTTGGCAACAGAGTATTTTTAAGAAATACTCTTAATTAACCATTACATAAGGCAAATGGTATGATAAAAGAATATAGTTAAGGAAACCGGTTTCCCTGAAAGCAGGAAGGCAACTCTAAACAAAAATGAAAATAACTAGTTTCTCACTCTCTTAACACATACTCTTTAAATATATATATATACACACACATTAAATTTCATCAGCACATTATAGCATATGTTCTTTGAGTACAAGAATTACTCTTACAGCATAAAAACTTGTCACAAAGGGTAAACAATGCATGGCCAAAACACAAAATAAAACTATTTAACGTTAATTAGACATCAAACACTTACTCAGGAAATGGCTTTAGTGACTTGATGAAGACTATTTGCTCAACTATTGGCAACATTTATGAGAAAGCATTTTGAGGGTGAAAACTTACAACAAAAATATCCAGTTCTTATGTAACCAAACCTCTTGCCCCCAGGTAAGTGTACCTGGCCACGGGAGGATGATCCCCAACAGTCACAGAAAGGTTTCAAACCACTCCAAATGGTTGTTGTTACTACTGAATCAAGCTGGGGCACGAATTCAGAATGGCAGCAATTTGGAGCTTTGAGTACAAGAGCTGTAGCTTAAGGAAGGCCCACCAGCACCTAAACAGAGGGATCACTTCCTACATTCAGCTCCAACCCCCCCAAACCTGACAGAAGTATGGACAGATGGTATCTGAGGCCAAGGTCAACACTGAGGTCACCACAACCTTCAAGCCAAGGGGTGTGATAAGACAGATTCACTTTAATCACATATCCTTAACAGATCCAAGTGTTTTTACAAGCTAGTCTTAAAATTGATGCACGGCTTTTGTTTTCAAAAGTCTATTGATGTTTTATGCTACAAGCTCAGTTTTGAATGTTGGCATTAAAGAAACAAGACGATGGAACTAATTTATTACAACTCTTCTGAATGTAAGCTGGCCAAAATAATTAACAGTAGAATCCCAGCTTGTCCCTGTGGAACTGAAGCCTAATTGTGCCTCAGAATGTGACAAAAAATAGAAAATTCAAACATGGTACCAATTTAAAGAAAACACACTTTCAGCTTTCATTTAAAACAAACAAACAAAAACCCCCAAAGCTAAACATCTTGGGATTCCTGAAAATCAGAACCAACCAAACTTACTTTTTTTATATAAGCAACTCACCTCTATCTGGAAATGTGCCTTCCACTCTTATTATAAGTAAAATCTCTGCTGGAAAATTACAGAAATGTTTTTTCCTGTCTCTTCATTTGCTATGTATGACAGCATTTTGTCTGAAGCCAGTTTCTGCTGTTTGCCAATGGTTTTGTCCATAGCCTCTTCCCCAGGGGGTTTCACACAAGAGGGGAGACTCTTTCATAAAAAAATATATCAAATTAGCAGAGAATTTTGGAGGGGGGTGTGATGATTAATATGTGAAATATCTGAGTTTTGAGAAAACTGAAAATCTGTTACAAACTCCATTATGTTTCTACAAAGCCCATACAGGAATATCTGGAAGAGGCAAATACTTAACTTTAAACACTGTGTTACCATTAAAAAACAGAACAACAAACAAAACAACAAATTTAAATGTAAACCCTCCCAAAAAAACACCACCAACCCCAAACCCAAAGTCTTCAACATCTGAACTCATTTCATGTGCTCAGAGCCAGACTGAGCAAACGATCCCCCATGCCCAGAGTGTACCCACTTACCTGGGAAATGCAGGAATGCAGGAGTGGTTTTGCAGAAGGTACCAAAAGCCTTGCAAAATTAAATCAAATTTTAGAAGGTAAGAGAAATAAAATCCAATGAGAGGGAGCTTCTGTGCACGTTTTCATTGCTACCAGAGGCACCTCGCTCTTTGGGGAACAATGAAGATAATTCTGACTTCCAGCCTAAAATCCTTCTGCACGTTGCACAAGCCCACACATCTTCTCAAGAACAACTCCTAAACTACTCCTGTGGCATAAACAGCAACTTCCACATAGGAGAGAATATACCTCTGCATGGTTCCCTACAGCCTGCATTACACACTTCCTCAAAACTATCCCTAAACAGAAGCAATGAGTAAAGGCAATTAATCTATCAAGTTCTATTGCCTTTCTAAAGGCAATAAAAGGAATATATTGTTTTAGTTCCCACTTAATGTTCCAGATTAGACTCTCTCACAGCCTTCTTATTCCATTCCTTACAAGTCAAAATCAAACTGTTAAATATAATAAATAAGTAAATGCATTTTCTCAGACTTGTAAAATAATTTTAATTTAAAATACAGGAGCTTGCCCTGCAGCTTTTAGTTTTAACTGGGGTTAGATGTGAAAAATCACAACGGTTGCCACCCACATTTTAATAGGTATTTTAAAATAAATTACTTTTGCACGCACAGGAGTTTTTACCACAATCAGCATACGCTTTGTGGCAGGACTTTTAAATTTTAAAGCCACACTGGGGCAGAAATTGAGAAATTGCTAAATTTTAAACATTTCAAACATTTCCAGCAACAGCCTGAAAGCGAAATTGGTTTCAGGGGTTTACTGCTGCTCACAAAGAGAACAAAGTCACAATATCAGCGGTCATAAAAATCGCAGGGAGTGGGGAAGTGGCTACAAAGAATCCAAAACTTCTGAAGCGCTGATATTAAAGAAAAGTGCACAGCATTTAAAACGAGCCTGGAAAACTAAACTCTGAATTAAGCTGGGAGTACCCGAGGAAGTTGCGGAGCAGGAGAGGGATCGAGGGCTGGAACTTTTCTCCGCGGCAGGAGGAGGGAGAGGGGAGGAAAGGACAAAACCCGGCCACAACAAAGGGGTCCCGCCGAGCCGCCCCCACGTGCCCCGGCCGGACCCCGCCGCTGCCCCCCGGGACCCTCCGCCGGGGGCTCCCGGCCCCGAGCAGCGCCCCGGGGAGCTCCGGGGCGGGCACACACCCCCGGCCCCGGGGGCCGCCCCCGAACAGCCCGGAGGAGCCCCCGGCTCCCTCCCACGCCCCGCGGGGCCGCCCTCTCAGCACGAACAGCGGAGGTCTTCCCCCCCCTCAGGCCGCTCCCCCCCTCGGGCGCGGGGGGTCCCGCGGGGGCCGCTCCTCCCGCACTCACCAGCAGCTCCTTTGTGCTTTCCATCAGGCCCTCATGGGCAGGAGCCGCCCGCTGGCTGTGCCCGCTGCCCCCGCGGGGGCTGTGCCGCTGGGGCGGCCCGCGGCGGGGGCCGTGCCCGGCGGGGCAGGGCGGAGCGGGGGCGGCCCGGGCGGTTCGGCCGCTCCGAGCGCCGCGGACCGACCGGGACCGACGGCGGCCGCCGGGACATCAACAACACGAGCGCGCGGTTGCGCAGGCGCGGACACGCCCCCCACGGGCTCGGGCAGCGCGGGGCGGACCCAGGGCCGTGCCCCCCCCGCCTCCCTGCGGGCTGAACCATTCGCAACATGGGGGGTGGGCTACGCGCCACGGCTGCGGTGAGGCGGTAAGAGCGGCCGCCCCCGCTGGTGGGTAGCAAAGCGAGCGAGACGATGGCTTGGCGAGGTCAGTGAGGACTCGCTGAGGAGCGTGTGCTGGGGGGCGCTGGGCGTTGGGAACTCCTCTTCCCCCGCGGGGGCGCAATGGAGCGGCTCGGCCGCGGCCGCGTCACGTGGAGCGCGGGGTGGGCGGGGGGGGTGGGAGAGAATAGAAGGCAAAGAAAGGAGGTCACGTGACCGCGGATCGCGAGGGAAGGGGCGGTGCTTGGATTACGTGAGGAGGGGCGGGGCGGCGGGCCAGCCTATCGCGGGCGAGGGGTGGGGCCATGCGGGGGACACACGTGACAGGGGCGCACGTGTTCCGGTTCCGGGTCCGGGGAGCGATGAGGGGCCCGGCGGCGGGGACGGAGCGGAGAGCCACGAAAATGAAGAAAGCGTCCAAAATAAAGGCGGTGAAAAAAGCGAGGGAAGCGTCTCAAGCGGGCAAAGCGCCGAAAATGGCGAAAACGAAGACTCCGAAGCGGGCGGCAGCCGTGGAGGATCGGGCGGCGGCGGAGGCGGCGTGGCGCGCCCGGCACCTGAGGGATGTGAGCCAGGCGTCGGGCGCCGAGCGGGAGCTGGAGGAGCTGGTGTTCGGTGACAGCCTCAAAGTGGAGGAGGACGAGCTGCTGCGGCGCCTGGGCGAGGCCCCGAGGGTACGGTCCGGCCCTGCCCCAACCCGGCGGGAATCGGTGCCCTCTCCCTCTCCTCCTGTCCCCCGCCCCTGCTCACTTGGCCCCGTTTGGTTGTTTTCAGGTTGCTGCCACAGAGAGGAAAAGTCTGCAAGCAGAGTCCAGCGATTCCGAAGTAGAAAATGAAGCGAAAGGCGACTTGTTGCCCAGAAAACCGGCCTGGGTGGATGAAGATGATGAAGCCGAGGAAAAGTGAGTCCGGGTTTGCAGGTGGGAGCTATGTATCAAACTTGTAAACTTAACTTGACTGTAAGTGGCTGTGGTTTGAATGATCTTTGTGTTCGCTGTGTGTTTCCTCCCCCCTCTAGTGTTGACATGACCCATAAATACAGGAAGGATTTCATGAAAAGTGATGCTGAGAAGACACTTACTAAGAAAAAACTAAAAAGAAGACTTGAGGAACAGTGAGTTTCGTTACTGTTTTTGTGGCTGACTTTATTGAGGTGAGATCATTGATCTCATGAATGCAGATAAATATCTCCAAGGTGGGTGTCAGAGGATGGTGCCAGACTCTTGTCAGTGGTGCTCAGTGACAGGGCAAGGAGCAATGGCCATAAACCAAAACACAAGAAGTTCCACCTCAGCATGAGGAAGAACTTGTTTCCATGGAAGGTGGCAGAGCACTGGAACAGCTGCCCAGGGAGAGTGTGGAGTCTCCTACTCTGGAGACACTCCAAACCCACCCAAACATGTTCCTGTGTCACCTGCTCCAGGTGACCTTGCCCTGGCAGGGGGTTGGACTCAGTGATCTCCAGAGGTCCCTTCCAACCTGAACTATTCTGGGATTCTATGAGATAAAATACATTTATGTAAATGTGCATTAGCATTGCCTCGACTAATTTGTTTAACACTTGTTTTATTGGAACTGCACAAATTAATTTGTGTTCTAGGGAGTTACACTAGAAACTGTGAAATTTTAAAAAATCTAAAAAACTTGCATGGTGTTCTAAGCATGACTATTCCTGTAAATTTGTGATGGTGTATCTTCTAAGTGCTTAACTCATAGAGAGAAATTACTTTCTCACGAAAGTTTTTTTTTTTCTCTCTTCCCCCTTCTCTTTCAAGGTTTCAGCAAGCCATGGGAGGAGTTCCTGCCTGGGCTAATTTAGAAAACAGGAAGAAATCCAAAAGGACTTCAAGTGATAGTAAATAATTCTATTCCTATTCTAATAAGTGCTTCTGTGATTCTTTGTTCAGCTTCTTAGAAAATAATTATTTCTGATGTTTTCTCTGTGTAGTGTGATAATATGGTGGATAAGTCACCTTTATTCCTTCCTTCAGTGTGCTTTGATTTAATTTGTTTTTGTAAGGAATTTATAGGTTTTGATGTGGATATTTGTGCAATTGACTGTTTCCATGTGCTTTGGTTTCATGAGGTGAGAGTGATGAAGATGATGATCTTCTACGCAGGACTGGCAATTTCATAACGAGCTCAGAGTCCCTGCCAAGAGGAATTTTGAAGGTAAAGATAAGCCTTATCTTTCCACTTCAGTTTGACCCACACTTTGATTGTTGTTGCTGTGTAAAATCAGCGATTATGTGAACTTCTTGTTTCTGTAACTAGAAGCTCTAAAGGGTAAGCGTTGGACAAATTGAGTATTTCACGTGAAAGCATGAAGCGATAAATTGAGGTGTATTTTTTGAAATAAGGATTTTTACGTGCTCTGAAGTAGCACCTTGTAGTAGCATTTTAATTTAGAATGTAAATTTTAATTTAGGATTTTAATTTAATAGGGAGATTGGAATTCTCCCACAGCTTTAAGGTACTGGCGTGATCTTTGAGAAGTGACAGCCTTAAGCGAGTGTTTCTTCTACTGTCTCTTCTACAGCTGTTTCAGATGGGTCAGAATGCAGCTGGATTTACACAGAGGGATAATTTCAAAGGCAGTAGAAAGGCTGGTGGGTTCAGCCTGTGTTTGCATCACTGCATTGGAGCAACTCCCTGAACCGGCTCTTTGTGCTCCGCTTGTGTCAGGCTTCCTAAAAGTTCACCATAGGGATTGAGGTCTTGCTCTTGTAGCATAAAGTGTAATTAAATTGGCTTTTCATCAGCATTAAGTGTTTGGATTTTTTTTTAGCCTGTTTGATCTGTGTTTTAGATGAGCACCTGCCTGCCTGCAAACCAGGAACGCTTTGCCGATGGAAAGCTGGTGACGGTGCAGTTCCATCCTTCAGCCCAAGTGGTCATGACTGCGGGACACGATCGCTCTGTGTCGCTCTTCCAGGTGAAGAATTCCAGCCTGTTCTGTGCAAATGGGCACTAATACAGAACCCTTTTTTTTTTTTTTTTTATAGCCTGGACTGACAGACTTTGTTTTCCCTCCTCCTGTGCACACAGGGTTGTAATGTCTGTGGTTAAGATGGAAATTCTTTGGTTAAAGGCACCTTAGAAGACATTTCCATCTGTGACTGCATATCAAGCATGTACAGTGTACAGGCAAACTTAGTTGTCTTAGAGTTTTTGGTTGAAGATTTGTTTTTAAAAACATTTGGGTTTAAGGTTTGCAGTGATCTGGACTAATGAGGTTTTCTGTTTATAATCCTATAATGTGGGGAGCAGTCCACTTTCATTTAAAACTCTAATATTGCTGTGAAATCATGTTGGGAATGGAGAGGCTGGACTGCAGCAGGAAGAGGCTCATCCTGTTCCTGTTCCTCTGAAAACTAAGATCATAACTCTCTTTAGGAAGTTTCAGCATGGCCCAGGATCAGTGGAATGGTCAGGCACAAGTGGAATTTGATAGTCCCAGAAGGCTGCAGGAAAAAGAAAAAAAGAACAATTCAAAGCAAATGTTTCCATTTAGAAAAAGCACCATAGTAGTGATGATTTGAACAAAGCATGGGCAAGACAGGGAAGGGCAAGTGGTGTGAAGTGTATCCAGGAAGGCTGGGAATGCCTGTTATAAAGGGTGAGGAGCCAAGAGCCAGGTTATTTGTGGAAGAGAGGAAGAGTTTAATGCTTCAGGGTGGTTTATCTCTTGCTTGTGCTGGGTACTTGATATGTTTTTTCTATTTAAAAGTAGTTGGTATGTTCCTCAATATGATAACCTGGTTTGTTATTTTCTTTTTTGAAGGTGGATGGTATAAGGAATCCAAAAATACAGAGCATCTATTTAGAGAGTTTTCCAATTTATAAGGCTCGTTTCAGTGTTGATGGAGAACAAGTTATAGCCACTGGTACTCACCACAGCATGTTCTTTGTGTATGACATGATGGCTGGAAATATTATTCCTATACCCAAAGTCCGAGGTAGGTTTTTCAGTGCTGTAAGTGCCTGGGTGTAGTTGAAACTGTCCCAAATAGAGATGGCACATGAATTTGCTTTAAAAGGAAATGCAGTGAATTGTTGGAGGTTATATTTTTAACTTGTCTTCAGGGAACAAGTCCCTTTAGTTTTAGTTTTTTCTGGGGTACTAAACATTAATTGTCACACATAAGCAAGGTTGAGTTTAGCTTTGCTGTGACAGTGAATTACAGCAGTGAAAAGCTGAAGTGGAGTCAGGTCTTACTCATGTTCATCACACCTCTGAATGTTGAGGCAAAAGAATAAATTATGCCTATTTCAAGTTTTGAATCTCTTTTTAAAGGTGTGGAGGAAAGATTTCTCAGAAACTTCGAGCTCTCTCCAGATGGATCATTTATGCTGCTAATTGGAACCTCAGGTTACCTTCACTTGCTGTCCATGAAGGTAATTTCTCCTCGTGGTTCGTGTAGCTTCACTTTCTTGGTACCTTTTCCCTTTTGAATCTGCTTATAATCCATCTGCAAAGCAATCTAGCTTTCAGTTGAAACAAAGGCATGACACATACTGTGACAGCCTTCAAAAATGTGCTGCTGACTCAACTCACTGCAGCTTTAGAGAATTATTTTGGGGTGTCTGAGAATTCATTCTGCTCTGCAGCTCTCTGGGGCTGCTGGGCGTCAGGGCAGAGTTGGGAAGAAGTCGTGTGTCAGTGTTGAACTTCAGCTTTGTGCTGGCAAAAGGAATGGCCTCAGCATGGAAACAGGCATGCATGGAAACAGGCATCACCCTCTCTGGGGGTGGGAGAAATATAGGACTGCTTTTTTGAGAGTCGTGCTAGTGCATGCTGCTGTACTGTGCTCGTGAATCATGCCAGATACTGTGATTCATAATGCACAGTGAGTTTTTGCAGTTGAATTTTAAAATGCCATATGATGGCAGCTGGTTTTGTTTTAAACTCTTACAAGGGTAGAGTTTAAAGAAGAAAGTTCAGTTCTGTTGTATAACTCACACCCTGCAGCGAGGGAGCAAATGAGTGTTTGTTGGACCAGCTGTTGTTGGACTCAGGAGCTTGTGCTCTGGTCTGCAGGCACTGGAAATGTTGATGCTGTTCTTTGAATGTCAGGGTAGCTAAATAAAGATTTTTATGGGACAGGAAACAACTTTCCTACAAATTTCTGGTAGAATCACTATTGTTCTTCATCCTACAGACAAAGGAACTGATCAGCACTATGAAGGTAAATGGAAGATGCACTGCATCTGCTTTCACTCCAGACAGCAGTAAAATATACAACTATTCAAGTGAGTATTCCAACAGCACTAATCGTAATTCCCTTTAAATTGCATAAGTCTTTAGAAGTCACTTAGCATTTTACAAAGATAGTTAAAAAACTTTGTCAATATCTGTCCTAAAAACACAACCAAAAGATAAATAATGAAAGAATGGGGTTAACTGTTTTAGTATGCCTTTAGTTGTTTTGTTTTTTAAAAAATTGATAGTGGTGATACATCTGATATTTTAAATGAGCTCTTAGTTGTCATCTAATGAAATGTATTTTAACAAAATAGACGGTGTTGTGTATACATGGTTTCTGTAATCTACTTGTTTCTGCAACCAGAGGAAGGTGAAGTTTTCATTTGGGATGTGAGAAGCAGGAAGTGTCTACACAAATTTGAAGATGAAGGTTCTTTGGAAGGACAGTGCATTGCTGTTTCAAAGAACAACCAGTATGTGGCGTGTGGGTAAGTGACTGACTGGGGTTTGACAGGTTCTTCTGATCTCATTTTGAAGCTCTTCAGTGAACTTATTGGTGGCTGGTGAGTGTAGGAACGTGGTTCTGATAAGCTTAGAGTAGATGTGAGTAGATGAATATTGCCTGTTTTATGATGATAATTTAATTTTTCCTGTATAAATATAAAATACCATAGTACACCTCACACCAGCATCACTGTTATTGTGTTACTGTTACCATATATGGGCTCAGCAGTTTATTTTGAAATCACAAATTCTGTAATATGGATGTTGATTCAGGGTCTTCCCCCTTTTCTAGTTCTCTTTCCTGTCCTCTGAATTTGGCTCCTGCAAGGATGGCACATTAGCCTTTGAAAAGCTGCCTCAGCTCAAAGCCACAAGCTGAAGGTGTTTCTCTAAGTATATTTAATGACATGCAACTTCAGCCAGTGTATTGATTCTTTTAAATGAAACTAGCAAATAAATACTGAAGAACAGTACCTATTTCCTTAGCCCACTGTGGAAAAAGATTTAAAAGTGAACTTATTCTACAGACATAAAAAACCCCACAATTGAAAGCTTGAAATTATTTCAGAATGTTTTGTTACCAAGCTCTCATTGCTGTAAATTCTGGTAAGAGATGAGCTCATCAAGTCTCTCCACAGTTAAGTGGGTCTCTTCATATATAAGTAGAAAAACCTCCTCAAACTAACAAAACTCTAAACCCCTCCACTAAATACTGTTATAAACTCCAAAGGAAAATCAAGCTCCAAACAAAATACTATTACAAACTCCAGGAGAGAATTGTAAATTACATTTTCAGGTGAATGGTGGCTAGAGATAACAAGGTAATATGTACTGAAATGTCGCTTTTTCATATAATCTTTGTTGTTTCTTTCTTCAGTTCATCTTCAGGGGTTGTAAACTTATATACCACTGATGTCTGTCTCAAGGAAAACCGTCCTAAGCCAGTTAAGGCCATAATGAACCTTGTTACTTCTGCCACCTGTGTGACCTTCAACCCCACCACGGAAATTTTGGCAGTGGCTTCCCGTGATGCTGATGAGGCTGTGAAATTGGTATGTTCAGTTTCTTTTATTGCAAGCTTTTTTTTATCTTGTTGAAAATACTCCTGGTGACATAATAAAACTGATAATAAGCAGATATGGATACTGCAAAATGTGCTGGATCAACCAGGTCAGGACATGTACAAGATACTGGAGATTTATAAGGATATAAATTTATTTTCTTTAGTGATGTTGTTCTGAAAATAACATCTTATGGTCTAGTTTACCTTTTCCATTTTTAAAATGCCCTTTAAAATGCCTGGAACTGTTCAAAGCCAGGCTGGATGGGGCCTCTGAGCAGTCTGGTCAAGTGGAAGGTGTCCCTGCCCAGTTGAAACCAGATGAACTCAAAGGTTCCTTCCAACCCAAACCATTCTGTGATTCTATTTCACTGCTGTAAATACAACTCAGCAACAAATGTGAATTTTCAGCAGCTGGTAACTGTAACCATCTCTCTGTGGGGCTTTTTTTCCCCTAACTCATTCAAAATTTTGCCAGCCATGTCAGAATTCTGGCCAACAGTGGAACTATTGAATTAATCTGAGGGTTTGGAGGCCTGTTTTTATTGCTTACATGTAATTGCTTAAAAAGAAAAGAATGGCAATGACTGGCTTCATGGTGTGTTCCCTGCTTCTTTTCTCCAGTAGAATTCTATATATAGAATCATGTAGGGTAGGAATAGAACTAAACATTTGAGCTTAACATTGACCTTCAATTTTAAATTTGTACTTTAGTTTTATTTTTGGTGGCTTTTTCCTAATTGGTGGCTTTTTCCTAATTGTAGCTTCTGACCTATTTCTCAATAGGTGCACATTCCTTCATACACTGTGTTCTCAAACTTCCCGGTGTTCAGAAGAAAACAGATTTATCTTGCTCAGTCTATGGACTTTTCTCCCAGAAGTGGCTATTTCTCTGTAGCAAATAACAAAGGCAAAGCCTTGTTATTTAGGTAGGTACTAAGTTAGGCTCATTAATCCCAGGTAACATGTTTATATTCTGTAATATGGGGCAGATGACAGGTGAGAGATAAGGTTTGACTTTGTGATCTGAATTCAACTGATGAGTTCATGGAGTGTGGAGCTTGTTTTCCCTTCTGGGGAATGAACCTTGTTTATTGTCTGATTATGAAATACACATTGTTGCAGATGGCCCTGTCAAAACTGTCATTGCCTTTTTTTCCCCCTGCTGGTGTGGTCAGGAGCAGTGATAACTCTAAGCAGGAATATTTCTTTTTTTAAACTCACAACTTCATGACGCTTGAAAAACTTTTTAGGATGAGATTTTGACAGGGAGAACTTACAGAAAGACTCCTAAATAAGTCTAAAAATGGAACTAAATCTTGTGATTTGTCCTTAACTTGAACTGCATATTATAAAGGCACTTCAAGTAACTCTAGCATGTGAATGGTTGCTACCTTTAACTACACCTGTGTTTCAGGCTGTCAAAGAATACTCAGTGACACTGCTGAAGAGTTGTTTCTTTGTCTTGCTCACTCAACAGATTACTGAGAAGTTTTAAATCTGTCTCAATGTTTTTTTTTCTTTAGGCTGAAACATTATTCATCTTTCTGAAAGAAGGTACAGCAGAAAATGGACCAGTAACTGAGGTGAACTGCTGACAGCATTGACTTGAGGAACTTTATTTTCATTTTGCTACCTCCACCTCTTTATAGATGGCAGGAAGAAATTCGTAACACTGTGTGATCTGAAACTGGTCTGGATCACTCATGTAGAAGAATGGGCTGGAGTAGGGCTTGCCTTGTCAGTCCTAGCTTTTCTAATAATACAGTAGAGCAAGTTGATAGTTCAACTAAAATCTGTCAGCAGGACTGAGGAGAAGTTAATTGATAGTGTAACTGATTCTATTTAAATCAATCTCAGCAGTGTTGTAAAACTGATCCTGTTAAGGAGTCCTGTAAGTGAGCCCATAGGAGTCTGCATCACTTCAAATTCAGATTCCAAACATCACTGAAGTTTGAAGCCCAAGTTTGTGTGCAGATACGATTTTATTGAACACTTAAACGTCTTCTTGGGAACTGGAAAGACCTGTAGCCTTGGCAGTAATACAGTAGTTCTGTTTGACAAGAAACGTGTTGATGAGGGGAAGCTGAACTTGTTCAGACTGGAAACAGGTCTGACTGCTGCTTGTTAAGCTTGCATAGAATTTTGTGATGGTTCAGTGTTTGGAAGATACTAACAAAATTCTCTGTGCTGGTCTTTCCCCAGGTGTTGTAACCTGCAGATACGAGTATGCTGACAAAATCAAACAAGTCTTATTTATATGGAAGTTACAAAATACTAGTAGAACATCTGTATTTTTGAATGTTGTTTTTTTTTTAATAAATATACCTGGTAAGTTTCCAGGCAACTTGTTTCAGCTTTTTCCAATGCTTTGTGTTATGCTCACAACTAAGATTTTATTGCTTGGCACCCAAGCTGGTGATTTGCAGGAATGCTTAAGTGTCTTTAGTTATTATGGGCATGTGAAATATTCCAATGCTGAAGGAGAAAGCAGTAGTTTTGTGTAAACTGGCCTTTGCTCTGTGCTTTTACCACGAGCTTTTCCATCAGCCTGGTTCATTTGAGGCTGGATTGGAAACAGCCTTTTGCTTCCTGGAAGAGCACATTCACCTCAGCCCTGTTGATGCAGGAGTTGAAGCTCAGCCCAACTTCCTGGGCCAGCCATAGCTTAAAGATGGCTTAAACCAAGAGGTGAAGAAAACCCACCCCACGTTGTGCTTCCTGCCTCCTGTGTCCCAAAAACAACTGCATGTAACATGGGTTTAATTCTTAAGGAGGACCCCAATCATTTTTTTTCTGTGAAAGCAAAGAATCCCGAGTATCACTTGATTTTTTTAAAATAATTTGTGAAATTCTGATGCCATCAGGGTCACCCAGCAGGGACTGTGCTGGAGCTGCTGCTGCTGGTTCTTCATCTGCTGCCAAATCCTGCACCTCTGATCACTCTCTTCTTGAAGTGGCTGCTTCTTTCTTCTTAAATACGTGAACAAAAAGTTGACTAGGAATCTGCTACAATGAACCCTCCTTTGAGAATAAATTGTGACCAATGTGTCTGTCCACTTCACAGCAGGGAGCTTTTTGGGCAGTAACAGCAAGAGCCAAGGTGCCTCAGTAACCAGCAGTGAAGTCATTAGGCCTTCAGTGAAAGTGGCATTGCAGAAAATGCACTCCAAGCGTGAGAAAAATTATATTCTAGAACCATGTCAAAATTTTTAAATACATGAACCTGTTGTTGAATTCTTGTCATGCTGTTTTAAAAAGCAAAATGGTATGTTTTCTGATGTAACAGATTTTTGAAGTCACTTTGCAAATGATTGTAAGATGAGAACTTGAATTCACAAATGTTGGGGAAAGCAGAATAGGCTGTGGAGGTGTTAAATTGAATACAGTGTTTAATCATATTGCAGTGCTAAACCTAAACTAAAACCCCTGGGATGGAAGAGTAAAATTAAATCAGAAGCACACTTTATTAAAGTTGCTTGCTATAGGATTCTTGTTACAAACAAATCTGTCTAAAATCTAGCTGGGTCTGAGACTGTTGAGTTTCAGAAATCCAGGTGCTGGAAGTGGTTTCTGACTTCACTAGAGGGCAGCCCAGCATTGCTGTTGGGAGATTTGGCTGTTGGATGTTACTGAACAGTTTGTCTCCCATGACAGCTCTGCTGATGGGAGAGGGTTTGGTTGTGGTAAGTAACATAATTCCCCTTTTCTCATCGTCTCTGTAATTTACCAGGTTTAAGTAGTGTGACTTCATCCACAAAATTACTAAATCATTTTAAATAAAAGATTTCTGAGAAGGTAAATTTTGGAATACGTAGCCTGTTACCAGATCTCACTGAAGTAGCTGTGATGGGTTTTAATGCCATTTCATCTACTTGTCCTGAGACTGTTCCACTCCTTGCACAGTATGTGCTTCTCTAATTTACCCATTAAAAAAAATAAAATCCCTAATCCAGTGACTCAAAGCCCTTTAGGAAGTCCTTGGCAGATCTGGGATTAGAATTTTGGAATTACTGGGTCCTGGACCTCTTTAGTTTACTTCAACACAATCAATTCTGCTGTTTTTCCCTGCCCATCCTGCTGACTCCTGGTTGTATGAGGTCCACATTGGATGGGACAAGTGAGTAAATGAAAAAGGTGTCATAAAACTGAGGTGCTGTGTGCTCTTTAAGCACTGCAAATTACTTCAAATAGTGGCAGGGAGGAAGAAGAGATTAAATATTTATTTTTTGCAATTTCTCTGATGTAAATTGCAAATTTTAAGCTCTGCTGAGTTGCTGCAGTACAGGAATGTTAAAGCTTTGTGTTAAGTACCTTAATTCTTGATGTTGCCTTTTTGTCTTCTGGAAAACAAAACTTATTGCCCCATCCAGTATAACGTGGGGAAGACTTTTGCTCTGAGAAGTAAAGGAAACCCCAAGGTGTTCGTTGTAGTCTATTAGTGGGTTTTGAGCAATGGCACTTCCATGAACTGAGCAGGTCTTAAAAGTTGGATGATATGCAAGAAGCTGAAACTGTTACTGGTGTGTCTGGGGATATTTCTTTGGAATGGGATGAATTACTGTTAAGTACACACATTGCTGTACTCTCATTCTGAAAGGCTCAGCTCTTTGTCACTTTACCATGTGTTAAGAGTACTTAAGCTTCTGACCTATTTAAAACCTCTGTGTTTAATTCCTCTTTTCCTAGCATGGCTTTTTTTTTTTTTCCCCCAGCATTGCTAAGCTGAAGTTCTTTTAATGAATTATTTCTCTGCTTTTCCTCTCCTTTCATTCTCCTTGGCAAAATAAATTTTATTGATGTAGCCCATGAAATATTTATCATGGCAGCCTTTCCCCTCCAGGCTGTGATCTTGTCCGATTTTGCAAGCTAAAGAGAATTAGTCTGGTTGGTGCTTAGAAAGGAAACCTCCAAGAACAGAAAACCTGACTAGGTGTTAGAGTAACTCTGGGTATTTAGGAGATTATTGGGTTTGCCACTAAGTCTGTCTTGAATCTGCTGTTTGACCCTGCACCTGTCCAGGAGCTGTGTTTGTGGTGCAGGTTTAGCAAATCCTTAAAGGACTGAATGATTTTTTTTTTTCTCCCGTGTCTCATTCAATATCCAAGATTGCTGCTCTCAAAATCATTTGGGAAGTTACAGTTCTCTAAATCTCTTCCATGTGGAACTGTTTCAACGGCTACATGATTTTCCCAACTGTTTGCTGATCAGACAGCAAATTAGATTCTCTCTGTGGACGTGCTGAACTCATCCAGTGGCTGTGACAATCACGGCACACCTTGAAAATAAGCTGTTTTTTTTGCCTAAGGATGCTTCTTGAAGCATTTGAAGGCCTTAGGAGGTCCTCTAAATGCCTCGTTTTGCTCTAATTTGTAAGATCTAGAGGGAGGATGCAGTGTTCTTCTGGAGAGTGTCTGAGATCAGTCTGTCCAGGGCTGTCCAGTCCCTCTGGGGTCTCGCAGGTGCCCAAACACCAGTGCTTGCTGTTGCACTGAATTCTGTGTTTGTGCTGCATTTCCTTTGGACAAACAATGTGCTGGGCACTTAATGACACTTTGCTGTCTTCGTTTGGATTTCTTCTGTTGAAATGGTGGAACAATTTGATTTTTATTTTTTTTTTTTTCTGTAACAAAGCGTCTCTTGGGTACCCAGACATTTTTGTCCCCTGTTGTGTCACAGTGAGATGGCAATTCAGTCAAACCCATTTTGGAACACTAATAGAGGCAGTTGCTCCTGTGTATTTTTTCCAGTTATTAAAACTATGCAAGTTATACATCTTATTAAATTGCTCTGAGACCCCTTAACCTGAACGAAATCTTATAAGCTGATCAGACACTTGAAAGTGGCTGCAATATGACTGGATTTTCATAACAGATATTGAAATTGAGCTGGAGATCTCAGCCTTCATAGTGGTGTATTTTGCACATAAGATTGCCTGCCATAGGAGTCTTCACTCTGTGTGTGCAATATCCAAGGTCTTATTATGCTCAAACAGTTGGGAGGAAGAGCTGAAGCAGAGGGAATGTGGTGCAGGAGCCTCTACTTCTGGTTCCTCCCTGTTGCTATTCCCCTGCCTTGTCAGAGGATCAGGGATCTGTATTTATCCTGGGTTTAGTTTGCATTTTATTGTCTTTTCAGTCAGTTTCTGCTGAATTGAGACTGACTTAAGAAATTAAGCCCAGTAAGTTGTTTTTAACATATGTACATGGATAGGAGCTGGGGGGAGTGAAACTTCAAATTAGGATCTTTGAAGACACGTCCATTTTATGAAGACTGAGTTACTTCTCTCTGCAAATCCTGATGCAGTGTAGTGTTCAGCTAAGAATCTGCATCACATACTTAAACATAAGGGTTCTTTTTTCCTCCTTAATCTTTGTTTTAAGCTTTGGATGCATATTTCAAAGTTCTGGAAGAGATAAGGTGTTTGGAATATTGACAATTCAAAAATAATTGTTCAGAAACTTGCGTAGTCACTCAAAACCTCAGGAACCTGCTGTTCAAGAGATTGTTTCAGTTACTTGGTGAAAAACTATTAGCCCTGGTATACTGGGAGGAATTGCATTAAGAATTAAATAATTAAGCCATGTGGGTTTGGTTCTTTTTCCCCCCCCCCGTAGCTTCTCTAATGAATGCATTGCAGCAGCAGGAGCTTGTTGTGACTCTCACTGTATTCCATAGCTGCGTTTTTGTTTCTTGGAGGATGGTGTCCTTCATTTGCACAAACTTGTTACACGTGACAGCAGTCACAGCCATGCCTGTGTGTGCTCCAGCAGCCTGGAAGACCCTGCAAACTACCTTTTTCTGCACACAGGGGGTGAGATTCTGCAGAAACCAGCTCAATTTGTTGAAGAAGCAGTTTCTTCATACGTTGGAAGATATGAACTGGGTTGCAGAAATAAAAATTGTGCCCCCTGTGCACAGATGCCTTGTGTGACTTCTGCAGAATATTGATTTTTTGCTGCCAAGAGTCATTCATAACAAAATGCAAGTATCTGTTATCCTGTGGGATGGTTGTTACCACTCTGTCCCAGCTGCATAATGCTTCAGTTCAATGAGAGAAGGCTAGAGGGAATCTCACTGCACTGTGAGATGAAGTGATTGTAATTTGGAAATGAATGGGAAGGTCTTTGATAACAGGAAATTCAAGGTTACATTTAACTGAGGACACCCAAGAGGTGGTTGGTTACATATCATAGAAAAATGACACGGGCTCCACCAATGTGAGACAAATTTGTGTACATTAATTTTGTATGTAGCAACCGTTAGTGCTCATAAAAATATTTATGTCTATATTAACACAAACTGGTCTTTCATCTGCATAAATTTGTCTAGCAGAGTCAGGCCCCCAAGCTGCTTGTAATAACTACAGTGGAATTCATGGGCTGTCAGTTCACACTCCACGTTGTGCTGGAGCATTTCAGCTGTGTATTGCACCACACTGAGATGAAGCCACAGAATAAAGTGCTATGTTCCAATTAACATTAATTACTGGAAAAGATCGAGTGTTATGGACAGATACTTGGCCAAAACTGAGCAAATCTTCAATGAAGTTTTCTCTCTTGAAAAAGAAGGAACATTGTTTGACAGAACCATGCTGATTTTCTATCCCAGAATTTGTCTTGGCCCATTATAAATGGATGAAATGACTTATTCCAGCATAATTGTGGGAAAGAATAGAGGCTGTCCTTGGGATCCCTCAAGTGTGCAGGTTTCACTTACATAAAAAGCCAAGATTGAATGCTGTTTTCCAGTTGAATGGAAAAGCCTTTTTGTATGACTCTTATTCCTGGTTTAAGTGATGTGTGACATCAGCCCTGATAGCAAATGGCTTACTCTAAAGATTCAGCAATACACAGATTATAATGGGGTCAATCAAAAGTTTTAAATCTTACAGTTAAACTTCTCAAACAGATGTATGTATCTTTGGGGTTGGTCTAAGCTGTTGGAGATTTGAAAGCCTTTTTGAAATTCAGGACTATAAACAAAACTGTTGTAGGATGGGGATTATGTATCTTACTTTCTTCTGGCTTTTGAAGAAATGCTGCAGCTTCACACTTCTCCCTTCTGAGGGTTGTGAAGCTGAGTCTGTGTTGCTCACATTCCTCAAGGTGTTTGCATAAAAGGCAGGATAGGCACAGACTAACAAAGGTGAATCCAGAAAGAAACCAGAGTTTTGCTTAAAACTCATCCTACTGTAATCCCCATTAATGCAACAGCCATTTGCACTTAGTGCAGGTACAATGTCCACTGGATTGTCTAAGGTGAAGACTCTGTGTGATTCCAACCAGTGTCCAGCAGAGCAAAGTTAGGGAAAAGTGTTCCTGTGTTGTCCTGTAATGATCTGCAGCTGCAGCTCCCTCAGTGTGGTGATCCAGAAGGGCTTTGTTAAGGCAAGGGATGATGCATAGTAAGGAATACCAGGCTCATCTTGGGGGTGGGAGAAGAAGTCCAGAGGTGAAATGAATTACATGTCGAGTCAGAACTGGGAATTTCAGCTTAGTTTCTCGATTTCCTGTCACTTTTTTTTCTTTGAACACTAGATTACCTTGTCTCATTGAAGGCTGTGCCTTGTTCTGCTCTTGCATGCATGCCTGCTATTCCCTTCTTTACTGATTTGCAGTTCTTGAATGATACTGAAGTTGTTTCATTGATTCTCTAATCTGTTCTTCTTCCCCAGACACTTAAACAGTGACTTTGCTGATGAGATTTCTGGGAAGAATACTAGTTCTGTGGGAACTGACATCTGTATCAGTATTTTGTGCTAATCTGTCAGCTTTGGCAGGTTTCTGCAAGGATTCTCATTTTACAAAAGTTCAGATTGTTGAAGAAAATTCAGTCTTCCACAAAGATTCATAGGTTCCTGTGGCTCTTGTGGACACAGATGAACACACAGTCCGGAAACAGAGAGGGGGATCTTGTGGGAAAAATAAATGCAATACGATTGTCTAAAATTTTACATGGAAAGTGCCATGTAGAAATAACTCCCTTTGTTTTAAACTAAAGAGATACCCCACTCTCTGTCTAGTAATGCTAGAGCTGCTTTTGACTCCAAGTTTTTTCTAAGGCCCTAAACCATCTGTAACCATCTGTCTTCACTCTGTATGGGACACTTCAAATAAAGTCTTTGAGAGATGGAAGAAACTTCTCCCCAAAACTCTGAGAAGCAAATTTGTACACAAAGCCTGAAGGAGATTATCTTTTATATTGACTGTCTGGTTTCCTGTCAATAAAGTGAATTCCAGTAATGTGAGGGGTAGGTCTGATATTAGGGGCCATGACGTACACAACAGTAGAAAGATTACCCAGCAGCTGGCAAAAAGTTTAGAAGAAACTGTCTGAGAGAGTTTTAATCTGTGACACTTTCTGCAGGCTGCAAGACTCAAATGATAATTTGAAAAAAGTGTTCAATAAACATGCAATCAGCCTTGGACCTATTGCTAAAATAATTACTAAATGCTATATTGCTTCTCTGAACTTGGGATGTCATAGTAAACAAGTGTCTCCTTACAATACACACTGAGTTGTGCAGTATGTTCCATACTCTCCCACCTCTACCCAGAAAGAAGCTGAATGATACCTCTAGAACTTGAGTTTTTGGGCCTTTTAAATTAGCCATAGTAACTCACTGATTTGTTTGAACATATCCTTCAGCAAATAGATCCTCCAGCAAATCATGTCTTCACCTCAGAGCAATTAAACCAGTGGAACAGGACTTCACTTGAATGCGTTTACTGCTTTACTCCTGCCTTTGCCATATGCTGATTTCCCCCACAGGGAGAAAGTCTGAGTACCATGCAAGATTTTCCAAATAGAATAATAGATGAGTGGGTGTTTGAGCTCTGAAAGGATGTGAAGCTCTGAAGCTGGCATAGCTGATTTGGTATTTTAGCTGCATAGAGTAAATCCAACATTTTCCAGCATGTTTTCAGCTCAGAAACCTGTGTGTGCTTATGCAAAACATCGCCAAGAACAAATGAAGGTGAAGCACATATGATAAATTAATGAACAGGTCAGGCCTCTGGTATCCTGCATTCCCAGCTCTGGAAGATTTTACTAAGTTTTAACTACAGTGATTAACATGTTTCTGATGGAGGGTTCTGCAGGAAAGGGAACCCCTGCCCAGCCCCTCCTGCCTGATGTGCCCAACATGGGACAGCCCAGCCAGGCACCCCTTGCTAAGCCTTGTGAACAGCCTTTGCTCTTGCCATGAAAGAGCTTCTGTTGTCCTGGTTGGATGCAAGGGGATGTTATTTGGATGCTTGTCTATGCAAGGAGGCTGCAGAAGGATTGGCAAAGGGCTGTGGGACAAGGAGAAGGTTAATGCCACAGATGAACCTCAAGGCAGCAGTTCAATGCAGGGAAGATGCCCAAGGTGAGGGCAAAAACCCCAATTTTTCTTCTACTGCTTATAGTTTGTAAGATATCCAGGCACTGGGTGCCTCTGGACAGCAGTATTTCAGTCTGTGGTAATTAGTGAGAGAGAGCTGGTACCACAGGTCTGGGGTGGCCCTGGGTGTGTGTCCAGCTACTGCTCCAGTAAAAGCTCTGGAGCCTGTGGCTGCTCCAGGCTGATGCTTTAAGGAATCCCAAAATTCACAGGTTTTTCTGCCTTTCCCCCAGTCTATCCTCTGGTAACCTCTTCTGTGCTTTCAGGCAGACTCAGGGGAGACTTCAGACAGTCTCTACCTCAGCCAGAGCCCTTAATCTAAAAATATGAGGCACGTAATTGCTGTTAACACTCATAACAGTTTAAGCGTGTGCAAAGTTTGCCAGCAGTTTTAATGGGGCTACTTTCCAGTTAGATTATGCTCCTGATGAGCATGTCGTTGCTTCATTAGTTTTCCCCCTTCATATTTTTCCTGCATTTTGATACCAAATGATCCTTTGCTCTCAAGGACACGGAGCACACGTTGCTGTCAAGCACGTGACAATACCACTTTACAGCCTGCTAAGAAGGGCTAGGGAGGAAAACTTGCAGAAATTAAGTGAGTTTAGTAAATTTTTATGGTAATGATTTCATATAGATTGTGATAAAAGGGAAGAGATTGATATACTCCAACTGCTAGCATATACTTCATTAACTTTATTAGGCAAAATTACTTAAGACTTCATAAATATGAAGTGCTAGTCCCTGCACAGAGTGGTAACACAGCATTTATAAGCATCATTAATTGCCAGAGCATACACTTGCACATGTGTGGTAGCAGAAGTGAGATCACTTTAAAGAACTCAGATGTATATGTTTATTTATATGTCACACAATATCATGAATGCATGGGAGTTTTAAAAGTATTTCAAGGAGTTGTGCGTTTTATTAATCATTCATATTTATATCTTACCCTGAAGATTTTACCCAGCTGGGTATTTCAGGTATTTCTGGTTGGATAAAAGTTCACGGGGTCATGGTTTCAGACTGCAGAAACCCTTGATTTTTGAGATGCTGAAAACCTGTGCTCTGGCTGGAGTCAGGAGGAGAAACTTGAATCACATGTTGTTCCTGAGAGCCTGGGCTTCATTCCTTCGCTTCCTGCACTCACTGAGTGAGTGAGCTTCGTTCATTCATGGGCTTAAACATTTAAGACCTATGTAATATAAATTATTCACTTCCAAGCCTTGCAAATGGAGCATTGATTCAGTAAGCCCTTTCAAAAAAACAGGAAAAAAAAAATCAAAATCATGAGACTGGGTCTTGTTCCTGCAGAATTCATAAGGAGAAGGTACATATTTCTCCATTTCAGACTATTTATTAATTACAAAACCAGATTTTGGGCAAAAACACTCTCTTACTTGCCCTAAAAACTCTGACCATCCAATGGATTTGTAGAAATGGCCACACTGATGGACTTGGGCTGGAGCGAGGCCAGGTGGGACTCGTTAAGGCTGTGACAGTTAACTGGTCCTCAGGTTAATTGGGCACAGCTGGGCTGGGGCAGCTCTATAAGAGCAGGCTCAGGGCAGTGCTGACACAGTCACTCCGGGGCAAGCTGTGGCTGAATTTGGGAGGGCAGGTAAGAGTTTCCTCTACAATATCATCATTTTCCTGGGGATTAAAGTTTTGCCTGTTGGTCTGTGTGTGTGATGCTGGGGAGCCACTTTGCTCCAGCTCAGAGCTGAAGCTCCTGGTGATGACCTTGATCGGTTGTTTCTCTAAAAGTTTTAATGTTGTTATTCTGATAATAACAGAGTTCTGGAGAACTGTACTCCCCAAAGGAGTTTAAAGGGCTTTCTTGACAGTTTTAGAAGAGTTAATCTAAACGTGGTGAGCTCTCTGGAGTGTTATGTTATTGTTCTCATCACAGAAACTGCTCATGGATGGAGTGAGGCAGGATCCCTTTCCTGAGGGATCTGTTTGCATTCACAGATTTGTAACAGGAAAGTTGTGAGGTTGCAGGCTAAAAAGGAATTACTGCCAGGACAGGAGACTCCCTACCTGTTTTGTGGGCTTTTCCCTAATTCCTGGCTCCTGACTGGTGGTTTCAGCTCACCAGGACAGTGTGAGCTGCCAGTTTACAGAGAAGGGAGCAGCTGCTGAGCTTCTGTCTTCTGTCCCACCTCCCCTGTGCCCTGAGTAGCTTTCCACAGTATTTGATGAAATACTTGTCTGTTTATCGTTAATCTGTGCTTACAAAAGTTAAAAAAAAAAAACAACAAACCTCATTGTGTTGCTGTAATTAGGAAATTCATGGGTCCCCAACACTTAAAATTAAGAGCTCCTGAAATCAGTATCCTAATTAGTCCTGCTCTGGCAGTGGTTTTGCTGCTGTGGTCCCTCTAAAGCTAAAAGAGCAATGGATGGTTCATAAGCATGAAAAAGGCCTCTTATTTTGTCAGGAAAAAAACCCTTGTCTTAGCTCTGCAAAGGAACTTCATGATTTTATGTGCAAATACTTGTGAAAACTTCAGTAGACAAAAAAAAAAGACATCTGGGTTTTTAAAAAAGAGCCTTCTGGTGCTCTTACTCGGAAGAATCAAATGCAAGTACTTGGTGTGGGTAAGTGTTCTCTCTACTGAACTTTGCCACCCAAGGAAACAAGATGTTCTTTAAGGTTCAAGTCAAAATGTAAGTATTTCTCATGTTCTTCTTACCTAATAGTATGTAAAAACACACAGCTCTGATATGGGGGATTTATTCCCCCCTTCTCATTTCTCTGCTCAGGCAGAAAGGTTCTCATCCTCATAAGTTTTTCTCCAACTGAATGAAAACATGGATTTGAAAAAAAAAAGTGTTGGTTTCTGCCAAACCAACCCCACAGTCATACTTGGTTATGATCCTCTGGGTTGTTCTGCCTGCAGCTCCCTGTGGGATTAGGATTCCCTGGTCCATCAGCCCTACTGAGGGATGCTGGCTCTGCCACTCCTGCTTCTGAGAACTGCTGCAGAAAACTCATTTGCTGGGCTAAAGCCTTTTCATCTTGATAAATTCTATTTTTCTCCCTCTACATCTTTACTTTCCAACCTCACTTCTTTCTTTTTAATATAACTAGGCCGAATGGGATAAAGGCAAAGAGTAGGTTTCTGTGCCCCAGGTAAAATTTATAGCTTTTGAAAAGCTCCTGTGGCTCAGGATGTTAATTGTAACCTGGGACTGGAGCTAGAAGAGGTAAATCTTTAATAACCTCATGTGCTACTGCCTGGAAGGGGAAAGACACTGAACAGTCTCTTCCCCTGAACACACCACTGTGATGTCTCTCTGCAGCAGTTTTGGTCATGACACAGAACTTGGAATTTTTTTAAAATCCAAGAAGTAGTCCTAGAAGCAGTCCAAGGCACGCATGTATGGACTAAGGCTATTTCCAGATTTTTTCCAGTGTTCAAGCAAAATTTGATTTTGTAATGATGATATAGGTGGGGAGGGCAGGAGTGGCCTTGGAGGGAAATTGGGTAAAGGAGGCTGTTCAAGGACTGATTGCATGGCTGATTTTTTTCCTCTCCTCTTTTGTTCTGCTTTCTGTTTTACCTGGGGCTTATCTTGTTTCTATACACATATACATAATTCCATTTTCAACTTCTCCCAAGTAAGGCCTGAATTCCTCTCCCTTCTATAATTTTACTGTGTATTAAGATAGCATCTGCAAGCCCAGCCACAGACCAGAGCCCCTTTGCTGTAGGCAGTAGGCAAGCACAAAGCTAAAGTGTGTTGTCTGCCCTGAAAAGGCTTTCAAGGTTATATTTTAGAAAAGGAAATCCATTTTCTTCACCTTTGTCTCTCGTTCTGAGGTGGTAAGTTAATCTATTCTGCTGTTTAGCTTTGAGTTAGACTCTAAAGTCATTTGAAGAGTATGGAAGAAGGTTAAAAAACTGTAACGATCTTCTAAAAACTTAAAATGAGCAGGTTTCATGACCCAGTAGATGAATTCAGAGAGAATCAAGTGATACATGGCAGAGGTAAGACATCTGATGAACAGCTCCAGTGCAGGAGGGTGAGTGATGTCAGCTTCATTGGAATGTAATTATTTTGGTACATGGCTGGCATACAAACTGCAGCAACCTGGCATTGCAGCAGCCTGACACTGCACGTGCTCCCCCGCACAAACGGGCAGCAAAAACAGACACTTTAATATTCAACAAGCAGCACTTCAACCTCACCTAATTAATTTATATATAGATCTATCTATTGGAGAGAGAAAAACCTCTGTAAAGCTGGCATGTTGCTACAAGTACTGCTCTGCAATTTATTCTGACTTGCAAAGTGTGTGTTTGTTGCTGGGCTGGACACACCAGGGAAGGGCAGGTAGCCCAAAACTGGCTCAGGAGGTAAGGTGGGGCATGGACTCCAAATATTTTTAGTTCTCCCAGACAGTTTCTAATTCATAGACAGAAAATAATCACCACCTGATGGCTGCTCATTGCAGCCTGCAAAATAAGCTGCTGGTCTCATTTTGTTTCTTTATAGATAGGTATACTTATCATCCAAAAATTGCTCACCAGATTTGGCACTAATTAGCTGCCTTGCTGGCAGTCTCTGCCCAGAGATGTAAATGAAAGAGAAACACAGATGTTAAAATATCCATTTATCCTCAGAGTTTGCTCCTTTTCTGTCTTTCCTATACTTTGTACTTGTACTTGGTTGTCATTTACATCTGTGCACTGTGAAGGTTAAGGAATGTGGCCCTTTGTCTTTTGGTAAAGTGACTTTTTCAAACATTCAGTGTTTTTATGAAGCCTTGGGAATAGCCAGTGCCTTGTGGGCCAAAATATTCTCAGGTGAGGCACCTTGAGGTGAAGCCACAGGAGGGGGAGGATTCAAGCTCTGCTGAAGAGACTGTTATGCAGAAGAATTTTGTGAAAAGGGGATAATTTACTGTATCCTCCTACAAGCCTATTTATCATCCTCCTGCCATGTAGGAATGCCTTCCCTTGAAGGAACCTCTCACTGGCAAATATCTGGAGCATTGGAATCTGTCCTTGGCATGCACTGACAGACACACATGTGGATGCATCTCTAGATCTCCTTGATCCCTATAAATCCACAAGCATCACAGGCTGTTTTTTCAAGTCTCACTTGCCCTAGGTTGTTCCAAGTGCTGTAGATAGACAAGTGTGTTAGGGAAATGTGGAGCTCTGTGGGCTTTGGGGGTCCTATCAAACCCTGTGGTACAGAACAGTATTTAGGTGTTGGTAATGTGATTTCATTGTGTATATATGATGTGCTGTTGGCTTAGTAAATTTCGGAAAGCAAGATATTTATATAAAGGTTAAAACTCTGCTGACTATTTGCCTGAATGAAGAGCTTAAGAGTTCAAACCTCGCTGTCTCTCTTTATATTTTCTCTGACTGCTAAATGATTTTTATTGTATTTCATTTCATTCAACAACCTTATCACAGACTTGAAATGAATTTATCCCTCGCTTTCCCTCCTCAGACAGAAGCTGATGAGGTCTCAATTTTCCAAATAGGCTTCATTTACAGTTGCAGAAACCTCTGAAAATTGAATCTGCTTTCCTCCCCCTATTTGCAGTTCTAGAGAGTAAATAGTATGCAGTGCTATGAGGAACACAGCCTAGAGCATTTTAATTGAAAGTTCCTGTTTCCAGAGCTGAGAGAAATCCTTTCTCAGTGGAACAAATGCAGTGCAAAGCAATGGCTTTTCATTTTCTTTGATCCAATAATCAGAGGTTCAATCCCAAGCAATACCCTGGCTCTGCTTGTATTGTTGTTCAACGTTGCACCAGCTACTTCCAACCTGCATGGAACTGGAGCTAATAACACAGAATGGGAAAAAGCACATTTCTGATTACTATAGGGCATATATCCTACTTCACATAGCTCTTTTAAAATTATTAAAAATGAAGAACTCAGTGAGTTTTAATTTGGTGGTACTTGGCAAAATATGGACTGACTCTGTTTTCTTTAGTGGGCTCTCTGGTTGTGATTATGTATCCATGTGTTTCTCTGCTGCTATTTGGAGAGAGTCATATTTTTACAGGAGCATAACCCATTTTGCCTTTATTGTAATTGTTTTGGAATAAGAAGTAATAATCCAGGACTGAACAAGTTGCTCTACCAAACGTTCTGTTCTCAATTCTAGTAAATTGCTTTGAGAATTGAACAAAGCTCTGCTCAATCATGCAAGATATCCATTCTGAAGAACACCAGGAAAGTAAACCTGCCTTAGCCCTCTGCAATCATCTTTTTTACTTCTTAAAGATAAAACTGTAAGAGTGTGATTCCAGAGGCACAGGACTTAGGAATCTTCATTTGTTAAATGAAGAAATTAGTTTGATAAAACCACTTCATGTTCCTCATCTAAATCCCCAGACCTGGCAAGTGTTCAACTTCTCATTTATTGCTAATGGAGCAATTCTGGTTTGATAGAGCCTTCCAGCTGTGGATATCAGTGTTTTTGCAGTTAGGAACGAAGGTATTGAGCTCTTTTGGAGGGAGCACGGTGGGGATGGTTTCTATCACAGGAGTAACTCACCTGTACATTTTATTGGCACTCTGTCCACACATATTATCTACATCCCCTGTGCTCCAGACTAAACCTCTCAGGAACATGCTACTCAGACAACATAGTTTCCTGGTTTTTGCTCTAAGTGCTAAGTAGATATTTGTATGGATGGGAAAAGCTCCTCTGTGATCTTTCCTTTTCTGTGCAAGCACATTACCTCGAAGATGGGGATCTCCATCTTCCAACTTTTTTTTTTTTTCCCCCCTTTCTGTGTTGGTTTTATTTGTTGATTAAGTCAGAAATTGAGTGTACAGGCTCCAGTGCTACACCATGTTCTTGTGCTGATGCACGGTGTAGCCACTGGCACATGTGCTCTCCCATCTTCTTACGGGAAGGAAAAAGGGTAATAGAAGTTTTTATGGGAATGAGAAAAGAGATATTGGAGGTAGTTATTGTTCACAGAAATGCTGCATTTTTCAGAAGAATTGTGTGAAGGTTTCTTGTACTTCATCATTTCTATTTGTAGCTGTGGAAGGTAGGTAGTGACTGCTTGAAAGAAACCATCCACCTATCGAGTAAATAATATTTTATAGGCTACTATGGACTTCCTTTCCCTTTTCTTTTAAAGATTATAAAATAGCGAATATGACAGGAACAAAAAGTTAGGGTTTTGAAATCACTGGGGTGTAACAAGCTAATAATGACAGAGCCTGGGAAAAGGGCAGTGCACCTGGGAAAACACTGGCATTTTCAGAGCTGGTGTAAATACAGGTTAGAGAACCAGCTGAATAATGTCAGTCATTTTGTCACTACAAGGGTCTTCAAACTCTAGGCAAAGGACTGATGTGTCTTCTTGGACAGCCTCTCCATGAGGCTTGTGTTGTGGCATAGCAGCATCTTTCATTAGCAGAACCTGTTGGTTTGTGGTTTGCTCTTTCTAAAAACTCCCACTGAAAATATTCACAGTGGTCTCTTAGTCTTGCAAGACACAGACAGTCAAGTCTGGTTTTATATGTTATATAAAAGACAGGTAAAAGTGCATTTAGTGGAATCTAATTAAGGGTTTGCACTTTTAAATAAGACTTTTAAATAAAGGCTAGTTAATGCCTGAGAGATCATATCTAATACAATCTGACAAAGTTCTAGAAATGTTTTCACACACATAGAATTTGGGCAAAATTTTGTCTATGCGCTGTTTGTACATAAGCAGTACACTTGAATATTGCAAACAACTAAAAGTATAAATGGCACTTTGAAAAGGGGAGGATGATTTTCTTAATTCAGAAAAAGAAATATCCATCTGATGGAGCTTGCTGCTGAGGTCAGTCTCATTTTGTGAGCCAGGATTCAGAGCTTATGTGGCAGTCTGGAAATCCACATGGTCACACAAGTGAAACCTGAAGATTTTCAGTAATCTGTATATATTAATAAGATTAACATGTGTAAATTAGAAGCTCTAAATGAAGTGCATCCATTTCCATTCTAGATAATGGAAAAATAAACAGATGAACAAGATTGTAGTACTTTCAATTAACACTTTATCTTGTTTTTTGCAACTAAAATTAATTGCCCCAAATTTCATCTGCCCAGAGAATTGGTTGATCAATCACTGTGTATTTGTTACTGTTGAAAACTTTTGCTTCATAATCTATACCCATTTAATGCTCTCTTGTGTACATACAATGCCTTGCTTCCAAGTTCTGCCTAAGGTCAGGGAAAAGTGGTTACCCAGCACTATCTGTGTATTAATATTGGAAATTTGGGCAAGGAAATGGAACCTGAGTGGGTAATGAACATAAAAGGCTGCAGGGAAATTCTGATATCGTGATTTTGAGAAGCTGGTGATGTCCTGGGCAAAGTTCTCTCAGAAGAGTAAATAAATGTGGTATCCAAATAGAAGGACAACAGTGATGTGAAGAAACAATTATTTATCCATGTCACTGTTTATAGACAAACTTATGATGAAAGAAGAAAGATGTTTGTAATAGTTGATGTAATGAGGTTTAGAAACAGGCTTCATGTTGCAGTTGTGGAAGACAGAAACCTTATCTGGTATTAAGATAAAACTTATGGTTTGATAAAAGGGATAATTATGCTGTGGTTTCCTGTCACAGGAGGGGGTACAGTAGGAATACAAAGACTCATCTGGAGCAGGAGAAGAAAAAAACCTAAATGAAAATAAATTTTAAATGTCATTTTTTAAACTTGATTTTAATTCAATACTATATTTCCTCATTTGAAGTCTCTTCAAAGTTAGAATTGCTCATAGTTATGCACATAATTGACTCGGGCTTTCTGGTGTCTAGAGAAGCACCTGTTCCATGCTGCTTCTGGTTTGTTGTCTCTTTGGATAAAAAATCTTCAGGAAAAAAAATAGCCCTTTATGATGAAATATTCTGAAGCTGGTGACAGAGTGGGACTACAATCCATTTCTGTAACACACTGAATTAATTGTGGGCTGATAGTCCTGAAATTTGACATTGTAAGTTCAGAGGATTTCTGGGACATATTTACAGATATTTTTAATTGTAAGATTTTCCTACTATGTGTATGTGTTTAATAATACTATACATTTAGAGAAATATGAGTTTTACACACTTTGGTGCCACATGATGGCACTTGTGTTTTCCTGTTCATCTTACTGAACCTTTCAATGGAAAATCAATTTTCTAAATATTTGGTTTGGAATCAGGATGTTACATAATGTGAAAATGGGAATAAAAGGACCCAGACCAACCATTTCCCATTCCCCATTATATGGTTTGTGGGTTTGGTTTTTTTGTTGTTTTGGGGTTTTTTTATCTCCTCAGACCAATTGAAGCTTTTAGAGAAATTTTGGTTGAGTCCTTTTGTTTGTTTGTTTGTTTTTTTTTCTTGGTGTGTGTGTAGTTGCTTTGGCATTTTTTTTTTTTAAGAAATAATGATCCTTTTTTGGTTGTTTGGAGTGTTTGAGATAATATTGTGTTACCAGAAGTAAATTCATTATGAGAAATCTGTCCTGATCCCTTTGCATGTTGATAAGCATTTAACAGCAAATGCTGTTTGAGGCAGTGCCAGGGGTGGTGTGCGCAAAGTGCTGCCCCTGAACAGGGGTCTGTCAGTGTGAACAGGAGGTTCAGGCTGTAAACTGAGCCTGGTCATAGAGGCAATTAATTGTTTTCCTTTGATTTCTTTCTCATTTCACTTTTTATTTCTCACTTCTGATTGCACTGTTTGCTCTTTCTCATTTTTTGTTTGCTGTATCACACTATGGTTTTGTATTCTGAACTTTTAACCCTTATAGAAAATACATGTAACGTTTTATTTTCACCACATTAGACCTCAGTGGATTAGCCATGTCTCAGAGAACACACAACCTTTAGGTGTGTTCATTTGTATTATAAGAATGGCATTTAATCTTGATAAAGAAACTTGTATCAGAGAGGAAAAATGTTCTAATTACTGCTGGCCTAGGTAAGTGAAACAGGTACCAGCCCAGTCCTTTGGAATGTAATATAGTCATGATAAAGTAGTTCTAATTTAAACTAGGTAGCCAGATTAAACACAGACCTCGATCCTACACCAGTGCTGAGTTAGAACTAATATGAACTTGGGGCAGTCCAAAAGCTGATCAAAGAAAAGGTTATCAGGTGGTATTATGGATGCTGTTATTGGTAGGAAAAAAAAGTCAAATAATTTCAAGATGACTGTCACCTTTGGTGGTTTACAGTAACCTGGCTTTCAAGCACTGCAGTTCTTGCCTTATGTTGATGTGTAAAAATCTGCAGAAACAAACTGGTCACACACACACAAAAAACCAATTAAAAGAAATGCTTTGCTTGACAGGATGTGTCACTAGTAGCAACAGTCAACATCACTGACAGAATACTGGAAGTTTATTAGGAAAGATGTTTACCTTCTGTTCTTCTCTTCCAACTAAATTAATAGTAAATAATTTGGAGGGTGTTTTTTTTGCCCTAATCTTACAAGAGGTGGGAAAATCTTCCAAGGAAATCATACACAAAATGGAACTAACCCTCTTTCTGATGTTTCTGAGGTCACACTTGGAAGGGAGAATCTGGAGGAAAAGACTAATTTTTTTTCTGTTTCTGGACCTCTTGAAATTAAAGGGAAAACAATATCAGTGTACTTAGGATTTCTTTCACTGTTCCTGCTGCTCACAATAATTTTGGATCACATCACATGTCAAAGTGCTGGACATGGCTAATCCCATGTTAGTGTTTATCTTTCTTTGATAGAAGTTTCATTGTTGCATTTTGAACGTCCTTGAGAAAGGCAGCTGATGATTTGTGTGGTCCCTCAGAGGGAGACCTTTGTGTTACTTTGTTTAAACAGTGCTCATTGCTGGAATTGTTCACGTCCCCATCACTTCTGTGGGGTAAATCCTCTGGATGCTGCACTGTCACTTCTCACTGGGGCTGGGGAATGACCACAGTGTGTCTCTGTGACTTTGCCCCCTTGATGTTTGATTGCCAAGAGACTGAGATATAATTCCAAGATCTCCATTCCTTGGGGATAAAGTGGTCGTGAGGTCAGAGGGTGTTTGTTCCAATCCCAGCCATCCACAGCCTCCAAAGCTTGATTTTTAATTATGACTTTCAACTCGGAGCCCTTGGTTTCTTTGAACTTGAGAGAACCTTTCTGAATAGGACTGATGGAATATATCAGCTCTATTTGCTTTGAGGTTTGTGTGTTTAATTTCCTTTAGGGAAGGGAGCGTCTGGGCAGTCAAGGGCAAGATTCTTTGCCTTCTCCTGGTTGTGACAGAGGGGAGAGGGACCAGCCTGATCCCTGGAGCTGCCTCCTCCCTGGGGAGGGAGCAGGGCCCAGTGGGGACAGCTGATATTGGGGTAACGGGGGGCAGGGTGCTGCTTGTCCTCTCAGGGGACTGAAAGAGTTGTTTTTCTGAAGAACTAGAGTAGCTTGAGGGATGAGGCTCCCAGGCTGGAGGAAAGACGCTGCTCTGCAAGGGTGCAACTGTGTGTGGAGGGTGTTTATAGACCCCTCCTAACAACCTTCTTCTGGCCAGTGGATCCGAGTTCTGTCTATTGTAAGAAGTTCTTCAGTTTAGGTCACTTAAAAGAAAGCTTTTAAGGGTTAAAACAGCACCCCCTGTTGTTTTCAGGGAATTCCTGAAGCAGAGACAGTAGTGGCTGCTGGCTCCTGTGCAGCACTGGGGATGTGTGGATGCAGGGATGACCCTGGGCTCCCTCATTGCCCTTTGCTGCTCTGTCCCTGGATTTTTGAGGCACAGCTGCCTCAGATCTGATGTGGTATTGTGAGTGGCTGTTTTGATTACATCTGTTACTAGTTGCCTCTTAAAATACAGCTTTTCCTCACTTTTTTTTTTTTTTTTTACAATTGAAGTCCCTTTTTCACAAAGAGGGAAATCCACACTTAATGTTCTGCTGCCTTTCGTCTGCAAATAAGTTGAGTCTGATCTGAGCATTCTGGAGTATCTGTGCTGTAGGAGAGACTCACTAATTGGGTGGGTTTGGCTGGGTGTCGGAGCTACAAATGTCATAAGGGAGATGAATAAGGAGCAGCTTGGATTGCAACCCAAGCTCGATGTTCTCACTGCTCACACAGGAGCTTTAGAAAGAGATGGGGAAAAACTGCCAGCCTGAAGCTTTGTGCTGCTTCTTCATGAACTTCATATGGATTGTTGTTCTCCAGGGGGGAGGAGGGAACTTTAAGGTCTCCATGTCCTCTGCTCAGCTCAATAGTGAGAGCAGGGAGGAGAGGCTGAGAGCTCCTGAAGGGAGGAGGAAAGTGGTGTTTGTGTGTGTATGTGTGTGGTCCTTTCTCCATTTGCAATTTGCAACAGGCTTAACTGTAGATTTTGCTCTCTCCTGGCTCTGAGGAGGTAAATGAGGGTGAGCCTGAAGCATTAAATTCCCTCCTGGTTTGTGCTTGGTGGGTTAGTGCTGATCTAAAGACAAAGCTCTACCTAATGTATTTGGTCTTGGTGTTTTCTTCTTTGAACAAATAAATGGTCTCCCCAAAAATAATTAAACCGAGTCTGTTCTTTGTGTGTGAGCCTTGGGTGGAATAATTAAGTTGTTTTCGTTCTGAAAACACTTACATATTGATCTGTGCTGTGAGATTGCAAATGCCATTCCCTGGCTGAAAGGGTTTGGTACCATTAACAGATGTTTCTGTTTCTCCAGACATTTCTTTGGAAAAGGAGGGGCTAAAAGAGGCTGGAAGATCCCAGAATGGGGATGACATAGGGAAAAATGTCTTGTGGTATTTTGCTGTAGCCATAGTGGTCTATGTATACTCATAGAAGGGGTTAGATGTGTAGGCTGCTATAATTTATTGCTAGAACTGGCATAATTGGGCAGAATCAGAGAAGCCCTAGAGGATAAAAAAACTGGGGTAGAACAGCTGTTGGGAGAGCCAAGGAAGAGCCTTTATCTGTATGTGTCTCTCTTCTTATGAGTCCTTGGGATATAGAGGTGGTGGTTTTTTTAAACTGTTTTTTTCTGTATAGCACCTGCAAGCGCATATTAAAATAAGAATTCTTAAAATAAAAATCTCTTGTGGGGTGGGTAAGGTGGATGCTTTCAGAAAAGACCAGAACACAGAAGGAGGTTCATCGAACTTTGGGATCTAGAAGGGTGCCCAATCTAGAGAGCACTTTCTAAAGGAGAAGTTGTTGTTGGGTTTGTGTGGGTTTGTTTGTTTAACCTTTCAGCTCTGCTTTAGGAAGCCTTAAGGCTCCCTTTTGGTTGAAACCTGTTAGTGAAATTTAAGACTGAATTACATTTGTCCCTTTAATGAGCATTAAAGAGTTTGGGTGATTTTTCTGCCTCGCAGTCCTTGCTGGGAATCCTTCCAAGCTCCAGCCTCTGGGTTTTGTGGTTGTTGGAATTACAATGTATTCATATTTCATGCTGGAGATGTGCTAAACTACACAATGAGTCTGAGAGCAAGGATCAAAATACTCAGTTGGTGGCATGGATAAAATGATGTTTTGCATGATAAATTTTATAACCACAGCAGAAAAGTCTCATTTGGCTTCAGATATGTGGTGTGTCTCTCTCTATGAAATGCCCTAAACTCACGGCAAGGCACTCTGTGGGTAGTAATTTTAATAAAATTATTTATTTTTTCTCTGCTTACGCTGTGTAGCAGCATGTGAATCCCAGCCAATATATTCTGAAATGTATATATTTGAAGAGATTTTTTTTTTTAAGTGCAACTAGATGCTCATCAAACAGTATTTCATGTGGTTTCAATCAACAGATGCTAAATGGCACTTAAAGCAATATGTGTGCTTTCCCAGGTGGAATGATGTAAGGATGAAGGGCTGTATTGTGGGAATTGCTGAATTCTTTTCTTATAGTGACTTGCAGTGTGACCTCAGCTATGCTTAATTTGTCATCAAACGATGACCTTAACATATCATTAGTGGTACCAACCAGAGGCAGTTCCCCTGCTCTTGGGAAAGCAGAGTCAGCTCCTGCCCCTGCCCCTTCATCCTTCCTCACCAATATTTACGTGCACAGGGCTGGGAGCTTTGGCTGAGCTGTTCACCAAGACACCACAACCTGTCTTTTTGACAGCCAAAGCTCTAAATCATCCCTTACAGCTCAAGGAGTAGCCAAAAGGTTACCTTTTCCAGGATGGGTTTGTTTTGGAGCAGCAAACAGTGAGCAGGACAGGTTTCTGTGGCCACAAGATGGCAATCACAGAGCAAAAACATCTAAATGACATCCTTCTCTGCAGGATGCAGTGTTTAAATTAACACTGGGCTCCTAGAGCTGCGAAGATTCCTATAAAATATAAATGGTACAACAAGCAGAGAAAGGTGCTGTGCAATGTATATGTAAAATGTGCATGTGTTTGTTTAAATGGTATTCCCTCACTAAACCCCACAAATGCCCTGTGCTGTATGTAAATATACTCTTCACTGCTTCAGGCAATTGCTGGGATAACTTTTTCCAGTTTATCACTTTAGGGCTGAGGCAAGTGGAAGGCAGCAGTATTATATTAATATACGTATGATGATTCCAGCATACTGTAGTCACTATAAAGCTGTTTAATAGCAGCCTTTTTTTTTTTTATTTCATCTCTTTTACCAGAAGCTGCACAAATTGTCTGGTTACTTTTATACTTCAGTCCTGAGGCCAAAAAAATAACTGTAAAAATCAGTTTGGAATGTTCCCTGTTAAACTATTTTCACGGGTCAGAGGCATGACATGAAATATTTCTACAGAGAAAATAACAAGTTCTGCAGTACGTCACTGCTATGGGCTCCATTTTCACATCCTGCAAAATAGCTCCTCTGCTTTCTCCCCATTTTTCTTGCTGTGTGAATGGATATGGGAGTGTTATCAGAGTTGGCTTGTGGTGCTGTGTGCTGATTTTGATGAAACTGTTACAGAAACAACAGTTAGTGTTGGCCTCTTCTGTAGGGATTTGAGAGCCCACACAGCGTGATCATGGCATTAAAACACCTCTCTCTGCATCTCACTCTGCTTCTCTTAATCTACAAAGGTCAGGCATCACTTCATGTGGCTGCAGGAATGACTGGAAGTTAAGGATATGTTGCAGAGGCTGATATCCTCTGAAGCAGGGGTGTGCTGCTCTGGAGTGGGCAGCCTTTCAGGTGAGCTTGGTTGGAAATCCTGCTCACAGCCTCCACTCCATGGGTGTGCAGAGTCTCTTGGCTGCCTGTGCTTGTGCCCATCTCTTTGGAAGGCTCTGATCCAGCCCACAGGCTTGTTGTCCTGCTAGAGATGGGATTCAGCCTTTAAGTGCCTCCTTGTTGTTCCATTCCATGTGCAGTAGAAGGCACTTGTGTCCCCCAAAGTAGGGATAAATGGTGTATCTGGTACTTAGTGGTCACCCTGTGTTACCTTCTAGAAGAAATGGTTGCTAAAGAAGTTTGGGGAAGCACAGGAAGAACAGGCTATACTTTCCCCTATCATGTCTTGAGGGAAGATAACAGTATGAGGAACAGACTGGATCCAGATTGTGTTCCAGGTATAGGAACCTTGATATAACTGAGTGTTGAGCAGCACAGCTTGTTGCTACCTTCTAATACATTGACAAGGAGAGGTTTATTTGGGTCACTTTTTAAACTTATAGAATAGCCAGAGCTACCCATGACACCATTAAAATACAAAGCACCCAGTAGGATGTCCAGTCTGTTGTTGTCTGATGTGAGCTGTCACGGTGGGATAGTGAGGACATGACCAGGGATGTACAGATTAGCTGGACTGGGTGTGCTTTGGGCAGCTGCACTTTCCTCCAGAATCAAAGCAGGGAGTGAGGGGTCTCTGCTTTTAAGCAGCATGTTTGTAAATACACTAATTACCTTGTGAGTCTGGGAAAACAGTTAACTATACAAATAGCAGCAGCAGGAGCAAGTCTAGCTTGTTTTTGAGTATTTCCATTAGCTTTGAGCCTGTGCTGTGGTGTAACACCATACAGAGGCTTTCTAGCTCCTTTCCCCGATCTGTTGTCATGGCATTGTTATTTCTGGGGTGATCAATTTGTGCAAGTTTAAACTTGTGCCAGACTGAAATCAGAAAGAATGACATTTTCTGGTTGTTTGAGGAGCCTGTATGATATTGATAGGCTAAATATATGCATATTTTAATGAATAACTGGAAAAAAGGAATCAATTGATGTGCCTGCTGGTTTTTTATTCCCCATGTGGGTCTTTTCCTCTTCTCTGCAGCCAGAAACTTGCAGTGCTGTTTCCTTTCCTGGACCCATCAGCTCGATGTTCTGGTCCAGATTTGTGGGGAGAGTGGACAAAAAGGCCATGTAGTGGAGTAGGGAGACAGGGGTGGCCCTGTGGCAATGCAGGAGAGTAAAATAGAATCAGAGGGAGAAATCAGAACTCAAGAGGTCAGATGACAGTGTGGGATGTCAAAGAAGCACCTCTGGACCTGGTGAAAAATTTGAATCTAACAATAAATTAGTAATATATAATAAACAGCTCAAATAAGTGTCAGCTCTAAATATTGATTTTATTTTTTTCCCCAGTAAAAAAATTCCTAAACTCTGAAAAGCCTAAATATGAACTGTAACAGTGCCAGAATCTCCATCTTGTTTTACAGATGTCTCAAGTTTAGACCTACAGAATAGGACTCAAGGCATAGTAGACATGAAAGTCTTGAAAGAAATAGCTTTCTCTTGGTTGGAATATGGCAGTTATGAAAAGACTAAAGAACCAGTATTTTGTTTCATTTCTTTAATTACAAGGAATTACAGGAATAAGATATCGCATTAAATCCTCTCAGTGTTGTGGGATCCAAACTGTCACCAAGGTCAGGAAAGTGAAAAGCTCAGATTCAGAGCTGAATGCAGAACACTCCTTATCTGTATCTCTGCCATAGCTGGTACCCAGAGCACATCTCTATTTTGTTTCCTTTTTGACATTGAATGGAGTGTGGTTTGTGCTCCCTAATAGAGCTGGCACAATTTCAGGCTGATATGGCTGTCCTGGCAGTGTCAAGTCTATCTCGAGCCATCAAGACACAGTGGCTCGTTACATCCTCATTTTTATCATCTCCTGTTCTCCTCTGTTGGAAACTCACAGCAGAGGTTAAAAACATCCCCTGCCCTGGGACTCCTCTCCAGCTGCTGAGGGCCCATTTTATCTCTGACCCTTAAAGATACCAAAGCCAGGCTGTTTCAGCTGTCACTGGCTTGAAAGGCAGCCTGTCCCTAGGCATGCTACATCACTTATTCCTGTTTGTTCTGATCCTGTGCACCTGAAATCCAACTGATGTCCCATTAATAAGGGTTCCACCAGATGCACAGAGAGGGTAGGGACCTGTTGGCACCAGCAAAACATCCAACCTCTGGACAGCTGGAATTCTTTTCACACATGATGACACTGATGATTTGAAAATAAATTGCAGCTTTGTAAAGAAAATATACGCTGTTGAGTGTTTTCAGTAGCTGGGATGTTGCTTATTAGCTTGGTTAGGTTGGCTTTTAATGGGCTATGCTGTGAGCATTCTGTATTTAGGGCTGCTCACAGTTAGCACTGTTCTGAGTGTACTTTTTTGGGCGAAAGCCACACTTTTTTCTGTAATAAATTCCCTGTTTGAAGTTGATGGGAAGAGAGGCCTGAGGCTCATGCAGCAGAGCAAGCCTAGACATTACAATAAGAGCAGCAATAAATGTAGCCATAAAAGGGATTTTAAATCAGCAGTCATATTTTTTTTTTTCTTCCCCTGCCCTGAAAACATTTTAAGTGTTTTCTCAGTCTTCTGCCAGTACTGCTGTTTAGGTGCAGTTAAGGACTTTACCTGTTCTGCAGCTTGTCTATTTAAAATATAAATGTTAAATTTTGTTGGAACCCATTGCTTCACCATGTTTGCAATGGCAATTAGAGTTCTCTTGAGGATTCTTAAAAAGATTTTTCAAACAAAAAATGTGGCTCAAATTGGGTGCTGCATCTGTTTTTCAGTGTTAGCTTATCTTTCTTCTCTTGTCCATCATAAAACCTGGGCTCATGTGAGGCTCAACTGAGCACAGCTTCCCAAATTTCATGTGCATTGTGCTCACCAGAGGCAATGGGATACAGCTGTGCATCAGTCCAGAAATACAAGTATGTTTTGCAGTATTAGTTAGTGTCAAGAGTGGGGCTTTAGTCTGAAGATAAATAAGATACAAATCTCTGCTGAAAGTCTGTGGAGTTAAATATCCAGAAGATCTGGTTTGCTTCCCGAATATTTTTACTCTGGGTGATGCCCTGCAGCAGTGGGTGGACTCCTCTTGTCCTGTGGTCTGGACCAAACTCTTGCAAAGTGATTTTTATTTGTATGTAGAGTGAAGCTGAAGAAAAATGAAGTTTGTTCAGAATGCATTGATCCTTTCATGTGAGAAACTTATCCCCAGGTCACAAAACCAGATCTTTTCAACCACTGTCAAACTTGCTCTGTGGCAATGAACACAAATAAATGGACGCTGGGGTTTTTTTTCCTGTTTAGGCTTTGCTGTAATGTAAATTCAAAGCGTCCTTGTTGATTTCTGGGAGGAAAATCTAACTCTTCAATGTAATATTTCAACAGCTGTGACAAAAACCTGAATATTGCTAAATCACAATATTTTTCTCCAGCAATTAAAATTTTAGTTATGGTGGGATGATGAAACTAAGAGCTCTGCAGTATTGTAGTGATGTCAAATAGCACATGTGGACTGTAGGTGATGCTTTGGAGATTAATGACATAATGTGTATAGAAAGATATGGAAGAGGGATGGAAGGTCAGACTTGATGACATGAACAGAATTCATTTACAGCAAATGGAACCTTTAATGCAGCTCTCATGAAATGTGAAAAATTGTGCTGTTTCAGCAGGTTCTGGTTTAAAAATCTGAGTAATGTTATGGGACAATTACATTGTTGTAGGCAACTTAGTACTGGTCACCTCTATGCAGGTGCAGGGCCAACCCTTCCCATTATTTGTGTATCCATCAGGGTTACACATCTTCAGAGTATTTTCTCCTGTCACCAGTGACTTTATTTGAAGCAGGGCTTGATTTAGGATTTGAGCCTTTTGCAGTAGTTCCTTCTGGTACCAGCATATACTACAACTTCAGTGGAGTTAATATGACTTTAGCCTGCAGTTATAAAATAAATTCATGTGGTTTCTTTTTCTTTTTTTCCTGGTTAAGGGATCAGCTTTGTTTCATTTTTCTTTAATTTCTTTTTTTCCCTTTCTTTTAACAAATATGATTAAATCAGCTCATGTGCATTTAGATAGCTTTACCTATTCCTGTACTACCTGGAGGAACCACCTCAGTGGTATTAAGAGAATTTTGTTTTATTTAAAGGGTCGAGGTTGAAGCAGCAAATGTCAAATAATCTCCAACAACTATACATCAACTGCTGAACTGATGGGCTCTGCCAGCCACAGGGATTCCAAGTGGCAACCAGTGACAATATTATGTGGGATCTAGTGGGATCCCCACTGCAAAAAAAAAAAAAAGGATATTGATGCTTCTGGTCAAAAGTAGTAAATTTTAATGTTGCTTCTTAGTTTGGATCTTTTTATAGCTGCTAATCTGTATTTAAAAATACTACTAGTTATAGAAACATTACAGCTGCAGGGATACAGGATCAGGGCAGAGAGATCACCACGGGCTGGGGAACAGAAGTGGACTCAGATTTGGATTTGCTAATTTTTGTTCTGTGACCTTGAGCAAGTCATTTAAACTAGTGGTGCTTCCCCATGTCTCCTGCAAGATGGGGATAACACTCTCTTTTCCTGAAGAAATGAGTGTTAGGTTGTATCTGTGGGTACCTAGGAAACACCACGGCTATTTTTACACCGAGAGCAGGCAGCCACCTCAGGGCTTGGTGCAATAACTCAACTTTTAAAAAAAGGCAGCAGGCAGCCACAGAAATGAAGTTCACTGAGCAGAGGGGAAGGAGTCTGGGACTGCTTTGCTGCACGTTCCTTGGCAGTTAAGCTGATTGCAGTGATGGCAGTCTAGCAGGGCTTGCTGATCTTACTAAAATCTGAGCTCTTGGAACCATGGGAATCTCAGTTTTAAATAAAAGGGGCAAAAAAAAGTAATCTAATCTTCATGACTTTGCTCATGGTTTATAAATGCAGAGCTGGCTATGTGGAATTTGGTGTAGCAGTGTGTTCTCTTGTGAAAATGTATTAAACAAAATTTGCTTATCTCTTGCTAACTCTCCTGTGTTGTCATAGCATTGGGGTATTTTTTTAATGTGCCTGGGATTAAAGTTATTTTGAGACTCTAAACTGTGAATTTCTTCTTTAAAAACTACCAGAAAAACTCAGGCAACCTTTCTTTCTCTGCTGCCAGCTGAGAAGAACTGGAGTTTTTGATAGTTTTGATAATTTAATGGAAAACCCCTTCCTCTCTTGATGGCACTTGCTGGTTTCTCTCAAGGGTGTGGCAATGGTAGAGCAAGGGTTTGAAATACCATCAGTTTTGGAGTGCTGGGAGCACTCCAAGAAACTCATAGATGGTTTACCTTTGTGTATCTCCTAAGTTAGAGGGTAGTTAAGCTTTCCTTACTGGCTTAAACTTCCTAAGGAATTTCCCATACACAGTCAGCTCTCTCTCTCCTACTCTGACCCACCAGCAACATGGAAAAGAAGGAGAAATAGCTCAGGAGCTTGGACACCTGCATTAGAGAATAGACCTACCCCAGGAGTGTTCTAGACCTGTTCTTCCTTAGACACTTGGTTGGTACCAGGCTGAGGACAGGCTGGTTAATCAGGGATAGGGAAGGAGGAAATTGCTTCTCAAACAGACAAGCTTATAGCCTTTGCTCTTTCATAGAGGTTAAGCAAAAAATTTGCAGGGTTTGAGTGCTCTTGAATTTTGGAGAAAACTCAACTATCAAATGTTGTGTTTGGGGGAAAAACAAAGCAAACAGAAGAACCCCAAACCCCCCCTCCAAAACAAAAAACCAAACCAAAAAAGAACAACAAACCACAGAACAAAGCCAAACATGCAGTGACAATAGGCTGTACAGTCAGTGAGTACGGGACACCTGTGGTGTGTTTTCAGTGGGGGAATTAGACACAAATCCTGTGGTGGTGACCTGTGACAAACTTCTATTGCTCTGCACCAGAAATTTCCTGCCTCGTTGCTGAGACCAGGCAGGGCAGCACTGAGAAACCTGTCAAGGTGGCTTTAGAGCTCCAAAAGCCAAAACCAGAGGGATCATGTCCTAACTCTCACCAGTAACACAGTAAATGCTGAGGACTACAATGCTGTTAGGCTAGTAATTGTATAGTTTGTATTTGCTCTGAGTGCCTTGCTATGGGGATCCTTAAGTGCCTTAATAATGCTTTACCCCCATCACAGTAAGGGCTATGAAGTGTTAGCAACCCGATTATACAAGCAAGTGAGGCCCAGAGTGGTTAAGAGATTTGACCAGTGGTGCACAGCAAATCCCCTGAGCCATGAAAATGACTCTCCAGCTGCTGATCCCATTTCTGTCCTCTAATCCAAAGACCACATTTGGGTTTTTGGGTTGCAAAAATAACTCCAGAAACCTGCAAGCCCAGAGATCTGCAGGTCCCTTTCGCTCGTTTCAGTTGCTGCTCAGTTATGACAAAAGATAAAAGTGGTTGGAAAAATGTTTCTCTTCCCTGCAACAAAGGGGCATTTTTATCCATGGAATTAAGGCGGCTTCTTATTGTGACCATCTGTTCAAAAAACTTAAAGGGAGACTGGTATGTGAAATCTGAACCTGGTAAGCTTTTAATTGGGAGTGGGGAGTAATTTTCCCTGAATAAATACACGTGCTGGGGAAAGCAGTGAACCTGTCCTCTCCCACCACATCTCAGTCTTTCTCCTTGTGGGTCTGTTTGGTCTCCTTAGGGAATTGGGGATCAGACTGTTCAGATAACTTTTGTGAGAGCAAGTTCTTCTGCAGCAAAGGCTTCTGATGAGCCTGAGGAGCACAGATCCCCATCTCCTTGTGTCCTGTGGTATCCCTTGCAGTTCTCTCTCTCTCAACCTCTTTAACCAATAAGGAATGCCCAAATCCACTTTATTTTTATGTATATTTTATATGTGTATTATATTTATATTATATGTGTGTATATATATACATACATGAGCTGGAACCAATTTTTTAAAAAGAATTTAGGGGCTATTAAGAGTGGTGGTCTCAGCTTTTTCCCCATCCATTGCATGCTGTGCTGCCAATGTCCCCCGAGCACAAGAAATATCAACATGAAAAAATGAAAATTATCCAGCTGGGAATCATCTGCATGACTTCACTCATGAGAGGAATTTCTCCTTCACAGTTTGGAAGAGTTTTAATGTGTCCAATTCTGCCAGTGCTGGGCTAACCATAAAGGAAAGCTCCATAAGAGCTGAACATTCTGTGCTTGCAATTTGTTTACTTAATAGATTTGTTTTGATGAATGCAGCTATAATTATAAACCCTTTTACTAGGCATAGATTTGAGCCTCTCTTAAGGGACTGTTTTAGTGGTTACTGTTGTTTTGCTAAGCTTTTGTAAAAGGTATCATCACATAATAAAAACCGAGCATTTCACGGGCTTTTATAATAGTGGGAAATGAGTTGGCTGGATTTCAGTGAAAGGACTTTGATTAAAAGTCTGTAATAGAAACACAAAATTATTTCAAGGGTTTGTATACATTGGTAAGCTCCTGGAAAGGTGAATAATGTCACCATTATAAACTAAGATTACCTAATGCCATGGCCATTGGGTAATAGCACCCTTAATTACATGGGTTTTTGGTTTCTCGAGTGATCTTTCCTGGGAGCAGGAGTGACTGAGGGAACTGGGCAGCAGAGCTGTGTGATGAGGAGCTGCACAAATTTGCTGTTTGTTCCACAAACTGAATGTTTTGACAGAGTGGAGGAACTGGGGTCCCTTGGAGTGAGGGCAGCTGACTGATAATAGAGCTCTCTGTATCCCAAAACCCGGTATTTTTTTCTGCTTCAAATTTATAGGCACTGATGCAAAATCCACCCATCCTATCTTTGCAAGTAGTTAGTTTTTCCTGTGACATGGGTACACAAGAACATGAGGGAACTGCACAGGCAGAGCTGAGCTCTATGAGATCCCCTGTGTTATCAGGGCAGAAATATTGGTGTTGTAACATACACTTCTTGCTGTCCTAACCCATCAGGACAGAGTTCTGAGTGTACATCCAGGTCTTACAAATAAAGAACATTGATGTGTGTCTCCAAGGAGAAGGTACATGAATCTTGAATAGACTTTTCTTCTGTGTGATCAGCCCCTTCACCCTCCCTGTGCTGCTCTGTGCAGTTGTGTGTACCCTGAGGGCAGGGCTTTTCATGATTGCTGACTCGAAACCACAATGCCTTGACTCCTTTTAAAAGAAAAAAATCCTTCTTACAAGCTTTTAGCTGACAATTCTCGGTATTAAGGATATACTTAGAATTTCTTTCTTGTTGCTTTGCATGCCTCGCCATCCCTTTGTGCTGGCACACATCTGATCTTCTGTGAACACTAATTCTGATGTGCTTTTATTTTTTTTTTAAATTTAAGTTCTTAAAATTCTTATCATACTGTCTGTTTTGCACTACACGTTACTATGTATTGACAGGTGATACACTTCAATATAGAGAGTTGATTCATTGCAGGGTAAATGTTTTTGTGTTTTTACTTCTTATTGGTTTCTGATCAAGAGTCTGATCTAACAGGAAACCAGGAAGGGTTTTTATACTTAAATTGAAGGGCAGGAAATAAAGGATGCTTAAATGAGAATATAGCTGAAAATGTGTCACAGAACTTGTCTTCTGTATTCATAACCTGAAATTGCCCTGAAGAGATTTATTGAAATTCAAAGCATGCTGATATGAAATTGGGAACTGACTTCATTCATATTTATATATGAATGTATGTATAAAATGTGTGCTTATATGTGTATGTGTATATACAAACAAACCCCTAAGCATTGAATTGCAGGTTGGTCTGGGAAGCTCCATTCATTTACACTGCACACAGTAGAATAAGACTTGCATTTTTACAGAATTATAAATCTGGAGAACAACCAGTTTTTAAATTCCGAGTTTCTTTAGAGTTTCCTAGAATTCAGAAAGAATCCACAGGTTATTTTCAGTAGGTGTCATGGACTATGGCTCCTTCTGATAGCTGCAAATGTGCCATGAACTGATGGAGCATGAAAAGCTCTCCCATTTCTGGCAAAAACAGGCTCAGGGGATATGTTGGCTAGAAATCCAGACTTCCAGAATTCAACATTTGCCAGTGGGGCTGATAAAGAAATGTTGCCACCCATCTGTAAATCCAAGAGCCAGACTAGCTTTAAACTGACTTAGCCTTCTATTAGTTTTCTACACTAAATTCTTCCAAATGTGTTCAGGCAAGTTACAGGAAGAGATGTAATTGGAATCTGTTTTTAGTATTAAATGGTATATTGGAAAGAAAAAAAGGATATTTAAAAAAACCTCGTGTATTGACCAAATCAGAGAATATGAAGCTACATTGGTGATACTCTTTCTTGCTGCTGGGAAAGTTGTTTAATAAATCCTGGTCACATACTAAGCACATTCTCAAAGTTATGGTTCTCATCTCTGTGAAAATGTGGTTGAAGAGACCTGACAGTTAATTTTGTTTATTTTTGGATCTTAATACATTTCAGTTTTATTCTTTTTTTTTTTTTTCTTTTCCTGGTTTTCATTTGAACCTCCCATGTTCAAGACCAGTGGCACTGCAGGAAGAGAGCCTTGATGGAGTTATGCATTTGAAAAGATGCTGCTAATAAAAAGTGAGAAAGACAAGTTTTCTCCCATAAATTCAAGAGGGCTTAACTAATAAAATTCTGTTCACTTTTCTTTATTACATATAATTTCCTGAGTGAGTTCACCAGTACAGGACAACCTGTGGTACTTAAACTTTTCAGTTCACACCACATCTTCCATGGCAAAGGTGTGTAAAACTCATATATTTTTTTTTTTCCTGATGCTAAAAATTTAGCTGAATTTAAAGCCCCGACTGTGAACAAGAAACTGTAAAATGGACTGCAGAGAAAACACCTCCACAGCTGGAAAACTAAAGGACAAAATTTGGGTGGCCCCGGTGGTGTGTGTATATTTATGGATATTTTATTTATCCCCCCTTGAGTAAGACCACTGTTAAAAAGGTCTGGAAGACATGGAGTTCTTCTGGTTCTAATGTAGCATCTGGTTTTGTTTTCTACTCTTTTTGAATTAAACTTGTGAAGAATCTCTTCAAGACTGGGTTTAGTACAGCCCCCTTTTATGATAATTGCAAAATATTAGTGAAAAGTATTTTGTGCCTGAGGGATCTGCTCCTTGCAATAGGCTGTACAGATCAAACAAGTTGTTATTAAAAACAGATCCTTGACTGATAATATCCACCATCTGGGAGCAGTGATTGCAGATACAAAATTGGATTCACCAGGGGAGGTGGTTGTGCTGCTTGATGCTGAAATAGCTTTTGATAGAATAGGAAGAAGAGCTGTTTACAGAGGATAAACTTCCATGGATTTCCTGCATGAATCCATTAAAACTCTGTTTATATCCTGGGGGCAGTGGGTGATAACAGAGCATTTTTCCGGTATCGTTTCACGTTGCAAATGAGGGAGAGAGTTTTTATAAAGATATATTTCCGTTTTCTTATGACATTTCTTTGTTTATTATCCTCAAGTTCTGGCAGAGGAGGTTAGAACAACCACCAGACTAATGACACTTAAAGAGATCCTTCTTTGTAGACAAAATCTGACTCTTTTTTTTTTTAAGTGCTGAGTACTTAGAGCTATCAACAGATGCTGAGCAAATCTTTGTGTGACTTACCCTTGTCTACTAAGGCTGCAGAGAGATTTTGTAGAAGAGGATGAGAACTGAGGATTTTAGCATTCCTCTGCTCCTGAAACCACTGCAGACTGTGTTGAACTGCCCTCATGTGTTTGCTTTGCTTTTACACAGCAAACCTCATGGCTGGAAAAAACATGAGTACTTTGGTTTGTGTTTTTTCAGCAGTATTTTTGTAACTTGTGTGGTTTCAGTGGAGTCGAACTTTTCAACAGACAAAAGGTTAATAAAAGTTTCCCTGTGAGAGGCTGAAGCAGGTGATTTCCACTCCTGGAAAACAAACCTTTTGGACTTTGTGTAGAAATAGAGCATATAGTGATTCCCTGGTCCACATCATGATCACATTATGATGGTGGGTCACCTCCTCAAAGGCAACAGTGCAGTGTTTGTCTGAACTAACATGTTACCAACACACCTCTTGACTTGGGATATGGTGGTTGTGAGCAAACTTATTAGAAATTCAGAGTTGTTTGGAATTGGAAGAAGGGGTTGAGGGATGCACGAGAAAGAAGATGCTGTTTAAAGGTGATTCTGTTTCATTAAGCATTCAGAGCTCCTATACAGGACTTCTGCAGGAGAGCTATAACTCAGAAATATCACGGTATTCACTACATGTCAATGGGAAAATAGAATTCATAATCACTTCTTCCTCTGCAGATTGGATGATAGCTGTCACCTTACATAGGCCTGGTGTGTTTTCTCACAATTCAGGCCTGTTCAAGAATGAAGTTTTCTTTATGAAGTGATTTATAAAGAAATTGCTATTTCATTTTTTTGTGATTTTATTCCTTTCTTTCATAACTATAACTATATATATATCTATATTCCTTTTTCTTAATAACTGTCACAGTATTAAAGGAAAGGAAAGAGACACAGGAATGGGGGATTTGAAATACCTGGATTTGGCTTTTGCTGGGCCACAGATCTCTTGGATTTTCTTAAGCAAATCCCCAGGCTTAGATCACAGAGATGTTACTGTGGATGCTCCACAGTTAATACCCAGTATTTAGGCATCCTTCTCCCTGAGCCTGGGGTCTGCCTCCCCAGCTTGGGTGCTCTCTTGTGCACTGTATGGGAGTGTTACCTGCTTTAGATCAGATGCCCTTCTCTGCTGCTCTTCTTTTCATAATGGCAAATAAAATCTGCAGCTGCAGCTGGGGACAGTGCACAAAAAAGAAAGTGGGGTCAATGCCCTGTGTGAGGATATGAGTGAGAGTGAGGCTTAACATCAAAACTAGTAGAGACTTTTCCTATTAGAAGCACAGTGATTTAAGAAGGATGATTCTGTTAATTACATAATTAGTAGTGTATCTTCAATGTACCAGATTTCCTATTCCGCATTAGTTTGAGAAATCTCTGTAGTTCTTCACTCCATTAAAAGCAGCCTTTGCTGAGCTCATATCATGATGATGATTTGATGCCATGTGGGGAAAACAAATCAATCACAGTTTACTATTCATGAGCTGCAACTTGCAAAGTCCCAAACTATCATATAATGTTCTGAAGCAAAATCTGTTGCGATAATAACTCACATTTTATTGCTTCCTCACGCTAGCAAGGTGCCCACGTCTCCCTTCAACATATAAACCTTTGATCCTGTGAAAATGGAGTTCATTTGTTTTGCCTCCCACTGCAGGAGCAATCTGCCAAATGCTCCCTGCCCAAATTGTGATGAACTGTCAGCTCTGCTGGGCCCGGTGAGTCTGAGAGCAATTTAAGGGGAAATGCTGGGGTGAGGTCGTGTCTGGTCTGGGTCCAGCAGCCTTGGATGGTCACAGCAATTTGAGGTGTCATTTACAGATGACTCCAGAGGCCCAATATGCAAAAAGGCAGTGATGTGAAATAGATGCATTTTCTGGTATATCAGGCTGAGCAACTTCTTGCTTCCTTGTTTGGTAGCATTTAACAACTATTTCCCTACTCCCAGTTACTCTTTGGAATAAGTGCTAGTCCTTGGTAGAGTTCCTGTATGCAATTTTAATGACTAGAACTCACATAGTGTTGAGTTGCATGAGCTGCCTAAAGTTGGATTTGAAACTTGTAATGATGAAAACTGTTTGAAGTAATAATAGGTGATGTAACACACCCCAGAGGACACAAGTGGGCATATTCCTGACCTTTCCCTGGCTAAAATGTTTATATCTCTTCCAAAGATCTCAATAATCTGTGTGCAGGACCAGCCTTTAGCTCAAAACCATTGTGGCATGGGGGGGTTGTGTTCCTTGGATATTTATTATTTCAAAATTATCACACAGGTAAAAAGTCAACAGTAGCATATTCCGTAGTTTCTTGCTATTGTGCTATCAAGGACAATAACTCTCTTGCAAAAACACTTGTTAAAAAATTAAATATTAGGTGTTTTTGCTGGAAATAAAAGACTGGTTTAGAAAATGTGAAAAAACTTGAATTAAACCCATAGACACAAATCCCCTCCCAATGGTTATTAGGGCCAGCACACAGGAGATATTCACCAGGGAAGATCACTGTAAAAAGACTGGAATTTCTATGCCTTTAGAGTGAGCTGTATCTCTGAAGTGGTGTCAAGCCAACAGCTGCACTAATAGTAACTATGATCAGACAGGAAAATATAGGCTGATAAATAAGTAAAACTACATCCCATTTTCTGTTAAAATACTTTGAAGGATTTGCAGTGGAAGAACAGGTTGTACCTGAGATGGAGTTATCCATTATTTCATTAAACTTATGGGAAATTAATATCTTTGAGATTGTTACCCCTGCACTGACTTTATTAAGGCTGGATAACAGGTTAAGTTATTACTACAAGGACTGGTAGAAACACAGGTACTGTAATTGCTTAAGCCTTGCTTTGTTAGTGAATTAGGCCAAAAATAGAGGGTAGAAGCTTCTGACTGGTAAGATTTGCAGAGCTGGAGTTTTAATTTTCCACAGCAAGGCCCATTAGAAACAAACTGCTTGTATCAATGACTGTCCTTCCTTCCAGACATGCTGGTAAAATGCAAGTTTCTAACTCCATTACCTTTGTGCCTCCTAGCTCTAAACACACAGAATTCATGAGGAATGGGGGATGTAGTATCCTGAGTCTGAGCTGCTTTGCTTTCCTTCTCATTAAAGACAATAAATGTGGCAGGTACACTGGAACTTTCCACAGATTTTCAGACCTGCATTATACCTGTTTCTTTCTGAGAAAGTTTCATGTGGTAATATGATAAACCTCCAGGAGGGAAAAAATATTTAGCATTAATTTGCAGATCAACATCTGCAGTCTGCTCCTCCTCCCCTCGTCTCTTGTCATTAAAAATGGTAATAGTCAAGGACTGCTTGTCAAAATATTCGTACAAAAATATCAAGTTATGGAAATACAGATGTTGTGTGGTTTTAGAGAATTCCTCGTTCCAACTTTACATATGAATGAAGGTATAAAATAACTTGTGATTGCTTTGTGTCTGTGCATGCTTTTGGAATGATGTGCCAAAGCCATGAAATTCCACTTAAGATGAAGTTTTTTGTTTAAAATTCTCATGTGGGTATGGAAGAAGTGACTGAAATTAACAACGTGCTTCTATACAGGCTGTTTGTTGTTGCACTGGAGAGGTAGTTAATGGCATTCTGACTTGCATTATTATGTAAATGCTGGAAATGACAGCTGAAGTAGAATATTACTTTGTTTTAAAGAAAGTTAGGCAAGTTTAGAAACCTTCTTATTTAAAGTTTCCACTTTCTGTGGCTGGTTTATCAAAACCTGTCTAATTCTCAATGTTCTGAGGGGGTGGAGTGACAAGAAAGGGGTTTCATCAGAATTTTGCTTCTGAACCAGCTATGACAAATAAGCTGAAAGACTTGCAGCCCATCTTTCTGAAATTTCTAGCAATCCTTTCTGTTGAGTGAGTTAGAAACAATATGAAAATATTTTAGTATTCCTGCTTCTGGTTTGCTTGAGGCTGAAGTGGTGTAGATGTGCCTAAGCACGGTGAAAGAGATGTGAATGTCTTCAAGAGCAGCGAGATCAACGTAGAGATTTGTGTTTTGTGTCCAGGCTGGGTTTTGTTGTTTATGGTCTCTTCTTGCAAGAAAATAACTGGTTAAATTGGTGCAATAATGTAAGGCCTTTTGATTTAAAAATAAACAAATATTTTTCTTAGCTTTCAACAATAAGATGACCAGTAACAAGAAAGCATCACGTGGGGATTGTCTAATAAGAGTCTAACTCTTCCTTATGTTCCCTCATTGCCCCTGAATAACAGTAAGAGTATTTTTTTCCCTTCTAAAATACAGAGCATCTTAAATTCCCCTATCAGTCCTTTATCAAAACCAATGTCTAGAGACAGTGACAACTTTGGTTCCACGTATTTTCTCCCTCTGATTCCCTGCATACTCATTTCTCTCAAGTAGATGAGAAAAATATCTGACGCCAAAGCAAAATGAAGCAAGAAAAACATGCCATTAAACATCACATGGGAAAGTGTCTTGTAGATAGACTATTATAATAATCTAAAAGTATTGGAAGAGTAGAAGGTATAAAATATTTTGAGGCTTCCCTCCTGATCTTGTCTCCAGTGTGGGTTCCCCAAGCCTGTCAAGTGTGTTTTGGGCTGTTAGACCAGGAAACACCAGGAAGAATGGTGGAGTTTTTTCCGTCTCAAGTTTTTTTGTTCTACTTAATTTTTTTGGTAAATTTTTTTTTTTATATGTAGAAAATCCCAGTGTGGCTGTTGCCTGGCAACTGGTGAGGCTCAGGTGGAGGCTGTGAGGAGCCTGGGAAGGGGCTGTGTGTGGGGTATTGCCCAGTGGTGGTGGTACCCTCGTGCCAGTCCTGCTGTGGCCACTGGTGCCTCAGGGAGAAGCCCTCCCTGGAGGGCTGTGCAGGGGCTTTTAAAGCTGGGAAATCAAAGACCTTCTGTGTATATCCCAGCCCTCGGTGTCCTGTGGAAAGTGCTCATTATTCCCTTCCTCTAAAGAAACAAAACGCTGCTTTGGCAGCTCCTTTTTAGGCAGAAAGGTGCCTTGGAGGAGGGCAGCCCTGTCTGTCGGTGCCATTGACACGGGGAGGTTTGGCTTTACAGATTGTATTGACGTTTTGCACCAGCTTCTGCAGCTGGGCTGGCTAAAAATAGCTCTAGAGAGAATTCAGTGAGGAAAAAGTCAAACTGTACGGAAGGATTTTATTTATTTTTGAGGGCTGAGCTGCTGTTAAATTTCAACTCCTGCTCCCTCTCTCTCGATAATGTGCATTATTGAGTGCTCTATGTAAGGCTGTCAAGCATCTGGGTGCCATTAGCTAATGATTCCTACCCAACTCTGTGTCAGTCTCTTCAGACTACGTGGGATGGTGTATTTACTGAAGTGCAGAAGAAAAATCCATGACAATAGAGAAAATTGCCATGGAAGAGTCATCCCTGCACCCTTAAGAGTTGTAGAGTTAGACCTTTCCCTACTTGAGATTTCTTTGGTGTCCCCAAGCAGCCTCCTTATCCCCTTCCACTTTATTGGTTTGATTTCTGCTCCTCTGTCCATCCCTACAGAGTGTAATCAGTAGTAACATCATCTTCACTGCCCTGCTGGCTGTGTACTGTAGGGATAACTTTAGTGATCTCTGGTTTTCTTAAACCAGAACTACCTGGTAGAATCTAATCTTTCCCTCAAATTTTTCTTGCTGCTTTTAGACAGCTTTTCATTAGCTGTTGGTGATGGGATTCAGGAGGATCAAAGTCCAGTAACTTATTTTATTTGGTAAAAGGGAGATTCAACATTAATTCTGTTCAAGGTCTGGGTACTCACAGGCTCTTCCAATATGATGCATCACCACCTACTAAGACATGTAATTTGGAGGGAAAGGGTTTTTGCATTCCACAATACCTGCGATGTTTCTAAGTGTGACAATCCTACTGCTTTCCTTATGTGGGAGGTCCCCATTCCATCCTAATGCTGTATAGAACAAGCTGTGGATGCAGCTCATGCTCTTTAATTCCAAGGAAATGTCTCAGAACCAGACTGCAAACAACACGATCGAGTCTTTCACATTAAATTGTCTCTGAATCTATTGCATTGATTTCTTGAAACCATAAGTCTGCCTGTTCAATACAATAACTATTTGATTATGTGTTTTGATATTGCAGTATACTGTTGTACTGGATATTCAGACATTTCATCAAAGATAATGTCTATCCTCATCTTCTGTCTGATACAGTTGGCTGAGGTATGTGAATCATAATTGGATGAAATATTCAGCAGGATTACTTTACCTGAAGATGCCTCATAAGTCATGAGTAGCCAGTAACTTGTTTCCTTCTGTCCTTTGATGAAATAGCAATTTATTTGTTTGGGTATCTGAGGGATTGATTTTGAAGCAGCAAGCAGATAAGAAAGAGCATTTATTTCCCTCTTGACTTTTAAGGGGAATTGGTGGTAAATGAGTAAGCTGGGGAGGTCTCTCAGGATGTGCTGTGCTGGTGGAATGCAAAGGCAGAGGATTGTGCATTGAGCAGAAGGAGGGTTTTATGCTTGTTATGTGAGAAATGCATTATAGCACAAAGCAAAGATCTGGGCAATAATGAGGTTCTTACTCTTGATTACATCGGGCAGATATTGAGGCCAACAGGACTCTTGAGTTCAGTGGCAGCAGAACTTGACATGTGAATTACTTTTTCAGCTTTAAGGACCTAATTCTTCAAGGAGTTTAAAAACTGAGGTGAGAGCAGGCATATTCATTACAAAGGTCTATTTTTGTGGAGTCCATTAACGCAGTTGGAAGACAATGATAATGCTATTAAATAAGTAGACTTGAAAAATGCTTGGGAAAATTGTCTTGTTAACAGGAACCAATGAGCTGGTAACCTGAAATTAGACCAGTGGGACTTATTACACTTTAGAGATATTTGGAGTTAGAGGCAGAAGGATCAAGAATTTAAGCAGAAATATATATCTTTTTAAATTCTAGCTCAGATTGAGAAAGTATGATTACATGTGCCTTTAATGTGTCTTAACTTGCAAAAATTATCCCTAGTGCTGGAAGACCTTTCACTGTGCTACAATGAAAATAACGATCTTGACATCAAATATTTTGCAGCCAAGCATAAAGGAACTTTGGGACTGTGTGATGTTTATGAGAGAATATTGCAGGAGCCTGCTGATTTTTTTTTTTCTTGTCCTTTTACCTGTTGAAGGTTTTGCAGAAATGGTTCCTCTATAGATTTCCAGAACAAATCTGCTCTTTGTTAGTGGAATATTACGGAAATTGGTTGGTTTAAAAGAAATAATTCACAATTATATGGGATCTAGAAGTTGTCAGTAACATACTGTATGTCAGGATGACTTAGTGCTTTACAATTGCACAGAAATACTGAGATGTACTGATTTTATACATATGTTTCATGATGAGAGAATCTAATAAGTCTGATCTATGTAGAACTTATTTTTTTATGAACTGCATTACATAAATGGGTGAATGTGTCTTAGGACAATAAAGTAATAGCAAACCAGCAAAAAATTAATTATAATTATGCTGGTTTTAGGGTTAATGATGTTTCAGTGCTGTCATTGTGAGCGAAATAACCAGTTCTCTTAATTACAGAAAATGTTTCATTTAAAATGAGAATTTCGAAGACAAGAAACGGGGCAATCTATATGGTTATATTGATAGGTTATGTTGATATGATGTGCTTGTGTAATGAAATGGTGATGCTGTATGCTCACAGCTAATTAATATTTTTATTGGCTTAATGAGACTCGATCAACAAAAAAAATATATTTATCTTGGCACAAAGTTGCACTTATGAGGCCTTTGGCAAAATGAACATTATTTTTGGACTTGTGGGAAGGAATTGCCCCTTGAAAGCAGGTAGGAATGTAATTTCTTCCTATGTGGTTGCCTCATACTCTGCTGTTTTAGGAATTATTCTGTATTTTTTTTTCCTGAACTGTGTCAGAGAAACCCGTAGCTCAGTTTCCAGCACAACTCCAGACTTTCATTTAATAACACATGCAGCAGATCTGTAATTTAATTTATATACCTGTGGAGGTTGTTAAGCAAAATAAACCCCCCCACACATTAAAATTATAATAGATTTTATGCAAATCCCATTTCCCACCTGAAATAGTGGGTGCTATTTGTCAAAACACTGGGGTTTTTTTCCTTAACACTAGCTCTGTGCTGCTGCTGTTTTTCATTTTGTTGTTTTAAACTGAAGAGGGAATCAAAAATAATTTCAAGCTGATTAGATGCTTGATTTTTTCATTTAAAAAGAACCCAGCAACAACAACCAACCCCGATGGTATGAATACAGCAATTTTCAAAGCAGTAACTTGAGCCCTAGCTGAATTTTCAAAATTGAAATCTTATCTGTGCACTCTGGTCAAGTTCTGGTTTAAATGTTAATGTTTTTATTATATTAACAGAAGAACGATGATGTTTAGGCTGGGGAAATGCTATATGGCTTTATCTCAGGCTTTGCATCCTTCTCCTTGCTTATGCACACTTTAAAACCTGGGGTTTTTTCCCTCTTTTTGGGAAGGGGGAAAATTCCTTTCTCTGAAGTTGTTTCCCTGGATATTTTAGTAAGAACGACTTCCCAATTATCTTTTTTTTACTCACTAAAGTGGAAATTCAGGTAGGGAGCTCAGTGGTATAAGCACTGCCAAGAACTCATAACATGCCTTCTCCCAAAGTCCCAGACCCCAGTAGTTTTTCCACACATGGGAAGAAATAATTGGTGGGAAGGGTCTTTTATTGACCCTTTATGTAACAGGGAATGCATGGAAGTACTTTATTTTCTGTCTTTGCTGCTTCAGCTGCTCTCCTGTAGTTCTGCTGTGTGATGAGCAGTCGTGGCTTGTGTGAAAGCAATTTCTCACATTTGATTTGAGAGCTCCTTAGTCTCCTTAATCACAGCTAATGTCTTCATGTCTTCTGTTGTAGCATGATCCCTAAAATAATAGCAGTGATTTAGATTTAGAGATGATCTAATTATTCTTTGTGGCCAGTACGTTGTGGGAGGCTGCTTTGGGTAGTATTGCTTTACAGTTCTGCACTTAATTGGCTGAGGTGTTTATCTTTTATTTCTGCATTTGTAACCTTTTGGTCTTTGGTAAATCTGACACTTGTCAAACTTTGAAGGGCTCAGTTCTGTGTGAAGGTAGAGAGAAGAGTTAAACTAGTCTTTGCTGTATAAGGCAGTTTATAAGTGAGAAAAGCCCTCTGGAGTGTTGCTCTGCCTGCTTTGTTCTTGAAAAACTCTAACTACTTTGGGGATTCTGTAAGCTTCTGATGTAAATCCTGGATTTTCATTGTAAGTGAGGGATGACCAAAACAAAAAATAGGTCAAGCTTTGGGGAAATTCAAACCTAGATTTGTAGAAGAAAATTCTGCTTTATTCTGAGCATAATTCCTGCTGATCTGGCCCATGTGAAGAGTGGGGTGGAATTGAAACTCTGAAGCCTTTGAGGTTTCCCTTTATTTCCATAAGCATTTCTGGTGCTCAGCCCACCTTAGAGTCAGGCCTGAAATGTCAGGGGTTTTTTTCTGATCACATTTAAAAAGGTGACTCATTGTGAATGTTTCATTGTATGTTGGGCTGGGAAGGACAGATAATGGAGTTTTGATAACAAAATATCAGAAAGCAGAAGAGATCTCATTATTGCAGGAGTTGGAAAGTTAACATATTTATTAAAGTTCTGACAATTGTGACAGTCATCCTCGCCTGCAAATGTCAGTGTATTATAAACCTCCAGAGCTTCCTGCTTGTTCCTCAGACTCTTGTCAATCACTGCAATTATCACATATATCAAAAGTCACAACATAAACTTTCCTTACTTCCCTGCTGCATCCTTTTTAAGCTTAACATATGATGGAAGCTCTGGGTTGTTTTCTGAAATATTTGACAGCCACCTGCTATTAATGAGAGGTTTGTGAAGGCACTGACTTTGAACCCTGCACACTGGTCTGGTGCCCAGGCACTGCAGGTGAGCCCCTGGCCTGGCTTTACTGCTGTTACTGTACTTGGATTTTAATTAAATATTGCAAACAGGACTGTACACAATCTTACATAACTGACCCAAAAATGAAGATGTAAAAAGGAAAAAAATATTCATGAAGAGGAGCACTTATATGATGGAAGTTTAAAAAAGAGGGGCGAAAAGTTTTTAATATAAAGACAAGAAGTTGCCTTTTGATAAAAAGTTGGAGGAAATGGAATCACAGAGAGATGCAGAGATGTGTATCTATTCCTGTTTATCGTGGTACCTCAGTGTGTCTTAGAGAGAAATCTGCTCTGCATCATGTTCTGATTATATTTTTCTAACCCATACACATGTTTGCCTAAGCAGCTTCTGCAGCAGCATGTTCCAGAATAAATCCTTTTGTGGCTGAGTTGAGATGCTAAAGACAAACCTCACTGGGGCTTCCCCAGCAGTTTCCAGCTGTGAAACAGAGAGGGCTTTAAGTTCTTCATTGAAATGGCTTCTCATGGAACAGACTACCAGTCTGATTTTTTTTTTCTTTATTTGTCCCACTCTGCCTTTAATGCCTGTGGTGAATAGTGCATTTAGGAATCTGAAATAAATGGGTTACAGTAGTTGAGTTCCTAAATCCCTGATGCTGCATAACTCAAGTCAGTGGGGACTTAGTTACATCAGTGAGTGCAAGATCAAACCCTAAAGGAGGCTATTGCTGCTGAAACAATTCCATATGTCATCTCTTTCAAAAGAACATATATATATATATATAATAGCAGAGACTTAGCTGTGTTCATGGCTGCTCTATTGTTTAATAAAATCTCTGATGGGTTTGCACCAATAGCCCTCAGATTAATTCTTTTCAGTTCTTTGTTTATGATTCCAAAGCTTCAAAACAGAAATAAGCATTCAGGACAATAATTAACAAGTCATTAAGTTACTGTTTCATTTTGATATTTGTTTAGGATATGAAAGGTTTTATGCTTTTCATAAATTGGTTTCCCAGGAAATGAGTCCTTCAGTGCTATTCTGGCAAAATCCAACTGGCAAGGGTATCTTGAATTGGCACTGTATCCTTCTGTTCAGAGATTTATCTATATTTATATCCAGGAAGGCAATGGTAATCAGCCTTGTTATAAATTACTTGAAAAAAGCCTTAATTGCCAAATCCAGTCCACTGCTTAGGTCTTTCATAAACTTAATTGTGTGGAGTTCCTAAGAGCAATTTCCTTCTTTGTCTTCATGTAAAGTTTTGTTTCAGTCTGGCTGCAAGCAAATAGAGAAGTGGTGAGGATTTAGTTTGTTTTAGTTTTTTTTTTTTTAAATTTCAAATTTATGTAGCTTATAATCTCCCAAATTTAAATGTATGTAATAGGGACTAATTTTTATGTAACAGTCAAAGTGATTAATCATTTGATTAGTTGTACAACTTGATTAAGAAAAGATGACTTTTTTTTTCATTAGGAATGTGAATTATAAAAAGCTCTTTCCAGAGAAGTGAAATGCATTTTCCTAAAAATAGGCAGCCTGAACAGCTGATATGTTGTTGTTTTGCTGGCTTTCCCCTCTTACAAGAATGGAATAATTGTTTGGGCAATGTTCTGGAAGATAGCCTTTTCCTATTAGCAGGGAAATCTATGACAGTTTCTTCATTATTCAGACATTCAGCATCTTGTTCTGGATGGCATGGATGCTTTCCTTGCTTCTCACAGGATGGCAGCCTTTCAATTTCTGATTTTATTGTTTTGAACTTGCCCTGTAATGAATCCCAAAATGTGTGATACAGAAACGTGTGGTTTCCTTGATACAGCTAAACACAGAGCAATCCAAATGGTGGGGAGTGAAGTCAACAAATCACTAAGAAGGTGTAAGTAACTGCCTAAACAATCAGAAATTGGGTTAAGGAAGTTTGAGAGGACATACTACTTTACCAACTGTGAAGTCTTGCCCTTTAAAAAGCCAGTACAAAGATTTCCTGGTTGTCTGTGGGGTAAGGATTTCACCTGGGAGTTGTAATCCCAAGGAACTGTTCTCCTACCAGACTGGAATGTGGTGAGAAATAATCAGAAATTCATTCTTAAAGACAATTTCAGTAACTCCTTATGTTCTTGGGATTTCTTGGTGACATCATTCAGTCATACATTAACATGTAAATATAGAGTATGTGTGCATACATTTATGTGTACACTTAGATATTTATGAGGTAATATTTATGCTAATCATTGTGTCTCTGTCTGAATTTCTCACTGGCTGCTCGTGGTTTGGTTGGATCTGAGACACACACACACCAGACACTCCAGTGTGTCCTTGGGTGGAAGTAGGTTTGGAGCAGGTGCTGTGTGTTCCCTGTCTCTTTATGCCAGAGGAGTCCCAGTACTGAGCTGTTGTGGAGGTACCCAGGTGTGTGCCAGAGATACATACAGAAAGTAAGGCAATTTTAACAGCTAATGCTGTGCTGTGATCATCCCATTCCCAGCATGTTCCACTCCATTCCCCAGATGCCCATCCTGGGTGGTTCAGACTAATGGACACTGAGGATCCCAAACTAGTGGCAATGAACATGTATTTATTAATTCTTTGGTATAAGGCTGCTCAGTCTTGGAATAGACAAACCCAGATGACAATTACCTAAATTAGCTTTGCAGTGAAAAATAGACCCCAACAAGAAGCCAAACTCTCCTTGTGTGTGATTAGGTAATTCAGTCTGTTTTCCATTCCTGTAAATGAAAAGGAGTTTGGGTGGGCTATCTATTGTTTAAAAATCCTTTTTTCTCTTTGTCTTGCTACAGTTTCTGAAGATAAATATTTTGTTGGAAGGGGTTTTTCAGTATCACTGAGCAGTTTCCAAACACAAAGAAAAGCTGCTGTGGTCCCACAAGTTTGTGTGCATGATAAATATCTATCAAAATGCAGATCACTAAAATATTAAGTATATTCTGTGTCCAAACATAACTAAAATAACCAATACAGTTCAAAAGTGAATTATTATTTTGCTAGCATCTTGTACTTTTTAAAGTGTAATCTGCATCTTACTGTCTTTCTCAATGTATCCATCAGCCAGAGTCATTACTTTGTCATTCACCTGCAAAATAAAATTGAGGAGGACTGACAGCTTTTCTCATCCAGTCAGTAGCAATTAACTTAAATCTTTTGCTGATGACATGTTGGTCAAAACCACTCTTATAATACAATCTTAGTTTGTACAAATCAAGAAAATGATGGGTGAAGACTTTGACTTACATAAATTGCCTAATTTTGTCATTAGTATCCAGTGAAAAAGACTGAACTGTGCTGGTGTTACAGGTAGGGTGTGACAGACATCACAGTGGCATTGATAAATCCTGGTCAGGGTGTCACCACGGTGAAACATGGTTTGATTACAATATAGTGTGGCTGATAAGGCTGTAATTGGTGCCACCTGAATACTGATGGCATGTCAGAATAAATCTGGCAAGTAGGTTCTTCCAAAAGCGTGTCTGCCTAACTCCTCGTGCCAAGCCTCACTAATCATCTTTACTGGTTCCCCAGTGTATCATTTTCTTGGACATTGTGATTCCCTCCGTTTAAGTAGCACATCTGAGGATTGCTTTAGTGGAGGCTGTGCTGGCATTTTCATTACAGAGCCCATTCCTCAGAGACTTGTAACTCCTGTGTGAAAAGGAACGTGCCATAGGCAGATGTCTGACCATTGGTGTCTCCAGTGTGCCTGTTCTCAGCCCAAGCAAATGAACAGTTACAGCCTTTGGTCACTTGTGTACCAGCAAGTTTGCTCCTGCCTTTAAAGGATTGGTCTCTGTGTGTGTGTGTGTGTGTTTGATGGGTGGCTTCTCTGATTTCTCGAAAAAAATTAGAATCAACCCTATATTTCAGACGGGATGCTTCTCCCTCAGGTACATGTCTGGTTATATTTTCTGGCTGTGGGGAGAAATTAGATTAAGTGAATCAAACCCTCCTACCAGTTACAGGAAAGTGGTATTTTCACCCTGCAGCCATCCACGTCCTCACAGGTTCTTCCCTTCCTACATGGGTAACTGTGTAGTTGATGGAAATAAATAGTTAAATGTAATCTTACTATTATTATAATTAACTATCTTTGCTTAGTGAGCAACTACTGACACCAATTGCAGCAGTGTGCAAAACTGACTTAGGCAACTTTGTGTTGGGTGATTGGAGGTTGATGGTTTTTTTGCTTGAAATTTTAAAACATTGGGGCAGTAATCTCAGTGACTATTGAAAGATCCAGGTTGGCTTTACCAGACTCTGCTTGTACTGCCCCGCTTTGCTTGCTGTTCTGTTAGTCAGTCTGCAAACCTGAGCAGGTCTGTGGTCTCTGTGTTCTTGATGAGCCATCTGGAAAACGTGAAACTTGGAGAATCTGCTGGAAGAATTCATTGTCTGTAATGGATCATTCTGCTGAGCTTTATGCCACTGTGCCACTGATTAATAGTCCTTTGAATCACGTTGTTACTGTGTAACCCTGGATTATTTATACCTAAAATAACAAACTGATGTTTTATGAGGCTCAGGTGATTCTCAGGAAGTGGCATCACCTAACTAACAGTGGCTGATGCACCAGAAATGTAGGTCTTATTGATGCACCATATGGGCTGAGAGGATACAGATGTTCTCAAATGTTACCAAAATAAAGACTTAATATGTCTTCATATTTTCTCTCATCCACTCTTCCAGATAGAAATTTTAAATTTTTTCCCTCTATGTTCAGCTGAATGAAGTCAGGTTTCCTGTTTAGAGAGTATCAAGCAATCCTGTTCACAGTCAGGCTCTTCTAAGCCAATACACAACATATTTTTTTTTTTTTCCTGCTTGGATTATTTTTTTCCCCCCTCTGTAAGTTAAACAAAATGTTAAGTGCTTTGAGAGGATGATTAAACAGCCCATTTTGGTAAATGATTCTGACCTTGTCATTTACTTTAAAATCAAGCTGTACATCCAGACCATATTCTTGTTCCATCTCACTGAGGATGTTCTCAATTTGCAGGCTGCGCATATGTTTGTTTTAAGATTTTCCAGCAAATTGAAAGCTGTATGTAAATAGCTGCCTGTGGAGGGAAAAGATTAAAAAAAAGAAAAAGGGGCAATGAACACTTTTGGGAAGGTGGATCATGGCCATAGATGCTGAGAGGAGCAGCAGTGGCTTTCTCTCATCTTCCTGGTACCTTGCAAATAGTAGATTAAAAGGTTCTGTGGTAAAACTACAATGATATATATAAATATACACATACACACTCACCCCTTATCATATTTATGTGCATATACACATGTACATGCAGTAATTTCCAGCCTCAGTGCTGAATTTGGAGCAAGACTCATCTTCCTGAAAGTTGATTTCTCCATCCTGAATGCAACTGTCAAAGACAAAACAAACAAACAACAACCCCTGAAGTCCCCATGAAGTGCCACCATCAAATATTAAGTCTCCACTGACAGAGCAGTTGTGTGTGTATATATTTTCCACATTTTTTTTTTGAAATTTAATTTTATTATTCTTATTCCTGAATCAGAATTGCCTCTGCAGAGATAAAGAAGAAGAAATGTGTTCACAATATAATTTCTGCAAACTGTCCATACTCTGAATGTTGAGCTGTTTTTCTTTATGAAGAGCTGCAATATAACTTTAAATTTGCTAATTGTATTTTGGCTTGGGATAGAATGACACACTTCCAAAATACACCATTTCCATAACTGCACAAACAAGTTGTTTTTATAGTCCATTTCCAATGTGATTTACCATCCAATACATCATCTGTCAACGTGGCAATGACAGCATTTAATGGAGAATATCCTGAGTTTCTTAGGGTTACTTCTTTTTGTTGTTGGTATTTTGTTTTCATTTTTATTTTCTTCTTGAACTTACCATAAAATACCAGATCACTTTGTGTTGAAGGCTTTGCTTGTTTCTGTGAGCCTCAGTCTTTCCTGTTATTGTGGCGTTGACCTCAGCACATTTTATTTATTTTGTTCACACTTGGAGAAGTATTATCTGTGCTTTTCAATAGTTGTCAAATGCAATAGGATCTGACTGATGAAGGAAGAGCTGCCTGTGAGATCCTGGTCCTAAAGACTGCCTTGGGTGATTTAAAGGGCACTTAAAACTAGGAACAAGTCTTAAATACTTGTTCTGGTGCCTTATGCAATTGATAAGAACAAGCAGTGGTTCTTGGCAAAGATGTAACATTATTAAGCTTTGTCATTTATGCCTTTTTGTTTTTTCAGTCCACATCTGCCCTCATCTCTGCATCCCAAAATTTGGATTTCACGGTAAAAAGAGATTGTTGACCTAGCCATTCTTTTTTTCTTCTTTTTTTCTGTAATTGCTTCTACTGCTGGGTGAAAAGAGTTCTGTCTGCAAATCAACTGGAGCTGGAATGGAAATAGTTCCCTTTCTCTGCAGCCAGAGAAATAAAAATAAAATAAATAAAAAAATAAATATACATAAGACCTAATAAAATACTTTGAACAATGCTTTAATGCACTGGATACCTAAAACACCCGAAATCTTGTGGTGGGTTCTGTGTAGACAAGTCTGTGAGGAAGACTTTAAAATAATGCCTGAAGTAGTATTGTATCTTCATAAAGACTTCTTTTTCTGAAATATATCTGTTTAAAATGTGCTTTTTGAGATAGTTTTTATCATTGTTGTTGCTATTAACATAGACTTTATTGGGCTGGAAGTCTCTTTCTCCTTAAAATCTACCTGTCTGTGGATTAGTGTTGTGTGTGCAGCAAATGTAAAGATAATGACCTGTTTGTATATGCACATAGACTGGAGCAGGAGTCTGGGTGAATTACCATGTGCCAGGGCCTGCAAACAGCCAGAGGGTAAAAATACAAGTATTTTTAACTTGTACCTGTTTTCAGTTAATCAGTGCAGAGCCAGGAGGGTTTGAGAGGCTCTGCTGAGCAGTTGTTCTCCCCAGGACATTGTACAACCCTGTCCTTATCTCTCTGTGTTGGGAGGAACGTCAGTGTTGAGTAAAACTTACACTTCTTAAACTCCTTAACGAAAAAAGCTTCTTAAGGAGTTGCTTTCTGACTCTCCAGTAGTGTACAAAAATGCAGGAATTGCTACCACTTGCAAGTGAAATGACAAATATATTGGAAGTTAGTTTTCATTTGGGTGCTGCAGTGCTTGTCCTCTGCCCTGTCTGCATTTTTATTCATTTGTTAAACTGACTGGAATATTAAAAAGAGGAGAAGCCCTCATTTGAATGAAGAAGTGTCCATTTTAATTCGCCTCTTATTTTTTGGAAAGCATTAGCTACAATTAAGGATGCTCCAAACAACTACAAATTTAATCATCTGGCTGGAATTTTAGAGGCAATTACCACTAGTGTTCACTCCTTTTCAAGCCTTCTTTATCAGTTTCTGAAGATATAATTTATATATTTTTGTGAGGGGGTCAGATTTCTTAAATGAGTAAGCCTTTGGAATAAAGAAAAATTAATAGTTTAAACTCCTGCTGCTTTTCATGTTGCTTGCTGACCATTCAGCTAAAATGAGCAAGAATTTCTTCCTGAGCACAGGAATCTAAAGTGTCTTTCTGTATCCAGTTTTTGGTAATGTTTTGTTCTACAGCTAAATTATAATTGAAGTCCCTATTATAATGAGTATCATTGGATTTTAAGAATGTTGAGCCATTAGAAATGCTCCAACAGCTCAGAAGATGATGTAGTCTATAAGCCAGCTGGCAAAAACTAAAAATGGAATATCTGTTGTGGTGGTCTTGGAAACAGCTGAGTCCCTCTCTTGTATTTGGGTGCTTTCTTAGGATTTTGAATCCTTCACAATGAAGTGCACAAACAATTTTAATTGAAACATTTTTAGGTTTGGAAATATTTTTATTTTCCATCTTGATGTTTTGAATATTTGAGATGTGGAAAACTTTCAACAAGCTGGCTGCATTCCCCTTGTTTGTTTGGGTTTCTTTCCTGAAGATACCTTTGTGTGTACTACCCTGAATTGCCTGATGTGCTGTTATATATTCATTTTTTCTCTGTTGGACAAATCTGGCAGAGCCAGCATGAATGAGACCCACTTGAATTTGTGAATGAAAGGATATTTCCTATCAAAAAAATGAAGCCAAGTTGGGGAGCCACATTCAGCTCCGTGTAGGCATTTGGCAAGTTGATTTTGCTCAGTGGTTCACATTGTTCAGGTTTTGTTCTTGGCCCCAGTTTCTTACTCACAGAATCAATTCCTCTGCAGTCAGAATCGTTGCTGGTTGTGAGTGTTCCCTTATTGTGTGAAGAGGTAAATTCTCAGCTCAAACCACTGCAAGAATAAAACCTTTGCTTATTTATTTGAGTCTGTTGGAGGGCTGGAGTTGTTGCTACTGTGTATTTATTTTATCCACTTGAATTCCTCCCTAACTCACACTTGTGAGTCTGATCATTTGTCAGTTGTAACCCAGGCAGGTCATGAGCTGCTTTTTGTCTTACAGTCATGCACAATCAATAATAGAGCGAGCAACTCCTGACAAATGCTAAATGAATTTTGGCGTCTTTCTGTTGGCAAATTGCTTGTGAACAGATGGCAAAACTTTAAGATTTAGTCAAACATCAAAGTTTTTCCTATTCTGCCACCTGAAACAATCAGATCCGAAGCCAGTTGAATAAATGCAAATTTACTGCCAATGTGTGGTGGAATAATTTATGTTCTTCAGTCTTCTAGATGACTTGAATGCATAAATAGCAGATTTTCAACAAAGGAAGACTTTTTATGGGAGTTGGAGTTCTGTAGCAGTGTGGCTGTGTGTTGGTTAGTTCAATCTGGGGTTTTGTGAACTCTGATTCCTAGTTACAGTCTGATCTAACTCCCACTGAATTAAAAAGTCATTATCTTTAATGGAAAATGCATTTATTCGTGTTCTCTAGCGTGTCTCCTGTTCCTGTGATGACACACACTGGGTCTCTGAGCTGCACTTCACAGGTTGAGTGTGATGGACAGCAGGAGAAGGGTAGAGCTCCCTGTGCCCTGGAAGTCCTGTCATGAGCTGTAGTTGTTTTTTTTTTGAGTGGCAGAACTTATGTTGAAATGAAACATACATCAATTAAACACTTTATGAATAGTTTAAAATACCAAAGATCTTTCTGTAAAGTTAAATAAATATTTTACCCTAGTTCTTCTGTAAATTATTGCATATTAACTCTATTCTTTATCAGTGTATTTCTGGGGCACCATTTTGGACGTTCATTTCTTCATACACAGCCCAAATATGGATACAAAGGGTGCAGATAGAGATCCTCTGCTAAGTTGTTTTTTGATGAGAATTTTGAATGAGAAGAGAAACAGTTTTAGGTTGAGAAGCAAACAAAACATTGGCAGAGGTGGTGTGTTGTATGACAGCATTACAAGGTGTTATGGATAAATTGGCAGCAGGACCTGAGTTCTGCCTGAGCTCTTTCAGTCACAGCTTTGCCCAAGACAATATTCAGGAAAACACTGCCATGAGAAAATTTTATTTGCTAAGTATCTTTGTGGGGGTTTTTTTTGGTGTGTGGGATTTTGGTTTGTTTGCTTGTTTTTTTTTTAATCAGTGAAGAGAGCAGTGAACTTCCAAGAAAGGTATTAGTGTATAGTCAGGAGAGTAACAGAATTTAAAACCAGACAGCTTTTTGTGTACATTGTTTGCGTTTAGTGAAATTTGATCCAAGATCGTTGTTTCCATTGCTGATTTATCACTGAGTATGAAGTAATTGCAAACCACATGTAGTCACTGAGGCAAAAGTAACACTTATGACAGATGGATTTAGATGAGACCAGACTTAGAACTAGAGGCTGTTTTGGTAAACTAAGACACTGTTTCAGTGCTGATGGGAAAACCAACTTGGAGATGTCAAGGGAGAATTGCACAAAGCAACTAATGATGTGCATTTCCATTCTCTCTTGTTCTTCTGTGGGCTTTGAAGAATCTCAGTCTTTTAAAATTCTGAGATACATCTCTGACTGTGCATGATAAATTTGTGATTATCTAATCCAATTTATATGGTAAGAGGGTAATTTCTTTACCCTCTGCATTACAATTTGTGTCCGTGATTTGGGAATTCCCTGTGGAGGATGGGTTCTTTTATAGGGTGCTTAAATCTGATACTAATCTGACATAAAATCTAACTAGGAAGCTTGCAAAATAGTGCTTGAACATCAGCAGTAAGCACAGGGATTATTTGAAGGCAAAATATAAGCAAACTGTTTTGTGCAACACCATAATGTAATGACCATATGACAATGAACTAGTGATAAATTGTTGTTAATGAAGCCTTGATGATGGTGTTTTGGGTGATCTGTGCTGTGCACAGGAAGGTTCTGAGGGAGTGGTTAGTTCACTGCTCTGCAACACTCAGAAACAGACCCAGGATCTGTTTTTACAAGGAAGATGATGAAAAAAGGACATGGAAACATGACCTGGCCATGTGGATCCTCCAGGGGAGGGAATCTGGGTTTGGAGAGAGAAGGAGGCAATAAGAAGGATGAGTAAGACAAGGGTGAACGTGGGGCCCTTGTTGACAAGACAAAGTGTTTGGGGGAAGGTTGTGGATGTGGTCTTGCAGAATTGAAACTAGGTGTTTTGGGGAGCTTGAGATGGTTCTCTTTTTCTTTTTATGGAATTAACTATTTTTAGGACAATCCAGAGCTCAAATCTTGCTTAGAGTGTGACTCTCTCACAGGTCATGGGTACAGCCATAAGACAGTGTCTCCCAGACTGGTACTAAGAGCCCCTGCTGACCACACCAATACTGTTTCTCTGTCTAACAGCACTTATTATCAGTGCATATGAGTTTCAGCTACCAGCTCTAACTTCCCCCTTCCCCTGTCTGTCTTCAACTGTACTTGTAGATTGTAGATCACTTGTAGATTGTACAAGGTTTATCTACTGGTTCTATACAGTAGGATAAGGGATCTTGAGATAATAAAGTGATAAGACTGTTCCATCTTTCTGTGAATTCTAGAGGTGATAAGTGTGGTCATAACAAAGTATGACCTGGTATATCTTGTGTGCAGGGACTTTGATAAACTTCTGATTATGTATGTTTTAAAAATAATTACATAAAATAAATGAAACCACAGCAAAAATGAATAAAATAACTCTACTCAGCCCTTAACACAAATCCAGAGTCCGCACTGAAAACCGAAATCGTGTCCTAGAACTCCCCATCTGGCTCTTAAAAGGTACAAGGGCTTTCAAAGCAGACACCAGTCTTACTGCTGTGATTCTAAATTATGGAGGAATAAAGAACCATTCCAGCATTTAATGTTTTAGATAAGATCATGCTTTCAAGTGCTTAGAAGCTCATCTGAAAGAGTGGTGTGGTAGGAAGGCAACTGGAGTCTAATAATGTTATAGATCTCTCTGTTCCTATAACCATAACATTTTTCCTGGCCTGCTGTAGCTCCTTGTGCTGTTTGACTCTTCAGTTGTGAGCATCCAGTTATATGCTTACTTATGTCTCTTAAAATATCATCAATGTGCTGGCAGAGTAAGTTTTTTAGTTTGTAACCTGAATATGTTCAACACATACTTCTCCATTGTCTTCTATTTCTTGGTCTGTGCCAAAGGTGAATGAAATAATGGAAGGGGCTTGAATACAAAGCTATTTACCTTGCAAAACCAAATTTTGTTATTGCAGGGAAAGACTCTTAAACGCCCATCAGGGGCCGAACCTTTGCTGGAAAAGATGGTCTGCCTGGGGCACTGGCAAAATGGGAAATCCTTTAGGAGTTTTGACATTTTCCAAGAAGTCTCTTAATTTTTCTTTTAATCTATTTTTGCCTTACACACCCTCCACCCTCACCAGTTTTCCAGTGGTCTTTGGGGTTAGGGAAGACTCATGTAGTGTTTAAAATATGCCATCACTTCTGTTTGTTTCAGCACTATTACCAAGGTGCCAAGAAGCATTAAAATGCCCCTGAAATGGCACTCGAAGCACCTTTAGTATTTACTGAGGGAAATGTAATGACACTCTGATGGACACAGATTAGGGCTTAATAGAATTTTTTTCTTTTTACTAACATTTAATCTAAGAGTTTGTATCATTGGGGATTCCTTGCAGGTCTTAAACAACTCATATTTTATTTAGGTCACATTGCTCAGCCTTCCTTGTTTTGTCTGTTTATGTCAATGCAGACTCTGCTGTTATTTGTCTGAATACCTGAGGAAGAACTAAGTGCTTAGTGGGAGTCCAAAACAAGTACTCTGCTCCATTTAATCCCATCACAATTGGACAAACAAGTGTATGTGCTGTTCCTGTCAAGTTAGTAAAGCTGTAATTTCACTAACGCTGCGAGTGCTGAAGGTGGCACTTCTGGGCTTGTCTTGCCTCATCCTTTGTGTGAGCAGAGGCATTTCCTTAGGGAGCCAGGTTAAAACTAAATATGTATTTTTGATGGGCATATTTCAGTTTGGTTTCCTGATCTAACTCGTGTGTGTCTCAAATGCTTCTTCAGATACAAGGCTGAGCAGTCTGGGGAGGGGGTAACTGGAAAAAGGCTGTGGTTGAAGTTAAAGGCTGCTTCCAAATTCAGAGTTGGTTTATGCAGTTTAAGGTGTTTCCAAAATCATTGCCTGGAAACCTAAGGAGCTGAAATGGGCCAGGTCTGTCCTGTAGCTACAGTGATGCTTCCATACAGGAGTAGAATGAAAAACATTTAAGTGAGAAAAGGGGGAAGAAAAGTCAAAGGTGCTTTATGCACAGGGCTACGAAGAGCTCTGAATTGATACCTTGGGGACTGACGCAGGATACAAGTTCCTCCTTCCTCAAAGCTTTTTTGCTGTGGCAAGAAAACTTAAGTTTCTTGTACTACCAAATCAATGCTTGCATATATTGACTTGAAATCCAATCTGTGTATCCTTTGTAAAACAACACTGAAAATTCTTACTGCATGCAGTAGAAAACCAGACTTTGAGTTATACCTAAACATTTAAATTTCCCTTTGCATCAATATATTTTTACTTCCCTTGTTGTAGAATCTACTTTATAAATTAATTGCCTTATTAAAGTATGCAGATTTATATAAGTTTATTGTCGTGTTGTACCTGGTTTTGCTCATAAACAACAGTAAGCTCACTGATTTAGGAATGCTGTGGATAACTTATCAAGTAGGAATGCAGATGTGTTTTTGTGGGACCTGTTGGGATGGTAGCAGGGCAATAGTTCATTTGAATACATTGCTACAGTGCTATCAAATTTGTACCTTGTTTTGTGGGTTTTTCTTGCAGTTTGTGTCTCTCTTTTTTCTTTTTGTGTCTGTGCTACATGAAACCTCTGGCTGTTCAGGGTGAGCTAGAAATGTATAAGGATATGTTCCTTAAATGATGACTGCAGACAATATTTTAGCAACCAATTGTTTTGAAGCCAGGTGGCTGCCAAAAATCCAGCAAACCATAACACTTGCTGGTTTGCAAGGTTGATTTTCTAGAAGATGATCAAGCTGCCTGTTTAAAAACAGAAAAGTTGTGCAGACCTACATTTGTTCAGTTTGAGAGTGGTCACCTGTTTCCATATGGACAGTCCAACGTGTCACTGTTGTGGCAGATGGAGGTGCAGCACATCACCCACCACCCCCCTCGGTGTGGTGAGTTTTGCAGGCTGTTGTGGTGCCCTCCTTGGTGTTCTCTGTTCATTTAAGGTGTCCCATGGGCTCCAGAATCTCCCACACAGCACCAAGGCTGGGTTTGTACTGCTGACAGCAGCTTTATGTGGATCTCAGGACACTTGAGTTTCATTTTTCTGTTCTCTTGGGATTCTGAGTCAATCACACTTGTGAGGTTCACTCACTTCTTGTCTCTCAAGGTGGAGATTTCCCCTCTGCAGCAATTAAAGTAATACTGCACAGTGTGGTTCACAGGGGATGTCATACTGTGCTTCTTTTGAATACCAGATACGTGTATTTTCCCCTTAGGTTGCCTTATGTTTGATCTTCTGGCCAGTACAGGTTCTATAAATCCAGTGCTGTGTAAAGTGAAATTTAAATTTCTGAGAACACTTGCTCAGTGGCTCATTTGTTCTTTCTGTATGAATATGGTCACATACCATGATGCTTGTAACAGAGTGATGACATGTGCATTGTGCATGTTAATTCAAGGGTGTACCTTGATGTTTTTTATAAGAAGGGTTTTTTAATCCCTTGCCATGCTGAACATAATTGTGGTTACTCTCGGCTCTTACAGAATTCAGAATTGTTAAAGCTGTCACCAAATAAAAATCAGTTTTTGACTGCATTAGGAAAAATATTTATACTTGTTGTTTACACAGTAGACACTGTTTTAACAAATACCAAAACAACAGACACCTTCTGCCTCTCTTAGGTCACTACTCAGCCAAACATCACTTGAAAGAAGTGTTGTTTTTCCTAGAATTTTAAATGCTGAGTACTTTCCCCCTTACATTCTCCTCTAAGTAACTGACAAACATTTATATTTTACTTGCAGAAAAGTGAAGATTTTATCTTCTACGGAAACTTTGAGGGGGTGACCTCCCCTATTTTAACTCAAAAAAAAATTATGGAAAGGTTTTGGTGTCATAAAGGCTCCAAGCCCTTAAAAACAAAAACAAAGGGGATGTTTCTGTGCTCAGGAAAGAAATCTGATATGTAGAGCTGAGCACCTTTACTCTCTCTAGCATAAAAGTGAGGGTGAGGGAGCACTAAGGAAGCTCTAGGTGGGTACCAGGGTGTTTGCAGCAGGAGGTTTGATGTTTTAATGTCATCCAGGTGTGTGCCTGAGATGTAAAGAAGCTGCTGAGAAAGGGGGGTTTGGTACCTCCAGCTTTACTGTGGATTTTCTGGCTTATAGAAATGAAGTGACAATCCATGTTGAGCAAGTGATTTATAGAGGGCTGGAGTCCAACAGGGTGATTATATCTAGAACTTGAGGGAATCAGAGGGTATGGAAATAAATGTGTCAGAAATATAATTAAATGTTTTGTGCTGCTACTGATAGATGTATAATTACAAATACCACCAACATCACATACCCACAGAGGGGGGAACCATGAAGGAGGCTACATTTGTGAACTTGCATTTTGCTCTGTAGGAATTCCTCAGATTTTCTCTTCCCTCATGGTCCTGCTGTTTTTCTTCTTAATTGAAAGGGACTAAGAAAAGGTTTTCTCTACCACGAATACAAAGTAAACTAATTCAAACCTGCATGATTTTTTTTCATACAAGAAAAAGCAAAACCCACTACCAATCTGAAAATGAGCTGTGGTGAAGATGTAACTCGATGTCTATTATTTGCACTGGGATTATTTGCTGTGAATAACTGAGCAGTGAATTTGGATACTCACCTTGGAAAGCTCTCCTTGCTGAATGCAGAAAAGTGGTACTGCCCTTTTGAATGCTGAGTTCAACAGCAAACTGAACAGTGACCTGAATGTAACCTGTACCTGCAAGCCCCAGTCCTTTGACTCACAAATACTTGAGTGATCTTATTCCAAGGACCTCATGCTCTGAATAAAAATTTTTTTTGATAGTTCAGTGGTTCAGGCAGAGACAACCACAGTCAGTACTCTAAGTGAAGACAAGATTTAGGATGAGATTCCTCAGTGCTTTGAGATAGAACAGGAAGGTTTGTGCTTCCCCAGCATGGACCTTTTTTTCTGAAAAATGTTTGCCACATTGTTCTGTTTTGAAAGAGGATACAGGAGGGATAAGTGAGGTGTTTTAGGCAGCAGTACATTGATCATGATGTTATGGTTTGCCTGCTGACTTACCTCTTAGGACACATCATTATTTTACTTCTGAAGGAGTTCTTCTAAAAGGGTGAAGAGACACCCTAAACTCTCCTCTTTCATTATCTTCCCTTTGAAGAGAAGAACTAGATCCTTGCAAACTGTGTTTTATTTCCTCCAGTAATCATTTGTAGCAATACTTAATGCTTTCAAAATATGCTTTTAAGGTGTCAGTTTTGCTACAACACCTTTTGATTCACTCTGCAGCTCTATTTACCAACTCCTGCAGCACCCAAGAAATGTTGCCCTTGGTATTAATTGCGTTATTGAGTATTACCCTGTACACTTACTGGTATCTCAAGCATAACATCAATATATCATATAGTCAGATAGACTTATTGTATTAATAAAATATACATTGAAGTTATGGTGTACTTTAGACCCTTTAGTCACAAGAGAGACATTCAGAATGTGAAAACTAATATCCAGTCCTCATACCTTATTTATAACCTATGTTGTTCAGGTATTAATACTTAATCATTAATTTTTAATAATGTACATACCATTGGAATTGACTTGGAAAGACATTCCAATTACCTCTCCTATAATAAAAATATTTCTACAATTTGTAAAATACCCTACAGGGTCAGTGGCTAAATGTGTTGTCTGTACTCAGCTGATCTGCTTGGTGAATAGGAATGTAGGATCTGACATGTTTGGGTTTCCTCCTTAAATACTGAAATATCCAACCTAGCTGGATTAAATCACTCATTTTTAGCACCATTAAAATAAGTCTGTGGCAGGAATTCTATAGCTGCTGAGTTAAGGCCACACAATTAGCTGCTGCTTGATGCCTGAGAACCTATCCCTCCTTTAGGAAAACTGATGTCCCCCACCATGTTTGTGTTTTTAAAAGAGGAAATATAAATCACCTTTTATAGTGATCTCCCCAACTTATTCCCTAAATGCCTTTTATACTTTTTTTTTTAGTGGTGATCGTATTTATTCCTGGAAAGAAAGAGTGACTTTTATTTTTTATTTTTTTTTTAGTCCAGTATTAAGAAATTAATTATTAGGCTCTACTTTCTGGAGAGATTATATGACCCACTTTTTAAAAACAAACAAAACCAAGTAAGTGTTTACCTTGAAACAAATTGAGGAATACTGTCCTTGATCCTCCAGAATTTTTGCTGGGAAATCAAGATTGTATCCCATAGTGCTCAAACCTTAACACTAAAAAGATTGTGGGGATCAAATCACCGGGGGAAATTGAGGACATGAACTATTCTGAAAGGGAACAGACACAGAATCACAAGGAGAAAAAGGAGATAAGTGCAGAAAGCAAAGAAGATTGAAGGTCAGCCTGACCATGTTTTCAGAATATGTAAAGAGAAAGATGTTACTGGCAGAGATTTGAACTTTTCTGGAGCTATAAGAATTAAAAGCCTTAATGGGAACATCAGTTCTTTCCCCTGCACGGAGAACATGGAAATCCTTCTCACAGATCTGCATAATGCCATCAGGAAAGGAGAGATTTAGGCAGCAGCAGCTGTAACTTTAAAGGAACCCTTTAACTTGCTGTTTAAAGGCACATTTGGGGGGAGCTTAGTCTGGAGGGATTTTTAATCAAAAAGAAAAGATTGAGGCAGATGTTGATGCAAGCAAACTGCCCAACCTGGATCCTCTGCCCTTCCATAGTGGGATCAACTGCTGCTGCTTTACCTTAATGCAGCCCACAAGATGCTCCATGTACGTCACTGCTGGCACCAGGTCAGGGCTTTAGGGTGGTTTTTTGTTGCTTGACAGAACAACTTTGATTTTCAGCAATGTGTTCAACATTATCTGATCAAAATGCACACTTGCTATATTTTGGGGGGAGCTCCAACCATTTTAGCTCTTGCTACATCGTATTTAGATTAAGCTCTCTAGGTTATTAATGGTAATACAGCCAAACTAAAATGCTTTTTCAGGTGAGACTAGCATGAAATACTTTTTTCAACCTGAAAAATAAGGGTTTTAGGGGGTGTTTCAGAGATGATATTTCAGTGCTGGGCTGGGTGAGTGTGTGAATGGAATAATTCCCACTGAATTTATTAGATTTAGCCTAAAGGAACTTGCAGGAAGGTGTCCACTCTCATTGCTTCTGAACAGTAAAAACAACAAATGTTTGTCTCACCTTGGGGGTGTGATGGCTTGAAAATTTTTTCATAAATATCAGCAGCTGTTTATGACAAACACAGACATTTGTGGTAGAATTTGCTTTGCATACGTGTACAGGCCAAGAGTGGTTGGTTGTTACATGGTCAGAAATAATCCACAGCAACCACAGATTTCCCTTTTAACAGAGTTATGGTGACTATTGAAGTCACCAGGAGGTGGTAAATGTTCTCTAGAGCTGGCATGTTTTTCATGTGGTCACTGAAAATAAAGACCAACCTTCAAGAAACACTTCTTGTAGTAAGTTGATTCTCAAGTTGAAAAAAGCCTATTTTGTGGAAACTGCTTCATGTCTGAAAAACTCTACCCCACCCCTTTGTAAATAAATGAAAGGAAAATGGGAAGATTTGGTTACACGTGGAGGCTCATCCTGGGTGAGATCTTGAATATTGCGAAATAATCAGCTTGGTTAGACATTAAGATAATTAACAAATTATGAGAGTTTTGTGATTGTCATGACCTGGTTGGTTTCAGCTAAACCCCTGTTTTGTTACTGGATTATTGCTGTTATTCTTGAGGACTAACCTGCCTCCTTCTCAGCTGATCATCTTACCCTAACACCTCCCTCTCCCACCTGCATGTCCTACTGATATAAATTTTACAGCTCTGATAAATCTGTTATTTGTCATTCTTAGTCTAAAGAGTTGTTGTGAGGAGGTATCACATAAATTTACAGTTTATTTACAGTTCTTTCTCTAGAAATTCACCCATGGTATTTTTCATTATGATGGTGTCTATGATGAGGAGTAGTAAACAAAGAGTGCTAAGATACAGTATTTATAACACATAATGATGACTTTGCTATAGGAACTTATTTAATGAAATCATCCATTGAGTTCTCCCTAAGTCCTGGACCAAAAAGCTGGGTATTGGTTTACTGTCAATGGACCATGTAAAAATAAAGAAATACTGGAAAGAAACAACTAATTGTACTATAACTGAAATAAATTTTAGCGCATTGGATTTATTTACACCTTAAAGGATGAATTATCCTTCTCATAATTTGAAAAGCTTTGAATTAACTGAAGGAGAGAAAATAAATGCACAAAAAGCAGCTTCTTGACAGTCTTGTCAATACATATGTTTGGAACTGACAACATGAGAAATTATGGTAGCAACCTAAAAAATGAAAATCCTCAGGGCTCTGAAAACACAAGATGAAGATGATAACATCTGTATGCCAGAGCTGTGATATATGAATCCCCCTAACCATTATAGAACAATCAATGTATGACACTTTGTATGTGTGTATAAAAATACATCAATAGATGTTACAGTGTTTGGAGCAGTAGGGGAGAGAAGATTTGGTATCTCTATTGACACTGGTTCCTTGGGAAATGGGCACACAGGTGAATACAAAAAGCCCTCACAGAATTAGGAGAAATCTGTAGTTGATTTTAACTTGTGTAATACTGTAAAGCACAAAGTAATAATTTAATGAGATTTTTACAAGTGTTCATCTTGTACTTTAGTCTGCAAAATTTAGGTTGGTGGAATTAAGAAGCAAATCAGAACATACAAGGAAAAGAAAAGATGCTATTAAAGAAATAAGTAAATGCAACTCTGCTTGCAGTGCTCAGATAAACTTCAAATATGCTGACTTGGGGGGTTTATGTGAGGACACAACAGTGTTTTGGCTCTGCTATTTTTTTTCAGACCTGGACTGTTGGGTTTATGTCCTACAGTACAGACATACTGTGTGGGTGTATATGGAAAAGTTCTGTTTCACCAAATCTCTGAGTCTTCACACAGATTCTGACAAGTTTGTAGGTTCTTGGGCTTTTCTGTCCAGGAAAGTGTCCTGAAATAAGTTTTGGCTGATGCAGTGAAGGTGGAGAAAAAAAGCTACTTCTCAAATGTTGGTGATAGATCTTCAACTAGGACTGTGTTTCTCTCTGATCTCTATTCATTTTTGGTTTGTCTTTAGGACCTGAACTCCTACTCCTCTGCTTTGCATGACAAAGTTTCAGAAATCTGAAGGGATCCTTCTTCACGTCCAGATAACACAGATTGAGGATGCAACACTGATTCACCAGAGTTCAACCTCCTGCAGGTAACATCATTCTTTCAGCAGTTTTGGCATTGGGATTCATGAGACTCTGTGGTCAAATCAGGATCCCTGCTGCACCCTCTTGGTGGGAACTGGGGAGTGCTTTATGAGTGGTGATGAGTAGGTTATGATGTCTTTGCTCTTTGGGGCCTTCCAAAAGAAAGACCTGGCCTAGGATTTGACTGTCTTACCTGGGTGAGACCACAGATACCCCATGAAAATCTGAGGGAAGAAGGTGACACCAGGTTTGAAGCATTGCCTGTAACTCAGTCCCTGAGAGCACTGGCTGGTCCCAGCTCGATGGGCTTTTAGTGTTATTACTCCTAAAATTATCCGCCCATCTCTGATACTTTGTGAATGAATATAAGCACTGTGCTGGCTTTGGCTCTAGTTTCAAGTGTCAAATGAATGAACTTAAATTAAGGTCTTGCCTGTGTTGCCTCCCTTGCATTTGATATTAGTGGAGAAGGTGAATGGAGGACTTCTGTGTCCTTTTCCAGGTTTATGAATGTACCAGGTGGATGGAAGGGATGGGGCAGTGCAGTGTCCTGGGTACCAGCTGATGAGGTTTCAGTGATATGGGATATGCCAGTGACAAGATTCTGTGTTATTTTTCATTTGTTAACAAGAGTGACAGCAGTGTGTGTGATCAGATGCATTAATTTTAGCTGGTTTCTGATGCATTTGTAAGTACACAGCAGGTTTGCCTGGAGTGTGTTGGGTCGTAGTGCCAGTTTTTCTCGTTACCATTTCCAGGTGGACTGAAAGTATTCTCTCATAGCCCCTAAATTTTGAATTTCTGTATCTCTTTTCCATTTTAAGAAGCACAAAATGGTAACCACTTAGAGAGACTTTTTTCCCAGTGGAATCAAATGCAGATATTTCTGGGGTGCTGGGATGCCTCTGGGAGAAAGGAGTTACCACTTCTACTGCTATAAAATGCTAGGGCATGAATTTCAACCTTGAGCAACAACAGTTATTGCACAGCTGCTGACAGAAAATAAAAACTAAAGCAATTGTGACAGTTTGTGAGAAAAGGCCTTCTCAGTCTTGTCCAGGTAAAGGATGCAATAAATAACAAAGAAAATAAAAACAATGTTTAGGGATTTGGGGAGGAGTGTTACTACATAGAGTAGGATAACTCTGTCCTACAATTACATCATGGACAGGCTGTAGAGCATTAGTTAAACAAAATGGTGAGGTATTCTGTGGTGCTTCACACTTCTGGTTCTTCGGTAAGTGTTGCTCTGTAATTTGTTTTTGCACTGGCATATTGTGTGGTCTCTGAAAAGTCACCATCAAAAATCAATCACTGCTGAACTTGGGCCTCCAAATGCATGCAAAAAAAAAAATCTGGCAACATTTGTCTCATGGCAACAGCTCTTCAGCACAGTGAAAGATGATGCAGGGGCTGAAGAAGAGATGTCTTTGTTTCACAATACATCAGGCACTCATGTTTCTGTATTCCTGTCCCCCTCAGACAAATCACCTCCTACCTCTAAAAACTGTGCAGACATTGAACATTTCTTAAAAGTATTGTTAATTAAGGTGAGTCATATCACTTACACTGGTTTCCTTGTTAAGCATGAATTTGTGTTTGTCTTCTGTTTGCTGTCAGACATTGTTAGTTCTGTCCTCTGTATGTTTTGGCTGTATTAAACAGCAGCCTGAAAGGCCAGTATGCAATCTGAATAGAAACATTTGTTGCTGTCTCACTTCAGTTATTCTGAACCACATGACACAAGAACAGTTCCTCCTGTTTTTATTTAACACTTGTTTCATTTTACTATTCTTTTTGTTTTTTTAATCCCTAACCTTACATTTTTTGCTTTTAAAGTAACATTTTCCTTTTCTCATAATATTTTGTTTATCTTGCTGTTTGTGGATTTTATGAAAGTCTGCTCTGAGCTTGGATGAAACAGACTTTGGTATCTTATATATATATATACACACACACATATTCTACGCTATCTGATCTTGCTCAGCAAGCTTTTCAGTGCACTCATCTTTATGTTCACTACAGGGAGTGGGAAGATGCAGAGAAAAATATGCAAGGAGTGCAATGGGCTGGAAATGGAAAATTACAATCTGAAGGTGCAGCCTGGGCACAGAACTTGGCATTTGGGTGGAATTACTCTTTTTGAGTAGCTCTGTACTAGTCACTGAAGTCTGCCTTGGTTACTCATCTGGAAAGGGTGGTCTGTCATTTTGAAGGCATCTGGAAAATTCACATAATTATCTAAATGCTAAAAGTTGTTACCTAAAGAGTGCTGGCTGTAGCTTGGGAGCTCAGTTCCTGCTGGTCAGGCAGATCCAACAATTCCTCGTGGCACTGGGTGGGATTGGGTTTCTCTCTCCGTGTACCTGGAGGTATCATTTGAAAAAACCAACCCTACAGTGACGGGAAATATTGCACAGATCTGGCTGTGCCTGTGCTGCAGACCTATCCAAAACTTTATGAAGACTTCCATTACTGCAGCATCTGAATTGTGTACGGGGTGGTTCTTACATCAGCCCTTCCCTGTTGTGCCAAGGTTTTATCGCCTTTTTTTAGGTGTGAACAGGGACCTAAGAGGGGGCAGCGATTTGTCAGGTTGCAAGGACAGCCTCTGGTGGAACAAACATCTCCCAGGCCCCCAGGCTGTGGGGAAATCCCAAAAAGCTGATTACTACTTGTCTTGAATGATGATATTTCCTCTTGCACTGCTTGTCAGCTCCTCGTTCTGTGAAGTTCACATCATAAATAACACTGCAAATGTGGAATATTTTAAAAGTTGGCCTCTCTTGTTGAGCTCTATTCCCATGAATAATCCTGATGGCTATTGAGACAAGTCAGCTCTTTCAGTTCATTTTTTTGCATGGTGTATACCCTGGGTTCTTTTTTTTCCCCAGGATTTTTCTTTCATCAATATTTCTTTTTCTAAAATATTAATAATATTTGATCTTTCTGTAGCTTGTAGGTTACTTTAAAGTTAAGAGGAAAATGATGAATATTTTCATGAATGAATGTCTTGAATTAACGTTCTTGTCATTAAAAAGGGTAACAGAGGTTTAGGTTAATGTATTTTTCTCTGCATTAGTATAACCCCAGCACTTATTTTGTCTACCAGTGTTTCTAAATATCAATTAGAAAATATATTCAAAGTGAACTTGATTTCCAGTGACTGTGCATAATAAATGGACATATGCTAAACATAATTACATATTTAAATGCATTAAACTTCAAGAATGATTTCAGACATTTCAGCAAAGCTCAGTTACCACAGTTTTTCACTATCTGCAGTAATTGCTCTAGATTTAATTGTACCATTAAAGGCATGAGTGTTTATAATGTACCAATATGATCTGGTTTAGGAAGAACTTGTAGAAACATGACAAGTAGTTGTAAGTTTTCTATACCAGTATTATTTCTGTATGGATTTGTGTTAGCAGCACAGTGATATCCTTATTATTGTGGCAAGAGGAGAAGTTCTATCAGATACCATTTATATTTATAAAGAACTTATTTTCTGGAGGCATAATGTGTTTGACATAAGCAAAATATCCTTGGAGCTTTTTGTTAAAATAATATAGGGGAAGATGGGCACAGAAAAAAACTTTATCTGGCAAACAAGTATTGCCAAATAATCTTTGAGTGAAGTTAGTGCTTTCAAAAGGTAAATTATAGAGGAAAGGGTTTCTTTTGCTTCCTGAATTAACCAGATGTAGGGCCTTAATTCTAGTCCTAGAAACACTTCGAAGTCTTCTGTCCTTTTCTTGCATGGATTGAACTGGGAAGAGTCATGTCCAGAAATGACACAGAGGAGGGAGCTGGAATAAGGGAATCCTGGTCAGTGGGGGCCTCTCTTACATCTGGGTTGTGAGATTATCACAGCAGAGAGAGGGATTTGAACTTCAGGCTATGCAGGATACAGAGAACTCCAGTGTCAGCCTTCAAAATTATTGATACTTGAAATCCAGCCAATGGATGCTTAAAGTATTTCAAAATTCCCTTTTTTATGTACACAGTGCTTTTACCGTGCAATTAGTCTCGGAAAGAAGTTGTCACCACCACTACTTTTTTGAAAATAAGCTTCCATAACTTTTTTAGATTAGGAAAAAACCAGAAAGCAAAACAATTTGACATAATTCTGAATTTCAGTAGTATGCCACGAAGCCATCAAATAAGCAAAAGGGGCTTTGTTTCTGTGTTCTTTCATCCTTTAAAAACCTATTCAAGGTCATGGTTCGAATAGAAAAGTAATTGGATTTGAGACACCATATGTTGTGGAATGCTTATGACATCCCTAATGAATGTTACAGGGTACTACTTCTTCCAAAAAAATGTTGACATTAGCATTGAATGACTGTTGACAGGAAAACTTTCATTAAGAGAAACATCTTGAAGTCAATCTTGTCTTTTTTTTTCCCCCCTCTCTTTCTTCCTTCCACCCGTCATGATAAGATACCCACTCCTGGAACTCAGAGAGGTTGCTTACCTTGCCAAGCTCCAGCCTGTCACAATCACTCACCAAACTTTACTGCCCTTTCCCAATACCTTCTGATTCACAGTGACAAATCCTAGACTATAAAAGCAACCAGGTTCCATTGCTGTGTGTCTCTTGTTAGTCATTTCACAGTATTTATGGTGCTGCTTGCAGAGAACGTTATTCCTGTGCTCTGTTTTGTAAATCAACTACAGGTAAATTCTGTTAAAAGAAAATTTATTTTTAAGGCTGTAAAGTTTGGAGGAGTTTCTTCTTTTGTTTTTGTCTTTGAGAAGCATGAAGGTGATCTCAAATATGTTCCCTTCTTCCTCGACAGAGTAACTTTGAAGGATCATTTCTGTAAGGAACTTTAATATCATTTTTGTAGGACATGTTCTTCCCTTAAATGCCTCAAACAAGCAACTTTCTCATTATCTTGTGAAAATTTATCATAAAACTTGAAATAAATAACAGATATGAGGAAAAAGAATGTGATTCTATTATTCTGAGATGTTAAAATTGAAGAGGTAATAAAACATCAAAAAAATTCACAATCATCATGTAAACAAATCTCACAAAGAAGAAAACTGTTACAGTCTAACATTAATTTAACATTATTCCTGTCTTTGAGATGTTTCCTTTTCATCCATTTCATGTGGGTAGCAGAATCACAGTCCTTTCCAAATGACAGTTCAGCATCAAGGAGCTGTAAATAGAGCGCAAGCAGTTTAGTTATTGCTGGCTACAACTTCTCCCAACTCCAACCTGGCCCCAGATTTCCCAGGTCTTTTGTTTGCACGGTTTTGTTGCACTGGTCATGACTGACACTCCTCCATCAGAATAAGGAGTGTGTGCTTTGGCAGAGACACGTCTGTGTTGGAAACCAGAGTTGACGTGTGTGTGCAAACACTCTGAGAGGGAGGGAAGAACAAGCTGGTTTGCTTCTCCCTCACTGAGGGACAATACCTGTTGGAGGTGTGGGTGGCAGGACAGGCCAGCAGTAACCAGCTTGTGCCTTTTGCTCTCTGCTGTGGCTGATGCCACAACAACCCCCTGCAGCCCCACAGGCTGGGACAGAGTGGCTGGAGAGCAACCAGGCAGGGAGGGACCTGGGAGTTTGGATTGACAGGAAGCTGAACAGGAGCCAGAGTGTGCCCAGGTGGCCAAGAAGGCCAATGGATCCTGGCCTGGATCAGGAACAGTGTGGCCAACAGGTCCAAGGAAGTGATTCTTCCCCTGGACTCAGAGCTGGTGAGGCCACCCCTGGAGTGCTGTGTCCAGTTCTGGGCCCCTCAGTTCAGGAAGGACATGGAGGGGCTGGAGCAGGTCCAGAGGAGAGCAACGAGGCTGGGGAAGGGACTGGAGCACAAGTGCTGTGAGGAGAGGCTGAGGGAGCTGGGGCTGTTCAGCCTGGAGAAGAGGAAGCTCAGGGGAGACCTCATCACTCTCTACAACTCCCTGATAGGAGGTTGTAGCCAGGTGGGGGTTGGTCTCTTTTCCCAGGTAACCATCAGCAAGGCAAGAGGGCATGGTCTTAAGCTGTGACAGGGGAGGTTTAGGTTGGATATTAGGAAGAATTTCTTTACAGAGAGAGTAATCAGGCATTGGAATGGGCTGCCCAGGGAACTGGTGGATTCTCCATCCCTGGAGGTTTTTAAGACAAGACTGAACGTGGCATCAGTGCCATGGGCTGGGAACCACAGCAGTGTTGGATCAAGGGTTGGACTTGATGATCTCAGAAGTCCCTTCCAACCCAGCTGATTCTATGATTCTTTGACTCTATGCCAAAATTTGTGTGATGAAAACCAGCTTGGGCGTACATGGGCAGGGCAGCAGCAGGCATGCCTGGTATTCCCGCTGTTGTGCCCTGGTGGTGGCAGTGGGTGTGATCCCTGTTGTTTTTGTAGGGTGGGGAGGTGGTGAATCCCAGTGGTGGCTCCACTGATCAGCTGTTTGATGTGTTTCTGTGGGCTGGCTCTCGGGCTGCTGGAGGTTCTCTTGCTTTCTGGCTCACAGCCTCAGGCTCTGCCCTGTGCAGATGAGCCTCCTGCGAGGTGCAACTCACACAAAAGCACAGCAAAACCCCTGAGTGACAGTCACACACCGTGGCTTCCCTGTAACGTCACCCTCAGTGCAAAGGCAGCTGCTGTTTGCCTGTCATGGAAATCCAGACAGTGCTGTAACTGCTTTATGAACCAGCCTCTTCTGTCTAGTTCAGAATTTTATTTTTTTTTTTTAAAGACAGAGCTAATTACTGTTTAAACAGACAATGAGAAAATGGTGCTCTAAATGGTTGGTGGGAAAATATATCCCTGTCTTGGTGATAATTATTTTGCTGTGCATGGGAAGTACATGGGAATAGAAGAGTCTGAAAGACACACTAATAATTAAAGAGCTGGGTGAGCTGCCAGAGCCAGAATGACACAGGATAGGAGGGAGGTAGGTGGGCTCTGAGCTGAAAGCCAGTACCAAGGCTGTGTATCCTTAGTGAAGCTGTGCCCCACATGCCACTGAAGCCCTCGTGTGCTGCCTCCTTGGTGCAGTGTGATGAAAAAACAGTTTGATGAGAGCTCTTTAGCAGAAATAACCTGTATTTTAGAAGACTGTGTGAATTCCATGTGCTTTAGTTTGGGGGTTTGTTTTATTTTGCTTCATGTTTTGTTTCATTGGCTGTATCAGCCTTCCAAAAGGCAGAGCTGTGTTATTTCAGTTGTTGCCCCCACAGAAATCTTTCCTGGGATAACCACCATGTCCTCTGGTGTTTCCCATGCTGACAGGAATGTCCCTTCTGAAGAAGTTCTCTCTTTCTGTAAGACAAGTGACACGTAAGGAGGGAGGGGGAAGAGTCAATTTCTGAAAGTTAAAGGTTGGAATTTTTCTGTACTTCATCATTTATATTCTGAATTATGCAGGGATTCCTCAAGCCTTTTAAAATCCCGAGTCCTGTTGGTCTGTAGCCTGAGCTAGATGATTTAAGATCTCCAGAGGGGATGTTTGCTTCTGATAGTTCACATGCTTTCAGGAGAGGCCACTGCTTGCAGGATGGCAGAGTTTCAGTGATTTAGTTTTTAGTGCAAGTGGCCATCTGTGTTGGAGGAACATGGACAGCAGTTGGGTGAAATGTTTGTCAATGGAGATCCATTTTGGTATCTCTTTCTGCAGCTCATAGAACACAGATATAAATAAATGTTTAATGAGCGAGGCCTCCAGTATTGCAAAACTTTGGCATGAATGTCTGAGACTGTCACTATTCATACTGCTGTCAAATTTAAATTATGCCTGAAAGGAGGCAGAAAGCTGGAATCAGCTTGCTGCTATATTGCTGTATCATTAGTGGGAAAATTCAGGACAGAGGGGAAAAATATCAATCTTTTCCCCTTGTGATTCTCCCAAATTCTGTTTTCTGCTGTCATGCTTATGACTTTCTTTGTTGTCTTAACATACCTTCATAATATTTTTAGCACATATTTGAATATTAATGTTTCCTCATCATGGTGACATGTGCCCACCTCTTTACCATGTGTAGTTTACAATCATTTTCTCACCTTGCACATTAAATCTGGCACTTATCCAGGAGCCCTTTAGGCTGGTTTTGCAGAATGGACTTCCAAATAGTCTCACTAAAGCCATGGGTGTGGAGCGTGAGGCTGTGATTTTTTTACAGAACCCTAGAGATGGGTTCACAAAATCACCCAGTACAGCCTTGAGGAGGCACATCCAGGACAACCATCAAGGAGTAGGGAAGGATGTTCTGACCTTGACTCAGCTTCACTTTTCCTTGGCCAAGCCCAAACCTCATCCTGGTGCATTTGAACACGTGCTGTGGGGGCAAACACCTGAATCCTCAGAAAATGGGATTTCTTTGTGAGTTGGTGGCTGTCTCCTTGTGCTGAGAATAGCCAAGGCTGAAGTTCACAGCCTTCACCTTCCCTCTGGGGCACTGTAGCACTTCTCATCTGTAACTTTGCTCCACTTGGATTTGCTTTTAATCCAACTCTTTCTTCCCTTACAGGGTGGGGGCATCTGCATAAATTCATAAACTACATCCATTTTTTTGTTTGTTTCTATTTTTCTAATGTATCTTCTAAGGATTTTTTTTTCTCTATTTAAATACTAAGTGTTATTTTCCTGTCTTTAGAAGATTTATTATCCTGTTTTTCATTTTCTGCTCTGAATATGTGTTTGACACATCTTTAGTTATTAGAATAGAAGCCTGACACTGTAGGAAACAGAAAATGTTTGCCTGCATTATGTTTTACATTATAAATGGTGCTTGTTCTTTGCCATACAAACAGGCTCCTTGAATAATTTTACGGTGTGCGGTTGAGAACTGTGCTGAACCATTTGCTAGTAAATCAGCATCTCTTACAGCAAACTCTCCATGCTTTGTCAGCCACTATATCTAGGGAATAAAATCTAATAAAGAAAAAATCCAAACGTCGAGCAGTTATGACTTATCTCCCTGAAAAATATGTGCTGTTTTGAGTTTAGGACCCAAATATCTGAGATTTTTTGGGGCAGTGTCCACTACAAAAGCTTTAATGTACAGTAGAATGTGCAAAACATCTGCCTTTTTACTAAAAATCTGGTATTTGCAATAAAATACATTGACTAGTTACAGTTTTCCTCTCAGTTCTTGACTCTCAGGGAAGGTTCAGCTCCTGAAAGCAGCAACGGGAAGTTTCAGCTTTAGTTTCCGACTGTGATGGAATTTCAGTAACTTTAACCCTGAGAACTTTAAAAAGTAAAATAAAAAAATGAACCCCTCCTCCTTGACATTAAAGATGATGAGGAACACCTTAAAGGTTGGAGGGGTTTTATTTGCTTTCTGGTCTTGGCGTGCTGGGTACAGTCATATCCTACTATCCAGCTTGTCTTCACCACTTAATAGATGCACCAACTCTTTTTTAATTAGTATTTAAATTTTTTTAATGGCAGCTGGAATGTGTTGATTCCAGCAATAGCTAATATCAAGAGACTTGTCAGCTCTCATATTTTATGGCAGCAGTGTGCTTCTGTGGGGTCAGCCTTTACTGCATTGCTTAGAGCTACTTATAGTTTTGCAAAAGAAGGCTGATATTGGAAGTAGCAAGGAGTGAAACCAACATGAGGAAAATAAAGGCAGGATCTGCCAAAAGCAGGAAAAATTCTGAAGTATTATCCCAGGTTTTTTCTTTGTTTCATAATAAATGTTCTGAAAGGTTTGACATATGCTGTGGGATCCAAAGTACCTGAAAATGATGTTGGTATTGGCAGCTCTTTTCCACCGGGTCCCCAGTGTCTCTGGTGCCTGACAAACTAATGTCACATGAGCAGCAATTAGTGTTGACATTTCTTAAGGCCAAGATGAGGAACAGTGTGTGGACACTCAGAGCAAGCAGTTCTATTCATAAAAACAAGAATTCGGCTGATTTTTTTTTTTTTTTTTAAGTTATTGTGGTCTTTGCTGGCCGACTTAGCTTTTTGATTGAGTTCCTTGTCTGTGTTTGAGTGTTTGGATCAGAACAGGGAGTACAACCTTTCACACCTCCAAGTGTAATTGTTCCCAGTGCTTTGATCTCAGGTCTCAATTTTTCAGCACAATTTCCCTTGTCCCCTCTCTTCCCAGAGTATCTACTCAGTAGAAAAGTGAGATGTTTTAAATGGTGAGAAAGGATGTTTTTTGTTTTGTAGGAGTTTGTTTTACAATAAAATACCCAAGATTCTAGGCAGATCCTTGAGATGTTTCCTTGCTGGTTTGGCTTTTAAAGCTGGAACAGAATGGTGGTAGGACAGACATGCATGGTATCCATAGGTCCCGTTGTGCTGAAGGTCTTTGCTTTCTGCCTTTGTCCCACAGATCTCTTTTAGTTACTTTCTGCATAGGAATATTTTTTTCTTTTGGATTAAATGAAAGGAAAAACTGATCTTGTGAAACTTGGCTATTACTTTCTCTTTGCTTTGTGATAAGGTGTGGCTTCCTTTGGATGCTCAGTGTCTCCTGACAGAGCCATATGCCTGATTTGAAAAACTGGAGCCAGGTGTCTAAACGTGAGCACTAATGAAATATCGGGAGGAATGTGCAAAATATTTAATTCTAAGCTTTAGTTCAGTCTATTTCCACTGCATTACATGATTGGAACAAAAACCTAAACAATTCATGGCAAGATGGAGTTCGTTAGCTCACAAAATGGGGTTGGAAATGTTGACAAATATATTTGTGGTGTTCCTGTATGATTGCTTCATTTCTGCTTGCAGGGCTCCTATATTGCAGCCTAATCCAAAGCACAGCATGACTCCTTCCTAGGACTAGTCCCTTCTATCATATCTCTCCCTCCCCCTAAATCCCTTCAATCAGCTTTCAGTAAAATAGAAAATAGGTTTTATTACTTATTAAAAGTTTTATAATGGAGGCCTGGCTTATCTTCCCTACCTTCTGTCACTGACAAACTTGGACCAACAACTGCCAGATATTTGTCCAAAAAATAGATTGAAACATTGTGGATTTTATGCTCTCAGTAACTTTACAACCTGGGAGAAGCTTCAAAGACCCCAAACCACCCAAACCAGTAGTAGAAACTAGTTTAAAAGTTACAGATCACTGTGGCAACTCAAAAATACTGAATGCATGTGACTTGCAATTTTTTTCAGTTTTATCAGCTGGGTGAACCTGAGGTGACAATTTTGCTGTATTTCAGCGGCAGAGTTTGATGATGTTAATCTGCAGTGTAATACTTGCTGTGTGACACTACTGTGGTCGTGTTGTGGATTTTTCACATCACTGCACAGTGTTACGCCGGCCCAGGGAGTTCATCTGAAACACTTAAAATGAAATAACTGGAGGATCAGGTACCACGTGTGTGTTACCAGGGTCCTGGGCCAGGGCCACCAGCCCCGACCCTGCTGCAGACACGGCCCCCCTGTGTCACAGCCCCTCCACTGGTGCCTTCTCTGCACCTTGCACTGAGCAACTGAGCTGTTGACAACTTCAGGTTCTTCCCAGGTTTCCATCTGCATCCACATCCTGACTCTGAGGGTCCCCTGAACTCCAGTCCGTGCATGATCTCACTTTAGGAGCTGCGATCTTTCCAAACCTCTTCCTGCAGCAGACTCTGGACTTCCCTGTCTGATGGTGCTTGCACTGTTCTCTTCAACCACAGATGAAATAATGTGTTTATGTTAAATTTTGCTGGCCTCCAGTTTCTAGAACTGCCTTAGAGTGGCTCAGTTCCCTCATACTTGTAGTGCCTGTTCTTCCATTTGGTATAAACAATTAGTTGGTATTTTCTGTCAACTTCAATGTGTTATGGGTTATAAAGTGAGCATTAGGGATGGAATATCCTGAGGTTTGTTCCCTCTCCAGATTAAAAAAAAAATAAATTAAAAAATCCCTCAGTATGCAAGAAGGTGAAACATGAGCTATGTGAACTTGTTAAACACATTTATTGAGTTCTTGACAGTAACCAAACACAGTGAATGACCATTATAAACAAGAAAAAAGGCATTTGCTTTTACTTGGTCAGCTCCTGCTTTATCTGTAAAGAAAAGATATCCCTTTCCACCACCAATTTACAGGATTGAATGTTTGTTCCAATAATGGCTTCAGCAAGGAAAATGGCAATTTTAAACTGAGATATGTTTCAAGTGCTTTCTGCTTCTGAGCCCAGTTCCTGTTAATGATGGACCATAAAGTGGAGTTAAAGTTATACCAGCTCTAAGTGCATTCCTAATTGTCATTAACTCACTTAAACTGGCTGCAAAAAGAAAAGGGAAGTTAAAAAAAAAAGAAAACCAAAAGAAAAACACAAATAATGCAGCCACAAGTAGTAGAGGCTTATTATTTCAGAAAGGAAAAAATAAATCAAAGCAAGTTTACTAAATTAATTTGTTAAACACATTTATTGAGTTGTTAATAGTAACCAACACAACGTATGACCTGTTGTAAAACAAGAAACAGAAAATGGATCAATTCTGATTTTGGCAAATCCTACTACAGATATGTGACAGAGGGAAATATTTCCATTTCCTTTATATTCTGCAGTGATATATTTACAATACTTATCTCTCAAAGTCTGTCCCTTTTTTAATTAAATTAACAGAAAGATCATAACCTAGAAATAAGTTTCCTTTACAGTAGTCTTGTTCTGTCTTGTCAGGATCCATTAATGATAGTGAAATAATGAGAGCTTTCCAAGGATTACTTGGCACACAGAACACAACTCCACTTTGATGCTGTACCGAGCCACCTTTTTTCTTTCTTTTTTTTTTTTTCTTTTTTAATTGAGGGAGGGGGGAAAAAGAGGAAGAATTTCATATGTACAAAGGCTGAAAAGTCTTTCTTTGTGACTCTAAATTAGTTCAGGAAAATTGTAATCACATTTACTGTAATACTGTCTTTTTACTTTTTTTTTTTGTGTGTGTGTTTTTTTTTTTTTTTTTTTTAATTTCCACCGATCATATGAATGAATTTTCAGTTGAGTTTCCAGCATGGCAGCTCTTTTCCCACAGCACGTGCTGTTGTGAACCCAGAGAGTGAGGTTTGGTACATTCCAGATGATGTCAGCTCCCAGCAGCAGCATTCCACTGAGGTTACGGGTTCTGCCTGCTCTGTCTTACTTACTTGAGGAGCCATTCATTTACTGAAAGAGAAACAAAAACCATTAGGCTTCAGCAAACTCCAAATACGAAACTGGTTGGATTTAACAGGGTACTAGGCACTTAAAATGTCTTTAAAAAACCAGGAGGTTCAGTTTCCTCCTCTTTCTGGAAAAGGATTAAGTCTGAATGACTTTCTTTGAAGTGTTGTAACTCAGCCATTGCATCGCTGCTGAAAATGTGCTTTCTTTTCCAACCTTCAGTACTGTTCCTTCATAACCATAATATTAATGCTGAGAAGGCACTTTTACACCATTATTTCAGGCAACACAACTGTGTGCACAGGCTAAGAGGTGCATGAGGCACACTAAAGCCCAGTTGTGAGCTGCAGCTGTGGCAGTGTCAGGCTCTACCTGCAGGTGACTGAGTTGGTTCATTGTTTAATATCCATTGTGTGACACCACACTTCTCCATTTGAGTGCTTGCTAGGATGGTGCACCTCTAAAGTGAAATATATTCTTTTGTTTGAGATCAGTTGTCACCAAGATTAGCTCATCCCCCTTTGTGGGTGGGCAAAACAGAGCAAAATGCACTTGGTAAGGTGAGAAGACTTTAAAATGAGGCAAGAAAACTGTCCCATCTGCTTTTAAAAACACATTAGATGTCTCAAGACTTTTTTTTTGGTCATGTTTCCTGCATGTTTCTGGGCATGTTTCCTCATCTGTTTCCAACATGTAATGTTTGACTGATACCATTATTCCCCCAGATCTGGAGTTTTAAGTGTTTTTATTTGTGTGCTTTATGTGCTTTGATTTCTCGAAGAAAAGAGCTCAGTCTAGGCATAGAAAGGGTTATTCTGGAGGCAGAACCTACCTCTATACTGTAGTTTCTGTGCTCTATTGTTTGGACAATCTTTTCCCTGTAAACTAAAGTTGATGTTAGTTCGGATACATCGGTTGTTGAGAGGCTGGACTGGTCTGAAATTGTCACTCATGCTCAGAAATATCTGTGATGGCTGATTCTGGCTTAGCAGTCGTAAAGAATGCATCTGTACAAAATACAAAACAAGGGGGGGTTAGTGCTGGTCTTTCCTGCAAGTAAAAAACAAACAACAACACAAGACTATTAAATAGGACAGTTAATATGTGAAAGCAAAAGAGAATTTCAGCAGTTTGTACTCAGAAGTGAGTTTGAAAGAGTTAAAACTGTTCCTTCTGTTGTCCTCTGCTTCTGAGCCCCGTTTCAAACCAAAGTAACTAGTTTTGTGTGGAGTAAACGAAAATGGTATGAGGTATCCTTGGCTGAGCAGGAAACAAATGGAATCCACGGTACTGGATGGCAGCAGCTGGTGCAGGGAAAATGAACTTTATGAATGACAAGAGCTAATTTCCCAGGTTTTGTAGCTATTAGTGTAGCTTTCAGTCGAGAAGCCACAGTTTTGGCTGATGTTACTCAAGAAGCAGGTAGGGGCAGTCAGGATGGAAGGAAAACTGACAGTCCTGCTGCTGGAGTCAGGAAATTAATGATGTTAAAAACGGAGATCCTCTGTCTCTTGACAGGTCTGTCATGATATTGTCTGTGCTGTGACTATGATTGTTCTTACAGCAGACTCTGGCCTCGTTTGGGGATGGTTTTACAGATCAGAGGGAATTAGAGTCATCCCCTGTATCCAGCAGTGGTTGGTTGCAGGCAGCAGTGGTTCTTATGGTAACTGTGCTAAAGGCACATTAGTTGGGTAAAGTCAAGCAAAACCAGAGAGGTTAAAAAAGCTGCAATCCGTAAATGAGAAATCCTCAAAATATTTTGGCTTAAAATCATAAAAAGAAAATATTTTCCATGTCAGCATACAATTTGAGAGGTTTGCTTATGGCATTTAATGCTTAAATGGAGAAATCCAGTAGCTGGGCTTTATATACTGAAAATCTTTAACAACTTCCAGGGAAAACTCGAGCTGTGCCTTCCCTTTTCAGTCTGAGTACCCAATGTAATTAGTAACTACTCCACGAAATCAATTTGCAGCACTAATAATGGAGGATGTAACTAACCATTAAAGCATGACAAGGAGTAAGTATCATGAGATTATAACCCATAGGTAGTAGCACAGACTCTAGAAATTTTCTAATCCTCTTTTTGTACATCAGGGTTGCAACTAAAAACGTTGCTTGTAGGAAAATATTCAGGTCCTGTGTTTGAAAAGTACAGAATATTCAGCATGTTTGCCTGTGCTTCAGCTGTGTCCTTCTCCCAAATTACCCATTTAGAAAAGAAACGAAGTGCTTTCTCTCCATCCAGACAAAACTGGACAGAAGGAATATCACAAAAATAAAACATCTCAGGCTTTTAAAAGTCATCTTATCTACAATGTTAATATGATTTTAAATCCCAAAGTGATATTTAGGGTTGTTTTATTGTTCGTCATTTCATTTCTCAGGCCAGATTGCTTCTGTTGCATGCTTGGGGCAGGCAGATGGTGGTTTGAGTATTCCTTTGGGGTTCTGGTGTGCAGGAGAGTAGGTTTTAGTTCAGCTCACAGCTCTGTAGGCACCTCACTGATGGAAACTCCGAAGAAGACTGTGATTGGTGTTAAATTTGCTGTTTTCTGATGTCAGGCCTTGGATTGTAAGCAAGTCGTACAGAAATGCAGCCTGAGACTTTTCCACTGGTGTGTTTCCTCAACAGTGTAATTTTGACTGTGAAATTGTCTTTTCTCTTGCATGATTTATCCAGCTGGTCTCTAATAGGGACTTCAGTATATCAATCTGATTTTTCTGAAGGTATTTGCTGTGTCTATCCTGTCATTTTATTCTGTCCCAGAAGGCATTAGCTGATTTTTATTCAAGGAGGCCCCAGATATTGTATCGCTGTCCCTTAATGTGCTATCAACACAAATTTATTCTGACCTAAGAATGGCCTCTATTATAATTAATAACCTCAGTTATTTTAGTGCAACACTGCTGTACTTGTTCTAGAATCCCCAAATAACTATTCACAGCATCACAGAATAATTTAGTTCAGAAGAGACTGCTGGAAACCACTCAGTAGGGCCCACCTTAAAGATACTGATGGAGCTCTAAACAGTTAATATTTCCATTTTGAAAAAAAACTCCCTTCAATGTTTTAGCAAACTGTATAAAATGCATGCAGAGATCCCTTACAGCAAAAGGTTGAATCTATTTTTTAATGTAAAACTATGAATATATATTTAAAGTATTACTTTGTACCTACATTAGATTGAGTAATTTTTAAATTATTTTACCTGCATTCTTGTTATGTAGACAGGTTTGTTCATTATTATCCAGCTTGCTGTTTCATAGCAGGGTGGAATTGTCATTGACCCATCATACGTAATGAAACTAGATGTCTCTGGATAAAGTTCCTCAATATTAAGCCCCTGTAGTAAGTATGCATCATCTGGAGAATAAAGAAGGAAAACAATTGGGGTAAAACAAAAGCTTCACCAAAAAAAAATACAACCCTTTTGATGTATCCTTATTCCAGAACACGATCTTTAGTTTTACCAAGGTGTGAGGTTTAACAAATGTACACATCTGAATGCTCCAGTTTGGACAAGAAAAAGCAACACAAAGTCACTAATCCTGCTTGGGTTGAGCTGCACCCCTGTGAGCCGAGCACAGGAATTCACAGGGAAACTCTGAATCTCATTTAAGAGCGGGAGTTAAAAGCTTCTTGAAGTTGCAGTTATTGATTGAGATGCAGCAGCCTTTGGAGAATGTGCACTTTCCATATTTTGGAGTGATTAACAATTTTTGCTCCACAAAGCCTCGGGAAGGCCAAGAGTGTTAAAACTTAATTGCTCTTCTAGCACAGGAGGAAGTTAAGGTTAATGCATGATAATAAAGCTGCTCGATGGAGCCTGCTGGCCTTTCATGTGCACAGTGGGGGTGGATGCAGTGGGAGCTCACTGAGAATGCTAAAATCGGGGTGGAAAATATTCCAGAAATACCAGGGTCCCTGCTTTTATTGTGAATCTCCTTGGGAATTAACGAGGTATCCCTCTGCAACAGAATTCACTCTGTGGATATGCACCAAAATATAACGAGATGTGGTTCTATCTTTCAGAATTCATCAAAGTCCTCCAGCCTTTTCTACCCCATGTGCACTGTTTCCCTTGGGCAATGCCGGCCCTACAATATTTTTGGCAGTGCTGTCAAAACTAAAACTCAGATTTCCCTGCCAAATCCTAGGCTGTAGGAGTTCTTCCATAGGAAATACTCTGGGATATACGTGCTTTATTGCTTATACACTGCTAGTGTGTGTCTCAGAGAAAGCTGGGGTGGTTACGAGCTGTAACCTCCTGAGATCTCTTTGCACACCTTCACTCGTGTGTATTGTCTTCAATTAGGTTCATTTGCAGAGTGAGCACTAAAATATAGGCAAGGAAAGCTGCATATTGAGGTGTATTTCCCCTTTCAGTGCACAAGATGAGCTGGTCTTGATTTGCAGAGAAAGGAAGTTCATAAAAAAGAAAAAAGAGTAATTTAACCTGAATTTAACATATTATAGCTGAAGGACAAAACTTAGATGAGCAAAAGACTTGTCTCCTACAGTCTGATGGAAAAATAAAAAAGGACTGCAGACTACTGTTTCGGGCAACAGAAAATCAACACAGGCAAAGCAAATGTGACCTTGTTTTTTATTTTAACACAGTGCAGTCAGCATGGTACAGGGTTCTGGGGTAGCAATATCAGCAGCTACAGCATCAGTTAAAGTGTCAAGGTGAGAGTGTAACTTTTCTGCCTCATTGACCAGTGCCTTACAGTTATTTCATATTTTAAACATGTTTGTTATTTTACAGAATAAAATCTTGACCTGTCCCCTGGTGTTGGTCAGAAATAGACCCTTCTGCCACGTTCTTGCAGCTCGAGGGTGATGGCAGTGCTGGCTGGATCCTCAGGCAGAGGGGCAAGTGCTCTTAGTGTCTGCCTGTAAGTGGCTGACTGTCACCTTTTTTGACATGCTCAGTCTTCACTGGCCCATGGCCTGTGACAGTCTTTCTAAACCCAAATTTTCTAGACAGAAGTGTGAAATCAGAGTCAAAATGCAGCTCAGCTTGAACAGCTAGAGCTGACTGAATACACCTGTGTCCTATCCATTAAAAACATCATTTGCAGTGCACTGGTAACTTTGCTAGAATTGCATCAGAAGAGAATTAATGCTTTTTTTTTTCATGCCAGTTTTCAATGAGTCATCACACACTTCTCCCTTTCCCACATGAACATCCTGTTCCTCATTTATGAACCATGGAGAGTGGTGTGTTAGCTCCAAATGGCACAGAGTCAGGCAGAATAGATGGTTGCAACCTCCAAGGACCAAATCTGCTTTCTCACAGTTGTAGTGGTTTCAGTTGGGCTAAAATGATTTAAACCAGGTAGAATTTGCCCTGAATGTTTACTAGGAGATGGAAATCTAACTGAAGATTAATACAGATGAGGGATATTGAAATGGAAAACTGGAGCTAAGTATCACTTCAGGAAGAGTGGAAGATAGGGGTGAATGAAATAATTTTGTCTAAGTGAAAGCAGTATTTATTAATGCCTGTATATGGGTTATATTCCCATGGGAAGTCAGATGATTCCATGAGAAAATACTTTACAAGAAGGATATGGTTATCAACACTTTCCCCACGAACAGGTCTGCCTTTTCCCCCCATCCTGATAAAAGTTTCCTGTTCTAGAACTGAAAACAGAATTGGTGGGTTTGCATTAAAACCACACTGCAGCACTTCAAAGTCTTGTCTTATATTTATTGCAAATATGTAGTTCAAAATGGTCAAAATCATCCCATGTGATCTCTTGCCAGTTATAAACTTCTTTTAATAAACCCATCTAGCATTTACTAGATTCTCAGCATCATTCCTGTCTACAGCCCACAATCTGTTTATCTTGATCTGCTGCTGCCTTAGGGTGATTTCTGAACCCATGAACTCTTCTCTATACAAATTAGATTTCATTAGATTTTGTATTCATTTACATAAAGGCCTTGACTCTGACAATTTACTTAGCAAAGATGGAAATCCTTTTATCCCTAGGTTTGTAACAGGCGTGTGGGGTCACTTTTCACAGCAAATTCTCTGTATGTTCTCTGTAAAACAATGCTACTTACAGGGAATACATTGGTTACTGAGTGAAGGAAGGGACATTTGATTTTGAAGTTCATACCATGATAACCCAGAAAAGGACCCATGTTAGGTTTACAGGATAAGAATGTAGAGATCCTCAGCTTTTTAATCCTGAGGCAGAGTTTCCCTGCTTACCAGCCCTCCCCAGTCTCTTGGACCTGGCCTGACAGGGAGTCATTCTGAACACCCAAGGTGTTCACAACCTTGGGGAGTGCTGAGCCTTTATTGCTTGTGACAGGAGCTGCAGGAACTCAGTCCTTCAGAGAACACACTGAAACGTGAACCTGGAAAAATTATTATTATTTTATTTTTCCAGATTCCCCCCCCCCCCCCCCCCCCAGAAATCTGCATCTTAAGATTTTCAGGATAGTCTCTTAAAATCAGAATACTTTATTCACTTATATATTATCTCTAAAATAACTAAAGACTGAATCTGAGGAAATTCAGAATTTTATAGCTTTTCTGCCTAGCTGAATGTGTGGCAGTATTTTGGAGGAGAACGACAAGCCCAAATTTTCATATGGAATTTTGGGAATCCAGGGTTAAGCAAACACTGGATGAAAGCTCATGTAGCATAACTGTTCTGAAAGAAAGCTAACTTATCCCCTTGAATGGCACTTAAAGAGGAATAACAAAGCAGTTTTTCTTTAGAGATATTCACTTAGCTTCTGACTAAAGCATGCTTGAAAGAACCCTTGTTTCAACCAGCTCACAGTAGATTCTTTGGGCTGCGATAACAGAATAAAATAAGCATTTAAAATCTGCTTAAAAATTCCTTGGGGTCCACTTTACTTCACTGGAGCCATTAATATCTAAGGGTAGAAATTTCCCTTGTAATGCATTTTGCCCATGGAAATTTCACATGGCAGGGAAGATAGCTCTTAATTTTGTTGCTGCTCTTTAAAAAAAGTACTCTATTTATATTATAAACTGTCCTGACTCTGAACCAATGCTCCACTCATCATTCCCTCCACGCTCCTGTTGAGCACTGGGCCTGGTCATTTTGTCAGCACCGTGCTGAGTATTGACTTCAGGAGTGGACCCCTAAAGCACAACCTGAAAAGCTCCAGCAGCTAAAGGCAGAATAGAAATCCTTGCAATGTAAGAGGTAAAATTAGTTTTCAGCAATGATGCTATAATCCATCATGCAAGACAACTGCAAAATTACTTTCAATAACACTTTCGCGTTCCCAATTTACACTAAAAATTCCCAGTCAATACTTGTTACTACAGTAAGTAACCCAATGCCCTGCAGAATATCATGTGCATTGTATCTACAAAGGGTTTCATTTTAACAGATAAACTTGTTACCAAAAACAGTGGTTAAAAATTAAAACAGTTAATCACTGATTTTGCAGCCTTATGTTACATGTTCATCTTCACGCGAAATTTCATTTAGCAAACCCAAATGAGGTGTGATGGGAATTGCATTTTTCTTGTAAGGAGACAAAACAAGCAATGAAGGGTTGTAGGATGCTGACAGCTCCAGAGAGGAGGAGTGTCCTCTTGTAAGTGCAGCATACAAATGAAATATTTGGTATTAGGAAGCTGTACTTGGCTGCTGCTGTGGGTGATGGTTCCAGGCTCACACAGGCAAGAAGAAAGATGCTGCAGGTGCCTTCCTGCCCTGTGGAGCTGTATGCCCCTAATCACAGCCTGTCCACTGCAGCATGTGGGGCCAAGGAGCACAGATGGGGCTGTGACACACCTGGAAGGTGTGAGGTACAGCTGCTGTGCTGGGAAACACAGAGTAGCGGCCTTCTCTTACTTGGTGTGTAAGACCCAGCAGTGTCTGTATGCTGGGAACAGCAGCTTCTGCAGTGGTACAGTCAGGGAACTTCTGGCTGGTCCGTAGGTTGAAGCTGGGAATGGGGAATTTGTCAGTGAAAGAGCTGGAAAAAGCACAATAATGTCCTGTCTCCAGGATGCTGCAGTGGCAGCACTGGTAGGCAGGAAGCTCTTAGAGAACAGCATTGCTGTGTTTTTCCAAGGAATCAAGACAGGCAGTTGAAAAATGGAGCTAATCTCTTGCTTCCATGCAGAGAAGATGATATTTTATACTGATGGAACAATCTGGTAGAAATATTCTGAGGGGAACCCTCTGTTGCCTGTCTTTCCATAGGTACTGTGGAGAACTGAGTTTTGTCATTATAAAAGTGTCTTATTTGGACCAAAGATGTAACAAGATTTGTTAACTGTCAGGTAAAATCAGAGAAACATCAGTGGGATGAAAGGTGTGTGTGTTGTAGGACAGGACAAGCAACTATTAGTTTTTTCAGTTTGCTGTGTACTTTCAAAAAGTTAATTTCTGGTATTGTTGAACTTATCGACTTAATGGCAGTTCAGAATTCAAGTGAATATTTGACAAAGGGAATGAGATTTTCAGGATTAAGAGGTTTAATTTGTTGCATTGAGATACATGTATTTTTCATTACTTTCTCTAAATTATCCTAATTAAGCTCTAGATAACCACAAGGTCAATATACTAACATGATATTATAGGGCATCATCAATTAAAGGCTTTCCAAATGCAAATACAACAAATATACAAGCTGTGCTAACAACCTCTTTCTATATCCATTAAATGTAGCAATAGTTGAATAGGAATGTCATAACTTTTCTGTACAAAAAGAAAACATTGATGAATACTAAATCCACAGTTAAAGATGCACCATCTAGACACAACTTGATTTGATATGATCCAGGCTGCTCTGCATGTCCCTTTTATTGCTAACAGTGGGCAGTTTCTCCTGAGCATCCTGTGTGAGTACAGTATGTGTATGTGTCAAACATAATTTCATTAATCTATTGCTTCTTCAGACATAAAATAGACTTTGAAGTTCGGAATTCACTTGATAAAGTGATGACCTAACTGGATTTTTCACGTTCCTGAGTTTATCATGCAGAGTTGCTGGCAACGCAAACTTGGAACTTTTGCCCGTGACCAAGTGCCTTCTGATTCAGTGGATCACTAAATCCAGTATTTGATACAGAAATCATGCAGCTGTTAGCCAGAGGAAATGAAAAGAAACTTACTTTTATACGTTATTCTCGTTATGGTGTCTCTGTTAAGCATACGATTTAGAAATGGATTTGATGATTCAGATACCTACAGAAGAGAAAAGGAAACAATGGCAAAGCCCTCTCACAAACATTTCCTTTCCGTGCTCACTCCTGACACTCCTCCAAATTGGATCTGCCTTTCCCCACCCCCCCACTCTTATGGGAAGAGGAAATAATTACTTAGTTGTTTTTCTAAGAAACCCTGGTAGAAAGTTGGTATCCAAAAATAAATCCCCCAAAAATAGGGATGGGAGAGCAGGGTGAATAGAAACTGATGCCTGAATAAAACCATGAGCACAGGGTTTTTTTCTCCAACAGCTGTGATGGGATTTGCAGGTGGCTGGTATAATTAGGCAGGATTTTCATATAGTATTCTATTATTTTTCTATTTATTGAGAAATATAATTTCCTTGTAGCAGACTATTTCAAATGAAAGCTGTCTTCCTTTGTTTTACATGTGGGTAACATATGAGGGAACACTTCATGTTCAGGTGGAACTTCCTGTCTATCAGGTTCTCCCTCTTTTTCTCTTGTCCTATTGCTCAACAGCACCAAGCAAAGCTTGGTCCATCCTCTGACCCTCCCTTCAGATACTTCTAGACATTGAAAAGATTCCCTCTGTCTTCTCTTTTCCAGGCTACTTTGAAGCCTTCCTTCAATTTTTCCCCTTTTCATGAATTCGAGTCACATTGTTGGGTCATGATACAATACATTTTGGATGAAAAAAAGAAAAGGTAGCCTAAACATCTTTCTTAGATATTAGACCTGTGTGAAAATTGTCCTTTTATATCTAATTATACAATATGCTCTGTGAAATGCTCATTTTAATTCTGAGGTCAATGTTTTGTCAGGAGCTTTATGAAATGGGATTAGAGTACTAAAGGGAAGTAACAGATATCCAATATGTCATGTGTGATGATGGAAGTTATTTCTTCCAGCATGAAGCACTTATTCAGAAGTACATGCTTTTTTAGTCTGATTAAACATATACATAATGGCAGATTATTAACAACATTTCAAGGAGGGAACTTCATTCTTCATACAAAATCAGAGAAAAGGTTTCTCCAGTGTAATTAGAGAGGTTTGAGTAGATTATGAAGTCTTGAGTTCACTGCTAGATCACTAAGTTATAGAATTAACTATGTCATGAATGCAACAGGTTGGAGACTACAAGATGACAAAAATTCACGTCTTTCTAGCTCTGTGAAATGCAAGATATTAAAAGTCAGACTTTTAGTGTTCTTTGAGTTTGGACAGTTCAAGAGGTTTCAAATAACATTATGAAAGAAACTGATTTTGCTGACTTTGAAACATCAGCTTGTGTCCAAAGAGCAAACTCCCTCCTGCTCAGCACCTCAGCCTGCTAGGAGAGATTTACTTTTAACTGAATGAACAATGTTTCATGAAGAAACACTAAATCTGCAAAGCTAGTAACATTTGTCATAACCATTAAAGTGTTATGAGTGATGTTTATGATGTCAGGGTTCTTTTTTCTCCTCCCTTATCCCTTTTAATTTCCCTTACATTGCAAATACTTCAGAGCAGAGATGGTGTGCTCAGTTCAGGACAGTGCTGCCTCTGGATTCCGGATCAGAGCCTTTAGGCACTGCTAGACTATAAGGAAGAGTCTAACTCCTACATTTACAGTTCAGGGAAAGGAAGCCTACTGTCTATATATTAGGAGCCAATAACACTGAATACTTACTTTCATGAATATGGAAACTACCACCAACCCGTTAGGGCTCTTTGCAGCTTCTGTGACATTCGTGTACAGCTCGTGGTTATAGTGGATCAGCTGAACCTAGAAAACAGGGAAGTCAAAGATCACAATGAACCAGCAGCAAATCACAGCGTCCAGTGTTTGTAAATACTCTCCATACACCCATTGGTTTGTATCAGGATCCCATCCATGCTGAGGGGATTTTATAACAGTGTGATTTTTCAGGCATTTGCAGCACGCGTGATTTTAATAATTTCAGTCACCATCTGGCTCCAGCTGGCACAGCACCAGCATGTTTTCTTCTAAATTGCCAGTAAGTGAATTTACCCACATCCAGTTATGAATTGCACTGCAGGGGTTGACATCATTTCCCTGTTCCACCAGCACATGCCATAGGCACCAAGTAATCTCTACTTTTCAGCCTCAAGCCAAACACAGAGGAGTCAGGGGTTGAAATATTTGAAGAAACATATGGGACATGGGTTTGGAACTGTTAAAACCAGCACTTGCAGAATTCAAGATACTAATATTCATTGGCCCCAGATTTTACAAATTTGGTTATAAAGGCTCCTACAGTTAGGCATTCACTGTATTATTGTTAACCAGTTTCTCCTTAGCTCCCACAGTTTCCCTTTTGCTTTTCGGTTTTATGATTTGCTGGAACTTTTAAATTATGAAGGTACAGTTCTTCTCTCTCTCTCTATATATATATGTAAATATCTTACCCAGAACAGAACCATGGTATTTGGCTAGTCTGGGATCACTGGACACTGTTACCATTTACATTGCAATTTGTAGCCATTTAAAAAAAAAAAAAAATTAACAACTTCAATGAATTCTTGAGGCAGTTAAGTACTTCTAAGTAGCTGAAAGGCTAGTCAGCTTTATTTCACCCAAAGATCTCAGTTTTCAGATGCCAGTTAGAAATTGGCATTTTTTTAAGGCACACAAACAAACCAAACTGGAATGAAAACCAAAAAAATAAAAATTTCAAAGGAACCAGTGGAGTTCTCTACTAAATTCTGACAGCCAGAATGCAGGACAAATGAAGGTCTCATGAAGAACTAATGAGAGCATTTGCTCTACAGCACAGAGAGGTTATAAGGCTCATTAGTCATCACTTTGTGGTACTACTGAACTTTGATAAAATCACAGTTCTGGGGACTGTGCTCTCACTGAAATTTTTAGGTTTGGTAATATATTTTTCTTTTTATGTACAACTCTTCACTCTGGCAACCAAACTAGCTTGTGAATTATCAAGGAAATAAGTGATGAAATCTGCTTTAGACTAAAATTCCTTCTGTACAAAGTCCCAGAATAACAGTGAATCAGCTAAACTCATTTTATATAACAAACCAAAATGCTGAGTGCAGGAATGGGTAAAAAGCAAGGAACAGATTCTTCTTCCAGCCATGGGTCAGTATCAAACTCTCATTTTTACTGATGGGGCTTATAGAGATAAAGCCCCTCAAGTGTGTGTGTGTGTGTATACACATATAATCACATACAGGCCAGACAAAGATCCCCATGCTGAATGAAGAGAGACTTTTTTTCTTCTCAAACCTGTCACTTTTTCTGTGTTAGAGTTGTATCCTTCTTCCCTGCACCTAAATTAATTTTAAAGCTGTTTCCATGGCACCATGGTTAAATTCATTAGGTTTGTCTTTTTTTACAAAAAGGTTGACCATGTAAGGGGATATTATTTTCAAAGTTTCTCATATGAAACAGGCTTATTTAGAAAGGTACAAATGAACAAAGGTGTCTGAAATACAGAATACTACAGGAAAAAAATATAATTCAGTGTTAATTTCTTCTTTGGAGAATAATTTCTTTAAAGTGCCTAAAATCCCTGTAAGCTTGTGGTCTGTATAAAATATCACTGGAGTCTTCCATGAATGTGAAGCCCCACGTAACTAAAATTGTTCAGATGTGAAAATCTCACTTTTCAAATGATGACATTGTATTTAAAGCAAAGCACAACAGGAGCAGACTTGCAATGCTGAAAGTACCCCTTGAGTCTAGTTTGAGTTTCAGGGCTCAAACACTATCCTGAATCTTGTTATAAGCTATTGATTTTCTCGGGAAGATTCCCCCTTTAAGATTAATTTGCCACAGAACAACTGATAGCTCTTTATTTTCCTCCAGCTACAGAAGTTCTGTTTTTCAGGAAGAAGAAGAGAATTAAGATTAATTACTCTCTTTTAGCTGATGAAAAACCAGAAAATGCCCTTGTTCCATCACCCAAGAATGTGCACATTGGACCAGCAGCAGGCACAGCACTTTTCAGCCTCTTGAGGTTGGTGGTGCTGGGGAGGAGCAGGAGCTGGTGACAGTCTGGCAGGCACTGCCTTTGGGGCAAAATAATAGAGACGGGCTCAGATTATGGCTCATGTTCTGATCACTCCAGGGAAAACACCTAACTCCCTTCCCAACATGTGTGCATGTGTGTTTATTATGGCAATAACCTGTTCTTTGCCTGTGCTTTGGTAAAGCTCAGCCCTGGGCTCCCAGGATCATACTGGTTGTACTGGTTTTGGCACACAATGTGTGCTGCTGTGTTTCTTGATCCCTCACCCGGGTGAAATGTGTATCCTTGGGCAGAGTTGGGAGTGGGATATTTTCTGTGTGGCATTTGGCTGAGGTTCTCTGGCTAAGCAGAAGGACAGGCTTTGCTGTTGATGGTGATAGGTGCCAAAAATTCCAGGGACTTTTTTCAGCAAGGTCTTAGCAATTTTTTAACTTGGACAAAGACCCTCTGAATTACAGAATTTGTGTGCATGTGTAACCCCTTTATAAACATTAGATCACTGTCAGAAGTTCTGCTGCAGCAAGACATGCAGTGATATAAAACGGAGGGAATTTAGAGTATCACAATACTTTACACACAGATGTAAATAGTTCTCTTGGGAGTAATAGAATACCCTTTATTCTCACTCCAAGTGCTATAATTGAGTGCATAAACATTTTGATTTGTAAATGACAAGGGAGGTAAAGCATGAAGTAAATGGCAGCAGGGAACAGCTCATCTGTAACCATAATATTTGTATAATGCTGTGCTACCTGATAAACTGTTGGGATACCTGATTGAGAACAAGCACAAAGTATGTTTCCAGCACAGCAGGGAACAAAAGCAAATGAAATTGCCCAAGAAGACAAGTTAAATGTTTGTTTTGATTCAGAGTCCCTGTAAGAAGTGTCTAAGATCTCATTAAAGAAAGAAAATTATACATTTTTGTTTATCCAAAGTTTAATGAAAACAGCAAAAGAAATGTAGTTTCTGCATGGTGGGTGTCCAGTGAGGAAAATAATTTTGCTGAGTTAAAAGCTATTAATAACAACAATTGCTATTCCAGTGTTAAAATATTGCTCTTACAGGTCTTGTGAAACCCTTTGGAAAGAGCAGTAAGGTCGTATCACCCAAGAGTTATTTATGGTATTAATTTAGTGGATACAAACAGGTATGAGATCTGGGCAATTCGTGTGACCGACAAAATTTATTTACATTTGTGCTAAATTAAATTAAATGTACCTCCTGCTCCATGCAAAGGTCCAGCCCCAGCTGTGAGAACACACACAGGGCTCCTCGGAACCTGAGCTCCTGATTTGTCTTGTTTTCTTGGACCAACACCTGGCAGTGATGCAGGGAAATTTCCCTGTCTTTGTAGTGATAGTCTTTGAAGAATAAACTCCTACTCACAGTCACATACTCTGCCATGAAATGTTAGGATTTAACAAAGTGATCTTACCCACATCCTGATTAAATAATCCACAGATCTACCTGCCAGTTATTCTTTATTTATGAGCCCACAGCAGAGAGGTGCTCTGACTCTGTTAGTAAATTGGTAACATCAATTGTACATGACCATCTATACTCCCAGCAGTTTACTTGGCATTTTAACAGACTACTGTGGTTTTAAGATTAAACTTGATTAAAAATATTAACTTTGTTATATTAAACTGTGGAGAAAAGCAAAAAAACCTGTTGTTTGAAATGATTTTATATTTCTGAATCTCTTTGATGTTCTATTAAATCTGAAGTTATTTAGGCTGTTGCTGACAAATGTGTTTTGTGTTTAGTTTTGGTGGTTTTTTACTGCTTTTGAGAGATATTTTGTGATTTAGAGGAAACGTATATAAGCTGCTGGTTTAATAGAAAGGCTTGTCATCCCATTTTCAACAGTATGCCAACAACTGTATCCTAGATAAATAGAAGAGATTATAATTATTTTTTTAATCTTTTTATCTTAAAAGAATAAGCTCAAGAACACATGGAAGGAACTCAGTTTTCTCCTGCTTCTGAGCAGAGAACTGTGCAGGGAAATGCAATAATGGTCATGCAGTAAAGTGGCAATGCAGTCAGGGGTTAGCTATACCTGGCTGCAAAATCTGCTTTACTAAAAATAATGTTAGGAATTAGCAGTGAAACTACAAATGGTGTCTAACACTCCATTAGACCAGTTGGTAACAAGAACTAACTTACAATAAATGGTGTTCAACCTTGAGCTTTACCCAGGGTTCCCTGGGAAGTCATGAACGCTGGGTTATTTTCAGCAAGTGTTACAGCTCTTACAAAAAAACACAGGTAAAAAAAAGGATCTGCTATAACCTGCTTTAGGTTTAAAATAGTTATCTCTAGATGCCATTTTGGCTGCTGACCTGGTGTCTTACACTGATGAGGCTCTGATAGAGGAAAACATACTTATTCCTTGTTTATGTGTAACTATTGCAGATAGAAAATATAAAAAACATGACCCAAATAAAACGTAGAAGATTGTCTTTCTCTTTAATATTTTTAGATACTAACTTACTTTTCTAAATCTTACACCAATTTATTTGCAAGTAGTAAATGAGACTAGTTTAGATAATATTTAAAACTTGATGTTTCTCTTAAGCATCCACAGGACTACAGTAAAAAGTACAAATTACTGGCTGAAGAGGTCAGATTGGCTGTGCATGTCTCAGAATTCTCTATTAGAACTCTCACCTTTGTGCTGACACCAAAAAATTAAGTAAATGATAGGCTGAAAAAAAACCCCAAAAGCAAAAGGTGATGGATTCCTGCCATCCAAATGCTGCTGGAGCTGTTGCAAAACTCACAATCATTTGGGCTCTGTTCCACGTAGTAGGAAATGCAAGGAATGAAAAATCCAAGTTGAGCCCCAGAGGTGCATCAATGTGTCTGGGAGCTGGTTGTTCAGTGACTTTGGGGGAATTTTTGACAGCCTTGACTGCTCTAAACGTGGGTATTTTTGGCTGACCTGCCACTCAACCACTCTTGTCATTCATCGTTAGCAGATGAGCCAGAGCTGGGTAAACATAAATAAATGACACTGTTCTGCCATTCACTTTGTGTGAGGATCAAAATGCAGTTTGAGGCTCAAATGCTCGATGTTGATTATGTCTTGGCTGATGGGAAATTTCATTGCAAACTGTAATTTGGCACTGACCCAACCCATCATCTGCAAAAGTTGCATCTTAAAAGAGAATAGGGGTAATGTAGGAAAAAACCACTATTAGATGAGTCTATCATAGTTTCTGGATTTGTGCAGGATTTTCTGACTAAACACTGCATTTTAAATTGTTTTCTCATTTTAAATACAACAGATGCTCAGACACCATGATGATGAACTCAGTACAAACGCTCCATTTGGTAGCTTCAGTTACATAATGGTGCTCTGAATATCTGGGAGAGTTCTGTATTTCTTTAGCAATCAGTCCAGAAAGCAGCAGAAAATGGTTCCTGCAAATCAGAAATGTGGGGAAGCAGCAATTGATGCTATTTCTGTTGTTCCCTTGGTTGCCCTGAGACGTTGAGTCCAAAGGACACACGAGCAAGGTCACCAACAGTGAGGTATCAGCAGTTCAAGCCTCCTCTAAAAACATGTGATGCCACCACAGTTCTCAGTCTACCTTGCCAAAATACCATCTGTAGCTCCATTTCTGTTCAAAGGGTGGGAATGATGGGCAAGAGCAGACAGAGAAACATCACAACCTGATGAATAAAAGAACAAGCACAAAAATTTAAGAGAATTTTATCTAGTGAAAATCTAGCTGTTGATCTGGGCCTTATCCCTTCTGTCCTCGTTGCATAATCAGTAGGAAAAAATGGTGAGGTTTAATATATACCCAGTGTTAAATAACAAGTAAAGGTTAGAGTTAGGATTTCAAACCAGAAGCAGAAATAAGACAATTGTCAGTTTTACCTGCTCTCTTGAATGTGGCAGTGTATTGTTAAATTAAGAACGATATTTTTCTGTGACAAAAACGAAGCAGGGGATTTTATATTCTTAAAATGACAGTAATGTTTGGATGTGAGGAAAGCACAGAATAACACTGAGGATGCATTTTAAGAAGTCTTGTCTGTCAGATGTTTGTGGAAGTCTTTGCCCAGCCCATGTGGGCAGCAGCTCCTTCCTGCCTTCCCAAATGTTCTTTTGTTGCCTGATCTCAGCCTAGCACAGGCAGCCAGTGTGTCATCACTGCTCCTGCCACGGTGCAGGGCTTGGTGACCTCTCCTTGCCCACTCCCTGCTGGCAGGTGTAGGATGGATAGGAGAAGAACCTGGAAGGAAAGGAAGCTGAAGGGGAACTTCCTGCTCTCTAAAACTACCTGAAAGGATGTTGTAGCCAGGGGGGAGTTGTTCTCTTCTCCCAGGTAACAAGTGATAGGATGAGAGGAAATAGTCTCAAGTTGTGCCAGGGGAGGTTTAGATTGGATATTAGGGAAAAATCCTTTGCCCAGAGGGCTGTCAAGCATTGGAACAGGCTGCCCAGGGCAGTGGTGGAGTCACCATCCCATAAAGTACCTACAGGACGTGCAGATGTGGCACTTGGGGACATAGTTTAGTGGTGGCCTTGGCAGTGCTGGGTTAATGGATGGACTCAATGACCTTAAATGTCTTTTCCAACAATTCTATGATTTTTTGACACGTTTTCTCTCAAGAGTCTCCTTCTCCTTTAGTGACTGGGTTGTTCACCTGTGACTTTACAAAATTATGTTCAACTCCTCTACCCTTAAGCAGATCTCCCTCCCAGCTCTGTCCAGCTCACCATCTAAAACATGGGAATAGCTGCATTTCTCCAGTAGCAATGTTGTGAGATGCTCTAATGTAACATTAAAGGTGTTGGGGAAAGCATCTAACAATGAATGTGATGTTATGGAGTTCAGTCTGTGTCATTGATCCATGACAATTACAATTTGTGCCACAGCACCCATAAAAGGTGCAAAAAGAAGGTCAGAATACAAATAGTTTTTGCAGGAGACTGTGGGACACTTGATTTCCAGCACCATAAAGCCTGATAGAAGAGGAAAAAAAATTGAAATGGATATAGTTGCTAGTGATGTTAAGTTGCTATTTGAATGTAAGTTGAGGGCTCCAACACAGAAAAGCGTGAAGAAGCCCAGCTTGACTCAAAATAGCCAAAAGCATTTCTGGAATGAATGTTTTATTGAATTGTCAAAGGTCCCTTAGGATATTAATGCCATGGTAGATGAGACGATATATTAGAGTCAAGTTTTTAGAAATGATTCTGAGAAATTTCACACCAGGATTTCCTGTTGGAGGTGCAGAGGCAAAAATTCAGAGGAAAGTAGGCACAGATCTGCCCTGAAGGCAGAAGATAAGGGGTTTTTTGTTTTGTTTTTTGTTTTTTGTTTTTTTTTTTGTTTGTTTGTTTGTTTTAGAGCATCCTGGCAGCTTGTTTTAAAGCTGAGGGAAGGTGTAACTGCCTTTTGGTGTTTATGTAAATTGTGTAAGAGACAGTTTTACACTTGTAGTTTAATAGTTAAGTTTGAAGTTGAGAAAAAACAAGCACAGACAAAACAAGAGGACATGGATTATCTACAAATGAGATAGTACAGCTTAAAGCAGACAACTACAAAGCTCTCTTGTTTCTGAATGACTTGAGTAGCATTATATTCAGTAGGGAAGGTAACTGACACTCAGAAGCCATAACTAAGCCAGTTATCTTTATAAAATAAGCCCTTTAGCTCTCTCTGAAGGCTTTGGTGAAATAAAGCAAGGTATTGGCAAACACTGCTTAACAAATGCAGTACATGGACTGATGGTGGTGAAAGGGGCAGCAATAAAGTCACATTTGCATTTTGTATCACCAGACTTTCTACATCAGACAACAGAAGCCAAAGCTTTTTTTTTTTCCCATTAGAAAACACAGTCTGTATTCATTTGCAGGTTAATTTATGTAGCTGAAATGCTGAAAATACTGGAATGGAAATACCTGAGATGCCAAAGAGATATTTTCCCTTAATGAAAGAAAATCAGGGAATGTGCCATGCTATAAAATGCTTAATTCCTGAAGAAACCTTTAGTTTCTTGGACAGTCTGCAATTAGAAAAGGTGAATTTGGGCAATGATTCAATTCAAAGTAAGTGAGGAGGGGAGGCAGAGAGCAGGACCTGGTGCCTGCCCCTCTCCCACCCCCACAGCCACCTCCACCTGCCACGACACTCCTGGGAGGATGGATGTTTTTGGGAGTGAATGGTGGGTGCTGCTTTCCCAGGAAGCCAGGGAAGGGTGTTTCCAGTGTGGCTGTAATGCTGGCCTGTGGCAAATACTGTGGTTGGCTTTGAATTCATGCCAAACTCATAAAATCATGCAGGTATTTATGACCGTTGGTGCACAGTGACTGGAATGGTGAAAGATGACTTAATACAAGCAATGTCTCCTGTGGGGCTTTGTCTTATTTTTCCCCCCCATGAAATTACTGTTCACAAATTCTCCCAGCTGTAGTTCCTTCAGTTAATCCTAATGTTGTGCCTGCCACCTCTTCCTTTATTTAATTTCTTTGTTATGTGCCATATCCTCTGGTATGGCTTTCGCACAGCGAAAAAGAACCTTTCTGTTAGTGCACAGATGAAATGGAGCTGAAAATTACTGCAGATAAAAATCCAGCTCTTTGAACTGTAATGCTAAGAATTCTTCAACCAAAGTAGACACCTAATTGGAGATAATGTTGACTCTCTATATAACTTTATTACTTTGTCAAGCTTACACCATTAAGCATGTATTTCATTTCATTATCCTGCAGTAAACAATTTGTTGTGGTGGTGAGATAGGCTGGTTTGTAGTGTCTGTAGGCAAAGCTGTGTTAGACTTCAAATGCAGGTAGTGCTGTCTTTAGCTTTTGAGTTATGGAGCAACAGTGTAATTATTCTGTTACCTTGCTAAAACATCTAATTATTTTGTCAATGATGGGAAAACCTGAGAACTTAAATGTGAGAAATTCCAACGTGAATGTAGCTGTTCTTTTTTGTCTTTGACAATTTCACAACATCAGTTTGCTAGGCTGTTGGGAGGAAAGGATTCCATATGAAATTAATTCAATGGGGACTGTGTATCACTGAAATGATTCCTAATAAAATATTGATTTCTGATTTTAATAAGCATAGTATATATGCAAAGTATGTGTTTAGCTTTATAATCCATTTAAATATATACAATTTAGTTTTATGGCACAACAAATTATGTGCTGCTGTTTCTCCAGCCTTTGCAAAGCCCATTATCACAAGTTTAAAGGGAGACACACAGAAAGAAGGCAAAGGAAAAAGCTAGTTCTTCCTACTTATAAAGAAATGTTATAGAACTGTGAGCCCAATATAAAGTCAGAATTCTGTCTCCAGTGTTCCCTCATCTCCTCAAGAAGTCCCTGAGTTCTATTAAAAATTGCTGGTTTCTCAGCAAACAGCATGAAGAGTTTTTCCTGGGAGAAAGGTTTTAATAATTAAAATTAGTCAATACTGAAGCGCAGGAGGTTATTTGATCTTGCTCAGAAACTGACACTTTCCAGAAGGGGGAAAAAAAAATGCAATCTCTCTGATAAATCACTTTGTGCAGAACTGGGAGTCAAGTAGAAGAAATTTGCTGCAGAAGAAAAGAGGGCAACTCACCAGGGAAATAGGTTTGCTCAAAACAATTGTGAGTTTGAACATCAAGGTTGAGATTTTTAGGACACTTCCTGAAAAAAATCTGTAAGACTCTCAGGATGAGATGTAAAAATGCATTTGTTAGTACTTCAGGGCATTACATCTCTCAAACACATGATATAAAGTTGCTGTTGGCTCTTGTGCTCCAGTCCAAATTTCAATTTGTCTACCTTTTCCCCTGTAATTTCAACTAAACTCGGCTGTTTTATCAAGTCAGTCTGTATTTCTGTGCAGAACTGAGGCTGCCCACCTTCATTTAATAGACTCACATTTTGCTCCAGTAGCCCCTGTCAACTCTGGACTGTGCCAGCAGATGAAAAGATGAAATCAAAAACATGCCTGTGGATGTCTGTGCCCAGCATGGGCTGGATTCCCTTTGAGCCATGCAAAACCAGACTGTCCTATAATGATGCCTGTGCCACCTAAGTCCACGTGGTTTTCCTTGCCCTTATCCAGACCCGTATATTCCCCTGTTTTTATGAACACCAAACCTCTCCCCTGTCCTTTTCTGACCCGTTTCTTCCCGTCACTTAAAATCTGCCACTCTTCTAACGTTAGCACTGCTATCCAGCTGTTCCCTCCCTCACTGTGCATTTCCTAGAGAAGAAAATGGCCCTTAAACATCCCCTAGTTTCCTGTCACAGTGGTGTTCAGAGGTTATGAATATATGTCTGAGACCAGACTGCTGCTTTCCCAAGGGTCTGTCACAGTGGGAAGGGGCAGTGCTGCTGCTCTGCCCTCTGCATCGCTCTGAGGATGTCACAGGTTGCTCTTGCAAGTGTTTCTGAAAGCCCAGAAGAATAAGTTCAGCTGCTCTGGCAGGTTGCAGTGTCTCACCTTTTCTTCGTACTAAACTGTGTCTTTGCATTCTGATTTTTAGCTTTGTTGTCGTATAATTAGGATCAATAAATTTCAGGAACACCAACCCCAAATTTCGCATTAACTTGAGTGCGTTTTAAAAGACATTATTCTATCTTGTCATGCAAAGAGGGACACACAACCTAAATGTAAGGAGTGATGTTACAATTCAGCAGAATTGATGTTGAGGCTGAAAAAAACCCTCAACCTCCTGAATTACTTTGACTTGTTTGATTCACCCTGTTTGATCTCTCTCTGTGGCAGATCAGATGAGACAGCAGAGAAGGGAGGCAAAAAAAGACTGTATGGGCAAGAAAACTACTGGATGCACAACCAGCTTTTCTGTTCCCATTTCCCAATTTTGGAGCACTAAACTTTTACATTTTGTAACTTTTTTTAGCAAAGTTTATTCTGTGTTATCTGAAGCACTACAAAGTGCTGTTTTGAAAAAAAAAAAAAAGATAACAGAAGAACTGCCTTTCTCATAGAAGATAACTGGGAGAAGAGACACAGGCTTGATCTGCTCATACTCTGAGTAGGGATGTGAAAGTACTACTTTTGATTAATGAGTTGATGCTTTTATTATATTTACTAGAACTCTTAAATTTTTAGTAAGGAACAATAGCACAGAAATTACTTTTCAGCACATTTTTCTACTACTCAGTAGAAGGAGAACACCTTGGGGTTGGGGCCTGGCATCTGGTGACTGTCACAAATCCTTCTGATACCAGGGGTTTAATGAGCAGGACAGGGACAAGTTATGGAGGCTGAGAACATCAGAGAAGTTTGCTCACAGATCTGTGCAGTTTTATCCCCTCATCATATTTATACTGTTCTTGGCCAACCTGAGGTCTGGTGAATAAACCATTTCACAATGGATAAAAATAGATCTGATTTGACAGTGTAGTTGCTATTACTTGAAAAGACCCAGATAAAACACCACAGTCCCTCTGGCTGAGGTTGGATTGCAGGTCACAGTTTGCAGAGTAGATGAGACAATGTTATGGGAGTGATGTTCTGGAAGCACTCAATTGCCAATGACTTCTGCAGCATCTGCTTGTACCTTCCAGGAACTCTGCTCCAACAAAGTACCTTTGACCACACAGGCCCATCTGTATCACTAAAACAAGCTCTAATCTCAGTACAGACAAAACTTCAGAGCAAAGAAAGGTAGGAACGAGGAACAAACTCCTCTGCAGTCAGTGAGGCAAACGGATCAAAGACAGGGGAAGCAGCAGCTGGGGCTCTGCCAGCTCCTCAGACACTCTTTTCTTTCTGGTTCCTCTACTTTCAACAACAAATGGGGAGAAGGGTAAAGCTGCTTGGAGTAATAAAAACAAGAAAGATCTTAGTGCAATCTACCTAAAGCAGGAGCTGCTCACATTGCTTCAGAATAGGAGGAGGAGGAAAATTTTTCATGAATCAAAACACCAAAGACAGCTTCTTAAGCAACAAAGGAAAATATTTTCACCTAACCAACTATTAGCAGTGGATTGTTCATTCAAACCAGCTTAGCATTCACTTTCTGCTGGTTTTACCTCACACACACACATATATATATATGCATACACACACATATATAACTTGTAGCTCTCACTGTGCTGACCATTTGAGAAAAGTTGGCCCAAAAACTTGAAAGCTGATGCATTGCAGCAGGTCACAGACTTCAGATTTCAAAGGCTGTGCTGTTCTTTCTCAAGTCATGGGCAATAGTTTTACTGTCTGCAACTGGAGGTGTTCACACAGCCCTAAGTGGCTCTTTTATTTTTGCATGTAGTGTCACTGCTGGAAATTAGATTTCCAGTATGAATTAAAATTACAAGGGAAGCATGTCATTGTTATCATAGTGTAGTTTGCTTTGTAGAAACTGGTATGGCTCCACTTGCCCACAGATGAATGGTGTAAGAAAGGTGTACAGATGAAATGTGTGCGTGTTAAGGGTTGTTCTATTTGCTTCATTAACAGCAATTCGATGAACAGTTGGCCAGTTACAGATCTCCTGATTAGGATCAATCAACATCTCAAAGTTTGAAGACTGTCAAAATAATTAAATGGTTCAATAAATTTGAGGCTATACATCCAAAGAAAAATTACTACACATTTAGAGACATTTTAAGAGATATTTACCCTATCAGCATTCCACGAACTTTGAAGATACATCTTGTGAATTATTTTCTCTGCTTCATTGATTTTTAATATTGTCAGTGCTTACAGTCTTACTGCATTTCAGAAGAAAGTACTTTGAGATTTATTTGGCATTATTTACTATACTACAGCCTTCTCTATCTGGCATTGTTTTTCTCTGCCTCTTTGACGTTTACAAGTTTGGAACTTTAAAAAGTAGCTGGTAAGAGGCAGGTTCAGGTATAAACTGCAGAAGACCTTCTGGGTGGCAGAATGTTGTGTATATCTGATGGGAGATTCATGACTGTCCTTTAACACAGTTGGGGGTTGTGGTTTGCCCAGTGCAGTGTCTCAGGGTGATGAACCTTTGCTGTGGCAGCAACAGTGACCAGCCCTGCCTGTTTAAGGTTTCCATCTGCCACTAGGAATGAATTTTGAGATACGAGGTGGCCAAAATCTCTGGGTCCTTTGCAAACACCGTGAAATCTCGTGTCCTGGTCTCCACCCTGCCGTGGTCTGTTGTCATGACTGCAGTTGACTCAGCCCCTCTGTCTCAGCCTCCCCATTTGTAAAATCGGCAAAATAATTACCCTGCGAGATAATTGATAGTTAATGGGACCCGTGCTAATGGCTGCAAAGCCAAAAGCATTCCAAGGGGTATCATTAGTGCCTGTTGTGAGCAGCCATCAGCAATTCTAAATATCCAAGGGGACCATGACATGACAGCTTCCAAACACTGGACATGTCTGAATTAGGTTTTTGGTTCAGGCCCAACTCTAAACAAAACACACTAAAAGGAGACAGATGGTCTCTTCCAGCTCTCCATTGCATTTTTATTTTCCTCTTCACAAACATTAAAGGACAGATTTTCATCTCAGTGATGGTTTTCTAGAATTCTCCAATTATTTATTTATTTATTTATTTTTTATTTTAAACGATGTACATCTTTAGATTTAATAATGGCCATTCACTTTGAGTTACAAACTGCCACTTTCAGAGCACAAAATAAGGAATACCATCTAGCAGCACAAAGGTAAAATTGATCCACTTCAAGCTACCCAAAGATTGTTTGATGATCACAACCAAAATATTGATGAGTTTACAAGATCATCTGAAAGATGGATGGCATCACAGAACCGATGTGGTGTTCTCTGCTAGGAGAGAAGCCTGTGTCCTCTTATAAATTCTCTTTTCACTCTAATCTCTTGGTAATTTCTACAGTATTAGCAATTTCTAGATACTTCATAATTTGGTAATACCTTGTGTGCATCAAATGAGAAAAACTGAAGTTCATTTATAAATTCACAGTGGAGATCACATTTTAAATTGAGGTGGATTAAATATTTTAAATCCTAGGGGTTACATCCTGTTTTTCTTGTATTGTGACCCACGGTATTGTGGTCCTGAGGTAACAACTGCACTGCAAACATACAACCCAAATTTACATTTGTCAGCATGCCCATGGTTTCACTTATTTCCATGGGATTGTCCATGCACATGGAGATTTGTGGGGATAGACCCTGAATGTGCTGCCCAAAAGCTCAAAATTCTAACAAAAGATTTCCAACCTACTTTGAAGTGTTCATCTTCAGTACTGAGTACATCTAAAAAATAGGAATGTATTTTCAAATAGGCCACAGGAAAAAGGCTTTTGGAACTTTTTTTTTTTTTTTTTTACCCTGCCATTTTTCCTTTCATCATTTTCCTGGATTTCTAAAAGAAAATCCTACGAGAATAGAACAGACTGACATTCATTAGAATCTGGAAGAATAAGGGTGATTTTTTTTTTTCTTTCTAATTAACTGCCCCAGGGAACGGCTCTACCAGTCAGGAGGAAGAACAGCTCCTCTATTGTGCCTTTTTGTGACTTAGGAACAGTAGATGGGGAGGCTCTAAGCTATAAATCAAACAGTGAAAACCCTCTTAACTGAACACACCCTTGGGCTTCACACAGAATAAGGCCTTACACTGATCACAAGCAGAACTAGTTGGGATTTTTTTTTTTTTTTTTTGCTGAAACAGGGTTTTGCTGGAAAATGCTTATATGTCAAAACCAAAGTACCTCGTGGAGGGAACTTGATTTCAAAGAAATTTTTCTGAAAGACAAGCTGAGACTGTCAGAAACCTGCCTGATTTCCTGCCAGCTTGTCTTGTGGTGCAGCCAAGAGCCTGCAGACCTGGTGCCTCCATCCCCGTGACCTTCAGTAACCAGCTGGTTTTCCTGGGTTGTCCCTCCCCTCAGCAGGGCTGAGTGTGAATAAAGTCATGTTTGTGCATACAGACAGACTGCCAAAGGGACAATCTGGCTACCAAGAGCACGGGGGCTTTAAGACTCCCATGGAGAACTCTACCTTAACACAGCTCCCAGGGTCAGGACAGCCTTGGATGTACATGGAATTATTCCTGCCTGATGCCTCTTTTATGGCACCAATCATGCCTAAAGCAGGAAGGGGGAGGGATGGAGTGCACTGTTCCAGCCACAGCAGCACCATTCTCCCAGGCTCATCCATGAACCCCCTCTCTGGAAATGTCTCCCTGTGAGCACTGCTCCGGAGGTGAAAATGGAACAATATTTACCAAAATCTAGAATAATCAGAGCAGTCTTGGTGTAGCAATTTGTATTTTGAGTAAAACTGGCTCCACAGGTCAGTGCCACAATAGTCTCTAGAACAGTCCACAAACCTCAAAGCCACAAAGTAATTTCACACCGTGCAGAACTGGGACCAGAGCTCTGTCTGTCTCTTTGATTATTAGTTTTTGTCTTTGAAGTACAGGCACGTCCTGCCAAAAGAATGTGTGTTAAGAGGGCTTCAGGTTTCAGCTGTGGTGGATTATTCTGCAAATGTTTTATGTGTTTTTAATTATGTTTTTATTGGTAGCATATTTTTGTGATATTTTATTGACCCTTCCTTGTTTTTTATGAGAGCAAGCAATGAACACTAACCTGCCTTTTAAAGCACTTGACAGTAGTACAGTTAGTTCTAAGAAGTCTTTTATCATTTTCTGAATCAGAATTCCCTATTTCAGGCAAGTATGCTAATCCATCATTTATGTATATTACCATAAACTTTTTGCTCTCTCGAAATATATAAAAAAAAGAGATTCTTCTGGAGAATCTTAGCAGAGCCCCAGTTTGAAAGCCATGCTCCTCTAATGCTTTATGGACTGAATTATAGTGCAGTGAAAGTTCTGAGTTGAGAGTTTGATGGATTGGAGCAGGAGGAAGAAACTTTTGTCTGCACAACCTCACCAGGGTATTTCAGACTTACGTGGTAGGAGGCAGAAAAAGCAGTGAGTAATGAGAATTGGGTGGCTGAGCTCCTGTAACCAGGGATGCTGCAAGATTAATTCCTGTATAAGCATGGAAAATGATGGGCCTCTGGGGACCATACCTACATGCTGTGCTTTGGATGTAGACTTCAAAGCATTGAGCTGGGTTGGAGGTGCTGTATGGGACTGATAGCTCAGGCCTTGATCACTCTGTGCTTTGACTGTCAGAGGAAACGGGAAAGAAACTGCTAAAGGTGAAAAGAGCAGAAATTTATGTAACAAAATAGGCTAAATGTGTACTGTTCACGTTGAACCTGGCTTGAAAAATTAAAAAAAAAAAAAAAAAGAGGTTTTTGATTCATAGGAACGTCACATTTGAGAGAACGTGACAGCTGTTTCTGGCCAGTCCTACACTGAAGGTTAAGCAGATTAAGGCTGTGTTGCCAACTGGTTCTGTTATTAGCAGAATTTCCAGGGACTAGATGGCAGGAGCATGTTTGTAGTTTGATAAGAAAGAGTAAATAAAATTTGAGATGATGGAAAGAGATGGCCAGTAATGGACTTGCCCTTTCTTGCTAAAATCCAGAACTCTCTTTGCCTTTGATAGAACTTTCAGAGTAATAACTTGTATATGGTACTTTTCTAATGTGCCTGTGGCAAATCGTCAGTTACAAAATGTTTCCATGGCAGTTGGATTAAAAAAAAAACAAAAACCAACCAAACCACTGAAAAGTAGCTGAATGTAATGAATTAATTTCTCCTGAGTTTTAATCCACCAAATCTTGGCAGGTGTATGCAGTAATGTTGAGTTAGTTCATACAGAGATAAGAATGCAGACAGATAAAGGTGAGATATTAAAAGATAAGTGGAAAGAAAATGGACTTCAAATGAATGTGGTTTAACCTTGTCAATTCTGATTCTGCACAGTGTTAGCACTGATGCTGTTGTGGCTGCTATCACTCACATGCTATTTTAAGGGTAGCTATGCCTGAGCAACTGTTCTAAATGTAATAATTTTAGAAAGACATGCTTCTGAAATGATAACAGAATTGAATTTTGCTTCCCTTTGTTTTTTGTAAAATATCCTATTTCGTTATCTATCACAATTTTGCCTAAAGAAAACAAAATTTAGAAGTATATCCTTCTCAGTCTGTACTGAAATTACCTAGATGGTTAAAATTAAATACCTCAAATTTAAAGTATTTTGACTTTCTGGGGGAGGGCAGTGTATGCCAGGAAAGGTCCACAGTGATGGAGGAAGGTCAAGACAGTTTCATTCATGCTAAATGAAAACTGTAACTCTGCAACCTCCCAGCATTTCCTGAAAATGTAATAAAAAGGCCGCTAGAAATGACACGACTTAGTTGGCTTTTTACTAAGATATTAAAATGCCTCATAAGAAACTGTTAAACGTGAGGTGAAGGACAAAGGCCCAGTGAAGGAGCAGCAGAAGCTACAGAAATAAACTGAAGGTCAGAGAGCTGATGGTGAGGGTTCACAGCTGCCCCTGAGTGTTAGAAAGCAGAGATTATCACGAGGGAGGAGGGAGAGTTGTGAGCTGGACTTGGGACCTAGAAGGATGTGGTTCCCCCCCAGCATTCAGGTCCCAAACAAATTAAATCTGCCTGATTTGGCCATGGGTATGAGCCAGGAACTCCTGTCTCCCCCAGGAGGACTTTGGCAACAAGTCTGGACTGTTCAAAGTTCGGGTCATGTTCATTGTCTGAAGCTCTTCCATTTTTAGAGAGTAACACAAAAATTGCTGAAGAAGAGAGTTTCCAAATTGACACTCTCTGAGTACAAGGGCCATTCTTGATCTCAGAACTAGTTGGTTTTGCTTCACTTAGTCATTTAATGAGTTGTTGCAACAGAGACTCGTGTGGTGTGTGAGTGCTCAGCACCAAATGGGCCAGAGCAACTTCGTTGTATTTTCAGTGTTGTGTCTCACCTGTCATTAACTCTGGGCTCTCCTGTTTAGGATCTGATCCCCAGCATCCATCCTCCAGTCCACAGGCACTGCCAGTTAGAATAGACTGGGCTAACAAACAGGGTATTAGGAGTTTTGGCAGTCTGATGTCCATGGTTAGCAAATAAACACCAAATCATCCAGTTTTATCCCAAAGTCCATTTGTTTGCAGTAACTGCTCCCTGCTTATCGTTTTGGTAAATTGTAAAAATGATAAAAATTCATATGCTTACTTTTTATTTTCTTTTCTAGTTGTCCATAGTAGCTGCAAGAGCTTTTGTACAGGTCGTTTGTCTTGATTCCTCCTTTCTTTGGAATGTTACTTTACATATATTTGGGGGAAAAGTTAAAATTTACAGAAAGTGTAGTGGAAAAATGATTATCAAGTAACATGAAACATAAAAGCCATTTCAAAATGAGTGTATTTTTTTTTGCCTACAGAGGTAAATTAGTCTTTAATTAAAGAAGAGTCATCCTGAAGCAAGTGAAGTCACCACAAGCAAATGATAATAATTTGGAGTGAGGCAAAGCGAACAGTTCATAAGTGACACTGGGGGTTTAGAGAGCTGAATGTTTTTATGTCCCAGTGGTTTAAAAGAACAAATCCTACAGCTGCTACTCTAAGCAGAAAAACTCCACCTTATTGCTTTATGATGCTGGATTTTAAAATTGAGGCACCAAAGGGATTTAGATTATAGTCGGTGACAGACTGTGCTCTCAGTACATTGACACTCTCTTCCACTTCTCACTCCCTCCAAAAAAAAAGAGCAGTTGGTAACCAAAAAGTAAACATGTGCAAAAAAATATATTTATTACTAAAGGGATCTGTTTCACTCAGTATCTAAGAAATTCAGTATTATTATTCCCTGCAGCAGATATTTTGCTGTGTCACACGTACATTAATACAAGCTGACGTTGTCATAGTGCCTGCAATTTGTTTGGACAGCTCCTGCAGTTCTGCTAATGCATGGAGAGCTCCTAAGATTCAGAAAAGTAGTTTCCAACAAAGGAAAGTTTTCTGGCGAGGAACATCCATGTATGTGTTGACAATGAAAAACAAACCCAAACCACCCCTCTAAAAGTCTGCCAGTGCAGTTTCTTAAATTTCAGTATACAGCAAACAGTATCTATGGAGCTTCATTTATTTGATGTGACAGTGAAAAGTGAATTTTCACCTCCAATGACCACACAAATACCCCAGTAATCTGACAAAATGAAAAAATGCGAGCCTGAAGCAAAAATCAAAATCCTATTTGGGTACCTGAAATTTAGTCTCAAATTTTATAAGGGGTTAAACACTTGTTCTAAAGCATCATTCAATCTCCAGATGGTATCTAATGATTGTTTGGGATTATAAAACTAAACGACTGTTCCTTTCAATTATATGTTATTGTCAGTCTTTCTGCTAAAGACATAAATACATAATTTCTCCCCCTGTATCTTTTTCTTAGTTTGCATCTTTGAAGAACCACATCTGCATCAGGTCCAATCCTGATTCCAACTGGGGCAATAACTGAATTTCTGAGCCTTATACACCAAGAGAAACATCCCATTACAGCTTGCTTCAAATAAAACCATTAAACTTTTCCTGTTTTACCTATCATAAAATGCACACTTAGGCCTATGGTATGAACTGTAAATTCTTCCCCTTGCAAAAAAAAAAAAAAAAGCCTTATTTGTATTTCCACTGCTAATCAAGTTTTAGAAAGGTGATAAAGTAACAGAAATGGTATTTATGATAGGAGCAGCTAATTATACATGACATAAAATTCTTTATTGTTGATATAAAGTTTGGACATCATATAACTTGATTTGTGTAATTAAGGGTTTTTCCCAAGGGAAGGATAAAACAGGCTATTTCTAGAATCTAATTTTCCTTTAAAAATACCAGTATGACTACAACAACACTAAATGTAAGATCCTGACTGCAGGAGTGCCCTGGTGCTGCCTGGCAATGCAGCCATTCATATAAAAATGAGTTGTACTTGCTGTGTATTTTTTTCTATTTATATATTTATGATCAGTGATTTATAGTTGCTACGCCTTGGGTTGATTTTATAACTTCTCCTGGCTCTCGAGTTCTGGGTATTTTTTATTTAACAAGCATATATTACCCATGACTTGAAGATGACTGTCTAGGCCAAAAAATTACAGGAAGGAACATAAGTTTTAAAAGTCAACTATTCCACTTCAACAGTTAAAGAAGAAACTGCTTTTGAAGGTCACTAAGGATTAAGATGTATTTTTAGCACGTAGCCAGTGCAGGAAGTTTACTGCGTTTTGATGTAAAATACACCACAAAATTTTCTGTTCCATATTCCTGGAAAGTCATCTTTCTTGTGCTCTCCAATAGAGTAGTTCAAAAGGAGAGGCTTCCTGGGTAAGAAACACCAACTGCATTTTAATTGTTGCCCTATTTGCTGCTTACAACTTATCTGGATGTCAGCACGTTGTTCTCACTGGTGTCTTAATGTTCCTGTTGCTGCCACGAAGCCACGGATGTTTAGATGGTTCAGTTATTGCCTGGCTCTGCACCCATTTCCAGCTTTTGGTTTCAAGGAACCACTCTGTCTATAGTCCCTTTAAGTATATACCTCATACTGCAAATCTGTCACAAAAAGAAAAAAAACAACTACAAAAATCTAATGAACACGAAATCAAGTCAATGGAATTGTGTGCAGCAATTAGTTTACATTTTTATCTGCACACCTGTTTGTTATCCATCAGCAAAGTAGCAGTTAAACGTGTACAATTCATATACTCTGAATTCTTTAAGAACAAAATAATACGACAAATCTGAGCAAGAAAACCTGGCATTCAGATATTCACTATTAGATTTTGGGAAATTATTTGCAGTATCTCCAGGCAGCTGCATACATTTCACATTTTGTAGCTTTCCCCTTTATATGTTCCTATGTAGCCACTGGGGGATAAGTTTATTTGTTCAATCTGCAGGTGCCCCAAACTTTCCAATTCCTCGCTGTCACTGAAGCTGTTGAGGTTCAGGCAGAGTTTGCAGGACTGCAGGAGTGTGGATGCTTTCCCAGATACCTGCACTCCCTGGAGCCAAGAGGGAATGAGGGCTCTTCCTGGGATAGCAGGTGGCAGCTCCAGGGGGGGATGTGTCTGTGAGCAGGAGGCTCGTTTAAAAGCTGCATTTTGACGTGGAGCTTAAAGGTTTTTGTTTGGGTTTTCTACTCTGCCTGGAGCCTCAGAGCATCCTGATCTGCTCCTCTGGCTTCTGCTCACTCTCAGTGACAGTCCTGGAAGTGAGGCCATAGTCCCACAGTTTAACAGGCTGCTTAATCTAAATCAGACATTTGTAAGAGCAGATTTTGGTTAATTATTGCATATTATTTCATGCAGTGGTTCTGGAATAATGCATTCTGTATCTGACACAAAAATACACAGTAAATTAAAACATTACCTTTTATCTTCCTCTTCCATTTGCACTGTCCTATTGTCATCTACATTTTATTGCTGATTTCAGGTACAGTAAGTGTATAATCCTTAGTAAGTACAGTAAGTGTATAAGCCTTTATAAGCCTTAGCACCTTAAGGACTCCTTAGTCAACAAAACTTTTGCTTAGAATCTTGATTTATCATCTCATTGTATTTTGAGAAGTATTTTGGGAATGTCAAGAAAATGTTTTTGATATGTTCTACTTTATAAAACAACATAGGTTTCCAAGTTTGCCTCCTGCAAGCTTTGCTGTCCAGCTTATCTCAGCAGCATTCTAGCAGCATCCCTAGGGATGATGCTTTCAAATCCAAAGGGCTCTGCTGTGCAGAGGGAGAGGAGGTCATTTCATCCCCACGTAGTTTAGGAGGAGAGACAGACCAGGCAGGCTGCTACCAAAATGGATCTCTCTTTAAGAGCCTCATTTCCTTCAAAAGTCAGTAGAGGATAAAAGGGAATTTCCATTGGGTGATTCAGAGGTCTTGAATTACCAGACCACAGTCAGGTGTGAATATTCCTCAGTCTGTGCTAATATACTGTTCAAACCTATTTTCTGTTCTTCTGACAGGCAATAAAATCCTGTTTAACTTAAAACATAAAATTGAATTTGTTTTAGAAAAACACAGTAATCCTGTATGGGACATTCGCTTAAGAGTTGGACTCAATGATCCTCGTGGGTCCCTTCTGGCTCAGAAGATTCTGTGATTCTGTGATGTGTCTTTTGGACTTTAAATCTGCTTTTTATGGATATTTTATAAAATTTTGGGTGAAGCCACCTACATTATTTAGGGAGGACAGAAGTGAATTCTTACAATTGCAGCACATATTCATCTCCCACTGGTTTTGAATTACTCCTGTGAGCAGTCTCCTTATACTTTAGTGATGACAATACCACCACCTCTTCCTGATTTATATTCTGTTTCTATATCAATTTAATTTGTTATCCTATTGACTTTCTCCTTTGAAGCTGAACATTAATCTGAAGGTTATAGAGATTTTACTAAGCCCTCCCCCCCTCCATTAGACATGTGTTCCCTCATCTGGTGCTTTCCTCAGAGGCTTATTTTTCAACATTAATAACTTCTCTTCTGGCTGAAATACTTAAAAAGGACCTGCACCATTTCCAAAAAAGGCTCCAAAAGAAGACAAAGGACTATGTACTAGCACAATCCAAGGACAAGCCATGGTTTCTTCCATAAATGATCCCACCATCAGGTTTTTGAGGAGGCTATTTGGAACTGCACAGGCAAGTCAGGGGTGTGCAGAAGGTCTCAGTGGCAGAGCTACTGTTTCTGATGTAACAATTCAGAGCACTCCAATTCTGCAGCAGGCTGGATTAAATTATTTCAGCTGGCTGGCTGGTTCTCATAGGCTGTCTATGTGACAGTCCTGCTTCCAAAAATATCACAAGTTGGATTTGAGACACTGATCTGTCTCATAAGTAATCCTTTACTATCACTAGAAGTTCCCTACTCACATAGACACGCCTGCAGTTAAAGAATTTGCAGTAGCCAGAGGAGACTGATGATTCAGAATGTTCAGATTCTCCCTTTGATTCCCATTTTCTTGTATTTCTTTTTTTTTTTCCTCAGCGGCTTTTTTAGCAGCAGCAAAAGTAAATCTCAGTTCCAAGCTGTGTGTACAGCTTGCAATATGTATCCATTTATTCAGACCCTCTTCTCACTTTCATTTTACTTCTCCTGTAGCAGATGAAGTCATTGTGTGTTTATAATCTGTCCTTGGGTTTTTGGAAGGATGGGAAGAGAAGAAATCTATTTTTTTTCATGTGTATTGGACTGTGGTCTCTTGTTTAAAAGTCTTCAGCCACTGAGTTTGTGAAAAGTGCATAACCCCAAATAATTAAGCTCCTTGACTTTCTGCCTTTGCACTGATAAGGCTGCTACAAGGCAGAGCCATAAAGTGATTGGAGGTCTCCTGCAGCACATTTTTCATTTTTATGCTGAGAAGAAAAAAGTGGTTTGGATTTTTATGACTTTGCCACATGGTAAAGTTAAAGGTTCCCATTTTCACCATGAACCTATTTAGAGGTTACCTTTATATTTTAACAAGGCAGACAGTGCCTGAACAACAGCACTCTGGTCAATTCTGCTGTTTGTACTGCTGCTGTCTGAAGGGAAAGTGGTCTTTCTCATTAAATGATACAGACTCTGAAGCATTAAATCCCCTTTTGCATGGAGGCATTAGGCAGCAGACACAAATGATTGGTGTCTTACTTGGAGACTTTGCTTAAGCCAAGATTTTCTTCTAATCGTTGTAATACAGTAGGATGCTCATGCAAAGAACAGGGAACTAAACACACTCAAGTTTGCCTCATAGGGACAAGTAAATGATTTATTTATTTAAGCATTCCAAAGCCTACCTGCCTTCCCACTTACCAGTGCCAAACATATTGATGATAATCTGATACACAGTTTTAAAGCCTTTACACTCAAACTGTTTGAATGTTTGTTCAGTTATTCTGTCTATACTAAAGTGATAATTTGGGGCTAAAAGGTAACCAGATTATTGTGGAGATCTCTCTTGACAGCCTTTAACACTTAGTTGTATGTTAAAGCCTAGAAATTACAAGCCTCTTGGTATCATTCAGACCATAGCACATTTTGAAGCAATTTGCTATGTCTGGGCTGATTTTCATGCCGTGGTCCCCCTCCAGTGCTCTCCAGCTTGCTCTGGTGCCTGCCCCCTTGCAGAACACCTTTACTAGGCAATAAGGGTCCCTAAAACAAAGTACTTCCTTAGTATGGCTGTTAGGTGGGACTTCCACATGTGTAGAGAACATTGCAGCTGGTTCAAGATATATCAGGGCTGTTTAAAAGCTTCTGCTTTGTCTGCTCCTGGATTTAATTTAGGTCTATGTGAGCCAATCTAAGTTTGCCAGTGCTGTGAGGGAGGGGTGCTGCCCTCTCCCCTGCCCTCTCCCCAGGCTCCCTTCCTCTCTCTGCAATGTGCTGACTTTAATAAGTCTTGGAGACCTCAGCGAAAACGAGGGGAGAGATGGGGATGGGATTGGAGGAAGGAGTAGTAGGAATAATCTGATTGTAACCTACTGGAATGGATCACACTGCTTGGGTAACTTCATCCTTGGGATGAAGTTTCCATGGCAAAACAGAGGTTTTGGTAAAATCCACGGTGGGTTTGTCCAACCCAACTGAGACCAGCAGTGAGGAGGCAGTGCCATGGGAGTTCAGTGTGCAATTAGCAGTCACACACTGCAACCCTGCAATGATTTTTCTCTGGTTGCTAAAGCCTAAGCCAGCAAACATTCATTGCTATTCTTACCTGCACCAGCTAAATTAAACTAATGAGCCTATGCAGTTATTTTTCTTTATCCCATCTCCTCTGACAGCATTATCCAGTGCAGAAGTGAATAGTAATTAGCAGCAACAGTCTTGAAAGCACATGTTACATTATAGAGCACACACTCTATCACGAAGTCAGCTGGCTTGTTTACAGCTTTCTCACTCCAGTTGTTGGGAACTGTAGACAATTCACCTTCTAGTGCTGAGAGCTTATCAAAGATCACTCATTTACACAGACAGCACTTGTATGGGTGGATGTACAGTCAAAGAACACCATTAGTTGCTGTCTCTCCCTGAAAATTTGCAGCCATTCTGTTCAGCATGACTGATTTGCATCTGTGCTTGTACTTTGGGAACAGTATGTGTTCTATAAATAAGACTTAGCTGTGTAGGTGTAGGTTCAAATCAGTAATTAATAGTGGACCTTACTGAAACTTACCTGTCCAGCTGCCCAAAACAGCTTTTTGAAACTTTGAAAAGCACATCCTCAAAGGACAGAACCATCTCAGCATCTGAAAAGAAGGTGTCTTTTCTAAACTCCTCAGCCTGTTGTTTGTCTGTTCTCTGTTGTCATGGGAGATGCTTCTCCACAAAGTGATTTGTCCTGTCCTAAGAGATGCATCTCTGGCTATCAGGACTGATCATCCTCTGAAGATGCTAATCCCTTCCTATTCACTGCAGGGGGAACTCACACAACTACAGGAGTCCTGCACATACTGTAGATCCAGCTGTGCCTGCCTGACTGACTGACACCAGTTTCCACTTAGTTGGGTTTTCTGCTTTTATTAAGACTTGAGGTCTCTGTTAGCAAATACCAAATATTAATAGTGCTTTGGAACTTTCAAAACCAGAAGAGCCTGCTTAAGTGTCAATATTAAACATTGCCAAACAAGGCTCTACATTTTTTCACTGTTATAGTCTAGGACCGATGAATTTATAACTTAAAAACTCTTCTAAAGACATCTGAAATGATGCTGATACATCTTATCAAGTACAATGGTATGTTTCAACTAGATTTTTGCTTTCTTGTTCAGTCAGCTTTCTGTTGTTTGAATATTGCTCTTCTGTAAACCTGAACAGCAAAGTAAAGACTTTATTTACTAAAGCATACTTAACTTTCAGCTCTTAAAGGAGCAATACTTGATATATTCACTTATCATGGAATTTAATGAAGGCAACCAGAATTCAGTTGTGTCAGACATGAGTAATTTCATGCAAAAGCTGCCACTGGCTGTATTATACATTTATGTAGCTTATAAAACAAAGCCAATGATTTCCATCAATTATAACACCATCATTTGGCAACTCTGCAATTAATTTCTTACTCTAAAATAACTGCTGTTGCTCAGTGCCAGAGAAAATGCCACACATTAACTGACTCATCACCAGAGTCTGTGATGGAGAGTACACATGTCAGGCTGATTACTCATCTTCAAGAAAATAAGTGCTTTATGATCAAAAAAATATTCTTTTTGGTATTCTGAAAGAATGGTAACAGGGATATCCATCTTATCTTTAAAAATGATCCCCACACTAATATACAGTTATTCTGAAGCATTATTTTGAGTAGTGGAGTAGAGTTGCATGCAAACCTCATGCACCTCTTCTATGTAAAAATGTTCCTACATAAGAAAAATGGAAAGATTCTGCCCTGTTTGTGCCAGAAAGTCTGCAAACTCTAGTTTACATCTTGAAAAAGTACTCCACATAAATATTTATCCAGCAGGAGTAATGGGTCATTCTGCAACAGGTATCAGGATCATGAAGTTATGGTCTTTCTTGGGACATTTATGGACGTGTATTCAAAACACGAGTTCCAATTCTGCCAGGGATTACTTGTGCAGTCAGCTTTATTTCTTGAGCAGAGTTCTGTGGAACCACCTCTGAAATTAAGTATCTCCTTATTTTTGCATGAATCAAAGGCAGGATGATACTCAGTGTAGAGTGTTACACACCAGTGTGTAGCAAAACCAGCACTTCCATACGAATTGAGGCACTTCCAGTATTACTTTGTGGTTAATCTCGTATTTGTGTTTACAAGAGACATAAAGGACCCATCAGAAGAGACTTGATTACTTTGTAAGTAGCACAGATGAGAATAGAGGGCGTCTCTGCATACAATAAACATGGCACTTTCATTTTTAGATACAAATCACACCACTTGCAGTGCAGGGGCGAGGGAAAAAAACCCTAATTCCCCGATTTTCAGGATGGATGCAGGGAAACCATTTTTTACGGCGACAAATTAAATTTGCAAATACCTTCAGGCAGAAATGGAAAGCGAGTAATTCATACTGGTACCTCCCAGGAGGGTGACCTACCTCCCCAGAGAAGGCCTGTCCGTTGAGGAGGTGCTCTGATCCCTGGCTGTCCTCGCTCCCAAAGTGTAACCGGATTTCCTCCAGGCGGTGACTGTACGTCATCGGCCCTCCAGAGATGTTGACCAAATGCTCTTTGTCTAATCGTAGAGATACGTGTCTCCCTGTGTTATACATTGTCCCACTGACCTAAAACGGGTGGTGGAAAAAGGAAAAAAAGGCATTTTTAAAGAAATAATCTGCAAATCTTAGAAACTGGTTGTACGTACTTGAGGATTTTGCTCTTCTCACACCTTCGTTCAAATGTAACAACACATCTTGTTTGGAGAGGAAATAACCGACTTGAGGTAACACTCCAACTTCTCCTTTCAATCTTACATTGTATATTCAAATATTTTGCTAAATCCACATGTACACATTTTAGCCAGGGGCACATTGTTAGCATGGTGAATGGGATTGTTACACTTTTAAATAAGTAAGCTTTTAGAGCACTTTTTATGCGAGGTCTGAGTAATGGCTTCATTACAAAATTGCCGCACTGAAAATGGGGACATTTCAGCTGACATAAATTATTTAAGTACACTTGAATAAATCTGGAATTTACCTCTTTTTTTCCTTCTTTTAATATTTATAACAAAGTTACCCAAAAGTAAAGGTGCTGCAAAAAGCAGAGGCATAATTATTCATTAGTAGGGAACTCTACTCCTCCTGGAGCTCCAGGTAAAAATTTTCACTGTCTTACTCTGCAAGTCTCTTTGTTTTGTTATGAATATTTTATAGGTACAATTGCCAGATCTTTTAGCCATAGCAGTACAGAATGAATTCCAATTTGATCATATGTGTCTAGTTCCTACTACACCTCCAAAAGCTGTAATGCTCCCTGAGAGTCATCTTTATTTTTAAAAAGACTGAATGTTGTGCTTCATTTGCAAACTGATTTACAGCTGCTGTAATGAAAAAGAAAATGATGGTGGAAATTTTTCATATGGAATATAATTCTATCATGATTTCCACTGTCATAGGAAAGTTTCTAGATCAAGAAGTTGCTTAATTTATGCCATTAGAAAGTAAAATATGCCAGTTTGAGTTAAAGCAGAACTATGATTTATTTAAAAACATTCTGCATGGATACAAATGTACACTTGAATAAGATCCATTTAATTTAAGAAGTGAAAGCATAGGAATAATATGCTTTGTTGCACTTCAATTTAAAATTAAAGACATGACTATTATGTATTATATCTCATACTACATCAGTACTATAGTAATTAACATTGCTGCAGTGTCATTTTCTCTGTAATACTAATTACTGAGTTTAAATGACCTGTTTTCTTGCACAGTATGTTGTAAAAAGTTGCACTGAACAGACTGTGCACTAGAACTAAATGGATGAGATTAAACAGCTTTTGATTGTTGTGGTTCTTTACACTTTGATACAGATGTTCTTTTTTTTTGGTGTTTATTCCAATTCAAAATAAGCAGTAATAAATTTCCTACAAGAAGTAATAAACACAAATATTCCTACTCATCGCAAAAACCCACAATGATTTTATTTATAAATGCTCCTTAGTTTTTCTGCTTGACTTGGCATGCATAATAATTAAATACCAAGTTTAACTTAATAGGTGGAAGAAGGTCAGTTTACTGAATTCAGTTTCAGCACACTGCATATGAATGACACAAAATTGCTAATCATAAGTAACAAATGTAGTTTAAAAACAAATGGGGGAAACGGTTAGAGCCTCTTACTCACATTTGGAAGCTCATGCTTCACTGAACCCTCAGTTAAATTTAACAGCTATGCAAAATATGCAGAATCCATTTCCTTACTTAAATTGGTACAAATCTCAAATGAGGTTGCCGTTATTTTCTCTCTCGAGGTAAAAGTGACCCAAATAACCCCTAATATGAATCAAATAACTCCGCACAGAGCAGAGAAGGGAAATGATGAGAGGCAAATTCATGAACAGGAGTAACATTTGTCTTTCTCATTTCCCCCCTCATAAAAATGCAGTGCTTGTAATGAGATGATATTGACTGTTTCAAAACAGAATTTCCCCACACGGCTGCAGATGGAGAATACCAGGAATGCAGTGAAGCATCTGACATTCCTCATTTCTGGCCTGTGGGGAGGGATGAACACTGGAAGTGAGACTATGAAATTCTCCTTCCTGGGCACACAGACTGGACAGCAGGCAGGGCAAACCCCGAGATCTTCAATACAAAAAATACAAGGCCTTGCCCTTTTATGTGCCTTCTTAGGTGTAAGTGAAACACTGGTTTTCTTGTTGTGAGGGTGTGCCCAAGGGAAGAGTAGCTGCACAAACCACCTGAGATCCAGCACCAACCTTCAGGACATGTCCATGTCTTGAGGGTATCAACATGTACCACCATCACCAGCAACTTTCAGTGGGCACTTCTTTTATGGGCACTTGATTCCTACAGGAAGTGGTGTCTTATATTTTCCATCTACTCAGATTACATCTGAATGAAAAGACTGAAATATTTAGGAACTTTTTTTATTTCCTGGAGACTGTGACTTGCCCAGGCTCCACAGCTGATGGCCCACCATAACACCACATGAATTTGTTTATTGTAGTGCAGGATATTGTCTGGTTTATATACAAAACCAATGTCTTATCACCTTCAGAGGTGAACATTTCAAGCGTAACCATTTACAGTTAGCACATAGAATCACACAAGTGTGTTCATCCTCAGCATCCATAAATGCATTTTCCACAGTAAATACTATTCCTCTTCCCTATGCACAGTTTTAACTGCTACTGCAGGAAAATGAGCTTCTGATCTTGTTCCCTATGTGAACTTACTGCTAAGAGAAGGATTCTCCATATTTATGGTACTGAGCCTTTAAAGGGATGGTGCACTGTCATTCTGCACTCTCAGCTGAGTTGGTTTTGAGGAAAGCAAAGCTGCAAGTCTAGAATGTCACAGTTGCAGGGGTTACTGAGATATTTTCTGCATGTTGCACATTCCCCTAAAAAATAAACAGTATGAAGGCTGGGCACCTTATGGGAAAGAGGTTGCCTCTGCCTGGAACAGTCAACAGTATCTGCTACGCCAGAAAGCACAGTATTTATTTTTTATATGTGGAGACCGGATAAAATGTTACAGGGTGGGTTAAAAAGCTCACATAAAAGATCTGTTAAGAGCTATATAACTATTTCCTTAATGTGCCAGACTAATCTCAGGTGCTCAGTCCTTCAGTGTGATGGGCTTTGTGCCACTTCTTGCTCTGCTGTGAAGTAACTGTTTTGTTCTGTGTGAGTTTGACTTGAAAATTATATAAAGATGGAAACCCAACAAACAAATCTGGGGGGGTGGGGAACAGCACTAAATCTTGACCTCTTGTTTTTAAAAAAAGATTTTAAAAAAATATCTTATGCGCTAGAAATGAGACTGCAGTAAAGAAAACATATTAAAACATCCATAAAGCTGGTTTGAGAAAACTGCAAAGTCTAAAATCATCAAAGTTAATGATCAGACCACATTCTCAGTTGACCCCATTTTTCCTCATAGATTTAGAAAAATTTTCATACAGGTAATTTTACCTGTGGCAAAATCCCTGAGTAGAAGGGAGCACAGCACGTTCATGGGCTTCACCCTTAATTATGGAACAGTTCAACTCTGGTAGACTTTAATTAATTTATTAGCATATTCCTGATGTAGTTATTTTCTATTTAATCTCATTACTTTTAATTCTTGCTTCACAGATCTTCGTACACATTATTCTCTCCCTTTATCTTGATGCAAGGCATCCACACAGGCACATGCTGCTGATACATTCTAGACTACATTTCTCAGTGAGATCTGAATCCTCCTGTGGTATAACTTGCTGGTTCTGTGTCCACAAAAAAGTCCCAGTTCTGCCCTTTGAAAGGTGGAACACAAGCAAAGTCAGTGCATACATAAGAAACACAAACTCTTGAAACTTTACAGATCTTTATGACCGTTAGGGAAAAAAGTAAAAAAACCTCAACAAAAAAAAATCCCAAACCAAATTAAACAAAAAAAAAAAGCCCCACTAAAAACAATCCTGAAAATATTTTTTCCCAGTGATGTTCTTTAACCCTGCATTTGTGGAAGCATTTTTGTTTTGTCCTAGTTAACTGTATATCCTGTTCCCTTCATCTTTTTTTCCCCCCACAAATAGTCCTGAACTAAGTATTTTGCAGAGCTTCCTTTGTGTCCTACATCTTTATGTTACAGTCTGCTTTAGAATAGCCTTCAAAACCCCAAGCAGTAGAAAAAGAAGCCTGTTTCAGGGTGAAGCCATGCTAGAAATGTAAGCAGGGAATGCAAGAGGAAAAGGGAAGGAATGGGGATGGATCCTTTGCCTTTCTGTCCCATGCCACGCCTGCAGTTCACTGTCACCTTTCTTCAAGGCTCTTTGCTTCCTGGGGCCTTTACAAATAGTGCAGTAACACATTTGGGATTTTTTTTCAAGTAAGAGTGGCCTAAAGATTAGTTCCAAGAACGTTTTTAAACTTGTGTCAGTACCTGCCAGTGGAGCAGCACTGAATGTAAGGGAGCAAGAAAATCAATTGTGTGTGGCTGCCTGCTCTGGTGTCCTTGGATCTTATCTGCAATATTAGATGTTCCTTTCTTTAGGAGGAAAATATAGTCCAGTGAAGGCCTAGTGCTGTGGAGGGAAGAAAATCACCAAGAACTGAGTTGAAGGAGTCATTGTGCCCCAGTTTCATGCCCTGCAATAACCAATTTTTGATCATCTGCCAACTGGCTTCCACTGTTTCCTCCTGGAGTCCAGCAGAAAAAATGCAAAAACAAATGTATATTTGTTTTTTGTCTCTCTGGGGTAAGTCAACATCACTGCCAAGTTGGTTTATTTTCTTCCTGATACTTAGGTAGGATCTTCCAATGGAGAATTTCACCCTCCAGCTCAGGCCACTTGAACTTGGGTTTCTCCACATAGTAATAAACTGAATCATTTGTTTCTAAGTCCCTCAAGCAAGTTCCTTTCGTTTACCTTTTTGGTTTTTTTGATGGTTGTTCACAGTATCTTGACCAGACCATATTCTGTGATATAAAAGACTGTCCTCCTTGATTTAAATCGACTGGACTGGAGTAAGTACCTTCATCTCCCTTGTGCAAAGCTGAGACTGCTCCAGAGTTTGAAAACAGTTTACAAGGACTTCAGGGCAGGGCTTCTGATTTGAAATCTGACTTTAGGGCCAGTGACAAAGCACTGAACCAAACTGGAACTTCAAAGGTAACCTGCTAGGGCAGAGTGCTTAACTCTCTGCACCAGAATGACATTCCCCTGCTTCACAGAAGTGGCTACACAAGAACATGAATTTTCTTAGTATCATGCTCATGGCATGCAGTTAGTTTTAGGAGTAGTTTTATGGTGTTCTCTTGAACCTTCCAGCTGCTCTTAGAGGGGACCCAGGCTGGAAAATAAAATTATTTTGCAGAGTTAGTCTTCTAAGTTATTTAACAGTTGTTAAAAGGGTATTGTTTTTTGAAGTCTTCTCTTAAAGAGATGACTGACATATTCAAATAGGATACAATTGTTCTATCAGTTTTCCAAACTTTTCACAGCTCTATCCTTGTCCTGAGGTATTCTCTGTGCATGCACATACAGACACACATACACATGAGAATTTTTAAATTGTATTTAAATAATTATTTCCTACAGAACATCCAGTTTTATTTAGGTGCTTTTGATGAATATTTGTACATTTGAAGAGTTATTTTAATAACTTTTCTCTGCCCTAATGCTTTATCATTGTATGCAACAGTATGGAAAGAAATAGTGGAAATGCCTTATTTTTGAAGGTAATTTTAAGGGAAATTCCAGCTGTTTCCTGCACGCTTTCCTTGCTGCCAGCAGAGAGCAGTGTCCACCCATCCCACACAGCCTTTACCTACATCCCACGGGATTGCCACAGCCAGGAAGAAAATCAAAAATTATCTGTTTTGGGTGACACGACTGTAATCCGTGGGTTTAACTTCAGGAGTGGTGGATTCAGCTGTGGGACAGAGGTGTGGGATCTGTTCCAGGGGTCAAGCAGGTGTCTGCTCTCCAGCCCAGGGTTTGGGGGATGCAGGCTCTGCAGGTTGCTTGGCCATCAGATCAGCAAAACACCCAGAGTGCCTTCTCTGGCAACAATTCAATTGACTTTATGTTGTGTTTATGAAAAGAAAACTGTGGAAGGGAGGGAAATAAAGATAAGGAAATACCACTTACTGGGAGGGAGCTGCAATCTAATTGCTGGGCTTTGAAGAACAACAGGCATCACCATCAATATTTGATTAAAAAAGGCCCGTGTGAAAAATGTAAAATGTAAGAGAGAAGTGTAAAGATTAACATAATCTTTTCATCTTCTGAGTTGAAAAGTTTTAAAAAGGAAATGATGCTAATGAGTCCAATTAACCCATTTACCTGCCTGATGTAATGTGTCACGTATCAGCATATGGCATGACACACTTTTTTTCTGCTTTTAAAGCACCGTTTTCACTAAGAACTTTTCCCATTCACTCCTCTGCAGTTTTGCCTGTTTACTTCCCTTAAGTGACTGATCTGTAAAAAATGTGGAGTGAACCTCATAAATTAAATATTCAGCCTTACTGGCTAATGAGCACAATATGTCAAATTTCAATGATCAAAATAATGTGCTTCAATAATGTATACTCCATTCTGTAACAAAATATAATTTTAATAGAGGACCCGCAGGGTCGTGGTTATTCTGAGATAATTATGTTCCATAGGATGGGAAGGGATGAAGCTGCTCCAAGGACACTGGTAACACCCCCACAGAGCCTATATAGCCACATGCTGCCTTTTAGGGGTAATAAAGTGCTTCATTGTATTTCCACTACTCCATTAATGCAACGATTTTTACTTGTTAGTAACTATGAAGCCTAAAGCAGATGCAGCCAAATTTATGGTGTCTGGCATTAATAATTGCTGTGCATGTTGACTCCAGCTTTACAGTGAAATCATGCTCTCCTTAATCTAAAATATTGCAACTATGTTTTTATCATATGCAGTAGGGGAATTTAATCCCATAGCTTTCACTGGGACTTTTTTTTTAAATTAAAATCAAATTATTGAAACAGACAAGTAGAAAAGCTGACTTCAGAGACTGGACAAGGGATCTGCTTCCACCACTGGTTGAAGGCTGAGGGACCAGTGAGGATTTTAAGTGGGGGATGTATCTCGATGCCAAGAGCTTCTGATGGAAGGATCCACTACCTGCTGTTTGGGGTGAAAAAGGGACATACTGAAGAATGTTTTTCTGTAGGAAAGCAGACTGCATCCCAGTGGTCACTTTTTCTGTGTAGTATCTTGATACTTACAACCAGAATATTTGTAGGCAGACTGGAGTGTGGAAGGGGAATGTGTGAAAGAAAGTTACGTTGTAGTGGGACCTCAGGAGGCTTCACCTGGAGCAGGACCCGGGTGAGATGCACTGAGCTGGCAGGTAAGGCCACAACAGCCACAGGTACCTTCAGCCAGGTGGAACAGGGGCAGGATCCTGGCAAATTCCAGATCCTTTGTGATCATGCACAGAATGGGGCACACACTCCCCACTGTTGGGGGTTTTAACAATAACCACGTGAGTGCTTTGACAGCTTTCACGGACGTGTCTCCACTGTGGCAAATGCTGGACTGACTTTGGTTTATTGGCAGAAAACTCAATTTTGTTGTGAAGTGTCATGTACCTGTGTCATGCTCCAGTGAGTAAAAAGGATGTTTTGGGGTGTTCTAAGCCAGACTTGCACTGTCTGACCACAGAACTGTTCACAGTCCTGCACGTTCACAGCCACCTTTGTACCACTGATGACAAGTCTCATCCTGTGCTGTGACACAGTCACCAGCATTACATGAAAGAGGGAAATATTACATTTGCATGCTCCTTTTAGTTTATTAACCTTAGTTTATAATTAGGCCAAGTCAATAAGTAATTGAGGGAATAACTGGGGCTTGGAGATCTCATTACCCTAATTTGGCCTTGCAATCTATAAAGAGATTTTTAGTTTGAGGAATCTGCATTAAAAAATCACGGTAAGGATAATTTTTGTCTCTGCTAAAGGGATGTCAAAAGAGCTGCCTTTTCAAAATCTCAAGGCTTACATAAATATTCAAAAGCTTGTAAATGGTAGAGAAGCCAACAAACTTGTGAGAAATCCAGATCAATGAAAAATTGCTCCTTCCATTTTTTATGTGGGTTCAAAACGTAAAACGGAATATGTTAAAATCCAGAGGGCCTAACTGAGTTCCTTTTTAGTGACTTATATCGAGATGCACTGACCTTTGGAGCTGCCTGGATTTCAGAGCTCTTCTTTCAGGGAGCACTTTGGTTGAAAAGCCAGAGCGTTTCCACTGGAATCCAGATTAGATGGAAATTTATAGGACATATATTGGAATTAGTGTGTGTTTCACTTTGCTTATGTTTTCCATACAGCAAGACAGACTTTAGACATTAGGTGCTTAATGACTCATTTGATCAACTGCATATTAATAAATGTATTCAGACTTTCTAAGATCTTTATTTTGCTGGTACATTTTCTTCAGTACTTTCATTCTCAACACAACTTTTAAAAGAACCTTCCCTGCTGAGCAGATGAGCTCCAGCTAGCTGATTGATTTAAATTCTCTTTTAAACCGTTGGTGCGTCTTCTACTTTGCTATTTGTATGTAGCATTAGCAAAAAGGCTGTGCTAAATTAGGCTGGGAAGTATCTTTCAGGCTAAGAGGTACTGACAGCATGGTGTTGTGTAGGTTATTAATACACTCACCACTTTAATTATCTGCACATATATATATTTATATGTATATATTTCTATATACACATACACGAAAATAAAATATTTTATTTTTTACGAACTTCTGCCAACAGAAAGAAGGAGAGAAATGCCTGTCCTCACACACAGGCCTAAATTAGTCATTTGGCAGCACCTTCTTGCTGTTGTGCATCCCTGGCTGAGTGGCTGAGAAGCGCAGAGCTTCCCGCACAGGGTAAAGGATGTGCCCTCACAGCTCATCTGTCTCACACCACAATCAAAACACACCATCATTAAGGTTAATGATTCAATTTTACAAGAGCTAGAAAAGGCCATTTGTTGTAGTCCTTTATTTCTCTGGTTCTTTCGCCGCCAGGATGTTCTAAATTTAAGTTTTTATAAAATAATGAAGAGACTGCTGCTGTTTTTTGGGATCTGCTGCCCACTCCAGACATGACATTCCATGTACCAATCTCTGCTCAAGGAAAATTGCAGTGTCTGAGCCGTGGTGCAGCCAGAGAAGCATGGTAATGCTTTGCTGAAACTGTAAGTCAGTGGAAATGAAAAGGAGAATCTATAAGCTCAGCTTTTTAGCCTTGAAAGGGACAAAAGTTTTATCAGCTTTTTTAGCAAGTTTTTGAGAGCAGCATTCACAATACCAAGCTGCTTCTCAGATCACTGCCAAGGCAAAAAAACATAGTTACTGCAAAATACTTTCCCAAGCCCTGTATCTCTGGAGGTAAACTAGTATTTAGATAACTTGAAATTTGACCTCAATAAAATTCATTATGTGGCAAGGAAAATCCTTTGTGGCATGTAAAAATCATGAGCTATTCTGCCTAGTAGCATATTTCACTGTGTTTTTTTTTGAGCAGAAAAGAGCTGTTTTGTCCTGGCCTGCTTTTTCTACTTCTTTAACTAAGGTGAATAAATTAGCCTTTCCAGCTCCAAATATTACTGTTCCAGTTTAACACAGGACTGTTTTACTTTTCCCATTTTATCTGCCTCAGAAGCATTTGTGTACGTTTTATGTTGAGAAAACAGTGGAACTGCAGTAGAAAAAAGAAAAACAAACAACCCCTATCCTGAACCTATCTTTGCTTTTTCTGACACTTCACTCTATTCCACGACTCCTCATTTTTTTTTCCTGACAATGCACTTTAAAAAAACCAAACCTACAAAGCCACACTCTTTTTGCAACAGAGCTCCCTAAAGAATTATCATTTCTGGCTTACTAGATTCTTCTCTGTGTTCCAGTATGCCTCTAATTCAAATGTGTCTCAAAGTCACTGTGCAAGGAGGGTGGAAGACAGGGAAATATTGGGGTTACAGCATGAGCTTGAGCTCAGCAGCCCAACCTCGCTGCCTTGGATGTTTCCAGACTTGGTGTTCTGTGTGCACACCGTGGGGGTGGTGGATGTGCACATAAATCCCTTGGTCAAGAGATTTGTGTTTATTCTTTTGGTTTTTTCTTTTTTTTTTCTGTTTAGTTGGTTGGTTTTCCCCCCCCATTCCCTGCTGTGTTTACAGATTGCACAGCTATGGGGGAAGAGCTGGTTCTTTGTTCCACGTTCTCATCTCCTGTACAGCTCCTTGTACTGCAGTTGTGTAAATGAGTTTTTCTATAAGTAATCAAAAACAAGGTTCTGAATACCAAGAAGCACTTTTGTCCTCTTACATCATTCCCACTCATGTCTTGTTCCATGCAGAGTGAAAAACACTCTTTTGCTACCTCAAATCATAAAGTAATGGTGAGAAACTCTTTTGAAAAAGGCTTTTAGAAAAGAAATTTTTCTACTCTGCCAGTTTGCCATCAGTTCCCCTCTGTTCTCTTGGTTGCTGGGCTTACCAAAGTACAGATTTATCTGGCTTTGTAGAAGAACCCTAAGGAAAAGAGGAAAGGGTTATGGGATGAAGGTATCTAGGAATCAGCATATGAAAAGGCTTTTCCAAAAGGGATAAAATTTAGACTGGAAAGAATCTTAGCTTTCCAGACACAAGTTCATTTTTAAGAGGTGTTTTATCATGCTTATTCTAAGAGTTTCAGGAACGTCTAATCTTTATGATCTTCCCAGGAAGAATCTTTTAAAATAGTAGTCCATATTCAGTTATGGGTCAGCATTCCTCTTTATCAGCAACTGCTTTTCCTCCTGTTTTCTGTACCTTTTTCCTTCTCTGTAGAATGCAAACTGGAGGCTGGATGCTCTCAAATGCCTGTGAAGAGGCATCTTCCCCAGTTCTGGGTGTTCACGTTCCTATTTGTGATTAATTATAGCTGAGAAGTTGAAAGGTACTGAACATATGACAATGTAAAGGCAGTCTTACTCTCTTCATCCTTGATGAAGATGAGTTTTAGAGTTCATTCTCACACTCAGATTTGCTGTTCTCACCTGCAGAACACGAAAATACTTTAAATGTGCTCATGTTCTTACTAACCAGACAGGACTCAGGCAGAAGCTGAACTGGAGCTTTCAGAAATTAACTCCTGCAGATCAGAAAAATTATTTATTACAAGAGTTTAATGACAATTTCAGCACACCTGGAATTTTAAATGCACAGATTCTGCTGCCCCTGAGCCACTGAAATGTGTGAGCAGTACCTGTTTTTAATATGTAATTGGTGACTGACACAGTCTGAAGTAAAGATAGAAAATGCTTCCAGGCCTTCACTTACAGAAAAATATCCATTCCCTGATATAACTGAAAGATTTGTAAGTCTAATGTGGCTTATGCCTTATTATTTTCATACCAACTACTTCTAAAGCCTAGATGATGCCTAATAAACAAGTCCTTTAATCATCTTTAAAATGACAAACCTGTTGATAAATCGAATTTTCTCCAACAAGATATTGCTATATTGATTTTAGCACTCCATTTTTAATAAACAGAGACTGTTCAGAATTGCTTGCTATGACAGTCTTGAAAGTAGGGCATCAACTGACTTGGCAAATGGCTGAATTTATAAGGGAAGTTTTTGCTAGAGCTCTAATCCATTATCCCTCTATTGTTGACATTCATTTGCAATAAGGACATGGGGCCAAAGTTGCTGCATTTAAAAACCAGACAGGCATGGACACCTACAGGTTTCTGTGGTTGATTTCTCCTTTCAGAGGTGATTTCAGCCAGCAAACTGAATTGTGCAAACAGCCTCAATGACACCCTCCATCCCCAGGAATGGGCTGAGCTGTTCACCAGGAGCTTTGCTCAGCACCAGCAGTGACAGTGCAGGAGTTTTCAAAGGTAACGTGAGATATCAAGGGGGGAGAAAGGCAGTGCTTTCTTTTGGGACTCAGAGGTGGTGAGGGGATGCTATTTTTCTTAATTTGAAAGAGTTTCCAATTAGTGATTTCTTCATGTACAGAAGAATAATTCGAGCACTTTCACCATTTAACAGGCAGACACATCCTCACCTCTGCTTTAGGTCTTCTTGCTGGAGAGATCTGGTACACACAAAACTTCAAGATCACATTATGGCCCATCACATTGCTCAGAGAGGAAAGGTGATGGGAACCCAATGGTGAGGCCAACATGGAACATTTAAAAACTTCCCTCTAACTGCAAAAATATTTTTCATCACTGTTGGAATTTATTTTACTTTTCTCTGAACACATGAAACCTTTGCCCATATTAAGGAATATCTTCCAAGACAGTCTGCTCAGCCTGCCTCCTGAAAAACCCCTACATACCTGAGTGACTCTTTGGTTAGATGGGCAGAAGGTTCATGTGATGACAGCCCAGCTGCTACTAAAGCAAGCAAATAAAATTGAAACAACAGAAAATTCTTGCACACATCAGATTATAATGAAATACATGTAGGGGCAAATATTCTAAAATGTTCCAGTTTGAAACAGAAAAATGCTTTTGATATTCTAAGTTCCACCTCAAGAGTGAGTGTAGCTCGTGTATTAAAACTGTGGTTTTGTATGTATATGGATCCATTCCAAGACTAAAAGCATATATATGCATATAATTATCCAAACACATGGGTGCCTATTTGTATGTCGTTTCAGGGATGTGTATTCAAGGTATAATTCCAGCTCTTTCACCAAAACACTTTTTTTTTCTGTTTTCCCTACCAGCTTATGCTTTCACAGCACAAAAAAAGACTTGCAACATAAATTTATAGAGGATAAAGCATAACAGAACCACCAAGGGATTATGGAACAAAGTGTGATATATACAAGCTGACAATTGACAACATAGTAATAGGTATTGAGTGAAAACCTGAATAGAAATGTTATGGCCAAATCACCTTTAAGGGATTTCAGACTGGTTTAAATACTGTTGTTTGTTGTCTTTTTCATTTATATATTGGAAAAAAAAAAAGTTAATACTCCTAAATCCCTGCCTTTCATTCCTTGTATGCCCTGTCACACAAAAGCAAAATAAAATCAAACCAGGAGCCTCTAAGATAAAATTTCTGTACTTGAGGCCAAAGAGGGTTCCTCAAACTCTGGGCCCTGATGCCACCACGCTGAAATGAGGCACAAAGAGGCATGTCAGGAACTTAATTCCCCTTAGAGGTAGGATCAGCAACTGCCTCCAGTAATTGTCAGCAGTGGAGGCCAGTGCAGGGACCTGCAGGCACATGGAGACTGATAAACCAGAAGTGATCCACACGTGCCTAAAGTCTGAGAAATACTGATCTAGGTCAACTTTTTCCACATTTAGGCACCTTAGCAGACATGACCTCATTCTCTGAAGTGCTAAGTACACAGATTTCTATAAGTCATAATGTTCCAGGCTCCTAATAATCATCAGAAACTCCCAAATATATCCCTTGGACTCTTAGGAAAATGTGAATCCTAATGTTTTTATCTGTAATTGTGCAAAGTGACTTCTTTTTTCCTTCATGTTTCAGTGATTTGGTTAGTCAGTTTGATCTCTTTTTTTCTCACTGTCCCATACATATGGTCAGTCAGCACAGTGATAACTCACAGTGATAACTGTGAGCCTGTTTTTCCTGTGCTCCCTGTTCCTGTGCACCTCAGCAGGAATTCTGTTAAACACGTGTGGGAAGGCCCTGAGGGTCTCCTGCTCTTCTGGGTAAACCTGGTCTGTTCTGTGTTTCTATTCTTGGGGATGTTGGGCAGAAGAATTGAATGCTTTCTGCAATTTTCTGCCTGGAACGTGCCTCAATCAGGAATATGTGTGTTCTACCCAGTGGAAAGTGCTCAGGAAACACTGAGCCTTTCACTTCCACAGCACAATTCTGCATCCAAGGCAGTGAACACATTTTTTATCCGATCAAGGCGGTGGGACAGATTACAAATTCTTATCTAAATGTGGATCTGGTGGTGCTGCAAGAGCATATGAGACAGGAACAATTTAAAACACATTGTCAGCACTGACCTACCTTCGCTCCTGAGTTTGAAGGGATGAACACACCGTTCCCTACTGCAGTTACAGCCTGATACTCTCCTGTTGGAAGTGTCAGAAGCAAGATCAGGTGATAGTTGTCCGGATAGTTGTTAAATTTGACTAACTCCTTATTAAAAACACCTCCTTATCTCTATGGAAAATTCCTATTTAACCATAGGGAAATCTAAAAGCTTCTCTAGAAAGCGCGGAAAAAAGCTCATTATGGTCCTTCTATAGGATCCTGAAATTATTCTGCTACAGAATTTTATAAAGAAAGAATTCTCTAACATATGTGTCAAATGTCCCAAATCTGGAGGCTTCAGATTCTGCTACAGGATAAGTGTGGAGGAGGGTGATTGCTGGTTACATTTCTTGCATCTCTATTTGTTATGGTAGTAGAAGAGACCTATCCACTTATTTTCTGTATTCTCAAAATAATTTAGAAGAAAATATGCCTTAACTAGTGGTGAAATCCCTCACCTTTGGTTTATAACTGGATAACCATATATACTCAAAATATCTGCAGTATTTTTTTCTTATTCCTGAAATGTACCCCCTACCCTGGCCACATGGTATTCATTTATAAGCCCTCTTGCCCCCCATCCCAGCACTGCTATATGTAAGTCAAATTCTGGAATAAATGCACAAATAAAACAGCCCCAGCTATGACAAAGAGATTGAACAAACCCTTTTGAAGCACAGAACAAAGCATGGATTAAAATTCTGGATGACTGGACCAACTTCCCATACTTTTAATGAATATTTTGGTTGAATATATCAGCCGAGAGAGAATAATCCTGGGTATTCCTCTATGAGGCTGCAGTAATACCTAACCTACCAACATGCTGCTTCCAGCAAATCAGAGGCCTAGGACTTAATCTACATCATCTAGAAAGCATGTGTGCAGAAAATGTGTAATGCCAGATCTTACTATGAAAAAGAAGATTAAGGCTGAAAAAGGATTAGAAATTAATTAAGGAGCTTCTTCATGTTTCCTGATATCCTTCTGATCTGTGACCAGCCTATCTTCAGGGTCTCTGCTCCTGATGCAGTTGTTAGTGATAGTTCAAATCACAAACACTACAAAGGATTATCAGTAGGCTTTAGGAAGAGCTGTAGCTTGGTGGTTTGGGGTTTGTTTTCCAGTTCCACACTTTCAGATCTATTGCAGGGATCAGTGGGAAAGATGTGGACTGGAGTTCAACTTTCCAGGCTCACACTACCATGAGTAAGTGGCTCTTTGGTGGTGGGCACAGGTTGCTTCACTGTAGGGCTGGAAGAGGGAGCTGGTAAAGCACCTTGCAGAGGTAACAGCAGAGCTCTGACACAGCCCAGCCAGGGGAAGTGGCCAGAGCCATGACCTGACCAACAAAAAACAGGGAGGTACAAGCTCCCCTCTGAGCCATCTTCTCTGGCTTCCAGAGTTAAGCAAAATGAATCCTGGGCTCAGTTTTGTGAAGTGGTGGCCATGGGCTGATTTGGCAGCCAGTGGTACAGACACACTGTGCAGCAACAACTTAGACACTACAATGAAAAAAGTTACATCCCAGGAATTTTAATTCAAGCCTTGCAGTCGGCTCACTGAAAGTTTTAAACCACATGTATTCCACCTACAGGTTAAGAGTATGCAGCAGGGAAGAATTAATTCTGATTGGTATTAATTAATTCTAGTAATATTAATCATTTTTTTAATTACAGTATTTACTATGCAGACAGTTTCTCATTTATGACACAGGGTGTTTCCATTTTCTGGAACTTGATTACACTCTAAGATTCAACCTTCACCCCAGTGAGGCAGAATGATTATTATTTTGTTTGGAATTCACAGCTTAACTTCCACACAAATGGAATTAATATGACTGGATGAGATATTCTATAAACAGCGCCCTTAAGCTCGTTTCAGTGGAAATCAAATGTATTTTATCACCTTTGTGAATATACAGCTATAAGCAGGTTCTGAAGTAGAGAGGGCATCATATGCACTGACAGCATTTATGAAAGCAAGTGGTGATAAAAGAGCAGTAAACAATTTTTAGAGAAAGATTAGACAGTTTGGTTTCAAATGAAAACTCTGGCAATGAGGGGGGCGAAGCTGACTTGTCAAACAGAAAGGATTTTACTGATTGTGTGTATTCTGGCACAAACAAACACCACCCCTTGAAGCCCCCACCCCCCCAACTCATGACATTGGAAGTCCTGAATAGGAAACAGTTGCTTCTAAAAATGTTAATGGTATCTGAAAATTACTGTTATTAACGATGAGATGCAACACGATTCAATGTGAATTGAGGCAAAATCAAAGCGTTGATTTCTTCGTACAAAATGTTAATACATGAGTAATTCCATGGAGCTCTCAGCTCAGCTCTGTGGTATTTTCTGCATTCCCTTTCCCAGGATAAATTCACAGGTGGAGCCTCTCCTCTGTTGCAAACGTCTCAGGGGTTGCTTAAATTTCCATTTTGGGCTGCAGGTTACCACATTTCCATATTGCTACGGGCTGGTGGAGCAGAGCTGAAAATTTCTTCTATTTTACCTTGTGTGTTGCAGTGTTTGGGGGATAAAGGAGGACATTTCTTTGCATCCACACTGGCACATCCATCAGATCCCAGAGGCCTCTGTTCCCTCCTCTCTTCACTTGGCTCCCTGTCACCTTTGGGCTGGGTTTTCACGAGGTGTTGGTACCAGACCTGCTCTGCTCCCACTTAAACAGCAGCATTTCAGGGGAATAAAATTAGATCAATGGTGAGCACGTCCCTGCTGCCTGTTCTGAGCCAGAGAACCTGGAGCTGCTGCTGGCAGAGACAGCCCTGGAGCCACAAACAATATGATCCCCCTGGCAGGTAATTGGCCCTGGAGAGCTAATACTAGAAAGTTGTTTAAAAACTGTCTTTGCTGAAACCTGTGCAGCTGAGGATTCATACTGTCTCTGACATGCAAGAGCTCCTTTTTCAGACTACTGTCAAATTATGTTATTTTTGCCAAGAGCCCCAATATCTGAGGTATTTGCAATCCATGCAATGTGCTGGATTGCTAACTAGGGAATTTGCTCTTTATTGTTCTAAAGCAAAATCCTATTTACAGCAAAATCTGTCACTTCACAGAATCCACATACTTCTAAAAAGAAAAACTTTTGCTTACTGCTAAAAATCTATGGGAAAGGAAAACTTCAGGGAATATTTAACAATACTTGCAAAACACAGGAAGGAATTCTAATCTGGTATCTGTGCCACATTCAGATTCCTATGAACTTTTTTATTGTGGGAAATATATTTAGCAGCTGTTCCTCTCTGTCTTCTGATGTTAAGTTAGAGATTATTGTGTGGCATGTGTGTGCAAATATTTATTTATCATTAGCTTTATGATTTCCTTTCTTTTCTTTTACCACTGCAGCTATTCATCTCCTCTAAGTCTTCTAACAATTATGTAAAGATGCCATTTGGGAACCCTAAATTGTACATTTTCTCCATATGTGGCACATCCAACCTCCTGTTCTCACATATACATATAGATGACTGCATCAAAGTATGTTATATTTCATGCAGCAAACCAGTTTCTAAGAATTACCATATAAACATCAGGTGAAATGTAACACAGCTTAAACAGGCCTCATTAAAATGTATTTATCAAATAACTTTTGTCTACTGGAACGTACTCAAAGAAGCTTCTTGCCATTTATTTATATGGAGCCTGGTGTTCTTTTTACCCACGTCAATGGGGAACTGAGAGATTCTCTTCTCATGCTGGATTTATTGTGGTATAAATTCACTGGCTTTGGTGGAGCTACTTCTGATTTACACTGTTGTGAGAGGAGAATCAGACCTAGAGTTTATAGCTGAGGATTTGCACAAGACAAAACATTCAGGGAAGGGGGCCTTGTGAGGATAAGTGGTCATTCTTTATGTACAGATCACTTGGTTTCCTGCTTTGAATCCTCAGCCAGTGACCATTTATAGCAGAGCACATGTAAGTCAGGCTTATGAGACATTAAATCAGATTTAGGGTAAATTTTCAACTTGCCCTAAGCAACATGGTTGAAAAATGGTGTGTGTATTTACTTATACAAGTTAAGTGGCTCCTCATCCCTTGTGAGCAAAGGCACGCCTGAAATACGAATTTAGGCAAATGCATTTGCCTAAAAACTATGGAGATCTCATGGCAATTTAGTCCACATTCCTGTAGTTTGATTTGAAACAAAATACTTCATTGCACCCAAGTATTTATTTTTCTTTAAGATTCAAGATTCCTTGACGGTGGTGGTGTTTGTTTGTTTGTTTTTATTGTGGTTTCTTTTCCCCCCTTAATGCAATCTCTCCTGGCAGTACTGGAGATCTGGGGATTATTGGCAAAAGCAGAGTTTTGCAGATCTATGCATTCACAAGCTAATTAACATGAAGGTTATCCTGTAAAAAAAAATAAATAATTCTAGGTTTTGGACTCAAAACTATAGCAAGAACAGCTGGAATTAGGCTCTTCCTACAGAGGAAAGAGGCACCCACCTACCTCAACTTCTTGTGAAATTTTTGGCTTTAAGCAAAGCTTCACATCTTATTTAGATTTGACAGGAAAGCTCTGCAGTTAGACTGAAATGACATCATGTCATCACAGCAGCAACAGCCCCCCCACAGCTCCCTGCAGTGCCCCTGCCTGTGCCCCTGTCTGGGGGCACCGTGAGCATCAGCAGAGGTCACATCGAGTGCTCCGTGGGGGACATCACAAAATGCCCAAGGTAATGCCCTGACTGTGCCCCTCTGGATGTCTCGAGGACAGGCCCTGATCTATTATGTTCAAATGCCAGGGCTTTCTGTTGGGAGTTTCAGCAAGTGCTGCACGTGCAGACACATTTATACGCAAGTTAAGACCCGACACAGCTTTTGCCTGTGGTTTAAGAGGCGCAATTTCCCCCAACCAGATGTGTGAACAGCACTACCTGGATGAGTTTGCTTCGTCTTGGGGGAAATCTGTGATGGGCAGGTTGGGTGCACCAGGTGGGGTGAGGTATTCACAGGAAAAAGCTCAGTCAGGCATCATTTAATCAGAACTCTTGGCACAGCAATCTTACTCACAGTTTGACTTCCCTTTGCCTAATACTCTGCCTTCTGCATCCTGCCAAATTTAGAGCTCTTAGAACACTTCTCCCTTTCCATTTTTTCCCTTGTGAGCTCCCACCATTTTCATGTTCCAAATACATAACATCTAAGTGTGTGTGCATGTAAATATATGTGTGTGTGTGTGTGTATATATATGTGTAAGACCTGGTTACTTCTCAGTCGATTTACTTAAATTGCTTAAGCCTTTATCTGGAAACTACGTAGTAGTCTACATGGGTTTCTTTTAATTGATAGGGAAACTAAACACAAGGCAGATAGATAATGGTTTAAGAGGGTTTAAGGATTGTATCCATGTAACAAAGCTGATTTTTTCTTAAATGAACTGATATAAACTTCAGTGTAGACAGGACCCTCCGATTTGGAATTCTCCTAGCATATCCTAGCAGGGAGCTGGGGAAGTTTCAAACCAGGTTTTTTTAACTCAAATGGTGACAGCAGAGGCACATATCATTTATTTTATGTATCAAGGGAGATTTTAAGAGGCCTAATCACTCAGAAAATGCAGGCCCTCATCCTCAGCTCTACTGAATAAAACAAGCCTTCCCTGAGCTGGAGCGTTGCGGCAGAGATGGCTGAAGATTCCCCCCAAATGACCACAAACCTTTCAAAAGCTGGCAGCAAACAACACTCTGCTCTCTAAGGCAGAACATTTGTGCTTGGATTCCCACATGGTCCTTTCCCACTCTTATTCAGGGTATGTTTTGAAGTGGCAGCAATATGCACAAGGCAGCTATCACTACATCAATAGAGACAGTGCTACTGGGCTCTCTTTTCAAGTCCTGGGAGACAACATAACAGCATCTCTGTCTTGCCTTGTTCCAGGCAGCTGAATAGAGGAACACAGCTAAAAAAACCAGTCAAAGAGTCAGAATTTTACTAGCAAGTGAATGGCATTAGTCATCCAGTGTAGCAGCTCAGAGACCTTAAGGACACTGCCTCTGTTCCTAAACTCTCACACGGTGCCAGGAACCAGAATATGGAACGAGCCAGTGTGTCCTCGAGCATATTAATGGCCTGAGGTGACATGATCCGTATTTGAAAGAATTCCCTCCAGCCAGTCTGGGGGAAGAATTCACTAATGATTTGAGCAGTTGCAATTCCATTATTTAAATAAGGTTCATACGGCTAAAAACTTGAATAAACATATGCTTAAAACAGCCAGGTAGGAACGTGTGTAACAGCAGTGGTGTGGGACAGAACTGAGGGGGGGTTTAAGGGAACACTTCTTTCTCTCACAGTGCAGAGGTGAAGCCTCACCCTGTGCTCTAACATTCAGCTTTTCCCACTGGAGCTTCAGCTGTTGAGGTCCAGCCCCCAGCAGGGAAAAGAGGTGGAAGGTGGCTCCTCTTCTGTTTCTGGAGGATACTTCCCTTCCTGCCCGTGTCCAGGCTCTGTACAATCCCCTGCTAACCTGTGCTGTGCTGACAGTGACACATAAGACCATCAGTCACAATTATTTGATCCCTTTCTTCCCCAGTTGTAAAATGATATTGTAGAAGAAAAGACATTTGGTAGATTATTTACAGCTGAAACGAATCTAATGTTAGTTATGCTACAGAACTTGTATAGAAATAGCCAGGTACACCTGACAGTTCATCAAGATATCATTTTTTGCTCATGCACTCCCTTGGCAACAAACTATAATAATGTAGAAAATACTCTGGAAGTATCTAAGCAACAGAAGAGAACTTGAAAACATTTACTATATGACTAACTGCATCAGAGTAATTGAATTTCCCTAAATCAAGAGGAAGAATTAAATTAATGGAGCAATAATTTGACAAGTTTGGCTGCAGTTAGTAGACATAAGCAAAATCATTACTTAAGCATATTGTTAATTAAGTTTAAATCAAGAATAAATTGAGTGATAGCTGTTAATTAGGCCTGTGTGCACAAGCAAATAAGCAATAACATTGCAGCAGGCTATAAATAAGCATGTTTGCACGATTCTGTGATACATGGGAGGTGTGGGTGAGGGAAGAGGAGTGCACGTGGGTGTGAGACTGGAAGCAGGTGCCTTGTCTGCTTGGTTTCAGGTCAAAGTTATTTTATTGTTTAATACAGATGAATGAACAGAGGGCTCTGATTCTTCTGTCAGTTCACTCTGGGCCACTGATTTCCCCATTTTCCAATTAGGAGTGTCAGTGGGAACACCCGGGGAAGACTCATGATCCTGATGAAGTGCAGTCCTCACACTCACTGTGACAGAGCCAAGGATCTCAGTTCCATGGGAGCTGATGGCCCAGTGACTGGGAGAGGGCTGGGTCATGAGGGGGTAGAATCTGATAAATACCTCAGACCTTTAAACATGTTGCAGATTGCAGTAAAAAACCATGTAGGAGCTCAGATGGTGTCAAAGTCAGTGAAAAGGGAAAAATACTTGGTTCAGGAGAAAAATGGATCAAGTCATCTGAAGTATCTTTGTATCCCTCTTAGTCACTTGTGTCCATATCCATATGTGTCCATAAACAGTCCAGGAAATGAAAGGGGAACTTACCTTACTGATTGATTCTGTGAACCAAGCTGAACCATCCTGCTATTTCTGTATATATTTCTGTATATCTCTCTCTCAATTCAGAAGCACAGAACTGTCTGTGTGAGCAGGGTGTGCTGGGCCATCAGCTGACCTAAATCTGAACATCAGCATCACTGTACCCACAGCAATGGCAACAGCACAGCTCGGTGGTTAATGTCACCTGTGAAAAGGGTCTTAGGAATTTTCCATTTAAATTGTTAAAATTTCAGCCTGGGCTGACCTGTGGTCTGTGTAACACTTAATCAGAAAGTTACACACTTTTGTGCCTTCCTATGTCCTTTTACCAAATCCTGCCCAGTGGAAATTCCCTCACTGTAAGGGATCATCATCTTCCCACTGCCAGGTACAAAAATGCCTTCTGAGGTGCCCTTGACAACATTTTTCCAGTAAGTTATACTTCAAAAAGCTGGAGAACAGCTTGGCTGAACAAAATAAAACAAGCTTAAATACATAAATGGGCTGGGATTAGCTCTGGCAGTGCACACATGGTAAAACCACAGCATCAAACCCTTCACCTCAGTGAAGTTCCCTGCTCGTTCATGGGAATGCAGAAGTGCAAACTAAACCTCCTGGGTAACTTTATATAATCACACCTTGACTTCCAGCTCCTTCCTCTCTGCAGGCTTTCCAGGAGACATAACTTAGAGCAGGAGACAGGACCAGCAGCATAATTTAGAAAGCAGGAAAATTTAGTTACTGTAAACCAGTGCTCGGATTTATTTCCAAAGTTACAGGTTCCTGAGACTCTCTGATATCAGAGCTGTCACACTCAAGCAACACAGAAAAATTGGACAAAGGGGAAAAAATGAAAGCTATGGCAAGTACTGTCTCTGCATTGAAGAATGATTTGTTTTTCAACCATGCAAACAATTTCAGAAAAAATGGAATCTAAAGCACTTATACCAGTATTTCACATAGATATTTAATCAATTCTGCAGAGTATTTTCTGCACTGTATTACTAAACAAAGAAAGCCAGAAGCCTCATGTCATCAAACATACTGATGGAAATGACCCAGGCTTCTTTTCTGTGCCAAAAGAAACCACGGCACAGAAAAGCTTTTTCTGCGTCTGTGGACAGACCAAATGGGTAAATGGGGACTTGTAATCGGTTTGGTCTTGTACAAGAAAGCTCTGAAACTTCAGTTCCCACTAGACAGTGGGACATGAAAACTAGGTCTGCAGTCTAGGGTAGAAGGGATCTTACGTGACACAATAATAAAAACATTAATCATGCACAGAATAGTGCCAAAGAGCAGTTATTGTAGAAAATAAAATGTTGAAAGCCATCTAAATTTCTCCCACGTTATAGTGCCTGAATGCACTTCTTTTACCTTCTGATAAAAATGTCTAATGTCTGCAATTTAGTTCTTACTATTTTTGTTGCTTCCCATTACATCGCAAGGGTAGAAGAAAATTAAAGGTTATCATTAAATTGCACAAGTTACAATTTAAAGAAAATGTCAGTCAGCATTAAAGTAGTTTAAAAACCAAATAGAGGTTGATAGCTAAATTATTATATGGAAACAGTCAATCTGTGGAGAAAAGACAGTTCCTCCTCCCTGGTGTCATCAGGCACACGCTCCCTGTTACTTGTGACTTCTTTTCTCGCGTCTCATTTCTGACCTTTCTTTGTCAAGTGCTCATTGAAGGTGAGGTTTGCATTTATCCACCTGCTGGGCTCCCATCTGCTTCTGAATAATCTCAGACCCAGACATCCTTCCAGTCACAAACCTGACAGACACGGGCAGTTTTTACGTGCACTTTGCTATTTCTTGCAACCGCTGGCAGCCTGGAACTCTTCAGTAAGTCAGGAAAAGGGAGCAGGTTTGAGATGTACCACTCAAGCTCTTCCATGGGATAGAGATGCTGGAACTGCACCTTTGCTCTGAGCACAGAGCAGGTTCAGGGTGATGTTCATGTCTTCTCCAGGGTGAGGATGCCACCAGTGCTCTGATCAGTCTTTAGAGACCCAACGAGGGCCGTATTTGCAGAAGTGTTTTGAATGCAGGAACTCAACCTGAGAACAGCAGAAGCTACTGGGGGTTCAAAAAGAGTGATGGTTTCCACACCATCTACTTCTCTGAGCTACTTTGAAAATCTGACTAAAAAAGCCAAGGGCATCCAAAAAACCTGTTATTATCTGCTAAGGTATGACTTAACACTCAGAAATTCAAAGGGCTCAATGTACACATCAATATAAGGAAAACAAGACACATTTAAGCAGTTACCCGTGGTTCTGTTCATTTTTTGGCCATCTGAATTATTCCAGACTCTCAAGAAACACACTGAAATAATGAGTGGCTTAAGAAATATGTGGAGGGATTCCCTTTTTAACACAGGACTTTTACTGTTTTCATGTCATATTTTCATCTTTTTCTGATATATCCATTGAAAAGAAGCACTTCTTTTAAAATACAGAAGGCTTCCTTGTGTGTACCTACTTATACCAAACTGCAGGACTTGGAGCAATTACAAGGACCTGGGAAGCCACGTTATCACCACTTCACCCTTCCCTTGAGGAAGGGATGAAAAACAACAAAATTCCAATTTGTACTCCAGATATTACTGGGAAAGTTTCTCCATAAAACAGGACTTTAAAATAAAAATCTGAGAAAGGTTGTGAATAACCCCTAGTATTTAAAACACAACTTCAATAATTATAACTGTTAAAATGAGGGAAAAGCATTTAACCCCAAGCATAGATCTCTCTTTTCCCCATAAACAACCAAGTTCATCACAACTAAATTAACTACACACAAACAAAGGAAGTAATATAAAGACTGAAGGGAAAAAGTAGTAACGAGCTATAACATATATTTAAAGTCAAATGTACAGAAACAAAATTATGGTTTGAAAGTATTCAGTAAAAAAGCATTCAAAGAAATCAGAAGGGAAGCAGCATCCTGATTAAATAGTGTTAATTAATGATAATGGGTAGCTCTCTTCAGGAGGAAAACAACCTCCAGTTAAACAATGAAGTTCAATCAGTAATTACTATCCAGGGTTTATAAATATAATGCTGCCTTGGAAATGCAGATTCATGGATTCTGATCCCTGATACCCTGAGGTAAATACACAGTAACTGCAGCAGAATTATGTGGACTCAGCCAGCCATAACTGAAAGCAGAATTTGGCTGGAGTCTATGACTGGTAATTCCCACTGAGTTGATGATGCTATTTCAAGTTCAATCAATGATGTGCTAAAAAGAAGAGCCCCTATAAAAATGTCAGTGCAAACAAAAGGAAAGATTAGGATGATTTCCCCAATGCCGACGGAGTTCCTGATGCTCCAGATGCTCCTCTGCTAAGCAGCTAAAGGCTTTTCTCTGCTACCTATAAAGGGATTTCTGGAGAACAAATATTTTCCTACAAACTCCACTAAATTGCACAGGATTGCAGGTATTGTGAGGGTGTTTTCCAGGGCGGTCTCTCAGCCTGGCAGGTCATAGTTGTCCACCTGTTTGGTATGAATTGCACAACACCTAAGGACAACAACAGCATCTGGGGGAATGTTTCCCAAGGATGTGCTAACTGCACTCCATGTCTTTGTGCTGCTGCCCGTCTGCTGGAAGAGCTCACCTCAAACTCAAAAGGAAAGTGGATGAAATAAGAGGAGATTGGAACTGAGCACATCTCTGTATTACAAACTAAACCACTGTGCTCAGGCATCCCCAAGGATGGCTGGTGAAAACTGCCCAGCCACGGCAGCAAGTATTTCTGTGTGAGGGTTATTTTAAACTGGTTTTTCCCAGTTCATGTTTTATCCACGGCATAAAGTTAAAATCCAAGGCAAAGTACCAACCTAAGCAACCCAGATAAAATGTCAGCCACAGAGTTGTGATGGCTAAAAACGAGAAATCAGGATACTTCCAAAATGGTTCTGGGCTCTTTCTCTGCCTCTGATATTGATCTCAAGCTATAGAGAACCTTTTCCTAACTGCAAGACCTTGGGTGAGGTGGCACACTGCCTTACATATCAGAAGTTTTAGACTGCTGGACAAGGATCTTGCTGTGAGAAATGTGTTTTCAGATGTCTTTGAAATCCCCCCCACATCCTCATCATTTGCAAAACCAAAAGCTCTTGCCCCCACACACAGTGATGTAAGACTTTTTCACCTCTGCTCTCACGCTGGGTGGTTCCCCAGATGTGAACTAAATCTCAGTCAGTGGAGATGAGATTTGCTTTGAAAGCACACTTGGGAGCTGAACTGACTCTGAAGTAGATGCACATTTTAAAAACTCCAGATGATTTTATAGGACTGGGCTGTGCATATTTTTACTGAAAGTATTGACCTGCTGCTTATTGCTATTAGAAAGTCTAACCAGTGCTATCGTGGCAGCTGCAGGTGATTATACAGTTACCAATGGGTTATTAAATCTCCTCAGAATCAATGCCTGATCTCCTGGAAATGGATTTAAAAAGCTGGGGAGGTACAGAAACACTCAGGGGAATTATACAGAAGCCATCCGATATTTTTTAAAAATCTAATTAACTGTAAAGTAATTTCACCCCACTGAGACCATAATAGCAGAGATGTAAGAGAAGGAACAGTAATTTACTTTCCCGCCTATTGATTTCTGGAATGTAACTGGAAGAGCCAGGTATTTTTAGTCCATCTTAAAAAAATACTTTATAAGTAAAGCTCTTTTGGAGAAAACTCTAAACAACATTTTAATGCCTTGTTTCGCTTCATGTTCTATTCACGCTTTGGAGTCTCAGCAGTGAAGGTTAATAGCTGTAAAGACGGGCTGTAAAGATGGAGTTTTCTTTCTGATCCATCAGGAATACTGACTTACATCCCCCCCCCCTCCACCTTCCCAACATGATATTTTGATAGGAGGTGGCTCTGCAGCCCTCCCAGGTCACCCACAGAGCTGTGCAGGAGCCGTCTTTCCTTTTCACTGCAACTGTCACCGCTTTGCAAGGAACACTGGAAACATCTGCCAGCCTTAGTACCTGTGGGAAGGCCTTTCCCCCCCCCGTCTGTTTGACAAGGATCTTACAGCACCCACCCTGCAGCCTGGCAGGGAGGAGATTCCAGGAGCACTGAGGCAGGGCTGGCGCTGGCCACCACTGTGCCCACGAGCCCTGACACGTCCTCTCTCGCAGGGAACGGCTGCCAAGGGGCAGCAGCCGTGCTGAATTTTACATGAACCTGTCAATACGGCGCATAACAGTACAATTTTGGTGCTCCTCAGAGACTTAAATCAGCAAGACATCGCCTCATCATTTACTGCAGCGATAATATTTCGTCTAATATTAACTAAATTTATGCCCCGTTGGTTCTGCTTTCAGAATGGTTCATATACATAAAACAGGCTGTCTCTCCACTTTGTTCTGCTCTCGGTAATAGAGCAGCAACATTGATTTAAACCCTGGTGTTCTGGCTTTCTCCATGTCTGAGGGCAGAAAGTTCAAAGAATGGAATCCTAGCCTCCAAATAAATGTAAAATCCCGATTAATTTCGTTCTGGGATTTTAAAGCGAGAAACAAGATGTGATGATAAAGTGTAACATGAAAAAATGGCGTAATTTTCACCTGGTGCATCTTTTTCAAGACTTGAACAAAAAAACTCGTTGTAGTTTAGGTGTCTTTGTGAGCACAATGACAGAATGGGACCTGAATAATTTACAAGTGAGAGATGGCTTGACTCAACTGGCAGGTCAGTTTTCAGACAAAGCCTCTAATATTGTGAGGAATGTGGTGTTTCCAAAATACCATGGAATGATGCCTCTAAGCAGGTATTTCACTGAAAACGTATTTTGCAGAAACTAGGAAAATTACTTCTGATCTGAATTAGGTTAAAAACAATTAAATGAGAAGATTTCACCAAGATTTAACTTTTTATCTTTTGGTTTGCCACCTCTAGTAACATATCAGGTGAGCACTTTATCTTTAAACAAAATGAGCTTTCCAACCCGGTGTCACAGTATCCTTGGTTGTGCTGCAGCCCTTATTCCAGAAGAAAAATTCTGGTTTGGTATTTTAAAAGTCACCTTCTCTCCATTGCATTAATCTGCCGAAGTCTGACTGCTGCAGTCAAACTCAGCCCCACAATTTATCTCTCACACACACAGACACTCACCAACTCTCTCACACACACTCTCACTACTCCAGCTGGATTATTTCTGCCAAGTAATAGGTTTTCCCTCACACTTAAATCTGTGTTTTAATTTTGGTTCACTCTCTTTCAAAAGTGGAAGCCTGCAGTACCCCTAGCCCTAATTTTTGTTCCATTTGCCTCTAAACTACAGGGTAGATATTCAGTGTTATGATAAAGTGAAGCACTTATGGAAGAATTCATATCAAAAGTCTTGTTTCTCAGAAGTAAAAGCTAATATGCAGTTTTGAGAGAAACATTGCAGTTGCAATCCTGTGCACATAATGCAACTATTTATCATTGTTGGGCACTTTTGACTGGATGATTCAAGATTTGCTTCATAGTTTCAAGATGTTTACAAGAAGATAAAGGAGAAAACATTTGATAAAAGATGATCCTATATGTTATAAATAATGACTTCTCTGGTGTCACCATAAAATATCTTATAATAATGAAGCAAGGTGAATAATTCACACTATTTTCTATTGGCTTGAAAAATTAGATTATTTTTTAGGAGCTAAGTGAACAATAAATTTCAGTTCCAAATGAGCTGCACTGCAGATAAGTCTCCAACCCTTATGCAAACATCCACACGAATAAGGAAAATAAAGCCAACCATAGTGAATGTTGCCATACTCTGCTCACGTATGGTTGTCAAAGCAGTATCCCCATAGAAGTCACTGGTAGGGTGTGCTCCACCAGTTTAATAATTTTTAAAGGCTGTTAAAATAATTCTGAAGTGGTCTGTCCATTCTGTTAGAATTATAATTACTATTCCAGTGATAAATGAAGTATTAGAGAGCTGCAATCAACTGGTTTGCCCCCATGTTCTAAACTTGTGGTTTATTTTTCCATAGAGGGTTACTCTCCTTAGAGAATGGTTATTGCCCTAAGTTGTTCAATAAATTTGAAGATTTGTTACTGCATTCAGTGGCAAATACATTTCTTGTAAAATACACTGTAGGTGCAACTAAATAAAGGTAGAGGCTGAGACTCTCCCTTTTCATTGTCAGCAAGAATGACACGGTATATGGAAAGCTCAGAGGTTAACACTCTAATAAAATTCGAGTCAACACCAGTGATTTGATCTGATACATTGTCTACTAGGTCTGGGTAACTCTATCCAGCAATAAATAGCCTATTTGTTGGGATAATGAGAACTCTTCTGTGTCCTTCTTGTGAATTGTGACATACAGACACTAAACTGCATATGAAAGACAAACCAGGAGCCTAAAGAAGGAAAATTCCCACCTATTTAAATAGCCTTAATATTTGCAGGATTAAAGCCTAAACAGGGAAAAGTAGCCTATTTATAATAAAGTGGTAGTCTACAAAATTAAAATGCAAACCCAGATTATTAAAATATTTATTGTTCTTTTAACCCCTTCCAGTAGCATAAGGATTACTTGTTCCCCAATTGAAATAATTAAAAAACAGAATTAAGAGAAAATCTCTCAGTTTCTAAACTTGCACAACTATTCTGTCACAACAACTATTCTGTCACAACAGAAAACTCCTTATTACCCCTGAGCCAGGGACAGGAGTGATGATTATGGCTGAATTACAAGCTGTGGTAGTTTACACTGGTGGCACAAAAGCAGGTCTTGGTCACCAGACATGCCAACTGCACTTTGCCATGTACAAGTGGCTTTTCCAGCAGGGAAAAAGGGTATTCAATGCCCAGTGGTTTCAAAGGGTCCTTAGGAATGTGATTCCTCCTTGTGGCCTTTGGAACACTTCTGCTGTAACCTGGCTGGAGCTGCAGCTCCCAGTGCCCAGGGAGCCAGATGCATGAAGGCTCTCTGCTACTGTGGGGGGACAACAGGCTCCTCTGCCTCCTCACTAGCACAGAAAACAGGATTTTATTCTCAGTATTTAGCAGTTTTCCACCTAGCTGCAGAATATACCTGCCTGCCTCTTTGTGTCTGAGGGCTGCTTATCTCTGCGTGGCACATGTGCCGAGGGAGGGAGGGGGACAATCAGAATTTCACTTGTGCCACCAAGACACTCATCTCAGGGCATGTGGATCCTCAGCACGAAGCAGGAGGAACAATAATAATACCAGGGGCACTGCAGCCTCCAGCAACAGCAAAGCTCTTTAATGACCAGCACGTAAAGCTGCACACCAGGAGCTCTCAAATTCTAATGTTGCATTGATGGTTCTGTCAGCGAGCAGGATTTGGGTTAATAGGAGGACGAGCTGACCTCTGACTTCTCTGAGATTTGGATGCAAACCCTTTCCTCGGGGCCTGTCAATGGCTCAGCAAACAACTTCATAAATCCTCCTGCTCCTGAAGCCCTTATTACTGATATCTTGGTTTGGCTTACAAAATTGTATCCAAGTTGAGGTTTTCTGCTGAAAAAGGAGCCTCGTTTCCTTGGCACTGGGCAAGAAAAGTTTGCAAGTTTCCTTTGAAAATTAAAAGTGGAAGTGGTTTGCTGTAGATAAATTCTCTAGATCTTGGCTGAGTTACAGAAACAATTCCAGGAGAAACAGCCTCCTCCCCCCACAAATCTAACAACACTCGACAGTAGGAAAACAATTCTGTACAAACAGAAGCTTGACAACTGCCAGGAACGAAATCCTGGCTCTGCTGAAGAAAAAGAGACTTCTGCCATCCATTTCAGTGAAGCCAAATTTTCTTTCCAGGTCATTTGAATCCCTGTCTCACAGCTGGTTGCCTAGTTCTAGAAGCACCACAGGATGGTTTTTTGGCAGTTGGATGCTACAAGAATACCCAGCGTGTGCTGCTGCTCTGGCCAGAGAACTTCATCCAGGCGGAGCTGGGAGGAGGCAGCAGCAGGGGCTGCAGGCTGCCAGAGCACACACATTTCCTCTGCAGAGGAGGGATTGTTCAGGTTTCTGTGCTTTACCAATCTGTAGTTATGGCTGTTGGAGCCCCAGCACAGTGGCAGCTCAGTCTGCTGATGAACAAACCCCCATGTGTGTGATGCACGGCTGCCCTGAGGAAACACCAGCCTCTGGTATTTAAACAATAGTAAAGGGGAACACAACTGCTCACTGCTCTGATTAGTGGCTGACTCCAGGAGGAAAAGAATGTCCCCTGTGAACGTGGTAGGAGATCCTAGGCTTCATGTTGACTATTTCTATAATCAGTAAGTGATTTTTCATTAATTTTTTCAGGAAGAGAAGTGGCCAGTATTAGCCCAAGAAGGTCAGCAAGTCTTCTATTGCTTTTAGCTTTTTATGGTATTTAAACCACTAACTAGTTTTATGGATATTGAAACTGAGTTTTTCAGAGGAGCCTGAGGAAATTAGATATCATTGAACTTTAGGAGGGATTTGACACCCAATTTTTAGAGAAACCTAGCTAATTTTTCTGACTTAGAAGTCTTGAGAAATAGAGGCATCTCCTTTATCCTAAAAACACCAAATTACAAAGCATAAGGATAGACATGATAACTTCAGTGGATGTTCTACAAACCATATGCAATATTTGCAACATCATTGTTTTTTCTGCAGTATTTTCACCTTTTGGACTTCTTTAGAACAAATCCACAAACCTTTTTTTCATACTGATTTATTATCCTTCTTTACATGAGAAAACCCCCATCCTGACCTACATGCAGTGACCAACACCAACCTTTTCCAATCACTTACAGATATTCATGAATTTTTTCTGGCTTTGGCTTTTTCTTTGCTTGGCACTAAAAACACTGTCCTATTGTTCTGCAACAAAAAGTACATTCAGGATATTCATATGTACAAAGATAAAATTTGCCAAGATCTTCACTTTGTGATTTCCCTATAAGGAATAGTATGAGGAATAAGGATATTTTCAATAGTCTGTAGCCCAAACCCTTAAAGAGACTTAAGGAAATGTGTGTGGGTGATCAAGCTACTACTGCAAGAGTCTGGAATTACTGTGTGATTTGAATTTGTATGGATTTTCTGTTGCTTCTTCTCAAGTTCAGAAGCTGTTTCACATTGTAAAGTCTTTTAATTTAGGACGGGTTTTGTATTTTTTTTTTAAAACTCTCAGAAAACAGGATTTGGAAAAATCTCTTGAGTTGCCATGTTGGAAAGTTTATAAAAAACAATTTTTTTCTTTATGTGTCATTTTGTTTGATAAGTTCTTGTGGATGGTCTTGGCAAATCAAAGATTTTCTGGTCCATAGTTTGCAACAGAAATGACCATTTATTGTAGAAAGACTTCAATGTAGTTGGATTCAGCCCTGCACTGGCCCTTCCCTTCTCATTCCCACGTTGCCTACGGTTTCTCTTTAGATCTGTTTAGATCTGAATCAATAAAGAAAAGAGAAAAGCACCTTGTCCAAATCTGAAGTTACTGCCACAGCTTAGTTTTGTCTGCCAAAAATCTGAGAGAGTCCTTGAAATCCCTCTGGATTTCTGCAGTTTAGAGGGCTGAGATGGAGCGAGAGGGGACTGCAGAGCTACAGAGTTCTGTGTCACTGGGACTGTTTGTGCTCATTTAGCCATCCCCGACTCCAGATTTGGACACTCAGGGGAGGGAGCTGCTCAGCTGCCATTGAATTTCAATTAGGAAATGGTCCCCAGCATCCCCAGGGACTCCTGACCCTCACTCAGCCTCAACTGTTGGGCCCAAAGTCGATGAGTGGTCGGTCAAACTGCGCCCGGGCTGCTCTGGGAGCTCTGAGCATCTCTGCCTCCTCACGTCCATGTTAATGCACTCCTTCCCAACGACCTGGGGAGACGTGGAATGAGCTGCCTTTATTTTACTGAGTCCCTGGAGGAATCTGGGAATGAACTGCATTAAGAAGTTGGTGATGCCTTGTGGGAAATCTCTGAAACACATTTTGTTTGGAATCGATTCTTTATGTGCCCCGTAGCATATTTTCTCTGTCTCTTTTTCTTTTGCACTGGAATCCTTATGAGAAAAGTTGTTGCCTTTTTTGGGGGCATGATTTCCATTACTGTCTCATCTCAGGCCGAATTTCCATGTTTAAGTATATGCTGTTTGAAGCAGCAATTAATGCCAGCTCTATTCCCTAGAAAGAAGAGGTTGGGATTTTTTTTTCTCAGGGAAGATGAGCAGAAAATAAGTGAGAGGCATTTGCTCAAAAATTCTGTTTGCTTGCCTGATGAGGGTGCAAGAGAGATATAAGAGAATGAGGGGAAATCTATTCCATTCCTTGTAGACCCTAGCTAGAAATTTTCTAAACAGGTCTTTTGTTACTCCTCACAATGACCTGAGAGGATTTGAAACCAAGGCCATGTACTGCAGTATTTAAATATGACAGGAAAAGTGGCATTATTTATTTTACTTCTAATTTCTTTAATTTATTTCTTTTTACAACATAGACAGCATAGCACAGGAAGTGTATTAAATATTTTGGGACTCTACCATCTCACATTTCAATGCTGTCATCTCAGCTTGTCAGCAAAACAGTGTTATAATAAGATTGAGCCAAGAATATTGGTCAGGATCCAGGACACTACCTGAACCTATCAATGATTCTATGAATCCTTCCTTTTTCATGTGACTACAAACTCCACAGATATGGCCAGACAAGCTCTGTCTTCAATTACACATGAGCAAGTATCTTTTCCTTAGATTATATTTTGAATTACTGCCAGGAAATATTAGTCCTCTTCAGTGTAATGTGTGAGAGGAATCAAGTGCACACAGCCCACAGCAGTGTTTATGTGTCATCAGAACATCGAAACTGGGGCAGTGGTTTGAGAGCCCTGGGCCTGGCCAGCTCTTCTCAAGGGCTGATCAGGAAAATTAAATTACAGTTAGATTACAGAATCAGTAAGATACACTTAAAGCTGGGCTAAACTCCTACCATTTTAAACTTGCATTTCAGAGGTGAAACACTGTGATCCCTTCCAACCAAGCCATTCTATGATTCCATGATAATGACTATAGAGTGACACAGAAGACTGTGATTTCTTAAATTTTTTTTTTAAGGGTAACAATGACCATTGAGTAAAATAATAGCAATCTCATTACAGAGTTAGACATGTGCATAGATTTCTGAAAATGAAAGGAAAATTCCCTTGCACAAAACACGCAAAAGAATAACGATAATTTTTTAATGATGGAAATTATATTTTAGGATTACATTCCAGTCTTAAATACCACTGGATAATGTCAGTGATCTGGGACTGTGTGTAATTAAAAGGCAAAAGATCTTTGCCTTCACTGATGGTTATTAGAGCAAATCCCAGGTGGTAGCAAGAGTAACATCATTTGGTACTTTGTAACTGGGAAGTCTAATAAAGAACTGTTTTATCCTGCATTTACAACACAGTTTCATAAAGCAGTACTGAAATCTCTAGTAGCTTTATGTTTGTTCAAACATACCACCTGATATTTAAAGGTGTGTCTTTAGGACTAAGCTGCCTCTGTTGCCTAATACTGTGTGATAGCTCCCATTGGAGCTACTACTGAAACAAGATCTTTTTCTAAAATAAATGAAGAAAAAATGCATAAAAGACATTAAAGCATATGAAGCTAAACAGTTATTATTGTTGGAGTATTACCTGTATAGGTGATTGCCCAGGATTGCCTTCATTTTGAGGATGCTCAGTACTCTAAATGTTATTTTGTGTTTAATAACAAATGCCTAAAGCCACTGGGGGACCCATTTGTTCAGCTACTGCAGTGATTTTTCACCCCATCCTGGTTTTATAAGGAATCTGTTTAGATAGACTGAAGTATAGCAGTGCCAAGTTCAGAAAACTCCTTTTTTTCCAGAAGTTACATATAATCTCTTTTTAGCCACTGATTTCAGTTTTCACTGAGCACTTATGCTAAAAATATTCAGTGTTTTCAAAACATTCCATTGCAAAAGTGCAAACGACAATTTTGAATCTTTCATTTGCAACTGAGCTGAGCTTTTAATTTCAGCTTTTTAAAAGGCTGCAGTGACTGGAAATATTCATTTATACATATATGTCAGAGCCTTTCCAGAACAGGGAAAGTGCAAGGACCTCATCACCTATAATCAACAATTAAGAGTTAAAATAAGCACTCCACTGGTATTGAGAACATACTAATAATTTAATATTTTGAAAACATTTTTTTCATTAACGGGAAGGCAGATTTTTGTAGAAACAAAAATACAGATGAAAAATTAGTGCATCATTAAAAAAAATATTGTAAAACATCAGGGAAAAATTCACCTTTGGTTTCAGAGCACAAAGGGGATGACGAGGGTGAATGAGGGAAGAGTAGGAGAGGGTGGCTGAGTCACAGCCACAGCCACCTGGGGCCACCCCTGTGCCATCTCCTGCTGTAAAGAGCTGCCAAATTTCTATTTTTGGGTCTTCTTTTCCCTTTTCAGATGTTTGGGAGGTTTTTTTAGCTTCCTTCAGTAAGCTCAGTACTTTCTGTAGTAAGCACAAACCCTGGCCTGTGTGTCGGGGCTGCTCCGCTGCTCGATCCAGCCACGAGGAGCAGCCCAGGAGCAATTCCTTGCTTTACTCTGATACATGGGCCAAACAACTGGGAAATCTCTGCTCAGCACTGGATCTTCAGATGGTCTGGGCTGTGGCTGATATGCTCAAACTTTGTCTTGCTCTCACCAGTATGAGTTACCCGGTCAGAGAAGGCAAGTCTGAGCCGAGAAGGTCCAGCCTGTGTGACTGCCACAGCTGAGCACCAAAGTGCTGCCTCGTTCAGGGGGTTGCTGAACACCATCTAATTCTGGACAACCCCAGATCTGCTGAAAATCCCCAAATCACATCACTTCTTCATACCTTCCTCCTCTCTCTGGATGTACCAAGTAAGGCAGCAGCCCAGTGAAGATCTCCCTTTGCACAGAGTTGGTGCTTCACACTCTTATAATTACTTGGAAGGATTATTAACTCTTCTACACTCCTACCACGTGGCATTGCCTTTTCTCCATTGAAATCACTACAAATGTTTTCCCAAAACTGAAGTGTGAAAACTGTAGAAATGTACTGACTCTTCTACTCTCCTACCGTGTGGCACTGCCTTTTCTTTATTGACATTACTACAGATTTTCGCACAAAAATTGAAGTATAGGATTTGTAGGAACGTTTAAATGACTTTGAAGCAAAGCATCTTCCTCAAAATTCCCTGGGATTTTCCATGCACCATGTACCAAACGTGGCCAAGGACCTGCTTGTGGTTTTTACTGCTTCTGTATTGCTTCACAAAGCACATCAGCCTGGTGTCGGGCAAATCCCCCAGCACTCTCACTTTCAGCTGCCTCCAAATTTCCCATGCAGTGGAATGTATTCCAGACCAGCACAGCTGCACTACACTGAGGAAAAATTACACCTGCAATTATTTTTATCCTTTCAGTCTGCTTTTTACTACCTTTTGATGTGATTCATGCTTTTATTTTGTTTTTACAACTTCAGGTATTTTCTTTGCCACGACTGATTTAATCTGCTATTTTAGAAAAATATAATGGCAACATGATTTTTAAGGTTATACAAAACTACAGTGAGAAGCCAGAAACAAGAGACCAGAAAGAAAACAAATTACTATCACACTTTAGAGTCCTGAATCCTACTTTCAGTCAGAAGCACTAAGGCAAGCAATCAGTGGCTTATTTTTGTCAAATAAGTGTTTTGGAGCAGGTCTTCACAGAAGAACAGTTTAAAGATTTTTACTGATTATTTATGATAAATGTTTAGTGATTTTTATCTCAGCAGGAAATTCACTCTAACAGTTACTGTAGCACAAGGTAAAATAATATTACAGTCTGCTGACATTAATTTATCTAGATTATTCTAATGATCTTATATTTTTATTGGTACACTGGATTGCAAAAAATGCAGTATAATTTAATTTTTACCATCATATGTGGAGAAATCACTGGAGGCATTAAAATGATGAAAGAAGAGTTATGCTAATACACAAAAAAGGATGCAAAAATGATTTATGTTACTTTCTTCTCCTATTTGCAGTTCATTAAGTCACTGTCTTCTTGTAATGACCAAGTGAAAATTAAAGTACTTCAGAGAAGAACTTTAGGTTCAAGCATCATTAGAGGAAGAGAAATGGGTTCTTTGATGAACTTGACTGCAGAAATCTATAGAGCACAACTTAATCAGACTGCACATTGATCTCTGATGCTAGAAGGCAGACCTATGATAGAACAAATCTTTTAATGCATATTTTTCCTTTAAAAAGTAGCATATGATGCATGAGAATGATTTATTTTTTATATACTTCAAGTTTATAAGGTAGAAGGGTACACTGCACTTGCTTTTTTACTCACTGGAAACTGAAATATAGAAAAAAATAGATACCTATAAGGTTATGTATTTCTTTTTACTCTCTGTATTAGGTAGGATCTATGACTCCAGGAAATGGCCTATTGTTCCTTAACTAATGAACTCCCCATTCACTCAAAAAGTATAATTTACATTCCTTTGAAACCTGAACTGTGAGTTACAGTGAGTAGATAACTGTAGATGGTAAAAATATCTCCCACCTATTTGCTGTCTCTTTTCCAAGAAGATTTTTTTAACAACTTAATTAGATGGTAGATTGAATTCCACTCAGAAACTTGAAATGCCTCTGATTTTGTAAGGTTACTGCAAGGCTGTAAGACACAGAATCTGATCTCTGGAAAGAATAATCTGGGGTTCCACGACACACTATGGTGCAGTGTGGTGGTGATTCTGCTCCAACAACTTCTGTCAGTGTTCAGGAGAAAAATGCCTACCTCTAAATTCCAAAAGGAATACAGAAAGTTAGAATGTGCATCTAAAAGGCTTAAAGGGTTTTCTTTTCCCTTCTATTGCACTAACAAAGATTAACACCACTTCCCTTTCTAAAACTTTCTGTGATAATAGGTCATAACTTATGCCTCATATTTAACACAGGGCAGTAGCTCACAGGTTTACAGACACTTCCTCTCAGAAGGATCCCATTAATTTCTAAAAAAATGGAATCCTAGGGCCATATTTCACACCTTCCACTTCTTTGTTCCACTTAGAAAAATAAGATGTGCTAAACCAGCAGTAACAGAATTTAACATGTTTAAATTTCTTCTGGAGTTCAGAGGTTAAGCCTCTTGGAAATTCTTGGCATTACTCCAGTTCACTTCTTTTTTGTTGTTTTAGCTGTCAGTATGGATATGGAAGCTGGAGCCAAATGCATCCCTCCCACATGTCACTGTAACACAGCTGTCCCAGGACAGGCTGGAGCTTCCTGAGCCTCCAGTAGTTTGTTGTGGTTATGTGTCCCTCTCAAGAATCTTCCTTCAGTTGTCATCTCGGAGGAAAACCCCTCCAGTACTTAAAGCTACTTCTAAAAGATATTCCTCATTTTCTCCTATGAAACTGTTGTTGCTGGTCAGATAAACTCACAGGAAATTAAGTAACCACTTCTAAAATTACCAACTCCTTTTTTGCTTTCAACTTCTCCAGTTCCCCCTATTTTATTTGTTGCTGAACATGCTTATTTGACAGAGCAATCCCTTCTCAGCGTAAACCAATACCGCCTCAGCAGCAAAGCTGATATAGGTATTAAATATAGGATGATGGAGATAATTTTTAATCAGGTTAATGTGCTTTAATTACTGCAAATTAGATTTTATTTCTCTAAGCAAGCAAACGGAATTATTTAGGCTATTTAAAACATGAACTCTTTAAACAGTCCAAGTCCTTTAGAAAAGAAATAAGCATTTTCAAAATAGTACATCTTTGTTCTGATGTGACAGCAACTTTAGGCCTTGAGAAGCATTTTTATGAGAAAATAGGTCTCACAAACCCCACAAAATGAAATTTAATGCTCATTGATATCAAGCCTCCTAAAATCGTAAAGAAACAAAGATTAAGCACGAAAAAAATAGCAAAAGTGACCTACTCAGAGGAAAAAAAATCTGTTCTTAAAACAGTAAATCCTGCCTGGGAACCCCTCTTCCTTCTTTTCAGGGGATTAAGCACTGTAAGCAGCACAAAACCCCCTGTCCTGCAGTTGGATTCCCTTGACTGGATCCCTGCACTTCTGCAACCTCTTTAACTGTACCTGAGCTCAGGAAATGCACTGCCCAGGACAGATTTTTGTGCCAGCAAAGCCACATTTAATGAGTAAAGTGGTTTTATCCAGAATCACCTCAACAGCTGCAATTTCAGACAACGTGAAAACACTTTGCAAAAGACATCACTGATCTGCCAGTGACACATTTTACCCAGATATATCTTATGCTTAGTCTTTTTTGTCCAAATTAGATGTTGGAATGGTTATCCAAAGCTTGCCTAAATGTGAAACTAAGTCTGCCCTGAATTTCAAGCCCAGGGGCACATAAAAGACATGAAAACCAAATCCCAAGTGGGATGGGTTTGTGTGACTGAAGGCATGACAAACACCTTCATACAGAAATCAGATGGAAAGGTTTCATATCTTGATAAGATGAAATCTTAATCTGTGGCAAGTAAGATTTGTTTTCCAGCTCAAGTAACAATAAGCCTTTTTTTCATGCATTCTGTTTCCTTTTGTATATGAAAACAACAGATAAGCACTCTGAAGGTACAGAAAACAGGATGGCCCAGCAGCTTTCCTCACTGCTCAAGACTCTTCTGGACTTACACATATTTGGCACAGCACTTTGTTAACTGAACCTTTGCAATATAAATAAGATGGGAGCAGAGAAGACTTTAAAGCTCTCATATCATTCAAAACAAACGTGTAAAACAGAAGTGCAGAGATGGAGATAAAGTGATTTATAAACTGAGAAATGACTCTTCAAATATTTAATTTTTGCCTGGATTCTGATAACCAGCAGTATTGCCCTTGATCCCCATCTTTCCCTCCCTCTGCCTTTTTTTTTCTTTTTGGGAATAAAGTAGAAGATTCTATGAAAACCTTTCCTTTTCCAGTAAGTCTGAGGATATGAAAACTTCAGAAAACTCCTCCTACTTCCTGTGTAGACCACCTCAGAAAGTGAATTTCCAAGGGGCAGAAATGCTCTGCACCACAGTAGAGCAGTTTTCCGAGCTCTGCTGTTAAGGGATTGTAGGGAGGGTCTGGGCCTTTGCTGGGTGTTGGTGCTGTTGTGGACAACTGGACTAGAGAAACAGGGTTGGCTGGCATCACACAGTTACTGAGGGGAAAGAAGCAGCAAATATCCAGGAGGCCCAATGAGAATCTCTGGCAAACTGAACATACTTTTTTATTTGTACTTTGGCAATGATGTGTCGAGGAGTATCTGGAGCACTTCATACCTGGGCAGAGGAGCATGTGAAATCAATAGACAGACTCTAAGAGTGTATCATGGACCTCTTGTATGTTCTCTGTCAAGTATGTTTAAATATTAAACCTTTCACTATCTCGGGAGAAGGAACTCTCTGCTTTACAATCCCTCTCTGTGATCCTGGGATTCTATTTCGCTGCTGTGAGTGACAATGACAAAGCTTCCCACTGTCCTCCCTCCTCCTTCCCTCCTCACGCTCTGTTTGCAGCTCTCTTAACATTTCCCACATCGTTTTGTTAACAGATTTTTCTGAATGGTATTCACCATCGACTGAATTTAAAAGAACACAATATTTCTATTGCATAATAAAAGAGAGGATAATTTTTATAGGTTTTATATGTTAGGTAATCAGCTTCACAGATGATCAAAGATTAACTTTAAATGGATGCTGCTAAGAAAGATCTTCAGTCTTAAATCAGCTTTTCTGCTTTAAACCTTTCTCTTTAATCCTCAGCTTCAAGTAATTTTATAAATAGATAAAATTGGAAAATCTTTTAAAGTACAGAAGTATAATATAATCAAATGAGCCTCAATGCTATCTTTTATTTTCTTGCAATAACTGTAAGAAAGCATAAATAGTTTGTCTTCCTATAAGCTGCACTGTGCATCAGCAATGACATCAAATTATTAATAAACAAAATCTGGATCATTTTAAAAAAACAAACGAAATCAACGGAAGTCCCTTCCCAGTTATGTAACATTCCAGAGATGTTTCTGTGTCAGGATTTAAGCCCAGGCTGGACAGGAACAGCAGCACCTCCGAGCACACGTGTGCAGCTCAGGGACTGCAGTGACCACATCCCCCTGCACAGTGCTGAGGTGTTTGTACCTGGCCCAGGGGCTGGAGGGTGGGCTGGCCAAGATAACCAGTGGCACCCCCTTGTATGCAGCACAAACACTTCTGCAGTTGCATAAATATCAGCCAAATGAAGGCTAAAAGGTTTTTTTTTCTGAGAAGATGGTTTGTCCTGTTTACTTTTTCCCCTTTTATTCTGACGTTAGGGCCTAGAGTAATCTTATTTTTGCTATTTAATACCTAATTATCTTGTTTCAAACTAATAGTCTTGTCTACCATTATCCTTAGGGGAGAGGGATGGTAAAATTTGTTCCCCTATCTTTGCTGACTATGTTAAGGATGGAAATGCCCATTTGACACGGCCTAAGTGAAACTCAACACTTACATCTACAGGAGATGAATCCCACTTTAGGAACCAGATCATTAACTCAGTTGCACTGGTATAAATCTGGAGCACTTTGAGCTGTGTTGCTCAGTTTATGCTGTGTGACCCGAGCCAATCCCCACCTCAGCACGCTTCAATCAGCTCAAAACACACAGCTTAGGAAGGAAAGTTTTAAATCAGATTTGATAGGAAAACACTCCCTAAGATCCTTGCCAATTGGTGCAGTTTCATACTCACAATAATGAATAATAGAAGTAAAAATAGTAACTTGCTATCGCTGCTGCTGCAAAAAAACCCCCACATAAAGTTAGAGAAACTGATTGTGAGAAGTGGTGTTACAGGAAAGAAAAGTAACCAGGATTTGGAAAATATTTTATGCCAGTTTTAATTACTTTTAGCTTTGCTGACAGCAAGTAAAAGGTGAACAGTTCTCAAATTAAATTGTCGTCTCTAAAACCACTGTATTCTTGTACATCAAATTGGGAGATCTGATTTTACTGGTATTTAAATTGGGTTTGCAGAGATATTACCCCACTATTTTCAGTGAAGTTACTCCTGATTTGTAGAGTGTAAGAAACAACACAATCCTATGCTCTTTGTTTTGACAGTATGCATATTTTTCCATGCAATTTAAATAATCAGATCCCCTTTCCTCCTTATGTATTGGTCACATCTCATGAAGTTAGTAAATACTTCACAACTCCAGTAAACAGCAGAAGAGGCGTTTGGAAGAAAAACTACACATACTCATTAAAAAGCCAGAGCATAAAAAACTCTCAGATCTGCAGGGCAGCAGTAATATTCACAGACAAACTCTACATTTGTATTCAGCAATAAAAATAAAACCAGATAGAAACTGTCACACCCTGTGCTATGCAGCCTAGACCTGCAAAATCAAACTTGAAAGAAATGCAGAGGGATGGTTATAAACTGTTTCTGGAACGTCATTAATAAAAACAAAAATTGCCCAGGAAAATGCTAGAGAGCCCACTTAAACATTTTAGGCTAAAACATTTAAGATGAATGTTACAAGCCCTCTGTTAGCAGGAAGAACAAATAAAGTAGGGGTGTTAGAAATTTCTGATTGAAAAATAAATGCAGTGTGTTGTTTATCTCAGACACTGACATGTACCAACATGTTTATGAAGATTCCTCCTCTTGCAGCAGCTATTGATTGATACAGTGAGAGAGCAAATAAATATTTTAACTGAATATTTTTAACCTCATGTAATAACAACGTTAAGGAACATCACTAACAAGGAAAGCAAAGGAACAGGGGATTCCTCTCAAGCCCGTAGTGGTTTTTGTATTCTTTGGGTACAGGTGCTTTGGGTACACCAGAAAAAACAGATCAGTTTGCAAGACTTCCTCAGGATGTTCCTCCCAGAACATTTTGTCCAGCTCAGTTTTGAGACTCAAGCATGAAGATCATCTACTGTTCCACATGGGAGACTCTTTCACAGCCTAGTAGCTCTCACTGTTGGGAAGTTTTTCCTGATATTCAGCTTCAATTTTCTATTTATTTCTTCCCATATCTCCAGTAATATGATTCTCACAGCTCAGCAGTGTAATCCAGGATCAGAGCCTTAGTCTTTCCTTGTACAATTTTACTGCCTTCCTATAATTTACAACCTGCAAAATTCTCTAAGGAGCTACTCAAGTGGGTCATTGGAAAAGAAGAGACATTTCAATGCCTTGGGACTGTTACCTGAGGCAGGATAATCTGGGATACATTACTCCTCTGAGTCAGGATACAGTGACAGACACAGGATCTGCTGTCCTGTCTCTAGAACCCTGCCCACAGGTAGCATGAATTTTTTTGTTATAACACACATCTAGGGCTAAATTGGACTTTGGTTCCCCTTTTCTGAGCTGTAGGTGAACATCCCAGAAACAAAACCACTAAGCAGCAGTACTTGGAGCTGCTGGGATAGCTCCAAGCTGACAAGTAACACTTCATTTGACTTAAACCTGAATCAGCATTTGAAACAAGCTCAGGTGGTCAGAAAGTTTTAAATTCCCCCTCCTAGCTTTTGGTGTGGGCATTTTTCTTTATCCTGTCCCATCCATCCAGTCTCAACTGATGGAATCCACAGAAACAATAAAGGTGCCATGGCAGGTACTTTAATTTATTGCTGGTGTTTGAATTGCATCTTGATGGTGCAGAATATGTTGGACTATGAGGAAATACAAACAAAAGCAAAATGGTAGCAATTATTCATTCTGCTGCCAAGGTATAGAGATCAGGCATTAAAAACAAACAAAGAGCTGTAAAGATTCTTTTGCAAAACCAATATGTTTTTCTGAAGTTCTGTGTTATCAGGAAGACAATCCCAGTTGCTGCTTCCACTGGTGACTAAGCAGGTCTGCACTATGTCACATTGGTCTCCATGATCCTCCTCTGCCCACTGTTTTTATCCTTTCCCTGAACAACAAAGTCTTCCTTAATAGAAAACTTGATTAATTATTAATGTTAGTGTTTATATTAGTAAATAAAAATGGAAATCTGGTCTCCTCTTTTCAGACCTAACATTTTTAGCCTAACACTAAACCCCTAGTACTCTAGCACTTTATTCATTAAAGTTTAATATGGTTCCAGTGCATGTTTCAAACATTCTTTACTCAGCCATACTAAAAAAGCAAATAGGATAAAAAAGTTAAAAATGATCCCATAAAAATCTAGTCTTTTTTAAACAAAAAGCAAAGAAAATGTCAATGAAGATGAGCTACACTTTTTGCTTATTAAATTTAGAGAGGGTTTGATTTTAACCCAGCAAGACTTTGTCCTGTTTGACTTGGACAATTTGGTTTAGGGCCAATTCCTAACTGATGGTATAAGCCTGAGAAAGAAAAATCTACAGATTCATCCAGAGAAAATATTGTCACTCGACTTTTCCCAACTCCAAACCCGTGTGCTTCATCAGCAGTTTATTTCCTACCAAATCTTCTCAACACTGCAGTGATTCTTTGCTGTAAAACCTTACAGCCAGGTTGGGGGATGCATCCTCTTCCCTCTCCCATTTTCCCCTCAGAAAAATATTGCCAGGAGGCATCAACACTCTTCAGAGCAATAAACAGTATCACTGCTTTGATGCCTGTGTTTTCCAGCTCGGAGGAGCAGGTGCAACCTGCAAACAATGCTGCTATTTCTGGGCAAGTCACAGTGCTTGCTCTGCCTCAGCTGCGTTATCACCACTAATTTGCTTCCAAGATGCAGCAGGAAAACAGAGCTGAGAAAGATTTGCTTCTATTTTAACCCTCCTAAGAAGGTAGATTAGCCCAGTTTAGGAATTTCTGAGGCACGTCCAAGATGAGCATCTCAAAAGGTCCTCCTATCAAAAACCCCAATCATTCATAAAGTTTCAGGTTCAGAAGAGATTAAAGGACAGGCCCTGTGTTCTTTACTCGTGAGAGAGAGTGGGAAAAAGGCTTTTTCTCTTGTATTTCCCTCTTTTAGCCATGACTCCAAAAGAGACAATGTGACCCTTAGATTTTATTCAGGCTGCCCAGGGTATGTCTGTGTTGTTTCCAGGTGAGAACCCTCCCAGAATATCAAACTAAAACTTCTAGGTGTTCTTTTGCTTTGTCCAAAGAGTAGTTATGGGAATCAAATTAGGACAAGCAGCAGCTTATTTAAGGAGCCTGACCGCAGGGCTATTTGTGAAAACTGCCCAAATATTGCTGTATCTCTGTAAATCTCCATTATACAAGCCTTGAACCTTGCTTTAATTTTTGATGATGTGTTTGTGGTTTGCACAAAGCAGCTGCTCACTGTTTGTGTTTCTGTTGTGCCTGGGGACTGCTAACATGGATTGGGCATCACCGCTATTAGCCAGGTGCTATGAAATATGTAAAGCTATTTCCCAAAGAGACTGCTTCCATCATCCTAATTTTTTTCTTTTTAAACAGCTGTTAAAATGCTTCCTGTAGCTGTCTGCCATCTCAGCTCACTCTGGAAATGCATTTCTCAAACTGATGCTTGAGACAGCTTTAAGGGATGCCAGCAGAGTGCAGATGAGCACAAAGAGCAGTGGACAAAGGGCACAAAATTGAAAACTACTTTTGCTTCTATTACTATAAATCTGGAGTAATCCTAATGTCTGTACTGCAGGCACTGATGTGTATATGATTTCACCCTCTAGTGTTTTTGGTTCTCTGCTTTGCTCCCCTTTCTTTCTTGAACACATCAGCCCAGACTCTGGCCAGCAATACTGCTAGTGAGAATATTGTGACTTTACAGCACTGCAAAAACTGAGATCATGACTAAATTCAACTTTTTTTTTTTTTTTAAATGGGTTTTTATTTTGGATACTCTGTAATTATATACAGAAGCTATACCTGTACAAATGCATAGGAGAGCATCCCAATATAAATATACACCGAAAATAACCTTGATAAAAACAGACTAGCTTTCTGAGGAACTAGAGATAAAAAAAAAAAATACATATATAAATGATGCTATGGCTAAAACACATGGCTGAGTATAGGTAGCTTTTCAAACCAGTTATTAGAAATGAAGTCTTTGCAAACACCTGCTTGGCTGTTTGCAGAACACATCATAAAGAGTCTGATCCGAGTTCAGATGAAACTGGAAGGGCTGCACAGGCGACACACAGCCAGCTCCAGTGACAAAAACCCGTTTCCATAGGAGGCCACGAGACAAATCAAACTGTAGACATTTTTACATGCAGAATTCCAATTAGTTCTGCTCTTTATGGAGGAAAATCTTGTTTTTGAAATGGACAAAAATAAGAATATTCAGCTGATGCCTATCTGTCATGAGAATGGCAAAACCCAGGGTGTCAGACCCATGGCTTCAGCTCGTCACTACCCTCCAGGTGTTGGCTGTTTCACCATTCTAAGACTTTCCAGAACTACCTGGAAAGTTTTACAGTGCCAAACTTATACAGTGGTGGCTTTTATTTTTCCAATTTATCTCTGAAAAGTTCCCAGCAGTCTTGATTTCTCCCCTTTCCTTCTCTTATTTTTTTTTTCCTGCCATCATCACACGTACTGTGGCAGCTGTGTGGTGTGTAAACTCATGGCTTTATTTCTGATTTTTCATATAGGGCTGTCAGGACAAATCTGCTCAGGAAGGCAGTCATTTGCCACTAGTGTCTCAAGGCATGCCCTTGGCTCTTGAGTTTTTACAGTGGCATCTCCCTTTTCCCTTATAAATATGAGAAACTGTATTGGCTTGATGGGATTATAAGGAGCTGTTCATGCAGGGAAAAAGGGATCCTTCCACCAGGACAGTTCTTACAGTCCATTAGGATGGGCTCAGCTGCCATGGTGAGATGTCTGAAGAAATACTTGAGGACACAGTGGTAATAAGAAATATGTCTTGAATGTCCATCTGTGCAGGTGGGAAGTGTGTTCTCAGCACCTGACTCTTGTATTGTGTTCCATCCTCAGCTGTGGGACCTGGGAAGGTCCTGTGTGGACACAGGGACTGAGAATGGGATGGAAGGTTTACAAGGGGGTTATACCCACTAACCAGTACCTGTGGAGATCTGCTGTGGCAGTGGGAAACTGTGTTGCCCTTAGGTGGCTGGGCATGATGAGAGATCATGCTCTCAAAAGGCGAGGAGATAAGGGTAGGCCTCTTGTAAACTCGTGGTGCTGGGTCTGTAAGCTCCACTGAAAATGGATGAAATGAAGGAAAAAAGGACAATCACAGTGCAGATGTATTTTCCCTTGAGCTTGTCCTGATGTTTCTTCATACGGCAGATAAAGATGCAGCCTCAATGAAACCTGAATTCTGGGTAAAGGGTGGATAACAGCTCCCTTTTCCCAAATCTATCTATCTACTGCTGCTTTTCCATAATTTCCCCTCTGTTTTGCCTAAGACCTCCTTTGTATCGTTCTGCTTTCAAGGCCAGAGTTCTAAAAGCCAAATTGCTGATTAGGGAATAGTTTGCCTTTTGCAGATTTGTGTCGTGTCTTTAACCTTGATCCCAGATGAAGACAAGCAGAAACAGCCCCCGCAGGGACTGTTTAAAGTGCATCTCCCTGCACCTGGCACAGGGTCCACACTGTGCTGTGCTGGAGTGGTTTGGGATTACACAATGCAAATGCTCTGCAAAGGCTGCACAGGTGGAGCAGGACACTTTCATATAAAAGTTTTATACGAGGCTGCTCTGCTAGTGAAGCCTCTGCCTTGAGAAACCATTGCAAATGCTCAAGTACAATTCTCCACACAACCAGAATACTTCCATTAGGTTCTTCTGTCACCATGTCTGGACACTTAAAATAGCTTTCTCTGAAAACCCATACTGTCTTTGCTGTTTGTCTGCATTTCCCTGCACTACATCTGTTCTCTAGATTTCTTTACAACTTTCTCATATGAAATATAAACATGAGGAATGTGAAATATAAACACAGCCCTGACATTCTTCCCTTTCTTTTATGGTCCCACTTTCCCTAGTCTGGAACATGTCTCCTCTAGAACAACATATTTATTACTGACACATCTTTCATCATATTTAATACAGAAAACTCCAAATCTGTCCTGTTACGAAATTACAGTATCAACATGGCAATTTTTAAATGGGATAAAGTGGGTATGTGGGAATGTGCATAAGGTTCACCAATTTTAGACTGGAATAAAAGGAAAAAGTATAAAAAGGACAGAATATGCTGTTAGAAATGCCTGTATTTCCATGAAGACTTGTTTGCAGCTGTCCCTGATCAGCTAATCAGTCAGTTGTCTACCAAAAAGAAGCTGAGCATAAGACAATGCAGTCAGTGGTAGGATGAACAGAGAAGTGGAACAGGTTCTTATGGGAATACTCTAAAAACACAGATTTCTGGCACTGAAGACAGCTGTGAGAAAATAGGTTTGGTTTGTGAATGTTCAACAAAGCTGAAGTCTGTCAGCTCAGTGATGTGACATGTTTAACCCAAACACTTCTAAATGTATCTGCACTGGGAATTTTTTAGCATTGTACTAATTCAATGAACAATGTAAACTTGTAGTGTCAGAGTAAAACTGTAGCTATATATACATGGACTTACACACTACATGTCTATAGGGATTTCAAATAGGCTTAACTCATGGGGTTTCAGTTTTTTTCTAATTAGTCATGTTCAGCCTGTACTTTAACAGTTCTTCCCTGAATTTTAGAGAAGTTAAATGGTTCTGACTCATTCTGACCCTGAAATACAGTCAGAATACTTTTCATTTCTGAATGGCGTACTGGGCAGAAACATTCCCTAGTATCTTTTGAAACATTTACATTCTCTTGACAGGACAACTATTGATTTCTTAATCTTGTTAAAAAGAGGGCAGTGGCACAACAGTCATGTGGAAACATCCTGTTTCACAAGTCAGCAAAGATGTTCAGTTTGTGTCACATTATGCGTGGATATATTGCAGGAAAATTTCAATTCTACTCAAAGTCTGTAATACTGAGCAAAGCACTTTATTGAATTGCATTCAAGGCTAACTGTGAGGTGTTTCTGGGTCATGTCCTGCTATTTCATTATTCATTTGAAAAATGCACTGAAATAAATGCAATAATCTGTATAAGGGGGGAAAAAAGATAGTTTGGGTCTAACATACACCATTAATCTTCTGCAAATCAAAATATGCTACAGTTAATGGAGTTTATATTAATGTTGGACCCACCCTTTCAAAATCTGCCCAGAGGAGTAGTTCTCCTAACACATATTATCAGTGATGCCAAGTGTGCGTGGCAACCATAATCAAAGTAAAATAGAATATGCATACATTTTCCAGAAATTTCAAGAGCACACAGGCATTGCTGCCCTGACCATCAAAAGCTGCTCCTTCCTTTCATTTCCCTGGCACGTGAACAAATTACCGTTTTCAGAAGTGCTGACCTTTCAGCAACGTCCATTGTTCTGAAGTCATAGGTGTTTAAAAGAGTATTTATCAGTCTTTTCTCAAATTCAGGGCCCAATCCCACAAACACTGATGCAGGAAGGCTTGTGGGATGAGTCACACGTGCAAACACAAAGCAACAAGCCTCTGCTCCATTGTCCAACTAATTATTTTTCACAGCATGAAACAAGCACATTTTGACAGGTGCAAATGTCCACCTCACCCAGGTGGAAGATGAGGCCCTTCAGAGAAATGTTACCTTACAGGTAATTGAGAGTAACTGTATTTGCAATATGTCTCTCTCCTGACAGAATAAGGAGTGACAAGATTTCCTTGCAAAACTTCCAGAAGTCAGTTCTAATGAAGAAATGGAAGAAAAACTTGTGCCATTGACCTTCTGCAGGATGTAAATTAACTCAAAATGCACTGCAAGTATTTAAACTGTGAAGTGAAGAAAGAGGAAAGATGAAACAAAAGAGAAGAGCAGCCTTGACTCCTGCAGTGAAGCACAAACACTGCTCCAATTAAGCTCTACACTCTGAATTTCTGCACCAGTCCCTAAAGCTGCTCTGGGCTTCAGAAGGACGTCTGTGCTTTCTCTCAAACTCCAGGCTGTGCTTCATAGGCACCTTCTGATTCCCACCACTGAGAGACTGCTATGAATATGCATGGAGAATGAATAAAACAACAGTATTTAGTCTATAAAATACGACAATCTCATCCATCTTGTGCTCTTGCTGTGGGATGCCTGGCTGTTGGATCCTTCTTACCTCCTGCTCCACCTGTGCAGGTTCCACCCCTCTGCCGGCACATCCCGCTGCAAAGACATTCCAGCCTGGATGATCCCAGAGCTCCAGCCCCAGCTCCCATCCAGGCACATTCCCTGCCATGTCAGCTGTCACACCAGCACCTGGAACACTTTAACAGTGACAACTGTTCTGCTAAGATGAGGCCTGACATTTATCCTTTGAGGGGACTTCGTGGGAACACTGCAAAGCCCTCTGGTGAGTTTTAAAACCCATCCACCTACACACTGTAAGCAATTAATACTTAATCATCATAATCTGCTTGTAAAAAAGGTAAATACTGTCATTTTCACTTTCTATAATCCATCCTAAACCACTTCAGTGCTTTTAGATGCCACCTAAGCAGCTCTGGAAAATCTGGGCTTAGCCTGAGACAGAGAATCCCCTCCAAGGTAAGCAGACAGGTCTCTTCACCTCCGCGTTGCTGGCTGCAAAACACTTTGGAATTTATACTCTCTAGCCAGGGTAGGTACCAAATACAGACCCTGATGTCTGCTGTGATTGTTCCCTCTATTTCCCAAATATGGTGTAGGAAAATCTGGGTCAAACTAGATGTAAAATGCTCTTTTCCAAATTACACACCATGTAAACGAGTGGAACTCCCACTTGCATCAAAAGGAGTTATGTTCACCTAAGCAAAGCTGTAATTTGGTTCCTCCGATCCCAACTACTCATTTCTTTAGCAGCATCTTTTTAGAGAAAAATACTGGTTTGGAACACTGAATGGGAAGCTCACAGTCAAGATCAAACATATTTGAAAACATTAATTTCTCTCTAGTTCACAATCAGGCAGCTTATTTACATAAAAAGTGTAAAATGAGCAACGCACACATACAGGTTAAACAAAAACCAGAATAAAACCCAATTTAAACCGCACAGCTCATCCCTAACCACTTGAAAATCATCTAAAGTAGAACTGCATGATGAATCACCACAAAATTTCCATCTAAAAAAATGGACTTACCTTCCCGTGAAACTCTGACTTTTTACCTCTGAAAGTGCTTTAATGAATCCTATAAACTATTTGCTTGGCAGAAAGCTCTATAAATGAATCACCAATGATATAGAAAGGGGAAAAGACAATTGTAACATATGCAAAATACCAGAATGAACAGCTTTGGTGCTGCTCAAGTAGAATATATGCAAATGCATGAGGATTGCTGGTGCCACAGCACTCTGGTGATATGGAGGCTCTGGGAAGCTTTCCAAGTGCAGTCTGATGTCCCCAGCCTGTCCTAAAGGAGGACAGAGCAGCCTGGGTGACACTCTAACACATTTCTGAGAGATATTACTTGAACAATGAGCTATTTGGGATATTGCTCTTTACAATTAACACAGAAGAGCAGTAACGGCCTGATCAAAGAACTGTAATGAATGGAAATAAAAAAAAACAAACCAACAAACCAAGTGTTATACTGACCAAAATATGTTGTTTTAAAAGAAATTTGTTCTAGGATGAAGTTTCCAAGAAAGTGGAAAATATTCATGGGAGAAAGGCTTGCTTTTCATCGATGACCTTGAATGTCACTGCTGGTTACCCCTGGCAACAGCCAAAGAACAGCTGGGTTTCAATAAGAGGAAAATGCAAGGGAGAGCAAGGACCAACGTTGCCAGTGAGTTTAATTACCCACTTTCATGTTTGTATTAGTAATTGGTTTCTGGGGTGTTGGGTTTTTCTAATGTTTAATCCGTATGGATGGTAATGCCCCGTGCTACTGCTGCTCCCTATGGATGGGTGCCTGTTTTAAGGACAAGAGAGGCTCTGGCAACTTCTGTTCTGCACAGGGCAGCTCCCCCCCTCCCCATTCCAACGTGTGTCACCTCTGGGAGTGGCTGCCAACCCCACTGTGCCATGATCTGCCTTCTCTCAGACATCAGCATCTGACTGCTGGCCAGCACGCTGGAGAGCAGAGCAAAACGTCTTTCAGGGAAACAGCCAGGAATATATATCAGGAAACCCAGGCAGGGACTGATACCTGGCTTTCCTTTCTTGCCTTCAAGAAATAATCAAATTAATGATCCCATTTCCTGGCAAACCCAGAAACTCTATTAATTTTACTGATGAATCCTAATACGGCGGTCGCTGCCAAGAATTTATTTCCGTGTTTGATGTGCGGTGAAGCCAATGTAATTTGAAAATTATAACATTGTAAGGTATGTAGTGACATAGGATTGATTAAAAACGCAATTTAAATGAATCACACGCTTAGTCCCCTGGAAAGATTAGTTATGGCCAGTAAAAAAAGAAAGAGATGAGACTGCAAACAACAAGGTCGTGGGTTGGAGGCAACTGAGCTTCCCCACGGTGGTTTCTCACTGTAATCCACACACACTGTGATGCCTTTAAATCCCTGTGCATGTTTGGGTGAAGGCATTTTTCTTGGATATGAGCAGAATAACATCTAGAGAAGGTGTTCAACCGATTTACAACAAAATCTAACTCTTCCCATCACTAATTCTACGCAGTCACAAGCCCACAAACATCTTGGTGATCTGCAATCTTCAAATTAATCAGCTTTAAGGAAAGCTGGACTTGTTTGCCCTAAACAATTCAGTCACGTGATTAAAAGGAAACAGGTGTAAGATGCAAGAGTCAGGGAAGAGATTCTACTTTGGGGTTTTGTTTGATCTGCAAAGCCAGCCACCTCATCTGTTGCATTCATTCTCCTTTAGGAAACATTAATCTGCACAGATGGTGAAACCTGGTAATCTCTGCTACCAGCTGCAGAGTGGAATTTTTAATGAAATGGGAATTTGAAGGTTTTCACAGAAAGCACTGGAATCACTCCTATTATTTCCCGTGATGCCCAAATTACTTTGACTGTTATTTGACATCTACTGTACTGTAAATATAACAGTCACAGCCCAAACACAACCATTTTGGAATGGCCTTTGTTGTTTGCCAAAGCCAGATGCTGAAAGCTTTCCAGTCAAAGAGAAATAAGTCATCCACCCTCAGCACATCCACTACAAAAAGCCTGAGAATTTATAACCTGCTATTTGGACACTTTATTTTACCTTTCTCTTAGATTTAAAATAATTTTACCATGTTTGTAAACCGAAGTGAAGCCAGAGATTAAACACAAAACAAGATTTGTAAAGAAATACGACACTTTGAAAACACAAAGTCACCAACAGTTTTTCATCCTTGTGATGCAAAGATTTGGGCTGAAGAATGTACTCCAGCATGTAGATTTTTGGGAAAAAAAAACCCTAAACACCAAAAAGAAACCTGATCTATAAAGGGAAGTGTAAAGTAACAGTTTGGAGTAGCATTCCTTACTAATACTAAATCAACCTAGAACAGAGTATGTGAATTAATTGTTTAAAAGTCATAACAAGAGAGGGATAAATTTTATCTTGGATATGATAGCTTTGAGAATAGCAGCAATTTCTACCAGAGGATTCCTCTAGTACTTCTTTTTATACTACATGAGAATTCCAGTGCCACGAATCAGATTCACTGAGCAGGATTTTACACACGTGCAGGACAGGTGTGAGTCTTCATAATGAAAGCTGATGAATTTGCCTTTCTGCTGTGCAGTTCACTGTAATTTCACCATAAAGCAAGTCTTGCTTCAGGGATTGCAGTACTATGACCTACTATAGGGATAATTAATATATTTAAGGCAGAGGTTTGCATTTGTAAGGGAAATCACAAAGTGTGTGTAAGGGAGCAACCACAAATGGAAATTTAGTTTAAATTTAGAGAACATCCTGAATGAGCCATAATTCCAGTAAGAGACACATTCACAACTGTGAAGGCAGTAGGAAGTTTTCTGCCAGAAGGATCAAATCCTGTTCTAATCCCCAGGTAAGACAAAAGTCTTCACTGGTGAGATGCAGGAGAATGGAGAAATGAAACAAAACCAATTAAGGGAAAGAAATCATAAAACATACCCAGACACACTTTGTTATTTTTTATAAAAATAAACTTTTTTTTTTTTTTTTTTTTTTTTTTAAGAATTGATATCTAGGCTCCATTTCTGAGGAGTTTATTAAGGGCTTCTAAATGATCAGTGCATGTCTGAAGGGCAGCAGAGTTCTAATTTGTTTCATGGTGAGGAAGGATAATGCAGAACACCTGATTTGGGAGCAGAGATCCAGGTTCTGCTTCTGCCTCACCATCACAGTTACCTCAGATATTGCAGGAAAACCACTGAGCTTCTGGGAATGAAAACTTATCTTGCCTTTCTGTGTCACAAAATAGATGAGTTCAGACAGGGATGAGAGTCAATATTGTTCATTTGACTTCAGTGACTTCAGAGGAAACCATTTCTGGTTTCATCCAGACCTGCTTTGTTCCCAGCAGACCTGACAGAAAAAAACAAGGACCAGGAGGTGCTTTGGAAATTATTCAGGGCTAAATTCTGAAGTCTTTGCTATATTGATATGAATACAATCCTATTGTACAGCACTGTAAATATGGTGATGTGAGTGACCACGGATTTTACCCCAGAGGAAAGGGGACTTGAGACTTGTGTTTTACCTGCATTTGCCTGGTGGTTAATCTGGTCAGAACCAAAAGCCCAGCAAATTCACAAAATAACCCAAGGGTAAGGTAAATAGTTTTGAAAAGAACCAAGTAAATGATTTGTGTTATGTGTGTGCAGCCTCCATAGCAAAGGTGCCATCAAAGTGTTGGGTCAAATCAAATCAATCAGTTAAAGTGCTATAAAATATGAATGCAGAGGGACTAGATGAGATCTTGATGTGAATAATAAAATAGTCTATAAAGTACCTGAAATAAATCAATTTTCCTTTCATGCAGCAAATACAAAATGCAGTATATTTCATATTAACTGTGGCTGAAGTGAAAATCTATTCAGATGAAGATACAATATTAGAAGTCTAATCTAGTGAAGGACAACATTGCCTTAAGTGATCATTTACTTCACAGAAGTCTAAGAGTCAGAGTTTTAAAACTAATTCAGCCCTTGAGATGCAGATAAACACTTGAAGTGATTTTGAAAGACATAGACATATCCTGGCACTAAGTTCTGTTGATGAAAATGGGGTTCAGAACATTTGTAAATCTTCATTAGTTATGAAACTATGTTGAAAATATGGCCCCAGGAATCTTACAAAGGTTCCTCTGAAAATTCTGTAATGGAAATAGTTTTATGTTTCAGATTAAAAGAAGGGAATAGCTTTGTTTCTCCTCAAATAGTCTTTACTGTGATATTCATCCCTAGAGTACAGAAAATAATAGAATTTATGTTTTTAAATAAAATGAGCATGAAACATTTTGGTGGAAAATGCAATAGGGGGAAGAAGCCCCACCAAATCTCTTTCAACCCAAGAACTCCCACTAAAAGCATCTGGTTTTACTGACTGCCCATCAGAAGAGGATTCTTTTAGTTTTATATAATCCATAGGTCAAATTCATGCATGAAAAATGTAACAACTTTGAAAAAAAAAAGAAAAAAAGGGAAAACGTGTTTACAAAACCAGTCTTGGTTAACTCAAAATGACTTAAAAATTAGAAAAATAAACATCCTACTCTATCTCTTCAAATCTGCTCTCTTTATTATTCTGAGTATATCTGAAAGTATACAATAGATGGCAAAAGCTACCTGATATGTTTACTTCATCATTACAAGACAACAGTAAATGGAGAACAGAGTTTGAGGATTCACCTTTGTGAGAAACAATCCAAATCAGTCTCTGAGAGCTTCTTTCCTAACCTGAAATGGGAACAAACAACTCATTCAATATGTTCACTATCACTGGCCTTAATTCCTGCTGTAAATGTGACACCTGAGATCCTCGGAGCATCTTCAAGTGACACCTGAGGATTTCCTGGGAAGACAGAAAATCCACAGAAACAGTCAGTTACACATTTCCTTATTCAGGAACTGACATCTCCTCTGCACTTCACCCTTTCTGCCCTGTGCAGACACAACATGGGAATGTTTCCCTGGATGGTGCAGCACAACCCAGGGATGAGCAGTTACCTCGGAGTGTATTCCAGCCACCGCAGATGAAACACATTTTTCCTGTGTGTGTCTTTCCTTATGACACCAGTGTCTGCTCCAAGTCTGCCTTCCCAAGGAGTCAGCACAGACCAGTGCACACATCTGCAGGCATTTCCCAAGGAGCTGCCTTGACATGAACACTCCGGTCACCTCTCTGTGAGGCCAAGGAATGCCACCTCTCTCCCTCTTTAGCCTTAATTTCAGTGGTTCAGGATTTGCCCTAGATAAACTTAACAGGGCACAATGGATAAAGATATTCAAGGATAGATTTGCGTTTCAGTAATACTGGTGCAAATCCAGAATTATACTGGATTTGTATTTATCTGAGACAAGGATGTAATGTACACAGGGGTTTTTTTATACAATGCTAATGGGGTTTTTTTGTGTATAAATGAGTACATTTTCGTTTTCCTCAAACACATTGCTCTTGTAGAAATGACTGAAGGACAAAACGAAAGAACCAACCACTACCTGGAACTGCCAACCTTTTCCTGACGATCACTTTATATAGGAATTCTGTTTTACAGCACACAGCTTCAAGCTCAGCTAGTTACCAAACTTCCATTACTCCTTTCATATTTTGCTTTCACAGAAGATACTGCCTCAAGGTCTAATTTATAAATGAGAAAGACTATGCCGTAATTCTCAGCAATAAACAGCAAAAACGTCTTTGTGAACCACTGCAAAATACTAAATATTCTTTCCTTTAGACTGTAAGTTTCCTTCCATTGATATTCACAGGAAATTACAGTCTTCTGTGAGGGTTATTGGCCTCTGACTTATTTCTCTGTCATACAGTTTGTGCCAGCAGTTAACTATAGTATCACTTAAGTGTCTGACTTGCACAAATAGCCATGGTGGTATCTAACAACTATTATAAGTGCCAGTAAGTTGGGGCTGGAAAATAATAAGTGCAGTTTTATTCACTGCACTTGATAGGAAGCCCCACAGAAATCAGCGCAAGTTGGAATAAAGGAAAATAAAGAAAAAGTTGCGTTAAGTTTTAAAGAAAAATACTCCTCAAGATCATATGGTTTAGTAAATTATTGTTGCTAAAAAAGGCTGGTTTTAGACAACTCATCATTACAAAAGCAGTGCTATTTGTGTAACAGAGATTCCCCAGCACTGAAAGTGTTGTGACTCATAAGATTCCTTCCTCTGTCCTCCTCCTTCAAGCAGCTAAATGTTCCAGCCTCAGGCATTCTTGTTAGGAAAACTTTGAAGGGCTGGGGAGAGTGGAGGTGAAGATACCACTGAAATGAAAAGAAGAAAAAAAAAACCAACCCAAACCAAAAACCCAACCAAGAAATGAAATCATGAAACACACAAAGGAAGTAGTAGCAGGAGCAAAGAAAGGAGTTGGGAATAAAGGGGGATTCTTGTGGGGTGGGAAGAGGAGGAAAGGACTATCATCAAGAACCTCCATAGCAATGTGAAGAAAGACATTTTGCTGCTTTTATCCCAAGCAATTACTCCGGAACTTATCTCCTGTTAAACCGTATGTGACACAAAGAAAGCCACCCACGCTATTAAAAAGGAGAAGGAAACATCTATTTGGTGAACAAAACTTCCCAGTCCTTCCAAGACAAGGCAAAAGCTTTTATTTAATGTTGTGGCTTGTTGAACACAGCTGACGTGTTGCCGAGCTTACAGTAAACAGCTTTTGGGGTTTTTCAAATGCCTCAGCTTTGCTTCAGCGTGTTTAATCACCTGCAAAAGCTGTTTATTGCCTTGTATACTTCCCCCATCATGACCATTATCCTTTAAGTATGAGGCTTTATGGTGAGTCTAAGCAGGCCCGGGTACAAGGCTGTGTGCAAGCACAGATGAAATAAATCCATATGAGGACTATAGACCATGAAAGTAGAAAGATAAGCCATAATAATGCAGGGCAATGATTTCACAGGCACTCCACCGATCCTTTAAAACTCACCCTTGTTTGCTGAGAGCCACGCTGGCAATCTCTGTGAACTGGAAAAGGAAGATGTATGCATTCAAAGAAAAATATCAGGGATCGGGAGAGACAAAGCCAGAAAGGCTCATAAAGGACATTTGTGTGTATTTTGCCTTCTGAAGGCTTCAGCTGAGGTGCTTTAAAACAGCTGCAAACATAACAAAAAGTGCACAACACCGAGAAAGTATTTAAATGAGATATTGTGGTATAGAGCACTTCCTTTAGCAATAGAGAAGGACTACCTGCACTTGGAAAGAACCTTTTCTAAAAGGATAGCAAGACCAGGAGCAAGTAATCATGCCTTTTTAGAATAAAAGAGTAGCTTTTCTTCCTGCAACAGGCAGAGATAGAAAGATGGTGGAATTCAATGCAAATATCTTTAAAGTTATTTTGCAGGTATTTTTCCTTTGGTCAAGTACATCATAATATCAAGGCAGGCAGCTTCTGGGTTGCTGCTGAGTTTGAGAACAGAGGCACAGAAAGGTGTCCAGTAAAACATCAAACAAAGCAATGGTACTGACACATCTCCCTACTGCATAAAAAGTCCAGTCTTGCTGCTCTTCTTGTCTTCTGTGTCGCCCTTTGTTAGAGAGAAGATGGGGAAGAAAAGCTTACTAAAAAAACGGAAAAATAAAGCTGACATAAATTGTATACTGAATGCAAAGGCACGGGGCCAAACACATTTCTTTGTCTTTGATGTCCTGAAATATTTCTGCACATAAGGCGTTTTATAGCTATTGACAAGGTGGTTGCCAATTCCTACTCAGTACAAATTATGAATTTACTACTCCCTGAGTGGTTTTTTAAAAAAAATTATTTTCCTTTCAGTTAGAACTTTGGCCGTTGTGTGGCTTTTCCATGCCAGGAAAATTCTAGCACCTACCTTATTTTTCAACCAGGCTAATTCATTAAATTATGGTATTTGACTCGGTAATAATTTTTTAACTTCCAGTGATTTCTCAAGCCCACATTTGGTGAGTTCTACTGTAGAAACATAGATTTAATAATTAAAAGATATAGCTTCACTATGTTATGCTTTTTTTTTTTATGCATTAAGCTATTTCCTGTTTCAACTGTTTGGTAAAAATCAGGGTTTTTTACTCCCTAGCAGTATTTATACTACTTAACATATCTACTAATTTCTCAGCTAGAACAAAGATTGTTTGCTAACCTCTTCAAATAGTTTCCTTTGATTGCCAAAAGCCACTTCATTGAATGCAACAAGATTCTATGTTAAAGTACAATAAGCAAAATATGGTTAATAAAAGATTAGGCCAGTGAGGTGTGTTGCATCCTCAACTTCAAAAGGTTGTGAAGAAACTCAAAGCCATACAAAAGAGCCTCCAAAAGTTCTGAATTAAAACTTGCTTGCAAACAGCAACAGGCCAGAAAAAAATTCCCCATGTACAGTCAGAGCAGAAATTGAGAAAGGAAAACCTTGTTAGTTAAAGTAAAAATATCACCACAGATTCTTTGCAGAAAAATGATGAAATATTCTGTAGGTAGGTAGGGCTCCTTGAGAAAACACAATTTGGGCAACCATGGCATAAAAGGTCTAATCATTTTAATGTGTTACTTACTTTTAGGGATGCAGCATAAATATCAGTGTCTGATTCTGGTTCTTCACCTAAATGGAGGGACTTGGACTTTAAAATCAAATCCTGCAAGAGTCAAAGCCATAAGGCTTGTAATACATGTTTATGTTGTGAAAGCTGCAAAACTAATTAAGCTTGATTTTTTAGAGAAAAAATTATATTAAGTATATTTAATGCAATTTCACTGTGCTTCTAAGATGATCGGTTGAATTAGTAAGATAAAAATTATGACTTTTGAAGCAAATAATGTTGCAGATGCTAAATAACTGGTTTAATTGTGAAGTCAGCAAGGGTTTCCATAAATTCCAATCTATTATGAAAAAATGTATTTCCAGTATCTGCTTTACCCTTTCACCTCATTAAATTCACTGAAAGTTTGTCCAGCTGCCTTTCATTTACAATGCATTTACTCTGAGGTGTCAAAGACAGTCTGAATTGCTTTATATTCAAGAAATAAGACGGAAATTAATTTCATTAAACTGCAGGCATCTAAAAGCTGAGTTTTCCTTACCAAGAAAAGCAGGCATTTCCTCAGGCTGTTCACAGATGCCTGTGTTAAAGCAGAGTTAAGCAGTTAATGTTTCTGGAGAGAAGTCAGGATTAAAGACAGAGTCCAGGCCGTGCTGGCTGACAGAGCTTTCTGGAGGTTTCCAGTCCAGCCTCCTGCTCCAAGCAGTCAGTCCTACCTAAAGAAATCCAGGGCTTCAGCCAGCCCAGTCTCTCATGGATTTGGGGCTAAAAAGGAAAAAGAGGGTGTACCTTGCACATGGTCCACGTTCAGACAAGTCTCACTGAGCTCATTTTAACAAAAGGGAGTTCTTACCTTTTCCCCCTGCCTTTTGCAGGCACTTGTGAGAGTGCCCCACAGATGCACACACAGCTGAGATGTTAAACTTTCAGTTGTGGTTAATGAAATAATTAATTAATTCATTAATGTGGTTAATAAAAGCAGACACAAGACCTTTGCCTAGTCAATGACTCATCTGTGTCCTGAAGCCACCAAAAAGCAGAGCCAGTGCAATTCCATTTTATCCAACTAACTGGGATTGCAATGTGCCCACGAGACTCAATCTATATGTTACAACCAAGTGCCAGCTTTCTGTCAAAACTGATCTACTGGACATGGACAAGTTTCTCCTGCACTTTTAAATCCACGAGCAGAAAATGCTGAAAAGTTAACCAATGAGTGCTCAGCTAATTTATACTCGTTGGCTACACAGAACCTCCTCTCCTTTCCTCCAAGCAATACTGGTAGTGTCATATTTGTTACTGTATCTTGCCAGCGAAATGAATTAAATTTATGACTTAACCAAGCATGAAATTATGTTTTCAATAATAATTCAATAAAAGCTGCATAAGCTGGGAACAATTACATATCTCATTGAAGAATCCTGTATCACCAAAGATGTCCATTTCAGTCATTAAATAAAGTGTGATTGCCCATCTATAGTGCACCAAGACAGAAAGCTGATAGCCCAGTTAGCTTCAATGAGCCAACAGAGGATGCAGGTCGTAAAGCTTATTGATTGGGCTCAAAATACCATAAAAAGCCAATGAAATGTAACTTTCATTTTGCAAAAAATTGCAAAATATATCTCTTTAATGCTTTGTGGCCTCTTGCTACCATGGCAGATCTTGAGATGAGAACTATCCTTCTCATTCTGGAATTGCTGCTCCAGTTTCCTTCTTGTTTGCAGCCAGTTTCTGTCTGCTCTAATTGGGTGCTGGCTCTCGTGCTCTTTACAGTAGTATCATTCTTTTTCACAGCATTTGATGTGCAGAGCTCCTTTCTCTCTCTGTCTTCTCCTGCTATTAAAAAAATGATTGCAGTCAGACTAACAGTAATGTTTATAAAGTTTGTTGTAATAATTTGACGTACTCCATATTTCACCTAGCACAGCTGGTTTATTCTCCCATTACACACACCAGATGCTGTAATATTGTTCCTAATTTCTGTGTGGAGTGTTCAGTTAAAGGCTGCTGCTCATTTCAGCAGCACAGCTCCCTCTCTCCAGCCATCACCTCCATGCTGCTCACAGGGAAAGCACAGTCCCCGACCTCCTAAAGATAACAGATGGTATCTGGCAGAGGCAGGAAGAAAACTCTAAGTGCTGGCTTTTTGCTCCTCCCAGTAATTCTTCTTTTTAGGAATCTCTTCAGTACACAGTTCACATCCCTTTCCTCATGATTAGTTATGCAGGGCACAACTGGGCACTAAAATGGTACAACATTACCAGACAAAGGATTTCAGCTGTGTGGTTTTACAGCTCAAGGGCTTTCAGGAAAAGACAAGTCTAAGTGGAGGAGAGGATATGAGCAAATTCCATTGGCCAAAATAATACATAATCCTTTAAATGAGATAATCAGATAGCCCAGAACTAGCTGAGAAAAGACACTGGATTGAGAATACCTAATCATTAGCAGCGTGAGAGATTTGGGAATGAAATAGGTTTTTACCAAAAGAATGATGGACATGCAAGAGAAATACTTCCTGACTTATGATCATTTCTGGGTTCTTATCCAGTGCCTTGTGGAAGTTTTCATTAGCACAGCCTTCAATGAACAAACATTTTGGAGTTTGTGGTGAAGAAGTATATTCAGAGCTGTGCTTCTGATTTTATATTTTTTGCTTCTTTTGTAGGGGATGAGGGGCAATCATCAGTGGTCCAGGCAGCCACACAGACAACATGACAGTCATTGGGAATGAAGGATTGGTCCTTTCATGAGGATATTACGCCTTCACTCGCAGAGGTGAGCATTCATCACGAAAATGGTTTCAGATTTCCTCCTGCTAAATAGCTTCTCCTCTTTCCTTGCAGTGTTTTGGGAGAGGAGGAACAGGAGGTCATAAAGCAGCTGGACACATATAAGCATCTTGGTGATATTTGCAGTGATATTCTAAGGGGAACTGAGCAAACCTTCATCTTCAAACAGCATTTAAAGAACATGACATTTGGAAAAATACCAGTCCATTCAAATATCCTGCTGTTTGGGCAGAGGTTTCCCCCAAACCATTGACACAAGTGCAGATGCCCACCATGGCTGGCTGAGCTCCAGGCCAGCTGTGCAGTGCCAACTCAGATATCCTGTTCTCACAATTTAACTCTGCTTGTTCTCTGAGCTTTGGTACTTTTGAGCAGATTCTCTCCTGCCCCTCTGGCCTGTGAGCCTTAACACAGAGCTGGGAGAGGATTTGAGCTGTGCCCTTGCTCAGTCCTTACAGGTGTCCTGGCACTGCAGTTTGCAGTGGTTCTCAGGAGGCTTTGTGATGCTTTACCTCCCTGACTGACATTTATCCCAATTCTAAGGAAACAACACACCATGTGCTTCCTGCAAATGCTGCAGGATCTTCCAAAGGAAGTTTTTCCAGAAGGAAAACTCCTTGGGTGAGACACTCCTTGGGTACATTGTTAAGATTTTTATCCAGGCAATGTTATATTCTCATTAGTTTATTAACTTGATTTTGCTTATGATGACGAGTCCTCAGTGCTATATTCCCTGAAAAATATTGAAAATGATGCATTTCTGCTGGAGAAAACAGCAGCCAAACTCTGATGTGATGATGTCAACAGAGGAAATCTGTAGGATATGCAATTCCTTTCCTTAATGTGCATCTACCTGTGAAATTCCCTGCTTGTCATTTAAATCCTTGCCTTTGACAGCTCCTGCCTTTATAGACCCACACTGCTTTTAGTAAGTGCCTCTGACAGAAGATGCTGCATTATAATAGTAACAAACTGCTTTGGGAACAATTTCCTACTTGCCCCACACTAACTCCAGTATCTCCTGGCCAGTTTCATTCTAGTTTTGACACAGAAGAAATCATTGTCAAAAAGTATTTTGTGAAAATTGGGTAGAAGAAAAGACCAAACCAACCTTGTACTGAGGACCAGGCAGGTAAAACTCAGGTATCACAGACTGCTGTTTTAGCAGCAGTCAACTGGGCAGTCAGCAGGTGCATTTGCTGACACAAAGAACTTGGAAATAGCCACAGCATTTTCTGCCTTTGTCTTTTAATGGAGGGGATCTGTGCGGTAGTGAAGTGATAATGGGAGACAGAGGCTGTAAAGAAGCTAAAATGAGATTCTGTAGAAAACCAGGCTGCATTATTTCTTCTGTCTATGGAACACTTTGTGTTAACAGAAGACTGTCACAAAGAGGCCTCTCAAAAAAAAAAATCAAACAAGATACAGAAATCATTTAGGACCATTATGTGGCTACTTCAAGGACTTGGGACATTTGGGTTGTAAGGAATGGGTCAGTAGATGGCACAAAACTTTGCATGATAATAGAGGACTATTCCACATAAAGCTGTCATGCATCCCTGTGCTTCCAAAGAATATTCTGCTGTAAATATATCTATAAAAGGAGCGTGGTGTAAGCACTATAAAAAGCCTGGATGCAACATCCATCTGGTCACGGGCAGAACAGTGGCTCACTCACATTGGGAAGATTTCAAATAGACAAGATAAAGTGCCAAAGTTTCAAGCCTAAAGTTGAGATTTAGAGGCATGGATTTCCTGCTGGTGGCTTATGAATCTGAGCATCTCTCCAACATCACTGCTTCTGCCCGTGCCAAATCCATCTTTGTAGTGAGGTTCTGAGCACGGAGCATTCACTGTGTCCCCGGGCAACATCAAGCCAGGAGACCTGTTAACAGTGTTTCTGTGCTTCTAACTGTACATAGCCCCATATGTGTCAAACAGGGATTTACATCCCAATCCATCTTCAGGCTATGGAAACCACGGCAGCCTGGCCCTTTTAGTAACACACTGAAAGAAAAGATCACAAATGTGTATTTGCATCAAAAGCCTATTCACTCAAAAGCAGCTATCAAAGTCCATCACATAAATAATTTGCTTTACAAAACCAAACACACAAATACATTTATTTGCAAGGGCTGTGATGACATCAAAAGTACATTTGTATGATTCAAAATAATTCGCATTTTAACCTTTTTTTTCTTCTTTTTTTTCCCCCCAAAGGCTTCTTTGCTCAGCACATTTGAACACTATTTTGGGTAGAGGTCTTAAATAGCCCTACACAAAATAGGAGTAGATGAAATAACTTAGTTAAGGATAAATACTTAATTAAGGCAAAAAGGTATCTTCATAGGAGCTTTCAAGTGCCACCTCAGCACAGCTGTGCTGCCACTGGCATAGCCCTGGAAGGTGCTGTGATTTAAAGTCATGTCTGTGATGAATTCCTTTGCACTCTTTGTGTGGCAGGGAAGGAGCACTGCAGAATGTGAGTGTATGGATTTAATGCTATCAGCAGCAAATGATGATGTTGATATGCTGCCTCCAGCTGCTGGCTGGGGTACAGAAGAAAGGATACAGGAGTAAAGGGCAAACCCACTCCTTTTTACCTTTTAAACATTCCTTTACAAACACCCATGGAAAGCAAAGAGACACAATTTGTACTTATTAGCACTTGCCCACTCTTCTCCTTCCCCTTCCTCCTCCTCCATTTGCCTGGAGAGTCTTTTTTGAGTCCTGATCTTTAGGCAACAGCTATAATGTGTATCCCAAATATATGTGTGGCAACAGGCCATATTACTGTGTTCTGTGCAACATCCTCTTCTGCTGAACAGCTTCCCTGGGACAGGTGGCACTGAATTGTTAATAAGAGGGCAGTATGCACTCTTCTTCTATGCAAGTTTACAGGAGAAAATGTTTATTTTAATCATCTTCTTCACATTTTATATTTAAAATAACCTCCCCAGTGATTTCTGGTAGGGAAGTTTAACTTTATTCTCTCTTTTCAGCTTAAAGACTAAAATTTCCATTATCAGGCCTAACTTGATAATTTGGGTCTGTTTGTTGCTCAGGGACAGAAGCAATAACTTGATAAAAAGGCTGGAGGTAAAACTGCTCAGTTATAATGGATTCAGTTCAAAGTTACATAACACAAACAAGAGTTACTGATTCAAACACTTACCTAAGTGACACAAGGATACCACACATCTAACAGGACTACCATGAGCTCTCATTCCCTGTGGCTTTCTGAACAGGAACAACACATCCCAAATAAAACAGGGTACATGCCAAAGGATAATTTTATCTTCCCGATTTTCTCGCCAGGTCTATAACACCCTGTGGCATACAATGTCCCTTACATTAAGAACAGTTTCTTACCCCCAGTTTATGCACATTTTCCTTCTCTGCTCCAGAATCATCTGCTGATGGTTTCCCTCAGCCTGTTGGATGACACTCAGCTTAACTGCCCCCACTGCTCTACCATCCAGATCCCAGTTAGATGAGGAGCTGCTGATCCACAGATTTGTTTTTGATTATTAGATACAGTTCATTGACGACTGTTTTTCAGTTTTTTCCCTTAAGCTCCTTTCTAGAATCTAATCCTAAAATACGTAGTTTAATTCTTCTATCTATAAGCAAACTGTGCCTGCTTCAATTTTCAACCATTGGGGATTAACAGTACTGAGAGCAGAAACAATGAACTCGCACTTCTCTCTAACACCAAGTTCTACTCAGAATTCTGAACAGCACATTTGAGTGCCAGGGCAATTTGTATCTCACCTTGGCAGCAGTTCCATTTATGTCACAGCAGAATTGACAAGTGCCTATTATACAGTACCAGCTCCAGCTGCCAGGCAGGCAGAAACCCCCACCAAATATCTGGTGATTGCTTGATTTAGCCAGTATGGATGAAAGGGAGAGTTACTAAAAAAAAAAAAAAAAGAAAACCTTTTCCCCAGCTTCCTTAATTTGTCAAGAACTGAGTCCCTGACAGCTCACCCTTCAGAGCTGCCAACAGCAATCCCTGTGCCTGCTGCCTGTAGAACTGTTGGGAAAGCTGGATCAGCACCTTGCTGCCACAAACAGACCTTCAGCCCAAGTGATCTCCTGCCTACATGGGCAGCAGACACCCAACACACATTATAAAGTCTCTCTCCACACACACAAGTGCCCTAATCCACACTGTTACAGAATTCCAGAGCAATTTCAAACACAGGTGATGGCAGCCACTACAGCTATAGAGCTATTTAAAGTTCTGGATGTCACCTTCCTAAAGGACTGAGGACTGAACAGAACTGAACCAACATTTGCTTTCTGAAAAGGAAAAGAAGTCTCCAATATATGTAAGTTGCAGCCTTTTGCCACTGAACTGCAAACCCAGACTTGTAAAATGGTGGGGCCAGGATTTACCAGTAGGAGAGGGATGTGGATCCTCATTATTTCTGGTTGGTATGGCAAGTGTTTTGCCACCTGATGAACTGGTGGCAGCTGAACAACCACCTTATGTGTGCCTGCACCTTCCTCAGATATCTTGATTTTGATTATATGATCCAGCTTCTGTGTACAAAATTACATGGAACATCCCCATTTATTACAGAGGGCTCTCAGTTAACAACATTTCTTTGATACTGTGCCAAAAATACCCACTTTCAATAAAATATTACTGTATCTTACTAAGTTTCAATATGTTATACATTTAATAATGTTTGTAACAACAACAACAGAAAAGCTAAGAATGAATCATCCTTCTGAGACCAGGGAATGTGTTTTAACAGTGCGAAAATCCAAAATTGTATTTAATTTAAAGCACGTGGTGTGAGGAGACCTTTGCTATAACAGCAGGATCAGTGTGAGGGGAAGAAATCTTCAGTCTTTTCATATCAGTGAGTACAGCCCCAAGTACAGAATCACGTGGAAACACAAGTAGCCTTCTACTTCTGCAAGGCTTGAAATAAATACCTAGGTTTATAAATAGACCCAAGTGCAGGATGAAATAAATCCAAATAAAAGCAATGCACAATGTCTATTAGAAGATAAAAATAGGGCATTAAGAACAATATTAACTCAGCTGTTTAGTAGTTGGAGGCCAGCTGCTGCTCCAGTCTTTTTTGGTTTTTTTGAAGTCTCATCATTAGGAACTGAAAACTGGAAAGCAACTTATTGAAATAAACATGAGGAGGGACAAAGAATGGACAAGACCTTTGGCTGGTATCAGTTATCACAGCTTCAGTAATCCCTCAGAGTCTTTACCCTTCTTTCTAATGGACTGACTGCCCAGTGTCCGTAACAGCAGAGCCCTTGGTGGTTCAGGTGACATGCACTGAATGCAATTCCAGGGGCAGCAAACCCACCTTTGCAAGGACACCATGGGCTGCTCTGAATTACTATAAAACTGCAGCTGAGAGATGGTCTAACATATAATTTGAAAGGTACTGCTGCCAAATTGAGAGCTCCAAACCAGTGAGCCTGTGGAGTCAGCCCCCCTGAATCACTTCTGGCCAAGCCCAGGATCTCCCAAGAAGCTTCCCATGACAGACAAGTGAGCTTGTTTTATGACACTAGACATGGCTAAATGTCAAGCAGAGTAGTTACACTGGAGCAAAAAACTCTTTATGCTATGAAGAAGCTGCAGAAGTACATTCTTGCACCCATTCAGGGCTCCTTCGTGATTTCAGTGTTGCTCTGTTATCAAAGACAACCAGGAATTAAGAGCACATTGAGATGCACATCTGAGTCCTCACGTGTTCCAAACTGATTCAGTCTCAAGGGCAACTGAAGTGATAAGGAAAAAGAAGTCCCAACAGAGAGTAAATCTAGACCCTGAACATATATTTTTCCCTATATCTGGTCTACTAACAGCAAAGTTTGCAAGTCCTACTGAAATAGTCCTTAACATTGTTTTCCTGTTCTGAAGTCAATGATGAGGGTGAATAAACAAGTTATCTTACCTGCTGCTTTCTTTTCATGTTCACTTACTAACACATCTGAGAACATGAAATACTGTAGAAGCATTAGAAACAATTACTTAAGCAGCAATGCATTTCATTTTTTATTTATTTAAGTTTTTGATGTTTGCATCAGACTTTTGACTTTCTAAAGCCACTCTAAATCAAAAATCATATTATTAAGCCCTCTAAAAATTTATCACAAGTCAGTTTACAGATGACATTGATGTCTTATTGCTATCCATTCCTCCTGGACCATTTCTAACAATTCATTTTTTATATTCCTGCAGTGCTGAAATATGGTTCACACCAGTATCTGTCCTTTTAGTAATCACCAAAGCAAAGCTTGGCAGTTGTCATATATTGCACTCTTGAGAAAAATGCTAGTAATACTCTGAATTGATTGAACAGCATGGAATCAGAGCTAGCTGGCAGAGAAACCATTTAACTGATTTCAATTCATAAATCTCTTTTCCCCTATCCTGTTTTAGTTTAGAAGCTGCTAAATGTCGCCGTTATCTTGTGATGCACAGAACGAACCAATTATTTATAAAGATATTAATTTAAATAATACGTGATTGCATTCATTTATGTTCCATGTGAGCAGGCAGATGGATCTTGCTGAGTAGCTTCCATTTATGCACACTGAGCTCTAGAACGTCTGTAACAGTCCTTGGCCAGCAGACATCGATTTATTTATTTCCCCAGAGGTCAACATCAGGTACAATGTCCTTCCCTGTCTTAAAAATAAAGTGATTTTTAAACAGAGTTTTACCTGCTTTAGGCCACAATTTAAGTCCTTGAGTGTGACCTAAAATGATTAGTAAGACACAGTGTCCCTGATGTGACAAGGTTTAATTAATTGGCAGGGATGCACTCAGTGTCTAAAGCAAAAGCTGTTGCTTAACAGGTTTTTAGGAGAAAAAAAAAAATTATGGCCAGGAACTGTAGTGTAGTTTTAAACAATCATGGAAATAGGGCTTTGAAATTAAGTCCACGGAAAACCAGGAGATCAAAGGCAGATGGGCTACAGTAAGACAGGGGACAAATTTTGGGGGAGCAAAGGCAGAGCTCTCGCACTGGTGAACGGAGGAAGGAATTCCAGCAGAGGATTCGCTCAGTGGGAAGGGAGGGGGTTTGTTCATCCACCACAATCATCCATGACAGGCTGGAAATCCCTGGAGACTGAAACCCACAGTGCTTTCTGCCTAAATGTCACCAGACTACACTGGAAGTTATTCTGTTGTGCTGTTGCTGATTGCTTTGGTGCTCGTGTGAATCCAAAGCAAAAAGGCAGAGGAAGTCAAACGATGTCATTGTTTGTGACAGAGTGAAGGAGTGTGATTTGCAAATTAATAAGGGTTTGCATTGTTTATTAAAAAAGGGCTGTTTATCTGAAAGGGGCTGCATGCTAAATTCACTAAAATGGATAATCAAGAGACAAAGCTGGGCCTGAGAGAGAACTGAAACCTGGGGAGTTCCCTCAAAAGCAGCATTTCTTCTGGGGAATTTATCTGCATGTAAACTCATTAAGTATCTTGTGCTGAGATTCTGGATCTTGAAATCCAATTATCTCTATCAATGATGCTCAGCCTTCAGGACCTGAAGAGCCACTTTCTCAGGAAATGGAGAATCACACACACAAAATAACACAGCACAATTCAGAATAACATCTGATGGTGCTTGAATTGCAAATCGTGTGACCTGATACCGCCCTGCAGTTGTTGGACAGCATGTAAAGCAATATATTATTGCTCACTGAAACTTTACTGCTAAAAATTGGATCAAAGTGGTATCAATATTTGGCAAATTGCATTGCCATCCCTTTTGCTCCTGAATAGAATGGGGAAAATTTTCTTCTAAGCCTCAGACCAGAAGTAACTGTTAAGACACCTGATGTGTAACAGGCCACAGAGTGTGCTTTTCTCCCCTTGTAGGCTGAGGGGCAGGAAAACAGTGATGTTGTTCTTCATATTCTCCTGTCAGATCCTTCCTTTTCTTTAGGAAAAAGAAAAACATTACTATATTTCCAAGTGGTCTAAAAAATTGTAGGAAAGTCTCAATTTCGTTTACTAAAAGGCTTCCATTACTAACATCGAAATAGAATAAACTGTCCAAAGGAACAGGCTAGAAAGGTATGTGCTTAGGGTAGAAACTTTAGGTAGAAATTCTGCAATGGAATGGCTTGGAACAGTTTTGGCCTGCCAGGGTGGAAAGTGAGAATTAAACATGTAACTGGTTTACAGAACTTAAGCAATGCTCTTCACTGCCCAAAAACAAAGCCCAAGGGAAATGAGTGGTAGGGAATGAAAGAGGAATTATTAAGTCTGTGATCATATCACTCAGGTATTATTTGAATTTCTCCAGACTGGTCTTGGATTCTGTTCCTGTGGGTGAACCACTCCTGTTCCTTCTTAAGTTAATTTCAAAAGTGAAGAACACAAAGTAGAAATGTTGTTTTCAAAAGTAAGTAAATATTTTTCAAACTCAAATAAAGCTGATTTCTAATTTAATTAAAAAAAAAATCTGTTAAAAATTTGAAGTTACTCTTCCAAGAAAACTGCACTGAACATTTCCTTCCATCTAGTGCTCTCTTACAGCTTGACTCTCCTCCCAGCACCCTTTCCAAAAGAGGTTTATAATTCTGACTGTGTGCATCTAGCTGTCTCTCTTGTTCACTTTGCATGTAAGCTAGCTTATTATAACTCCGATTTGAAACCACATCAAATCCCTTTTTTATTTATTCACCATTTTTCTTAGGATCAGTTCCATAAAATCCTTTCATGTTCAGCATAATCACAGTTAAGTCTTGTCTAAGAAATTCCTTGGCTGCTGTAGCAAGTGGTTCAGAGCGCTGAAAACTGAAATGCTTCAGCCCATCTGAAACACACCTCTATTTTTAACATACAAAAAACATTCCCCAAGAAGTGAACACAAATATACTACCTGCCAAAGCAAACCCCCACTGAAGCCTTAACTATGAGCAAAGAATTTTTAGCAAGGCATCAAAATTGCAATCTTTTTCTCAAAGGAAAATTTTGATTCAAATGTTTTAGAAACCTCTCTGAAAAAAACCACAACCAGCACAAATCCTGTTCTCGTGACATGGTTGAAGGCCATCACTGCAGGATAATATTTGTGAGCATGGTAAGAACACTTCATTAATGATGTAGCATCTCCCAGCTTGTCAGTGCCTCTGAAATTTTATCAATAATCAGGCATTTGCTTCACTCTGAGCTGGTACAAAAACCCAGTTGAATTCTTAGGATTGGTAAGGACATTGAATATTCTGAACCTCCTGGGCTCGACTCACTGACAACTTCCACCTTCTTGAGTTTCTCATTTTGTCATTCTGTAACTTATAAATAATGGGAAATATTTAACCCTTTACACAAACAGCAATGTCAATAAAACTCCTCTTTTTTTTTTTTTTGTATCAAAATGAAAAACCTCAACACATTTCTGTTTAAAAAGCAAAATGTATATATTACCCTGGAATCTGGGCCACAGTTGGAAGCATTACTGTCCTTCAGTAATAACAACAGCACCTTTTCATCATTTCTGTGATGAAGCTTTACATCAATTCTGATGTATTTGCACATGTACCACCAGAACCTCCATGTGATGTACAGAGCAAATTCCTAAAATCTCTGCTGTTTCCAGCAGATATCTCATTTGTCATGACAACAAGCGAAGGAAGATAAATCATTTTCAAATAACCCTTTGTTAGAGTCTCTGCTTGCTCTGATATTGTAAGTTACAGAGCCTTTTCATCTGCATTGTTCTGTGCTACAGATTGAATAAGAGACAACTGCCTGCACGGAATAAGCAATAAAAACTTTAAAATACCCTTTTAAGCACCCCCACACAAGGGAAGCAAGGCAAAAGCATTAGAAACTAATGAGTGTTTCCAAGACTGCTGACAGGTTCGAGGTGTTTTATTTATAAAACAATTTCAGAATTGAAGTATCAACCCTTCAGTTGGATAAACAGAATTGATAATTTAGTTATTTGAGGAGTGTCCTTAAAACGCACTACATTGTTATTCTGCCTCAAAGCTGATAGATGAAAGTAAATGCTTTAGAAATATAAAATATAGGAAATGTTTTTCAAGTCTACTAACTTCCTTTATTTTGTGCACCAGAACATGAACACCTACCTTTCTTCCCCCTGTGTTCAGGCGGAGTGGAGTTAAGAAGGGATCGAAAATCATATGGCTGGTTTCAATATTGACAGGTGACTGTCTCTTCCCAACAGAGCAAAGATTCCAAGCTGAGTTCACCAAACCCCAAAAGGAGGGCACTGTAAAACAGAAGAAGAGTGCAAGTTTAAGGAAAGTTTGGAAAGACTGGAGCAACACATGCAGGGCAGATGGGCAGGTAATCAAACTGTCAGATTGTCTGCACACAGAGGTTTAACTGAAAACAGGCAAACTCATCTAGCACTTGAAATTCAGAACTTCATACACAAAAGCTAAAACATGTTGTTTCATATAGTTTTGTATTAAGAAAGAAGGCTGGGCTGTTTTTTTTTCCTCTTTTGAAGTAATCCCAGGTTCAATAACAAATAGCTCCTTTGCTATTACAGAATATTTACTGAGCAATAGGAATGTGACTCACTAGTCCTTATGCTAACTTTGCATATATTCAACGTGTCCTTGGACTGAAACTGTCCCATTCTACTCAGCTTTTTTAAAAGCCTTCATATTTGGGAAAAATCATTACAAATCACAGAAATGTTGTAACTGAAACTCACATATGGTGATCCCAGAGAACAGAACTGCTCTCCAGACACATTCTACCAAATTCTGTTCACCCAAACCTTTCTTTAGACAAAGTTTTGATCTAAAGAAAATCTTGCTGGAAAGGTAGTGAGGAAGAATAATTCTTTCCATGGATGTGCAATGGCTTGGAACATGGAGGGGCCCTGACTGTGGATAAACTGAGTTACTTTCTGCACCCCTAATTGGAAAAAAAAGTGGTGTAGATACATATTAATTCTTGTAACTGCAGGCTGAAGGTCACACTGCATCTAATCTGCAAGTTATAGACAAGATCAACCTGAACTTCTCTTTGGGTGCTGAAAAAATTTCTGACTAAATGAGTGAAGAGCAACTACAAGACACACAAAGGACACATCTAGATTGTGTCTGAACACTTTGCCCCTAAGGCACATGAGGCAACTCTGACTTTATCAGAACTGTTCTGTAATTTTGTGTAGCAGGTGAAAATTTCACAGGTGCAAATGTTGTTGCTGCTTTTTGGCTTTATTTCTTTTTTTCTTTTCACTTGTTAAAAGTTTCCATAGCCTTCAAGCCTCAAAGTATTCTTCTAATGCACCAGCTGGGTGTGGCAAAGCCTAAAAACCCAGACTGGGGGACTGCTGGGGCCCTGGGGTAGGAGCACAGGTGCTTCTCACGGTGGGTGGAGCTGCAAACAACCCATCAGTGGGCTATAAAAAGCTTTTTGGTTCCTGTAATCGGGGCTTTGCAGTGTGAATAAGTGCTCCCGCTTGCAGTTTTTGGGTACTCCGGGGGGAGCTACATGGAGTTGTGGCTGGATTTGGCCCTCACGTTTTTGTAGACTTTAACCATTGGGAGGATATTCCTTGGAGAGGAGAAAGGTGGAAAACGGGTGATCTGGGTGAGTGTTTTATAGATTTCAGTTCTTTTTGCCCTCTAAGTTGGAGTGGATGTAGGTGTAAAACTTTGGTTTGTGTAACTTTTCTACAAAACTAGATAAACTTTCTGGGGGATTCTTTGGCTGTTGCTTGCACAGCAGAACTTCAGGGTGAGTGTCTGTGCAGGAGTGATGGAAAGTGTTTTGCAGCTGTTGAGTATTTGCTTACTCCAGTAGTTCATGTGCTATTGTCCACAGATGTTACTTTTATTACAGAATACCTGAAAACTCAATTTTCAGCTGAAACTTTTTCTTTCTTTGTGCCAGTCTGGCTGTGCAGCCACAGGTGCTCCACAGGCAGGTGAACTCTATTAGTCAACACTGAAATGGTGCAGCCAGCAAAGTTTAAAGCCTCCTTGCATACAAATTTGAAGTGACTGTGTGCTGTTAAAACCTTAAATTCACTGGTGACATATCTTTTCTTAACAGCTGAAACAGACACTGAATTCAGACACTCCTCTTAGTATGAACTGCATGAAATCTCCAAGGAGGGATGGATACTGTAATGCTTTACAGCCCTGGGAAAGCAGTGATCAGGGAATAGCACCCAAAAATGCCCAGTACTGCAGATGCCCACATCAAATTATGTCAGTAATCTTTTATTTGAATAATAAACCCAGTGTGAAACCACCCCAGAGAAGGTCAGATGGAAGGTCTCTAAAAATAAGTGAAGCTTTCTGTGACCAGAAAAATGAATTGGCAGCATGGTCTTAAAATTTCTCTGACTCCTCTTTTTGTCCTCCCAGTCAATTCCCACTTCCACTGCTGATATGCAAGACTAGGGAAGTTCAGAGTATACCAAATGATAGGGCTAATGCTTTGAAATGAATAAAATACATGTAGTGCAATTAAAACTAAATCAGCACACAATTATTTGGGGTTTGTTGTTGGTTTTGTTTTGTTTTGTTTTGTTTAAGAGAAATACCATAGGAGCTCACTTCTGCTTTTGTCAGAGAGAAAATCCCTCTTTATACAGAGACCTAAAATAAAAGTTTAGGTTAATTGAGATAGCCTGGTTTCCCTTGATAAATTCCCCTGTGGTATTATCTGTGTTGTTATTTAAAAAAAAATGAATTAATGATGAAACTGTAGGGCTGTAGGATCAAGAGGGAAAACATTAAAAGGGAAATCTGTTGCTTCAATGGTTTAAGGTATTATAAAAGAAAACCCCATTTTGGTCAGAAACAAGTTTTTAGCAAGCTTTTAAAAAATAAATAAACAAACTGGACATGGTAAGTGCAATAAAATGGCAAACCAAACAGGCCAGTCCATTACCTTCAAGCTGATAGTAGTTAAACAATTTATGATGTAACTGGCATTGACCCAGAGAAGCCTCGCTGGAAAATATCTGCTACGAGGGGGTGTTTTATAATGTTATTTCTGGTTTTGACAGGGAACTTGCCCTCCGTGCTGTGCCTGTCACACCAGCGTGTCCCCAGGAGGAGCTCCAGAGTCGGGGTGTTGTGCTGCAAAGGCAGAGTTGGCCCCAGACAGGTAAGTCTGTGCTGCAGTCTTTGATTCCTTCCACATGCCTTGGACACTCGTGCTGCCCAACCTCTCCAATAGGTGCCTGTCGCTGGTTTTTGTTTGTGAGCACAAAAAGTGCAGCAATGGTGAACTTACCCCAGTGATCAGAATGACTTTGCTGGTGCCTCAACCCAAGGTTAATTAAGGATGACTGGCCTAAGATTGCACACCTGAGTTAACTAGTGGATGGGGATATTAAGCAATATTAATGTCTGATTACATTTAATTAAAGTAATTAGTGCTGCTGCTTAGATGCTCAAAGTAATCTAAAAGTATTAAAAACTGCAATAGAAAAATCTTAGGAGGTTCATGTAGGAAACCAAGGTTTAAATTAAACTCAAGTACTGAATTAACTGTTAAGTCTAAAGAAATTAGTGCATGAATGTAGAAAACATATAAAAATATTCATTTTTTTTTTTTTATACCACCTTAGGTAGCAGACAAGATTCTACTAGGGATTAAGTCATTAATGAAACAGCATCTCCTTCCCCACAATTCTGTTGTATTTCCATAAAAAATCTAGTCGTGTATGGAATATGCTGCTTCTCTGTGTGGACCTCTGAAGCATTTCAGACAGCAGCCTGGCTCCTGTGCTGTACAGGAGCTACTCTGACATGCTGGTTTGCATGCAGCCCACATACCAGCTCAAAATCTCATTTAACAAGGTGCTCCAGCTCCTGGTTATTGTACCAAAAGTCTATATATAGCGATCGTGTCGTCTCTGCCTTCCTCTATAAATCTCCCTAAACTTTCAGCACTTGAGAGCTGAGCCTTTGCAAACATATTACACAGACATAAGGTGATAAGGTTTTGTCTGATCAATGCCTTCCACCTTCTCACGGCAGAAAAGGAAATTCAAAGTTTATTTCCTCTGTATGTTGGTGCACTGTGGACAACAGACTTTTGTGCATGTTATATGGTGAGAGGCATTACTTATATTTTATACTGATGCAGAAATCTCTGACATCTTTATTCAGTCTGTATCTTATTGCAGCTGCTCTCTTTTCAATTTACTGGGAACAATTTATATTGAGATATATGGAGATGCTCTAGTATCAGCATGACACAACAGAATGAGGGATTCTGATGGCTTTTACCAAACCTATGCATAACAACAGTGAAATAATAGCAGCTAGGACAATAAAGCAAGGATTGAATGCTGTTCTCCTGGTGATGAGCACCAAGGATTTGCCTAAATAAATATGAGCCTCCCCTCTCCAGGGGAAAGCAATGAGTGCCCCATAAGGATGCCCTTCTGCAGGTACAGCAAACTCACAGATAAGCATAATGGTATTGCCTGCAGTGTGTGTTGATGGGAACAGGCTGCATCCGTGCTGGGAGAGGAGGCAGCAGTTCTCCCAGGATGGGAACATAGGTGTGTGCTGTGTATGGCATCTTAACTGCTTCATTTTGGGGGGAAAATGATGCTGGACTCAAAGGTTGAGGCTGTGAAAGGGCTGTGGACAGGCAAGCAGTGTTAACTGATTCAGTCTGAGCAATGCAAGGTCTCTGGTTTAGGAGTAACTACAGAAGCAACACTTTTTTTGTGTCAAAAAATGTGCAGATGGGGTGCTCAGTGACATGGTTTAGTGGTGGACCTGGAGTTTGGGTTAATGGTTGGACTCTGATCTTAGAATTCTTTTCTGACCTTAATGATTCTATGATTGTATCATGGGTATCATACTACACTGAATCTCTATAGGAATGAAAACCTTATGCAGTTAATTTTTGTGTAGATAAAAATGGTGGGTTTGTTTGTTTGTTTGTTTGTTTTTAAAAAAACAACACCTGAATGGTAAAATGGATACTGCAATTGCCAGATTAGAAACTAAGTGTTAAGGTATTCTGGGTTGTTTTGAGCCTTTGTTTAAATAGGACCAAGAAGGCAGCAAGCTTCAACAGGGAAATAAAGGAGGTGGCCAGAAGTAAGGGAGCTTCCTTCAAAAAATGGTGTCTAAATAACAAAGATGGAAAAGATGATAGAATCTGTCAAGTTAATTATAGGACTGAAATAAGACCTGCCAAAAGATATCAAAGAACAATTTTCTAAAGGTTTAAAAGCCACTAATAACTTTTTTAAGAGTGTGAGAATCAAGGAATCTTGACTGAGTCTGTAGGAACAGTTGTAAGAGGAGCACACGAAAGACTGTGACAGCAAAGCTGTATCAATCCTTGCCCCTATTGCTTACAAGGTGCCAAGGGACATTCCCACACAGGAGCTTCTTTATGGGGATTGAATCTGAGAGACTGTCTCAAAATCAAGCATCAGAAAACTGACATTTAGTATAAATTGAGAAAATTAACATTCATTTGCGTTGGTCAGAACTCTAGGATGAAAACCACAGTGACTTCAATTACCAGAGTCCTCACTTAAAATCTGCATCAGTCTTGGAGAGACAAAAAGTAGCAAATGTGATCCTCTTTTTATGGTGTTTATTTTTATAGATGCTTATTTTTTCCAAGGTATCTGCTACTGTCAATAACACGAGATGGAGTCTAGTCAAGACAGTAAAGTTATTTCTGTGTTGTGCTGCAGTAAAACTGTAACTTCCTCTTTGAAGTTTGCTCAACTTTCAAGAGCACAGATTTTTCTGAGTGTTTTTTTTTTTTTCCCCAGTTACCCCAGAATTTGAGTTTAAATGAAAGGCATCAACTTATTCATGCAGCAGATCTTTGTTTATGTTTTTAAGCTTTAGCATTGGCCTGGCAACGGCATAAAACACAATCAGATTGTGTTTGTGCAACGCTTATTCCTGCCCTGTGTAATTACTGGTCCCTCAGATAAAATCTCAAGCTACTTTATTGAAGCTGGGAATTGAAACCACAGAGAGAATCAGCTATCTATGTACATCAATAAAGCAGTCCATTAATTATTTCCACCTACTCAGCTTGAAGAAAATTATCATCCTAATGCCTCTGGATAACCACATGACCTGCTCTGCTTCTACATAAAAGCCAAACGTAGAGTCATAAAGGCTTTGAGAGATAAATCAGGGACACCAAAGAAATGGCAGAGGATAGAATGGCATTCATCTCAGTAATTGGTCACAGAAACCTCCAGACTGCAGTAATATTAGACAGTATCACAATGGTTTCAAATTTGAGAACTGAAAGTATTCTGGTTTCTTTTTGAGAAGCAAAGAGTTGATAGATGAAATATATCCTCAAGAGTAAGACACATTGCCATTTTTCAAGAGATAGTAAAAAAATTTCCATCAGAAAATCCTGAAATATGTAAAAACAATAAAATTGTGAAGAACTCAAACAGCATCATACTACATACTAGTAATTCCATACTCCTAATTCCATACTGGTCTGTTCAAATGTCATCTTCCTTCTCTATGAAGGATTCTCAATGACAAGAAAAGTTTAACAACTGCACTGGTTAAATGAGAGAACAGAAAACTGGGAAGGGGAAATTAGGATTTAAGATTCTGGAAAGATATTTTCTTTTTAAAAGTGGTAGTTTTCTGCTATGCCTTTAACAGATGCATCCTGCAATGCCCTCTTCAATTTACCTTTTAAATTATAGCTGCTTATTTCTGCCTAATTAAACATTTTCTTAAATTGGGAGTATTACCTGGAAAAAAGTATTTAGCAATCACAATTAGTGACCTCTAGCCTTGCAAAGCTCTTACTTATTTTTATCTACACATTTGGGATACCAGTGTAGAACACAGTTCCACTTTGTTCATTACAGTGATTAAACCAGATTAATTCACTTCTATAAATTATGTTAATTTGGGGATAAAGAGTAGTTATACAGCAGTATGTAATTACACTGTTCTCTGCCACACTGTGGTGGGTTAACACACATATTAAAACTATACAATCAAATGCTACTTTAGTGCTTCTGAAAAATATAGGTCAGCTGCTTATAAAGGCACTTACAGATGCTTTTCCTATTGTCTTTTCTTTTTGCATTATTCATATGGCAGCAGGAATGTGCACCCATAGGCAGTGGTGTATCCAGGTCCAAAACTAAGCAACATCAAGTAACAATCTTCTAGGGCCATGGCTACTACTATTGTGAAAATATAATGTGCTTCTCTCTCATTCCAGTCAAAAGGATATTACAGTCTTGGGGAAAATGGTCTTTCCATGTAATGTGAGTGAAGTTCCTGCTCCTGAAAGGTTTAGCACAACCATGGCAGGAAGTGGAAATGAAAACAGATTAAAGGACAGTTTGGTTTAGAGGCTAAAAAGAAATTGGGATGTTTAGTGGAGTTGGCACAAATGGCTCATTAAAGTGTCAGTCTTGGGTAAAGTAAATCCTTGTTGGCAAAGAGCTAAAAATAAAAGAGGGGAAGGGAGGAAGGAAACACACTCTCCCTCTTTTCTCAGCACAGGACACAGAGGGTACACATGGACTAGACCCCCTGCCACTGTGGGACATTGGGCTCCCTCATTCTGCCTGCCAGTGCCTGGGATGTGTTATGAGTAATGAGCTGCACCAATTACCTGCCACTCAGCTGGCACTTTCTAATCAGGTCTGGTCAGTCCCTCAGTCATCAATCACTGCCAGGGTTCAACAGATTGCCCTTGAAGTAGGCAAAGAACAAGTTGGCATCACAACTGAGCACATCTGCCTGACACTCATTGTAATTTGGGGGGTGGAAAAGAGGGAGAGTTCGACCTGGATTTAAGTGCAGACTGAAAGGGAAAAAGATGAAATGCAAAAGAAGCTGTGATGGTCGTTCTGGACTTTAAACAGGGCTTTGGACTGAAATGCAGGAAGCCCAGATTTTGGGCTATCGTGTGATCTCTAATCTTTCCTCCTCGTGCTTCTTCATCTTTGGCTTGTCTGTTTGTACTGTGAAAATGGGCACTATGGCTGTTGCTGTTAAAATGAATGACTGTTCTGAGACAGGGCAAGTGAGATGTAAGATTTTAAAGAAGGTCCAGAAGAAAGGTGACGAAAGCTCTTCACCTAGATGAAATCGGAACAGAGCAGAAAGTTCTTCAGAGAAAAGTAATTTGGAACTTATTGTTTTAAGGAAAGGGGAAAGACTGCTTATCCAGCAGATACCTTGAGCTCTGTTCTGTAGATTCAGCTTTATTTTAATGTCTCTGGGATACTATCGATCCTTCTGCTGAAAAATATAAATGAAAGAAGGAACATAAAAAATAACAAAAGACAGCGTATTTATTCTATCAAAAGTGCTCTTTCTGGGTATCCCAGTGTTTCACAGCATCCTCTTACTAGAACAAACATAACTCTCAGGTAATGAGTTGGAATTTAACTATTTATTGCCAGATTCAGTGTATGTCTGCATCTGTTAGTGCTTCCTTTGTTAGGATGAATATAATGAGCATCCCAATCTGAAATTGCAGGGCATTAAGGGGTTCAGTTTGGAGGGGTAGGTGTAAGGACCATCTAGCAGGGGTTAGCCAGCCCCACTCTCCAAAACATTTGTGTGTGATGGCAGCCTCTTGAGAATGACTTGTAGCTCTGCAGTATTTTGGTTTCCCACAAGACTCTTACAGGTAATGACAGCAAGGAATGCAGAAATGCCCTGGCTCTGCTGACTTGCAAAGACAAGTGAGGAGCAAGCACAGAGTTCACCAGTGAGTGCTGCAGTTTGTATCTGTAATGACAGTTCACGACAGGAACAGTGATGTTCTGTGCTCTGGTGTTTTCTAGAATAATCAGGTTTCTCTGACCCCATCCCACAGGGCTCTGGCTCTGCCTGGGGATGCTGTTTCCACAGTGAGACTCTGTAACTTTTATTATTTTGGAAAGGCCAGGAGTCCTGAGGACAGCTGACTTGAGGCACTTACAGGCTGGGAAAAAATGTTGTGTGGGCAATACTGATCTCTTAGAACTTCCCCATGGTGCTGCCAAGCCACAACTCTGAACAGAGGCGTTACTACAAAATATTCTGGAATGGCAAGAAACCTTGGCCTCTCCTCAGCTGCTACATCAAACTGTTCAGCTAATTGCTGTCCAGTGATTGATCTTTCACTGGTGATCTGCTGGTTTTCCTCTGTGGTGAGGACTCTGAAGGTCTGATATTTCTGTTAGGGAAGAATCTGGTCCCTGCCTCCCTGACAACATGTTGTACACATGGCACGTGGCACCCAACCTCTGCAGATGGGCTGCTGCTGAGCACAGAAACCAACTTCATCCTTATCTAGCAGGGCTTGCATCTTTAGGGACAGTTTAGATCTGTTGTACCAAGTGATTTATCTGAAATACTCCTGGGGTGTTTCTGGTACCCTGCACATGCAACAGGCAGGAGCAGAAAGGGCTTTGTGGTCCCTCTGACTCAGGATAAACCTGGTTGGGTGGGATACCAATAACTAAGGATCTTCCCTAGAAGTCTCACTTGCTGTCTTCTCCCTTCCTCCTGAACAAGTGTTTGTATCTGATGGGTCTTTACAACACCTGACAAACACCTCACATGGGAATTCCTGTCTGGGATGTAAAGGGATAGTGCAAGGGTATTTCTTGTTTCATGCTACATTATCTGGTTTCTGTATCCTGTGTGCACACACAGGACAAATGCTCTGCATAGGAAATACATTCCTACCCAAAAAAATCCTGTATTGTTAATCAGCTGAATGTCAGGTGGTCACTGGTATGATCAGTTTAAGGCTTGTCATTGGCCAAATTTTCAGAAAGGCTGAAATGTATTCTCTGAAATCAGGTGAAAATAAGGGAAGATAGGAAAGGATGCACTTTGTCTGAAAAACTGGGACACTTACATAATCTGAAAAGTCTATCAGTGTGATGTCTAGTCCAGAAAAATCCTGTATAAACAACATAAATACTGAATAACTTCTTAAAGAGGAAAGAAACTGCACTGGTGCCAAGCTATCTGTAAATTCCCCACAAACCAGAGAACAAATGAAATTATTTATCTTCACCAAATAAATAAAATGAAACATATAAAATATAACTGGGGAGGCACCTCATCTTATTCAAATACTCCCTCTTGAAGCTCCAAACCTGCTTCTGCTTGTTAGAGCTGTTGAGGTTGGTCTGTCCATGGCCCTCTTGGCTTTTGTAACAAATGCAAGGTAAACACTACATGCTTACTCACATTTTTGCATAGCTATTATTTAAACAGGTTTTCTGTATTTAATTGTATATGAGCTTGCTATTGTTAGGAACTCCCCTACCATTGGATTGTCATATGTGTTGCTCAAATGTAATGTGAGTTTTTTATTGACAAGGTCATATTTCAAACCTCTTGGTCCATTAATGCATTCAGTTTTGAAAGGTGCTGTGAATTCTGAGCTTCCAAACAACCTTGCTGATCTTGCTGAGGCTGCTTTTGGACAGAGGTACAGCAAAGGAAACTGCTGAGTTCTGCTGTCAGTGGGGAAACATTTTACAAATATATTGGTTTTCACAAGGCCGTGAAGGTTCTTAAATACTCACCTAAATGTGTATTTAATTTTACTAGTAAGTGTTTTTTCATTTACCTCCAAGTTTTGCAGTCAGATGCAGAGGAATGTTCTGCAGCACTCCCATCAGACAGTGACTGGGGAAGGTTCTCAAGCTGGTTTTGTCTGTAAACAAACCAATCCCCTCCAATTCTTGAAAAATGAACACTCCAGATTGTTTGGGAGCAGAGAAAGGGAGGAGAGAGTGCTGGAAATGATGGGAGTGGATATGGCCAGGACCCTACAAAGCAGTGCAGGGGGGCAGTGGGAGGTGTGAGGCAGGTGTGCACACTGATCCACTGCCATTCCACACACTTTGGGAAAAATGAAGATAGCCTGGAAATTTCAGCAGCTACAGATTCAGACTGTAGAGCTGAAATTTATGTTGAACTTAACACAGAACACAGACTTGGATCTTTACTCATATTGTTTTGCTCTCTAAATTTTAGACCACCCCTGCAAAAAAATAAGTAAAAGTGTATCTGTATCTACCTTATTTAGTTACATTACAGGGACTAGGTCTTTAGTGCTAAGAAACTGTAGTATGGAAGACAAGGACGTGGATGATATTTTTTTTTTTAATGCTTGAATTGTTTAAGGAAAGGCTTTCTCAAGTGCTACAATATCTTATTAAATCAGAAGTGCAGAGTTAAACCCTGTCAAGGTATTGCCATAATTATTCCACCAAAAATTAGCCAGGAGAGGGCAGATCTGGTGCTCTTAAAGGGTCTGCATGTTGTGCTGGGGGTCTGACATGGGCAGGACCTGATTAGTGCTTCCCCTGAGTCCAGTGCCTTCAGTCTCCTTGTCAATGGCTCTTTGGATGGATGGGGGAGAACAGGCCAGGGATGACAGAAAGGAGCCAGAGCAGGACAATCAGGGGGGCTGTGCACTGAAGCAGGGCTGTGCATCACAGCAGCCTCCCAGCTGCTGGCAGGGGCCCAGTAGCTGCAGGACTGAGCATCAGGTCAGAGAGCAGCCCCCCAGGACAGGCTGCTCAGGGAGGATTACGTGACCACAGCTCAGGGAGGCTGCCAGTGTGAGCCAGAGTGCCAGGACAGTGTGGGCAGTCTAGTGATGGAGGCTCAGGGAACTACCTCCTGTGTGCTGCAGGGTGACACTATCATCTCTGCTGTGACTCTGATATACTGCTACTGCTGCTCCTAATCTGATTGTGCCTGATCTCCCTGTTAACACACACGTGGACAGACACAAAGAGTGACTGCCCCCAAATTGCTTTGGAAGCCTCTGAGTGCTGGCAAACGCACAACTCAATCTAGGAACTGAATCACAAGATCAGATCTGCTCTGAATGCATCAGCAGGGATTGATGCAGGTTACAGGCAAGGAGTGGATGCTCCCTCTTGATGTAAGACAGGGTTTGGGAATGTGCGTGACAATGGAAGTGCCACGGGCTCAGTGCAGAAAGCCAGCGGGAGTGACTGAGTTGTGGATGTCAGATGTGTGCTCAAGGTTAGACCAAACAGCCACTGCAAGCAGAACCCTCTATTATTTCCAACTAGCAGCCCCACAAACTATGACTGAAAAGCTGTTTAGCACAGCAGTGATCTCTGCAGAAGCCCCTCCCCAGCTGTTTTCCCAGCCTGTGGGTGTGTGCCTGGCTCTGTGGCAATCACAGGGCACCACAAAAAACGCTGCTCATCTGACCAGTGCTGGCAGGTGGCACAAAGTTTGTAAGGCAGTCACCACGTGACACTTCCTTCCTGTGGCTTACAGTGACTTATTTCAGCTTGTGAAAGATGACAGTAGCCAGCCAGACACTATTTCTGCGAGAAATACAGCACTGCATGAGCATCTTCTGAGCTGCAACTGCTCCACCTTGAAGAGCATCACAGTAGCACCAACACACTTCAGCAATGCAGGGGGGGCACTAGTCAGAGGAGCAATGCACAGGGTGCAAAATGCTAAAATCTTAGAGGCACAAAGACCATAGTCTACTTGCCAGTGTTGTCACAGAGAGAACAGAAGGCCCCTAGCTCCAGAACACAGCCTATTTCTCTCTGCCAGAGATTGTAACAGCTCAGAAGGAATGAGCATCAATTGCTTCCAAGGGAGATGTGTAAAAGATAATATATGTTGCCTTTTTGGCAGCAGAGATTCACTGGAAGATAGTGCCTTGGAGGCTTTATTACTTGTGACCTTCACACAGAACCGAATACATCTTATTTTCTGAATAATTTCAGCCTGTGGATACAGCATTTGATGGTCTTTCTAGCAGTAGAAGATTAAAATCACACCTGCCCTGCAAAAAGAGGTTTAGGAAGAAAATTGTTAAATGGTTACATCCAGATTGATTAGAAAATTTATGACTATGCACATGGAAAAGACTGCAAAGATGACTAGAAGTACCTTCTTATGGACCCAAGCTCCTAAATCAACTCTGAAATTTATTACGAATATGATTATCAAATATACCAGTTAATAAAAAAAAGCTGCCCAGAGGCAAAATCTGTAGCTTCATAATCACTGAAAATATAAGTTTCAGTTGACCTCTGTGTCACAGGCTAATACTTGTAGAAATCAAAATATGAGCAGAGTAATCCTGGAAATAGGACTAATCAAACTAGTTAACAGTAATTCCTTAGGCCTTGGAACTACCACCTCTTAACCATTCCCACGTAATTTTTTTTTAAGAAAAAAATTCTTCTGACTTTATTTCCCGCTTGTTTTTTTTTTTTCCCCTCCAGTTTTAATTTGAATTAGTTGAATAAACCTATTGAAGTAGGTTTATTAAGTGCAGAGAAACTGCACCAGCCAAAAGGTTGTGGTCTCACATACTGACCAGTCTCTTCCACCTGCCTGGCTTTAACACGAGCAAAAAAATCAAGTGCTCCTTTTTAAACACAAATCTGAATACATTTAGGGTTAGGTGACATAATTTCAGTTTGTGCTCTCAGTGGAGAAGAGGACACAGGCTGTTGTTCATGGCCAAAATGATTATTTTTCTATAAGAGTCTGTGTTTCAGGTATATGGCAACGTGCTTTAGTGTTATTTATACACTTCCAGTAGAAGAAATACCCAGAAGACTTAGTAAGTACAGATTAGCTGTATTTAGTGTTCTTCTTTCTGTTTAAATTTCTAACACAAAGCTACCAAAGCCAAGTCAGTAATCAGGAAGCCTATTAAAATTGCCATGTACAAATTCACTATAGATGTCTACTATCAAGAAGATAGTATGACCTGAAAGGACCCAAAGGGAAGTAAACATCATTCCTGCAATCAAAATTGTATTTCTTTCTGGTTTATTTAGCCAAGTTTCTGCACTGTCCCAGGCAGGCAGGAAATGGAATGAATTTTTTTGAGACTTGTGGGACAAATAGAAATTTTCCTTATAAGAAAAGCTTTCCACGTTGATCTCTCACAACAATACATACAATGACTTTTCAGCCTGAGCTCTAAGAAAGGTATTTTATGAAGTTCCTACCCTGCTTTTCAAAGAGCTGTAGAAATTTTGTTGCACTGGAGCAGTACACATGGAAATAAAATCCCTCTTGGCTTGCACTCAGAAGAGCAGCAGTGGTTTAGTAACTATCAGCTACATGCAGTGACTAAACTTCCTCCAGTGTGCCTTTCTTCTTTAACAGAAAAGACCAAAGATGTTATAAGGAAAATGGAAAGTGCTTATTTCAGAAATATTTGCTAAGTAAAAAAGTGAACATGAATCACAAGCCCTCAGCACAACAAACAAAAATATTCTCACGGCTGGTGTTGGCTGCACCGTCTTCCTAAAGTCTGCACTGGACTACCCAGGCTTTCCTTGGCAGTTTAATTGCTGTGCAGGAGAAACAGGCAGGCAAATTGTCATTGGAAGCTTCACCTCCATCAGTAGTGATGCCTTTCCTTTGTTCTGCACTATTTGCTGTTGTCAGCTGGGGTAACAGATATATCTATTATGCTGCCAGAGGAAACCAGCAGAGCAATATAATGACAATTCCTGCACCACTTACAACCAGCCTGCTACCTAATGTATGAGAGGAGTATTAATTTAGTTTCTGTAGCATTAACTGTGGCCAATTTAATAGGAAAATGGTCTCTATACATCATTTCTTGGGACTTGGCCCAGCGATTTGCTCCTCTGTGTTATGATGTGCAGTGATACTTTTTGCTATATTTGCGTGTGAGTTATTTCAGAGCCTGCACAATGCCTGGTTCTTGTTACTTCACTGATTTGCTATGATTGTGATTTAAGTAATAATCACTCTTCTGAAACTTCAGTCTGATTTCAGTAGCAACATATCCTAAGGTTGAAAATCTTAACAGCTCCAAAAGGAAACAAAATATGATTTTAGTGCTTAACTTTAAGTGCTTTCCTGAATCACAGGTACATTCTGAATACACATCACTTGCTAAAAGATACTAAACAAACTATCCACATCTAATTTCATATTTATGCTTCATGTCTCTTACAAGCCCTGAAATTCTCCCTTTAACTTCTACTTTTTGGCATGTTTCATGCATGTTCTAATTTTGCTACGCAGCATATAAACTCAAAGTGGACACAACCTTTTAAACAGAGGAGATATCTGCAGGTGGCTGAGGAATAATCTACGTTTTTTGTTCTCACAACTGAATTTCTCCATTTTCAGTTTCTTTTCCTTCAAAAAATACACTCCAATTTACAGAAGAAAACCCTCCATAAACTGTAACCTCTGGGAAATTTCTTCTCTGATACCATCTGAAGCTGCTTCTGCTGGTGGAAGGATTTTGTGATGCATTTTAAATCAAAAGTTCTTATGAAATGTCGTCTGGAAACAGCAGTTCAGATGGACTGAGTAATGTACCACAGTCCACAGCACTCATCACAGTGCTGCCTGGGTATCTCCAAAGATACCAGTGATTAGGAAATCTCCAGTTCTCGAAATTTCTTTGAAGAAGTAGGAAGCACAGTTTTTAAGATCTCTTTTCCCCCGAGGTAACACTCCTTATGACTCCTTAAAAGCCTGAAAACACTCTGTAACTCATTAAGCAGATGAACCTCATTTTCTGCACTCAAAACAAACATATCACTTCCAAGGCAACCGTGGCTCTCCATAGGCTGGAGATGCATTAAGCTCACAATCAAAGCAGGTGTTAACAGAATTAAAAGCCCAGAACAGTCTGATGGATTCAATCTTCCTCCTGGGAATTATCCCTTATGTGTATGGTGGAGGTGGCTCTTTCACACATGAATGACCTCTCTACTACTTTTAGCTACTCAGGAGTTTGTGGGAAAATCATGGTTGGTCCCTCTGTAATGGGGGAGAAGGTGCTTCTACTCAAATCTTTTGCTGGAACTTTCCTTCATGCTCTTGTAAATCCTAGACCTTAAGATTGCTGAAAACTTATTTGGGTACTGCAAAGGAAATGGACACCCAAGCTATGAGACAGTCACCTAATGAGGACACTCAATCTTAGGAGGACATTCCTAAATTAAGAGAAGATAATTGTAATTTTAGATATGAACTCCCACCAGATCCCTTCACAATGTGCTTCTAAGTAACACATAAGATTCAGGATGATTACTGCAATTTGCTAGTGTGTATACCCAGGAAACCCTTAATCTGAGATACGTGGGATAGTTTTATTTAGTTTATTTTTAAACTGAGTCTTGTATATTTAATATCTTTTTGTAGTATGGGGTGCATGAAAATTTGATTGTGACAAACCATCTATCAGATAAGCTTTGCTGCATTACCTTGACGTCAGATGAGTGCAGATTGCTTGTCTTGTTCTGCCTGCTCTCATATACACTCACCTCTTCCCTAACTCAGCTATGTGAAGCAGTATCTGATAGGATGCTCCGTGGTTCACATTTAATAAGGAATTTTTTTCCACTCACAAGGCAAAAAAAACCCCCTCAAGATGGAACTACAGAACCTCATAAGTACATTGAGCTTCTCAATCTGCACACACATATCCTCGTGTTTCCTCCTGAATGAGGTTTAATGAAACAAATTGAAACTCCTGAGTTTATCAAAAGAGTTTTAAAATTCTTCCTTCTTTTTCCTAGTTCTTGTTATTCCTTGTACATCAGCACTTCTACATTGTATAGAAATCCTACTTAATTTTGCATTAGAAAACAAATTCCACAGATCCTGAAGTTGGCAATGATTGTTCTGGCCACTGACTGTTCAGGAGCAGGTGGCACTGGGCACAGTAAATAGGTTTAAAATGAAGTAAGCTTCTTTGCACTCCTTAAACAAGATGATACCCACAGTTTGGACTTAGGCTCAACATTAAACAAGATATAACTTTAAGGTAGCTTCCCTGAATTTTTGCCATAAGATAAAAGCACCTTAGAGCCAATTACCTGCCACAGTTTTAAGCAAGCAAATAGGCAAAGTTTCACAGGCGTGTTTCTAATCACCAGTCTTGCTGTTTGCCATGACTTTTCCAGCAGGAAAAGAAACTGTCCTTTCTAGTTCTTCTGTTTCCAAGCCCTGAGTCTGGGTGTCTCTCAGTTTGGGCAACTGCCTACACTAGGCAGTCTTGTTCCAATGTTTTCTTTATTACCAGGATGATCATCCCCTCTCAGATGCTGACAGAATCCCTCATTTTCATCTCCCCATTATTCACTGTACACATTCTGCTGGTTAAAATTAACACCAACACTGGCTTCCACCTTGTCCTTTAACACTTACATGCAAACCTGTCAGTTCTTCACATTAAGATACATTTACTCTTTTCAAAACACCTTCAAGCTGACTACTAATCTTACAGTCCTTGACTTCATAGGCAGTAAAAACTTTTAAATGGTAATTGAGTCATCTTTTGATAAGCTGAAAGGGAGAGCAAAGTATGATGTTGCCAAGAGCCTGCTGTTTGCTCAGCAGTAAAGTTTATAGAGTACTGCTTTATTCAGACAAATTATTAGGCTCAGTACAGGTGGTAGCTGGATGACACACAGTCATGATGTACAGAAAATCCATACCCATTATCTGGCAGCATCTTCCAGCCTTGAGATCTGTGAATTTACAGCTGCCTTTGGAGCTGTGGCCGACAGTGCCATTCAGCATGGAGCCTGTGCCACTGCCCTGTGCAGGGCATAAAAATCACAGAAAAGACTGTCAGGAGGATCTATTCCTCTTCTTTTTTTTTTTCTTTAATATAACTATTAAAACTTCTGACAGACTGAAGATTTTTTGCCATTAGAACTACAGATGGGGAAAAGGGACAGTTTTCTACGTGTCCCCTCCCTGCAAGCACCATGTTCTCTTTTGTTCCAGTGAATTTCAAGAGTTTCTTATTCTGTTGGTTTTAAACTGAGTCTGTCTGGATCATTCATGAGTCAATAGTGCTGTATTTGCTGCCAGGTTTTTATCTCATTGACAAACAGAGCCACTGCTGAGAAATGTCCCGGTGCAGTCCATTCATAACTAAGTCCTCTGTTTCCATTTTGCAATACTACTTGCACTAGAGTGCCTCTTTGTTAGGTTAAATCAGATTTTGTGTAGACACTGTGTTTTTTCCTTTAGATTGTCTTTATTTCTTATATTTTAAATAGAAGGCAAAAGGATAAAGAGGATTTCAACTTTATCAGCAGATTCGAATTATTTCTTTCCATGTGGATGTAGCTCATTTTATGCTCCTTTAAGAGAAACTTTTATCATCTGCAAGGCATTTTCAGTGCTGAATCCCTGAAAATCTGCCACCCTTATACAGGTTCTGATAATGATACTGGGCCAGGAAATACTTGTTTTCAACTTAGCATTCCGTTTTCTGCTGCTAAACCCCCTATTAAAAACATGATAAAGGAGAAATATTAACTGTAAGGAAACTCCAAACTGGGGAGGATCTGTTTAAATTAATGGAGTTGTGCTGAATTTATTAAAAAAATGAGGGTTTGATTCTCCACTGTTTTCTGTTTTTAAAACATATCCAACTTAGTCTTAACCTCTAATATTTTTGGGATGAATTGCTAAATCCTCTGATGGCACATCTTGCTGAACATATAGCATAAATAGCATTCCTCCTTACGTAGTTCTTGATTGACCCAGTTTCTCTGTTGTTCTGAGAAATTCTGGCTGCTGTCTCTTGCTTTTATGTAGCTTTTATGTATTGTGCTGCATTCTGTAATCCTCACTTGTCCTCAAGAGACTCAATGCCAAGTACAGTGCTACAGTTCCCAGCAGAACGACACCACTCCCAATTCAGCCTCAACTGGTTTCACCTCGTGAATCGAGGAACTCAGTGGTGACTGATTTCCTTGGATTTCCTTGCATTTCATGTATTCCAGCTGACAGGAAAAATGTCAGAAAGACAAACTAAAAAGCAGAGTCTATACAGGTAGAATCCAGTCCAGTGTGACTTGCACATGCCTTTCTGTCCCCCAAAATAAGATGTAGAATTCTAAATTACTTTTCAACAAAATTTCCCTCAAACTCATGTTGTGGACTCCTGAAACTCTCGTGCCCTTGGCTGTACACAAACCCTGTAATTCTCTGACATCTTCATTGCTTTTCTTGTGTTAAGATTAAAATGTATAAAAAAGCCACGCTCTTCCACATTTTTCTCTGTGATGTCATTTATCTCACTATGATTCTTCTGACAGCTTGTAATGCTTCCAGAACTTGCATTTCAAAGCACTTTTCAAATCTCCTTTTGGATGCCGCGGTCTGGCCTCAGTTCACCCTTGGCTGAAACGTGGCCAAGGGTTTTGAGGAGCAGCAGAGATTTATTTCAGAGGAGTTAAAGGTGGAATAAGCAGCTTCAGGCTGCCTCCCTCCCATTTCAGCAGCTCTGGAAGGTTGGGCTTAGCTCTTCTGAAGGCTCCTGGATGGTCACAGGTGAATGTGATATAATGCCAAAGCATCATTTTCTCAGCTTCTGCTGAGGAGGGTTCATCAGCTTCTGGGAATCCAATCCCTCAGTGGCAGAAAGGAAAATACTTTGTAAAGCTTGATTGTCCCTTCTCTCTTCCTGGAGAGGGAGAGAAAGCACAGGGAGTACTACCAGCAGGGAATGGCACAATCAGGGTGGTTCATGGGAACTGAGGGTTGAGCTCTGTGTTATGCCTAGAACAGCACAATAGAAACGCTCTTCAGAACCAAAGCAGAAATTAATTTAGCACTTTTCTTTTTCAGACTAATAGAAATCCCACTGTGGCAATCTATGTATTAAAAAATTAAGGGTTTGGAAACACATGGAGGCACCATTTATACTTATTACTCAGCAACTTGGATGATCCTAAAGACGTCACCAAGAAAGGGATAAGAAATTTAACTTGTTCTACCATTGTGCACTAATTAAACTGTTTAGTGCAGAGATCAGCATAAATAAGGAATTAGCAAACAATGATGTGAGCAGAGGATGATTTGTAATATCAGCACATTGATGCACTGGGCACAGATACTGTAATTTGACTGGCAGTGCTTTATTAAGTTTTGGCAGGATTTAAGCAGCCTGGGAGTGCTGCTATGGAGCTCAAGCACATTAATCCAAGCTCCAGCTCTCGTTAATACTGATGAGTGAAGGCAGTTAATTGAATTATGTATGAAGTACTGCTGATTAAATATTTCACTCCTTGCTATAGAATTAACTCTGCTTTATTAACAGCCACTGTTGTCTCTAATAGTGAATGTCAGAGGGACCTTTTCTCAGCCATCCACTTTCATTTTTTCTAACCATCTGCTCAGGTTGCTTATGTAGGTCCCCATCTATTCCTACTTGTACTGACCTTTGAAAGAAGAATTTTTGCTTTTCCCAAATGTTTGTGGGCTACTGTAAAAACTTTATTCCCTCGTAGAACATGTTTCAATGAAATGTTTCATTTAATTCTTCTCACTGACAGTAGAAAGAGATTCGACAGATTGCATAAGCACAGACTTCTGACTGATGCCATCTTAAGAATGAAATACAGCATTAAAAGACAATTTGCATTTTGCTTTGTTGCTGATTTCTACTTCCACTTGTTATAATGGATATAAACCCTCTGTTAATGAGGGAAAGAAAGGAAAATCCAGAGAGAGAATCTCAGGTTACAAAGAAATTGTAAAGCAGGGCTTTACAAAATAAATAAACCAATGTCCTTTCAGGAGCTCTACTGAACAAGCACAAGAATTACTGTCCTCACCAGCTGGCAGATGTTTACAATTAATCTCAAAGATGAGACAGCTGCAAGAGACCTCAGTTATTTAGCTGTTCAAAGACAAACACCACAAAAGCTAATTAGGATAGTGGCAATGGTTTAGAAACAAGAACAACAAAAGCCTCGACATTCTCAGGACAGGAGGGTTGCTCCTGCCCCAGGCTCTCAGAAAGCCAGGTCTCAGTTGTTATCCTTTGCTAAGATGTGTGATGAGTTGGCAAAACACAGTGAAATTACGTTCCACTGGAGTTTGGTTCTGACATGTATGAAAGAATGTGGAATGCAGTATGTGAAGTGTATGAAGCCACAAGCTTCTATTGTTAAAAATAATGATAAGCACTTTTAAAATGTGCCATGTTGGAGGTCTGACAAAAAGCTGCTCTGTTATTTTCAGGGCAGAGGATGCAGAGCCCTTTCAGGAGCAGCCTTGAAATATTCTAAGAATAAGCTTTCCAGTGATGGTTCTGTTCCTGGCCATATGTAAGAGGTTTTCAGTGAAATTAAACAAAACACGGTAGTAAACAAGTGACAGGATACAGAAAATATATTTAAACAGTAGCAGAGATCAAGGAGGATAAGTTTTAGTACATATCAAAACACAGAAATGCTGCATTTTCGCTATTCCATGTTGCTTTGTAATCTCTTTATTTCGTAAAGACAGCTGAGGAACAGTCCTTTCAGAGTGTCTTTGGAGAACACAAAGCCCAGAGCAAGTATCTTTGTATAGGTGTTTTGGGACTTCTCTTTTTATTTCCATTGCTTATACTTCTGTGTCTCCAGGAAAACAATTTCTTATAATTAAGTTGGTGCAATAACGTGAATTAGTAAAGGAAAACATTGTCTAATCAAAGTGAAGCAGATATTTCTTAACTCAAACTGCAAGAATCCCTTTAGTTAGGATTAGAGGGTACAGCAAGGCCTCCAATATTGCTTTGATGTGACCTTTCCCTTGGTATTCTTTTAATTATGATGTTCTAAACCAGATTTTCAAGTGTGCAAATACTGCATTTGAAACGCTGTTTCATGATACAATTGCAAGATAGGATTAATCTTGATTTTTCTTCTACTCAAATATGATGGTGCCATAGCCAGACTAAAATACAAATTTAGGCTTTCATAGCACTGTGAAAGACATTCACCAGCAGACAGTAGGAGGTCCCCCTCTGAAACCATTGATTCTTTCTGTGTTTTGAAGGATGAGTTCAAGGAACTCAGAGCAAGGACCAAAGAGAAACACAGAAACTTGAGCTAGAAAACCATTTGTTCTTCAGGTTAGTAACTGAGTTACTATTTCGATATTTTGAGGAGAGAAAGGTTCCCTGAAGACAAAAGAAACTGGATGATGCAATAACTTACTTTGGAAAGTGGGATCCTTGTTATTTGGGGGTGAAGACTTTAACACCAGGAACCACTGGCTAAGCCCACGTGACAGCAGGAGAAATGGGTACCACTGGAGGCTGGAAGAGTGCACGTCCATGGAAGGTGCAGCTGGAATTGTGCACTGCCTATGAAAATATTGATTTCAGAGTCCCAGACTGAGGAACGGATGAGGAGGAGGCTGGTAGCCATCTGTGGAGGAAGCTTTGCTTGTTTCTCATGGGTTCCAAAGATCATGAAGTGCTGCTGAGGGTGCCAGCTGGCCTGCTGCCACGAGGCTCCTCTGTTCCATCAAACAATCTCTGGGAAGCTTGCCCATGAAATCATAGCATGTATTCCAAAACAAGTACTGCTTGATATTTCTTCACTCTGAAAGCTGGAGAGAAGCAGATTTTCTTTCCAAAGCTCAGACTTCCAGGGCCCCTCCTAACTGGTTGTGTGAGTCTCGGGAGACTTGCTGGCAGCAGAACTAGGAGTGTTTGCTTAGGACTTTTGCCTTTTCTCCAATCTTTCTGGCTTGCCTTCATGAATACTTCCACATGGCCCATTCCAAAGTCTATGGCTGAGGAATATCTACTGATTTACACTGTCTTCCATATTCTTGAATCTCTTCAGTACTGTGAGGACAGGTGATGGATTCTCATGTTACCTTTCTGTTCTCTCCATCAAATAGGATTTTATACAGTAGAGAAAAATGGAACCCTTTTCTTTCTTGTAGCAAGAACTGAATCTTGAGGCTCACTATCAATTTTTTACTCTTACACTCACATTTAACAGGGCTGAATGGCAACACTACGCAGAGCTGAGAAACAAAAATGTATGTGAAAACCTCAAACATGCAGATTCTAGTCAGTGCTTTGGACTGACATACTTTGAGATGCTTTTATAACAAGGAAATCTTACTTCACTTTATTTATTTATTTATAATCAGTTTGAAAATGGAGATTAGAACAGAAGCTACATAGCAGTTTTACAAGATTATACATGATGTATACCTACAAAAAACAAGTTGTAATTTTTCCAATCCAATTTTGTTTTTCTCTCTCGTTACTATCGTTTGGGTTTGGTAGAATCCAAAAGCAACTCCCCACACCCAGATTATTGCCCACACCCTTTATACTGGAGCAAATCTGAAGTAAAAATGGTGAGAAAAGGCTTAATCCCACAGACTGTAAGTTTAGAACAAGAAATACCTACAGAACACGGTGAACTCAGTACGTGATTCATTCATTTCCTGTTGAAGATGATTCCTAAAAGCTCAAGTATCTCCAGAAGGTCACTCCCACCTTCAGAAAACATACACAACAACTTATTTTTAGAGTTCTGTAGAAATGCCTTGCCCACACAGTAAATTGGACATATGTTCTTGGATTTAGCTGCCAGTTTTGTGAAAGTTAAAAAATTCTGTGCTCGCTGTTTTTACTAAATAAAATTCTCCATTTATTTCAGTCAAAGCAAAACCCAATTTTGCATTAAACCATTGCTCACGGACCTTGCACTCACAGCTAAGTCTGCTGTGGACATTCTTAGGCTTCATTGTGGGTTGCTGGTCCTCCTACAAGTCCATTCCTAACTTTAGACACAGCAGCTGGGAAGGATGTTGGATTGAGCCCATCCCAACTTGCATTGCTAAATCAGAGTGAAAGTGGTAACTCTCTGCCTTTCTGTTGCTATCCTTTGCACAACATGGATTTGTTGTTCCTCTATCCAAAACATCCTCTTCTTCCTTTGTTGATTGGCCCCAGTGCTCTCTACTGGGTACATTCTCACTGGGATATAAATGAGGGAATCAAATACCCAAACTCCTGTAATCTTCTGTCAAACTAATTACCTGCAGTGGATTCCATACTGGAAATATGTACAGAATTTCTCAAAGTTTTCAGCTGTAAAGCTGGGATGTATTTTTGCAGGTGAAAGTAGAATCAGGCTGGTTTGTTGTTTGGGGGTTCAATGATCCATGTTGTGTTTGAGATTTAAAATAAGCTCAAAGCCCCAGTTCAACTATCAATGAAAATGTTGTTTTGGATACAGTACTTGGCAGTGTACAAGCTATTTTAAAATAATAATAAGAGCATTCCAAAGGTATATGAAGAAACTAGAGCTGTTCATTGCATACAGTCTGGTACCCAAGCGTGGTGAAACTATAAAAAAGAAGAGAGTAAAAATTTTTGGGGAATAATAAGAAACAGGGTAAAAGTGCCAGAGACATTAGAAGTTTCCAAGATGACCCACCTTTTGCATCTAGAAATAAGACAACAGGTTTTCCCAATAAGTTTGACTGACATTAATGTAGAATTAGATATTATTATCCCAATTTCCTGTGGCTTATTTCTAGAAACCTGATCCTTAAAAGCTCAAATTCTATCAGAAAAATATTCACAAAAAAAGCACAAGGTTAAAATCCATAAAAGAATGCATAAATGAGGTGACTGACTATTGAAAAGACATCTTGTGCATCCCAATGGTTGTTTCAGCTCTTAAAAGCAATTAAAAAATCCAACCTGAAATTATTTGTGCATCTTCATGCAAAGGCCTCAGCATTCCAGGAGCGCTTTATCCATCTCCACACACCATAAAAATCCACTAATTAAGTTCTGTCTTGTAGAATAATTTATATCTGCTGTTCTTCAACCACTAGATTAATTTGTACCACACATGTATTATTTCCTAGTATTACATAGGGAATGCTGTAGATAAACGTTCTGTATATCAAACATTTGAATCCTAAATGTTAAAAACCTCTACAGATGTAGGTGTATGCACACATAAATGTGTCTGTGAACCCCAGCTGGAGAGCTGTGTAGCAAAGAACATGGTTGAAAAAACCTGCTTGAAAAACAAAAAATCAGAAACCTGTTATCAGGATGAGTAGAACAATTAATTTAAGGTGTTAGAGGCTGGTGAAATGTAATATTGTGATCATCCTCTCTGGTCTTGGATGTTTTGGTTTGCACTGCACAGTAGCTGGGTCTGTTAGGAGGTTTTGGTTGTTTTAGAAGAAGGAAATACAAGAAGCAGAATTTGATCCCTTATCAGTGCAATGCTTAAAGGCATTTCTGCTCGTTCTTTGGAGCAGGTGGGTTTGAGGAGCTCCCCAGGTGGCTGAAGGTCTCTGCTGAAGCAGTGGGGTTTTGGGGATGAAAAATCCAACTGAGCTCGTGAAAAGGCTGAAGTTTGACCATTTCTGTTTAGCTTATAGTGCATCCAGACTCACAATGAACAAATCTGGGCATTAGCTGAGATAGCAAATGAGGAGATACAAATATATTTGGGATTATGTCCATTCATAATATGAAATTCTCTCTATATTTGGGGTTACGTCTATTCATAATATGAAATTATATATTTAACAGTTACTTTCATGCAAATTATGGTAGGGAGAGAATAGAAATTCAAGTTGTACTGGGAGAAGATTACCCACAGCCACTTGGAGGTGAGGTGCAGTATCATCTTGGGTTTACTTAAAATATCTCTCACGAAGCGAAGAGGCAAGTTAGGGAGTGAAAACACACACCAAATTTAGAGATTCTCTGAATAAGGACACTTGAATCTGGTTCTATTTGTTAAACTTCTGCTGTAAAAGGAAAGCACTTCCCAAAAATATGAATTTCCTGCATATTTAACACTACAATATGCAGGACCCCTGTTGCAGCTCAAGACAGTTTTAGAAGTCACAACAGTAAAAACTTTCTCTCATAATCATAGAACATGTACTGGGCTGGCTTGTTTTTGACAAGCAGACTCTGGCTCTAAAAGCAAATATGTCAAGCAACAGAATGGGCTATTTGGAGGGAAAGTGGAGCTCTCCTCTGCTGACACAAAATAAGACAAGTTCTTGAGCCAATCCTTTTGCCTCTAGGACAGAAAAGTATGACAGAAATGTTCACTGCCTCTCTCTACCCAAGGACAGAGAATGGCAGGGCTTCTGAAAACTATTCTGTCTATAAAAATCACACAGAATGCAAAGAAGAACCCAGTGCCCCCCTTCTGCAGCCCAGTCCACAGACAGGATGTTTGCAGACAGGTCATGTCAGAAGATTTAGTGCTCTGCTTCTCTCAGAGGCAGATGTGACACAGAGGATGGGAGTGCAGTTTAATACACTTTGGGAAATGTGACTGTAGGTGTGTGGTTAGTAAGCAAAAATACATCTTTACAACACTTGTGAAAATGTTTTCTTGTTAAAGCCAGCTGATGTGATTCCAGCAGCTTTTGTATTTAAGAACCTGCATCCAAGAATCCCCCCTTCCCCAGTTATGAATGACAAGCTCCACAAAATCCTCCCTGTAAATATATGGTCCAGCAACACTGTTATGTACTGAGTAGGTGAAGGTGTCTTCAGGTACATTATGCATGAAAACCAATGCAAACTCCTGTTGCAGAACAAGGTCAAGCAGGAAATCGAAAATTAAATGCCACTATCTCAGTAACAGCTTCCTGAAGGGCCCATTAGGAACAGAGTACCAGAAATCTTCCCAGAAGCAGGCAAGAAACAAGAACATCTTTCACTTGAACCCATTTCTTCTACCTATTCTGCTTTAAAGTAATTTAACTTTCTCTGAATTTTCATTTAAGGGCTTGGGAGGTGGGGGGGTTAACTAATACTTCAGTTATTTACTCCACTTTCAACCCCTAAGAGAATAGAGGATACTCTTCCAGGCACTAAAGTTCTTCTTTAAAGATGATTTAAGTACTTTGGAACTCTACAGACAGAATTATGATGGTCTTCAGGCACTAAATGATACAGTAGGTGCCTCCTGGGATCTTCTCATCTTCTTGCCTAAGCAAGTTGGATGCCCAGCTCCCAGAGCCTTTGGGGAGAAACTGTGTGTCTGAGGTACTTCCCTCCTTTTCCTTGGCCAGTCGTTTGCATTTTAAAGCACTTAAATGCACTTTGTAGATGTGGCCATCAATCTTAAAAAGCCACTGGGACTTAGACTGCTAAACCAGCTCTGGAAGTGGAAACTATTAGAAAAAAATATTCTGCATTAGAGACTAGACTTTCTAAATCAAGAGGTGTTGTTTAGGAACCTGAGGATCTTTCTTTTTCTTATGTATTTCATAATAGTCACATTCTAGAGCTCCTCCACGTCTTTATCTTTACAATCTAATGGTATTTTTAGGCAGAGTTTTAATGCAAAAAATATGCAAATGTAAAGTGCTTGTTATAATTAATGGACACAAATAAACATGAATACTCATGACTTGATATAACAAGCTGGGAGAATTTCTGTTCTCTTCTACAGCTATTACTTGGAGCTCTGTATCATTCCTTAAGTGTGTAACTGTGCCTGCCCAAATGTACTATTTGTACTGAGAGAAGGCTGTGAAAAGAGTAGGTAGAGAATTAGCAACAAAGGATAAGACAGAAACCTGAGCATCATTAGCACAGGAGAAGAGTTTCACATCTTTTAATTCAATGCAATTTTTGCCACTTTAGTTAGGACTTTTCCTTTGGTCCCCTCCAGAATTCCACTGTGGTTGCACTGAGAGGTGTAGGAATTGAGTCATATCTCTGCACACAACTTTTAACTCATGTCACATCTCAACAAATACAAAATTTCCATTTTCATCTTTTTCTTCCTCTTCATTAATTTTTTTAACTAAGCTAGCCATAAGAGCTGCATGAAAAATAATGTAAAATTAGTTGAGATTAAGTGTTTAAAATTCTATCTATAAAGGAATTTTCTCTGGACAGTGTTCTTAGCTGAGAAACTAAATCCAAGCTGTTCACAGTGAAAATGATGTGACTGTGGTCCTGAGACAGAGCCTGTTGAAGTCAAGTGGAAGGACTTCCATTGGTTTCACAGGCTCTGGGTGAGGCACCATCTTCTTACTACTGTACTCTCTAAAACTAAAATGCCACCAGTCCTGCCACACAGCAATAAGCCCATAAACATAAAATTACAATGAGCAATAAAATCTTGAGAGACTAGTTTCACTATTACTTTAATTTATACTCCTGTTAACCAATTTTAAATGCACATTAAAATACCAAGTAATTCTGAAGATGTCAGTGTGTGGATAATAGAGCCTGCCAAGGCCATGCAGTGTAAGTGTTTTAGCCATATCCTATTAGACTTCAGTCATTTATTCTTTCTTTATTTTAAGAAAGCCTAATTTAAGGCTAGGAGGAAAAGCCATTTGAAGATGCCCAACTGCTGGATAGGAAAAGCAAACTGGAATCAGAATTCCCTCCTGGAAAAATGGCCTGACATGCACCAGTGACAGTGTTCTGTAGGCACAGCCTGTGTAGCCCAGTTTGAAAATACAGAAAGGTTGACTACATAATCTGATGTGTTCTCTCCTATGTCATCTGCTGTGTTCTGAGTCATACAGAACAGCTAAATCCTGCAGTTCTAAATTGGGAGTAAAGCTGGGAATTAGCCATCCCTCCCAGCTGCATGTTGTAGAGGGGCAGCTGGCCCGTGATACGGCTTTAAATGCATCTGACTGAGATTTGGAGGAGCAGCTCCTCTCAGAGCTGAGCATCTCCTTCATCCTGTACCTGCTTAGTGCTGTGGCAACACCAGCATGATCCCAGTACAAAGGTTTATTCCCTCCATGCAGCCCCTCTCCTCCTTGAGTAACAGAGGATATGGTATTAAAATGTGATTTCCTCAAAAAGCACATAATTAATGTAATTGCAGAGTATACACCCTTGAAAAGAGATGGAGGCTGCACTACACAGCTGTGTAAATAAGTAATTTCGCTGCACTTAAAGATGTTGGAAAGAGATGGTTTTAAATAAAACCATTGTAAAAGAAATGTAATCTTGTAAATATTGATTTTTTTTTATTTTTTTTTTTTAAGAATCAGCTTCTGATGGCCTTTATTCAAGGGATATAGCACTTGTCTCAGCAAGCAAATCCCACTGTTTTCAGTGTGACCTATTTTCAGACAAAAGTAATAACCTAGGATTTTCCAAACTGGCAGCAGCTTGCTTTTGTAGGGACTACTTCAGCCAGACTTGCTTCCTAATTATTCCAGTGTAGGAACAAAGTATTGCCTGGATTTCAGAGACATTACTAAACCCAACTTGACCCAGGTATTTCTTATAAGCAAGGAGGAAAAATCCCTGATTGAAACGTCACTGTTTCACTGCAGGTGCTTTCAACCTTTGGGTTTGTTCTTGAACTGAAGCAGTGGCCCTGCAGTTGGCTGTCACTTGGCCTGCACACCCTCCTTCCTTCCTCACTTCTGAGCTTGTCACACGGTGTGAGATGGTGCCAAAATGCCACTGCAAATAACCACGGGACGTTCCTCAGCTCTGTTAATCCGAGCCCCTGCCGTGGAAGATGTGGTGATGCACGTGGAGGAGGTGCCAAGCCCACAGTGCCCACCCTGTGCCCGCTGCTGCTTCTCTGCTGGGGCAGCTGCACCCCTGCATTTTAGTCAGCCAAAAGACAGGGGTTTCTCCAAAAGATTTGCAGGAACATCTTGTTTCATTTCTAATCAAGTGGCACTGGGCAGACCAGCCTGATGACACAGATCTCTGAACTGCTTGCTTAATTCTCTCCCAGCCTCCACACTGCTGCCTTGAACTCACCTTATGCATCTTTCTGTACCTACACCTCATTTAATATTTGTAAAATGACCTCTCTGTGTAAAGACCTTCAATCTTCACCCAAACCCCCATAACTGAATCTCAGAGATATTAAACACACAGGAAAAATGAATTAGGAGGAGGAAAAGGTCCTAAAGAACAGCCTCTGTGTTGGGGTTCATCTATCAGCTATGTGTCAAGTGAACAACTTCCAGTGTGACCTGGTGATTTTGTGCTCCATCCTCCTGTGTTTTTCCCTTCTGCCCAGGCTCTGGAAAGGCTGCAGGCTGTGCCCTTGTCTACATGCACATGTGAATTACAGCAGTGCCATTTGCTCTGCTGTAGTTAACGACCTGTCAGCTTTCCCATTATGATGTTATGCTGTTATTTTCAGGGTTTATGTCCTGCCTATAAAGTTGGTGACTTCTCGGTCTGGAAACACTAATGCATTTTTTTGTACATTTTATAAATATAAAATGAAAAAGCGGCCTAATATAAAACCACTCTCTATTCAGAAAGCGAAAAGGTGACGATTTTAAGTTGTATTTTCAGTAGCAGAAAAAAACCCCCAATCAATAACATTCAGGAAGGTTCCTTTTTTGGGCAGAGTCATTCCCCATAATGTGATTTACAGCTTGGCAGGGGCAGCAGGTACCCGGAAATGCATTAAGCAGGTGACTGTATTTTATTGTGAGTTCCTTTGTTAGAGCTTGTAAATCTTTCAGTGACCACAAATAGCATGTGCCCAGAAATACCGTGGTGGGGGTGATGTTATATGATAGCTGTATTTTAATCCCTGTAAGTAACAGCAGTAAAACTTCTCCAAATAATAATTCCAGGTGCTCGTAGGCAGAGGTGGTAAATGATGAGCATGGATTTTGCTCCCAGGTATGTTCAGTGGATTCATGGTTCAGTGAATTCACAACTGACCTTTTTAGAGAGGTGTTATAAGAGGAAATTTTCACTGAGTACAAATGAGTGGTTTCAGACTATCAAGTCTCTGTCAGTCCCCTAATTGAGGAGCTTAAGTAATCCTACACATACACAGATGAAATAAAGTCAGGTTAGCAGGTTACTGAATAAATGGTATGATCAAACAGTCCTCTGATTCCTTATGTACAAGTTAAGTCACAGCAGCCTATGAGTACTTGCACACCACAGGATGTATTTACCTTTAGGTAAGAGTCTCATTTCCTTTTCTTTTTGACCTCTTTATTAGGCAGGGGACAGGGTTTGACAGGGAAGTTTTTTGTAAGGAACAGTAAAGCTTTCAGTGACAAGAAACAACAAGCAGAGTTACTCTGTGAACTGTGCACAGAACAGTGGTGTGGTCTTAGTTCACAGGAGATTATTTTAAACACAGATGAGGGTGTAGCTGTGGTGACCATACTCTTCCCTGTAGGAAGTGGCAATTCTACACTAATTGTACTAATGAGATGTATGAATTAACAACTGCAAATGTATTTATATAAAGTCCTCACTGGTGCTGAGTCTATCACAGGAATAATCTTCCTGAAGTCACTGATATCCTGATGTGAACAGTCTCAGTGAAATGGGAGGTGGATTCCCACCTGACAATTGCAAATTGTAATTGTAGTACTCTTAAAATATAATTCTCTTCATCAAAGCATTTTACAAGAGTAATTTTTTTAAGTGGGATAATGACAGGAGGAGCAGTGAGGCAACATCTTAGCACCACTCACCATCCCTATTTCCATGCTGTAGTGCAATCCCTTCCAGTTCTATCTCATCCCACACTGATTTATGGGAGAAGTACTTAAGCAAACATAGGCTGAAGCATTGTAACCCTTCTCTGATTAAGTTCAATTACACACCAGTGGGGAAGAACCTCATTACCACAGAAAAATACTATTCCTTACTATTCTCAGTGACTTCTTTCTCCATAGGACACTAACTTATTTTACACTGTACCATGAAAATCCATATAGGAAGGGGTTTTTAATGTAGGAAGTAGTGAGCTACTGTCCTGTACAAAAACATGTGCACACACACACACACACAAAGACTTCTGCTAAAACATAATTAATAGCCAAAGCTCCAGCCCTTGCTTGCAGGCTTTTCACTTTTAATAGACTTAAAGTGGACTTGGATAACATTAAAAAAATAAACTGCATTAAATTTGCAGAAAGAGCAGTTACTTTACCAACAGTAACTACAGGTCTTCAAGATTCTGTAATGATTGGAGACTCCACAGTATGTGAGACAGATGTTTTTGGATACTGCACCCTGTTCCCCTGTTTGAGGACATAAATGCTCAAATGGTATTAAATCTCTTAAACTTCCTTCCATGCAGGTTGAGGTAGTGCCACCTGCTACAACTGTTTCAAAAATTACTGGTACTTAATTGTTATTTGTGCTTATAACCCATACTTAGTGTGAACTGATGTGAGCAGCATCCACTTCAGGACAGTGGGAAGGAGGGTTTTCAACTTCATCAAGAAGTTGAATGCTGGAATGCTGCTATCCCTAAAATGGGTGTCTAACCTAGCAGCAGAGTGTGAGGAACAATAATTGAGAAGGATCTGCAGATTCCTCCCTTGAAGATCTCCTTTATTAATAGATTCCTGAAGCAGAAGAGGGACCCTGTTTGTGTCGTAGGGGGTGGAACCTGCAGGTCCTGGACAGGTGGTAACACAGCAAGGAACAACCTGCCATTCAGTGTGTTGGTTATAAAGGGAAGGCCTTTGCAGTGCCTGGTGTGGCTGGAAACAGGCAGGGAGACAACTTGAATCATTGGGTCATGTTGGGATAATGAGGCAAAGTCTGAGATACATCTGTTACACGCAATTTTTCTTCTGTGGATACTAATGATAACCTAGGAGGAAAAACCATATCTAAGAAAGATAATTGGGCTGTTAAAAGAAAAGGGATCCGAGACCATGTTAGCAAAGAACTGTGGTACAACCACAAGTTTGTCAAGGTTTAAAGTTTTAGGTTTTCAGAGTGCTTTACTGCAGTTAGTTCACACTGCTGGTCCTCTAAAATTTTGTTTTTTTTCATGGAAGGAGCCAAGGCAGCTTAGAGGGAAAAACAGTATTCAGAGATCTGTTTGGGAAATGGTTAAGACAGTAACTTCCTCTACTGAAAAGACTCTTGTGAAAAGGATTGTGCAGATGGGTGTTCAAAGGAATGAAAGGACCCAGAAACAGAAAGTTTTTGAGTTTTGTGACAGTAACAAAAGCACCTGTAAAGGGTGACCCTCAGTCCTGAGCTCCTTGCCAGTGAGGGGGCTGTGGGAACCAAATCACAGAGCCACCAGGTGCTGTGACAGGGAGAAAGTCCATGTTGAATTATATTTAACTTCCATGTAAAAACATACCAAAAAATCTAGTTTCCTTTCTAGTTACATGATATGAAAACTGCCAATTTTTGCAGAATCACCAAAGGAAGTAAGAAACCAAGAAAATATTTGTTACAAAATATATTTCCTTCAAGCTATCTTTAACTGACAACCAAAGGTGAAATATATATACTAATCTAAGTTTAAATCAATAAGTGAATGATTTCCAGAATCTATGCTCTATCACCCTGAAGAAATGAGCTGTTCCAATATATTGCTTTCTAAAAGAAAAACTGCTATTATTGTTCCAATAAATAATTATATATGGCTGGTTAATTCTTCAGAGTCAGCACCAGACTGTATGATTTTGAAGAGTGTGTGCAGACTGTTTAAAACACTGCTGTAGCTCAGACAGCACCACTGTTTTCACTGACAAGCAGAATGCACCAGATGGTGAGTGATGCTGCAGCCTCCTGAAGTCCCAAAATAAGACTAGAAAAAATTTTATAGTTAGTAGAAAAACGAGCAGTGCAGGAGTAGCAATCAGCAGGTTTGTGTTGTAATATTCAGGCAGTCTCAGTGTATGAAACAGACCCCTCTGTGACTGCAGGATGGCATAAACTGAGGAGCTGAAGGGTGTGGGTTTGAAGTTTTGCATCTCTCAGTCTCAAGCCGTGGACAAACACTTCATGGTTCTTACCGTGACCTGCCCATCAAAGGCTATTTTTGGACAAGTGCATAAAGAAGTGTGTAGTTTAAAAGAAATCTCAAAGCTGCAATAGAAACAAATCTTGAAGCTCACACGGGAGAAACCAGGGACACTTGAGATGCCTCTGTGGGGCGTAACAAGAGCACATGGTGATAGCAGGAAGTTTAAAATGAGGTTTTGGCGCTCATGATCAAGTTTGTCAATTGTTTCAGACCTCCTTTTTCTTGTAAATCATTACCAAATTCATTCATCTCCTCCTTGGAGGGAATTTCTCTGTGCTTCCCAATCACTGCCCGTGTCTCCCTCCAGTCAATGTAGCTTTGCCAGCTGGTCTGTGTTAGGGCATAATCCCATCAATGTGATCCTTGCAAAGGGCAGGAACAGCATCACCAAACTCCAACAGTCTTTCCCCCTTTATAGTAAAATGAGTTGTGAAAGGAACCATGAACAGGGGATTTCTCATCTCAGAATCTCAGGGGAACAGGTGGCCTTTGATGTGGTGATCTGTAACCAATAATGAATCATAGTGGATGTAGTTTTTATTTGGGATTAGAGATGTTTTACAACCTTGATTATAAGGAAGGAGAAGAACATCTGCCCCTTCAGCAATGTTCACTTGTTATTTGATGGACTTCCTCCTCCCAGCTGAGCACTAACACTTTGTAAAGTAACTTGGAGTAATTCAGGGAGGGTCCTAAAGAGAGAGTAATCTTCCCTGGGAAAGAAACACTTACGCCCTCTTACTCACACATAGTCCAAAATTTCTGCAACAGGATGGAGTTTTGGCAAGTGAATTCCATGCTCACAAATTAGATTTAACCACCTTTATATTTTATGCCTAGCAAAGCCCACTTTCATAATGCTATGAAAAAACAGGAACAGTATGAAAAGAATCAATACAAGCAGACACATGAGAGTAAAGTATCAAAGGTTCTGCACATCTCTTTGAAGTACCAGAAATGGTACAGAATAGTTTGAAATGTGATTGTCTTGGCCACCCTGCAATTGCTTGCACTACTTCAGTGACACAACATGGTCACAGTCACAGCACTACTCAGCCAAACAAAAGATAAGAAAAAGGTTATTTAAATGTATTTTAACCCATCATGAACTACTTTGATATTCCATACCAAAAAAAGTCTATGTAGTGAAAGTTTGTAATAATATAAATTATTTGATTATTATGCAAATCACCATGTATAAAGGAAAGTATTTCTTCTTCATCCTTGAACACTCCCTGAAGTTTAATTTGGAACCTAATTTGCATTTGATTAACATTTTAAAGCACTACTTACTTTCTACTTTGTTTGCCTACATGATTTAAACCATAAGAGCAAGTTCTTTGCTTATAAAGAAGGTGAGAGATGGGAGGGTGGTTTATGCTTTAGTAGCACACACAGATCCAGCCTTGATGCACCTTCCTTCCTGCATTTGATGACTCTGCACCTCTTGCAAGGCTGGGCACCGAGACAGACCTGAGCCAGTTCCTGCAGTGAGAGAACCTGCCAGTTCCCACTTCTGCCTCCTCTGTTGAGCAGCACAAGCAGGGAAGTTGGGAAAGATGGTGTGAGGGGTCTTCTACCTCATCTCTGCCTGCATCCTTTCCTGCCTGTAGATACACATCAGTGATTGCAAGTGTTTACAGTAGGAAAAACTCCCGTGTCCAGACAAATATTAGTGGTTTAAAACAATTTTTTTCTAAAATCTATCCCAGAATATAGGGAGCCTGGAATTTTGGGAATGTAGTGAAATATGGTTTGATTTCATGAACTGCTCAACGACAAATTTGCACAGGATCTGGAGCACTTTTTAGGACTTGATTTAAATGCATCCAAAACAGATTATTAAGCAGAAAAACTTATGAATGGCATATTCTAACCTGGGCACATTGTGCTACTCTCCTGAATGCATTCTTACACAGCTATACATGAAAGGAGTGATAGTTGAAAGGGAGACACTGACTTTGCTTTGAAGTAGGCAAAAAGTATTCACCCAGCTGAAGCTGTGATAGACAAACTCCAGCATCTCCTCCTGCTGTGTTTCACAACGCTATTGCCCCCAGTTAATCATCTCTGTGCTTGTGGGGGCTCCCCCAAGCAGCTCAAGAGCTGTATTCACATCAATCATATCAGCTTAGATGGCAGTTTTGAGCTTCAGTGACAGACTCTTGGACAAACACTCCCTTTTAATATCTTTGGGGGTGTTAACTTCCAGCTCTGGGTCAGGACAAACAGCTGTGGAAAGAAAACATCTTAGCAGATGGCTGTAGCTGTTTGCTTCAGTGCACATCAGTCAGCAACTTCAGCAGTAGCTCCTGAGCCTGCCTGCAGCTCTCACCTCTCAGGTGCTAATTAGCATCTCAGGCAAGATCTGATATGTGGCTCCTACCAGGATGGGTAAACTTAATATGCACTAACATCTCCTTTGTGATGTGTTAGTCTGAGAGCAGAACCATAAATGCAGCCTTGAAATGCTTTAAATATGGTTTTCAAAGGCTCCAAAATCTAGGTGCTGCTGGGAAAAAAAAAAAAAAAAAGAGAGTTGTTTGTTTTGTAAAATCTCATGCGATGTCTCTCTTCCGCTGAGGGTTACAGGCTGCAGAGCTGAGTCTGAAAGAAAGGGAGCAGCCTGAAAGGAAGGTGTCCCCAAATTACCCTTGCTTTCTTCATGGCTTCTTCAGGGTGCTGTTTCTGACTGTCCTTCTGCACTAGTTCTTGAGGATGTGTGCCAGGTTAGTCCAATATTCCACTCATGGGGTGTTCTCAGAAAGGAGGTGTCCCTCCACACCAGCCTAAAAGATTTTCTTTCTTGGAAGCTTGAGTCATGACTGTTCCCTCCTTAATCTTCTAAGGGTGTTCCCAAGCCCAAATTTCTCACAGTATTAAGACTAGAATACCACAAGTACTGTTACTTGATACACATACATTTCCTTACATCCCTGAAAATTGAATTATTTTTCTCAGTAACTTTAAGCTTAGGTCTGTTCAGCAAATATTTTTTTTTTCATTCATTTTCTCCTGGGCATCTGCCTGAGTCATGCAAATTGGGAAGGCTGAAGTATCTTGAAAGCAGGTGATTGTATTCTCCAGGTTTCTTCCCCTGCTGCCAGCATTAGGAACTAAACATGCACAACAACACACTGGAGTGTCGCTGACAGCCCAAACCAATCTCAAGGAAATCTGAAAAGCTACTTTATGCTACACCAACATGTAATTAAGCTCCAGGCCTGTAGATGTTGATTTTCATACGTGCTTTTCGCAGGCATTTCAGTGCCAGAAACTTGAGGGTTGAAATATTTCCCCTCATTTGCACAAATATTCCTACCAAGACATTCGGCATTTTGATTGTAAGATTCTTAGAGTTCTCACAACAGTGAAAATAGCTGATAATAGATCAAATCTACAGGTCTTTAGGAATAGCTTACACAATAGCCAAGATCATGTGGCAATTTTTATGGTGCATTCATGATAGAACTTGGAGCACTACTTTACCATCCAAGAGACAGCTAATATACATAAATTAATGCATATTCACCTCTATTGCACTGAAAACATACTGAACAGAATCCTTTTAGCTGCCTCTTTGTTATTTATCATTTACTAAATCTCACTGAAGCCAAGTTATGATTTTTCTTCACTCACTGTTTCTTGTTTCCAAAACAAAAAGCAGAGAAACTTGCATGCTGGGCTCATTTTCAATTGGGTTCCTGTCCTCATGTATTCCTAAATTTGCAGAAATGTGATTATCTAGAAGTGCTGAATCAGATAAGTTAATCCAGTTAACAGTACTGCTTTTCAGTCCTCCCTTTCCTGTTCACCAAGTAGCATCACTTAAGTTTTACTGAGAGAAACCAGGAATGTCATCAAGCTGATTCCTTTCCTGGAAAACAGCCACAGTCTTTGGATGATGTATTGACAGAACCTAGTCTATGCTTCACTATAATGTGGTGTTGAGTCCTTGTGAACTTCAAATCTTTGCAATGAATAAAACAAACCAAACCAAAAAAACCTTCCCCAAATCCAAATATATTAATTCTGGTGAAAAAAAAAAATTCGATAAAGACTAAAGTTTTTAAATTACACTTACCTGGAACAAAGCTTCCCTGGACCACCTCCTTGTAAGCCCACCAGCCTTCATGGATTTTTGGTGAATTTTGTTGAGCTAGAAAGAAATAATCAAAGAAACCATAAAATTAAGGCAAAACATAGGACTTAATTAGCCAAACTTTGGAAACTCTAATCAGGGTACCATCTTCTAAGGAAGAGTCATTCCTCAAGTTTCTAAGTGATTTTTATTCAATTTACAGAATCATGCATAGCATCTGTATCCTAGAGAACCTTGTCCCTGTTTCTCATGCAGTAAATCACACTCTGCTTTTGAAGAATTGATCACTAAACTTAACAATTCAAGTAGAAAATGAGGATTTATAGCACTATTGATGGTTTCTATGCCACCTAGAATTTCAACATGGGATAAAAATGCAGAGAAAAAGGGGTGGGCTCAGTGGTCAATACCTGAGTCCAAGGTGTGGATTGAAAAGCAGTTTCTCCCTTTCCTCTCCCAAGTTCTCCAACAATGTCTCACTTTGAGGGGGAAGAAGTGGCAGAGCGAACCACAGGCAACAGCAGCTGTGTCTGTAACTGCTTCTGCTTTGAGTTCCAAAGCCAGACCAGAAAGGCACAGCCCGGGGCTTCCCAAATCCTGGCTCGTGCTGCCATGCTGAGGCAGGAATATGTTTTTTCCATCTTTCCTGTCTGCAGTGGAGCCCCTGTTACTGATCCCCCCCCATGGCCACCCTGCTGCTGGTCCATGTGTGGGACAGGCAGCTCTTCTACACTTGTGTTTGACAGCACAGGGCAGCAGCACAAGAAAAGGCTGCTCTGATCGATGCTCTGAAGGCTGTAGCAATAAAAAGGCCAAGCTCTGGATAAGGTTTGCCCCTGATGAGACTGTTGCCTGAAGGACTTCTCTAACTTCCTGAAAAGCCAAGAGCAGAAAGGTCTTGATTGGTCTAATAAGGTCATTACTTCTCTTTGTCTTGAAGGGAATTGGAACCCGAGCAAATTTTGTGGTCAAAATGTAAAATCTCCATTAGTTGGAAATATTTTCATAGGGCACACAGACACACAGCAAGATAAATGTGCAGTTATCTCCATAAGAGCAGGGCTGATATGCAAATATGTTCTGCCTTCACTTGTATTTTGCTTGATATGTTCCTATTTAGAGCAACTCTCACTGAGATACAGAAAGCTCAGTTACCTTGTGCACCATTAAATTAAATTCTGGGTTGATCTTCTTTTTAAGACACTTTCAGCCTCTTGCAGTAGGCCCAAGAATTTCTTAACATAAAAATGTAGTCACAGAAGATGCTGGATTTAGCAGCTTTCTGCTGCAGTTTCATTTCTAAATCACATATTATTTACAAAAGACACAATTACCCTGGGAAAAGTTCCAGCAAAATAATAAAAATTGTTGTTGTCATTAAAAATTATAACGAGGATGTGAAATTCAGGCTAAAAAGGATACAAGATGAGGACCATTACATACTGTTCTATCAGTTACAAAACAGTGTTTCTGATTTAAATGACTGTAAACTGCAGAAACAAAAGTCAAGCTGAAGTTAATTAAACATCCTGACAGAAAGACCAACACTCTGCTTTACCAAAATCCAGACACACCAGTGGAATGGGATATGTGTGGATGCAGATTTGCCCTTGATGCTTGTTCCATGAACTGAGTGGTGCCATGTTAAACTGAAGGGACTGTTCCTCTGTGTACTCCTTATGGTTTGCAGATGATGTTTGCTTCCTTATTTTAGTTTTTATAATATTGCCTGGAGAACTCAAACTGTGCATGGCTTTGTTGTGCTGGACTACACTCCATAAACATTTGGAAAATGGCAAATCCCAGACCACAATCAAAATATCTGAGCAGAACATTATTCATATCCAGTCTGAACTGCAATTTTTTTGATCTCAACACTTACTTTTATGCCTCTATCCTGTGCAACAGAAGTCCTCAAAGATTTTGGGATGCTCCAGCAATGAGAGAGGATACTAATAAGTGAGTCCATCAAAGCACAGCCATAATTCTTCTACTTAAAACATCCCAGGAAGTTACATGGCATTAAAGTGCAGCTTGCAGTCATATACACAGCTAAAGCTGGTTCAGCCTACCAGAGGCAGATGCATTTTAAAAGTGGGTGAAAAAAGTATATATATATAGATAAAAGCAAGTTAAGACTTAGAGTAGGACGGGTATTTTCAAATGCAATAGCTTACTGTCAGCATTCATTGAGGCATATACAGTTGAAAAATACATTGCTTTTTCCCTCTCTGTGGCTAATCTAAATGATACATTCCAAGTCCAGAAGAAAAGTATAATCCATTATTCAAAGTTTAAATTAAACCAAAATCAAAAGACTCTGGCTCTGCAGCTCTGCTTCAGTGTGTTACCCCAATACTTAGTAAAGCTAATTCCAAAAGGAATAGCAGGAAAAATAAGACTTTTTGGACAATTTTTTAAAATCTGCTGCATTAGTATGGGACAGACTGCATGAGATGAGCAAGAAAATTAGATTATCAAAGCTTTGTACTAAGTAATTGGATGTCTGTGCAGTTGCTTCAGCTATCAGACAAGAGCATGACCTGGCATCACTCTGCACATTCCACAGATATCAGATCCTTATCTCTTCAATTCATGTGAAAATGAAACACAAGAAGTACAATAAGCAAAGTAAGATGTTGTACCCCAGCCATGTCTAAAGTAGAGCAGAAGCAGTGCTGGCAGTACTGCTGATTTACAGAAAACAGGCCACTGAAGAAATCAAGAGGCAAAGCAGGTGGTGGTTGTGTGGGAGCAGCCAGGGAGACAATCCCCAGTGCCCTGCTCTTTCTTGAACCCTGAAACCTCAATGTTTTATACCAGTTCAGGCAAAACATCCTGTAAAGTAGTGCAGGGAGTGACTGAACACAGATTTCCACTCTGCTGTGCATGTGAAATCCAGCTTGGTGCCAGAGATTTACTCTGATGGAGCCTACAGGGACTTTACTTAGAAAGGGAAAAGATTTAGAAAGCTCTCCTTTCTCTGAATGCAGAAGGATGAGGTCTGGTAAGGCCAAGGAGGAAAGTCTGTCTTCCCAAAACTTCTCCTAAACCATTACTCTGATCTCTGTTACACAAGAGGGCAAGAGGACTTAGGAAAGGAGAAAGAAAGCTGTTCCCTATTTCTGAAACATAATCAGACCCATACCTGGATTAGTAATGGAACAAGGGAATATAAAATTAGAATGAACAGCCATATGGACAATCCTTGCTGGGAATCCTATCTGGGACACTTACACCTGATGCACACACAACACAGGGTCTCTACAATTGGGGTACCAATGCCCATCTGACAGAATGGCTCTGTGCCTGAGTAAACAGGTTCAACCTTATGGCTCAGGAATTGTTGCCAAGGACAAAGATTCTTCATATGTGCCACCTCACGACACTGAAAATAGCAAAATTCTCCCAAGATCTTCCTGATTTCAGTTATACTATTGTACCTCTAATTGCAATTCTGCCACTCGAGGAGCACAGAAAGAGGCACGTGGGCTTTTCGTGTGGCCTCTGACACTCCTGTGGTCCTGCCACAGCACTGCAGCTCCTGGGCAGCTCCTTGTTGGCACGAGGAGATGAAAGGTCTAGAAAGCAATATTGTATTCCCTGAAGAGGGTTAAATGTCTAAAAGAAAGGTTTTGTTTGTGATACCTCAGAGACTTCTGGTTTTACCACTAAACCCTAGACCATGGCTTTTGCTTCTGCAAGGTACCAAGATAAACAGGCCCATCTGAGCAGACACTGCAGATTACCTGCACAAGGAGCTTTGCAACAGCAATTTTTAGCATCAGCACTGTGTTCTGCCATTAGCAGGGACAGTCCAAAATGCCACGTTTGTCCAAAGTGCTGGAGGATATTGAATGACCTCCATTTGTGCAGTGTTCTCTCCCCTGGCATTGGAATCACTGGTATCTGAGATTAGTAGCTCTGCTGATATAACACCAATATGTCAGATCTCTTTCAGTGCAGCTGCTGTAGAGGAGACAGGATATTTATTTGGGGCTGATATGACACGTGTTGCTTTCATCCTGTCAGATTATTGGAGGTATGTCTCACTGCAGAGCATAAAATTACAGGCTAAATTCTGCAAGTTGTTGTGCATTCTTGTTTCCTAGTGGCTTCCACGTGTAGGGAAACAGGATCAACAAATGCACAGTGAATGCAAACAGCAGAGATGCCAATATCCCACAAAGCCAGCAGTTAACTGTGTCTAGCTTAGAGGTTAAAATGTATATAGCATTATGTTTAAAAGAGATGCTATTGCTTGGTCAGTAAAACTATTTTACAATGACCAGATAACATTTCCTCAGATCCCTGGTACCACGATGCAGATGCTGCAATACCTGCACAAATTTGCAGTGCTAAGAAGTCTTCACCTTGTCAGAATGACATAAAATGCTGTAACTAATACAGAACACCCCTCAGTAAAAATGCTTATTTGCAAGATATAAACAAGCCATTCTACAACTACTTATTTACTTTCTGTACTTAAATGAAACATAGAAAGGCTTGTATCTGATGCCATCCTTTATGTCATTCACATCTGGGCATGAGCCAAGAGCAGAATCCTGCCAGAACAGGATTCTTCATTCACTTCACTGCCATTTCACATGGATAAAAAATGCTAGACTGGGAGAATCAGGCTTACAGCAGTTAGGAAAAAGACCTTTTTTCATCTTAATTTTATTGATCTGAGCTCTTCTGATTGCTGTTTTAATCACTCTGCATGCTCATCCCTATTTAAGTTACATCCTAAGTCTTACTTCTAATAACCTGACTAGTATTGCCCTGGCATTAAGTACATAACATTTTTATCACTTCTACATAGTTATGAGATTAAAAAGAAAACCAGCTGCAACTATGAGCCATTGGTTTCGTATTAAACTTAATGCAAGGCATTAAGTAATTGCTAACACTTTGATATGAGAGAGAAAAATGGCACAGCGTCTGCTTCAAGGAAAATAAACCCTCAAATCTGCTCTTACAGTGGTGAACACTGAAAGGGAAAAATCTATTTACAAGGTATTAGATGCTGGTGTGATCTTCACTTATACCCACCCTTTGTATCCCACAGACTTTATAGGCCTTATGCTGGTTCTCTCCCAGCTACCATAAGCCTATTGCTATGTAATGCCACTTGATTTTCCATCAGAGTTCCACAGGTCACTCTAAGTAGCTCCATCACTCTCAAGGTGTCTTCTGACAAATCACTGACAAGACAGTTGTGCCTAATGGGTTAAAATTAAAATAAAAATAAAATTAAAATTAGAGGAATTTCACTGTAGCGTTTCAGATCATGAGTCCTAATAGAAATTCAGCCCTGTAGATAAGAGTACAGGGTGGTTAAAAAAAAAAAAAAAAAAGAAAAATTTCAATAATTTTTGCTAAACTCCATATACAGAATCTAAGGTAATATACCTACTTTACAGTTAATATAATCAGCTTTGATTACTAAATTTCATGTGGGTATTTTGTACACCGTTAAACCCAAGGGTGGGTTGCCTAAAATTTGGAGGGAAGACAGGCTTATTCAATCTAAAATACAAGTTTCAACACTTTCAGTCATGCAAATACCAGCTTTTGGCTCCCACCAACAAATGCCTCTTAAAGCAAATAGAATACACATGTACAAAGTGGACCTGACAGCAGGGGAACTAAGCAGATGCAATTAGCTCAAGATTCAGCCCTCTGTAATTAATATTTAGTTTGTTTAAAACAAGTCTGTACATAATTGCAGCTGTTATTTCAGATGTTTTTATGCAGCCTTTTTATATTAAAAGACCCTAACAACACACACTTGAGGCACTATATAAAGCATCATTTATAAATTAATAGCTACAGGACAAGAAAGGTTGGGCTGCTTAGAAATAAATTGTATGCATCACCATACGATGAGGGAGGGAAAAGAAAACAAAGGATTATAAGGGGATCAATAAATAAAATGCTTTCATCAGCTATGCCAGATTTCCCCCCCCCCTTTTTTTTATTTTGGATAACATTTTGCTCAGAAAACATGCAAATGCTCTTTTGTTCAGTTAATACTTTCCAATTCCGTAAATCCTTCTCCCCCCCATCCCCATGTGCAAAAGCTCTCACTGCTGCTGTGAATTCCAAGCAGTATTCAACACAGGGAAAATGAATGTGACCTGATTTTATCACATCTGAGGGCAAAAGCAAGGCACTACCATGGGAACTCTGCCGTGGCTCAGAGACTTGACTATTTTGTGCATTTTCTATTTACTGTGATTTTGTTTCCTGATAAGATTCCAATTACAGGCCTTGGCCAAAGGGTGAGATTTCACACGAGCAGGCTCATGTGGGCAGGGAGCAGTGACAATGTGGGGCAACATTTACAGCACAGCCAACTGCTGCAGCCACTGCCCCTGAGCAGCTGGCTTTTGAGGAGGGTAGAAATATAACTATTTACCAACTTCCTTGCCTTCTGACCTCTGAATATTATCAAAACCATTCAAATAAGCTCATGTGTAAGCAGGAATCATTCCCAATAACGCTGATGAAGAACACAAGATGAACAAGCTCTTATCAGGCTGTTAAAGGGAGTTGTGTCAACATGGGCTTGGGTGGTGGGTGCCAACTTGTAATAAGCACTTTTTCCATAAATCTTATATGCCCAATTCTGTTATGTAAGTTTTAATATAAATGAACAAAAACATGGGTTGTATCTAAAGCTTAGTCAGAAAAAGTTGAAACCTTTTTGACTCCTTCTTCCCTGAGCACATAAGAACACCAATGTACATGCTGGGTTGCACTGCAGGGTGAATTATTTTATATCACTGCACCCAACTGGACACAAAACTCTCCACACTGTTCCTAACTCGATTTATAGAACACCAAATGTCCCTGTAAAGCTGCTGTCCCTTGATGTGACCAACACACATGTGCAAGAGTTAGACCACATAATGTAAAATATAGTTTGCCCTCTCCAAGTACTTTTTGGCTAGCTTGGCTGGAATGCTAGGGCACTGTTACACTGAATGTTATTTCCTTCAATTTTTAAAATAATACTTTATTTTGGTAATTTCTTCATTTCTGAAACAACTGAGAGACAGGGAACTTCCATGTAGTTTTTTCTGCTGTCTGGGAAAGCTGAGCAGCTTTGAATGAAAGAATAGTGAAGGTTCTACCCACAAATACTATCAACTAGGGATACAGGCCTCTGCTTCCTCAGATCCCATTCATATCTGTGGGATTCACATCACTTTTGAATGAGGTAGTGTTCTTTTCCTTCTATGGCACAAGAATCAGAATTGCATCAAAGCTGAAGTACTGTATGAAATCAAAGCAATTAAATTAATGCAGGGGGGAAAATACAGCTGTATTGCAGCAATTAGAACACAGTACTGATTGCAGACAGGGTGGGAAATTCTGACACCAGAGACTCAGCACCTTTCATCTCAGTCACCGGTGGCATGTTTAGGGTTTCAGGGGCCCAAAACCACATTAATACAATTTGGTGTTTCCCAGAGGCTCTGATGGGAGCATCAGCACACACAACAGCCTACTCTCTCTGATGAGCTGTTTAATTATGCCTAGATCTAAAGTCTGAGGAGCTTTATAAAATAATGCAGTAAGAAGCAGCAAGATGCCCTGTGATATTAACTTCAGAGCAGCTCCTTCCATTGCACTGTGTACCCTCCACTCCCACCAACTTCAGTGTGGTTTGGGGACACTCAGCAAATTCAAAGAAATGGCCTCAATATCCTGGAGCCTTAAAAGTTCAATACATTATTAATGCTAAATTAATAGTGTTTCCTCTAAAAGGAAACCACTAAGTTCCTTCCTGAGGAGCACATGTGATACTGAACTTCTCATCAGGTTTCTGACCCCAGTTGCTCTCTGTACTCTCTAAACACAAAATTACCAATCAGAAGTAGCAAAGTTACCAATCAGAATCTCTGGCTTCAGGAAAGAGAAATTATTTCTTCATCAGTCTTCCCATGAGAGAGCCGTGTCCAGAATTTAAGTATTCATCAGGGCTTAGGCAAACTCAAGGGGTAAAAATCAAGGTCTTCCAATTAACCACAGGAATAATGGCATGGCATCAGTATTAGGTGCTTGATCCTACAAAATACACAGCAGCCTCACATTCCATGGAATTCTACAGCCCACGAAAACTTGCAGTCCAGAACGTGACACCGGAAGCATTTCGGAGCTACATCCTATGCAGAGAGTTCAAAATGTTTAAGCAATACCATTATGAGCATTTTCCACGGTCTTGACAAAGGGACATATAACTGAAAAAGAGGAAAAGAACTCAGCAGAACTAGAAGTGGCAGCCTGGAGGTCTTGTATGTACATGAACTCCCACCCCAGTCAACACAAAATGATGCACAGGGGAGTCCTTTTCTCCCAGCTGACACAGCTACACAGAAACTAAAGTAATCGTGACAAACAACACCATCCTTCAAAAGCTAATGGCAAAGGGGAGGCAAAATTCTTCTGATCGTACTGAACTGGACTCAGAGTCCTGGATTTCCAGGCATCCTGGGGTTGGCAGTCAGGGCACTAATCCAGATCATCTCACAGCTCACTGGGCCACCTAAATCCTCAGCGCTTAAACTTTATGTCCTGGCGCTTTCTGAGATCACAAAGTCAAAAGAAGTGTTTTTCTGGCCATATAATAACATCAAGAAGAAATCCAATGTCAGAGGATAAGCCAAGATATGGATCCATTTCAGGCAGTGGCATCATGACAGAAAATTGAACCCATCACAACGTGACTGTTTTGCAATTGCTCTTCACCATCACCACTGCAGCTATTTCTAGCAAGAGTTGGTTCTCAGTTACCAGACATTTCTTAACAGAACAGGCGAAAAAACCCCAACTTTGTAGCTAATTTTTCTGAATTGGCAAGTGACAGCCTTTCTTCCAGTAAGCAGCAGTACTTTCAGTGGTGTTAACAAGATTTGTGTTAACAAACGATGTGTTTTCCAACGTGAATTATTGTTTCAGACTAAAGAGATCTTGACTTGCTCAAAATAATGTTAGTACCTCATGCAGATTTTCAAGAGGGCCCAGTTTATGCTTATTCCCATTACTGTACATGGCAAATATAGAAGAATCTTGAATAGCAATGAACTTAAATTCCTTTTAAGCTGCCAAAAAGGGTTAGCATCACCAGCTTTGTTTCTGTGTACTACCAAACAACAAAGTGCCATGGGCTATAAAAAATTTCCAAGGTCCATATTAACAATACAGGGGTTTTATAAACGTTTCCTTCACTCACATTCCTGGAAAAACTGTGAAAAATAAGTGTATGTCACTGGAGGCAAGAAAAAAGGACTAATCAAGGATATTTGCTTCTGAGATAGCTGGGGGAAGTTGGAGCAACTCCCAAAAAGAAATGATTCTTAAGAGTCCCAAAAAGCAAGCAGAGACTCTGGCCCTGCATCATACAAAGCTGTCCCAGGTTGTAAGTGCTGTTCTACTTCCCCACTACATCACTGATGAACCCAAAATCATTTAAGAAAACAAAGTGCAAGAGCAGAATCCTACTTGTATTAAACTGGCCACAAACCAAACTTGAATGCTGTGTATTACCAGCCTTAACTTACTCTTACTTACATACTTGTAAATTTAATTTACAACACAAGATGCAGTTTAGGAGAGTAGAGAAGAAAATTAGGTAATCTTTACAATACCTCAAGCCACTTCCCACCCAAAGTGGAGTAATCCCTATGAATAAACTGGAGTACACATTTCACTGCTACCTGTTTACTCCAGGTAACCATCAGTGTTAGGGTGAAAGCTTATCCAAACCTGGAAAAAGGAAAGGGCAGCTTTTTTTTTGGGCCTCTAAAATTAGAGGTGGGAAAACAGTATGGAAAAATTGAACTGCAGTGAAGGAACTGAGGAGCAGCAAGAGGGAAAGGTCATTCTAGTCAGAACAGCTGCCAGGATGAGACAAGACTGATAAGAAAAGAGTGTGTTTTGTTCATCTCAGTTGCCAGCCACGTTGTATTATATCAACATCCCAATTCATTAATTACTGCTTAGTTACTACAGTGATGGGACCTGAACATACAGCTTTTAGTGGTTTATTTTAGACTATTTTCAAAAGATATTCCTAAAAATTTTACCATTTTGGAGGTGTTGTTTGTTTATCCCACTTGCCAGATGAAAAGAACTTTTAAATTTATTTTTACTTTGTCATGTTCCCAACCTTTCCAGGAGACAAATCTCTCCCCATACCTCTCCCCACACCATTTTTGCTTCCCTGAATTTCTGTGGACTATCCCTCAGAGATTACTTCTATCATCCATCTGTCCATAGTTGTGTTTATCCACTGATCCTGGAAGAAATCATTCCCTTCCCCCTCTCTGGACTGATTCCTGAGACAGCAGTGCTACTCTGGCACTCTGATGCAGTTATTCTGTTATTCCAATCCCAACCAGCAATATTCTTGACTAGAAATAACGCAGCTCTGTCCACCTTGGGTGACTGTAGAGTGCAGCTGATCCCTCTGAACCAAACTACATTTCTTGGCTTCTTGGTCCTTGCAAAGGTGTCCCCAGTTAATCCTTCTCAGCCTCTTCAGCCATGAGTCAAAAGCAGTGATGTGGATGTGCTTCTTTTCTCTCTCTTGTTTAGTTTTGAAGTTATGGTGGAAGGTATTTCACGCTGGCTGTGATGCATGTACCTGCTTCATTTTGCAAAGAATTTTAATCACTTTCTAAATTATTGATGCAGAAATCCCAGGTAGAAAAAAAAAAACCCACCACCTTCCTTTAGATATCTGTTATTTATAGCTTGCTCTCCCTGTCTTTTGAGAGATGAGACTTTGGATACAGATAAAGGAAAAATTAAAAAGCCACCAAAGGTAGTAATTTAAAAAATGTATCTACACCAAGGAAACTGTAAGAAGAAATATGCCACTGCAAAGATTTCATCAGGGGTTTCCTGGCTTTCCTTCTTTTCATCTGTGTGGTCCTTGTTTCTTCCAAGTAAAATCCACAGAAGTTTTAGTCTTTTATTCTTGCCAGTAGCAAGAGGAAAGAATTATTTTTCAGTGAGGGCAAAACCAACTCAGGACTGGAAACAGAAGTCATAGATTTTAAATATATGTGCTTCCTTTCTTATTAACCTGCCATATCTAAAGCAGGGACACCTGGTAGTTTCCAGTGTCCTCTAAAAACCAGAGAGCATTGCACCTGTTACCCAGGTTTCTTACACCAGTCCATCAACAATACTCATTGCCTACATCATTTAAATTATAGAAACACCAAACAGTTGTCCATCTATTGATATGGATAGATTTTCAACTTCAAAAACACCCCACAGTGCAACAGTACAAAGCAATGCACTCCAACAGCAGCAGCTCCCAGAGGCCCAGCACACCAGCTTTCAAAATATGAGAAAGAGAGGGAAACGTCCTTGAATTCAGGCTGGCTCAGAGCAGCTTTGTTTCCTCCAGTGAAGATTCTTCCTGGATTCAGTTTTGATCAGAGAATGCTTCAATGAATGATGCAGGAGAACTCTGGCAAATCCATTGCTGTGCAGCTGCCTGAAGAACACCCCACACCCCCTGGAGACACAGACATCCCACACCTGGTTATCCACAAACAAATGCCTGCTGGGTCTGCCACATCTGCCGAGCACTGAACCCAGAACAGTGGGATATGCAGATCTATGGACCTATTTCATAAACACAGCACCTCCGGCACCTCCCTCCTTCCCTGTATTTCAGCCTTTCCCACTCAAGCCCTGGATTTATGTGTGCAGAAAGGCTTACAGGCACAGATGAAAAAGGCCTGGCCAACCAGACTGCCCTCCTAAAACATCTGCAGTGCTGAAAGGGGAGTATCAACCACACTCTGTTGACAACTGACTGGCCATTTCCTTTACCATGATTTGCCTGAAGTCACATGTGACATTCTCTCTCTCTCTGTATATATTTATATCTGTGTCTGTCTCCAAGCAGATACAGACTGCTCTGTGTCTCAGCACCAGGCTAAGCATGTGGCTCCATGGCTGCAGGATCACAGATCTGCTTTGTATCTGGATGCTGGGAAGCACAAGTAGAGAAGGAAAGGGGGGAAAGACAAGCAAAAGTCAGAGATGATGCTGATGGGAGAAGTCTGACTCTGTAGGGAGTAAGTTACTTCCAGTCCTTTGATCTTCCAGCTGGAATACACTGAATTTTATGCCTAGAATCTCAGCCAGCCTATAAACTCTTAAGTCTACTTGAAATAACCTCATGAATGCCAGGCAAACTAGTGAGGGGATCAGCAGTTTTTAAAAAATATTTGGAAACTGAAGTTAATCTAAAGCAAACAATTACTTGTGTCAAAACAAATCAAATAAGTTTGACATTTGTCTCATAGACATTAAAATTGTCACGAGAAACTGACTGAATTCCTTTTAGTTCTCCCTTTGGCATAAATGCCTGTTCATGAAACAACAGTAACCACGAGGGAAACCCAGTGAGGGCTGATGAATAACGCACACAAAGCACAGCCCACTCTCTCTGGTTGGGTGACCGTACAATTATGCAAGGAACAATACTACTGACTCTGTAAACTCGATTTTGAGCCCTGTTAGACAGATGCTTAGGGGCAAAATTGGATGACAAAAGCGGATGCATGGAAAGGATCTTACACTGGGGTCCTTTATCCACTTTTCAACCTCATACCAGCCCCGTTTCACTGCAAATGGCATGTGACAAAGCCAGGTTTTCACTCAGCTGCACAGGAAACTAAGCTCAGTACCAGAAGATGCCAACTGACTTTACACTAGTCAGACTGATCCCCACCCTTGCACACATGCTTGGAGTTGATCCAGCCACATACCTAAAAGGAATCATGTTTTCTTTAATCCTTATGGTACTGTGTACGTGGCATCTGTTTGTTTCTTCCCCAACACAACTTAGTGCAGCAATATGTTGATAAGACTGCTCTTATTTATTTTATTTTTTTTTTATTTCTGTAATTTTTGCAGCCCCCAAAAGTTGTAGAGGTCGTATGTTAGAAACAGTATAAAATACAGGTCTCTTGGGAGACCCCATTATTTAGCTGGAGGACAAGCAGTTTAACCTGCTTCAAACTTCTGCTGACCTTGAGTCTTCTGGCCAAATCCTTTCTGTGTGTGTCTCTATTTTGCAAAGTTACACCACTTCACCTCAAGGTTCTCAAATTGTTTATGGTCTTCTTATTGGTACAGAATAAGGAGCTGGAGTCTGTAACTCTCCTTAATGCCAGCGGTCCATGTAACTCAAGAGTTTTCTTGTACAAGTGATGATTAATAAGATTTAACAAGACTGACACAGCACTCTGCAGAACAAGACATTTTGATAAATGGTGCTCTCATGGCAGCTTACACCAGGAGCATTCTGAAACATTCAAACTGATAGGAATTCTCCTGATGACTTCAGATATTCACTGACTGTTCGTTCCAGAACAAACACAAGGGGTTTTGTGACCCATCTGTATCACAGTCTTTCTTTCTGAGAAAGGATTCTCTTAACTGTAGTTTTTCAAACTGCAACCCTCAGTTGTGTTGAAGAAGATATGAGGAATGTAGCACTGGACTTGTACTACTGCTGCACAGCTCGGTTGGTTAAATATGGGGCTATTCCAGCAGCAGGTTCACCCAATGGTGACAATATTTACTTTACAAATATTCACCACTTCTTATTATTATTTTCTGCCCTTAGAAAGCAGCCTGAGTGTGTGGGAGATGTCAGGACAGTAAACGAAATCACCTCTGGTATTAGGGAAGTAAGTAAGGTTTGTTTACTCCCAGAGAACCAGAAGACTACGCAAAATTAATAAATTCTGGGTTTATGCTTTGTTAAAATATGCTTTTCTTCAACGGCAATCCAATAACTCTCACTATTTATCCTAGCAGTTATAGGGCAATATTTATTCTAATACTCTTTGTAGGGATAACAGTGGATTGGATTTGAGTGGAAGGGAGATCTACACCCATCCTCTCCCCTATCCCAGAAATAGCTCATAGTAAAAGAATACTTTTTCTCCTTTGGATGGCATTTAATTAATCCAATTGCAGGACTTTTTGGTGAATTTGGCATGAGTAAAATGACACTTTGGCATGACTGGCATTTAGCAAACTCTATCTTTACCACATAGGGATATAGGGATGTCAACATATCCTTTCCTTTAATTTTTTGATAGCTATTCTAAAAACAACAAACAAACAAAACATTTTGTGGACCATCAAGCTTCATTACTGAGGATTAAAACAAACGAAACCCCAAAAGACCAGACATTCCATTTCGGAAATTAAGTCAATAATCTAAAAGTGATCACTAATCACTTTTCATCAGACATCTTCAAAGAATTCTCAACACACGATTATAGACCTGTCACAGATCAGAGGCTAAGCACACATTAAAATGTTAGGCATTACCCATTCTGTTGCTATTAAACACAGCAGGAACCCACAGATAACACTGCTGTGATTTGAGTAAATGTCAAGGTGATCCAGAAGCTCAGCAAATTTTAACTGTCTCAAAAAGTACAACTCTGAAATCCTGTCACCTCCCATCTCAAGTGCCGATCTTTCTCCTCTTCCTTGAACAACTTTTCATTCATCCCACGTGTAAGAAAGTGACATAGAAATGCTAAACATAGACTAACTAAGGAAATTAACTTAACCCTAAACTCCAAATTACTGCTTAAATAATAGCACCACTTTTCTTCCATCTGCATTCAGCCACATTCTTGAATTCAGTGTGGCTTCATGTGGCTGGTGCTGTGGTGAAACGTGGTTGACAGTAGTAAGTGACATTAGGGACATGCAATGGCCTATTTCCTTAGGATAATTATCATCCTAAACAGGCATTTTGTATTATTCATCCTCTGTTCCTCAGCATCCTTCTCCCTGGCTCTGTTTCCCAACAAAGTCAAAGTCTTATCTGCAGACCCAGAGGCTCCATCAATTCGTGTGAAGTCAATCAATAGAAACTAGTACAGTATTAGCTGGGTTAGTGTCACAACTTGTAAACATGTTTTCAACCATAAATCAATATAAACGAGGTCAGAATCCACTTAAAATGTTAACACAGACATTTGCATTGGGTTTAACTAACATCATAAAAACTGTCATCGTTTACCCCATTTCAACTTCAAGTATCAACCAGCTGTAAGCTGCCCTGCCTCATGTAAATCTGCACTAAGAATGATACAAGATTTGGACCTGGAAGCCTCAAGACCCTCAAGGCAGCTTTTTCATTACTCTAGAGTTTGTCTGGGCAATTATCTCTGTGAAATGCAGTGCAAGGCACGGCTATTCTGATTTGGCAGTGAACTATGAGTCAACCATCTCTGACCTCCCCAAAGAGGTTTGTACACACTGAGCAGCAGCATCTCTTTATTTCTTTATAACAAGGAGTGGAAAACATTTTGAGATATTGGGGTAAAAGGTACTATAGAAACAGAAAGTACTGTTTTAATAGCTTACATTTCTCTAGGCTTTGAATTAAGAACCACAGGCACTCCTAATGGATTAAAAGATGACATGTTTTACCTACCTCCTACACATGCTGGTATCCTTTTACAAAAGGCTAATATAGAAATTTTTTAATACTCCTCCATGCTTTAGAGGAGCTGGATGGTCTGTGATCCTCAATACACAAATTAAGTAGCACTTCAGGGGCTGGATGAAGGCAGCCACCTCATTACATATGGCCCACAGTCACATTACTGTTATCCTACAGTAACATGACAAAACTAAGATGAATTTCAGTGTTTTCTCTTTCCCCTCAAAAAGACCTGCCTGGACTTTAGGATTGGAAAAGGTCTCCCAACTACATTCTAAGCCACAGTGAAACAGAGGACTTGCTGTCAGGACAAAGCTGTGATCTCTCTGGCTGTGGAGGGTAACAAAAGCTGTCTTGTTAAGGGTCTGATTTTCTTTCTCCTCCACTCAGTCTGGACAAATCCACAATGACTTTATCAGAGCATGATCTGAACCCAGATCAGCACCTGCTAATTAAGTAAGAAGCTAATGGTTCTTGGGTCAGATAAGCTGGTAGAAATTCAGGTGACTGGCACTTGGAAGTAGAAAAACTGGGTAAAAAGGAGGGAACTGGGTTTGTTTTATGCTTTCCTTATTATGGCTGTTTGAGCAGGTTTTTTCCCCCACCCAAACCTTCAGGACTGAGCTAGTGAGAAGGGGCTCAAAGGCTCATTAATTGAAGCCAACCAAGCAGTGCCATGAAAGGCCATGTCAGCCAGACTTCCTGGCACTTCAAGGCAGAAGTAGCATGGATTTTTACATGATTCAAACTCCCAAAATGTTTTATTTCTTAGCATTCCTGAAGAGGTTGTGTCCCTTTTCTACAAATGTGCAAATGAATGCCAGAGTCAGGAAAAGATATTCTCTACCTTTTTTAGCCAGTTGATAGCCCCAATATTTTTTTACAGTGTTTAGACTTGCAGATCATTTGATACATATAAAGTATTTCTCCCATTGACCTGTTTTAGCTGTAACTGCTCAGGACTTCTGCAAATCAGGCCTCAGAGGAAACAAGGAACACACAATTAGTGACCACCCTTGAAAAGTTTGATTGAAATGTGTTGCCAAGCAACACAAATTCTGGCAGAGACAGTGATAAAATTCTATTCCCTAGATAAGCCTTAAATACCTTTGTGACTATCTTTTCCTCTTCCTGCAATCCCTTTCTTTATTCACTGCATCCCACAACCTCTGCAATAAAACTAAATGTGCTAAATTGGTGCCTTTTCCCACACAACCCTTGCACTGGTATTTCTGAAGTGTTAAGATAACTTTAAATTGTAAATGTGTATGAATTCCTTGCTTGCTTCTCCTCTCGTTTTTTAATAAAACTTAAAAAAAAAAGAATCTAACAAAAAGCATAATTTAGTGCCTACCAGAGTGATTACAAGATTAGATCTTTCCTCTCTTTTTCCAACACCTAACTGGCTCTCAGACCTATTTTTCTCCCCCTTCTCTCTCTGCTTCCACCATTCCACAGCTTCTCATTTGGGCACAATCTCCTCCACACCAACTGTCTGCTTGTCTCCCCACCCAGCACCCAGCACAGCTGCCTTCACCCAGCCAGCAAGTGCCAGTTTTAGCAGACACCAAAACCCAGCCCAGAGCCCTTCACTTGATAAGATATAGGCTTTGGAACTTATTTTGAGCTTAACCAAGGAAATCCGTTTCTCTCAGATGCTGACTCCATTTTTATCGTGCTTACATATGCAAATCTGTGTCTGTGTGTGATGGGGTGTACATCTGTGGGCAGAATATTTGCAACCATAATAGATGGGAATGTAATTCATATGAAGGAACAGCAGCAGGTCAGATCAAACAACCTGGGAAGAACCCAGTACATGAGACATGAGTGCTGCTTTTAAGAGTGGGTTAGTGAAGAGCTTCTGGGGATAGCAGAGGGGATGTTCCTGGAGAAGTGAGTACAGAGATCAGCAGCTGCAGCAGTAAAAAGAAACTTGAAGACAGGGACAGGCACTTCAGTCAGCAAGGACAGAACCAGGGGACATTGAAGCTGAGCTGCTTTTTAGCAAAGGTCCTGAAAGAAAGTAATCCCAGTGGGAAAAGACTGGAAAGCAGTTGTGAAGCTCTAAGCTCCTGGGACATCCATGGACAAATCTTGTTCCAGCTCTTTCACACTCTTCTCCCTTCTCTGGCCAAGCATTCTCAAAACTGCTCTATCTCCTGTTATCCCATATCCTGGATGCAGGTGCAAACAAGTCTGGGAATTGCTGATCTGCAGCAATACTAAGCAGCAAAAGTGTTGGAAAAAAGAATACAAAAATAGGCAGCAAAGACAGATCCTTCATCTAAAATCTTCCGGCCAATACCGCTGGAGGTTTAGGAATCTCCTGAGCCAGAGGTTCCACTGTATTAACCTGGAAATAACTGAGAATAATAAAGGCCCACGGCCCTCTCCTCTAGGAAGAGACAGCCTAGAGCCAGATGTATATTTAGTAAGATCAGTGGAGCTGTGCTGACTGACTGGGCAGAATATCATCTGGGTTGTAGTAGCATCCAAAAGCTCCAATTAGGAGGAGAGCTCCATCCTGTCAGGCATTAGATGAATACCCCCAGCCATGCATTCCCTATCCCAGGGAGACAGCCCAGGCTGCCTTCATATGCTTCTAATTGGGCTCTCCTGGAAGCTGATCCTGAATCTGCAGCATGTGCAGAATGCAGCTGTTTGTTTACTCCACTGGACTGGAACATGAGAATTACTTTAGTGTGTCCCCTGTGAAATGCAGGCTTTGCCAATCTACTAAAGGATGGAACTCGGGGTCTAATGATAATTTATAAAACATAGCTTTGTCCTCCAGGCTCCAAGTATTTGACAGGATCATCAATTTTTGTCTAGCATAAAAAAATTGATCTCAGCCCTGTAGGCTCAATAAATAGGACATTCATGGTTCAGACATCTTTAACTGCCTGTAGGAAGTTGCTACCTCCATCCTGATCTTTCTGGTGACATTTTGACCTTCCCTTTGTTTTGGGGAGGAAATCAGGGGAAGGAGAGAAAAAAGAAAAGATGATGTACATCTGTTTTTCTCCTTTTTGATTCTGTATCAGAAATGAATTGACATTTGCCTGGTGGCCACTAGTAGTAAATCTGCTTTCAAATCAGCCCTTTCTGAAACAGCCTTTCCTTGTGCTTTGTTCATTGGGACATTTACATGTTATTTTAGACACCTTGTATAAGTGTCTTCAACAATGCAGAAATTCTGAGCACCTAAACGTGACATAAGATCCATATTGTCATTTATATCACAACTAAACAGCTCCATGAGAGGGATCATTAAGCTCATCATAGACATCTTTAAGAAAAACCAACCTGTTTCGAGGCTGATAAAAGAGAAAAGCAAAGTCCAGATCCCAAGCTCAAATAAATTCCATCCTGTAGGTAACAAGTGGAAGATTCTCTTGAGGGCAGTGGGAACTAAAACTAACTGTTGCCCTTCTTCAGGAACAGCTATGTTGGGTAAGGCACAAGGGAAAGGAGGCCACATAAAACACTTGTAATATTTCAGCATCACCAGAGTTTAACCTGGAAGGCTCTTCCTGGAAAGCTTCCAACTCTGCCAGCTCTTTGTTACATAGTGGATTTTGTTCCACAGCTGAAGACCTTCAAAATAACAAAACCATGCAAAGGAAAAGCAGATTGACTTTTTGGCAGGAAGTCAATGTGCAAATACTAATGAAATAATCTCAGTAAGCAGTCAGACTCCTCAAAGGTCAACAGCTACATAGTGGAGAATTTCCACATTTAAGTTATTAACAATTTTGTCTTAAAATATTCTGACAGTTTCTGTGCATTAAGTTAAGGACTTTAAAAAAATAATGGAGATTTGGTGACTGGAAAGTCAAGGTCTCTGTATCTCTGTGACTCTTCAGACAAAGAGATTGTCTTATTCCTATGGGAGCTACCAACACAATTCCTATTTAGGAGCAGAACCATCAATGCCCTTTCTCCTCTGTTTCTGGCAAAGTGCACAATGAAACACCCAATCAGTGCTGTCCTCCATTGCCAGCATCCTCCCCATTAGTCTGCATCCTCATTCTATTATCTGGTCCTTCACTCTTCTTTTATTCCCACCCTCACAACCAAGTACTCTTTGCTTCTCAGTAAGATTGATCCCTCACTGAGCTACTCATGCCCCTTTCCCCTCCTAACTCAGAACTAAGGAACAGGTGAAGAAAATTATCTTCAGGACCAAAAGTGAATAACCTCAAACTGCCTAAGCTTTGAAATATCTTAGGTGAAAGTCACTTGCTGCCCCTACAGTCTGATTTTGGTAGAGTGAAAGTTAGTGGTGAAAACTTCAGCAGTTTTAATGGGATCAGAAGCAGGACTCCCAGGAGAACTAAGTCTTCCAGTTACTCAGTGGAGCAGCTTCAGTTGTCATTTTTACTACTTTAAATTATGGAGCACTGATAAATTTACTACCTTGCACCACTATGGTTCAGGATCAATCCCACTGTGCTCCTGGCAAATATAGTATCAGTGGCATGTAGATAATTAACACAATGGTGTATTTTCATGCTTAGAGATATCACTTCTATTAACTGTATATGAAAGAGCACTTTGTCCCACTCTTGATTGTTCCACTCTTCATTTTCTTAAACTAGGAACTTAAAAAAATCTCTTATTTTCTTGATGCTGCTTTATATTGGCCCTTCATTTTGCAAATCTCCATGAGTATAACATTTGCCTGTTGTAAAACACAAGGAAGAAATGTGCATCTAAGGTAGACAGTCTTCTTGTCTATGCTCAGAAATTGTATGGGCTAAATTTAGACTGGGTTTATTGGATTCACTTCAGCCTCTTCCAAATAAACAAACTAAATTAACGCAAACCAGGTTAATATCATGCTAGGAGTGCCTACACAGCATTTTGCAGCCCTTTATTGAAACCGATTATTTTAAAATACCCTTTTTTATTTAGACTCTGCTTTCAGAATATGAAATATCCCCAGCCAACAGAAAATCATAAACACAAATACAAAATACTAGGAGAGATTGCTGAGTTTTTCCTTCTCGCTGTGCACATTTAGACCAGTTCAAACACAGAAGGGTTGTTTTCTTTCTGTAAAAGTGGTAGGGGTAGATCTCATTTCCACTTAATGTACTTTTCAGCTTCCTTAACACGGGTCAACTATGAAAGAAATGTGAACTAAATTCTAACTTTCCATGAACCATGGAATCAACAACAGCTTAACCTTTCTGATCCAACACTTTACTAAAGAAAAGAAAAGCTTAAGAGAAACAAGAAGGGAGCGCCCTATTTCTGGTTACACTGATGTGTTTGGGATTGCCAGTCAGATCCCATCAGTTCCAAATCAGAGTAATAAAGAAGCCTGAAATGAGAATTCTTATCTGCTGGTTGGATTTCTGCATCTCTCACCACCAATCTGAAGCACAAGGAAAGCAAATCCCACACTGGCACGATGCCCTTTTGACTCACACATCAGAGCTCTGCCTCTTCAACAAAGGTACATTCAGGGTGAGAAAGCCTAAAAGTAACATCTCTCTGTTTCATCCACTGGAAGGGCCATCACTGCAGACAGGACACAGAGAAGGGCTCAACATGACAGAGAAAGTGATCTCAGGGAAAAGGAAAGGTACCTCAGGTGACACATGTAAATGGAGGTGGGACATTAGGCGTTAAAAAAATATAGGTTTCATGTCCACTATTAAAACACAAAAGGGAAGAGTTGTTGGCTATGACACTACCAAAGCACAGCTACAGCAACTAGGAAAGAAACACAGAGATTTTGCTCAATCTGTGAGAAAGTGGCCTGTACCTGGACTTGGCTAAATTATAACTATTTCACCAATGTATTCATTACTTTACAGGTCAAAACACCCCGATAGTGAAAACTGCTTATGAATAGCACAGTAAGTTCCAAGCTTCTAAGCATTTACTGCAGTAACTTGGTCTGTTTCCCAACATCTTTGCAGTCCTTGGAGAGGTGTAGATGCAGATTTAATGAGCAATGCATACCATCTGTTAATATTGCCTCCAAGAGCAACTGAGAAAAAAACAGCAATACCAAAAGTGCAAGAGATGGCAGAAGCTTTAGAAAAATGGACCATCCATAATGGGGTTCTCTGTAAAAACAAATCCCCCCAAATGAGCAGACTACATATTTATTTTGCAACTGTTACAATATTTAAGTCAGTCTTAAACTTGGATTAGAACCGTGCAAAAAACATTCAGTTTAACAGAGGTAGTGGGCCTGTTACTTCTCACTGAAATGTCAAACTCACCAAAATGCCACATCCCAGGACCTGCATCTGAAGGACCCACGTCCTGGAGTCATTCCTTTCTCCAGCAAACTAGAACAGCTCCTTTGAGTTATGCTGATTTATGTAAATACAGGATCTGGCTGCTTGTTAGTCTGCACTCAAGCTAAGCAGGTAAAAACTGCTGTCCATCCAATGGAGGAGTATTTCTCCCTTACCCAGTGGTTATAAAGAACTACTTTGGATGCTGGACTAGGGACAGACAAGCCCCTGGTCCCTGTGGACCTGGTCAGGTAGGAAGAACTGCTCAGTGGCAGACCTAAATGCCAGCTAAAGGCCAGGGTTCACAGAATCCCAGAATGATTAAAGTAGCAAAGGACCATGGGTGTGCTTTCCACCCCACCGTGGACCTGGAACTTAGGTCTAAAATCACTTGCAAAGTGCAGTTGAAGCTTCAAAGCCTGGCTATGAACATTAAGTCTCTTATGGGGCAAGTTTAATTAATGTCCAGTTCTCTGCAATTAGTCTCCTGGAGAACATGACCTGAGGACAAGACTCGTGTTTAGCTGTTTTGGGTATTTCTACTGTAAAAAAGAGGTCACTTTTCCCTTTCAGTTTCACAATAACTGTGAATATTCTCATTGATCTCTTCACCTCAATAAGTGCTTGTTGTTTTACTGAGATAGTGAACTCTGATTTCCTACAGGACAAGGACAGTATTAGCTGGCAGGACAATAACTTCCTTTTCTTCATCCAGTCATATACATTTAATTCTTTAATTACTAATTTCTTCTTCCTCAAGAGAGCTTGCCAAAAATTCATTTAAGTGCTTTGGGTTTACTTCCACCGTCCCAGTTTTATTTGAACACAATATTAAATCTGGAGGGAAAGAAATAACTGGAGGTCCATAGTTTGCATGATGAGGTATCTTTGGCCTACTTTATCCTACAAAGCTTTGTGACAAGAACAGATGTAAAAGCTCCTTGCAGTCCTTAATCAAGACATACTATTACTGAGATAACCAGAAGGCAAAAGAATAAGCCAAGTCACCAGGGTTCAGAAACAGGGATGGTTGCATGAAATAAGGGGTTTATTTTAATCACAGGAATTCCCTGTCAGAGTTTAAGTCAATTATAAAGCCCCTTTACCTTGCTGTATGTTGATATAAACATGTAGAATACACTGTAGATTGCTCCCCTTTCCCAAGCAGATTAATGCAAGTGCAATAAAATGCAGAACTGTACTTTATTTTGACTGTTTCACATCTTCTGCAGTGAACACAAAGGCAAGAACACTCTGCTTGTTTTCAGAAAGACAGGTATCAAAACCACATTCAGAGCAAGATGTAATTAGATGATTATTCAACTGTCTTTCCTATTAAAGAGACAGTCACATTGCAGTTTAAATAAACACCCAAACCTAGTTGTATAGAGCTAGGCTGTTGCCATTATTTATTCAATCAAAACCAAAATAAACAACTCCTGTGTGTCATGCAGACACTGTGTGTGTCCACACCACTCTGGCAGGCACCAGGTACTCAACACCTTTCATCAAAGGAAATAATTTTGGGAAGAATATATTTTACATTCTTCTAGGACTCAAAATCAACCTCTTTTTAATTTCACTGGGAAAAGCCCTGGGCCCTGATACTCCAAATACTGTGATAGTTTAGAAAGCACAATTTCCCAAAAGCTTGAACAACCATTTTGATTTTGTCCAAATCATCTTCAAATGTCAGTAAAACCCACTTGAGGGGACAACGAGCCCTGTTAAGGGCAGACAATGACAGGTTTGACAGTTAGGGACAGTGGCACCATTTGTATCAACAAAGTAAAGACAACATTTAATTTCTACACTTCTTATTTTAGCTTCTACTAATACCAGCTCATATTTAAACATAGTAAAGCTTTCTCCATCCACATTCATTAGAAGTGATACACACTTTTACTGTGCTAAAGAATAGTGTAAATAAAAAATTATGAAGTTCACTCCCACTCAAGAACAGCCAAGATCACTGTCTCAAAGAGCAATAAATAACAGGATACTGCTAACACCAAACATGAAGAAAGATAGTTAAAACCATTACAAATCCATATCTCTCAGTTACTTAACAATCTATAGGTTCAGTCAATTTAAAAGATCTAGGAACAGGGGTTTAGTGGATTAGTAACAACAGACCATTAATCTCTGCAGCCTCAATTTTAATCCAGCAATAACCAAAGTGATTGAAAATCATTGTGACCACATGACTAGTAAAGCTCCTAAGCACGGTTCCCTCACATACCTGAATCCCCACAGCAGAGGTCACAGGATGTTCCTGCTGGGACTATTTACCAAGAGACCTCTGCTTAATGCTTAACTAAACTCAGTGCCAACATTTTTGGCTGAGTAACTCCACTGCACGCTCCTTCTGTGAACAGCTTGTTCAAAGATTTTATTTTACACTTTATTTCAGCCTATATTAGCAAAGCTTGCATTCTTTCCTGGCAAAATGTCCAAAACAAAGCTGTCTAAAACAAATACTTTTTTGTTTCTACATAAGATTTTAAATAAATGTGTAGGAATTGATGACTGTCATTCCAAGCAAATGCCAGGAGATTATTTCTGTACAGTTTATATAATATCAGTGAAAGTTATATCCAAAACATTTAAGAGCTTTAAAAATAATGAAATAGTATTACATCATATAGTCTGCTTTTATACATAAGAATGTTCTATTTCAAAGATTCTAAGTTCTGGATTATTCAGTGCCTAGAATCAATTCTTAGGTGGCCAGTAATGTGATGATATAATGTGATCAAGACACACTTCATCATTTGGTCCTTCACAGCAGTTATCAGGCTATCAGTAAAGAAGCCATTAAAAGGGAGATCTTGCAAGAAGGATTTAAATTCAGCTGTTACTAGTTGTGGTCTGAAATCTGAGGCACAGGTTCTTTTTCAGGAGCATTAAAAGGAAGATGCTGACTACCTTGTAGTGAGAAATGCTCTTTTATTATTGCAAAGTAATAAGTACTTAAAAACATAAAACCAGAGTAGAGGCAGAAGGTCTGTACGGTTTATACATAGAGTAAGGATCTAAAAATGGGAGAGTTACCTGCTGCTGTCTCCGAAGCAACAAGTAGAGCCAAAGCAGGACAATGGCTGGAGGAAAGCAAAAAGCTGGCAGGCTCTGTGCCCTTTGGTAGATAGAGCCCAAACACATGAACACGATGTAAATGGACTGTAGAGTTGTCCAGCTGTTTTTATAAATAGTGCAATACTTCTGCAAACTTTCTTGCCCACGGTAGAAATTGTTTCATAATGTTATTTATGAGCCTCATCTCGTTTAAAACATGAGGAATTCTTCCACTTGACACAGACTGAACCTGCCCCCACCTTCTCTCAGCAACAGAGAGGACACGTTTGGCTTGTTTAGGCCCAGACAGAGGGACAGAGAGAACCTCCATAACTTTTACACATTCCCCACAAGTAGTTTTCTCTATCAGTCTGACTAAACTCTGCTTATCCAATCTGGACTGTGCCAGCTGCTTGCACAACACTGGCGTGAGGTTTCCCAAGCATCCCTGTAGGTACCACCTGGTAGAAGGGGTGTTTCCTCGTCACACAACACGGCTCTGCCCCTGTCCCTGCACAGGCTCTACACTGGATGCCCTCTTGATATCAAGACTTGAGGTCTGATCAAGAGAAAATTAAAATTTGCGCCGGAAAGAAAGCGAAACAGAAATTCACGTGTGAAAATCACCTCTCACCTCTTGTAATTTCACTTTTTGGTCTTTTGGTTGTGTTTACCATAGTCCAGGGAAAATGTGTTTGCTATCATGGAAAATGGTGTTTGTTTCATTCAGGGCATCCTGAATGATGTGAGAATTAACAAATTACAATCCAGTTTATTTTAATTCTGATTGTACAGTTTCTCTTCCTATGTTAGTCATATTGGAAAAGTCTGCATCTTCACTTTACCACACAAAGAACTGATATGATTTTACCTGGATAGAAACTTATTTGCTACACAACTGTATTTAAAGAGAGATAATGAAAAATTCTGCTCATCTTAGCTGGTCTTTTCCAAAGATTTTGTATTATTCATGAATTATACCACTGCCACTTCTTGCTTCAGCAAAGCACTTCAGCACATACTTAATCTAAGTTGTTTTATACAATTACATATTAGTACTCAGATAGAGCAGAACACTTAAGCATGTCTTTTTTAAGTTTTGCATTTTGCTGAATCTGGGTATTAATATATCTCAATAAAATGGAAAGAGGATGACTCAGTTTTTAGCTCCCAAGAATGAAAACATACTTATGCTACCTAATAAAATAAATCATATTATTTATTACTCTATTTTACACCCTGTTCCACAGTGAGCTAAATACCTGTGACTCTAGAGCAAAGGCACAATTACAGACTGGCAAAGATGAATTGTTAACAACTTGGAGAGAGTGCCAGAGGGGCCAGTGAAGATAAAAATTATGCATCTGCAGATAAAACTTTAAGTCCCACTCAGAATTACTAACTGCCACAGAGTACCCTCAGGATCATTTGGGCAAACGAGAGGAGACTGTGAAGTCCTTGTAGATTACTTTGTTTTCCAGCAGGCACAAAACCCAATATGACAATAAGATAATGCTTATATGCAGTATGAATGTGAACAGAAAAAGCCCCAGCAGAAATGGTGAATGCAGGTGAGCATCCTGGAAAATAAAAAATGGGAGTTCAGATATGATGGGCAAAATGCCCTGGGGTGAGGATTTCACCCATTGAAAAATTCACATGTGTGCACACTGCATATCCAACAGCTGCACCAGGATGTAAAGGAACCTGCTGGGATGCTGAGAGAGTGAATTTCAAAGGAAAATTTAGGGCCAAAACCTCTGGTGCCCTTAACTGTGTGTTGTCACTCACACCCACGGGGAGGGGATGTGAAACACGAGGGAGGCAAGTGCTGCATTCTGAGGAACCCACTCGTTACTCATAGTCACGACAGAACCATAAAGAGGCCAACTGAGTGAATGTTAATAATTTAAACAGAATTTAAATAACACAGATTTATGGAGAAACCTCGTCTGGATCTGAATTTTGCCGTAATATCACGCTACCTCCTGGAACCAATTTAAGTTAAATGCTGATTGATATAGTTGTTAAATATACCATAATTATACCTCATGATAACTTCTCTGCTAGTACAATGAGGATAAAAACTACAGAGTACAGAGGAAGAAAAGGAGGATCCATCTCTGAGGGGACACACCAGACCCCATTCTGTGACCCTTCACTCTGGGGAAACCACATGAGCTTAAAGGCTGAGGATAAACCTGGCTGAAGGAAAGTGCCCCAAGTCAGGGGGCCAAGGGAGCAGAAATGACCATAAATCACTGTTCAGCTGGGCTCTGAGTTCTAGAGGTTTGAAAAGCACTGGTTTATGTTTCCTGAGGCCAGACTGCCAGGTTTCACTGTCCACTGAACCTGCTGAGAGCGCCCAGCTGTGACCAGTCCCTCCAGTCAGCGATGGAAAGGCTGGAAAACCATCCTGGATAGTGCAGTCAAGCAAGGCCAGGGGATGTGAGGAACAGCCAGGCACTCACTGCCTGAGGTGATCCAGCCTCATACCCAGACCAGAAAGAAGGTGTTCCATAATCCTTTAGTCACAAGGCAGAAATGAGGGTGAAGTGGATGGACTGCAGCTACTTAAATTCCTGCTGACTGATTTCTCACGACACTTTACCTCAGCTTCTCCATCTATGAAAGTGTGGCCAACACTGTGCATTCTGTTCCAAGTTCTGCCAACAAAATTCTTTTTTTTTTAACTGAAATGTAAAGCAAAGCTCTTCTCATTCATACCTTTCATTCTTAGATAAATCCAAACTGACATTCCCTTTCAGAGGACTCTGTCAGGCGTTGTTCACACACTCCCCAGCAGTGGGATTAGGACCTGTATAGGGTCAATCAGACTCCTTTCCCTTCCAGCAGCAGGATTGGGACCAGCACAGGGTCAATCAAACACCTTTCCCTTCCAGCAGCAGGATTAGGATCCAAATAGGGTAAATAAACCCCTTTCCTTTCCAGCAGCAGCAGCCCTCCCCTTCCATAACCACATGGCAGATAGCACAGTTCAGCTGCAAGTTGTATGGCATTCCACCAGTGTAGAAACAAATGGCTCATTCTCCATAAAATCTCACTTCCAGGAACACTAGTGAAGTATCACTCTCCTTTTCTACCCGCAAGTAGAAATCTTCAGCTCTGTCTTTTTCCTGAAGAGCGAAAGTTTCTTTTCTCTGCTGTGATGGCAAATGCAAATTAATGCTCTTTCCAGCAGCCCAAGTGTGTCACCTTGCCAAGCAAATTTTAGCTGTGGCAGCAGCAATCCTTCTTGACCTGCTCCTTCAGATATCCAGCCACCATCCTACTGGGAATACAGCTCCAGGCAGGGCTTGGTCATTTCCACATCACTTCAAACAGTGCAGTTTTCCACAGTCACACATACCAAAAGACCCTTCACTAGTACTCATTATCTTTTTCTTTTAGCATTAATAATCTAAATTCCATAGGAGCCGTGCTAGTTTTTCTACCCAGGCAGAGTGAAAAAAACCCCTCTTCTGATGATTATTCCTGAAGCAGAACATGGCACTAAAGTAGTTACCAGCAGGAAAAGAACTTGAATTGGAAACAACCCACAAAACTGACAAGAGGATGATTTTTCAAAACCCATGTTTCCCTCTAAATTCATCTACTCAAATGCTGCTTCCAAAACACAGAGGTGTCAACACATTTAGAGGGGGAAAAAAAAAAAAGAAAGGATAATGTTTCTTAACTTCCTCCTCCATGCACTGTGCTTAGAAGCCACTTTGGTCCAGTAAGTGCACAACTCCATCCATTCCACACTTAAAACCCAGATGACAAACATCCCAGTCTTCCAAGCTTGATAAAGTTAAGCACTAATGATAAAGGGAGGAAAAAGGACTGTCCAAATGAACAAATACCACTATTGATATTATCTGATCTCTATACTTATTTTACTATCTTGCTAAAAAGTACATTCTAATTAGTTATTTGTGGATTACAGCTGCTGGGATATTTTTCTGGCAACAGTATTAGAAAAGCTAAAACTGCAGTGCATTTAAGTTTAATACTATTTTTAGTACAGAAATACAAATGTTACAGATCCTTGAATTGAAACCAGAAATGTTTTCATGTGGAAAAATACATCTAACAATGAAAGCATTTATTTTCTTTAGTTCTGACCATTGACTTTAGAATGCAATATATGTGAAAACTGATCACCTTCCGTTTTTCAAGATGAGTAAATAAAAATTAAATATTTTAGGGCTGTGATCATGGATAGGCTGTACCTGGCACTCCACAGGAGCACAGACACCTGCCATCTGCCATCTCAAGCTCGTTTCATTGTCAAGATTTCAATTTTTGCAATTTCTAAGTCCCAAATCTTATTAACACTAAAGCCCTTTATAACATTTTCGGGAGTTCCAAGGTCTTTTAAGGTGGGTGTAAATATAGGTCTTCCTACACCTTCTTACCTCAGCTGTCCCCTGCTAAGCACTGCAGGACAATGTTTGCCATATGGACAAATTAAAAGGTTGCACTTACATGCACCCATGTGCATGAGCCATCCAGCACTTGTCTACATCACCAGGAAGGCACTACACAGGGTATAGGTCTACAGTGTTTCAGTCCTCTATGTTTATGACAACAACAACTTGCTATTTTATCTTCTGGAAATTCCAATAAAAGATCCTTGGCAGCTTTTTAACCGTCAATGGTTAAACCAGCAATAAAGTATTCTACTACTCTGAATTCAACTGTAAATAGGTTTGGCTACAAACTCTCCCCTTTCTCAAATGCCAGATTATTATCCTTCTAAAAATTTGATTTCCTATTTATTTACCATTAATGTTTCAATATATCAGTTAGGAAAAAAGAATTCCACTGAGGTAGATATTCTCCTCTGTATGGACAGGCACTTTTGTACTTTCTGATGGCATTTCAATGGAAATGCAGACCCACTGTACAGTGTTGCCTCTAAATAAGTCAATTAAAAGTTGATTCCTAGTTTCTATTCCTTCCAACATGATGTATAGTGAAGATAAAAACAAGATGGGAGCAAAATAACACTTATCACAGTATGTCAGTGTTGTCCATAACTAACTGTCATCTAGTTTTGTCTGCTGCTTGAGCTGGTAATGAGATAATGATGGAACAGTTTTATATAGTCTTCTATTAACAGCCCAGATGGGCCAATCATCCACTTCAGTCTTTGCCATGTAAAGTTTAGCCATAAACAGTCATAACAACAAAAACAGCAGCTTCCTCCTCAGCTAAATTACCACCTTTCAACCAAGAATGACTTTGACCAATAGCAACAAAAAAGCAAAACAGTCTTTTAGGGAAAGCAGGAATTCCTTGTTCATTGGTATGTAAGGAATATTCATAATGCAAATTCAAAGCCATTTCAGTCCTTGCTACATTTAAAATCTAGCTGTTGTAGAATAAAAACCTCAAACCTTTCCAAGAATATCAAGGGCAAAACTCCTCTATAACATCAGTTGCATCTTGAAGAACACTCTTTAATTGTGACTGCTTATTTGAGCTGGGGGTTTATTCCTGATTTTAATTCATTTTATCTTGGAGGCTTGGGATCTGGTTCAGCTGCATTACAATGAGGCAACACAACCAGGTGAAGAGGTCCCTTTGAAAACTGGGCATCTACATTACCGAGGAAAAGAATAGCAGCAATAACCAGTTTCCTTTTGTCAGTGTATTGGATAGAAAATAGCTCAGCATAATATGTGCAAAACTATTCATAAACGTTGCCTTCTACTACCTTTACATAAGCTAAAAATATGTGTGTTTTTTTGGCACTTTTAATGCCTATCTGGGCACGCTCGAGCTGTAAAACCAACAATAAAAATAAAATGATGAAAAATACAAGACACACACACAAAAGTGAAGCACACACTTGCAGGAGGCTATTTCCATGGAATTTTAAAGTAGAAACATCTTCACACCTTTTGAAAAGGCGGCAACGACTCTGAAGTGAGAAAGCATTGGAGTGATGAGGAACTGGGGGTCTTTGGAAACAACCTATGGCCTCCATCTTGGGAGTGAATCCACGTGGATTTTCAGTTACATCAACAAACTCTGTGCAGGCATGAAGGTTTGCCCACATACCTGAAGTTGTGGAGATGGGATAAAGCAGGAAAGAATATCCTAATGATTAAAGCTCTTCCTTACCAGGTACATGTTACGCCTCCTGTATGCCCAGTGATCACCTTCTCTCATATATATATATATATCTGTGCTATGAATAATTCCTTCCCCTAGGATATTACATTTCTTACTTAAAAGTGCCAGAAAAAGCTATTTCTGTGACACTATGTGAGGATAATTAACTTGGTTTCAACATTTTTGTCCAAACATAACAATGAACCATTCACTCTTCTCATGTTGGACATTAGAGCCTTGATATTCTTCTCTTCTACAGGATTACTCAGGCTGTGCAATACTATGGGAAAAAGAGTTATCAGACCTTACAGACCATCACTCAACAGATAATTCAAGCCCTGGCATAATTTAGAGTTCCTACAGGACAGCTCTGTGTTATGCCAGGTAATAAGAGCTCAGAGACCGCAGAAGCAGCAAGACAGAAAATGAAGTGCAACCATGCTCCAAATCCACCTCCAGCCCTCAGTGCCAGGAGATGCTACATCGGATGCTCAATACACAGTGCAATTCCTGGATAGACAAGGCCTTTTTTACACCGTCTCAGTTGCTCGTGATACATGATTTATGACACTTGTGTGCTGCCAAGCAGGCCAAAGAAGTTGCATCGTGAAGGGGATTTGCCCCTCCGTGACTTGGGGACTTGGCAAAGGATAAAAATAAAACACTTCCATATTAGTAGCCAAAAGCCAAAACTATAAGAGGTAGTATATCAATTCATAGGAAGGCATAAAGATGTTGACCATGAAGGTTTTATAAATTATTTTTTTGATGGACTAACAGAAAATACACTTGGAGACCTTCTTTATCAATGCCCATGACAGCTTCGTTTTCTTATTTAATTCAAGTATCCTGCAAAGGCTTGAAAACAACATTCTAGCTTTCTACTTGAAATTGATTGTTAATATCTAGAATCACAAAAAAAAATAAAATCCCTCATGGTTCATACAAATGACTATGCAAGGAAATGTGGTTGCCACTATGGGCTCCACAACCCCACCCCACTGATGCTAATTAATCTTTAGTGGTATTATTACTCAGGAAGGAAATTCTAGACATCATACCAGTTATCTTCTGGTATCAACAACAGTTATCTTCTTTGTATACAAACAGTGTAATCCCTCTGCCATGATTATCTGCATCTTCAAAGGAACAACAACCACTGAGGTCTTACTCCAGCATTGTGTCTACAGGACATCTTCACCTCCACTCCCCTGTGTTCCTTCCATGCTGAATAATATCATTAAAAGGACAAAACCTCAGAAGTCATAATACAAATCATGACTATTTTTCCTCAGAGACTACAACTCATAGGAATGAATATGACTTTGAAGGTAGACGAGGGTTTTCATTTCTTTCTGAAGGACAGAAATGGTTTTTGTGATCCTTCAACATGTTCTTGTGTCTTGTTTGCATCTGCACAAAGAAAGTACATTTTCTTTTCAAACAAGCAATTTTAAGTAGCAAAAGCCTGAATCCAGTATGCCAAGAAAACAAAAATATTCAGTTTACGATGTTCACAGATAAATTATTTCCCAAACACAAGGTCCAGTAATTAAAAAAAAAATCCTAAATCTCAGTATCATTTCTTCCAAACCAAGTAATCTCTCATACACACAGCTGACTGATAAAATTATAAGGTATAAAATATTTTGAAAATATATGCACACCTCTTTTTAATAGATTAAACTACTTTCCATATACTATCTCCAAGAAATTCATGTGTGAGACACCAAAAGTCAATTGTATAACTTCATTATTTACTTTAAATAAGACAGCACAAGTGCTACATTCAGCTTAATTTATATTTAAATGTTATGTAAATACAGAGCAAAAGACAACGTGACATAACATTGAACCTCTGCTTAATAAATAAGTCTATTAGTAATGATAAATTAATAGTCTGTTGAATTCAGTGACTGACATCATCCCTTTGAACAGCAGCCCTTAACAGACCCTAATCCAAATAACCACTGGAATTAGTAGGAGGGCTGTCGCAGGTTTAAACGGACCCTGAATCAAGCATTTGCTGATGTTCAGGAAAGATCCATGCACGAGAGATCTGGCTTGTGGCTTCACTGCTGGAACTACTGACTTAATGAGGAAAAAAAAAAAGAAACTAAATACTACCACACACTCTAATTTACATTCTGGTAATTTGCAGCACTAGAGCTCAACTAATGGGTTTTTTAAGTAACATGTTGAATGAATAACCAGTGCTGAAGCGCTAAAAATACACAGTGTCTGGAATCCAGTGTGGAGGCAAACCCTTAACAGGCTTTGCACCACCTTCTTTCACTTGCACTGTAATCCAGACATCCCATATATTACAAAAAATAGTGTAGAAAGGAGAGCAGAAGAAAGATACAAAGCATTAGTGCCAGTCAGATATCTACAGATCTTAATCCTTTTTACCAAGATGACAAACAGTAAGGATTTCTGAAAAAAAAAATCCCTAGGAAGGAAAAAAAAAAGAAAAAAGGCTAAAACATGTACACATCCTCTGTGTGGTTAAAATTATTTGAAACCACAGCTTTAACCACGCAGCAGAAGCATCCCACCATTCACTTATCCACTTTATTCCATCCCAAAAAGGAACAAAATAAGAGAAAAAGCAAGCAGAGATGGTATCAGTGTGTACAGTGTTAGGTATTAGTGCTAGAGGGAGATGGAGAGCGATGGGAGCCCCTGCAGGACTGATCCCACTGGTTCACAAGCCTGGGCTCCCATGTCTGAAGAGGAGGAAAGGAGGGGGGGAGCTCTGGGAACACCGACGGCTGAATGCATGGCAGAAGGAGCTGCACAGAACGGGACAGCTTCTTTCTGTCTCAGGATATTACTGTCAGAATGGGCAAGAAAGCGATGAGCTTCAGTTTTCCATTCTCACTGTGGCACTTTAGGAAGTGCCTAATTTGAGGAGAACTGGACAGGTGGCACATCACGCTGAGCTAAATAGATAAGTGTGAGATTTAAATGACAAGAGGCAGCAGGTTTTCGCTGTTCTAAAAAGTGAGAGAGTGAATTATTCTGATGGTACCAATGGGCACAAGTGGAAGGTCAGCCTGGGGTGCTGCCAGTGTCACCCGGGTGCCCGGTAGCAGATGGTGCCAGTCTGTGGGGATAAAAGCAGGGCTGACGTACACCGTGAGCAGACAGCAAAGCTATTTGCTCAGGAATAAAAAAGCTTTGGGGCAGGTGCAGGCAATACAAATGAACAGAGGTGCTGAGCCTCCAGTGTTGGTGTGTCACCAGTCAAGGGCTGTAAGGGTGGATGGGTTGGGAAGTGCTGCAGGAAGCGCAGTGGGGCCCGGCACTGCCAGGGTGAGATGCTGCAGGTGCTGTTGGCGGGGACATGGCCCAGGCCAACCTCTGCATGGTCCCAGGGGAGCTTTGGAGCTCCCTCCCCCTGCACACCTCCAGGCTGGACATCGAGATGTCCACCAGGACCCCCGAGCTCTCCCCGACAGTGCCTTGCCTGCGTTGCCTGCGTTCCCATTTCCAGACTTACGCAATGGCTGGAGGGCAGAGTCAGCCTGCAGAGAAGTGGAACAGCAGGAGATACAGGCAGCCTGGATCCCCATGGGGCTCCCTGGAGTGTCCCAAACTAGAAAACTGGCCACCTCCCCGCTCCTGCCTCCCACAACATATTTATTCCAGCACGACCAACATGACAAATTAACGAGAGAGCCAGGGCTTCTGCAGTCGAAGGGAGTGTTTTCCCCAAGAATAAATTGTTCCACTCCCTTTATGCTCGACACCCGGCTGTGCCTATTCATTAATTGGACAAGCTCTGGTGACAACTGAAATTACCTGACTTCTACATACTGGAGGGGAGAGAGATCTTTGCAAGCTTAAAATAAAGGTGGAAATCCCAGCCACCACAGAGCTGTCTGAATGGGGCTTTTTTTAAAGGAAAAAAAAAATCCATTTTCAGAGCACAGCCACAGTAAAGCTCACTTTAAAAGCAGAGGCACATTCTTCACTGTTATCCCTCTCTTTGCAGACCCTGAACTGTGGCAGCAGAGCATGACAAGTCCATCAACAAACCGCAAACCCTTTAAGATCTGCAGATCAGCCGAGTTTAAGAACTTCAGGAGCTGTGAAATTCTGGGATCACGGCAATGCTGCGAATAATTATCAAAATCAGGTACATTATGAATTATCACCCTTTTTTCTTATCAGTACACTGTGGTTATTCACTGCAACCAATGTATCATAATTACAACACAGGTGTTGGAATTAAGAGGGAGAGGGAAGTGATGTTTGTGAATTTCTGTCACGACTCACTCACAACACATCATTCATGTGCTTTTCAACCACAATTTTGATTTAACTGTACCTCTTGCCCCTTAATAAGGGGAAGCCTGGGAACCCTGTACGGTATTTCCCCCCCTCCCTCGCCCTTTCTGTCCTGCGTACCTGAAATGCAGACGATGAAATTCGCTTGCAGAAGAAAAAGCACCTCCCAAACAATTTCCATCCTCCGATTCTCATGCCAAGTGCATCCCTCGGCGAAAAAAAATAACAAAGATCAATATCGCAGTTTGAACGATCCCAGCAAATTTCCTTTCGGACTTGCAGACTGTATTCCCCAGATGTGCTGACAACACATGTCCGGGCTCTCTCTCCGCACGGCTCAAGCGAGATCCCTTCCCTTCCTTCGCCCTCCAAAAAAGACCACGAAGCCAACTGCCTGCACCGGGCTCTTCCTCCACGAGCGAGAAAAAAATCCACCAGATTTCCCAACACGACATAAGACAACAAACCCCCAACCGATCCGATCCGGAGAGTCTCTATTCCAGGGCGGCCAGGTGCAAGTCAACCCCAAACTCTGCACGTCTCAGCGGGGCAGTGCCGGCATTGCCGGGGGAGGGAGGCGGCGGAGGGAGGGGGATTCCCCTCCTGCTGCTACAGGAACGAGCGGAAAAGAGATTAATACCCGCTGCAACGCGCTCGCCACCCCCGCCCCTCCCGCAGCTCCCGCAGCTCCGAGCGCGGCTCCCCAGCCCCGCCGCGGATGCTGCAATCCCGGCGCGCCGCGGCGGCTTCCGACAGGCGACTGCAGGGGTCGGGCTTGCCCCGCTCACGGAGCCCCTTCCCCGGCCGGGATGGACCCGCCGCCCCCCGCGCCCACCCCCGCGGCCCCCGGAGAACGCGGGGTCGGGGTTGTTTGACGGTGGGGGTGTGTGTGTGGGGGGGTGTCCCCCTAAATCACATGGGCGGGCGGCCGGAGCCTGCGAGCAGCGAGGGCTGAGCGCATCGCCGGCCGGCTTCGCTAAGAACGCCGATATTTTAAAACTTATTTAAACAAGAAGGGAAAGAGAATAAGACCCAAACTTCTTGTCGGGTTGGCGGTGGAAGGGCAGCGAGAGGCTCCAGCCGAGAGTTAGCGAAGTACCTGCGCTGCAACGCATAGCTGATGGCATCCCCCAGGCACAACAGTTCTGCATAGATCCTACCCACCACCCCCCGCCCGAAAAAAAAAAGAATAACGGTAATAATAATAAAAAAAGAATTGTCGGTTTTGGGGCAATCCCTTACTTACCCCCAAATCCTCCTGCTCCTTAACCTCCTCGGCTCATCGGACGCGCCGCTCCCGCCCGCAGTCCCAAAAACAGATCGAGGTCACGCTCCGCGCCGCCGGGGCTGCGGCCGCCGCTACCTCCACCTTTAGCTGTCAGGAGGTACCATCGCTCCTCGGGGGGCTTCCCCCTCCTCCCCTAATCCCGGCTGCGTCCCGCCATGTCCCCGAGCCGCAGCCGGTGCTGCGGGGGCCGGCGGGGCTGTGCTGGCGGCGCGCACGGGCGCGGGCCGGGCGCGCTCCGCCGCGGAGGCGGTGCCTGCGCGGGCGGCGGCGGCGGCGGGGCCGCTCTGCGGTGGGACCGGGGCCGGCCCGGAGCGGGGGCGGCGGGGGGGAGGCACGACCTCCCTCTCTTCCCTCCCTCCTTCCCTCGCGGTCTGTCTTCTTCTCAGGAAGCGCATTCCAGAGGATGCTGCTCACTTTGTTTAAAAAAAAAAAAAAAAAAAAAAAAAAAAAAAAAAAAAAAAAGTGGGTCCGGTTTTTTTATTTTTCTCCCCCATTCTTTTTTTTTTTTTTTTTTTTTTTTTTTTTTTTTTTTAAGAGGCGCACCTGGCGCGGGGAGAGGATGGTTTCCACTTGCTGCGGATGGGGAAAGTGGGCGCAGCAAGGCAGCGCTGGCGGAGTCAGGGGGCTGCGCGGCACGGGGAGGTGGGCAGGGGCTGCCCCGGGCCGCGGTGCCCGGCGGGTGGCTCGGGATGTCGTGGAAGAAGGGAGGGGACGCGGGATTTGGGCTGCGAACGAAAATCCCGGCTCAGGGCAGGTGTGAAAAGGTGTATCCTGCGACTGCGGGTGCCTTCATTGATCCCAGCAAGGCAGAGGGAAGGGGGAGGGAGAGAGATGCTTTGGGTATCAAACTGATATCCCAGTTCTTGGCAGGTGTGCAGAGGTCATATTACAAACGCTCCAGCGGGGGATGCATGCATAATGGGTTGAAAATAGATTGGTTTATAAACAGTTCTCCAAACTAGGGCATACTTTTAAAACACATGTATGTATTCTAGCAAAATGAGGATGCCTGGATCTCTGAATGGGGAAGGAGAGCGTCTTTAAGAGAAGAAACCACAGGCTACGTTGTTATTTTCGTTGTCTCTTGGAAATGTGTAGGAGTCATAGGTTCCAAATATACCTGATGGTATTTAATGGTGGTAGATCAGATTTCTTGAGTGCTTCAAAGCAACTGGATGGGACAAAATCATCACTATTTTGAAAGAAAGAATTGAACTGCAGGCACTTAATAGTCAGTGTGATTCTTGTGTTCGTTTTGCTAGTTCCCAGGGTGGTGTAAGTGCTCATGGCACTGCAGCAATCTCTGCTGATGTTTACTCCATCTCTTCTCATGGCTTATAAAGAGACTCAGGATTTTAACAAATTAATTGCCATCATCTGTCCAGTGAGAAGAGTGAGGCTGGACATGAGGCACAGTCATTCAAGGCTTTAGGGGCAAATGGCTTACCTTAAAGAATTCCCATATGTATCGATGGATTTTTATTAAACAATGAGGCTGTGCAGCAAGAGGGAATTCTTTCCTTGAGAGGATTGCTGAATGATGGGCATCATTTTGCTGCTTAAGTTTTAAGCATTCTATGCAATTCTCGTCTTTATGCCTTATTAAAATCCAGGTTAATGTCTCCTATTCTGGTATTATAAAAGGCATGAGTGGCATCCTCTATTTCCAGTGTAGATGTGTTTAAGCATACTTTAGGAAATGCTCAGTGAAATTACCAGTGATGTTTACTAAACTGCTTTGTTCAAACAGATTAAGGTTTTCCATGGATTTGCCTATAAATTCTCTTTTGGGGTTTTCCCAACTAATTTCTTACAATAACATCCCAATACGGAACATAAGAAACCCGCAAAGAGATTTTGTCTTTTATATTTACACAGACATCCTCGTTCCTAGACCAGTCTCCTTGAAATTATGGCATTACATGTGGAAAACCAAATGTCTCAAGCAAGTGAGATGATCTGTTGTAAAAGGGTGTGTTGACCACTAAGTGAGCAAAGAACTGAATTGGTGATGAGAGAATGCCAAATCCTACAGATGTCAGTGGGATTTTAATATGAGTTTAATGGCAGAGAAAAGAATTACATGGATGTTGGTTGCTAGCAGATAGCCAAAGCTCCCCAATATATTAGGTTTTGTGAATCTTTTTAGTGTGGTAAGCTTATCATCCTCATGAAAACCTTATACTTGTTTCAGTGGCCTGTGATGAATAAGTAGTTTATGACTCAGACTGAAAAAATCTATGAGGGATCAAAGGCAACTTGAAAGTTTTCTTCACCTGGAAAACAGAGTAGTGAGCTCAGAAACTTGTGGGGTTTTTTAATCTAGATAAATGATAATGAGTTCGTTCTGCTGTCATTTACTTGCTGTGATGTTATTTGACTGGCAGTGGCCTTCACGCTTGGTTTTGAAGTTGTTGTGGCCATATTGGCTGCTGCAGCTCCACAGGAAGGCTCAGTTCAGTAAGGTTGAATGGATGTCAATACAGGCCTATTCCAAAGCCCACTGAAATCAATTGGAATATTTCTGCAGACTGAGATGAGGTTTGCATCAGGCTTTCACTGTAGAATTTGGTACAGTGTATTTGATCCCGAGAGAAATGGTTTAATGTAGTAGGGTGTATTTGGGGTAGGAGCAGAATATCACTCTCCTGTGTACATTGGTGGGACATTCCAAACAGACAAAAATGCTGGTTGCAGCATCCAGGTTTTACTGTGTGAGTTCCCATTCAAAACTCCTGTAGCTCACTAAAATTAAGAGGGTTGATATTTACTGCATTTATTTGAGTTCCATTCCAATTTATACAGTTGGCTAAACTTCTTAAACCTAATCTTGGTAACCTTTAAGCTGCACTGAAGTCACTGGACTACTCATGTGTCTAGAGGTAAAAATGACTGCAATGTGATTTTAGACAGCTTTCTGAGGTATGTTTGTGTAGTTTAATTGTGAGGATTTTACTATCTCAAAACTGTGGCTGGGATTCCTGTCAGTTTAAAAGTACTCAATTACAAGCTGGACATTTAGTTTCTTCAAGCCAGAGAAAGAATCTTCAGTTCAGCTACGTGAACAGAGTTCAAAAAGTGTTTTCTAAATCCACATGCTTAGAGGTTCTTATACCAACATAACACATTCCAGATCAGTAAAGCAGAATTAAGGTTCATACCTTCTCAGGAGAGCCAGCATTTGACTCATTTGACTCAAAATTAGCTTGGATCAAAAAAGATCAATTGTAGAAACAGTTTTGAACTGGGCAACTTCTGAGCAAAATGATTTGAACTGTGGCTTACCCTGTGTTGATGGGAGAGGTTGCTGCCATCCATCACTCCTGCCCTGCTGAAGGTTCCCCCTGATCAGGTACAGCAGCTTTCCTGTGCACTCCCTGGCTCATTTCTGTCAGAATAAGTCAGATCAGCAAGGCCCTTCTGTTCTAGTTGCCTAAAGATTCTGGCACATCTCCAGCAATTAAGCTGGCAGAGCTGGAACAGCTCCTGCTCTTCCTTGCTTCCCCCTGTCCCAGGGGCTGCTGGCCCCATGGCAGGGATGATGGAAGGACTTGTGAGTCAGCTGCTGAATTACCACTGGGAACAGCCTGAGATACAAGCATGAACCCAAATCAATGTTACAGCAAAATCAAAGAAAAGGCTAATGCTGTGATTCACTAAGGTGAAGGAATGCTCACCCAAATCCTAATGGGCATTTGAAGATCATCCAAACCATCAGTCTGTTGGTGTCCAGCCCAGGGAACTTTACCAATCTGTACCAGACCTGGGCCTTAACCACTGTTGAAATGAAAGTGGTTGTCTGCAATAAATTATCATAATGATAGCGTTGAACCTTGCTGCCATAAATCATATTAACATAACAAACACCGTGCCTCCTTGTCTCACGTCTATATTTACACTCATATTCCAGGTAGAACTTGCACTAGTAGTTTTTTATTACAATTGACTGAATTGTTTGGAGAAGACAGAAAGGGCTTTTTTGTTTAGACTCTATATTTGAATATCTTTCTATGCAAGTTCTCAACTTTAGAAGAGACAGTAAAATATCATAATGACTTCCAAAAAAACTGCACAAAAAAATTCTGGGGATCCCATGCAAACTAAGTAAGTATGGGATTAGGAAACAATTTATAGTGCTGATGTGTCAGCATTGACTGCATGGTCTCTGACAAGCTGTCTGTATCTCCTTAACTTGCATTTATAAAAAGGGCTACAATTCAGTGAGGAATTCAGTAAAAGCAGGTTAATAATTTGCAGGAAGAAAGGCAGTATTGGCTTGTGCCACTTCAGGAGTGCAAATATTCACCAGTGCCCTGACTCCTTTGAGGTGATGGTGAGGAAACACAGGACTCAGCCAGTTCCAGCCCTCCCTGCTCAGCTCATGGGATGTGTGGGATGTGCTGGTTTAGTGGTCCCAGCAGCCAAGGAGGATGGGGCTCAAAGCTCCCTTTAGCATTGTTGGTAATTCATCACTGTCAGCAGTCTGTGCCCACAACTTCCTATTTGTTTATGCCTGAACTCAGTCCTTTCAGTCATATCTCTCATTTTAAGCTTTTAGGTAGCCCCACTGAAAGTACAAAGATGCTTAAGTAACTTCTTGGCTCAGAGGTTAAGAAAGTGAGTATTAAAAAGCCACTATCAACAGGTGGGTTCTGAGAATGTAACTATAAATACTGAGTGATAATATTACCACTTAATTTCTAGTGCTCCTGTTCCCTGTATTGTTGCTGCCATGCTTTCTTGTATTTTCTGGTATCTTCAGTGCTTATAAATAGTGCTGACCTCACTAAGGAAACTGATAAAAAATTTAACATATCATTGTAAAGATACAGTCTCTAAGAACCCATCAGTGCAATGGGCATTAAGGTAATTCTTTTCTTGTATTGATGGTCCTTATCAAAACTGAGGGGGAATTTACATTTTACTGGTACAGTAATGCAATTTATTTGAAGTTAAAAACACCCCCAACAAAATAAGAAGGAAATGACTTGCACTTAACTATTAAGTCAGTCAATGTGTTTTTCATGTGAGCCAGTCTATTCATTGTCATAAAAACTTATTTTCAGTCCAGCCCCCTTTTTCATGTCTGAACTCCAGCAAACAGTGTTAAGACATCAAGTATTTGTGAAATAACATTCCTCCAATTCAAAAAGACATATGTAAAATTCAGTAATTCAGCTTTTCTGGAAGTGAGAATTTAATCACAAAAGTGTTTAAAATGTCCTGTGATCCTCCAGTTCCTCAATAAACCTCAGGAGGTTCTTTGGAGTTTTGGCAGCTTGGCACCCACAGAATTGGGTTTTTCTGAGCAGGCATGTAGAGTGGGAAAACTGATTTTTTTTTTGCTAGTATCAAAGTCACCAGATAAAATTGACTTCAGGTGGTGCAGTGATTACAGTCCTTGAAATATTTGTACTTCTCACAGCTGGGGAGTAGATTAAGGAATTTACCTGTTAAAAATAATTAAAAAGATGAAAAAAGCAGGATTTGGGGGGAGGGTGGTTTGTTTTTGTAATAACTGGCTGCAATATAACCCAAGAGTGGTGGATGATGAGAAGGGACATTCTTTCAGTCCAGCTTTTGCCTTTGACTCAAACCAGAGACTCTCTGGAGGGATGTAAGTTGTGCCAAACTCCCGGTGTTCCAGCAGGATCCTTCTGGCACACGGGGCTGTTTGGTCTCTGTTGGTGCCTCTTTAATGTCCCCTTCATTTACCAGCCCCCTCAGCCTCTCAGGCACAGGTGGGCTGGTTTGAGATGCTCTTTGCACTCACACCTTCCCCCAGGACCTCTGCAAGAATTTCTGCCCCATTCAGGCAACTTCTCTTGGTGTAAGGAAGATTATTTCTAAAACCACCTGCAGTAGCTACAAAGCAGGAAAGAGAACTTCTTGCTTTCTGTTTTTCTGCCTCCATCCTTGTCTCTTGCAAGTTTGAATTAATTAAAAGATCAAAAGCAATATGTATTTTTTTGATATTGAGAATTCTTTGTCATCTCAATATAAAAGAAAAGAACACACATCTTGAAAATTATTTTGATAAGGATCTTACTGGTTCCTCATTACAGATTTTGACAGCTAGTTGTCACCTAGTGCCTGTTTAATATAATTTCTTATGCCACATAGAGAAATGGTGATTGCAATATCATATTAATATTATGTATGTGTGAGTCAAGGCAGCTCTGCTGTAAATTTTAAGGCTATGCTGCTCTCAGGGTGGATTGAGTTGGAAACTCATGTTCCCACTTGGATGTAAGAGGTATCTTGCCACCTTTTCCACTGGGGTAAGGTTTGCTACCAAGACATTTGGCAGGACAAAGGTGAACTCTGAGCACAGGTTGTTTCCTGCCTGACTGCCCAGGGAGAGGTGCATGAACTCATCAGAATCTCCTGAGCTCTGTACTAGGACCCAAAGGATGTATATCTAGGAAAAAATGTCACATTTCTTGTCTTCTCTGTGGGGATGTAGTTTAGGTTTGTGCATATGTGGAATATGAGGCACAATCTTGTCAAAATTGTTGCCTGTTTCTAGTTGTGATTTTTCTGTATTAATGCGTGAAACACTTTGCTTTTCGTGGGAAATACATTGCTGTCTTTTTCTGCAATTAAGAATAGCAATTAAGGAAGAGAAGCACACTTAGTAACTGGTGTCCTTCTTGTCTCACTCTAGATTTGTCATATTTTGTAGTGAAGATTTTCTTTAAACAGATCTTTATTCTCCAAGAAAATACCTTACTTCTCCAGTACATACTTTTTTATGCAGAATCATTTAATATGAAGATTCTGAAACCAGAGATTAATATGCTCAACTTAGCATTAGATGTTGTTTCCTGCAATTTTTTACATGTTGCAAATGTCCATAAAGCATCAGTTGTGGGCCTGGGCTTCTTCCCATTAAAGTGAATGGGATTTTTCCCCTTTGATTTTTAACACATTTCCTTTGGAATTAAGCCTCAATTCAGCCTTTCGCCAGCTGGATAATATTCATCCCAAAAGTAACTGAGCAAATGGAATTATTCATGTGCTTAAAACAGAGATGCACTCAGGTTTTGGGTGTTTGTTTGTTTGTTTGTAAGAGGCTTCCAGAGGCACAACTGCACTTTATAGTCAACAAAGTCAACAAACTGGAATAGCTGCAGTCTATGGCACTTCCTCAGCTACTATGTGAACTGAACTTTTGTGTTCATTTGCAGAAGAAAACAACCCTATCCTAACTCCATCCTCTAAATCTTCCAAGTTCCAGGGTGAATTACCTGTGCTGATGCCTGGTTCTAAATTGGCTTCATCTCCCTCACTTTTCCTCTGTAAAATGGGGAGATTCCTCAGCAAGATGCAAAAATACAGCAGTTAATGCTCTCGGAGAGCTCTGCAGATCAATACCATGTAGGTCCTAAGAAAAGCTGTTATTCCAGAGAAGTCCAGGATGGCTGATGTGCAGGTGCTATCAGTGGATTTATGGGACATGAGAAGCTTATGCTTTGTATTTTTCTAGAAGGAGAGTGCAGGAATTGGCATCTAACACAATTCAAAAGGATGAGAACAAACCCTCAAAAAGAAAAGAAGACTCTTCTGACTTTTAGAAATCTTTATAAACGTCATTTAATGTCATTTTCAAATACCTTGAAGGGATCATAAAGCTTTGCTCTTCTCTGATCATTTTACCACTTAGAAGTGGAAAGGTATGAACAGCCATAACCCTGGCACATTTTTAACAATACTCAGGACCAAAGGGGATTGTAAGATGGGAGCTTTGATAACAAAAACATAAAGATGTCATTGTCAACTATCTCAAAATATACACGCTTGTTGTAAATGTCACATAAGCCCACAGCTAAGTGATGGATCAGAATTTCCTGGGTTTTCAAAGTGCTCCTGTTGATGAATACTTTAACTCCTCCATGAACAAGTTATTTCACGTCCCACAATTTGCTTCCTATCCTTTTGCTTTGTATCACTGAAACAAAAAAACCCTCATTTAATATGAGTGAGCTGCATATGCAGGCTACAATTTCACTTATACTTTGCATCAAGAAAAAAAGACTTGGAAAGTGTTTGGAGCAAACATGCATAATGTTGCAAATCACTTTATTAACAATAGTATGACATTTTTCGTCTTTATTAATAGAAGTGGTAATAAGTGGTAAACTGAACCAAGTATTGGAGACATAAGGGCTAACTTTTGCCCCTGTAGAAGTTTTCATTCAGTGAATTATTTAGGCATATGATTAAGATTAGGCATTTGATTGTGTGTTGGATCAGCTCAGTGTGCAGTGGAGAAATTTGCTGAAGAGAAAAGAGGCAAATGAATTTAGAACATCAGAGCCTGACCTCTTGGGCCCTGCCCCTGTGATCACTCACGATGACATGACAGTCCTGACTGCACAGTCAGGCCGTTTTTGGGGAACTGGAGATCCTGGAGCTTTAAATGCCTGAGGATTCCCATCTTCTGGCACAGCCAATCCCTGCCACACGTGGCCTCTCACCGTGGGACGTGGAGAACATGCTGCTTGTTTTCCTGTACCTCGGGTAAATCCCGTGGGCTATGGAGGGGAGAGGAAGCATTTTCTTTTAAGTTGTCTTTATGAACTTTGTTATTACTTTTTCGTCTCAATCATCTCTTCTACACCTAGCTTTACCAAAACCAAGAGCCACCAGTCTGTTCTTCTTCTATGGTTTGCTCACATAATTTTTTTTGCAGAGCCATTGGACTCTTCTTTGGGGTCAGAGATGTTGATGTTATTTAAATGCCCTGCTATTGAATGGAATCATAACAATAATTTCTCAGTAGAACTGCAGGTGCAGAATACAGGAACCATGTTTTAACAAAATTTATTAAATGCCTTAGGTTTTGGAAAGAAACTTCATCACATATTAAAATCTGTAATCCCAGTAAATTAAAAGATAATTTTCAAACTACAGGCTGGTGGGTATCCTAACTCAAGTATTAAGAATCTGTTCTACAAATTGCAAGTTGTTAATAATTAGTATTACAAAACCTATTACATCTTTGATTGGGGAGAAATGGACTGAGGCTAGTATTACATTATTCAATTAGATTCAATTCCATTTGTTATGTGTTTTACTTTATTTGAAGGGCAACCTGTAAAAGGATCATGGTAGCAACCATCCAAAATGTTAATTTGTGTATAGAGCAAATAGCACACATAATAATTTCATCATATAGAGCAGCTCTGTTGACTGACAGTGGAAGTGCTGTTAGACTCACTGTGGTTAATTAGATTTCTTTATGCATTGTACAGTAGCATTACAGACAATCATTTATAAATGAGTTTATTAAAATTTCTAGATCCATCTAGTGAAAGCAGTTAAACTCTTTTTCTTTCTGCACACTTTGCCTCTTCAGTACAAAAATGTAAAATGTCACTAGGAAAATTTAAAATGAAGTAAAATCCTAAGCCACAGCAGTTTATGAGTTAGCAGATCAAGGCAAAAGACCTCAGGGATCAGTGGCCTGCTAACTGGTAAAAAGGTTACTAAAAGCCTTGTCTTTTTAAGGATTTTATCTGCTGCTAGCTGACTTGAATTACATACATTCCCAATTTATAAATATTACTCATATCTATCTGAGCAGCTGAGAATTTCAATATTTATTTCCCAATTTGTTGCATTTTCCACCACATTTCATTCAATCTGTTAGCACTGCAATAAATCTATCTTTGCATTTACTTGCCAGCTTTTCTCAGCTGCTTCTCCTCTGTACTGTACCCTCATTAGGAATTCCTTGGTGTTATGGTCTTGCCATTGTGTGGATTTCTCCCTCTTTTCCTTGAAACACAGCTTGCCACCATGAGGAAAACAGCTTCAAAATGTGCATTTCTGGGGCAGTACTGCTCTGTGAAATACCACACAGAACATGATCTGTATTGCTTGCATGTTACACAGAAATCATCCATTTCAGAACCTCGACCAGTGGACAAGTCCCTTCATCAGTATCAGTGTCAATGCAGAAGTGAACGTCGAGGTGAGGAGGGGTGTCTTTCACATGTCAAGCAGAGAGCTCTCCTTGAAAATTCCGCCTGCAGCTGCTGTCCTGTCTGAGCTGAGCAGCTCAGACACATAAAACAAACAGGGATTGACCAACAAGTTTAAGATGCATCAGTTTGTTTCGGTGGTTTTCCCGTGTGCAAGGCGCTCTCGCATAAACTCGCTGGTTAGTTCCCCCCAGAGATACGGGAGCACGTGCAGTGGTTGGTAATTTATGGATGTAGTCGGGAATTACTTTGAAATCACAGCATTGTGGGGAAGGCTCTGTAACAATTGAACTGAGCTGTAGTGACAAGAATTGGTAAAGAAGGGCACAACTGGAAGACAAGGCAAGGAGGCAGCTCGTTGCTATTCCAGCCGTGTATATTAATAGTGCTGCAGTAAGTGGAACATTTCTATATTTATTCTGGTTTTGGGGAAAAAAAAAAAAAAAAGAGGCAATAGAGGATTTAGTAACCATAATAGCAACATTTTTCAGTGTGATTCATGCATCCAAATCCTTTGGTTCCTATTACAGCACTCCTGTCTTTCTTTTTTGTCCCACCTATTAAATGTGTCGTGCATGGTTCAGCGAGCTGTGAAGTCACCCTCGTAGATAGCCTTCTGAAAGGGATTGGTAACATATTTTTGTTACTAAGTTAGTTATAAAGAGTTGAAACATGCAGCAAATCTTTTGAACTAAGTCCTGTCTTCTGCTTGCTGATGATGCCTACAGTGGTAAAGCAGGGGAGGGCCCCAGAGCCCTGATATTAGGAAGTCATTTAGGATGACAGACCTCCTAAGTGCAGCAGGAAATTCCAGCACTAACATGCTGATTCCCTACAAATTCCTGTTAGCCTAAGAAGGAATGACTTGAGGGTTCAAACTCCTGCTGAAATGTCTGCAGTCAAGGCCACTGTTACTGGTTTTTCTACACTGAGAAACAGTTTAGAGGTGAGAACAGTGTTCCTACCACACCACAAACCAGATCCATACAGACATTCAGGCCCTGGGCAATGGAGCTGGCTTGCTCTGACTACTAAAGCCCACACCCATTTTTTACTAAGGATCCAACCCCAGATTTCCAGAAATATAAATCTGCACCAAATGTACCATCATCCTGCCCTAGACTAGATGGTCTAACACTATTATAGCTGAAGCACATAGACAGGTCCTTTATTTTGTTGCATACACAAATGCAGCTTTGCACACATGAAATATGCATGGAGGAGAGTGTTTTTTACTACCTGCCCAAGATGCAGTTGTAAAATATATATACTATGTGTAGTATACTTGTATTCACTTAAGCAGAGATAAATCTAAAATGTATTTTTTTATTTTTTAATAGTTAGTTCCTCACCAGATCACCTCATAGATGTGCTTTCAGGGATGGCAGTATTAGAAGATGTACCTATGAATTCATATAGCATTTACATACTTAAATGTCCAATGACATCTAAGGCCAATCAGAATAAAAGCTACCAACTCATGGAAAATTGATTTCTGTGATGTTCTGTGAGCCCAGCTCTGACTGTTTACACATGGAACATGTATGTATATATAGATATGTTATATTATGTATTTATATAATGGAATATATATATGTGTATATATATGCAGGAAATTCTTTCCCTGGATGCAGCTAGAAAGCTTTGGAAAAAGGAACCTATAGTGAACCAGAACACAGGAAAAAGATTTTTATCTCTTTATAAAGAATGAGGTTAACCTTAAGACTCCATTTTCCCCTGAAATCACTTCTAAACAGTCACGTTTCAACAATGCATTTCCATTCAAGTTTTAATTTTAATCTGGAATATTCATTTGTATTTGGGAGGTTGCCTTCAAAAAGTCAAATATTGCACAGGGACAACTGGAACAACTGGTGTGGAACTGCCCACAGACAGAAGCAGCAGAAGGGCAGCACCACTACAGTGTTTTCTGGCATGATAATTAATTACCTTGTTCTTTAGCAGAATTGTCAGATATGAGCCCTTAGATACAGCAGGAAGCAAAGCTTTCACATGTAGTCTATTTGCATCACAAAAATATATTTCCATGAATATGCCTTGTAGAATTCATGCCCTTCATTCTTGAATCTGAATCCTGTTTCCTGCAGTCATTTAAATCACAGTTGCTGCTAATGGGCTTCTAGCACAGGATTTATTCTTCTTTAGGAAGCAATGGAAAATAAGAAGGAAAAGAACCCTGATTTTTTTTTCAGCGAATAAGCCAGCTTTACAGAGCCAACCTGGCTTTTCCTACCATGGCATTTTTGTTCTGCTTGGCTGAGGCAGTTCTTTCACCTGTGCTTTATTTCTTCTGCCTGCATTGAAGTCTCTCGGGGTGATGGGCTCTGATGTACAAAGTCTGGCACAGATGAACCCCACATCATCTGACACTGTAAGAAATACAGCTTCCACTGCTGGAACTGGAAATCCTGTGGCTTTGATCTGTGTTTCCCTGACAAACACTTGGTGTATGTTCTGTCTTCTGGCAGTGTTGCCTCTTACCTGTGGATTTTTCCTCTGAAAATAGAGATAAGCTGTGTTGAGCTGCTTCACCCCCAGAAGGGTGTGTGGTGTGGACTGGTGCACACTGAGGGCTGTGATCATTAGAGTACACTCCATCTGCTCACCACCTGGGGAGGGTGTGCTGGCCCCCAGCTAGGGGAAATTTATTCCCTCCTGGAGATGCTTACCCTCCAAATGACCTCTGTCAGGAGTATTCTCCTTACCATTACTTCAATCTTTGGGGCATGTCATGCACAGGGGCTGACTCAGTAGCATTCAGCCTCCTGAAATTTTAACATCTGCCAGGAGACATAGCCTGCCATGACCGAAGGCGAAGTCAAACACCTGCTTCTCTTCTCTTGCCTCCCTCTTGAGCTTTTCTCCAAGATGCTTTTCCCCTCACATGTTTTTATTTTTAAAATAGTTTATGCTGCCAACTCAGATTTGTCAAGTAGGGCCCTTCCTCACCTTTGAATTCGCTGAAGTCAAGTTTCTTTTGTCAGCACAGTTCTTCTTTCTGAAAGGTCTCTCTCTGGCCACAGCATTACCAGGACTGTTATAACTTTATAAATTCTGAAGTACAGTAATTACAGAGCTATTACAAGATATTACAAGATATTCATGAAGAATCAGACATGACACAGAGATGATGCAAATGAAAGCTGTGGTGGTTAAAGCCCCCTCCACACTTTTGTCTGATCTCATCCCCGTGGGTTTGTGGGCTTCCACCAAAGAGACTGGAAAGCAGTGTTAGATACTGCAACACAGAAAATGGGATTCTGTGGTGAGGAGACTTAAGGATCCTGGAAAGGCAACATGAAAACAAGTGCAACTAATGGGTTTCTCCTACAAGAATGAAGAATGCTTATAAAGTAACTGTTCTTAATTCTTTATTTACCCTTTCATCCCCTTTTATTCTTTGTGTCTCTTTGCTGCATAACTTTTCCATTTTCCTTAAAGATGCATAACCCAGATATGTCTATGTATGGCACTCCAGAAGATGAAGAAGAGATCAATTCTCTGCTGCTTTCTTTGAATTTCTCCATATTTTTTTTTGCAGAAGTTCCTTAGTGTAGAACGTTTCTGGGTTTTCTAGGATTTTCCCAGTCAAAAACCTTTCTAGAGTTTCCTCAGTACTTTCTAATAATTCCTAGCTGCAGACTTTTTCCTAGGATTTCACTGATCTAGAATCTTTCTAGGAATTTTTGACGAGCATTTCCTAAATGTAATTATGGTGGAATGAATGCTAAAAAAAGTCCAAAAGCTTTCCCATCAAGTTTCCCATGATCACTGTCACTTGTTTATGAAAGAAAGATTGTTAAAGGGAGAAACTAACTTTTTTCTTCAGTTTCTTGTTACTGGGGAGGATAATGGCAAGGAATATTGCCAGAAAGGAGAATCAAATCAGTGCAAAACTTTGAGATGTCACAGGAGCTGAGTTAAGAAATCTGTACCATGCAGTGAGTATGGAGTTGCTGTTGATAAATAAAGTACTGAGAACAGACCAGAAGTCAGAGCAGAACCACAAGTACATCTGAAAGAATGAAAATGGCCTAAGTTCAAAACATATAGGCTTTCATTCCCCTGTCACTCAGTATGTGACTTGAATTAAGAGCTTACTCTTCATCCCTAACGTTCTCATATTTTATTAAAGATGCAATACTCCAAGAAGACTGAGTATAGTATCAAGCAATAGAAATACCACACAAAAGCACAGGAGAGGACTGAGATATATAGACAGAATTGAAGATAAAACACAACCATATTAAAGTCACTGTATTAAAAAATAAGTAGACCTGATTTCCTTCTGCATTGGAGCTTCCTTACGCCACTTTGTCAGAATAATGGGACCATGAAGTGTGCATAACTGTAATTACTCCTGCTGCAGAGGTCCCCTAAGCTGACAGACTGGTATAAATGGAGCATTGTATAAATGAGAATTGAGTTCAGTGTGGTGTAGATTGCATGTTCCTCTGAATTTCGAATGCATTCTAAAATTTTAAGCAAGAAAAGTGGCAGGGACATCTCCCCCTGTGGAAAATACAGAATCAACATTTTGTGTGTAGGAGAATTTCATGGGGCTTCACTGCACACCTTTCCCCTTCGTACAGGTATGGACAGTACCTAAGGGCAGTGGAAATGCTGCCAAACTGTACTGTTAAAATTTTGCACCACCTTTGCTCAGCTATGACTGCAGGAGAGGCTCAGACTGTGCTGTCTGACATGGTATAGATCAGTTCAAGGGAATGCCCCTTGAAAAGTGAGCAAAGAAGGAAGAATCCCAGTCCCTAAAAAGTGTTAACCTTTCTTGTCTTGTCTTGCAAAGGGTCTGTGGCTGCCATTCCATCATCCGACGGAGCACTGAGACCAAAGGATGCTTTAATGAGAGATTCTCTCTGCAATTGCTTTCTAGACTGAAAGGCTGGTGTTCTGTGGCAGCAATTCTTAGGTATCAGAAGCACCAGATACTGCGTGGAGTGTGTTCTCTACTTACATAATAAACAGCTGGCCGGCCTAGAAAGATGCTTTTAAAGTCGTGAGATTTCTCTAGGGGAAGGATGAGGTCAGATGAGCTGGGGATGTAATATAAGTTTCTAACAAGGAAATTGAAAAGCAGGTGAGAGAAGCTGCCTTTCAAGATTCTCCTTTATTATTTCCCTTTCTTCCTTGAATTTCATATCAGGACAAGACCCATACAACACTTCGACAGTCTTGTAAGTCTGATATAGTATCAAATGTACTGCTCTGCTCAGGTGAATGGTACCTGCTGTATCTGTATAGGTTAATGAAATCTAATCCTCCACTCCTGATAAAACCCATTAAGCAGTGACCAGCTGCTTCCTTTGGAATCTCAGCTCTGCTGTATCTCCCCTTCACTCCCATCTGTCAGTCAAGGAGGTTTCTCAGGGAAGGTTTCCCCTTTATCCTGTTGACTTCTGCAGCCCTGCTGCTTTTGGATCCCTTTGAAAAAGAATTGCTGTGAAATGCAATAAGGATTATCTCTGGGACCTGATTGTCTATTTGTTTTGGATTGCTTTGTTCTGGGAGCGGGCTCCCTAGAGTGCATTTGATAATTTTAAACAGGATTATACCAATTATATACTATGTTGTTGGGAAATATTTCTTGGCTAGCTAGAGCTCTTACAGCTTTACTGTCTTTTCGGTCTAGATATGTGAATGGCTTCCCTGGAGTTTTTAACTGCAAATTTCACTAGGTAAATTATCATGATAAAAACATATCTGAGTATTTGAGGTGTGCCCAGACCTCTGGCCAAATACAAACTTATATGAGAAGAATTAACTAGTTCTGATTAGTGGTTATGGAATTTTAGCTTGTGAAATGACTCTGGAGCCAAGATGCACTCACCAAAATGCTGGTGCTGCAAAGTACTTGGTCATGATCTTAAGTTCTTTACAAAAGGAGCCTGAAGCAAAATAAATTTTAAATGGAAACATAACCTTGACTGCCACATATAAATTGGTAAGTTATATAGATAAACTTTCATTATTATATTTCCATTCAGAAAATGCAGTGGAATTAGTCAAGAGCAATAAAAGTGCCATAATTGACAGGCCTGCAGGATAATCCCTGATTAGAAATGTCCTCCAGGGCACATCTTTTGGTATTAGCCTAATTTTAAAATAGGGAGGCTTTGTGTTACCGTGAGAAATGCGTGTTCTTAACAACAAAAGTGGAGCTGGATCACGTCCTGCAAGAAGTCAGGAATCTGTGCAGTCCCGTTCTGTGGCAGCCCTGCCTCGTTAGAAATGCATTACACAGCGTGCTGCCTCCAAAGGCCCCGCTCATGTGCAGCACAGAGCCAGAACAGGAACAGCTACTCGAGAGCCCTTCAGCGAGGAGACAGGGAAAAGAAGGGAGCGAGAAAGAAAATCCAGCCCCTGTTTCTCTTTCTGCTGGAGAAATAGCCATGCTGTGGTCTCTGACCTTTCATTAAGAAGCCAGCCCCTTGCAGAGGACAGTGATTCATTGCAGGGCACCTTATCTGCAGCGGAGCAGCCTCACCCCCAAGGCAGCCCTTTGTCAGACGCCGGAGCCACCGATGGCAAAAGATTCGCTGTGCGGCGGAAAGAGATTTATGAGGTTTAAAGTGCTGCTTTATCCTGTCTGCAATATGAAAGAACCTTTAATGAGATTTAGAAAATTACGGGTAAAGCCTAGTTTGACTTTTGTAATAAAGCATACATTGACATCTCTAACTAATGTGCATTGTGGCGGTGTAAGCCTATAGAGAAGAAAGGGTGCCTTATTTGAATTATGAATTGATAAAAGGAATATGATACTGTATTTGAAGGTGGTACAAAGGCAGAAATTTTCCACAGGAGTAAGAAAGAAAAAAATCTCTCTCTTGATCTGGCCAATTGCAAATCAAATTGAGGAAAAAAAATCCTGCTTTAAATCAAGTATTGGACAGTTGCTGAGAGGTAAGAAATATTCTTTATATAGAATGGGCAAATGGTTCCACTCTGATTACTCTTTCAGACAAAGGTTGGTATTTTTCAGTTAGTATTTCATTACTAACCATGATTCTTTGGGATGTAATCAAGAGGATGAGAGACCATTCTTTAAAAAAATCTCCTTAGGAAATGCTCAGTATCAATACACAATCCTTTCAGATATAACCAGAACATATTATTGTGTCTGAGTGTTACAGTTTGAAGGGGAGCTTTTAATCTTGTAAATATAAGGCTGCTTTCTTTTATTTTTACGGCATCTCTCTGGTTCCTTAAGTTCTGGATGACTTTCATTCCCACCTACACCTATGTATAGTGCTTCAGAATCAAGTGTTGGATATAAACACAAATGCCTGGTGACCCTGTGTGGAACCAATAGCTTTGGTATTTCCCAACCCTGATTTACAAATGATCAGAATGTGTGTAAATTATGTAAATGCCTTTGCTGTTTCTTCCTTAGTACAGGCTATTTTCCCTTTGTTCCCCATCACAGCTGATTAATTGTCACTTCACAATCTGGACAGTTCACTTTAAACTCTCCACACGTAATTAGGGTTTCCAGTGCAGTCCTATTAAATATTTCATCAGACTTAAGTTATACGTGCATTTTTTTAATGCATGTGACCTGTGATGTTTTATCATCAGCTGCACCTAAGAGGAAGGATCTGGGAATATCTCTGAACTTGAAGCTCCAGGCATGCTTCCACACTCTCTTACTTGCTTTCAACTCCATATTTTCATCAGAGGAAAACCCACAAATAGAGCAAGAGCCATGATTTTGTCCAGTTTCCCGGTTTGGCTGTGAGCAGACTGTTCTCACTGTGAAATGTGCCTTTTTTGCCATTAAGATGTGGTGCCTAGAGAATGGATATGACCCATTACCAGCAAGGGTGACAGGCCAGCAGCATCCCACTTTCTCTCCATAGTCCTTTCCCACACTTCTCTTTCCTGTAGTTTCTTAACTAGATGCTCAGATTCAAGGGGTCTTGGTGAAGAAAAAAAGTGGGTAAAAACCATTCTGTAATCATTGCATCTTGGATCCAGTACCTGCCCCAGTAATCCAACCACAAGGTCAGTTTGGAGACTTTTACTTTCAACAAAACTATGAAGGATTGAAATGCAGCTCCCCTAACCTCATTTTTCTTATTCTAATCCCCTTACTGCTTGTCAAAGAGTATCCTCTTAGAGATCACATTTCCAACATCTGCAATTTATTTTCTGTGAATTTTGCCATATGACAGAGACTAATGTAGCATTTGTGGACCTGCTGGATTTGACAAGCTAAATTTTTATTGTCTACTCTACCTGCAAGGCTTTTCAGCATTTCATTTTGATGATTCGCATCTTTTCACGATGCAGCACCAAATTCTTAAATTTACTAGGCAAATTTATGTGATGCAAGTGGCAATCAGAGAGCGCAAAGTCTGTTGAAGTGATCCAAGAATGTACTGGGGAATTTTCCTGATTAAGAGAAAATCTCTGCCATCAAAAAGCTGCTGGAAGTAGCGATTTGCAGCCACCCTTTCACCTGATTCTGACATTCATGTGAGGAGATGGCTTAAGGCTGGAGGAATTCTGCAGGGGACAAGGCATGAGACCATGGGATGGTCCTAACAGAGCAGTAACCTCACTTTCTTACCAGCAAAGTTAATTCTTTTTAGACAATTGAGAATGTGGGAGGTGCAGTTTACTCTCTCTTACCACTCTTCTCCAGCTCCAAATGTCTGCCCTGTTTACTTTTCTCCTGTTCTTCTCATTATAATATATTCCTTTTTGGGATTGAGTCTGTGTTTTGATTTAGTGATCTCCTTGGGCACCTTCTGCTCTTGCGAGTAATCCTTATTCATAAAGAGCTCAGTTCCAGGCAATAGGGCCTTAAATCTAATTTTTTGGCATCTCTACTTGTGTTTATGAAGAACTATTCTTGTGAATAAAGTTTTAGCTTGTGGTAAACAATGGTAAATAATGCCAACAGCTACAGTCTGGTTACAGCTATACCAGTCAAATGAGCTGAAAACTCAGCCCTCTGTCAGACACTGTCAGTTTTCTAATATGGAAAACTGAATAATTCCATGGTATTTGGAAACATTTCTCCCTCTAGCAGATGATGAATTTTCAAAGTGATGCTTAATTAGTCTTGTTATTTTTTAATGAAGTATAGAAAGATATTATGGAACTGCTAAAGGAGGATAAATCTGTGTATCAGAAACTACCTGGTAGCTGGGAAGCAGATAAAACAAAATCCCCCTGCTTTACCTTTGTAGGACAAAATGCTTTCATCCCATTTGCACTGAACACCCAACACTGATACAGCACTATTTGGGTAAGAGGGGACAGCTAACAAAGGATGTGACTGGAAGATCATAAGGAATACACATATTCCATATTCTTGCTTGAAAAATATTGATTAAAACTGATGGTTCTGGTAACTGTTGATGTGATATAATAACAACAGAAGCATATTGTCATTAGTCTGTTGGTGTTTTCTTTAGATAGATAGATAGATAGACAGACAGATAGATATTTAGTAATTCATGTTTTCTACCTCTCCTGCTTGTAAGATGGTGGGTTTGCTTCAGGTAATTACTGGCTGCCTTCTCTCCATTTTTGGCCTTCTGAAGTCTGCCAAGTTCAGGTGACAAGCAGTTGAAGAATGGAACAAGCTATGTCATTATATTAACAATATAGATCATGAAGCTGTCTAGGAGAGAGAGAGAAAATATAACAGACAGGTGTTTGGGGTTTTTTTCCCTTTTGGTGTAGATTGTTCTCCCATTTCCAAGCAATAGACATAAGGAGCCCCCAAATCTGCCAGTTCCTCATAACTTCCAGGGACCCTTCACTTCTCTGTGGTCATTAGGATCACATTTAAGAAAGGAGTCTCACAAGCAGGATGGTGTGATAGAAAAATTATTAAAATCCAGAATCTTATTTTTTGAAGGATTACTGGGTGGTGTGATATATCTCAGTGCACCCCATTTCTCTGGCCTGCCCTTCTTCCCATGCACAGCTCCTGGGTCAGGGCAGATGCTCAGGTGCAGGAGGGGGCTGGGACAGCTCTGTTGGACACCTGTTGAGCCCTTTCCATTCTCCTTAGCCCTGAACCCCGTGTCAGGGCAGTACAACATATAAATGGAGGGTCTTCTCTCCAGAAGGATTTTAAAGACATTCACAGACTGCACAGAAGCACTTTCAAGGCTTTGTAATTTCAGAGGAGCAGCATTTTTAAAAGTTGTGGAGGGGTGTCTTGCCCCACAGAGCTGATTGCAGTCCTAGCTCTGGTACAGCCTTGCTGTGTGACCTTGGGCAAGCCACTTAACACCTGTGTTCCCCTATTCCCTGCTGTGTAAAATATTGCTGATGCTTATCTAGATTAAAGAAGAGCAGCGAGGCGATGTTCATTAATTATGGTTGGAGAGTGTTCTGAGATCCAATTCAATAAAAGCAGAGCGTACAATGCTTTGCCCTTCTAGAATGCATTTGTTTGAGGAAGGTAAAGCATTGTATCTCCCACTTTTATGTGAAAAGAAAGAAAACTAAAATACCACTTGGAAGCCTCATTTTAATACCACTTGGAAGCCTCATTTTAATTGGCTTTGTTGATTTTTTTTTCCTGTTCTATACCCAAGGCTAAATTCACAGAGGTGTTTATGAAACATGAAAAGATGCAGACAGCACCTTATGCAATTTGCATAAATAGTCTGGGAATCTGCTCTCTGTGGAGTAAGGCACCTAAAGTGCTTGGGATGGCTTCATCAGCCTCAAGGGAATGCCCACCTACATCCTTAGGAGGCCAATTTTCTCTTGCAGTCTAAGCAGCAAGTTCACTATTTGCAATACTTAAAGATACAGAGCAAATTTTCAAAGAACACTGTGAAGCCATTTTACAATGTACCTCTCACTGTCATGTAAGATTTTTGAAATATTTTGCAATATGAAGTCTCAGGATGAGTCATTATTAAAAGGTTGCCCTCTTTTCTTTTTGCGTATTAGTCCCATTTTATTGCAGAATTGAGTTATTATTAAAGGAAAATGCCCTAACTGGCTCATCAGGTGTGGATTCTCCCAGTGCTGTGAAGGGTGAGCAGCTGGAGGTGGTGCCACAGGCATTTCTAAGTAGCTTGGCAGTTATGGAGTTAATTTTCTGGGCCAGAACACCTGGGGAAAAGGCTTTGGGGACCTGCTCAAGGCTTTGATTGGGTTCAGGTGGGTCTTCAGTGCCACATGACATGGTGGGGAAAGCAGAAACTGGAACCTGAGAGACGTTGGGTCTGTATTTACCTTTTTAAATGCTGTTGAAAAGTTTCTGTACTGCATATGGGATATTTCTTTTTAAGTTTTTGTCTCTTGATGTCCTGGCACAGGTTTCTACTGCTCTGCTTTTGAATTGCCTAGTGAGTAAAGAATAAGTGAAAAATGGTTGAAGAACCATTAAGCAGGACGTTTTCACTGAGGGAGAGGAGAAACAGCACTATCCAGTGCAGGGTTCTCTTAATGCTTTATTATTACAGATATTTTAAAAACTTCTGTTCAGGAGACAGTGCTATTTTAGAAGAAACCTGTCCTAGTGTTTGCAGGGTGTGGATTTCTCTGTGAATGTGTATTTTTTTTACATTTTAAAGATGGTAAGCTAATCTGGGAGTGTGTGATTCAAAGGGAGAGGTCTGAACTCAGGTGTAGCACGTGAGGGAAACGAGAGTGCTCTTTGCCTCCACTGCATTTCATGGCAGGGTCGGTTCTTGGTGGTTCTTGTGGAGGCTTTGCTGAGTGTGGGACTCACAGGGGTGCTCTCTGCTTGTCCTACTCGAAGTAGGAAAATGGAAGTAAAAAAAAATCTCGAGGAGGGCACAGGGACAGAGAGGCTGCCTTGGGAGGGCTGCAAAGGCTTGTGCAGAAGAATAAGTGAGCTCTATTTGTGTGCACAGGTACCTGCCCACACAGGAAAAGGCTGTTGTGTCTTACAGTCTCATGAAGATAAGAAGAGCTTAACAAGAGCTGCACTGCTATTTTACATCCTGCTTTGACCATTGTGAGCCCCTGCTCTGATGTGCCATTGGCAGTAGGTGAGTCTGCATTTTCTCCCACAATATGCACACTTGATATTTTTTTCCTTTGCTGGGAGTGCAGTGACTGTTATCCTCCTGAATACTTAATACCAAATTAGATGCTTTTTTCTGGTCGCTGCTCTGAGCAGCAGCTGTCTCCCTTGGATAATAGCTTACTTTTTTTTTTTTTAATAAAGTTGGAAGAAAATGAAACAAACCGGGGAAAAATCAATAATTCTCTCTGTAATGGAAAGGACATGCATCTAGCATAGTTCTTGTCAGTACACATACTGAATCATCTTGGATGATCCACCCAAATTGGGTGGATTCCTTCTATTCTTACTCAGAGGTGTAGTTCCAGGTAGTCATGAAGTGTATGTAGAAAACAGATTTAATTTTGCTTAGAAATTTAAATTTAAACTCCCTGTGCTAGAGCTCCCCAAAACAGGTACTGCTGAGTTTGTTTAACTGGCTGCAGATGTTTGGATACTTGATCTAAAAGAGGGTTTACTTGTTTTGAAAGAAGTGGTATTAAAAGATGAGGGTCCTGTCTTATACTGATTCCCAAAGAAACTGTTTGGTACCTTTTTTTTGCTTTCTTAAGTTCATGGTTTTGTATTTGCAGTTCTTTCCTTCCCTGATATATAGTCAAGATTCTTTGGGAAGGAGCAGGAGTGGATCTTCCTGAAGGAAAAAACTAACAGAAAGTATTAAACTTCTCTGTCATTCCCTTCCTTTCACGGACAAGGGAACTGAGTTCCCTCAGTGTTTTAATTTGCTTCTTCTGAGGCTGACTAAGATAAACAGAGTTTTCTGCTGGACCAATGCTGTGTCCCCACAGATGTTTGATGTTGGAACCCAACGGGTCAACGTGAGTGAACTTAGAAATTCCAAAACCTTTAAAAAGAGACAGTAAAAATAATAAAAATAGCTTGGCAAATACCAGGGAGGAAAAACATTATTTTAACATACACAGGCATCCAAGAGAGGCTTAATAATTGCATTAGGTGTATTAAGTTATGGTGTTGCTTTTCGTTTCTAGAAGAGGTTTCCTGCCTTCTAGGATTAGCCTGGAAAAAATGCACTGCACTGAACCACTTCCATTGACAAGTAGATGGCTCAGATAGGCTGCTATAAATGCTCTTAAAAAATTTTTCCTTTGAGCAGTGAATTTCTCGTCTTAAAAAAATAATATGAAGGATCTTTAGCTCAAGTGAAACTTAGTTCTGGAATCTCCAGCACTGCTGCTCTCATTCATCTAACTGAAGACCATTCCCTGCAATCTCTTTCTTCCTTTTCCAGCTTATTTTATTTAAAGTTTATTTCAAAACCTGTTGAAGTGTCAACTTGTGTAACAAATCCTAGAGGCACATCACTTTGACAGAATCTGGTGCCTGCATGATGATGTGGAATGAGGACATTTTCTTTGTTCTTAGTTTCTTTAAAACTGAGGCAATAAAACTCCAATAAGCCTGAGATTAACAAGAGATCTTGAAGAAGTGTGAAATCCTTCTCTTTCCCTCATTCTTTAGTTTTCCTCCTCCATGCTGAGGCTGAGCTAATCAAGAATGTGAATCAACAAGACCAGTATGATGGGTGTCCACTAAATCATTAAGGATACTATGGGTTTGTGTTGGGTTTTTTTAATCCCTTTTCTCTGTGGGTTTACTTCTGGTTTAATAGTACAAATTTTAAGGACAGCTGTTTCTGAGAATTGAAGGTGCCTTTTTTGCCTTATTATTTTTTGGCCTTTTTTTTTTTTTTCCCTTTTAGACTGCCACCTTAAAATTACTCTTAGTGACTTCTGATCTCTGCAATACACACTACAGTGCCTTGTGACACTGCTTTCTGTTGTAATGTTGTAAGTCATTTAACACATGATAGTCCTTCCAGCAAGCTGGTGCAAAGACTTCTTTAGCTTACAGTGTTTGGGAACTGGAGGTCTTGACTCTAAATGCAGGGATGATTCCAGTATGCAGAAAGCAATTACCAGCCTTGGAACCTGCCCAGAACAGCCAGGCTAGCAGTGCTCCTCTTCCCAGCACTGCCCTGGAAATACAAATAACCCAAAGCTCCCTGGTAATATATTTGGTGTGAGACACATTCCAATAGGCAGTCATGGTCACATACTTAGTTTTCTCAGTTTTCATTTGAATATGTATGAATACATTTAACATCAGACAGAGCAGGCTGAACAGTGGATTTGCAAACAGCCATGCAGTATTGGAGACTTAGAGAATGCTTGCCTTGGTAAAACTGTAGCAGGTAAATGATGAGTGCTGTAGTCTGTAATATGCACTATTATCATAATTGCTATCTGCATTATCTTTGGAATGGCAGTGAAAATATTTTATATAACAGAATTAAGTACCAGTGTTTGTTGTACTATATTTAATACTTTGATACCTTTTAAGTGCGTGGTGCTGTAAAAAATAACTCAAGTGGAATTGAGATCAGTGATTGCCTGTAAAATGTCTGAGATGAAATGTCTGAGGAGTGAGTGTAACTGAGGCTTCTAGAACACTTTGTGAATGTAAGACCCTGAGATTGAACACAAGGTCATTAAAGAACGCTGCTAATTGAATAGTAGGATTATTATTACTGTCTTTTGCAAAACCGTTTTAAACTAAGACTCTCTTCTGCTCTCTGGGTGTTTTGTGTGATGAGATGATTTATGGCCAATTAGCTCCTAAAGCTCTCTCTGCCATCCTGCTCTAAACCATCTCCCTGTTTGTGTGCTGGTGTGGTTTTCTGCTCTGTTGCACTCAGCAGCAGTCTAAGGAGGTGTCTTTCATCTTTCTGCTCATGAAGACCTCTGTGCCTTCAGCTTCTCGACAGGCACTTGGTGTTCACAGATTTTTGGGCTCCAAAATGTAGTGTGAGAAGCAGCTACCCATGTGGGATTTGCAGCTGCTGACAAGCAGGACCTGCTGCATTTATCTGCACATTTTCAGAAAGCTTCTCTTGCAGTTATGTTTTTACTCTTTCTAATATCTGACCCAAGCGTTAAAGGGATTGATAACACCTCAAAACATATACCTAGGGTTGTGGCCCTTCAGTAGGGACACACTCAGCCTCTTCTACTGGTGTGTTTTCCCTGGAATTTTCACCAGGTGTGCTTACAGCACAGGGATTTGTGATGGGTGGGGAAGATGGAGGCAGGATAAAAATGGCAGTAAAGGATCATGGAAGCTTAAAGTTTTGTAGTTAATCTGGAATACCTGGGGGTGAGTTCTGTCTTCTGCCTTTGCTAGCAAGGTTCTCATGTTCATTTTGTATCAACTGCAAAAATAATGGAGAGGTTAAGCCTTTAATCAGCCACTGTTATTACATCAAGTTCTGATGTTCTGTGCTTTCTCTGATACCACAGATGTCACTGTCATGGGTTTTATTCATTTGATGCTGTTCAGATTAATGCATTTCAAACTGATCAGATAGAGGATATGGGAGAGAAATGTCTTACCCTCCATGTAATCATTCAATAAAGATAAGCAAAAGTAAGATATACTCATAAAAATAGCTGATGGTATTGAGATATTGAAGAAGAGCAGCCCCAACTCTCCTTTGTTCACAGCTGCTCTTCCACTGCAATCCCAGCAGTAAAAGCCAGAGTAGAGAGTTCCTTGAGGAGTATTAAACACATTTTTTACCCTAAATTCAGACAGGAAAATGTCCAGGCACACGAGGAATGTGTTTACATTTTATGGATTAATCAGATATGCTTTTGTGGCTCGTAGGGCAAACTACACTCACATATTAAGGTCATGAAGCAACCAAGAAGAATATCATACCTGGTTATCTCACCTGGGGCACCTACAGGCCCACCTATCCCAAACCCACTGAAATTGTGAATGGCTCTCTGGTTAGAGCAGTTGAATGGTGAAGAAAGGGGAGATGTTGGTCTAAACACATACCCTGGAGTTGAGTGCTTCTGGTTTGGTCTCTGGTTACTGAATGAGAAAGTGGGACAAGCCCTGGGGGATAAAAGTTATGAACAGCAGAAAAATGCCATCCTGCTCTTATGGTCCAAGTCATCCCTTTTCTTCCATGTGCTGTGACCACTTAGGAGGTGCTTGGAGCCCATTGCTTGGAGCTCTTAGGGCAGAGAGGTTTGTCTGTCTCACTGCAGTCACGGTCTGTTCTGCCAGTAATCGCCGGCGTGTGCTTGTGATAAAGCTCTCTGTAAGCAAACAAAAAGCTTGTTATGCTTTGATTCACAGGATATTAAATCTTCTGTGGAGGCAAAGAAACAATTTGCTGTGTGGCACAGAGTGACCTGTCCAACTGTAGTCAGTGACCTTTATCCAAATGAAAAACCGTCTGACAAACATCTGCCTTTAAATGAGAAAGATTTCCTGCAAACGGATCCTGAATGTTTAAGTCTTGGGGACTGTGATGCATTTTGATTAAATAAAAACAGTTCCTGTGCAGTTTTGGGAACATTTCATTATCATATGATAGGTCACAGTAGAAAGTGATAATTGTTCCCTGACTTTGGTCACTTTTGGGTTTCCTTCCCAGTTGTTAGAGCAGGGCTGTGGTGCACATTTGAGTCTCTGAGGTCTTACCTGGTTGTTTACTAAAGGTAAGAGGTATATAAATGTTATGTAACAATTGGATTTATGAACACATATAAACTTGTATTAAGGCTGGACCCAAAGCTTGGATTTCTAGTTGAGCTTTGATAGGCACTGGTTGTTGGCATGTACTAATTTGGAAATGCATGTGTTTGTTTGGGTTTTTGTCTGGATAAGTGTGTGTTACACTAAAGACACTGGGCTGTGCCTGTGTGATTCAGGCACAAGGCAGATAATCCATAAATCTACTCATTGCCCTGTATGGAAAGCTTGTAATTCTACATATTTCCCTATATTATCAATTGAGAAGCAGGCTAAATACCTGATTTAACAAACAAAACTTCAGAACTTCATGATGTTTCCTTAAAATTCATGAAGTGGTGATAAAAATCTACCAGTGAATCGTAGCAATTTAAACTGATATGGAAGTAAATGAACTTCTGGATCTGGATGATTTAAATTATTCAAATGCTCATTTAGGGGTTTAATACTTCATCTGTAGTTTGTTAGGCTGTAGTTACATGTAAACCTTTTTGCTGGGATAAACTGTTGCTGCCTTTTTTTTCCTTGCCCAAGGTGTTCATCCCTCCCTTTGATGGTGGGGCCATATGGATAATGTGGGTGGCTGTGAGCAGCACTGATGCTGAACATCCAACTGTGGTCTCATTCTCTTTGGATCACCATTTTACAGAGTCATGATTAAATGGGTGATTTAATTCCCATTCTTTGCCTTTTTTTAAAAAAAAAAGTGATCCCTGCAAACATAGCAGGATGCACTTGGAATGCTTCACACGCTTTTTGTTTAGTGTGCCTTTTTCCTAAGGCTTCTTAAGCAAGATGAATTGTTGAATATATTTGCATGCAGTTATGCTTCAAATTATGTATTCACAGATTTCTGTTGTCTGCACACAACTACTTGGGCGTAGATGCTCATTTTTAATAAGAAAGTGGCAAGATTCCAATACATTGTTTTCTGCCTTTTTTTTTGTTTTTAAGAAAAGTGTCATTCTCCCCAAGGATTTACAAACTAAGATGAGGCAGATTGAGGGCAAGCATGTGGTTACAAACAGCTTCTGAATAATTTCATTTAAGATGCTCAGTGATGACTTTGAAAACTTTGCAGGTAATACACAAACTTTTTGAGTAAAGCAAAATCCATCAGCTCAACAATTCCCTGTGTGTGCATCTTCATTTTGTTTTGTTTCTTTCCCATTTCTATTGTGTCTGTTGCCAGGAAAGTCTTAAATGATTCTGATGTTCCATTCAGGCAGAAAGCTTTGACAAAGTCCAATATATTTCAGTTCTTGAACTTTGTTTGTTTTCTCAATTAAATCTCAGCCCCTGTGCAGTGATCTCTCTTGGGTTTGTGAGAGGAGGGTGGCATTTGGAAAGAAGATCTGAGGACATGAGATGAGCACAATAATAAGTCACTTGTTTTCCCACCTAACTCTGAAAGACACTTTGGCAAAAGTGTCTTAAGCCACAGTGGCTTAAGGCTCCCAGTTTAAATGCCTTTTCTGCCTGATTTGAAGTAGGGATTTGGACCTTGCTCTTTTGAATTCATAAACAAAATATCTATGTGCCTCCAGTGGAGCTGTTCCACCTTGGATAATGTAGTTAAAACCTTCAACTGCAGAGTGAGATGCTGGCTCAGAAGAATGTGCAATGTTGATCTTGCTGATCTACCTTCTTAGACTAGAACATTGCAGATCTTCTGTGGAAGAACTGGCTTAGGTAAACTTTTTCTTGCAGTCTTTGTCCAGTGGTAATCAGGGGACCCTTGACACTGTTACAGCAACGGCCACGTGGCTGTTCAGTAACTCTGCCCCAGTTTTTGGGGTTTGAAGATGCAATAGGTTCTTTGTCCTCTCTGCTCTAGAAAAAACACAGTTCCCTGGATCTCATTTTATACTGCAGAGTGTCACCTTTGGTGCTGGGTTGATGGTTGAACTAGATGATCTTGAAGGTCCCTTCCAACCTTGCCAATTCTGTGATTCTGTTCCTAAACTGGCAAATCTTTGGCCAAAGTCTTCCTGCAAAGCCATGTGGCTCTTACAGCCAGTTCTACTGGTTCCAACTGGAGCTCTCACTGTTAGTGTCCCACAGTTCTTTAGGGCAGTATGTAGGCTGGTGAGATATTCTGCTTTTTAGTGTTGGCTTCCCAGTCCTAAAGCAGGTAACGCTTTTCAGCTCGGCTCCTCCCCTGGAGGTGGTAGTGGAGTTAAAGCACTATTCATAATTCATCTCATGGCTTCAAAGAACCAGACATGATCACAGCAGAATCAAAAAATGAATGCTAAAACAGAGGCAAAAGGGTGAAATATATTACACTGACGACATTATGGCAACATAATGAAGAAACTGAAAGGCGCAAAATGAGATCTTATATTTTCCTTAAGTTTAGTAAACCTGTTCTTTTCAGCTTTATGGATGTGATGAACATCAATAAGATTGATTAAAAAAGGCTGTAGAATGTTAAAATTATACCATGTTGCTCACAGCTTCAGTATTATTCATGCTTACAATGGGCCATTACCGACACACTGTTCTTTACTGAGGAAAATAATAAATTAATTGCTTTCCTCTGTCTGTTTTTACCTTGCCTAAAGCTTGTCAACAGCCTCTTTGTAAAGACTGCTGCAATTGCCATTTGCATAGTAAAATCTGCTTCTTCAGCTCTGCAGAGGCTTTGCCATAAGCCTTTTTTCCTCTGAACAATGGGCTCTGCTTACTCAGAGTGTACAACCTGTTGCTGTTTGGTGGCACGCAGGGGAAAGGGAATGACAGGGTGTGCAAGGGACTCAGAGGTGACAGTGGCTTTGGAGGGACAAGGGCAGTGGAAGTAATTGTGTTTCAACTGAAGTTACCAGAAGCCAATTAATTATCAGTATAACCAAACCTGAACCTGCTGTAGGTCACGTGGCACTTTGGTGTTTTGGAGGATGTGTGATTGTTTAAGCCTTAAACTCCTATTTTCAAGCTGCAAAGAGCTTCCACAGAGACTGATTTCCCCTTGACTCGACTGCATAGCACAGAGAGGAAATCTGATTTACCTCAGACACGTTTGTTCATCCAGAAGACAAGGAGAAAGACTGGGGATGGGGTGAGGTTGATTTGAAGTGAGGTGAAGCTGAGGAGGAATGGTCAGGCTGTGTTTGTGTCTGTTTAACTCCTGGGAGGTGAATGTTCACATGGGGGAAATGGAAGGGGATTAAAAAAGAAATTTAATCTTTCATGAGCTTCTCTGTGGATCTGACAATGTTTGGGTAATTAAACTGTTTACCTACATTTTGTGTGCCTGCTGTTACAGCTGGTTGCTGTCACCCTCATTTTTCCCTACAGTATAATTTACTGCATTAGCAAGTGGCTGAGCCTTCACCAGCCTGCAAACACATCACCCTTGGAGTGAAGACAGAGGGGTTTGCACTCAGGGTACAGGTGCTTTAAGGATCCATTGAAGGGGAAGGATCATTTTGATTCATATATGTATTTTTTAATTATTTTTTCTGAATTGTGCCTTTCCTATGAAGGCACACTTGGGCAATTGCACTTCAGTGGGGAAGCCAGCCAAGATATTTTTCTGAAATCTGCTCATGCTACTCAGAGTCTCTTACTAGTAGAGATAGTTTATAAACTACAAGACGACCATATGTGGTATTTTTGTCATGCAAAGACTTCACGATTTCCTAAGGCTAAACTTTGGGAATATCCTTCCTGGATAGGAGGCTGTGTGTGCTCCTTGCAGTGCTGTTTCTGTTCCTCAGAGAGGAATTCTGGCCAAAGCCCAGCTGGCAGGAGCAGAAGCAACCAGGCAGGACTCTACCCTGTTCCTGACACTTTCCTTGAATATTTCCTTAATATTTTTCTTTTCATACCACCTGCTCTTTCTTCAGTTGTCTTTCACTTGGCCTCTTCTGTTGATTTTTTTTTGTTTGTTTGTTTGTTTTTTGGTGTGTGTGTGTGTGTGTGTTTTTTTTTTTTTTCCCATTCCTTTAGCCAACCTTTACTAATTCCTCCCTGGACCTGAGGAAAAGAGCCATTTATTTAAAGAGGTATTTATTTGATTCAGTTCATGTATTGTATTTTTCCCTCTTTGCAGTACATTTTCAAGGCAGGAATACTTCACTACCCTGCATGCATAGCACAATTGTATCTAAATGTGACTCTAAGAAGTTTTATTTACAGTGTTTATTTTCTGTCATTGACTTCTTCCCAAATACATGAAGTAGTTTGACTTAAAAAATCAATAGAAAAATTAACCCTTATTGCTGTAAAAACTCAGAGATAAATTTTAAAATCTGGCCTTTTCAAAGGAGTCCTCTGCTTTCAGGTGAAAAAAAACCCCTTTGAAAATAGCAGTCTGAGAGATGAACCCTCTTTCTCCTTTCTTTTTTCTCCAGTAGAAACAGAAGCACTCTCTTAGCATGGGCTTTGAAATTTTGGCTTTTCTGTTTGGTGTTTTAATGGCTTTCACAGAAGTTATACATAGAAGCAGATATTAAACCCACCCTGCCACTTTTACTTGCTCTCATCTGCTCCTGATGCTTTATGGGAAATAGCGCCAAAAATTGCCAGTAAAATTAAACTTTCAGAAAGAGGCACAAAGAAATGAGATTTCTTCTGAGCATTGAAACCAGACTTGTGAATATCTGTGGCATTTTTATGAATGAAAGAGCATGTGGAAAGCTATCAAGGCAGGGTGGTGCAATTGCATTTACTGATGCTGGAAATAATAAGAAATGTCTTAAAGAGCTGTGAATATTTACTGTGTGGCAAATTCCTGGAATAATCCCAGGGGAACAGTGATGAGACTGTACCAGCCTCTGCTCCAGGCTGAGGAGAGAGAGGGAAAGAGGCACAGGGCACAGAGGAGTTTATGCAAAACATAAAGCCAGACCAAAAGAACTTGTTGAACTCCCAGTGGATGCCCTGGGCAAAGGCAAGCCCGAGACACCCAAATCCCTTTTTATCTCCATGTGATGAGATACTTGCTAGGAGGCTTTTCAGGGATCTCCTGTAGGCTCTGGATGCAGAATTGCTGATTTGATATGACCCTTGAGAAATGCCAGTCCAGCAGCCCAGAGGAGCCCCAGAATGCCTGACATGTGAGCAAGGAGTTGCTGGTTCTGGCTGCTGTTGATTCACATAAAAATGGTATAGATTTTTTTTTTCCTCTTTGATTTAAACATTATATTACATAAACAAGGAAATTTGAGTTCTTTTCTATTAAAAACTCGCATTTTTTTTCATGCAGAGGCAGACTTAAGTTCAGTGCTTGTTTACGAAACTCAAAGTATTTTTTTGTCTGTTTCTACATAACTGTTTGTGCAGTTCTACAGTATTTTTCCCTACTGAAAGTCTTACTGAAAACAGTTTGATTATTCATTTCGGCACACTTTGCAAAGCAAGAAACAAAAATGAAAGAGAGCTTATATGGAGTAAACTGTAAATTTTTAAAAAACTAATTATACTTTAAAATTGTTCTTGAGGAAACAAAAGCAGAACCCACCAAACACGAGAACAGTGCCTGCAACTTGAAATTGAAGCTGTTCTTATTGTTAAATTAAAAAAAAAAATCATACTGACTGGTAGAAGTTGTGAGAAAAGCTGTCATTGCAGCCAGATCAAGTTTTAAGATATCTGTGATTCAACATGGGCTGGTTTTATTCCTCATATTTTTAGTGGGAGAAGTCAATGGTATGTGTAGTTCTTAAACAACACCATGTAGTAGCATTTACAGAAGATACTAATTAGGGCAAAATGGTTCTGGTAGAGCTCAGGCAGGCTTGTGAAAGGGAATAATTCTGGGGAAACCCAAGTCTTTATGAATACTTATTTAGATTTATTGCATCTACAAAACACAGTAGCACTCTGAAAAACACCATACCTATAAAACCAAATGAGCCAACAGAAACTGTATACAAAGGTACTTAAGGATGCTGTGGACCACTTTCCAATTCACTTGCAAGAGATGAAAGATAAGCAAAGAATTATATGGTTTTTTGTGTTGTGGTGGTGCTGACAATCATTTGTTTCAGTCTCAGGGAAGGCTTTTGTTCCTTCTCAGGCACAATAACAATATTCAGGTTTCTACAACCTACCTTCAGGACAGCAACCCTGTTACAGCAGGTTTGAGTTTTTTTGTACTTTGGGGAAGTTGTTTAGCTTTTACATTGATGAGGACATTGATGGGGGGCTGTTTGGCAGCTGATCTGTGCAAAAGCCCCAAAGTTCAATTATTCCACCTCCCTTTTAGCAGAGATGATCAGAGATGTTCCCCATCAGCTGATGGGGAACACGTGGAGCAGGGAGTGCACCAGACTGGGGAGGAAATGAATGAGTGCAGACAGAAGCACAAGAAAATTTCCTTTTCTTCCTTCAGCCTGGGCAGAGATTAGGTCAGAATGGATTGGAAATTATCCTGTTGGTAACCTCTGTGTGTTGGGAAGTCCAGTCACTCTGACATGGCTCTGGAACCAGAGGTCCTAACCCCTTATATCCGTGTAAACCTGGAACCTTCAGTACTGAGATCAAAAAGGAAAAGAGAATTGTGGCTTTTGAGTCTGGTTTCTACACAATGCTGGTATCACAAGGGAATTTAATCACCTACTCTGAGCCCTGTTTCCAGTTGTCACACACTGACAGAGCTGTAAGCACAGGCTGTGTTCCATATTCATGTCAGGGGAAAGTCTGAGCTACTGACACTCCACAAGCTATTCCCATTCCCATCTGCTCTGGGGTTTTAAGGACCAAGGGGACCACTATGATCATCTTGTCTGACCTTCTGCCTAACACAGGCCTTAGTTTTCACACAGCCATTTTTGGAACCAGCCTAGAACTTCCAGCACAACTAGAGCATAAAAAGTACCACACAAATTTCCCAGCTTCTGCAGGAGCTACTGCCAGATTTTAGCTCCAGTATCTTACGGATAAACCTCTTATTTTTCAAGGCACTTCTCACCTAAAAGTTTCACCAACAAACTACATGTGCTATGCTATACAGTTATTTCTAGAAAAAACAATCCAACCCCCAAAAAAGCTCCCTAATGCAATCAAAGCTTTTTTTCTTTGTTTGTTCTTAAATGGCAGCTCCATCTAGGTAGTTGATTCTTTTAGTTCTGGTGACACCCAAGCCTGGTTCATTTCTCTGTGTGATGGACTACTCTACAAACTGTGTTTGACAAATATTACAGACTCTTGGCCTTTCTGGTTTTCAGCAGTCTTACTTTCTCAATACTGTGTTTTGGTTTTCCTTCTGTTTTGTTTCAGATTGCACTTCGATTCTGCACATCTGATGTGGTTGTATGTGTTTTGTAGGTGGTAGCTGTTTGTGTTTGGAAAAGACTAATTTTATCTGACTGCTTTGGAATTGTACAGCTCAGCCAGTTACTAATTATTTCTAATAACAGCCAATTAATTTTTTTTAATAACAATTTTATATAGACATTAACAACTCCCTTCTGTAATGGCTTTACAGTTTAAATTGCATGTAACTTATTCTTACTTTATTATTAAAAATATTACCTTCTTTCCCTTACTCAAACTGTTTTCTATATTTCAACCTCAACTTTCTCTTATTAAATACTGGAGTCTTTCAGATGTTTTATACACTGACCTCCCAAATAAATGAGTGCTCTGCAGATCCAGTGTTCCCTCTGCCATTCAAATGAGTTACCGTGTTTTATACAAACTTAGAAGAATTCTGTTTAATTTCTTTGTATAAATTGTGATCCATGAATATTTCACCATAGACAAGTGTATCTTTAAATGGGAAATACAGGCTGGAGCGAGAATGAATAATAAAAAGAAAAATATTTCTTTTCTCAGAGCAGAAATGTAAAGTTCAAACCCTGGAATGGTTTGTGAACTGAATATAAAAAGGTAGGGACTGGGTTAATCAAGGCATTTCATTGAGATATTGTCCTTTTACATTTAGAACAAAAATTAAAACCTTTCTGTAAATCTGAAGTCTGTGTGAAGAAATTGGTTATCAAATGTCAAAACATGGCTTTACAGCAACTTAATGGTTTTCTGTTCTGGATGTTTTTTCTGCCAGAACAGAAAATTTGTCTGAACAACAAGAAAATGAAAAAAAAAAAATAAATGGCATAACTGTTTCTGCAGAGTGATTAGCAAATCAATATTTATTAAGAATGATTAAAAAATTAATGAGCAGCTCTAGTTGAGATGCTTTAGAAAATGACTCAGACAAGACACTTGAGCATTAACTGGGAACACACTGTCTGGTCTCTCTGGCAATCCAGAAAGAACTGCCTGTGTACCTTAATCTTGGATATTTTTGTTCTGTTTTGATATTGTCTGCTACGATGCATGTGTAGTCCGTTCTCTAACCAAATAATTTATGAAGTCAGTCACTTAAATACTGTAAAATACCAGATGATATCTTTACAGAGTCAATGTAATATTGCATGGGGGAATTGCTTCAGCCAGGAAGAATTTCTCTTGAAGACTGAGCATTGCTAGAGGAGTTTCTGATGCCTTTTTTTTTTCCCTGCATCACTATATGGTGCTCAATTTAGCATAGCAATCAGCTCATCAAATTGCTTAGTAAGGCAGGGGCTTAAGTGCATTCTTTCCTTCCTTCAACCTCTTGTAGAGAAGCAGAAAGGAATTTCTGGGTTTCCCAGGGGTGTTGCAGCTGATGCCAATGCAACAAGCCTTGTTATTAGGGCTAATGCTCATTGTGTTCTCTCTGTGTCTCTCACACACATAGAGGAATCACAACAATTTGAAATGAAATGTTTAGAACCTCTAGTCTCTGGTATGCAATTATTGATTTTTACACTGCATTCCTACCGTGCATTTCAGTCATGCTTCAGTATTTCCCTGACTCGGAGGTAAATGTGTGTCTGAAAAGCTGAGAGCTACAAATTTTATGTTAATTGACAGTATAACATCTGAATTTAGAAATACCTGGCATGAATAAAATGTAAAACAGGATGATTATGTGTGATTAAATAGTTGACTTTTATATTGTATATTAGTCATGCCATCATCCAATTAAAAGGATAATGGAAACAATAGTGATTTTTTAATTTTTAAACCAGTGTGGGCTGCATTAAGGGGATTATGGAGCTTTATGAAGTAGTTTGCATAATATAATGCTCAAGAATAGAATCTGAGTCAAAGCTGAGCTGCACATGGTAAATTAGGCAACTTTTAATTTCTCCTTGACGTAACTCAGGTCTATAAATTTTGCCCATGAAACTTAATGGAAGTGTCTCCAAGTTCTGAAGAGGTTTGTGGAACAAGGCTGTAAAATCTGTGCTCTTTTTCACGAATTCTTTTCAGGCCTGACTTTGGCATTGGCAGGTAAATACTGAGGTCAGGATGGCTGTCTCTGGGTTATGTGCTCCACTAGACCAGACTTCACTCTTTCTTCAGCCGAATCTGATTTAAATACTTGTGGATACTCCGTGCCAGCAGCTGCCACTGTATTTTATCCACTGAAGTCTGCTCAGTGCAGTCTGCTTATCACCATTAGGGAGCCTTGTTCACCTAATTAACCTAATGATCCTCTTCCTTTCATCTGATTAACTGCAACATGGATAAAACCACACTATTGTGGTCTCTTATACCACTGACACAGGTCAAAGGTGTTGAATGAGCCTTGTTTGCCCCTGTGACCAAAGAGCACAGGGCACAACCCAGGGATGTTTGAAGCACTGTGGGAAAGGTGTTCTGTTTTCCCCCACCCTCATTCCAAACTGGCAATGGTTTATTCAGCATCTTCAGTTTAGTTCTGCTCTTCCCAAAGAGCAAAGTGTTTCACATGTTTAGTTGTTCTTGCACTGGAGCTGACATTTTTATAGGAAGGCTTTTTGGACCCGCGTGTATGAAAGTCTCAGCCCTCCCATTAATCTTGTCAAAGGCAAAATGTTTTATATATTGCATAAAATAGCTTCACATCTGTTGTTTTTAATGATGTTCAGAACTTCTTTAGAAATAGTTTTATTATCCAACATTTATATGCACCCTTACTGTCCTGTAATTTGTTATAAGTTTGTTTGAATTGACTGACAGTTTTATTGTGAAATTCCCTGATCTTCATATTGTGTCACAGGGATCGAGAGTGAAACTGAATGGCAAAAAAATAGATTTATACTGGTATTTTAATTACCTAAACTAAAGGATCCTGGTGCTCAGTCATATCACAAGAGAGAAACAAGCCTCTTCTTTTTTTTAACAAGAAACCCCTTAATGCAACAAGAGATTTATAGCTTAGCTGCTCTAAATTCCTCACTCAGAGTTTCAGTGGTTTAATGCAAAGATAGGCACTCTGGGGATACCTGGCTGTAGGAATGTCTGAATTAGTGCTCTTGGAAGGGGATGATTTAAATGGTTTCCTGAAATTGCAAGGGAGACATTTGCAAAGCAGTCCCAATGATACGTAAAAGTAATTGAAATATGAAGATATTCTTCCTGATTTCCTATTGTATTTGACAGTCTCTTTCCTCCTTCATTATCATGTGTGAATATAAGGCAGAAAAGAAGAGACTGGGATACCAGTCTGTGTGAGTTTTGTCTGGGGCTGAGGCTGCACATACAATGTGAAATGCTGGTACTATAAGGAGATAAAACCTGTCTGATCTTAACAATGCAAACAGATATTAAAATAGACTAATACTGTTTTCCCAGGAAGCTCTGTTGGATGGCAGGGCGTGTTTTACAGACCCCTGACTTGCAGGGCAGCAGAACCACCTTCCCTGAGCCTCCCTGGGCTCTCCAGGAGCTGGTGGCTGTAACTTGGAGGTGGCAAAGCACAGGGACACAGGGATGAATGTTCAATGTGGTTTGTCCACAGCCAGGACTGAAAACTTTTAGGTGGCCACAATATTTTAAAGCATATAAGTGAATGATTCAGTGTTACGGGGAAGAATTTTAATGTGCCTGAGTGTGGCCTATTATGGGTGTGGAAAGCAGGGGAGGGATTAATTGCATTTGAAAAATAAAGCATTGCCTGAGCATGGGAAGAGCCATGATAGAGCAGGAAATTTGCAGAACGAACTATGCTCAAAGAACTCCAGTCATCCTTCCTGATGTTGTTGAAAGGGGCTGTTTCTGAGCCTTTTATTTATTTTGTCTCCCTCAGCAGACCTGGGACTTGTTTGTATTTCAGGACTTATCTTCTACTTTATTATTTTTTTTGTTTTGTAATAAAATGTGGCTTTAGAGACTGGGAGCTTTTTCCTGTCTTTTGGTCTGTCTGTTTAAAAGGAAAGAAGGATGGGAAGAACCATCCACTCCCAAGCTTTATGTGAATTATACCATCAGCCAGCCCTGGAAAGGGACCTTTTTGGTGCTGCAGTGGAAAAGAACCAGATATGTGAACTGGTATCCCAATATCATTATTTTTGAAAACACATTCGTTTAAAAAGGCTGCTTTAGAACAGCAACAAAGATTTGGGTTCCCAAAATGGCATTGCCTGGGGGTTTCTTTACCTGGGCAGTGGAGGCATGAGCTGCCTTTTGAGTGATGGATGTCTTGGAAAGTTTGTTTCCTTGCTGCACTGATTTGCACTCCTCTGTGTCTTAGACAGGCTTAGGCTGTAGTTTTACACTTTCCCTTTATTCTGGTTCCAGTTGACATCACTTTGTGAGTGAAGAATCAGGGATACTGTGGCTTCTAAACTATTCTGAGTCTCTGTTTACCTAATTCTTCTCATGCTTGAGAAAAATCAGAAATTACCCAGGGCACCATCAGTGTGTTGAAATTGTTGCTTTCAGTGTCACACCAACTTCTTGTGGCTTCAAAGCAAGTAGGACTTGACCACATTGTACTGAAAACTGTATGTATAGAATTCCCACACCATTCTCTCCTGTTCCCATTGCAGATGGAACAGTGGTCACCTCTTCATAGCCTATATCCCGTAGTAGGGCAGTAGGTGGGATGGATGATGTGTCAGCTGTGGGAAAACTGAGCTGGGTGGGATCTTAGAAACAATCCTGTTGGAGGCACAGCAAATGGCTGCCTTCCCACAGTGAAACATTTGGGTTATCCATCTCCATCTGTCTTTATTTTGCAAACCCACTCAATTGGCCAACACGTTCAAAATATCACTGCAACTTCTTTCTCAAAGAGAATCATGGAAAAAAAAAAAAACCTGATAAAATTACCTACACCCTTTTTTCCTTGATCAAATTGTAAAGGATTCCTTTATGTTCATGTTATCATTAGGTTTTGTAAAACAGCCTTTTCTTGGACCAAAAAATGTAATTTCGTGGGAAATGCAGATCCCTGGTACCTTTCATAAATGCTGGGATTTTATTAGGTACTCCAATAAAACTGTGATAATGAACTGGTTCAGCCAACTAGACCAGAAGGAGATGACTCAGGGCTGTGCCATATTTCTCAGGGCATGGGTGGTCTAGCACTTAGAGGCAGCAGTACCAGTGCTTGTGCTGAGCTGTCCTGCTCCCTCTCTGGCCTAAGAGATGCAATAAATGCCCATGTCTGCATTGGCATTATTGGAATGGCTGTGCCCCCAATTCGTGTGGGTTTTGTGGGGCAAATCCAGAATGGATGGCAGTAGAAAATTCAATGACTCACACAGTAGAGCTGTCTGCTATTCATTTTTTGCTCATCTGACAACCTTCTATCATAGAAGGTATTTCTGAAGAATTAACAAGGGCAAGGATTGTAAAGGAATATGCTTTTGGAGAATTTGTCATTCTTAAAGGTTCTTGAATGATAGGCAATTTTAAATCCAGTTGTGCTATTTGTCAGACCCACGTGTGACTGTCTTGGAATGCAGGACATATTCCAGTAGATAAAAAAAAAAGTAGACTATAAAAACCAAAATCAAACCCCAGAACAAACCAAAAAAACCACACAAAACCCCCTACTAGTGAAAACTCTGAATTATAGCCCTAGTGCAGACTCGAACACTGTTCAAATATGTAATGAAAAACTTATTTTGTACATCTCACTCTTAGACAGCTGGGGAAATTAATGGCCTAGCCTGAGGCCTGTGTATTAATGACCCCCAGCTATGTGGGGATGAAAGGTTTTGTACATCAGCTTGTTCCCTACTGCTGAATTTCTTTGTGGAGCTACAGCCTTTTATGCTGGCTTCTTTAAAATTTAAATTCATAAATGTATCAAACATAGGCATTCTCTTTTTCATTCCTCCCTCTTTGCACTAAAACGTGATTATATTAGAGTGGATGTTTACTGGGGAGAGTCTCTTTTTCAGGGTGATGATTATGGAGTTTTAATTGCTCTGATGAGTGTGCTCTGAAGATTAGGCTACTCCCCATAGGTAAAAAGATTACAAGGGTATGCAGTGATAGAACAAGGGGGGATGGCTTCAAACTGACAGATTTAGATTAGATATTAGGAGGAAATTCTTCCCTGTGAGGGTGGGGAGGCCCTGGCACAGGTTGCCCAGAGAAGCTGTGGCTGCCCCATCCCTGGAAGTGTCCAAGGTCAGGTTGGATGAATCTTTGAGCAACCTGGGCTAGTGGAAGGTGTCCCTGCCCATGGCAGAGAGGTTGGAACTGGATGGTCTTTAAAATCCCTTCCCACCCACACCATACTATGACAATCATAAAGCAGGCTTAAAAGAAAGATAACGATTTTTCCATCTGTCTGTGTTTCAGTGAAAGTCTTCCTCATTCCCCTGCTTTGCACCCATCCTGGATCCACAGGCAAAACCTGTAATATTTCTGGGAAGGCACTAACTTTACTGAACACACCCTAAGCTCCTTTGCTTTGCCACACAAGGCCCTTTTGTTGACACAAGGGTCTCCCTTCAGGATTGCTGTTCCACTTTCTTGCTGTCTGCTTCTATCCTTTCAATTTTATGGCGTTAAACAATCCCAGACCAGGCCCAAGAATGGTTGATTTGCTGGGTTTTTAATGAATTCCAGTAAAAATTAGGCATCTAAAGGCATCTGTGCTCTACTTGATTGAAGGAGGCCAGTTTGCCCTTGCGATCTCTGACAGTGACTTGGTGTTCCCTTGAAGAAAACAGTCTTGGTGTAGATAATTCAGTATCTTGGGCTACATAAAATCAAATCTTGTGGATTCTTACAGACAAATATGCTTCAGACCTTATGCTGTGCACTGTATCCATTGATCAGTGAGATCAATGACAGTAAAAACCCGTTTCCAAGCAAGCTTGAATATGGGCCAGAGGAACTTGAATCTAAGCACTAGAAAATTTATAGATCCCAAGGCTAAGAAGGACCATTCAGATTGGCTTGTCTGACCTCTAGTAAATTGAGTAATTTGTGTTTATTTTGACCCCATCTTATTTCCCCAGTAAGAATGACAGCTCTGTGTGTCCTCTGCACGGCTGTAGGATAGTTATTAACCTCTTTAACTGCTGTTATGTGTAAGTTGCTGGACTATTTTGCTATAGGTTACAGTGCTGTTGGAGGCTGTGTGTGACCCTGGGGCACACTGGCATCTCTCATTCTAACAGCACAATGTCCTCCCTACAGAAGGTAGCTGGTCATTATACTCAGAGCATTTCTAATCAACTTGTACTAAATGAGCTCATTGGTTTAAATGAATCATGGCAGGAGTAGTACTACAAATTTTACAGGTGGGATGTTATCTTCTATTTAATTTACAATTCTTAACCGTGGTAAGAAGATGGATTTAACTCTGAATCAGAATATGATTGCTCTTAACACCTTAATTGCAGTAGTTCCTGTTGGAATGGCCAGTGGTCATTTTAAATGTAGAGTGTTGTGCTTATTGCGTAGGAACACAGCTCAGTTGAGTTTGATTATTTGTGGGATGCTTTCTAAAGCATCAATTAATTTCTGATTATCAAAATTGTGCTTTTGAGCACTTGTTTCCTTTCTTTGGTCAACCCACAAGTATATTTGCTTTATTCGTGGGGGAGTGTAACAGTGTGAGGATGGCACTTGTGTTACCTGCATGGTGCTGCTCATCACCTGCCTTGTTTGTTAGGATTCTAGCCAAGTGAAAAATATCAAAACTGGAGTTAATAAAGGTCTTTTTCATGTATTTAATTGATACTCTTCTTGAGTTGCTTATTTACACTTAGTTTGCTTGCATGAGAATCGGTTGTATGATACTACCCAGACTCCTCAGTCCTAGAAAATGCACTATATTGATTTACTGACTGAAGTTAGAGACACAAACACATGCTTTAATAAGGCCAGTTATTTTTGCATGTTAACAAAATGAACATGATAGGCAAACCAATCAGCAGCAACCACTGTTAATACTTCTGCCATCCATATGGGTAGCCCTAATAGATGTATTTAGAATAGAGCTCATGTTTTCAAGAATTTCATATTATTTTAGAAGGCATTGTTGAATTAAAGAAAAATGCCACTGGACTAAATTTTGGCATATCTGTATTCAAGCTACAATACCATATTTTCATAGAAGAAACAGAAGTGAGTGACTTGATTGCTCCTTGGTTTAAGGTTTTGTGTAGAATGAGTGGAGTGAGAGGGGGCAGGGGGAGTTGGGTCTGAAAAATTGCCTGATTATTGCATTATGGTGGTGTAGGACTGTAAATGAGAGCTGGGCACAACAGCATCTATCACTGCCCCGGGCACACTCTCAGGAAGGAGATATATTTGTTCCTGCAGCTCTGTCTGCTCCCATGTCCCCTTCACCCTGGATTGCTCATTATCTCTGTGCCAATTAGCTGTGAAGGTTTGATGAGCACTGTCAAGCTCCACCCACCTGCGACAGCACACAAGACTCCTGTTTTGATATTCCTTCTTTTCTTTACCTACTGGGAATCAAACAATGCAGTTCTTTAAATCTGTGTTCTCTTGACAGCTTTAAAATTATATAAATTCGCACATCCATCACAAATATATATACATATATCTCAGTTGTTTCAGGCTGCTGGCAGACTCAAGTTGTAATCAGTTTATATTTTGACAAAAATATGCAGATGCCAGATATTCCATGAAATTTATACTAAATTGTAGTTTCTGGAAGACAAGCTACAAGCAACTTTAGGCCATTTCAGCTACTGATTTCTAGTTTTCATCCTGCTTGATCTATTTACTCTCGAGCAGCAGAAGAGCCTGGCAGGAGCATCCTGGGGAAACCTGTAACACAACCTGAGTTGTGTTTTGAGTGTGCTCGTGCTTCAACTCTCAGGAGTTTATGCTGTTGATTAAAATGACAACTATTTATTTATTTAAAATTTAATCACAACTGCATTCAGGGATCTGTGAAGAGGTGGTTTTGACATTTTTCACACATCAATGTTTAATTAGAAGTCACTTGAAAACAAATAAAGAATCGGGGATGACATTTCACAGGAGTTTTTACCTGAGCTCTGTAATTCCTGATGAGCAGGACTGGAAGGCAGGCATTATGAAGCTGCTAGGTGGGATATGGATGAAATATTATACTATTTTATAGGTCTAAGAGATCTGTAGGAATAAGTCAAAGCAGAAACTAACAGAATGATCAATATTATAAGCAAGAACTCTGGACAGCAAAATCTAATTTAAAAAATTAAGGGTAATGCTAAAATATTTTGAAGAAATTTCACTTTCAAAGCAAACCCTTAAACACCCCAGTGCTCTGCTCAATCAATTCTATAAATTAATATGCAAAACTGCCAGAAAAATAATGGAGGAATCTATAGCAGCTGTGAGCTGATAGTGTTGTTGCAGCCTAGAAGAAGTTGTGACCCTTTCTGGCAGTTCTGTATGGACATCTCTGTTGCAGTTTTAAGGTGATTCTGCACCTAGGGTAGGTACTATGCAGTTTGTGACACTGAGAATTTCTATTAGGCTCTGTCAATATTAAGGTGGTATTTGATGAAAATGGATGTTTGTAGTGTTGTCCATAGATGTCAGAAAGTGAATCTATCAAACTGTAATTGGAAAAGAAACGAAACCTTAAATAATTCTATGAGGCATCTTCAATTATTTTTAAGAGATGATTTTTTTTTCAGGCTAATTCATTTGAGACAATAAAGTGGGCTTGATTTTTAAAATCCTTTAATGCTGGTTGACTTCCTGTGAAGTTGCAAAGAAATGCAAGAGTAGCACAAACCCTTACAGCTGCTCATCCCTCAGCACAGGCCAAAGGAGGTTTTGCTTCTGACTGGTATAAACTGAGAGGCTGCCATGTGGGGATGGCAGTGTTTTTCAAGTAGTGTGTCTAGATGGAGCATAAATTCTGACACCTCTGAAGGAGGAAAAGGCAATTTTGCTAATGACAGTTTGTTAAGGTTGACAAGATGCCTATAGCATGTTTTCATTTTTTCTGTATTTTCCCCTTTTGCCCAAAGGAGTGACTGTGAGCCAAAATTGGCTGCTGCTAATAAGTGCTTAATAAAATAATCATGACAGAATTACTGCAACGTTGGCATGTACCACAGCCCACATCCTGTTCCATGGGGTTTCTGATAATGGCCCTTTTGATTTATGAATTCCTAAATTATGATGTGAAATAATGGCCTCTTATTCGAGTCTGGTTTACACTGCAGAAGCAAACCAGGAGTCTGTTACTGTACCTGAGGACAGGTCCCTACCTGATTTTTAAATGTTGACACCAATGGAGTGAAATCAGGCAATTCCCATCAATGTCAAGACCAAGTTGAGATGGAGAGCTCTGAATCTGGATTGTGTTCCTGGGGCAGAAAAACCCCCAACTCTATTTCCATGAAACCGAGGCAGAGAGATGCTCAATGGATTGCTAAAATAAAAACCTGGCAAATCAGAAACTTGATCCTAGTTCTTTTTGACAGTTAAAAGGATAAAACTAGACTACTTTTCTCTCCTAAAAGAGAAAATGTTCAGCTGCAGAGCAGGTTTCCAATAAGTGACTCATGGCCAGAGCAAAGCAAAGACTGACATGGTGTTGATAGATTTACTCTGACTTTGGGCTGGATTCTGCTATAGATGTGTCTGAGCTCTGCTCAACATGATAAATGTTATTCTAGTGGTCTCACTTTCCTTGCCACCAGATATTTAGGAATGCATTAGATCAGTCCCTGAAGTGAGAGGGAGCAGACTGCAGCAACAGACTTGATGGCAAAGTTAGTAGATCTTGTTTTAGTGGAGGGATCCCTCATGTGAGAATTCTGTCAAATATAACTCCAATCTTATTTAAAGCCTTAGAGAATCTCATAGATAATCTACTGCCCTGTTCAGCTGGGTAGGTCAAGGGATAAGTAATTTGTCATCAAATGTGCTCAGAATCTTTCAGCATTTGACCTGAGCTTATTAAAATCTATCAGTACATATTTAAAAAAAAAACCAGTAAAATGTACTCTTCAGCTTCAAGAGTTTACACTGTTATAGTCTTGGTGGTTTTTTTTCTGTATGTTTTTGTGGCTCCATCACTTGCAGATGGAAATGAATGATAGGTTTCTGATTTAACACCCCTGCAACAAATATGACAATTAAAAATGCTTTTATGCTGTTTAATGTCTGTGGTGGCTCTGCATTTTAATTTGATCTCTTATGGCAGTCTATGTTTTGATACAACAGTATGATCAAGGGAACATATTAACACAGCCAGGGTGAGGGAACACATTTATCTGCTTCTGTTGTCTGCTGTAATTCAGAAATTATTATCTCTTCTTTAGGTGACTGCAAAGTGACTTTCTAAAAATTCTTGGAAAAGTTACAATTAAGTTCGTCTTTACCACAATTTTCACATTCTAGTGCAGGTGGTTCCGCAGAAAAATATTTTATTTCAACATTTTGGGAGTACTTCTGCATTGATTGGTTCAAACAATAAATAAAAAATAACTTGAGTATGTTTTTTTTGTAGAAGTGCATGTATACTAAATCACTTCCTTGCTGAAAACTGGTTTCAAACCCACATAAGTGGACTTCTCCAGTGCCCTTTTATTCATGAGGGTTAAAAACTGGCAACTCACAATTGCGTTCCGAAGCAATCCAGCTCGGTTGCCATGGAGACAACCAGGATGTTAGTGATCTGGATTATTATTTTAAAAGCTGAACCACTTCCTTGTGTGCTTCCTCCTTCCTTTTCCCTGAGCCTGGGATCCCATCAGGCTTTGAAGGAGCCGTAGGAAGCTGTGGATCTCCCCTTGCATCAGTGGTAGCCAAACTTTGGCGTTTTAGGTTAACTCCTGTTTCTCCATCATCCTTCCAGATGCAAAGAGGCAGAATTCACACCTGTGCACTCTTATCAGTAGCAAAGCTTAAGTTCTGTTAGCAAACCCCCAATTATTTGGGAACATGTTAGGTTTTATCCTCAAGGAGTGTGTTTGTTTTTTTTTTTTCTCCTGGCTGACTGCAGAATGCAGGATGGGCTTTGCTTAATGTGATAAGGTTAAATGTTTAATGACATCTGTAGCTAAGTTGTCATTAGCTCTTCTTTGGTACCCTTAGGCAAACTTAATTTAAAGCTTGAATTATCAGGACTGCTTCTGGCTGACAGAAAAATATTATATTATGCAAAAAAATAAATGAATCGCTAGTCCCAAAGTCTGAAAGATATTTTCCATGTGTAACAGGGCACGAGGTTTTGACAACTTTAAAGAAAAAAAAAAAAAGGTTAAAAACTGGGAAGAAGAGAAAAGACCAAAACAAACAACCCCCAAAACTTTATTTGCAGTTCCTGTCCTTGAAAGGTAAAGTGTAGTCTTTCCTTATTTATTCATTCCACTCCACTTTGCCCTCTCTGCCATTATGCAGGCTCCAACAAAGAAGGTGACCCCTAAGTATTCCAAACAAGACTGGAGTAATATACTAATAAAAATTCATGTGGTGTTTAAAAAAAAATGAGAAAGGAAAGCTCAAATCTTTGTTCAAGGTCCATTAAAATGTGCAGATCATTCTGCAATACTTTCATTAGCAAGCTCCTTGCTTGGAAAAGTCCTGCCTATTGTGTGATGAATCCCCCACAGTATTATTGACTGTCTTGTCCTCTCCAAAGGTAGAAGATAAAAAAATAATATTAAAAAAAAGCAGTATGGTGGAAGAATGATAGCAGTTAAGCTTCATATGCAGTTTAGTATGAGATGCATTAGCTTTTGGCAAACTCTGTTTGACCTCACATCATTTGGCCATTCAATATCCTTGAAGGGGTCCATAACTCACGCTACAAGTAAATGAAAATGTTAGCAAAGGTCTGTGTTAGTTTACAATAAAATACTGCAGCCCTAAAGAGAACCCTTCTAAGGCTTCCGTGAGGAAGTAAAGGGCAACAAAAATCACAGGTAAATGTGAACTTATGGGCTGGAATAATTTATCATGCCTGAAAACCTTTGTGCAATGGATGATCGTTTCAAAGGGGACACTTAAAATCCAGGAGATCTTTCTCAACTTTAGGGACTAAGGGACTAATGTTGCTTAGGAACAACCTGTTCCTAAAACAGGTTGTTTTAAACAAAAATACCACAATTCAGTTAATGAATGCCAAGCTCTGAAACCCTAATTTCTAGACTATTACCTTGTCTAAAGGTTGTCTTGGCTTAGAAGTGTATGAAAACATACAACAGCAAGTTCTCAATCCATTCAGACAGTCTATAAGTTTATTCCTTTTTTATTGTCCCCCAGTGAAGATTTTCCCACTGGTGCCATACTGTGTGTATTTTAAGTACTATGCCTTCTTTCAAGGCTGTGTAAGTAATTGGGTAACTGAACTGTCAACATTTGGTTCTCTGTCTTTACAACTCGAGAGACTCTTGAGCTGTAGATGATAAGACTTCCTGCCTTTGAATCCAGCAATCCTGGGTTTTGTTCTTCCCATTATTTAATGTCAACCACAAAGAGCTGCTCAGTGAACTGCTGTGACTGCAACTGGAGTGTTGGGAGGCTGAGAAATTGCTGCTTGGTCTGGGTGGGTGGTGGACTGTGAGGATGCACAGAGCCATGGCTGTGCTCTCAATAGAGCTGAGGTCTTCCAAGTCAGGTAAAACCTGTCCAGCAGCAAAATTGCCAGTATTTTAATGAGGTTTGTGATCATTTTCCCAGTGAAGTCTGTAAGGGTCTGCTCCTACCTCACAGTAATGTGGATTTTTGTTGATAGCAAGATGGGATGTTACAGATGACACAACTACTTGCTCCATAATATCATCCTTCTCAAAGAGTCTGTGCCTGATGTGCTGTAGCTGTCACTGAATGAAGTGTCTTCTCAGGGCTAATCATGTCTGTGGCAGGTCTTTCCTAAATATTCTGTTCTCTTCGATGTCAGAACTGAGAAGGATCATTGCATCCATGAGGAGGGGGTTCAGTTTTCAGTTGGATTTGCCTGAATGCACAAATACTTCACAAGCTCATTTTTTTTCTGTGTTCTATTGAAGGCTTTCTAAACATTCAATAAACATATTCAAAAAAAAAAACAAAAGGAAGGAAGGAAATCTGGAAGATAAAGGGCTTAGAATCAGCTCAGAGAAAAACAGTCACTTGTGATAAATGTAGGGCAGCTCATAATTGATCACAATATTGAAGAATTTTACCTCCATTAGCTTTATGGGCTCCTATTACATGCTTTCCAGTCTTAAATAAAACTAGATCCATGTGAACCTTTTGTAAATAAGATCAATCAAAGCTCCTTTAAAGATTACCAAGACGATGAAGTCATTTTTGCCAGGCATTGCTCTGCAGCCCTGCCCGTACCTTCTGCTGGGAAATCTCTGCTGTTTTTGCAGTGACAGTTGAGGGGAAACCAGACTCTTTGGCTTTGCCTTATGCAAAGGAAGTGCACAGCAGAATTTGATGAACTCTGTGTCTTAAGGTGAACACAAGAGAACTTGTAGGAGAGGAATTTTGAGAGCTGGCCAGGCTTTAGTAAGTCCATGAATATGGGCTAAGTATCAAAGTATGATTTACCTAAAATGCAGACAAAAGTTTACTTTTTGGATTACAGCTTTTTGTGTGTAGCCTTCTGCTTTTATCTGTGAAAGGGATGAGTTTTCTTTTCCATTTTCTGTTCTTGGCTTTGTGGCTGCATTTATGCTTCCTGCTGACAGTGAGTAGAGGTTTCAAACATCATACTTAGTGCTTATTGCTATTATCCATCAATACAGTGGCACACAATTCCACTGATTTTAATATAATTGAAGCAAATTAATTTTAATAACTAAAATCTGAACATTAGCATTAGTTGAAATGGGAATAAAATTGCTCCCATCTCACATTTAAATTACTGCTTCTTTTCATAAATTTTAAAACAGCTGACTCTGGATTCCTACCTGTGTTTTGGGGGAAAAAATTTATTACTGCTATTTTTTAACAAGGACTCATGCAGAATTCTATTGGGGCTGTAGTTATGCTAAAGATAAAGTGTTGCAAAAGGGCTGACTGCTGCACCAGGAGCCTGCAGAAGAGAATATTACAGCATAATTTCCTAATACATAACTGGGCATCCCCAAAGGGTGCAACACAGATTTCTGTTTTCAAATGGTGTGAATGGATTGAACTGGAAAGAAAAATCAAAACTTTGACTCATTGAAATAAGTACATTCCATTTCAGGCTTTATGGATTTACTTGTTTTATCATTCTTGCATAAAAACCTCAAGATCTTTAAATGCTGGAAGTATTTTGACCTTTGTTCCGACTTTTCCTAGAGGGCTTGTTCTGCTGTTTTGGCTTGAAATTATTTTTTGTTTAGTGAAGGAGGAGAGGGGGGCATTTTCCTAATCTTTTATAATGAAAAATAATAATTAAACCACTAAAAATACTCTAATATTGCTCTCACCCTTGCTGTGTCTCACAGCAGGCTGATGTCCAGGTAGTCGGCAGCGATTCACAATTCTGAGACTTGTACTATGCTCAAAACTAAGGTGGTTCTCAGTTCACCTCCTAATTCCACACAAAAGAAAACCTGTTGAAATTTTAAAACCCTCTTTAGATTTCACTGTCCCAATTCTGTATCAATATTGAACTCCCTGGGGGTTTCAAAGCTCTGGGGAGCTGTCGGTCCATGTTTACAAAGGCTTGGAAACTGGAGGCAACAGAAGTTATGGCTTAATCAAATCTGGCTTCTCTTACTTGGGAAAACTGGCCTGTCTGCCTGGGTCAAAGTGTAACTTGTTCATATTCAACCAGAACAATGTTTGTGCACAAATCTACTTCTCCTCTGCTCTTTGGTGGTTTCACTTCTGTGCCACGTTCGTGGCTCCGACCTGGAAGGCGAGTCTGGATCTGCAGCAAAAAGCTTTATGTCTGGCTGCTTTATTGATTTGGGAAGTTGCAGTGGGTGAGCATGTTAGTAGCAGTGTCCTCCTAGAAAAATGCATTTGGTGGATTTACTCTGGTTGATGAAGCAGATGATACTCTAGACTTGGACCTGCAGTAGGGAGCTGGACAGTGCTCTGGGGGCTGGGTTTTTGACTGTGAGAAAATCCTGCTGTGGCAGCAGAGATTTACACAGGCAGGACTTGATGCCCAAGTCTGAGGGACCCTGCTGAATTTTGCACTGTAATATCGTAGTTTGCAGAGATGCTTTCCTATTTTTGTCACTCAGTAGCTTTTCTACAAGTAACAATCTCTGCTTACAAAACTGTGTGCAGAAAGCAAGAAATGCAAATCAGTGTGGTTGGTGCAGACTGGCTCTAATTTGAATTAATGCCTGAAAATAATGGTGTTTTATCTCTGCTCAACTGAACCATGTTAAATTTTATTTTCTTCTTCCCTCCTTTCCTTGAGTGTAAAGGGTGCACAAACTTTACTGAATGGTGGTAAAGGGTATCATGTTGGAACAGGTGATTCTTGGAGTGAGGATTAGAGTCCTTGCATATGAGAACTGCTGGCACTGTATTAACATTAAAATTTAATGGTTGATGTGCATATGTGCACGAAGAGAACAGGCTGACTTCTTAATTTGGGGTAGCAAATGCTGTTAACTTTCTTCATGTTGATGAGAATTAAAGTTTAATTATGAGGCATTTGTTTTGAAGTTAATTTCTTTCTCTTTGCTTTGCCTTTGTGCTCAGGTTGAGAACTGGAAAGTGAGATTACATAAATTGTTTAATTTAATTAGTAGTCTCATGGTAAATGTTCTGCAGAGCATTAGTGACTGACCTGTGCCCTGACATTATTGAACTATAAAGCAAATACCCACGAGAAGAAAGTATGGTGAATTAGCAAATTTTCTAGCAAAAGCTGAAAATTAAACTCTCTTCTCATATAATTGTGCCTATGCAAATCCCTGTACTAATATAACTCTGAGAATCTGTTACTTGAGGAGGTGAAAACTGGTTTATTTCCAACTCCTTGTTGAGCTGACAGGATGTTGGTTAACTCTTTTTTCTCCCTCTCCCCCCAAATCCTTCCCACCCAAGCCTTTCCATGGCAGGGCTGTACCTGTGAGCTCCTCAGGTGGCTGGAGGGTGGTTTGCAGTGTGGATTTACTGCAGAATCAGGGAGCTGGAAAGGAGAGGCAGGTACAGGCAGCACTTGATTTAAAGGAGCATTTTTGGGAATGGGGACTGGGATTTGGAATTGCCAGGTCCGTGTCCTCTTCTGGTGTCAGGATTCAGATACGAAAAACCCTCAATTCAAAACTGCACCAGCTTTCTACACACAGAATATCTTGAGGAACAGTGTTTTACTCTGTGTTTTCTCCAGCAGCCTGGGCAGTGGGCTGTAGAGCTGAGCTCTGAGACCTCCTACTAAAGTTTAATTCAACTTCCTTTTAAACTTGTTTATTCCAGAGGGTGGGTAAGAAAACACCTCTTACGATTCTCTTGGAATAACTATATTTAAGATGTATGGAAAAATTTTGTGGGCTGTGCTAAGAATTTAAGCTGCTTCAATGTGGTGCCAATTCGTTACCAATCTTTTTTATTTTTTAAACATAAACTCTGTAAATGGAGCCTGAGAGAAATCAATACTGAGATGGAGGATTTAATGTGGATCAAAGTGGAATTACAATTACTTTAGGTAATTTACCTTTAGAGATCATTTGCTATTAATTAATTTCCTTGATTTTATGAGAAGCTATTAGCAGCTTGTAAAGGAAATGTAAACTTCTTTAGATAAAGAATGCTACAGCTTCATCTGTGAATATATGACTCTCAAAATGTTTCTAATGCTGTCATCTCTCTAGGAAAACCAAGCCATCTGCCACATTGATTATGACAGAAACCTGTGATAATTTTGTTTCCTAGAAAGATTAGACTCTAATGAATTTTCATCCATATGGAAAGCTGGAAGAGCAGAGTGAGTGTCCCTGAGAGCCGGAGTTCTTAAACCCAGATTTGTTTTACTTCTCTTATGGTAACTACTGTGTGACATTTGTGTTTTGGTGGTTTGGTGGTTTTGTTGGTGTGTCTTTGGGATTTTCCAGTAGCTCAGAGCTGTCTTGCCATCTCTTCCAAGGCTCCTGCCAGCTGGAGTTAACGGTGCTGATGGATAGACTGAGGAAGAATTTTCTATGTCTTAATGACACCTTAAATGAGAGCAGAGGACACAGCAACATTGCTGCATAATCTCTTACAAACATGTTAACAATTCTAATTGCGTGGGTTTTTTGAACTTTGGAATCTAAATCTCTGGCACTTTATATATATCTTAGATTGCATTATGAAAGTGTGCCATGATATAGTTTAGAGACTTTCCAGCTTGCTACAAAGTGATCTTGGAGTTCCTCCTTCCCTAAAAGTTTGGTTTCTAAAGACATCACCTTTTACTTATTTACATCAACTTCTTCATTGCATCATCAAAAAGCAAAATGTGTCTTATAGCTTGAAAGCAGCATCAGATCCACTGATCAGAGTGGGGAATGAAACGGGGCTTTTGAACAGCTTTGCCAAGAAGGTGCAATGAGGCTGCTTGGAATTATCATCAGGTCCCAGCTTCATCTTGCTCTGAATTCTTCAAAGCAGGGGAACTGTTGTTTCATTAAAAGAATATATCTGCTTTTAAAGTAAGAGATTGTTAATTAAATGAAGTTTGCTGCCAAATATTGATAATATTTGAAGTGCAAAGTCAGGACTTGTCGAACAGCTTGGTGTGCTGTTTCTGGATCCTGAAGGCCTTCTACCAAGCTGGACAGAACACAGCAGTGCCTGGGCTGCCTGGAGCCCTGCTCTGGCTGGGGAGTTAAAGGTAAATCCTTAAATCCATTGAGTCCAATGTGCAACTGCTGAGAGCACTGGTGCTGGAGGGTGAGGGATACCAGCTGGTGCTGTGACCAAAATGAGCTGATTTCACATCAGTGCTTCTCTGGGTTGTTAATGGAAATGCTGACATTTACCTCCAGGAGCTCCTGTGCCATTATAAGACAATTGTTGGTTGGTTTGTTTGTTTGTTTGTTTGTTTTTCTGAATGGCAAACATTTAGGCCAGCAGGTGGCCAGCCATGGTACAACATGAGGGTGTGCTTTCTGAAGGTGACAGGACATGGCCAGCCTAAAAGTTGAACTTGAAAAGAAAATGCTGTTCAATATCTAGGACCTCGAGCTCCAAAAATTGAATCATCTGTGTGGGAATAGCCCTGCACCACACTGGGAGATTAGCTTGGCTCTTTCAACTAGATTAGAGAGCCAGAGTTGACACACAGAAGCAAACCAGCTGAGGTAATGACCACAATTTACAGTCAGGATGCTCAGGGCTTCGGGGAAAAGCAGGACAGGAAGGGAGAATATGTCTGAGGGCAGGAGTTGGCAGTTGTCTAGGCAAGCTCTAACTTCATATGGCTTATCCAATTAATCCCTGTGACTCCTTGGCCCTTCTGCAATACCTGGCAGGTGGGCTTAATGTACTAAAGAGCCCAGAAGCAAAGTGGAAAGAGCTCCTGGTACTTACAGTGTAGGACAGCTCCCAGCAGAGCAGGGAGCTGGAGACAATATCACCTCCTCAACATGATGCAGTTGTATAGCTTCAAATAGCACACTTTGGAGCACACACTGCACTGAATTAAAGCCCTTAAGCAAACCAGGCAGAAAAGTATAAATTAGCTGAGAAGGTACATATATCTGAAAAATCAATTTAAATCCTCCAAGGCTCTTGCCAGCAGGACCATGCTCTTAGGCTTTTCAGATCCAACAGAAATGTTCAACACAAATGTATTTTTGAGTACTAGCACTAAATAACAGACCTCTGAACCAGTGATCTGGAGTCTGCTAAATTATCCTCTATCTCAATAAGGCACAATAGAAGTGTTCATAACTGGGCAGTGTAAATGGACATGAGTTGATTACTGTCTCAGCCCCTTTGAAAATGAAGTTCTGCAAGTCTTCACATAGAATGGCAAGATAAAACTACATCCTTGCTAATGTTTTGCATTAGCTGCTGTCTGCACCATTGCTTGAAAGCATTTGTGCCTTTAGAGCAGGATATAATTCAAGGCATAAGGGAGATGGATGCTGGCAGCAGCAAGACATCCCTTCCCCCATGCACAGTGCAGTGAGGGGTATTTGCTCCCTCATCTCTTGCCAAATGCTGAACTATAGAAATCACTGCAATCATTATTAATGGTTGTAAATCAGAGCTGCCCCAAGCAAGATTTTATCAGGACGCAGAGCTCACTTGATCAGATTGAAACACAGATGTTTGTGTTTCCAAGGTTCCAGTAAATTGCTCTTTGTGTGTACACACACACAGCACCAGCTAATGACTGTAGGGGGATGGACTGGAAGGAAGAGATTTCCAGGGATAGCATGGAGGAGGCTTTCCATACCCCTCAGACTCGTTCTCTGTGTGCACTGAGCTCCCACAAGCCTTGGTGAGGTTCGTGTACTGCACGTTCTGTCCTTATTCAAACACATCCCAATAAGGACCTGACCTTTCTTATTACTGTGGCACCTTTCAGGGGGAGCTCAGTTATTAGCCTCAGCTCCCCAAGTTTATCAGCATGCAGGGAGAAAAGCTGACACTGTGGAAAAGAGGTATCTGAAGGTCATGTTGCAAAAAAAGCCTCCCATTATGAAAGCAAACGGAGTAATGGAAGAAAATATACTGAGGTGACAGTTCCCATTTTTCCATATTATGTGAGTTAACTTCTGCCTATAAAATTCAGGGTTTCCTTTACAAGCATTTCTGTCTAAGTACCGTTTTTGCTCATTTTCCTTGCTCCTTGCAGAGGAGTTTAATCTTTCTGTGTACGACATCCTTTTTCACACCCTAAGCCATGTGACAGGTTGCCAGGGGACACTGTAATGGTTACAGAAGCCAAGCAATCAGCAGAGGATGACACCTTCAATTCTGTGGGCAGAAAGTCCTCACCCACGTTAATGACAAAAAGAGAAAAGGAAACAAACAAGTTTCCACGAGTTTCTAACAGTAAGATTGTGGGATTCTGGGGATAAAAGAAGAATTGGGTAAAGATGGAAAGTGAAAATACAGTGAACTTCAGCAATCCAACCAGGAATTCCGTGAAATAGAACAAGTACTGACTTGCACTTTTCTGTTTTGAATATTTTGATTTCCCACTTGCATTTCACACCCACTCCATATTAATTGCTAATATTTACTGACCCATATCCTTCAGAAAATATCTTTAAAATGTGTCATAAAATCCAAATCTTCTGTTTCATTCAACCTTGCAGGAACACATCATAGGATGGTTTGAGTTGGGTTGGAAGGGACCTTAAAAATCATCTCATTCTACCCCCTGCCATGGGCAGGGGCACCTTCCACTAGCCCAGGTTGCTCCAACCTGGCCTTGGACACTTCCAGGGATGGGGCAGCCACAGCTTCTCTGGGCAACCTGTGCCAGGGCCTCACGAGGAAGAATTTCTTCCCAATATCCCATCTAACCCTGTCCTCTCTCAGTTTGAAGCCATTCTCCCTTGTCATGTCCCTCCAGGCCCTTGTCCCACTTCCCTCTCCAGCTCTCTTGGAGCCCATTTAGACACTGGAAGGGGCTCTAAGATCTCCCTGGAGCCTTTTCCTCTCCGGGCTGAACACCCCCAGCCTCCCAGCCTGTCTCCATAGGAGATGTGCTCCAGCCCTTGAAGCGTCTTACTGAAGATTAATGATCATAAAAATGTAGCACTCACACCCTACTTCTCTTCCAATTAACATGAGACACACCTGAAATTATTAAAGACATTGCTGAAATACTACCTGATGCTGCAAGGGTACCTGAGAAACTGTGCTCGAATGAATTTTGACTTTTCTTTGGTATTTGGCAAAACATCTATTCTTTGCATAAAATAATTAAAACCTGAACATTATCTTTTGTATTAAAAAGGAAACTAGTCCATCCTATGGGAATAAGGCTTTTGCTTTTTTGTTTATGCATCAATAGGCAAAACACTCTGAACAGTGGCTGAGCGTGATAGTTTTTGTTTCAAGAGATCTGGAGTGCCCACAGCTATACTTGACTTCAGCAGAAATTCTGTGTGTTCACTTCTTCTGAAAATTAGACTCTGTTCTTTTCCTGGAGCAATGACAACCTGTGCCTCAAAGGTAAAACCACACTGTGCCATAAGCTGAGAGTGTAACAATATGCTTGGGATTTTGTAAAGAAATTTGCAAGGCAAAAAAAACAAAAACAAAACAAACCAAAAACAAAATAAAAAAAAAAAAGGAAGAAACAAAGAATTGAATTTTTAAAAAGTGGTTTTGATTTAACACCACTGTCAAGATTTTAAAATCTTACACTTTTTTCTTCTCCAGTCAGTATTCCTCAGGGGACTTCTCTCACTCTCTGTCCTAATAGAGAGGGAGTAAAAACTGCATTGCTATTGCATTTTAATAACGAATAAGAAAGCATCCCTGCTGCCTCATCGTAGGAAATGGGCAGTTCTTTTCTTTTTTAGGTACTTTTCCTTGTTCATACTTGTTAATCTTTAAGAATGAAAGAATAGGGAAGAAAAAAAAACATCAAGCCTGATGCCAGATCTCACAAACCTCACATAAATGATGTTTAGGTTTTTCATTTGTTCCACAGGTATTTTTCAGAAGGTTCTCAGCTTCTCTGTACAGCAGGTTGCATTTGCTTAAGTGCCTAATGTTTAGCAGGGAAGGAGTTATTTTCCTCAGAGATGTTCTGGGTGTATTCACAATTGCATTTTCCTCTGTCCTCTGTGCATATGTATGGGAAAGACATTTAGAATTATTTCTTGGAAAGTATCATTGATCCTCTGAGTCTTGTTCCCTCTAAAATTCCCACTGAGGTATCCTTTGCTGGAAGCTGTTGGATGGCAACATCTCTTGCACTATAATTTTCTGATAAAGGAAGTTGTGTTCTATCACATTTTAAATAGGGAAAGCTGAGAGGGCCAAATCAATGTGGGTTTTAACTCTCTCTTGGTTTATCTATAGGAGCAATGCATGTCACAGCTCCTTATCTTCTCCAAGACCTTCTGTCTTGAGTATTGACTGGTTTTTTGGGATCTCTGTGCCTAAAGTACAAGCACCTCTCATTAACCAATAATTGTGTACTTAGGGCTCTTACCTTTTTTCCAATCTAAGGAGGTAGTGTAGGAGATAATTTGGTGTTCATTTTCTTCATTCAAGTGGCATAAACTGATGATTCCATGACTGGGAGCAGAGCACGGACTGGAACCTCTGCTAAGGACAGAACACAGGGTTGTTGTCTGGATTTATGGATGAAGAACTGGATGTTTGTCAAGATTTATGGGACTGGGAAGGACACTAAAATTGTCATTGCCCCAGTATGATACTGGACCCACTGGCCATGTGTGATGTCTTGATGGACGTGTTGCAATCACTCTTAAAATACTAGAAATGAATAATTTTATGAAACCCTTCAAGCTGGTTACAAATAGTAGTTATTGGTGCTAAAATAGAGTAAATAGTGGCTTTTAGTTGAACTTTAATGGTATTTTCCATATAAGGCTTGGTCTCTACTGGTCTTTTCTCTGGTAAATTTAATGGCTTTTGAATGGTAATCTGTGAGGTAAATGAACTGAACATTTCAGTGGAGATCTGGAAGAATGAATGAAAATTTCAGAATAACCCGATTGGTTTGTTAATTGCTTGATAGTTACATTAAACTGAGTGGCAAAGCGGATGGCATTCAAAAGAATGAGCTGAAAATATTCTTCCAACTTCAAGATGGCTTGTCAATTCAGATTTTACAGGCTTTCCAATTTAAATAATTATCCGTGCTAAATTTTACTGTCTGACATTTTATAAAATCAAAGTAATGAGCTTAATACGGGGAGCATATTTGAAAACATCTTTGTTGAAGCTGGCTTGAGATTTCAACAACTGTTTTTCGTCACAAATAGCAATTTCATCAAATACAAAATGTTTTCAGAAAGCCTGAGTTGATTTTTTAGCAGAGTAAAGTTAAAGTAATGCCTTCAGGATTTCTTTCCTTCGTTTTGTGCTTTTTAAGATTAACCAAGAAACTGTTCAGATGATGTCTTCATTCCAGTTCAGGCTTTTCATATTGATTTGAATTTTGAAATGACTGGATTACCTGTGAAATACAGATTTGATTTTATGACAAAGCCTAATCTTATTAATCAAAGCAGTTCAATATTTCATTTTGCTCTTTGGTGAAATAACCAGTCTATTTGACTAGAATTGAAAACTTTGATTTTCGAATCTAGTGATTGAAAAATAAGCTAAATTCATTGTTTATGCTCAGGAAAATGTTTAGGATTATTGATTAATAACTAGTGTTTTCTGATTTGTTTTTCAGTATGGTAAATGAAAGAGATTAAATTTTCTTAATTTTATTTAAAGAAAGAAAAAAAATCTAGTTTTCCTGTACCTGTTACAGCAAATTGGTTTAGTAGGGGAAAAAAAACTACAAAGAGGCAAAGAATACAGAGCAAATATTTTCCATTTTCTAGGGAGAAAAATGTTAATTGTGGAAGTAAAATTGTTCTCACCAGAAACCTGATTGAAGTGTTACATTTCTGCAGTCATGGCAGAGCTCAGTCATGGCTGTGCAGCATCACAGGGGGTAAATAGAAGCACCACGGGCTTTTTAAATTGTGCAAAGTGTTACAAAAGGAGAAGTCATTAAGAACTAAAGTGAGATAGAGCCATTCTTGGAGCCAAAGCAGAAGCAGCTTCGTTGTTCTTTGAGAGTGACCAGTATAGAGATGACTTCACAAGTCGATCCAGGCTGCTCTGTTGTGCTTCACTGAGCAGGGAATTTGAGTAATTAAAGTTCTCAGGGTGTTCAGGAGTTGTTGTCGTGCAGGTAAGGAAGATAAAACCATTGAATGGGTCTTTTTTTGTCCTGGTTGTGGCTGGGCATGAAGTTCTTTGAGCACTTTGCAGTTCAGGTCCTCAGTCTGTTCTTGGTATCAGAGGTGCCCATTAAATTCTGTCTCTGGGCTCTGACATTTCTTCTCTGTGCAGAATCAATAGACTTCCACTTGATTTTTTCTGTGCTGCTACTGATGAGGTTTTTGAGGAGTCCCTTTCTCTCTAGACACACACATCTCAGAGTCTTGTCTTCCATTAGTGCTCGTAACAGCCCAGGACAATTATAAAGTACTTTACCTTGTGTTTTGCTCCAGTAATTCTGTTTGCAACACTTCCCAAATGCTGCAGAAAGATTTCTTGAAAGGTAGATACTGGAAAATATGCTCAAATTTATAGTATGTATATACAGTTAATAAAAAAATCATTGGGTATTCCAAACCAAGGAGGGTGAAGTCCTGCAGGAGACAGGCAGATGTTTCACCAGCAACTCCTTTGTGGTCATTGTCTTTTTCTCCTTCAGTTTTCCTGTTGTTTGAAGCAACTTTTAAACACTGCCTTGTGAAAATCAGTTCTGTCACTTCATGTGACATTTCTTGAACTTTACAGATCATTTCAGGTCTGTGGAGCTTGTGCCTAGTGGGCCTTGTACGGAGCTTTGGGCTCAGCTAATCTTTGCAGAGCAAAGCCAGTATTAAAAAAAAAAGCTGCCAGGCTTTATCCAGCTGTACTGCTTTGTTGTGAGCTTCTGTTGGACAACTCTGGGAGGTGATGTTTGTAAAGGGAAAAGATGGCACTGGTCAGCAAAGGAAAACCTGGCATTGAAAGCACAAATATGTTATGACAATCATAAAGGTCACATAGTAATTCTTTGTAGGGGCTTGAAACTAGTTTTCCTTCCATTTATTCAATTTAATTACCCTCTTTCACTGCACCTCGTCAATGCAGCATCAAACACAGAGCAAAGTAATCAGCAAGAGATTTGCCATTTTTATGAATGAAAAAGAAATGAAGAATCTTAGTAAATTTCCCCCTTTCCTACCTGTGAAAATTGGAAATTAGGAAAACAAGAATGCACAGCTCTGACATTGGAAGCTGCAGTTGAATTGTGCTTCTGGTCTCAGTAATTCTTTCTTCCCAACTCTTCCTCCTTACACTGGATCAGTCCAGATTTCCATGCTCAAGCCCACTCGGCTTTGTTTGGATTTGGACTTTGGTTTAGAACTTTTTAAATATTTCTGGGTTCCTGATGGCAGCAGGATGATCCAAAACCTGCGTGAAAGATTTTTCATGCTGCTGCCCTTAATGGATCCAGACTAAGCAGACTCACAAGGTGATTCCTCTGTTCCTAATCTATAAGAGAAGCAAGTTGCCCTTGACAGTAATGATCAGCTCATCAGTGTTTCAGCATCATCAGAATTCTCTTATTTGTTGCTGTAATGGCAGGGAGTGCCTGTGTTACAGCATGTTCTGGTTTTGCTGCTGGCCAGAAGAATTTCAATCCACCAGCTCAGCGCCCCAAGGCATCCCAATTACACTTGCTGTGTTGGGAACAAGCTGCTGCCGTGAGGTGGGTTTGGCCTCATTGGGAGTGACTGCTGATGCCCCCCCTGAGTAAGCAATCGATAATATTGATTGTGCTGGGGAGTTTTGTGCTGCTCAGAGGCAGCAGCAGAGGCTGTGGAGTAATGGGGGGAATGAGCTGCCTCACCAAGCTGCTGCTGCCTGGAATTAGGAGAATTAGGAATGACTGGTGTTGAGAAAGCTGAAGAATTAGCCAGGTTAGAGCAGCCTAATGAGGGAGTAAAGATGATGCACATCCCTGCCTCTGCAGGAGATGTCCTATTTCTTTCTGCTTGTGTTTCCACGTGGACATGGACCCTCTGGAGCAGGACTGGAAGCTTGTACACTTTGGCACCTCAAGCACAGCAGTGTGAGCTGAGTTGCTCCGTGACAGCTGAAGTCTTGCACAAATAAAACACATAATAGAAGTTGACAAATTTTCTCTTATAAACTGAGTTTTCTAATAGCTTTTAGTTGCTTTAATTACTTGTCATGGTTACAAGGAGAGCTTTAGTATAAATATTAATGTTATGAATGAAACATGAGAGTATTTTATCTTAGTAGTGTCTTCAAATTCACTTAGAGTCTCCTTCTGGTAGAATGATTGATGGAATGTCTTGTTCAGGACTGGACTGACAAGAGGAACTGTAGTTCAGAAGAAATAGCATAATTTCTAAAAGCATTTAGCTCTTGCTATGTTGACAGCAAGAGTTGAGCACATTTTAAATATCTTTAAAATCCTCTCAAGAGACATAAGTTGACACATAGTCTCACTTGCAGACATCAGGGAAACTTCCTGTACTGGCAAATGTTTCCTGTTGTACTCCTTCATCCTGCTTCAGAATCCATCGTCCTTTCCATAAAAATGTGCTATTTATTGCAAAGATTTTGCTGGGTTATTGAAACAATTTCCTGATAAGAAACCTGTAGCCACCTCTAGTTCCTTTGCAAGAACAAGGAAGAAATTCTTATGCTGAAATACTTTTTTGATAATTCTCTAGAAGAAAACTGACAATTATTCCTACCCATCTGTGCCCACAGTTTTCTCTGACAGTGGGTAGCTGCTCTCACAGCTCTGAGGGTGCAGGAGGCTGCCCAGGGCTGCAAACATTTGTGAGCATTTCCTCCCAAAGCCTGTTGCTGTGCTGGCATTAACCTTGGCAAAAAGGGACTTGGCCCATAACTGCCTCTAATATTCTCTTCACTGGAGCAGGAATAATCTGGGATTCAAGTAAATAAGTAACATCAACAGTTTGAAGGGAAGACAAATATATAGGAGCTTTCTCTAAAGTGAGCTGCAATTCCTAAAGTTCTCTGCTGAGAAAACTTAGGAGACTTTTTCTAGAGTGTATTTGGCTCTGCAGAAAAGCATCTCAGTAGTCAACATTAACAGTCCTGCCCAGGGGTTAAGTCCTTTAAAAATGTGACCATAATTCTGGAGACAATTTATCCGCTGAATCTTATTGTAGTGGTGAGTGGCCACATCCAATGGATGGAGATCCTATCAATCATCATCCTATGGGATTTAGTGGAGAGACTCTTTATGGACAGACAGGTCCTACAACCCCTCACTCACTGATAAGGTCTTTTAGACCATTTTTTCTTTCCCGTGGAGAATATTCTTCTTAGGCAGAAATTCTATTCCAGCAGCACCTGGCTCTCAAAATCTAAATCTTACATGATCCATTCATTCATATTTGACCAGGGATTATGAAAGCTGCATGCACACATTTTTCCACCGAAAATAAGAAGTGTGACAATAGGATAATTATATTTTCAAACATATGCATATATATTAAGCCATCCGTAAGTTTACTTCGAGTTTAAATACTGTTGTGCACATTTGCATCTGTATGTGGATGTCCCTGAATGCTTGTTGGCTTGGTTTTTTAACAGATTTCTCTTCTATGCTAATGCAAGGCTTTGAAAAATCAGTTCTTTGAGTTAAGGCAGCATTGCTGGAAAGAATTATCGTCACTGGCTTTAATGTACTCAGGAAGAAAATGTAGTGTCCTTAATCAATCATAGCAGCGAGCCTTAAATAGGATGAGAGATGTTTTATTTCACATTAACTATTTTTAAAGTGAAAATCAAACTGGGGAACAGCTAGTCAATAGAGTACATAAACTTTGTAGGCTAGATCATGGGTCTTCTTAGTTGTCAAACAATTTCATATACCATATGTAGCCTTATTCAACAATTCCAGTGAGAGTATGGCATCATGTCTGATACTTCGTACTAAACATGATGAATCTGCTTTTTCATGGCCACATTCTGTAGCCTTTATATAGCAATTGTTTTATGTATGTTTATATGTCTGAAGACCCAACAAGAATTTTGAAAATCCATTCATTCGGGCTCCTCATAAATACAGTATTTTTACAAGTATTACAGCATTTTGAATTGTTATGATAGATTATGTGTTCCTACCAGGAGATGTTTTTTTTTAAAGAAACCTATTTGATGTTAAAATGCAGATTAATTTGACATTGTTTTCTAAAAATGTGAAACCTAAAATAATTTATGCAGGTAACAGTTAAGTAGTGGATCCTGTATCTGGAGGAACAGCCTTTTTGCCTGCTATGGAGGGCTGTAGTGGCAGGATAATAACCAACAGAATCCCTCCTGAGAGTGGATTGATGAAAATCAGAGATGTAAAAATGTGTTCCTTTTGAAAAGGTTTCTGAGAATGAGAAAATCATTCACCTCTCCCTTAATTCTGCATTTCCCTCACAACTTCCAGGCTTTCATTTAAAAATTACTTTCTCCTCCCTTCCTGCCAGGAAGTTATCAGCTATCCTTGTGTAAATCTGTGCTGACACATGTTAATTCAACCTTGCTGAGAACTGTCTACTTTTAAATTGCGGTGGCAGCAAATCCATAAACTCCAGAATCTACTGAGGGGTCACATCAGTATTAAGATGCATCAGCACAGCAAAGGCAAACCCTGATCCTGCAAATGGCCACGCTGCCAGGCTGGAGCTCTGGAGCAGGTATGAGGTTCTTCTAAGGACAGAGCACTAGTGCTCCCAGAATAACAGCATATTTATTCAGTGAGAATAAAGATCTGCTGCTCATTGGAGCTTAATTCAGCTGTCAGGTCATATATGAGCCACCTTAAACGGCTTAGGAATTTTGGAAGTGTGTGATATGTTTTTTAGCACCTTGTGCAAACAGTGGAGTCTTTGGTCCTGTGAGTGGTGGCTCTGGTCATGTGTAAAGTCACGAACAAGCCCAAGATAGGAGTAGAAATCTCTGTGAAGGACGTGTGGATGAGCACATAAATGAGTGTTGGTGGTCATGCAGATGAACAAATCTCACATGTTGACCTCCTGACTGCCCATGACTGCAAAGAGAACAGATTTTAATAGCTTGCTAATGAAGCTTTTAACCTGAGCACAACAAATCTCTGGTTTATTTGATACATGTCCTGGGCTGGGTAAGGTTGTACACAGAGAATTAAAAGAAGCTCTTTATCCCTCAGGCTGAAAAAAAACCCTACAGATGCCTTGAGTCAGGATGTGAACAAAGATAGGAAGCCACAGGACAGCCCTGGTCAGCCTGACACAGTCACCAGCCCCCACACCCACTGAGGTGATTTTTGGAGGTGATTTTTGTCTATGGCTGCTGCACAGAGCCAGGCCAGGAATGTCTCGGGAAAATCCTTTGCCCAGGAAGATCTGCAATAGGTGGAAATGTCCATACATCTGCTTGCATGTAGAGTTATGCAATGTGATTTTAAAGGAAAAAAGAAGTTTTTATTTCTTGTACGTTGCCTATAATCTTTCTTGCACAGCATTTTGTTGTGTAACAGTTCCCTTTATCAAGCAGAAATATAATACAATTCTTTTTCTCCTTCATCCCTTGGCCTCAGATGAGCTTTTTCATATCCTTTAAGAGTGTGTCACAGATTTTCACCAGTGATGCTGAAATTAAAGGCTAAATGTTTAGAGCAAGTAACACTTGAATTTGTCCTTCATACTTCTTGGGGAAAAAAAAAAAGTCTTCACCTAATGCCCTCATTTGCCATCCTCTGAGGAAGAAAGAGTATTTTTCTTCTCAGTGGTAATGGTCCAGCCAGGGGAATGTCATTTAGCACCAAGGGATGTCAACATCACAGAGCATTTGCTAATTTTATCAAGATTAATATAATCCTTGGCACTTGGTCCTAAATCATTGGTGACAGCTCATGGCAAAATGGGAAATATCACGGGGGCCAATGACACTTGCTCCAGCTTTCCCTTCAGCAATAACACTTCTGATGTATTTATCTTAATTAGCAGCAGCAGGAGGAAAAGGAAGAAATGGAGACAGAGAGAAATTCAATTGAGTTTGAGCAAGATCATAATTAAGAAAGCGTTGGCTGTACAATTCCAAATGTGAGTTTCTGACAGCGAAAGAGAAACGCAGTTCACTCACATGAAAGGCAAGAATGTAATGGAGTTTAATGAAATATTTGTCATTTTTCCTTTCCTAAGCATCAGCTCTAAATTCTGTCGCTAAGTAACTCATTCAGAAAAGCTCATGTTCCTCTGTAGTAAAATCTTCCTGTAGATGGAAAAAAAAATAACAAAAATAAGGAATGTTGTTGCTGAAAGATAAAAGCTGAATCATTCAATCTTTTAAGCTCGAAATGCCTATAAAAATAAAAGCTAAATGAGTGGAATTAAATATAAAATATCTTTTTTTTTTAGCTTGTTTTTGATTATTTTCCTGTTTTCTGGGTTGGTGCATTTTCTTTACCTCCAGTAAATATCAGAGCAATGTGCTGAGTAACTCAGCAACCCCAGTCTGTGCACCCCTGCTTTTATTGACACAGCCTTCTGAAAGTGAAAGACTCAGATATTAATTTTATTAGTAATACATACCCTTTATAATCTACTAGCTTATAACAAATAGTTTAAAAACAGTTATAAAGTTTATAAACATCTATATTTTTAAATTACTTAAATTAACAGCAGGAAATATGCTGTTTCTGAGTATTTTATTTTTCTCTTCAATATTTCTATGTGAATTTTGCTTATAAATTAGTGTTCTCAAATGATTGATGTTGTTTTTTGGGGGACTTTAAATCCTGATAAACTAATGGAACTCTTGGAAAGAGTGAGAAAGGTGCTGGAGAGATTGGAGCTGGATGAACAGTTATAGAGGAGAAAGTTCTACACCAAATTACAGGAAAAAAGTGTGGTTTGAGCCTTTATAGAGACAAGAATGGAAAACTTCCAGTAGCTCAAGACACCAGATGAAATGTTTGTGAAAAGCAACTGCCAAAGAACTCCACAATAATAATGACCTTAAAATATCTTCTTTTGTGTGTAGGTTTGTTAATTCCTTATTCTGACAAACGGCAACACAAGGTACAGCTTCTTTATACAGGCACTGTAGGGGATTATTTAAGGGAAGTATATGCACAAAAAGCATATTTGTGTGGGTTACAGAGGGAGCTTCCATGTACCATGTGATAATTATGTGCCTGAAATCTGAAAAACTGTACTCTATAGGAAAACTGGAAGTTGGTTGAAGGCCAGCTGAGTGTGTGGCCTTGCTGCTCATCCCAATATTTCTGTTCCCTGCCTAACTGGATTGCTGCTGGGAGGTGAGCAATATTAAAGCCATCCTTTTTCCCTGCTGTCAACTGCATCAGGTGCATTTCCCTTTTATTGGCAAGTATCTAATAAGCTCAGATCTGCTCCCTTCTATCTTTTGGAGGTACTGGACTTCTACTGAAGGACATTTGGTCTTGGAGATGGATTTCCCCTTCTTGGGAAGTGAAACATCCTGACCAGCTTTACCTTGGAGGGCAGATATTCATTATTACAATTCACCTGACAGAAGAGCAGCTGCTCTCTGCAGAATCTATCTCAACTTTAAGCATGTACCAATAATATGCCATACTTTCCCTGAGGGGGAAAAGAAAAGGAATGTATTTGCGAATTAAATGTTTAACAATATAAGTTAACTATTACAGATAAGTGAAATGTGAGCTTTAAAAAAGCCCCAGTAAAATAAACCACAAAAAAATAGAGGGGAAAAAAACCCCTAAAGCTTGCAGTTATATTTGGGTTTTGCCATTTTCAGTTTGTGTGAGCAATGGAGAAACTCCAGTCTTAAACTATTCTGAATTCTGCTTGAATTGAGCAGATTGTTTTAGGTATTAGATTCAAGATCTTAGTTGTTTGTAGCACCCGAACTGGTGGGTTCACTTGGTGGGTGTGAACAGACAAACATTTTGAGCAAGCAGCTCAGTCCTCCTTTAGAGAAATCAAGTTGAACGTAACTACCTTGCTAAAAACATGTTTGTGGGTAATCCAGACTGACTGTATTGTGACTCAGTCCCTCCTGAGGAAATGCAGCAGTGGAAAGCCATGGCTGTGGCTGAGCCTGGTGCTCCTGCAGTGGCAGAGGCAGCTGAGCTGCTCTGCAGAACCTGTTGGGAGCCAGAGTGTGAATATGGAGTTGGATGAGTTAAAAATCTGGATTTCAACTATTTCTGGGGGCTTTTGTTCCTTTTAACCTCAGTTGTTCTGCGAATGATCCACTTAAATTATACAGCTCCAATCCAGCAAAATGTATCTTCTAATTATGAGGGAACACTGAGCACACTGGTGTCTTCATTAAGGCTGAATGGGCTTTAGTCCTGGAGTAAACTCAGGATGGCAGCTCATGGAGAGGCAATGGAAGGCCCTGCTGCTTCCCTGGGATGCACTTTCCACAATCCTTGGCAAATCCTGGCCGTGTCCCTCGGCAGGGCTGTCTCCACACTGCAGGTGGGATGGCTTTGGTGTGTCCCTGGTAGGATGGACTTGCTCTGCAGACTGGGAGAGTCCTTCTCTACCTGCCCAGCAATGCAGCTTTTTGGAATGTGTTAGATGAGATATTTAGATAATTACCCCACTTCAGCGTGCAACTGTTGTTGGAAATACTGCACAAACGTAAAAGGAAAGGGTAGAAGTTTGTTTGTGTTCTTCCTGAGATATTTTAATTGTTCCAATCTGGCATTTCTTTGGCTTTTCCTCTGAGAGTCACCTTTTCTTTTTCATTAGATTGAGATTAATGTTCTCCTGCCACACAGCCAAGTGACTTTATTTTGATATGTGTCAGTTTGAGATTAACACACACAAAAAGTTTTGCCATCTAGCAATTAGTCTGTTGAAGAAATTAAAACCTTCAAGACATGTGACAGGACTTAAATTTTCAGTGGCTTTATCTCAGTCTTAGACTCGAATAAGCTCCCATAACCTAATAGCTGTGATTAAAATCTATTTTTCGCTAGAATGTGCTCCTGTTAATCACTGTAATTTTCTTTCTGTCCTGATTTTAACTTGGGGCTCTTTTTTCCCTCGTTGTGTGAGATCTGAACACCTGTTCAGTACTTTATCAGTAAAATCATTTTTTTGTATAAAATGGTAATAGGGTCTTTAAGCTGAGTTCTGCAAATATCTAGAAGAAGACAACTATATCTTTTTGTGTTTGTGTGTGCTTTCAGTGAACTATGCTTTAAAATATTTACTCTCCTTTTCCAACAATTTGTATTTTTTTCCCTCTGTTTGATGCAATGGGTGGCACAATTTAATTTGATTGCACGAGGGTACTTCCACACACAGTGTAATCCAGAAGTAACACAGGACTTGATGAGTGAAAAATAACCGATGTTGCACAAAAATATTTAGAGAGAACCTTTAAAATGAGAAATTTGCTGATTAAATTCAAATTCTTTGAAAAATATTCGTGACTTTTGAGAGAGGCAGAGAAGAAGCAAAACTGTTCTTATGTATTAAAAATTATACATTCAGAAGTTCACAAGTACCACTTTTTCAGTCCGAGGAACGACTGGTCAAAGGTGAGCCCTGCAGAAGAGAGAAGTGTTGGAAGGTTGATGAAGTAGAACTGATTTAATGACTTAGATGGTCAGATTCTTGGTGCAGCTGATATGATCATCCTAACTCATGACTTATCATGAAGTATTTTATTTAATGTAGTTGAATCCAGGCCCAGCCCAGCCCATTTCTTAACTGTCCCCCTTTACAATAATCAGAGCCTGCTGCACTCTGTGTTCACAGCACAGTCTGGAACTGGCATCAACATTTACCTTCTCAAATATAAAATCTGACACAACTGGTAATGATCTGAACCAGTCTCCTCTCTGATTACATTAACATCTCAATTTACTGTATGCTGTTGCACTCTAACATTTTCTTATTTCTGAAATGACTGTGTTTTATTTCTGATCTCTTTATTCTGGTTTTATTTTGTTTTAATGAGTAATGTGATACTTGATTTTAATTTCTTTGTGAAACGTCAGTATTTCTAATTATAAAATTATTACAGTGTTTCAAGAATAACAAAAAATTGATACCATATTTCACTATTATTTACTGTGAGTTCTAATGAGAAACTTGAGAGATTTCACATTCTCTAAGACTCTGATTTAGGAAAATCCTGGAAAGAGTGCAGGGTTATACGACATAGTTCTTGACACTTGCGGGTCCACTAACTAATCCTGACCTCAATGAAAATATTTGGGTTTCTTTTCCCTTCAAGACAAGCACTTTGAGGATTTCTTATGTAAAGCATTTCTGGCTCTGGACTGGAATTGCAATGGAAGAGGAGCAGCTTTATGCCATGGTAATGTTTTGAATTAGGGAGTGCCTATGAAAGCATTTGAACTCTGGTGAACATGAGATCATAGAATCACAGAATGGTTTGAGTTGGGAGGGACCTTAAAGATCATCTCATTCCACCCCCCTTCCGTGGGGCACCTTCCACTAGGCCAGGTTGCTCCAAGCCCTGTCCAACCTGTCCTGTCCTTGAGCACTTCCAGGGATGGGGTGCCCACTGGGCAGACTGTTCCAGTGCCTCACCAGCCTCAGGGTAAAGAGTTTCTTCCTAATACCCAATCTAAATGTACCCTCTTTCACCCTAAAGCCATTCCCCTCCTGTCCTATCCCTCCCTGTCCATGCAAAAAATCTTGGCAAAAAGAGAGACATGGAGTGCAATGCATCCTACCTGGTCACTAATAAATATTGACAAGTTGTTTTTAATAGGCACCTGTAATCTGCTGCTTGTTCCACGTTACAGCTTTGTCTCACTCAGGGGGAACACTGTGAAATGTGGGGCGTGGGGAGCTTTGTGTGCACCTCAGTGTGGAGACCATTGCTCTTGATTACATCTGATATAATAATTCCATCTCTATCACTTGATTATTTTCTAGTTTCCCAGAAAAAAATTACAACCTGATTTGAAGGAGAGAAGGAGGGGGAGAAATTAGCCTGGCTTTAATAAACATGGGCTGTGTGCTGGTGGAGGAGGGAGGTGCCCAGCCTTGGGCTGCTGCCTCTGGAGATGCTCCACGATCACTGTATTTAAGGACTCAGGTGGAAATTCAAGGTGCTGGTCCTTTGCACAGGGATGAATTTTTCCTCTGGCATGAAAAGAGGCTACAATAGCTGCTACAAACATATTTTTTAATTCATCTTCTGGTCTCTTCATGCCTCACGGGTACTCCGTGGGGAGCCTCCGACGCTGTCTGCGCTGAGAAGTGGAAGGTTTTGTGCATATATTCAGTTAATTCTGAAATCTCAGATGTCACCTCCTCAGCCCATTTCCATAATTACTTATGTGGAACCAAATCGTGCAGCCACGATGAATATAGAAAAAAAAAAAGGCAGGAGTTAAAAAAATTAAATAAAATAAAAAATGTCGCACAACCCTCATCGCTGCCTTCCCAAATTGTGGGCCTGATCCCTCACCTGGGGGAACCCCAGCAAAGATCTATTAGTGCTGTGTCCTTCTGGGCTCATCCTAGAAGTCATGATTTCAACCTGTATGAGATAAGAGTGTGTGTTTTCCAGTATGCTCTTATTAGTTCTGGTCTTCACAGTGTTCTTAACTTATTTATCTGTAACTCTGAGAACCTGCTGACCCTCCTGCAGTCAGGTTATTGGATTTATGTGGGGTCCTTTTATTTGTAAGATATGCTTTCCTGGGTTTTAATATTTAAATACTCATTCTTGGCTCTCTGAAATTGTTTCACGTCCTGCCTCCTGCCAGTTCACTTTTTCTTTCATGAGGGCTGAACTCCAAGATCTCTTGTGATTTGTGGCAAATTTCCCATAAGCTCCGTGACTAATCCCAGTCTCACCAGTGTGTTTATTGCTTTGGTGTCTGGAGGCAACAGGGCAGCACATACAAGATCTTCAAAGTGAACTTACTGGGGAATATCTGCTTCAGCCCCCTCTCTTTTCTTTCATTTCAGGATGTTTTGGGGGTTGTTTTCATTCATCATTAACCATCGTCCAGTCCCATTGCTTTGAGAGCCAAACCTGCATTTTTTTTTGTTGATGGGCTGAGTAGTAACAAAGCAAGTGTCTTAATTTTGCCCTCTCTTTGAGGTCATTAAAGTTATAGAAATTAATAATCATTTATGCATAAAATTGCCCTAATCAAATTGCATTTCTTCCTGGGAAGATGCCTGAGCAGATACCATTCTATTACTGCCATTACACTGTAAGGGCAAATGTTTGTATCACCTTATCTCACCTAAACTTACGAGTTTATAGTCTTGTTTTATTAAATATCTCACAGACATATTTATAGTTTCCTTCAGCTCTGGTTTCATATCAAACACTTCTCTGCAGGGAGTAAAAAAAAATACTTCTAAAGCCTGTAATGTTCATCTTTCTCTGACATGCCTGGTTGTGATATATTAATTATTTTTAAATAACATTCATTAAAACTATGCTCGTTCCTGCAAGATTTTAAAATCAATGTCAGAGAAAATGAAAGCCTTTGTTTCAAATTCTCTTTCTGATTATCTCCCCTCTAATTGACTTTTGCTCCTTTCCAGTCAAGTTTTAATTTCCTCATGTGGATATATGAGGCTGTCTGTTTCTATTTTTCTTTCTTCTATCTGGCTTTGCTTTTCTGGCCTAATATTGTCTAACTGATTAATTTTCATTGCATACTAAGTACTGTGAAGAATGAAGACACTAAGATGTGCCCATGAAAAAGTCCCAGACAAGGCTGACTTTGCTTTTTGGGATGTGCTTGGTGCTTCCCCAAACATCAGCTGGGACAGAGGCAGCTCCAGGTTTATTTTCCAGTTTTCATGTTTCACAGTCACCAATCAGTAGGACAGACAGTCTCATTTCTGAGCAATCTTTACGACAGACCACTTTTAATTTGATGTTATTTTGGAATTATATATGTAATTCCAGATGTTTTCAGTAGTTTCAACCATAAACCCCCGAGAAGTTCAGCTCCCTGTTGGAGAGGAGCACTTGAATGGAAGTGTTTAGTTAACTGTGAACGTACCAAGACATGTATGGTTCGGGTATATTAAGACTTTATCATGTCTGTACTGAGAAGAATTTGATCATCCAGTGCCATTTAACAGACTGTCTCCCAAAATTTTATCCTCCTTTTTAGGTTGTGTTAATATGTCTCCTAGGCATTCTTTGCATCCTTTGATGACAAACCCCAAAAAAACTCCAAACAAAACCCCCAAACCAAAATCATAACATGCAAATAAATACATCATCTGTATATTGTAAAAATCAGCTTCATAGGTGCATCTGCTAAGTTTAACTATTTTAATTACCTTAGTTATCAATACCCTTTGTACTATGGTAAGGGAAGGAAAACAGAACCACCTGGAATGAGGTCTCAGGTAAATCATCTTTCTTCAAAAAGAAGCTTGTACTTAGCACAGCATCTCCTGCTCGTGGCTGTTAGATCACAGTAGCTGTTACAACAACCCTCTGAAGTTCATTAGCATGAAATAATGATAATAATTTTAAAAATAAAATAATTAATCCTCATCATCTAATTGTTTTGGTTAGAAGGGACCTTAAAGCCCATCTTGTTCCATCCCCCTGCCATGGGAAGAGACACCTTCCACTATCCCAGGTGGATCCAAGCCCCGTCCAACCTGGCCTTGGACACTTCCAGGGATGGGGCAGCCACAGCTTCTCTGGGCAACCTGTGCCAGGGCCTCCCCACCCTCCCAGGGAAGGATTTATTCTTAAGTATTTATATTATTAATATTTATAAGTGCAATAGGGAGGAAGATATTTGTAAGAATGCAGAGAACTTACCATATTATAGTCAAGGCACAAGTAAAGCAAGAGAAAAGGCTGTGTCAGAGAATGAGTTAAATCCCCACTGTTGGTAAATATTGGCTTCATCAAGTACAGAGCAGGATGCAACTTCTCCAAGGCAGATTTTTGTAGTGCTTTCCTCAACATGAGAAGGAGCTACTGTGTTCTACAATACATCAAGTGTATGTTTGCCAGAAGACTTTATTAACTTATTAAATCAGAAAGATGAAATAGCCACTTTGTTCTATTTAATTTAAAACAATAAAACTAAATAATAAAATCGTGGCTTCATAATGTAGTCTCATGTTAGATAAGAGAGTCTTTTATTCAATATTAGAATTTCTTCCAGTGGTATTGTAGTTTTGTTTACATCCATATGTTTAAGTAGTGACAATGCATAAGGGTCTATATGTTTGACAGCTTGTGCCATGTAATTAAATGTGAAAAGCTTTTGCTGCTGCAAGTAATAAGGTATGAATTTAAATACACACAGATTTAGAAACTGAAATTTCTAAATTGAAACGTATTAAAAAGGAAAAAACCATCAAAAAACTCCAACCAAAGCTGCATGTATCATATGTGGAGGTGAGAAGGACAACACACAATTCCTGATGATAATTTCTGTATTAGGTTAATGTTGTACCTGTTGAGGAAATGTGAATTTATGAATAGTAGTTCATAAATTTAATGCAATGCAGACTAGTCTATTGAGCATGTCACCACGCAGTGTTGCTAAAACGAGAATTTAAAGAATGGCATGTCAGTAGCAGTGATAGATTGTGAAGCTGAGGAGGTTGCTCAGTTTGCAGGTTACTTCACATGGTCCATGGGAGAATTTCTTGCACCTATCCAACAATTCTCCCTTCTTGACCTGCTGTTAAACCCAGTCCCTGCTGGGGGGAACCTCTTTGGCCATCTCTTGCCGTGTCAAGGAATTGCTCAGCCTTTCAGGTGCAACTCTGAGCTCAGACTCGTGGACTGTAAATATGGAGGAACTTGTCAAGATTTTAATTTTAAAGTGTGTGTTCGTAATTCTCAACTCTCTGACAGATTTAGAATAGCAATCTTTTGAACTGGCAAAAGCTTTTTAGATCATGATCAGTAATTGTGTAAGTTTTAAATAGTTCGATTTGTGAAGCAACTGTTACGTTATTTTAAATATTCCTGTGTTAGTTGTTAATTTTTGCATTTGATAGAAAGGTCTTAAAATAGAGATTTTTTTTCTAGATAATTTTTTGTAATATACATTTCTACTGAAAAATAGGATGGATAGATAAACAGAATAGTCATGGCACAGATTACATCTCCATCTCTTATACTCAGCTGCAAAAGATCTAAGCTATTCTTTGATTCCATCATACCATTTTTTGAGTTTAAAGCCACTATCTGTTCTCAATAATCATAGTGATCTACACCAAAGCCTTAAAGATTCAGGTTCAGTTTTTAGTCAGAATCTGTTGATTTTTTTGAAGGTTCAGTTCCAGCTTTTACATCTATGCTCATACTTTACTTAATCCATCTGGTTTTCTGCCTGTGCTTGTAGAGGGAGTTGAAGTGGGTACAAATATCCCCAAGTTCAAAATTCCTTGTAAAAGTATGAAAACATACATGCCTTGTAGCTTTAGTTTTTCCTATAAATTTATTTTTTGATCATTTTTTAACAGTGCCTTTGGTGCAGTAGTTTTTAATAAAGGCTGCAGGAGCAGAGACTCTCTGTATACACTCCCTGTGTGCTATAAAACCTGCATATGAGCCTTCTGCAGAGTTTATGGAAATGTGACTTTGGGCATGAGATACTACTGCTCTGAAATAGCTGGTTGTTGACATCCTTGCATTATTTTCCTTTACACAGAAGCATGACCTGCCAGGAGTTAGGTCTGCCAGCAAAGGCTACCAGGGGGATTTTCCACCAGTACATGGCTAATCAAAATATAAAATACAGAATACTGAAAAGGTCACCATGGCAAACAGCTGGATCGTATTTCATGAATACATTAAGCATTTCATGTCTAATGTCTCATTCCAAAGACAAAGATTTTAATGAAACTGGAAAATGGCAGGAAGCTGCTTTTTTAATGTGGCTCCTTGCTGCAGAGCAAACAGGCAGCTCCAAAGGCAGGTTGCCATGGCACATTGAGATCTTTCAGGGCACGTGAAGTCTTGTTAGAGCTGGGCACAACTTTGCTGGGGTACCCAGAGATTCGATTAATTTATTGCTATTTTATTCAAGTAGAATAATTAACACCTGCTCTGGATGCTCTTTACAGCTTCAGAACCCTTTTCTACCCCATTTTCAGGGATTTACAGTGTGTTTTCTCAGTTTTATGAGTACATTTAGAAATAACACGGGCTCCATGATTGACATTAAATACCTGGAAGGTCAGATTTTTTATTTGTGCCGAGACTTTGCTCCTTACAAAAGATATCTATCAAAATTTCTTATTAGGATCTTACATGTCCCATAGCCAGCCCCAGGTTAACAGGACAGTGAGCTGGACTGGTGGTCAACCTTCTGCTACTCTTTCCTGAGAGAAGTTCTTTGCTGTACCCAAAAGATTGGGTTAGAATTGCTTGTAGGTAGGAATTATGTGGGTAAAGGATTTTGGTGTGGAGTAAAATACCAGCATATTGCAGTTTGTCTTGCCTTCTTCCCTAAGAATGGCAAAGATTTGATGATGAGATGCCACACATTAATTAGGAGGGGAAAAAAGAAGAGCAAATATCTTTTGGTTTATTGCTTTATTTATAGCCTTGGGTTATAGACTTATATGTGAGTAGAAAGAAGTCTAGTGAGGGTAAATGTTGGGTCTCTGCTAGTCCATTTAAAAATACAAATCTACAGTACACAGTTTCTTCACAAGGTTCAGCTGCTGTGGAAGGGATAGACAACATTTGTCAGTGTCTGTCAGATATTTAATTGAATAATTTGCAGGTGAATAGGGATTTTTTTGAGTAGTGATTTGACATTTTCTAACTCACGTACCTCTGAGAACCAACACTCACGTTCTCCCCTCCCCCCATTAATTATGTAGGAGACTTTATTTTGTTTTGAATAGTTCTGATTAGGAGTTCAGTCTACAGTGCCTGTGGATTATTCATGACTGAGCCTTTCTCTTCTGATGGAGACAGAAAATTGTGCCTCCATCGTAAATCTTCCGGCAAATATTTCACATTTCCAGTCCTACTGGGACAAATGAAAGAAGCAAATATTTATTTTCCTTGTAAGTCAGAAAGCAGCCGTGCTGCTGGGGCAGACGAGGCAGTGACATGTGCTCCGTGCTGTTTGTCATGTCCCAAGCTCCAGGGATCCAGGTTCTGCTTGCTGGGGAAAGCATTCAGCCTGTTGTAAGGAATGAGGGATCATTTCCAAGAAAGCTGAGCATTTCAGCACAGCCAGTGTAGGCAGGTGTGCTGGAATTACAGGTACACGACAGGGTATGTTTTAGCTTGAGCATTCCACATCTAGGGCTTGCAGGATTTGGGGATGAGGGATTCCTGTCCTGAGTTCCCTTTAGGAGAAGCTGCTTTCCACTGCCTCAGGGGTATTCATATCACCAGGATAAATTTAGCTTTTGTCAAATCCCCCCAGAGTGTCCCAACCAGTTTTGTACACTCAGAATCCCCGGTCCTTTAAAAATAAATAAACCCCAAAGAAGCCATGTTGCAGTTCATTATGTCTACAGGAAATTCCCCTTATATTTTTTGTGTCTGGTTACAGGTCTTTTGGGGACTGTAATGGTGTGAGGGCAGCATTGTTTGGTTTTATTTTTCCGCTGTAAACTCTGGAGTAGTTATTTCTGTGCTGACATTTGGAGCAGAGAGAAAGCAGGTGTGCTAATGGAGGTAGGATTATGCTTTAAATAATGAAGGCAGGCTGGTGTTCTGAAATCTGTCTCTTTGTGAGATCTGATGAGCCAAAACTGCCCAAGGAAGCTTGATGAGGCTTTTTGTGCAGAAGGGCTCATCACTGTGAAGCTGATTAAGGACTAAGAGAACCATCTATTTACTGTGGGGTGAATGTGGGCTTTTATTAATTGCTCAAAATGTATTTTGTCATGGCTTGCCTGTATAGTTACAAGTTTTTTCTGACATTCATGATTTTTGAGCATTTTACTGAGGGGCAGGCTGTTGGGGTAAAGAGGACATCTCATTTCAGGTTTTCCATTTCAAATCATGCTTCCTCTCTCCATGTCCTCCCCCCAGATCTTTCTGGTTGCCCCGATCTTCAACAAAAGACCAGTCTTGAAAATGTGGCCCCAGCCCAGCTGTGAATTAAAAACTGAAGCCTTGAAAGGAGAAAACACACAACAGTTAAAGAAACAAATAAGCAACCTCCCCCAAAAAACCCTAAACAAGCAAACAAAAAACCCACTACAACAGAAAAAGAAACCAACCAACTCACCCCAGGTTTCTGGAGGTGTTACTGTAACAATTTTCTGATTTGGGGATTTACTGAATTTATTGACTGAAAATAATAATTTGATAATTCTTATTTTGCTTTGTTTTTAAGATGTCCACTTATTTCACTGTTTTTTCTTCAAGTGAATGGCCTTTTGATGAATTATTGCTCATTTTCTATCTAAGCTGAGGTTTGTTGTGTTGTTCTGCTTTCCCATCCCCTGGGTCTGACCAGTCCCCTTGACATTTCAATAATGAACCTTCTTTCTTTGAGTACTTATCCAGGGAATAAGCTGATATGGGGAGAAATGAGTGTTTGGTTTTTCTGCTCAGCTGTTAAAATTTGTATATTTACATTTGCAGGTGTCATGCAGTGAGTGACTGTGCTTGGTGTCTTTCCCTCAATATATATCTGTAGACTGGTATAGCTGTGAAATGTATCCTTCCATTAAATTTCCTTTTCCACTCTGGCCCAGATAAGTGGATTCTGATACGATTATTTTTTAATTTAGTGACGATTTAACATCCGAACTCATATTTTCTCATTATCTATCTTATCTAGTTTACTTATTTTACTGTGTTCATTACTGGGTAGCAGAACTTAGCAATTCAGATTGCAAAAGAGATAGAGTTGAGGAGAAGGGAGAAAAGATAAATTTACACTGAAATTATTAACCTATTACTTTATAAGTGAATGTTTGTAGGAATTTGGACTAAACATGTATGTGTGTGTGTATATATATATATATGTGAAATATGAAAAAGTCAGCACCACAGAGTATTTTTGATGCTTTTAGTAGAAGAATTTTGTCAAGTTTCTTTAAAGTTTGAGGTGACATTTTAAAAAAATTTTGAATTTAATACGAACAAACAACCCATCACTGAAAAACTGATATGAATTGCATTAAATAGATGTGGTTCTTAAATAGAATTAACTATGCTTCTTAAATGGAATGATCTATTATTTTTCATTATGCCAGCCCCAAATTCTGTAACTCCCTTTAATTTTAATAGATGTTTTTTGGCTAGTAAGGGAAGATCTGCACCGTGGAATATTAGAACAGATGCACTATTGCCTTGATCCTGCCTGCTGCTTTGTGTGGGTTGAGTTAAAACTGCCTCTGTTCAGAGATTTTGATGTTCACTTAATATATTAATTTGTAGGTTTGAGGTCTAAGATTGTTCATCTTCTCTGCTGTACTGCAGGCTGTTGTTTACTTCCTTTGGTGCTAAAGAGTAACCGTGCAAGTATAATGAATGCATTGATTAATCATTTCAGTGTAAATCATTTATATTCCAAATTAAGTGGCTTGAAAATGAGCTGAGAACAATTTTTTTTTTTTAATTCTTCTTGCCAGAGCCTGACCCCTCCATCCTACAAATGCACCAGGCACCTACTTCCTCCAGCCCAGTTCCTCAGAAGTCAAATATCCCTTGTAAAAGCAGGGATAACCTCCAGATATATATGTACATGTTAAGGAAATTTAGTCTCATTACAATGTCTCTGAAGCAGAAGAGTTTAGGATAATAGAAGAGAAAGAGAAAAGGCTTTTGCTCCCTCTTTCCTCCTCTTTTTTTTCCATTTTGGAAGAAGCACACACATAAAGCCTGTCACCTCAGAGTGTCACCAGCTTCCTAAATGTCTGGAGGTTCAACAAAAGCGTTCCCCTGCAGGCTGGGTGAGTATTTGGGTGTTCAGCCTTACAGTCCAGAGCCAATTAGGCAACACTTTCACCTGCACATAGGCTCTCCAAGTGATCCCTGAAGCCCTTTCAGCTCCTCCTGGAACACTCTGCCACTAAAACTGAGAGTAATGTGCACTTAGATAGTGCTTTGCAGGGGAAATCAAATCACATGATGTGCACTTCAGCTGGGGAAGTTGAGGCACAGAAGGGAAAAGTGGCTATTAAAAGAGCTGGGAGTGAGACCCAGATCTCTTGACTCGCTGCCCTGGGCTCTTAGGAACTCTCACAAATAGACTCTAAACTAGTAGCAGATGCACAAAGTCTTCCCAAGTCTCTTAGATCAGCACTCAGTGTGAGGGATATCAGAACTGGGCTGTTGTGTCATCTCAGACCTCTTTGTCTGGGACTGCTAAGTGCATTATAAAGGCAGATGAGACTGTGGCTTCCTTAGAAAACACTATTTCACCCAACAAAATGTTTCTCTACAATAGCAAAGAGCAGCTTTTATTTCTGCCAAAATCTTTACAACCAAATGGACAAAATTTATCTGTAGCCTGACAGCCAATATGCATTATCCTCAGGTTTCCTGCTAAACTATTAAAATTAATCAGGTGGCAAACTTTCATTATGCCAGCTCTAATAAACAAGAAATCCAGGCTCCTAGCACTGGCAACATCAGTAAATAGAGCAGTACAATAAAGTGGATGAGGAAATTCTCCCAAAGATAGTCAAATCAAATTAAACTGCACGTACACCAAACTATTTATTTTTGTTTTGAATCTTTCATACAAAAGTATCACAACCAATTATATGCTCTATAATAAAGTGCAAATACCAGCAGCTTGGGGGGGAGACTTTGCTGTGTACCCCTTTGGCAGTTCCATTAGTGTTAATGGGGTTGTGGGAATCAACATCTATAGATAAATTAAAAGGAAGCTTGGCTCAGAGAGCTTGCTTTTCTTGTTAGTTAGAGAAGACTAACTGAGGCCATTTTGCCTGGGATTAAACTGTGACTTGACATAAGGTCTGGGAAGAGTCAGGAAAATGCAAGGAAAATTAAGAAGGCATCAATAAGAAATGCTTCCAGGGCATTGGTTAAGAATAATCAAGGTAAGGTATAGTGGTCACGAGCTTCTCAGGTCAAATAGACCTGGAATGAGGATGGAAAAGCTGAAACTGTGGCAGCTGAGAGCTGATGGGGTCAAATAATTTGCAGTATGAGCTGCACATAACTTAATAGCAGTGAACTAATCAGATACTGGAGCCCTTGTTAGTTCAGCACGAGTGAATGGAGGAGAATGGACAGGGGAGTGTGAAGCTACTGAGGGACCCTGAGGTTGTATTTTAAATGCCTGAGAATTTATGGAAGCCACTCTGAGAAATACAACTGCATCTCCAGAGCAAGAGAAAGAATAGACTGCAATTTCTGTTTGTGGGATCCCTGGATTTAAGCAAAGCACCCAAGAAAGTAAAAAGCCTAAGATGCTTCAAAGCAAAAGCTGCTTGTATGCACAGACAAACTGTGCAGCTCTTGGGAGGCAGCATCAGTGTGCTCAGACAGGGGAGATCAGGAAAGGGGGTTTTATTTCTGTATCTGAGCCTGGCAATCCTTTTTCCAAAGGTGGTAGATTGAGCAGCAATGCATTTGTTTCTGGCACACCCCTGAGGAAACTCATCTGTGTGTGTGTTCAGCAGCCAACACTCACACGGTGGATTGAGGCAGCCCTGGCACCATCACCAAACCCAAACCAGGAGATTTGCTCACTAAATCGGGATCAGACTCAACAGCTGCAAAGCCTTTGTGGTTGGCACTTGGGGAATATCAGTTTGTAGCAGATGAGGGCTCTCACCTGGCAAATTAATTTCCACTTTTAAACTGATCCACCCTGAAAAGAGCCTGGCTCTGGCTGCGGCACAGATCCCAGCACTGCTTGGCTGCTGGTTGTGCAGACTGCTTTGGAAGTAGTGCAGAACCTGCTTTACTGTTTATTTAATGACTGATGTGTTGGTAGGATACATTTTTTTTCTGTTTCTCTCAGCACACACATATTTATGTGATTATGCTCCTCCCTTAACCTGTGTTGACGGAAGGTGGCGATTTCTCGCCCTGTCACTCCTTGTTTTGCACCTGCCCAGGGGACGTGCTCTTCCCACAACTCTGTGCAGTCTGTTCCTGGGAGCAGCAGATGTTTACCCAGCAGGGCAGGACCTTCACCCAAACAAGCTGAGAATTTAGTAGAATAGAAATATGTATTATTTTGTTCATGGGACTGGTAGCCAGGACTTTCAGAAATGTAGTTGAATGAGGATTTTCTCTCTGGTTTTTGAAAGGTCTCCCAATTCCCCTTCTCCTTCTTCTTCTTATTTTTTTTTTTTAAAGTAAAGTCTAAAGGTACACTCTAATGTTAGGGTTAGCAGCTCAATGTAGTGCACTGCACCTCAGCAGGCAAATAATCAAGATCTACTCCCTTTCTGTGTCTGCCTGCTAACTAAGGCAAAGAACCAAGCTCATAAATTAAACAGAACTGGCTGTGCCAGAACCCTTTTACCTGAGCCCATTATTGCTGCTCTTTTAAAGTCTAAGCACGATGGAAATGTGTGTTCATAGGGTTCGTATCAGGGGTTGATGTTGATATTCTGTCACATTCCAAAATCCTTCTTGCTTGTTATACATTTATACATTCAGGCGATGAGGGAACCTTTGGGCTTAATGCAAGGCTGCCCATAGCCTGTGCCCATTGCATCCCAAATATGATCATTTCACAACTCAATTATCTTATGGTGTTTCTTGAATGTTACATGGAAATAGAAGGTGGAAGATAAATGCAAAGGGATTATGATATGGATGAGCCATATAGAGTTTTTTATGGCCTACTCAATAGCTCAGGGAAGAGTTTGGTGTTGGGGTTTTTTGTTTGTTTTATTTTCTTTCTGTATTCATTTCTTCTTCTTTTTTTTTTTTTTCCTGAATACAGATCTTTTCTGTTAGTTGCAAAGGAGACTCTGACAAATGAGATGAAGAATGAATGAGTCATAAAGTGACAAATTAGGGGATTAGAATATTTTAGTTTGGTTTTATTTTGGACATTAAACAAATGCAGCGCCTCACATTAAAAGACTGTTGTTTGCAAACTGTGCATGGTAGATAAAACTGTATTTCATGTTGCACAACCTGCTGAGCACATCAGCAGCACAGGCTCAACCTCAGCTTGTGCCAGTGGCTTGGGAGGGACTTTATGTGTGTGCAGGGAAACCCATCAGTCCCTGGTCATTTTGTACCCGAGCTTCTGGACAGAAAGTTTTGCAAACTTGCCTCATGGGGCAGACAGAGAAAGAGGTACCCCATAAAAAATTTATGAGCCCCAGAGAATGTTTTCCTAAGGGGTGATAAAATGGAATTCAGAGAGTTGTGAGTGGCTTCAGGTAGAGGGAAAGTATTTGAGCTTCCCCTTGAACTGAAGTGGTAAGATTTGAGCTGACACTGGAGAGCTTGTGTCCACAAACATATCACAGACATTCTATATAAAGAGGGAAGGGGTTGGGGCTTTTTTACTAAATACATTTTTCAGTTGCCACAATGAAAAAAAAAAAAACAAATAGTGGAGAAATATGATGTCCAAGGGATTCAGTATTAAGCTGTTCAGGCACTACAATTTCAGACATCAGTTTAATCAGGCCAGTCATAAGGAATATGCAGGTCTGAAATCAAATAATACATGATTTCTTAGAAGGAGATGTTGGCAGATCGGAATCTGAATGGTTTTCTGGAAACACCTTTTTCAGATGTGACTTTTTTCTGATCCAGGAGGAGCTATAACTATCAAAGAGCTGCCTTGAGAAGGAGGCTCTCCCTTAGATCAAACTATATGAACTTGGTCTCCCTGTGTAAGGGAATATTCATTTGCTTGTCTACCAGTTGGCAAGTCCTGAATGAATAAGGCTCTGTCTTGTGTCAGTTCTGCTGCACAGAGGCCTCAGCAGAAATCTGGTCTAGGCAAGGAGGTGGAATTTGCCTGTAGAAAAAGCACATGATACATGAAAACAGTCACACATTCAACCTTGGGCAACAGTCTTGTCAGCTCTCATAACCTGAGCAACTTGAGGTCTGTGTGAGAGCCTGGGAGAGGAAACTGGTGGAGCAGGAAGGGAGGCAGATGGTTCAGCTTTAAACGAGTTGTGCCCCACTGGTACAGTGTCATGCCAGGTACCAGCTCTGGGGTGCAGAACCTCTGCAGCTGTTTGGCTGTGCCACAGCTGCACACTGGGAGGGTTGTTTTGTGTTTGGGTATTGGACTGTGACTTGGGAGAAATAACCTTGGTTCCTGGCTTTCCCAGGGGCTCCCTGGGTGAGTAGGCAGCTCTGCGTGTTGCTGATGCACTCTGTGCCTCAGCTGTGAGGGGCACATCCAGATTTGTGCTGCTCGGCTGGAAGAGTTGTGTCATCTGGAAACACAAGTTTACTACTGATTTCTTCTCTTTCTGTGGGAATCTCAGTGACCAGCCCAGAAGTATTAGGTTTATTATGATGGTATCAAAGCTGCCGACCAAGAATATACTGGGAACAACACAAAGGGAGAATCAAACTCCCTGTTCCCCATGTTATTAATTGTTTTAAGGGCTTATCTAAAGCAGAAAGCTATTCTGGTATCAGATAAGGTGTGAATATACCCACATAAACCTGTATAGTTTCATGGAACTCCTTTGATACCAGATTGAAAGCAACTTCTTTTTTATTGTATTTTTTAGTTTGTTTTCAACAACTGTACTTTTTTGTAGGGTTTATAGGAAAGAAAAAATTTAGAGTATTCTCTTCATCTCCTAAATTTCAGTGTGTTGTGCAGCTGCCTTCTATTTATATATATGTGTGTGTATGTATATGTGTGCTCTGTATCCTTCCAGAGCTGGCTGTGCTTTGCCAGTGAACAAAATGACTCCGTAAAACACACTCTGTAAAGAACCTGAGATCCTGAGAATGACACCTGCTCCATAAATGTGTGGCCAGTTGCTACAGTAGGTTTTTGTGATGTGTGAGAACAACAAGGTGAATCTCTCCCTTGTTCTGGAAGGTGGGGATGGAATGCAGGGAATGGCAGGACGTGGCTGATGTAGAAGTTGTTCCCAGGGATGAGAAGGGAAGGATGTATCCTCCAGTAATGTAGAATCAGCTTCATTCAAGAGTTACTCCAGTCAAAGATCTGGCCCAGAAGGTATTCTCATGCTGTGATTGATGTAGAAACTATTTGCTGAACCTGTTCTGCAAATCTTCATCTTTATGATCAGCGGTTTGAGCTCCATCTATATTTTAATACACTTATGATATGATTAAAAACATGAATTTAATGAATAGGGAGAAATTACTTTCTTACTTTGTTAGTATAAGGACATTATGTCTGACCTAGTTCTGCATATTAGGAAGGAAATAGGTAGGGAGGAGTATAAAGCAGCAGCTGATTTTTAGTATACTCTGAACTGCTTATAGGGAGAGAACCATTCGTTCCAGTGATTGTTTTCTTGTTGTTTACATATTCAATTGCATCTGTTTCTAAACACGATTCACAAACTGACTTAATTGTTTCTAGGCCTAAAACTATGAGGGATATATTTTAAAAAGCAAACCCATTTGATTTAAATCAGTACATTAAATGGCAACATTTCAATTAACTCAGGAGTGCTTTCCCTTATTTATTGTGATTTATTTTTCCCCTCTTACCTAACTCTTAAGAGCAGAAGCTCATCGGTTCCCTGTGGAATTCTGTTACTGTGGTGAAGTTTTTCATTGAAAATTGAAATTTGAACAGACAAATCCTTGAGGGTATTGAAAAGTTCCCTGCCAAAAATGTACTATTTCCAAGAATTAATGGAAACACCTATTCGAGTGATCTGCTATTCACTGTGGTTTTAATCCCTTAAAAATTTGATTCAGATTTTCAAGAGTCTGTAAAGTTTTGTTCAAGATACTGCTGCAATGCTTTTTTAATTTCACAGAGCAAATATATTCAAATAAACCATAAGCACAATTAGGGAGCTTTATTTCTCTCTCTGAGATATAGCTGAAGTACATAATCCTGAGGGAAGGGAAATTCTCAGCTCCCACTGACTTGTGTTGCTTCCAGGTAGCAAAGACACAGGGACATCTGACATTAAGCCAGCAAAAAAAGAGAATGATTCGGGAGGCTGGAATATAAATAATTCTCAAATTCCATCAAGTAGTCAACTTGAGTTATTTAATAAAGCACCAGGGAAGACTTGGGTTTATGACTGTCACACGGGAGGAGAGCAGAAGAAAAGAGTGACATCTGTGTGGTTCCACTGGGGAAATTCTCAGAGTTTCATTAATGGAGCATTAATGAGCAGAAGACACATTGTCATGGCTGATCTGTGTCTCTGGAACTTGCATGTCAGGGGTTCATGATGGACCTGATCTTGCTCCTCCTGCAATCCATGGCACTGTAACCACCAATTACTTCTCACACTTCTCATATATAAAATATCTCTGGACTTCATATAACAATTAAAGGCTTAGGAAATATCCCAGGCTGACAGCCCTAGAGACTGAAATTCTGTTTATTCTTGGAGTAGGCTAGGCTTAACTGAGAGTGCTGCTGGTGCTCCATCTCCACTCTGCTGTCCTTGGGTCCTCTCTAGGGCAAGAAGGTACCTCACCAGCAATTTCTTTTCACTTATGGCACCCCCAGAAGTGCTTGGGAACAGAAATCTTCCAGCTACTGAGCATTGCTATTTTTCCCGAGAGACAAACAAGCACAGGTATAAGTGACTGTCTAAATTTCATTTATCACTAAATGTGTTCTATTTATCACCACGAAAATTGCATTACTTTTGTTCGTATTTCGTCCTGTTTGGAGGAGTTTTCTCTGCCAGGCTGCACAAGAAGTTGAATTTTAAAGATTCAGGTTTGCAGACCACTGAAGAGCCCTCAAATGTTAATGAGTTTTAGTCGTGACCAGCCAAGGGCACTTTGGAAGCAACAACCTCGAGGTGGAAGGTTCAATATCATCTTACCAAACCTCTGAGGCCTCCAGTCATGTTGATGGATTTCTTTTCATGTTGCTTAGATATTAACTCTGTATACTAGAGAAGAAAAACATAAGCCATAATCTGAAAGGCAAGAAAAGTATTTTGAAAGACCTGGGAAAAAAATGTTAATAATTTTTATTAGTATTTCTAAATAATAATAGTACTTTCACAAAGCTGTAAAAGAGGCCATCTACAAAGCATTAAAAATCATAGACATTTTAAATTGAGATGATATCCTTGGGGAAATCATCAGGAATTTATTACTATGTATTTAACTTGTACAGTTTCATATGAGGTTATTGGGTCCAACAAAATTTTAAACTAGATGTAGTATGCCTCAGTCCTAAAAAATCATTCGTTCTCTGCTAATTTGCCCTATGACATAGAGCACAATGTATGAACATTTTTAATGAGATTAAAATTGTATTTAGGAAAGAATTCATCTGGGGCTTTATGATCTGCAAGAAATGCAATTGAAGCTCTGACATTTACTTGGAAACAAGGAAATGTAACTCATTAAAGGGACAGAATTTGTTAAGCATCAATTTATACATCTAATCTATACGTATAATCATGTTCTTTAAGTCTTCTGCTGATCACAGTATTGATTGGTGGCACTGTAAGGAGGTTGAAGGGATTTCTTTCTGTGTAATGGAATTCTATCCAAAGGGTTAACATCAGACATTGCCAGTTGTAACAGGATCATGTGCCAGGACAGTCTGATCCAAAGAAATGCATTTTCCCCCCAATATTCAGACAGCAGTGCACCTGAAATGGAAGTGCTCCTCAGCACCTTGCAATGCAAGTTCCTTATTGTTATTACACTTTGAGATATTACATGAACAAATGCAGTGAATAAATGGTAATATCTCTTTCTGCAACTTGAGTCTAAAAGGAATAAGATCCTCCTGCCACTCTTGGGTAATGGAGTTCTTTTTTTCCCTGTCAGTGACAGGGGCTGCTGTTTCTGGGGTGCTGACAGACCATGATAAAGGTCATCACACTTGCTGTCTCCAAACTGCCAGTGACTTGAATGGGGGTTTCAAGTGCCCAGAATTGAGCCCAAGAATTGTGGTTTGAGAGAAACGTGTCTGTTACTAGTAATTTCTGATAAACTCGAGGTGAATACCAGCCCTGCCACTGCTGGGGAAAGGAAGAGGGGGGAGAGAGTGGAAGCTGTGTGCAATTCCTTCATTTCTGCTAAGAAAATTAATCCCCTGTGCTGTGTGTTTTATCTGTGGACTTCTGATAATAAAGATGCAAGTGCCATAGAATAATTTTAGGCACAGGGAAATGAGTTGATTAATCCAAGTCCTTTGATAGAAACAGGAACTTGTTCTCCAGCTTCTAAACTCCTGCATAGCCCTGAGAGAAAGCCTGGGATTTCATTGCTTCCTGTGCTAATCAAACTAAAACATTTTGTGACAATACAAACTTTTTTTCAAAAGCTTTCTTGTAATGATTTTGTTCAGCATAGAAAGGAGAATTGTCTTCCATTTTATTTTTATATATCTATGTATGTACACATAAATATGCATATATATATATATAGCCATTTTCCAGACTTTTTTTTTTTTTTTACTGAGCCATATTTGGTTCTAAGTTATTTAAGCCAATAAATAATTCATTATAAATATGGTTGTCTTGAAAGATGTATTTAAGGCAGGATCAGGGCAACAGCAGGGTTAACATGCCATGCAATTAAATTATACTTAACAGAAGTTCTCTTGATTCACAGTCCTTGTGGATGACAGTGACTAGAAGATCTACAGGAGTTCATTCCTACAGAAACTCAGGTGGGTATAAATTCTATTTCATTGCTGATTTGATCACATGTAGCTTGTTTTGTACTCTACCAACATAGTTTCAAAGTTTACTGTTCTCTTTGATTCAAGTTGTTTGTCATTGAAAGTCATTTAATGCAGGAAAACTTATTACTTTCTCAAAATGTTCATGGGAAATGTAACAGATTTTTGAGTATAAGCTGCCAATTTTGAGTATAAGAGTATAAGAGCCAATTATCAACTCAAACATGTCCTCCTTCCTTCACTCAGTCAGTCTCCACTGTAGACCTCAGACCCTGGACCCAGGGGAAACAGTGAAGTGTGGCTAAATTTGGGAATGGGAAAGAAGAGAATGAAAGGGGAATAAACATTTAATTCAAACTGTGAAACAAGCTTTGTCCCACTCTAAGAGCTCAGCAGCAGAGCCATGGCAGGGTGAACAGAAGCAAAGGACAACCCATGGTTTCACATCTATCCACTGACCATAGAGGAGAAAAATAGCTGGGAATTCTGTTGTGGTCACAGCTGGCACTGCAGTCCTGGGGAGAGGTTCTGGGAATCTCTGTTCAGGTTTTATTAAAGGCTGTGATGTGCCCCACAGTGTTTGTTTTTGACAGGAATACTTAGTGGAGCACACTGCTGTTGAGTGGGTGCAGGATTGAAAGCACTTGGGTTTTTGCAAAGAACCAACAGCTTAGTGCCCACCAGGGAGAGGGAAAATCAGCTTACAGTAATCATCACAAGTCAGCTGGGTAGGACTCTCAGACAGGAAATTTGTATGTCTGCTGCTGTCAAAATTGGTGGTAGTGGGGAACCTTTTCAAACCAGTCTGTTTGCTCTTGCATGCAGTGTAACGGGAACCTTTTTCTAGTGAACAGAATGATTACTGGAAAAACATAATAAATTCAGTAATATTCTCTTTTGTGGCATTGTTATACATATTTTATGATGACTATACAATGTCTGCCTACCTAGTTCTTCCTCTGTCTTCGAGTGATTAATTTTTTTTATCCCTGCTTGTAAATTAGTTTGTTTCTCTGGGCTCTTATTTTGTCAAAGGGGTATTTTGACAAACTGCTGAGCTGAGGGAGATTATCCCAATTACATTTTAGTGATAACGTTTGGTATCTGATGCCTTCCATGTGAATATCTGCATGGGATGAAGTGCTGCCTTTCATTTCTGTGTGATCTTGCTTTGCTCATAGGCAATTTGCACACAAATTATGAACTCCAAAGCAAGAGGTTAATTATGAAAATCAGTGACTAATGGGCCTTTGATCAATACCTTAATCACTGAGTATAGGAATAGTCAGTGCTGCTGTGGGGTTCTAGCAATCTGTGCTCATGTCCCTACTCATCCTGCCCTTATAGATGGCCTGTGGGAAGTCCCTCAGATTCTGTGCCTCAGAAGGCACATTTCTATAAGGAAAGGGTGGGCAAACCTTTCTTATCCATAAGAAAGTGGATCTTCCTATCTTATTCCTTTCTCCTCCTCTTTTATCCTCTATTTTATAGAGGATTTGTGAAAATAAACACGATCATAATCTGTGACAGCAGAGATGCTAAAGGTGTACAGAAATGATTTTCCTGGTTAAGTTTGGACTCTTCTGAGAGTGATCCAGGTCATCTGCTGGGATTCAGCACTCCTGTAGACAGCCCTGTAGTGCCAGGTTCCAGCAGGGGAATAAGCCTTTCCAGAATGAGACAGATAATTCATAGGAGCCCTGGAGTAGGGAGGATATTGAAGACTAATTTATTGCATCTCTGTTAGCTTTTTCTAACTGAGAGTACAATTAAAAATGTGATATTATTTTTAGAAAGTTATTGTTAACTGTTCTTTCCAGCAATCACACTTTCCATTTTCATATTGTTGTGACATCTCCTCTCTGGGTATGGCAGTTGCATGAATTAAGTTAAGTGCTGTTGTTCAGCTTGATTACAAGGAAACTGAAATATGCCCCTCATGGGCATTATCTGTCATGTTGCTAAAAACAAAACCAACATAAAGCTCTGCTTGTTGCTGTAAAAGCCTTTCAGTGCATTCATTCTGTGAGGTACCAAAGGTCTCCTGCTCCTACCAGAGTCCTCCTGGTGTTACACTGCTGTCCTGGGACACGGGAATTTTGCTGTGTTCCAGGCTTCTGAGATTGCTACAGACTTTCACAGGAGCTCTCCTCAAATTATTTAATCCAACCACCTCCAAAATTGGAAATGATTTTATTTTTTGTGCTTCATCTGGGAAGGAATGCAGGAAATGTAATTCATAGACTCTTTGCATATATAGGCACACGTGTCTCTTGATTGTAAAACAGGACAAATTCATAATCCAGTTGCCAGAGTAGAACAAAACTCTTCCTATAATCAGTAATTCCATTTATGCCTCAAAGTCACAGTCCTCACATTTGTGAAACACCCAGAGGTAAAAATAGAGATGGAAATATCGTGGTAAGTCTTCAATGTACTGTGTCTTTTCAAAACTTCTGTGACATTATTTCCCTTCTGTCCTCCTTGTGTCATCCTTAACATGGCCTGTATGCTCCTGCCTTCTGTGCATTGTTTATTTAATACCTGTCCTCGTTTCACTTTTACAACTGAAGTGCCTATTTTAGGCTTCTCAGAAGCTTTTCTCCAAGTGATTCAAGCCATGTTATTTTATATGCCCTACTTTGGAAACATGTGACTCAAGAATTACTAAGGGTCTTGAAGAGTTGGAACATGGAATAATAACAATCTCTCAGATTTAATGAGAAAATTGGCTGCTGTCAGCTGTAGGAGCATGCTTTTGTTTTTCAGCTTGTACAGAATGCATGTGCAAGCATCAGCTGCCCTTGCATTTTATCAGAAAAATGGCACCTCCCAAATGTTTAGCTGTTTGTTTGACAAACTCCATCTCTTTTATAAAAGATCTTTATGTTAAAGAGCACAGGAGACTAAAACAACAGGTAACTGACTTTTTTTTTTTAATCTTTGATCTCTCTTTTGAATATAGTTTTATTTCCTTGTCCATATCTGTACCCTCTTTCCCCAGTTAATACAGTCATGTTTTCATACCATCTCTGATGGACACTCATGGTATCATGGACATTGGTTGGTTTTCAGGGTAGGACTGAGACCTGAACTGTGAGTGACTTTTATGTAAGTGTTGCCTAAATTAGTTGACCCAGACTGCCCTGAAGAACACTTCTGAGTTGCTCAGAAAATATGTCAGTGTGTGTGATATACATAATAAGAAGAGATTTTTGTCTCCTAAATGCTGGGATTCCAGGAAATGAATATTTCTCTGTGACCTGATTAGATACCAACTCTCTTATTTGAAGAAGTTGCAATTGAAACAAGCTTTGAAATTCTTTATTCATTTCATACTTTGACTTTTCTGTATGAACTGCTTTCATTTTTGACTGTGTGTGATTAACAATAGCTGGACAGACAGCGGCTGTGCAGTCCTATTCAAGGACTAATGGCTAGTTCCCAATCTAATTTTTAGCAAAGAACACAGAGGTGTTGCTTTGTTTGTAAATCAGCCCCTGAAAAAGGCTGTGCTGGGTGAAGTCACTCATCTCATATCCCTGCTTTGCTTCTGAAGAAGGAGGGAGTAGCAACAAGTTGTCACTTCCTCTGTGTGTGTGTGTGTGTGTGTGTGTTCTGCCTGTTGATCAGAGCATGGAGCAAGGAAATTCAAGATGTTCCTGAGAGCCTCTCAATATGTTTGTCTTCAAAATATCCTCTGGAGGTGGGCTGATGGTTCTGTGCTCACTTCCCACGCAGACGGGGTGGTCTGTGTGGTGCAGGGCTCTGAAGTGGCACTTGCTGGAGTCCTGGAGGCACCATAAGTGCAGTGACTCAGCCTTCCTTCAGAGGAGCAGGACATGCTGCCCTGGCAGCCTCTGCAGAGCTTCTCACCTGTGTCCTGAGGCTCTGTGCTCTCTGTGCTCTTTGTGCTCTGCTGCTTGATTTGCCCCAAACTGCACTCTAAGTCTGTGCCAGTGTGCACAGACCACCTCCCACCCCCCTGGTTGGTAAAAGGCTCCCAGAGCATCCTCCTGGCTCTCTTGGGGGTCCTGGTCAATGGCCAGTTGTCCATGAGTCAGCAGTGCCCTGGCAGCCAGGAGGGCCAACCCTGTCCTGGGGGCATCGGGCCGAGCATCCCCGCCGGGCCAGGGAGGGGATTGTCCCACTCTGCTCTGCCCTGAGGTGGCCTCACCTGGAATGCTGGGGCAGTTTTGGTCCCTGCAATATAAGGAGGATATTGAGCCATTAGAGAGTGTCCAAAGGAGGGTAATGAAGATGGGGAAGGGCATTGATTTGAAGCTGTGTCAGGACACTGAGGGCACTTGGTGTGTTCAGCTGGAGAAGAGGAGACTGAAGGGAGACTTCATTGCAGTTCCAACTCCTGGGGAGGGGCAGAGGAGAGGCAGGGACTGAGCTCTGCTCTGTAGGGACCAGGGACAGCACCCAGGGAATGGCCTGGAGTTGTGTCAGGGCAGGGTCAGGTTGGATCTCGGGAAAAGGTTCCTCCCTGAGAGGGTGGTTGGGCACTGAACAGTCTCCCCAGGGCAGTGGGCACAGCCCCAAGGCTGCCAGAACTCAAGAAGTGTTTGGATGATCCTCTGGGGCACAGGGTGTGACTCTTGGGGATGGTCCTGTGCAGGACTAAGGTTTGGACTTGATGATCGCTTCGAACTCAGCATATTCTCTGACTGTGATTCATTGTGGTCATGCAGCCTGGGAACATTTCCGTGGAGCCAGTGTCTTTCTCCATGCAGGAGAACAGATGTCAGTCCCTCTGCTTCTATCAAGAAAACTCTTCGTGCAGTAGCAGTAGCAGTTGTGTTGTTACTTTGAGTTAGGTTTCATCTTAGCTGGAGTATCTACACAGAGAATTAGGCAGGGAACTAATGGCAGTATCCTTTGAATAGGTGACTAAAAATACTGGTGTTAGTTATTCTGAGGAATTACCCATGGCTCCTTTATAAATTTGTCATGCATTTGATTCCTAAGGACCTATAATTTTAGAGCTGACTAGTCTTTTTACATGGCTAACTCGACATCTTAAAAGACTTTTCAGAAACAACCAAGTTCTCACTCTGTAAATCAGTCTTCTAAAGTGGTTTAAGTTGGAACCCTGTGTAACTTCAAAAATATTTTCAAAAAGCCAGATACTATCCTCAGAAGCTTGGGAGTGTTTCAAAGATGTGCTCCTTTGAGCTTATGTAGAGAATGTTGTAGAGAGATTGCTATCAAGCTGAAAAAGAAAGTAAGTAAAGGAACATTTTACAGTCATTACCTAGTTTCGAAAAGCGTAACAAAAGGTGAAATAAAACACAAAGTGTTTTATAATACACAGCATAGTTTCTTATCCGGTCATGGTTATTTACTTTATGAAAGATGTCCTTGATGTGGTAAAGAAACTAATGTATTGTTACATATTTTTAGACTGTACTCTGTGCTTTTTGGAGAAACTAGTGAGGAAAAAAGAGATGATGAGTAAAATCTTGAGCCAAAAATGAATCCAGTGTATTAGGGTAAGTTAACATACCTTGAGACATGCTTTGTTTGGCAGAAGTAGGTAATCAAAATATTCTGCTATGCAAAGTGCTTTCTTTTAAAGAGAAGAAAATAACAAAAAAAACTTTGTTTAAGGATAACATTAAACTTGTGCTTGACATATGAAGGTTTCAAGGCTAGTGATAGGCAAAATTTATGTCATTAATATTCTTGCTTTCATGGTGCACTCTGTGTCCTGTGACCAAAAAATTGGAGTACATTTTACACACCATTATGCAGCAGCATAAGAGCAGGGTCTACAGTTTTTTGAAAGCTTGTCTAACCAGTCTTTGCATTTTTTATTCCTTTTATGTACTGCTCTGGGACATAAAAATGCACCCTACTCCCTTTATAGTTGTATAAATACTGAAGGTTAAATTGTACAAATGGTCTGTGTCTAAACAGTTGATATCAAATCTACACAGCTTGCTGAGGAAGATGCTTTAAAGAACCAAATGAATCAGTGTGTTGATATAAATGCAGCCTGTCCTCATGTGCTGGGGATGGACAAGCTCTGCCAGGCAGCACATCCTGCTGTGTCCAGCACCTGTGGGACACAAGGACTTAGGGAGGACACCAGGGAGGGTTGAAGGAGCAAAGCAGAAGTGCAGTACATGGATGGCTGTGTGACATTTAAAATGTATCCTGAGCTGATGCTCTCCTTCAGTGAGTAAAAAAATTCCATTTTCTGTAGTAAGAAATAAATTTCACCAAGTCACAAGGAATCGAGAGCCACAGAAATTTGACTTTCTTGTCACTGCACTCTGTTCACAAGTTTGTGAACTTGTTTTTAGAAAACATCTTTCGTTACATTGTGGGAGAGAGAACTTACATTGCAGCCATTGTGAAGAGTGTAGAGTAATAGCAAAATAAAATGCAGCAGATGTCCATTCTGGTTAAGAAAGAAATCAAAAAAAATACTGTTATCTGAGTTACAAAAGTGTTCTTTGAAACTTTCTCTCTGTGGGAAATAACATGGGGAATATGTTCTTTAACAATTCTTGGTATTGAATTGGCATTGGGTTTAAACGACAATTTGTCTTCAGGGTATAAATATGAAATAACTTGATTAGTTATCAGTTTTATTAGCTATTGATATGTTTTAAAATGTAAAATCCTTTTGATAGATTCTCCTAGGACCTATAATATATATATTTACATCATGGAAGATAAAAGCTGCTGCAGGATTGCTTTTGGTCTGCAGTGTTTTAAAAACAATGCAAATGTTTAAAGAATTAAATTGCCTCATTACAGTGGGACTGTGGCTAACAATTTTCATTTGTCAGACTAGTAATTTCAGTGCTGTTAATAAACTGTGGGTAAAACGTAACTGGATTCAGTTGTTTTACAGAGTAATTTGTAGGCTCTTTCAAAACAAGCAACTTTTTCATCACACTGGTAACCATGAGCAGAATCTGACCTTATACTGGTTTGTTTTACTTGTTTCTGGACTGTTGCTCACTCAGGACATGCAACACAGCAGCAGATGAAATATATCTAAAGCAGTCATTTATAGAAGGTTACATTTTAATTTGACTTTAATCAGGAGCAAAACAGAGCCTAAAAATGTACAGCTCTTGGAAAGATGAAGCAGGGAAATTCCCAGCTCCAGCAGCAGCTCCCAGGGGGATTCCTTGTGATCTCATCAGGATCTAGGACGAGGGTGGGGATGGGCATTCAGAGCTCTTGGAAATCTTGTGATGCTCAAAATGCAAATCCATTAGCAAGTAAATCCGTTTTCTCCTCAGGTAAAATGTGTGGTCTCCATGTCCTGCAATTCAGGATTTGGCCTCTAATTTGATCTTTTAAACAAGAACCAAATTGCCCCACTTTGAGCAGCATTTTGCTATGGGAGCTGTACACTTCAGTATCTGTTGCCATTCAGTGCTGTTGATTCAGTTTGTACAAATTAGGCCAGAAATTCGTATTGGAATAGTTGAAAAAAGCACAAATGCATTTCAGATAACACCAACCAGCAAAGAGATTCCAAACCTTGGTTCATGAGGGGCCCTTAGGGCTCTTGGATTCAGCCTGTGTCTTCTCCCCCCAAGTTACAGCAGTGCAGCTGTTGGATTGTGGTGCTGCTGTTTGAAAAAGAGGGAAAAAAAAAGAAAAAAATTGATTTTACCTAATTTTGAAAACAGATATGGGGATAAAGGTATAGATGTTGAAGTAGTTTAGTGCTCTAGGTGAAGTTTCAGGGGAAATTACCTTCTCTTTCCCTCCTTGTAGCAATGCAGATTCAAACACATTATTCTGTTTCATATGTGAGTTTAGCATGACACATAATCCAACCAAAAAACCACAACACATCTATGATTTATTTAGCTGAGATCAAAGACATACAGCTGCAAAGAATCTAATTAAAATTTGATGATGCAGCAGGCAGGCTACATCTATTATTTAATTTGGAGGTTGTGATCTTATACAAAATTAGCTTCCAGATTTCTCTTGCGCTCTTGGGCTGAAAATACTCTTGTACTCAATCATTTTGATATGAAGTTGAATCACCAAAATTTCACTATAGATCATTAGATGTCCTATATGGAATTTTTTGTTAGGAAAGGAGCCAATAAATTCCAGCTTTGGACCAACTCAGATACATTTCTGGTCACCTGGTGCTTAGCACTGGGGCAGTTCAGTTTGTTTTACATGAAGGACCAAGGCTGGTGTATTTTAAAAACGTGATTGATTATTGAGATATGTTCAGGGTGGACACAGTCCCAGCTCTTGGCCTTCTGAAAATACTTAATGAGTGTCAGAAGCAAGCTTTAGAAAATGAAACAAAATAATAAATAAATAAATGAATAAAGAGAAAATGTTATTAGCTTTTTGAATGTTTACAGTTCTTTGTTTCATGGAACAGAACAGCACAGAACTAAACAACCTAATTAATGGACTTTTTTAGTTTCTTGTTTAAAATCAGAGAAACCATGTCCTTTCTGTTATCTCATTGATAGGAGATCGGATAAGCAATTACTCAAATACTTTTAATGGAAAATTGTTACAAATGAACCAGGTTATCCCTTGGGAAAGTGAGAGTACTTAAGTTGATATTTCTGACCCAAGTACCAGCTCTGGGGATGGAACACCCTTTTGCCAGTAGGTCTGATTTACACATGTGGGTTCAGTGTATTCAACTGAACAGTACTTGTTTCTAGTCCTACAGTAGCAATCCCAGGCAGTTCATCTAATTTAGATGTAGATAAGGTAAAATCTGGTCCAAAAAGCCCAACTCTGGAGCATGGGGAGCCAGCTCTCTGGAATGGGAGCTGCTGTGCTCCCTGTGGCCGTGCACTCCAAGTCAAGCCCGTGCAAATTGTTTCCTCTCTCTGCCGTGGTTTTTGCCCATTTTCAGGATTATTATAGTTTTCATGTCAACAGTGCAACTCTGCATCCTTCAGGGAGTGAGAATGGGAAAAATCTTGCCTGTCCTATTTCAAACTGCAGGCTTTTCCTTATTCTGCAAGCAGGATAGTGGTGGGAATGACTGCAGAGAAAGAGGGGCAGGAATCTTGGCTCTGAGCTTTGGGGAGGAGAACAGAAGTGGGCTGAGAAATATTGATCCCACTTCCTTTCATGCCTTTACTGTTTGGTCTGGATATTTGTTGCAAAATACGAATGTGCACTTCCAGAATCCCTGGGCTTTGTTTGAGATTTGGTACCTCTGCCAAGTACATCAAGGGGGTCTGGAAAGAATCTGTCCTTGAATATGTTCTGAGATACTCCCCCATATATCTCATTTCTTCTATGACCACTGAATGTGTTGGAGCTTCTCTTTTTTGAAGGTACCAAATGGTCTAATTCTGGCTTTCTTTAGCAGATAAAAAAACAAAATCAAACCCAGAAGTTAAGCGACAGATTTTTTGTTTGTTTGTTTCTTTTAATAAATGATTGAAAGAAAGCTCTTTATGTTATTTTTAATTTATTTCACTACTGAGAATTTACCTAAAGTGTATCACAAACAGAGTAAAAGAGGACTAATTAATTACATCAGTATCAACAAGCTTCAGATTTAAGATTCACTTGCTTTGGTCTAATTTTGGATTCAGATACGCTTGGAAGGTCGTTGAGTTCCTGGGGTTAAATGTGTCAAACTACAGTAGAAGGCAGAAATATCCTTAGTATGGCCCTAGGAAAGTTGTGGTTTTGAAGAGAATGTTGTTAATTGGCAGACTGATTATTTCTAAGTGAATCTACTGCTGGTGAAATATCATGCAAATGATTGAAATGAGAGATTTTAATAAGGCAGAGTGGGCCTAAGATGATACATACCTTTGATTATCGTCCTGTCTGTTTGGGTTTTTTAATATTAAGCTTAATCAAAGAAAAAACAAATTTCAGTTAATGAAAGGAAGAAAAATGTGATCCAAATCTTCGGGGAGATATAACAGTTAATTGGATTTCAAGTACTGTAGCTCCATTCTCAATAGTGTTCATTTTCTTTTCAGGATTACAGTTGTTTAGTTTCATTAGCCTTAATGCACAGGGTCAGCTTTTAAATTATACTGCATTAGTCTGCTGGTTTTCTTTTGCCTCATTCCTTCCCTTCTTCCTGTCTGGCCTCTCTCTCAGCCATGACCTGCCTTGGCAGAGGTCACTTGTCACAGCCACGAGAGAGCTGCTGCTGGAAGTGCCAGTCCTCTTCCTAATGATTCCTGTCTTCCTCCTGAGCCTCCAGTGTGTCACTAAGAAGGCAGAGCTCTGCCTGTGACACTCAAAACAATGATCTGAACCTACTCTTTGCTCGTTAAAATCAGCGTTTACCAGTAAACTGAGTCTTACAACTGCAAAAGAACCTTTGAATAACTTCAGCTGGAAGCACTCACTGTAACTGCTGAAAACAATTCAGCAGGGCCTCAGGGTTTATTTTAAATTCCAGATTAACAAAAGAAATTATTATTTGTGATGCTGGGGTAAATTTATATTGTAAGGGAAGCATTTTTCATGTTGGGAAGGACAGCTTCTTGAGCAGGGCAGGCTGTTAGGTTGTGTTTCCATAGGATAAATTCCTTTCTTATGGACTGAAATTCCAGCATGCCAATATTGGTGCTGTTTGTGCCCAGCAAAGCAAATGTTAATGAATTTGTTTAAAACCAGAGTTGCTAAATGTGGGTGACAAAAATGTAAGGGCCTATTATGGCTTCCTGCATAATGGGACTTGTTAAAAGCATTGACTTTACTTCTTTGAAACTTGTTGGCATTTGATTTTGATGGGTTCAGGTAGACAAATACTGAGTACTTTGCCAAATCCCGTTTTTGACATGTGTTCAAAATCTGGGTTTGAATTGTGAATGCATTTTCCTTATGGAAATAAACTCTTTTTGCAGCAGAAAAACTGTAGTAATAGATTAGAATGAAGCTGGCCATCACATTTATATGCTTGGATTAATTGCAAAACAATATTGTAAGATATGCAACCATTTTTTTTGCTCAATTCTACCCTTAAATTTCCACGTCCTTAAGAGAAATGGGACCATATGTCACCAATATGACTAAGAGTAAACATGGGGAGTGATGAGGAGAAGTTACAGAAGTGCTCTGGAAGTGCCAACCTCCAGGGACAGCATTTAGTTTACCCTAAGTTTTAAAAATGTGTCAGCATTGTTTCTCTTTCAAAGAAACATCCAACGCTTCAGTGAACCTGACATCTCTTGGAGCTGACCCTATTAATTATTTTTGACTTACTGTGTACTATACATCCACAGGGATTTGCAGAGAATCAAGTACACTATTGTCAAGGGGTTTTATTCGTCTTTTATATTTCCTTCCCCGTGTTAGAGAGTTTACATGTAAGACTGTCTAATAGCAGAAGCTGTGATAGGTTTAGAGGTATAAATGCATTTATCTTAAGGGAAAAAATCGCAGAGCAGATTAGTAAAATTGACTGTAAATTTTTTGTCTGTACTTCTCAAAAATTCAGGCAGCATAGAGGCTACATGCACAATATCTAATTTTCCTGCAGATCCTAAAAGAATGACTTCTAAGGACAAGCTCCTCCAGCAGAAAAAACCTGGAGTACATTCTCCAACAGAGAGGACCAAACTCTGCTCTCAGCTACACAAATATGAAATTTGATTTCCTGCTCTAAATGGGAAAGGCTTGCTCTGCATTAACGTTGCGTGACTGAGAGCAGATTCCCTCCCCCTGTGTCTGCTCTTTGGAGACCACTGGCATTGGGAAGGTGATGAAGGGAATGGCTTGGTAGTCACAGGGCGAAAAGCAGAGTGGGAAGAATTAGGGCCAGTAATGAGTTGAGGAGAAACTAACACAGATGCTGAGAAAATTCATCCTTTTTCTGATTTTTTTCTGTCACTCATGGAGGGGGGGAAGTGAACTGCAGGGAGAAAAACAGAGAAAGAAGGCAAAATAATAAAAATGTGCCTCTGTGCAATGAAAAGTCATTTCCCCTTCGCCCACACGTGCTCAGGTCTTAAGTAGAGAATGTATTGTTTCACACAGTAAAAAAAAATATGAGGACAGAGAACAAAGGAAGGTGGTTTGTTGTTTGTTTGTAGAGTTTTTTTTTAGTGTGTGGTGGTTGGGGTTTTTTTTAAGTTAAACCCATAGCTTCTCAATAATTTTGCTTTTGTCAGAAATTCAGCCAAAGTCTGTGGCTTCGTGATAGTGGCAGCTGAACCCAGGATGGTTCTGAGTCTGAAACAGAATCAAATCCTACCTGTATAAGATGATTTGCTCTAAAAGGGTGACAAAAAATATTGAAAATTAAGACATAACAGTGATCTGCCTTATCATTGTCTGATAGTGTTGACTTCTGTGGCAAGACTGAATTTAAAAGAGAATAAGGGGACACTAGTACACTGAATGATCAATATTTAGCACTATAATATCTGCTTTTTAAAAAAAAATATTTTATACTTCAATTGACAAGTCATGATACACCTGTGTGACTATTGTCAGTTGTCAAGAGTGTGGGAGTGTAAATGGGAGTGTCAGTATAAATGAGCTGGAACAAGATTGACCCCTGGAGCAATATAGCCTTGCAATATAGGCTGCAATTTGACAGTCTGCTCTCTGTGGGTAATCTCTAATAAGAGTTTTCCTATTTGAATCTGATTTCAGTATTTGATCACTATCTTTTAATTGTTCTTTTTTTCTCTGAAATGTACCATTTCCACCTCTGAACATTCCAGAGCCCAGCATTTATAAGCAACCGAGTGCTGTAAGTAAAACTGCTGTAAGGGTTATCTGTAGGGTTGTTGGACTGTGCCAGCTTTTCACCCTATAAAAACAGCAGAGATCAATGAAATTGAGTGCAACTGGAAGGAAAACATGGATTTTTAGTGGAACTAAAACTGAGTAAATTATAATCCTCCTTTTTTTCCTTGAATATATATTTAATAAGCTCTGCAGAGAAGCCCAGCATTCTGCCTGTCAGCCTTAACACCTGTTAAACAGCTGTGGACCAAGACAGAGCTGATGTTGGCTGAGCATGGAAGAGGGAAGAGTTGCAGAGAAATGGCCACATCTGGGTTGTGTTTCATTGCCTCCCTTCTCTTGCCTGTCTTTTCTGCCAAGCTTCTAAGTAGAGGAGGTTTCATCAAAAATTTCTCATGTAAAAAAATGATGTTAAAATATAGAGCAGTGAGTTCTGAAGAAGTGCATTTGAAATATTTGAATTAGTTGGTGGATCGTCTCTGAATCCATGTGAGTTATTCTACAGCCACTCAGAAAAATTAGCTATAAAGAGCATGGTGGATATAGGTATCAAATAAAAAAAAGAGAACTCAGCTAGATTATAAATTCCTTTTAAACTTTCCTATACTTGAGATTTTTGTCTGGCACCTGTCATAAAGGTTGATTCTTTTTAAACCAAGAAGGAAATACCAACAAAAGGTTTCCAATAATACTGTGTGAATCATTGTTTTGGTTTAAGTTCAGTACCTTCTTTCAGATGAAATTAACTTGGTAAAAAACAATTCTTAGTAATTTTTTCTCTGTATTTTCCTGTTGGAATGTAACAGCCCACCCTTACTTCATATCAAATGTTCAGTTATGAAATGTGGTATTTTTGCTTGGGATTTATTTAATACTTTTTTTAGGTCCATTTTAAAATTTACGTGAGAACTTATTTTTTTTTTTTAAAAACTGCAGCGCTTTATTTTTATATGTTTTTAATGATACTTCAGCTGAAGGAAAAATCAAATACTTTCTGAGGTTTCGAAACCTGCATTTTTCAGCCGAAGGCAGAGACTGAGGGAATTGTGTGTCAGCCCCTGATCCCTCCAAGGCTGTGCGTGCCATCCTTCACTTTAGACACGGCCCTGCTTCCTGCTAATGGAATGTTTGGAGGCTCGACATTCCCAGCTTCCAGGCGTGGGGCTAATTGCAACACAACACATGAAACATTTAACAGCACGTGCTGGGGGGGGAACACAAGTGGCTGGTGCTGTTCTCATTCCAGTGTCCTGAAGGACGGGTGTCATCCCAAACGTCACCAGGAACGGAGAGCAGGGACAGGAAGGATTTGTAGCCTCCCTGTGGAGAGGGGCAAACCAGACCAAACCAGAATAAAGCCTAGCTCTGCCTTCCTCCCTAAGCAGGACTGCTTGGGGATGGACTGTGTCTTCTTCAAGCAGGACCCACTGGCCTCTGGTGACTTCCAGAGCTGGGGTTGGACATCCTGACTTCCTTCCAGGGCTCTGCCCTCACGATTTCTGCAATAATGAAATAAATTCTCCTTACACCTGCTAAGCCCAGTGCCTCGAGTGCAGAAGACTTGAAAGGTGCAAGCAGCGGGCATTTTTGAAAGGGGGAAAAAGCTGCTTTCTTTCATTCTGTAGCAAATTTCCTGCTTTAACTCAGACAAATGACACATAATTAATAATTGCCAGTAAAGAATACGATGGCTCAATTATTTGATTTCATTGATTTCTGACTACTTGATTTAATTTGCTTGCTTCCCACTATTTGATAAGGAAAGGCAAGCTGAGCCACAAGAAGGTAGCTGTACTGTAGAGTTGTACTAAAATCATCAGAGTCTGGATCAGTTCTTTCCTCACTGACAGGGTAATTTTTCTTGCTGTCAACAGTTGCAAAAGTGTTTAATTTTATTGATTCTTTACTTATCCTTTTCTATTATTTGTACTTTTTAAGTGAATCTCCAATGAGAGTTTCTACCAATACCATGTCACCTGTTTTCTCTATGATGAATTTATTCATTCTCATACAGATAAAACCAACTCCACCTGCATGTGAAAAATGAATATGTAGATATTTCTCAACAGTTTTCCCACCAGCATTTTGCTGAGCATGTTTTTTGGGATTGGGCTGTCACTAAGCAAGATAAAGTTTGATAGAAAACATACAGACACCATCCCCCCAGCCCTCCCAAATTTGGAATTTTTAACTAATTAGCTCATTCTTTAATTGGCACAATAAGCTAATAGAAGGACTTAACTTTAGGAATTCTAAATTTCGATATAAATGCTTTTAATAAGTTGTGGACAGACAGTGGAACCCCACCCAAAAAAGAACTTCTACATTTTCATGTTGAATCATCCTTCTTCTATGAGAATCCTAACTCTAGGCTATAAATAATCTCATTTCTAGAGGAAGAGAATTCTTTGAAGAGTTTTATCTCACAAAGTGGGCTTAGAAACATCACTTAATATAAGAGTCAAAAATTTCTAAACTTACAGCAAATGGAAGAAGAGAATTAATTAGAGGAAGGTTATGGAAACATCTTGGCTATGTCATTGCAGAGTAACTTCTCAAAGCTCAGCTGTTGAATTCAGTTGACTTCAAACTACCCTGTAACTATTTACCACTTTCATTATGCCATTAATTAAAAATCTATTTAAGGTTGCTTTTTTTGAGTATATTTCCTGTCCATACTTTATTTTACACTGGACACACACACGAAAGTTTAGCAGCTGGAACTTCAAGGAAATATTTTAGTTCGGAACTTCTGCAAAAAAATATTGAAAACACCTGAGTACTCAGAACTCATTTCTAGTCACCATTCATCCTTTTGTCACACAAAATTCTGCTGAGTTTGTTATTTTGAAGTATTTGAGGCATAAAATCTTGAAAGCTGAGTAGAAGTTACAACGGTTTTCTGTTTGGTTTTGGTTTTGTAGAGGTTTGTTTTGGTTTGTTTTGGGTTTTTTTGTTTGTTTGCTTGCTTGTTTGTTTGTTTGGGGTTTTTTTGTTGGTTGGTTTGGTTTGGGTTTTTTAATTGTAAATTTGTACAGTGGTGAATCCCTTATACACGGTAACATTCCGATCTCCAGATTAGATCCTGCAAATTCTGGTGAGAATTCTTGACTCCCTTTATTTTGCTCTGTTTTATCACATTGGACAGCACGTGGTGAGTTCTTGAACCTCTGTGGGGGCCATTCTTGATTTATGAAAAACAGATGTGAGACACGTAAGATCAGAACACAAAGGCCCAGAAATCAGGCACATGAACAGCCATCGATGTACAGAGACATTTGGAGGAGGACTCCCTCAGCCCCAGGGAAAACCTGAAAGTGGTTACAACTTCAGGGTCTACCTGGGACTTAAAGGCAGCCTGAAAATGCATTTTCATTACCCCAGGAGAGCAGAATGATTTCAATGAATATGTAAAATGCAAACACCATGACATCTGCAAGCAGAAGCAATGCTGGTTTCTCAAATTAGTTTAGACTTCACATATTCCACCCCCACCTTCTGTTTAACAAATGTATGCATAGAGGGTAGAAAAAAAATGAAGTCTACAGGAAAGAAAAAAAAAACAAACAAAAACAAACCATGGGAATGAACTAATTCTCCTGTCACTCAAGTAGTTATAAAACAAGCCAAGCATATACTGAAGGTGAATGTTAATGACTAAGGAGGCAGACAGATGGTCCGACTTTTCTTTAGGTGGTTCATCATCCTTTATTATTCACAGAAAATTGTCTTTGATAAATGGATTCAATGTTAAAAGGATATTCAGGCAAAATGGGTCACCTTTTGATTATGGTCAAGCAGGGCACATTTGACAGGTTCCTGCCACTGTATGATTTGTTGCAAACACAGGGTGGGGTTTCAATATTTTGGGGCCTTTCTTTATTTTGTTTTATCAGAGGTTATCAGCATTAAGCTCCTTGTTTTTTTCCTGAACTTAAAAGCACGGTGTCATTCCACGGGAACCCTAATTTGTATTGCAGTCTCATGTTCACTCCCCAGTGATGATATTTTCTCACTAACACAATTACTGAGAGCTCCAGATCACCACTGCAGGCACTGGTACCTTCAGGGCAGTTCACTGTGCTCTGGGTCTTTCAGGAAGCACTTCAGTGTCCCAGAGGACTCAGCCAGCCACAGTCATGTTTTCTAGGAGCAGGGACTTTTTTTTTTTCCTGTGTTGACTAACAATTAGGAAAGCTTTATGCATAACTAACTAACTGAAGGAAGCTGAAAATGAGCTGGCTAGACACCAGCTGCTAATGCTGGTATGGCAAAGGCTTGGCTTTGCTCTACAGACACAAATATTGGAGTGTCTCAGGAAGGAAGGCGACTTGTCCCTTGACACCTTTCCCTTCCTGCCCTCAGTCTCACGTACCATGGCTCCCATGGCTGAGTTCTGGCTGCAGGTTTGGAAAGGCATCATTCCATTGCACCATTCTTCTTCCCTACACAAATTTAGGGGTGGAGAGATTAACAGTGACCCACTGGGCAAAAGTTTCCTTCTCAGCAATCAGACACAAGTCCCCTAATTATTGCAGTTACGTGGAAATCAGCACTTACAGGAGTAAGTTTTGCATGTTTTGTGAGTACTAAAATGTAGGAGCAACAGTTTGCATGGACAATTTGTAGTTATGCAGGGGGAAACCAAGTCAGCTTTCTAACAAAGTCCTGTCACCACATCCTTCTATCTACTCTTCCCTTGATTTCGAAAAAAAACCCCAGCCTCAACTCTGTTGACCTCAATTTTGCAGTGTTGCAATTCAATATGTCCTCAGCAGTTGTATGTTATTTACCCAAAATATTAGAATATTGCTGCTGCACGGTGTGTAATTTGTATTAGACTTCCCATTAATGTGTGGTGTTGAATCCTGCACGCTGTACCTTGAATTCTTCCAGCAATTCACCTGTGTAATCGAGCAGTGTCTCGTGGGTGTGGATGCTGCATTTCAGAGAAGCTGAACTCCAGCAAGCTGGACAGTCAGATAGTTCTGGCCAATTTAATTATGCAAATGGGAATTCAGTTTCTCGGGAATATATTATCAGTATTACTTCAAAGACTTGCTTAGAATTCTCTCCTATCATCCTTTTATGGGTTCTTTTTTTTTTTGTTGTACAAGTGAAAATGAAATATTACAATACATTGAAAAAATTGGGAGAAAATAAATGAGCCCAGATATATTTGCAAATGCTGCCTGTTCCAGTTGGAGGCTGGTAAGCTAGAAGCAAGGAGAGAGAAATTTTGTTCTTTCTTCCTCTCTTGTCTTGCAGCTATGCTTTTGCAGAAAATTTCTGTGGAATTCAGATGAAAACAGCATTCCATGTATTTTAAATCACATCAAATAATTTAATAGAGTGTCTAGGTTGTGCCATTCTAATGTGTATAAAAGAACTCCCTTATTGTAAAAGGAAATTTTCTCATAAAACCTTTCATTTGGCTGAAATGATTTCTTTACAATTTTAAAGGATTCCATGTAAAGCTGTGAGGGTAACACAGCTCAAATATTTTATGCCCTTGGAAAGTTTGCTTTGGGAAATTAGCCTGGAAATTGAAGAATGGCACTTTGCACTCTCCTTGGAAACTTGGAAGTTGCACCCTAATGCACGTGAAGGCACATGAAAGAGTCTCTCTTTCCATATTAGAGTAAGTCTAATTGAGAACCTCAGCCTGCTGGTGGAGGCTCTTTAGTGAAATAAAATTGAATAAATACAGGTATTTAGACAATTATTTTACAAATTATTTCAACATTTTGATGAACTATTCTTCCCTTTCCCCACCTTTTTAAGATATTGGTCTTTTTCTTGGTTCACTAGGAGGAGACTTGGGAGCAACACTTGAGCACAAGACTTTCTGCTTGATATATTGGGGCTGAAGAAACTCTTCTACCAGTCTCTTTCTCTGCATTAGTATCAGAGTTTTGCACTCACCTGCACGAATGTCTGCTCAGAGCAGACTTATCTCTGGGACTGGTTTTTAATTTTTAGACTTTTATTTAATTAGTACATAATTTCTTTCTGTAAGTGAATTCTTTGAAGTAATTTCTACTATCTCATGGAAGTGGATGTATTTATAACTTCAGCTCTCATTCCCAAGGAGTGATGGTAACTGTAATTGTAAGTGCAGGTCAGAGCTTATAACACATCCCAACAGCTTTGAGTGGTAAAAAGGCATAAAGGAGCTTCCCATTTCCATTTTTTTTTCTGTGTGTGAGAAAATCTTTCTACAATGCAGGACAGCTTTTGGCAATCAACCTGTTTCATGATGTCTGTCAAGACATGGAATTCTGGACATTTTTAGAGGGCAGGACCACGGTGTTAACTCAGGGCAAAAGAAGTGTTTTGTTGTCACAAAGGCTAATGAAATTATCCTGCCATTGAGACTGACCTGACTGAAGCCTCTCTCTCATGTTCTGTTTTGATGGTAACCTATTTTTGACTCCATTCAAGTCGATCATTAACAGTAAAATTAATTTCCTTTACTTTAAATGATGTAAAAATAAATTATCTTTTAAAATTGTTTAAGCTCCTGCTTTAGTCAAAGAAGAATTATTCACACCTCCAGAGCATGAATCATCTCACCTAGAAAAACACCTATTTAGTGCTCTCCATTAATTCCACAGAGAAACTAGATGAATAATGGGAACTAAGATGCTCTAGAGAGGTCAAGGAAATCATTCCTAAATGAGTAGATCTCTGCTTTGGATAACACTGTAGATAAGCTACTAGATCAATACCATGTTGGCTCCCTGCAAGAATTGTTCTTTGCCTTGATGTGTTGGCAATTTTATTGTGGTTTAGAACCAAGAGAAATGAAGAAATATGAGGCAAGTTTCTGGCATTAGGTATTTAAAAAATAAGAGTGAGTAAGAAAGAAGTCATTTAACATGTGATTTGCATCAAGATTAAGATTTGTTCCTTAAATTGACCTGTTTAATCCTTATTTATTTTATTGCTTTAGCTCACGTATAGATGCAATTACTTGGTTAGGCAGGGAGCTCCAGTCAGCTCTGGTTTGTCCATGTGACATCCACTTTTCCAGTTATTTTTTATTAATAATAATGTCACAGTTTCTGATCATGAGATTAGTGACTAAGCCACAGGCTTCTGGATTCTTTTCCCTCTCTGCCATGGACTGCCTTTTTAATCCTGCATTCCTTTGTCTCTTTTGTCTACAGATCATGAGATTTTCAGCACAATGAATCATCTGGAGTACTTAGGCTCTTGTTGGCTTTTAATCAATCATCCCATTTTTATTTATTAGTCCATGTCCCATTGACACTGTACAGCATAAGGCCTTCCCCAATGAGCTTGTAATGAAACCAGTGGAACTGTGGATAATCACTCCTTGTTCAAGAGGTAGTCGCTGTATCCAAGAATTGTGCTAAAAAAGTAATTATAGCCCAAACTGTGAAACTCTCAAAGGCTTTTATGAACACCCTATTCTAAATGAACATTTCAATTGACAAGGTTCATTTGAATTGGTGGCTGAAAGAACAATGCATAACATGGGTGACAGACACCCAATATTTCAGATTTACACTGATTCTTTAATGTCACTATTCAGTGACACCATCCATTTCTTCGTTGTCTAGTTCATTGGTGTAATATTTTCCACTGAAAGACAGTTTGACACTCTTGCTTTTCCCCTACATGGGATTCTCTTACTGCCTCATGCTCCCTCTTCCAATTTCACACCAATACACGGTGAAAAGCTGAGTGAGAAGAGCACAAAACTCGGTCCTCATGGCTGAAAAAGCTTTCAGTGTTCAAGATCCAGTGACTGCTGACAAAAGCTTGCTGGGGGGCTGCTCTGCAGCACTAAGAACACAGCCTTTGTCACAGACATTGTATGGAAAAACAGGAATATCTTCATTGCCTGGCAATGAATCCTCTTAAACCACTGTTTGGTTATTTGTATGGTAAAACAAGACTTGGGAGCCAAAAATCTGCCTCCCATTTAAAGTAAACTGCATGTACCATTTAAAGTAAACCACATGTTAAATAGCATTGCTGCCAGCCTTTAAATTGGCAAACATACCCAACCAGTGCCTGTTAAATATCATTAAAAAATTATGCTCAATGAGGAGTATGCAGGTTAATACTTTATGATAGCAGCTAGAAGTGCCAGTCTTCAGCCTGCATGTGATTTGCCCAGACTGTCTAAAGCACAAACCACAGAGAAACACCTCTCTAGAAGGGCTTACAGACTGCAGAGGAGGCAAAAACCCAGACAGGGAGCAGAGAAAGATCCAAAAAATAGCATCAGTCAGCATAGTGAGTGATGATCTTGGCACAATCATTGTCTGAGGTCTGATTTTGGTGGCTTCAGGTCTCAAGCTGAGAAATTTTGCTTAATTTGTTGCTAATCAGCACAGGTGGAGCTGCTCCAGTTTGAGTTGCCCACTGGGATCGCCTTGGCAGTGCCCCTTCCCGCACCCCTTCCCGCAGAGCCTCCCACAGTGTGCCAAGGGTGGGTGTGAAGTGGGTGATGGGAGACAGGAGGGGACAACAGGGACTGTCAGGTGCCAAACAGACAGCAGGGATTAGGCAAAATTCCAGGAGGGAGACTGAGAAAGGAATTACAGTTGATTACGGTAAATTCTGGCGAAGCAATCTCCCAACGGAAAGAATTGTCACACTGTAAATGTTGGATTATTTAAGGCTTTTTCTTTCTGCTTTTAAATTGTTTTTGACATAACTAACCTAATTAGTATCACTTACATTCGCAATGTCTACTTTAAAATGTATTAAAGAGAAGAACATCCAGTCCAGCAACAAGCAGCCTGTCCTGCTCTCCTGCTCCAGTGCCTGGCCCAGCTGAGATGCACATTCAGGGACAGGCTGGACACACGACAAAATAATCCACCTCTCAACACTTGCCTCATGTAATAGCATCATACAGCACTAGGAGTCAAAGGGAGAAAATAACCTGAAATTCAGTGGTAATTACTATGAGGAATTTAATACTTGAGCTTAGATTTTGCAAGCTGCAGAGTGAGATTTTCATGGGTTCCCCCCCCGTTAATGCATCGTTAGATTGATATTGAGTTTTCTTTGGTTGGTGTTCATTTCAATCACTTGCTACTCGTGATGCTTGAGGTGAATTCTGTAAACACACAACAAGAGAATTTCTCTTCAATAGGCATATTTCAGACTGTGTTGACTGACCAAATTCAGTTTGAAGCCAAAGACAGACCAATGTGGGAGGAATGGAAATGGTGAGAAGGGAAATTGCAACAGTTTAAATGGTTTTTTTCTGCTGTGATAGTGCCAGGGCCTGGCCCTGAGATTGGTGTTCTTGTGACAGTTATTGGCATGGGCACAGATCAAGAGATTGTCCCTACCCTGCCAGACTTACAAATTCAAATAAATCAGACCAAGGGCCAGGGACAGTACATCATGAGAGGGATGAACTGCAATGCAGAGAGATTTAATTACCTGCCCTTTCCTTCTGGAAAACAATGGAGCATTTCCACTGCAAACTGCAGCCAGGTGCTGGGACACCTTGGCTGTCTGAGCTGTGTAACATGTCCAAAGCAGGCCACATCCACACACCCTGCTCAGAAAAAAAAAAGCTCATCACTGGTATTATGATTCAGAATTTATCTTAAGAGAAACTATAAAAGATACGTTAATTATACTGTTATAGATGAATATTGTGAACCAGTGAACCGTGAAACAATTACTTTTTATGGTTTTATCACTTTATGGTAATTTTTACATACATTTCAGCAGCATCCAGTGGCCCCAAGTGAAGACTCCATGTAGTGGGTATAACATGCTCTAGGTGGGAGGAGGAAAAGAGCCACAGGTTGATGAAGTGGTTGCACTGTGGCCGACAGGTATTCCAGCAGAAATAACTCCATGTCCTGGTTCTGGCACTTGCATTTTCTACTTTAATGAATCATTGCTCCCTAGTGAATAAAACAACTTTTCTACAAATACATTTGTCTCTCGCAACCTCTTTTTGCTAAATAGGTTTCAGCTAAGGAATGGCAGTGTAGCTATGCATTTGTAAGTGGTTTTCTTCATGTGTGATTATGTATTAGGCTGTTTGCTATCATGTGATTCTGCTCCTTGCCTGGATGACTTTAAAATAGTGTCTAATGAATTATGTGATTTATTCAGGTTTTGAGCTAAATTAAATGATATTTTAAAATGTATGAAAAACTTGCTTAATATTTACATACATGTTCTGTTAGTAATACAGGTAGTGAATTCACCACTTCTATTGATAAAAAATATTAATTAATCGATTTTGTGTCATATGGACAGTCATAGTCCTTAAGATATTAAAGATTTCTCATATATATTTTACATTAAAGGAGAGGGAGAAATTATGGAAAGGTTTTCAATGGCCAAGAAAACCGCAGGAATAGATATTGTAGAGTTTGTCAAGTGTACATTTTATTGATTTAAGCAACCTGTGAAAAGAAAACTAAGAGCAGTGATACGCCAGCCCAAGTAGCAATTGTATATTTACAGTGAATTGCTCATGTTTGCTTCTGAAAATTTGTAACCTGAGGTAGAACTGAACAATGAAAGAGAAAAACCAAGCATGTAAAATCAATTGGAGTGCTGGCCAGCTACCAGAACATCTTTATTTTCTGCAGCCACGTTCAACCATATTTTATGCCTATTTATCACTGAATTCATTGGGCAGAATAGAAATGGTGCTGATGTTACTACCTCATGAATATGCACAGAAAATATTCCCTTTTGCTTAAATATCAACATTTATACCAACCTTTCTGTTCTTCTGTGTTTAATAGGAATGGCAGATAGTGGGTGCTGTGGGCTAAGACTATTCATTAACATTGTTCTCTTGGCTGTTCTTGACATTTAATTTCAAGACCCACATGAAATGAATGTAGATCCTGTATGTAGTTTTTACACGTTAAACATTCCTGAAATGGGCAAATCCACGTACTTTTTGAAATCAGACCCTCATTTTTAGGGAGAAACATCATCTGATGATCCAGATGAATGCTCCCAAACACTGACTGGCATTCAGAGGAGAAGGTGGAAGCTCCAGGTTAGTAGGTTTGCTAAACTGAAGTACCTGCTCTGGCCATGAACAGGAACAGCCCACCCAGCACACACATGTTTTATGCCACTAGCAATAATTTGGTATAACACTCAGTTTGGTGTAAAAAGTCTCATGAACATAGGGAAAAGATGCAGATTGTCCTTTGGGGTAGAAGATGAAGGAGCAGACAGACAATGTCAAATGATTTCACATATTAGAATAAGTCACTTGTAGCAGTTCTGTGTTTGTGGAATGTCATTGAACTTGTCATGGTATCCATGCAGTCACATGTGTGTGCCTGTATGTGTATATATTTCCTGTAAGATGTGAGGTTTGAAGGGGTTTTTTGAGTGTTTTGCTCCATTCCAGTGCAATATCTACAAAGTTTATAAACAGCTACCCCGGCTTGTAATGTTGAAGTTAACCCTGGTCACCCATGTACAGAGACTGCTTGTAGAAATACTGTGGGAGCTGAAAAGACATAGACCCCTTTCCACTCCATCAGTGGAAAAGTGTCATTCTGTGTTACAAAATGCTTGTAAAACACCTTCTGCAAATGAGGAAACTGTCAGAGGGTGACAAGGGGGCCAGAAAATCCAGTTCTGTAGGTGATGACATACAAAAAGCACCTTGTTCTTACCTGAATTTGCCTTTGGTTCCTCAATCTGAACTCTTTAGGTGAGAAATACCTGTTAACCTGCTTTATCTCCATAACTTCAATTTGATTCCTGGAGAGAATGGAGCAGTTCTCAGAGGAATAATGAAGGACAATAATAACTTGTAAAAATGTATGTGTATCCCAAGGTCCCTAATAGTTTGGCTCATCCCAGGAACTCCAGAAAAATTTTTAGTGACCACATTTTATTCCTGTAGAGCAGTTGAGGATTTCAACCACGTTTTCAAAAAAGGATTGGGCATTTAGAATAAGCACTGGTTTGCTCTGTATCTAATAGCTGTGCTCTGGCAAAACCACTGTTCTCCTGGCAGGGAGGATAACCAGCATTAGAAAGCAGTTCTTGCTGCAGCAAGCCTTGTTGTTATGAATTCACAAGTAAATTTAACAGGTGCCCCTGTGATGTAGACATTGTTACCCCTAATGCCCTGACTCTGCTCTAGGGATTATTTCTTTTCCAAACATAAAAAATTTCATCGTTCCAATCATTTAAATGAAAAAGACTGGGAAGACTTGAAGTTTTTCTCTCTAAAACACACCTGTAGTTTGCAGGAATTATTGCTCTCCTATTTTTTAATCTTTTTAATGGAAAGAAAAGTTTTGACACTGACAATGTCTTCTGTGTGGGCTTGTCTTGGTTGAATCCTCTTGTGTTCTCGCATCTGTTGTACAGTCTGCTGGTTCATAGAAGAGATTTTAGAACACAATCACAAATGACAGTGTGTTTTTAACTGTTTCTTTTTAAGAATCTAGATCTTGCTTGGCATAAACAGTATTTATTTCTGATATATTTGAGAACAAAACAAAAAAGAAACCTTAGAAAACTGTATAGAGGAGTTCTAGGAAGGTGAATCAAAATGTCCTTAGGTGACACAACACACGTTGTCTAATTTCAGACACAGCCATATGTCATGATATATTCAGATACCAGCTTTCAGTGATGCCTGTGTTTCCAGGCTCCTGTATTTGCTTGCTTTTGCAAAGCTCAGCACATTCTCTAGAGGAGTAACTATTACTATTCTCATCCCATACCTGAGAAATTGAGGCATGAATAGGTGACAGTAGTAGTTCAGCATCAAACATACTACTGGGAAAAGAGAAGGAATGTTAATGAGATGGTAGCTTAAGTGCCTGGGGTTTGCCAGCAGATACCGAGCCTCAAATCTGCATGAAACCATCAACATTAGGTATTGAAATATTTTTTCCTAGATGATGAAGCCAAAAGGATAAGTTTGTATGGGATACAAAGAAGAGCATTTGCTCCTGGAGCTCCCCCAGATGGTCTCTGCACGGACCAACAGGCTGCTGGAGTAATTTTTAACGTTGTGAGGTTCCTACAGAGTAGGTCAACTTGAGGCCAACATGAGTTTGCAAGTCAGTGAGGAAGAAGAAGGTACCCCTTTTCACAGAGAGAGTTCATATAATTTACCTCCATATTCTCTCTTTGCTCCCTGTTCCTCCTCCTGCAGCTGGCAGCTCAGAGTTGATAAATAAACCGTTGTCATGAAAATGTCATGTCGTGAAAGCAGTAGTGAAACTTTTAAATTTATGGTAGAAGTCTAAGTAAAAGATGATAAAGTATCAGCACAGGGAGGAAGATACCATGAGAACTACATCCTGCAATGAATAACCAAGTCTTGGCCTGCCTGTGGCTGCAATGCTAAGTGGGCTTTCATCTCATGTGCAATCAGAGCACCCTGTGTGAAAAGAGATGCTCAGTGATGATCCAGTGAATGAGAAACCAGAGTGCTCTGCGGGTTTTTAAAGGAAATAAGGTGAACTCTTCCTCCAGATGCCACTGCTTCTTTATGTGCTGTATTGTGCTGATAGAATACAGTGATGAATCATCTGTCATGTCAGTATGTGACACAATATATTTGTGATGAGTAATGTCCTGAACAGAAACTTCATTGCACCACAGCAGAATTTATCCATCTTGTGCTCCCCTTGGCCTGTTCCAGACCAAACCCATCATGTGTGATTTTGCACAGTGCAGAGGCACAGTATTGATCCTGTGTTAGTGAGATCAGTGCTCCGTGGCCTCTGAATTACCTCTGCCATGTAACAGGATGGAGGCTCAAGAGCCAGGTGATAGTTCATCACAACCTGAGGATCAAGCTGTGATGGGGTGGGAATAAAGGCAGCAAACAGAACAGCTGGTTCCAGTTAATGCCCTTGATTACAGAGGGTACAAGTAGTGCGAGAGCTGGGGCTGCCTGACTGAGCTCTGGAGTGCAGCAGAGCAGGGGAAGCTAAGAAAGGACAGAAGCTTGGTGAGAGGCTGAGAAGAGACTGAGAATTACACGTGCTGCATCAGAAAGAGGTGGGTGAAGCATTTTTAGAAGCTTTTGATTATGCAGAACAATGCAACAGGGCTGTGAAAGTTCCTTCTGGGTATGGAGGTTTGCTCTCTGTGGGCACCGGTGTCTGTTGGTTTTGTTATTGGCTGATCTCAGCGAGTCTTGCAAGTCTAACCAAAGTCTTGGGGTTTATTTTACTGTGTTAATGTGGAAAGCACAGTTTGGGAAAGGAGGAGCCATAACATTATATAGGTCTGTGTTCTAGGTGAGGAAAACATTTGTCATCCCTCAGGTTGATTTAAGTAACAAACAAGAGGATGTCTTAGGAGGGAAGGTGGAGAGACATTTTTAAAGTAGTCTTATTTTTCTTAAGTGGTTTGCTAGAGCTGCTCATGGGCCTGAGCTACCTGTTCCTAAACAACAACAGATATTATGCCCCCAGGGCTCCTGCCTGTTCCTGGCAGACATGGCAGATTGCCTTTGTGCCTTACTTAAGACCGTGTTGGAATGGAATAACAGCATCTGAGCAAGGGAGGGCTCTGCTCTCTGGGCAACAAAATCTTGTGTGAAGATTTGTGGGAGGAAATAGGGGCTGTGCAGTTGTCTTCTTTCAACTCATTCAGCCACTCACTAGTAGAGGACTCACAATTCACTAGACAGATGCAGTTAAATTTTCCCATGGGGGAAAAAGGGAATTAAAGGAAAAATGGGAACTGAGGGAGCAAGTAGGAGCCTGGATTTCAGGTTGCTCTGTGTACTCCTTTCCCTGGTGCCAGAGGCTGCTCACAAGGCAGGGTGTTTCCCCCATAGCTCAAGGCTATGCCTGAAGACACCTTTTAGAATTATCCATTTATACTGAGGCTGCACACCTGAGCCCAGCCACCTTGAAAAGATTTCAGAGAGCAAAAATCCCAGCCTGCCTATGGCTCTCAGATAAAAAAATAAAAAATCCAGCTGGCTTTATTTATAAGGGGGATGTGTCTCTTAAAAGCCAACCTGGATTGTTACTGCCAACCTGGATTTTAAACAGACTTTCAAAAATGATTTTAAACCAGTAACGTATTGTCACACCCAGCCTTCCCTCATTCTTCAAAAAATGGGTTGTTTGTGCATGTTTAAGTTCACTGATTTCCTGATGCATCTCCTTCTGTTATTTGGGTTAGTTGTTTGGCTTTTTTTTTTTTTTAATTATTCCTATTCAGTAGTACCTGCCAGTTTAGAGATAACAGAATATTAAACAAATTCTGGATGCTTCTTTTGAAGGACCTAATTTAAAGTAGCAGGATGATGGTAAAAGCTATCTGCTTTAGACAGAGTCCCTTTGATGGGGAAAATTCAATCAGATCTCTCAAAAGTGCTTTATCAGAATTCTGAGAACTCTTTCTTGTGCTTCTGCCACTTTTATAAATGTCTTTAGCTGGCACCCTGTGCTCGTGCTGTACACGGGTGACTTGGGAAAGAGGCTCCTGTGTAATAGTGCTAATTTTTTTTTTAATAAAGCTACAAGAGACACATCTACTCAGTGAGAAACTCTGTCTTGGTATAGCATTTTTATGGTACAAAATCCCCTGACATGTGAGTGGCCGGGTTCCTGTTCTCTCTCCATGTAAGAAAGGCCAAGGTGCCTCAACCTTCAGCTGCAACAAATCAGTTGTTAAGGTGATGGGAAGCAGCAGCTCAGCTGTGCAGTCCAGGCTTAAATGGGAAGCTAATTCTTGTTTAAATCTCGTCAAGGTTTCTTGGAAAGCAGTTTGCTGATTAATATCGTGTGTTGGTCCATAAACAGTGGTGAAAAATTAGTGAATGTTGGCTAAAGGAATAGAAAAGATGGTTATGCAACAAAATGGTTTCCCAGACTGCAAGTTGGGAGTTGTTGTTCAGAATAACTTGTTATTGATTCTCCTCCAGTTGTGATAGCTTTGTGCTTTATTACTGTTTCACCTGTGCTACGAGGAGCCTTAGCTAGGGCTTTGTGCTCCTCCACGTGCAGGAGGGTTTAAGGTGGTGTGAGGGGATAGGGAGGTACCAGCTCCTCTTTCTGTGAGGAGCACAGCTGGGTTGTGATAAGCCAAAATCTACCACAGGCAGGCTTGCCCTGAACCTGAGAAACTTCACAATTTAATTCCTCAAGAGTATGTGTGTGTGTTTTTTCACCCCTGCATATTGATATTGCTAAACTGACTCTTTTTCTGCACTGTTAAATTAATTTTTCCATGTCTGCTTCTCCAATAACATGAACCTCCCAGCTCTGATGGGGCACCTTTCCCCTGCCTGGAGCTCAGCTGCTTCTTACCATTTGGATGATAAGAGCAAAACAACAGAACAAATCCCTTTATGCATTGTAAATATCTTTGTGCTGTGTGGTGACTCAGGGCTGTTTTGATAGGAGGAAGGTGGTGGTAAGTGAATCACATTCTTCAACCCAGAGCAAGTTTAATATCATTGCTACTACTGAAGAATTGTGGTTCCTTTGTTTTAGGTGATGCCTAAAGCACTTCTCAGCCTTACCATGGTTTTCATGGGGATTTATGCTACTAGTGCCCCTGCAAACAGGGTGAAAATGTAAAAACAAACAGATATAACCAAACAAAAAACCTCAACAAAACAAATGCATAACGAAAACTGCTTCCTTTTGAAGTCATTATATAGGTTTTAAAGGACTTTAGCAGTTCTCTGAAGTGTTGTTAGCAGAAACAAAAGAAAACAAATGGAAAGAATATAATCTCTGTGCAGCCTTCTTTGTATGGTAGCTTAGACACACTGATTTTCATTGTTCTCAAAACAGCAGAAAATCTCGGGTTGTGATAAGGACAGGATTACCTCATTTCACAGCTGAACTACATTCCTTCTTTGGCTTTTCTGAGTCCTGCCAGGACAGGGTCCCTAGGGCTGCACAGTTCCTACTTAGCAGATTAAAAAGGTTCTCTGCCCAATTTCCTCCTTGTACTCCAGTATCAAAAGAACATTAATGCCCTTTCTTGGTACCCCCTCCAGCCCAGCTGGGTTTTTCCCTGAACTATGAGAGTTACACTCAATCACAGGTGACTTCCTTGAATTTGGATGGTTTCTCAGATGTGGTAAGAGATTAGAAATAGACCTTGTGGAGTTAGATGTCCAAAGGGAAGGCTAATAAAAAGGAATGGGTTTTAAGGGAGAATGTAGATATGCTGGATGCTTTGTGAGGAACGCTGATAGAGAGGTGAAGGAAAAGGAGGAGGAAACACAGGAGAAGAGTTGGCTGCTGCTGAATGAAATATTGGTGCAGAGCTGTGCAGAGGATTAGTGGCAAGAACAGGTTAAAACTTGGCGTGGTGAGAAAGAAAACATCTGTAAAGACTTGTAGGGGATGTGTGTTGGCAAGTAGAGAAGAGCTTTTCCAGTTTCAGTGGAATGCTGTGGTCCTCAGGGTAAGAGAGTGGGCAAAGGATAGTGCAGGAGAGAAAGGGAGAAAGCAGAATCCTGCTGGAACTGCAGGGGATGGATGTCCCTTCAGGAGAATATAGTTACACAAGCTGGGGATCACCCAGGATAATGATGTTAAATGAAAGAATCTTGGGATTTGCTGTTAGCTTCAGAATGACTGAGTTCCTACCAGGCTTGTTGTTGCAGTCACACATGCCAGATCAGAGCTCTCACCCTCCTCAAGGCAGGGGACATCACAAGGCCAGTGTGTCAGTATGACTGTCAGCCTCTAAAACATTTACATGGTGTGCAGCTTTCCAGGATCCCCAAGTAAATGCAAGAATACTGAGAAAAGCTGTGGTGAATTCACCGTTCTGAGGATTTGTGTTGGGAAACTGAGTTTAAGGCCTTGGGAAAAAGAGTGTATTGTGAAGCTGACTGGAATATTTCCCTCTCCCAGAGCATCATATTTTAGACTTGAATGAGTATTCCACTACTCATCATATTAGTTTAAACTCACAAAAAGTTATTCAGTGTTTCTTTGTGCATTGAAGACAGTATTTTGCACCTTGGTCCCTGAAACAAAATATATGGTATTTTTGTATATTTTCAAGAGTCAGCTGCCTCCAGTAGCAGGAAGGCAATAAAAAACCAAACAAACAATGCAAGAGAAAAAGTAATTTTGATTATATTTTACCTCCCGAAACAGTATTTCACAGAAAGGGGAAAATGCTGTGTTTGGTAAGTGTACCTGCTTTTCTTATTTCTGTGCAGAAAGACTTAGGGAATGCCATATTGTATGCATGTGGTGGCTCACATGCCATATTTTCCTGGGTAATTTTAAGGATACCATACACCAAAAGAGGACAGGTGGCCTCTTGAGCTGAGCATGTTACAAATATAGATGTGTGTAAAACATTCTGCTCCAAAGAACTCGGAAGATAAAACGCTGGCGTAGAAAGAGGGACACGGAAACAGGCTGAGAGTGACACAATTTCAGACTGTCGTGTGCAAAGAGTGGTTTGGGTGGAGTGGATGTAGTTAGTAAGTGGTATTTTATATTGCCAGTGGTGTTTGAGTGCATCTGAAAAACCTGACTCCATGGTAAGTATTTTCTGGCAAGGCTGCATTGCTGTTGTGAAGCAGCTCGACCTGATGGTTTGGTGCTAAGGCTTCTTGCTGAACTAGATCTTCCTTTTGCTTTCTCCCTTTGTATGTACAGCTTGTGTTTTCCATAAGGCAGTTTTGTTTATTTTACTGAGCAAAGTAACTGCAGTGTCACATTAAATCCCACTTGAAATTGCTTATCTAATCAGGCTCAAGTTGGCTGCCGAAGACAACAGGCTTTGAACGAGGCTTGCTCTGTAAATTATTTGCATCCTCTTTAAGAAAAAAACCATTCAGTGCTAACCAAGAGGCTCAGAAAACATGACCTTATATTATGGTTATATTTGCTGTAGAAATATTCCAACACACCCATCCTGTGCTGGCTGAAAAGAAAGAAGATATTGCAGAAATGCCTCAACCCCAAAATAAAGCCAAGATAACCTTAATACAACAGGTGGGGCTGACCCAGTGATGAGCAGAGTAAACGGAAATTAATCTGCTCTGCCCCTCGTAGTTAAGCACTCCAAACAGGCTGTGATGTGCTTGTATATTTTTCTTTCAAAAGCCAAAATACCTTTATTGCTGTTTGTATTTTTTTTTTTAACTTCTAGTTCTGGTCTAGAGTTTGTTACAGAAAGAGATCTTGTACTTTCAAAGTTGTTGTGCCATTTAAAGCCCACAGAATTCAATTTGAGGTTTTTCTCATTACCTTTGCTCACATTTTTACAAATGTCTAACTTCAGTTATGTGTCTAAATCTGAACAACGAGTAGGAATTAATACAGCAAATAATACTTAGGAAGGCTAAGAATTGTTATGACTATAACCCATTAGAGACCATCTTGGAGTTCTTAGAATCTGTGGGAGTTTTGATTTGGGAGAAAACATTCCAAAAGCATCTAAAGGGTCATTGCCTTTGCCAGTCACATGTTTTGAAATATTCCCTTGCTCTGTTAACTCCTCATTATTCCTAAGTTATATAAATGCTTCCAAAATAAGTTGCACAGGCAATTACCTGCCTGCACAGCTTCTTTACCAGGATTCCAAAAAAAAGCCCTCAACAACCTACTCAGATACAATAACAAAAATATATCTTAAAGTACATTTTAACAGTAGATCTTAGTCTTTACAGTGACTGAGACATCTAATTCAAACAAATCAGGTCAATGCCACATGCTTAAGCAATAAAATTTTATGTAGTTAAAAATACAAAAGAAAACTACTGTAAATACATGTCTTGGCACAAGGGTTAGATTCAGAGGGTAGAGGCACTGCTAGTTTGCTTCATATTGTGTTTTTAAAACAAGTTCAACTGTGTTTCTCTGTAGTTGTTTCGCCTCTAAGAAGATGTAAAGTCGGGTGAGCTACTGAGACCAGATACAGGGTTTTTCTTTAGCTGGAGAGTCTCTGGTGATGCTGGTACACAATTATTTTGGTTCCCAAGACAGATGTGTACATTTAATTGGTGACTGCAGCACCTCTGCAGCTCCAGGCATGTACCACTGCACTCAAAGGCTTGCACAGAGGGGATTTATATCTGACAGCCCCCACCACTGCAAAAAACTGTAGTGAAACCACAAAGATGGGCATCACTGAGCTGCTGCTGAACTTTAAAGCTGTTCTGCTGAAATAGCTTTGCAATTGTCAGATTTTTTTTTCCTGTTTTGCTTTAAGTAAATATGTAGTTGAGAGTTTTTGCTGTTAAGGCTCAGAAAGAAAATATTTCAGACTAAGGAGACTGAAAGCAACTCAGTGTCCTAAGCCTGATTCTCATGCTAAAACCAAGGTTTGGTCTATTGACACAAATAAAACTGAAAAGTCTGTGGCCTGGAAATGCTGAGCAGTGTGCACCTTGCAGTCAGGAGGGAACAAATTTCCTGTTGCCTGCTTTGATGCTGAAAGTTTTGGTCAGTGAATACTCAGGAAGAACTGTTCAAGTAATGAAATAACACCTGTGTTGTCGTTTGTGTTTTGTATCAAGCTATTGTAGACCTGCTTACAAGTGTTGCAATAATGGAAAGAAGGTACACAATGGCATGTTGTTGGAATTTTTGGGACTTTCTCCTTGGCATGAGAAAGAATGTGAGGAAAGCACAAAAATGCTTGTTTGAACTGAAGTCGAAGTGGGTGATGGAGGTGGCTGCTGTGAATCCATCACAGACTGGGAGTGCAGTGCAGGAGGCAGGATAAGGGTGCAATTGTATCCCTACTATGAATTTGCAATAACCTTCAGAATGTGGGATTCTTGACCTCAACACACCTTGCCTAAAAAGCCAATGTGGGTGCCACGAGGCTGCCTTGACTCCCTGGCTTGTCACATCCACAATCCCTTAATGAATTGAAGTATTCTATCTCCCCTCTGTTGTTATTCCAGGAATTCCCTTCAGTGTTTGATAACCAGCAATGCTCATCAAGCTACTCCAGCAGTACTTTGTGTTATTTATTGGTCACTGAATGTGTCCTTTGTGGTTCTTTAATTTAATTGGATTTTTTCCATTTACCTTTGTTTGTCTCTGGTATATTGCAAACAGAGTTAATTGCATGTGGAAATATTCCTCCCAGAATAACAGTAATAGAAACTAGAATATTATGGCTGTTTTCTCTATCTACTTATCATACAACAGTGTCTTTATGAACTGTATACTTCTTTTATTAAACATGAACACAGCATTCTCTAGGATGTGAAGATGTGCCATAAACACAGATTGTGTTTCCCCCTTAAGATTAAAATTTCCTTTTTTGAATATTGCCTTTCTTATTATAATCTAATCCAAGCTCACTCATCTCTCTGCCCCTTTTCTCTTGGGCCTTTGCAGTTATGTATCTGAATGCCATTCCTTGATACAGCATCTAATTTCCATAGTTTAGGTTTGGTGACTGATTTACTTAAGATTCCTTGGTTTATTATTTTATTGGCCCTTATAGCTGAATTTGTTGGTGTTATTTTGCCTTCAGAAGCATGGTTACCATGGCACTGCTGTCAAGGATTCCTAAATTCAGTCTGTGTTACACTCTGGTTTAGGACTTAGCACTGAGCACTGATCTATTGTTGCATCTACGAGGTACTTAAGGTGCAGATCAAAGACTTTTATGAGGCTTGTGTCCTGAGAAATCCAAACTCTGTGTTTGAAGCAGTCCTGGCTTCTTAGAAGCTTTTTTCTGCCGTTACCATGTGCCATTTAAGGAGACAGTTCTGTGTTGTTTTGGACTGGGCTGGACAACAGGAGCAGAAAGCTGTTGGTCTGTGTTTGCTGTAGGTTGTTTGCAGGGGAAAAAATCTCAGAAGGATCATTCTTTTTCTTTCCCACAGCTCTCCAAGTGTAAATGTCCTCTTCCCAGTTGTACTGAACCTGAGGATTTCTGTCAGTAGGGATGTTAGACTGCAGATCTGGGGAAGGACGTAGATCAGGAGGTTCTTGACATGAAAATATTCCCAATGCCTCTAAAATGCTGCACACTGATACACCTTCATGAATGTTCCAGCCTGTCTTGTTAGGTGCTTCTTTGGTTGAGCATAAGTTATGGTATTTTAGGAAATCTTGAGGAGGGGGGTGGGAAATATTCTAAATATACCTTTTTTGTGGTGAGTTGATTCTCTCTATTGATGTATGTGGATGTGCAGTAAGGAGTACAAGGCAGGCTTGGCTGCTGGTGCAGCAGGATCAGAATAGTGAAACAAATGTCTGAATGTATTCACCTTTTGCCAGAAGGTGAGATTAAAGAGAAAATATTATCAAACTGCTGTCAAAGTCTGGTGGGTCAGGGACTTGTAACGTTTGTCATTCAGCCCTTCTGGTGTTTTCAAATGACAGCTGGGGAAAATGAGGCAGACTGATGCTTTCATGAAGACAGAAAATTTGATTATTTTTTTTATTAAAAGGGGGTAGTGCAGAATATACCACAGAGCACCTGGAGGTGAGCCGTGTGTGCTGATGCTTTTTGAGCTTTTAGATTAACATTATATAAAATAAGGAAGCCATGGTAATTTTTAGACAGTTTGACTGGATCTCAACTTAGCTGGGAATAGCTACTGATAAAATAATTCCTATGAAAAGGACAAAACATTAAAAAAAATAAAATCTTTCCTTAAGCTCATCACAGCAGCCCAGAGGTGATTGCTCAGAATTAATTTATCTAGCAAATCCTCTTAGGAATGCCCTTAATCTGACAAATGGAAGGGTGTTCACTACTCTGAAGTCTTTCTACCCCATATTCCATTTGTATCACATGAGGAGCTGTCTGGCTTGGAGCCTTCAGGAATTCAGGAGAACAGTTGTGAGATCCCGTATTTGTAAACCCACTTCATTTTGGCTGTAGTTGTTTTAGTAGTTTTGAAGACTTGATCAACGTACCTTGAATCAAGGGCTCATAAACAATGAAAAGTTCCGGAAACTTTAGATTGGGTCATCTAGTCTTTGAGGGATGAGAAATAAAACAGGCTTTAGATTTGAGCCTGCTAAGAAGGCTTCAAATAACAGGCCCTCTAAGCCAAAGCAGAGACAAGCTCCCCTCCTTTCCAGTGCTGTGCCCACCCTATTGATTGAGTCCTAATCAAAGATTGCTTTGCCTTATTCACCAGTTCAGGTATAAGGCTGAAAATTGACTGGCTATTAATTGTCGGAAACTTCTTTGTATGATTTAAGAATGTTTGTTTTAAGAAGGAGTAGAAGAGAAAACCTTTTACCCTTGTTCCAGGCAGATTGACATAATACCCAAAACTACAGAAGATCAATCCCTGCTTTGAGCTTCTGGATCTATTGGTAGGAGGGCAGATGTTCTGTCTTGATAGAAGACAAGGTCAGCTCCTTTGTAAAAATTGGCTCCTATGTAAATCCAAAACTAAGTGGAGCAAAGAGTGACCTTTTTTTTTTTTTTTCCCTCTGATTTATGGTGTGACCCAATCCTGTAGTGTCCTTCAGGTGTAATTTAATGCTGGCACAGTCTCTGGGTTTGACTTACCAGCTATTGGCCATTCATCAAGGAAATGGAGGAATTTGATCTATTGTTTTCTCAGATAGGCCACTGCTCCTACTGTGTGCTTCACAGAAGTTCAGAGGGATTGAAGCCAGAAGGAAGTTTTTTTTTCTTGTTCTTTTCCCCCCCTTCCTTATTTTCTTAAAAATTTGCAATATGTAAGATAGAAAAAAAAGTTGAAAGAAACATGTTTTCTGATGTAAAGTTGTCCATGTGGACCAGGCTGAAGACATGTTGAACCACAAACACTCTGACGCTTCCATACAGGTCTTGAAGGGAACCAGCAGGAAATGCTGGAAGAAAATAAATTTACAAAAAGGCTTAGGGATTTTAGAAGCATCTTCTGGTGTCTTTGAGTGCACAGACATGACCTTTGAGTAACGTGAAAGATCCTCAAATGGCACGTGCTGATTTCAGTGGTGAGGGGAAGAGCCACAGGAATCTGCCACTGGAGTGAAGCCGTTTAACACTGTCTTCAAATGAATCATTAACATCCTGACAAATATGCACAACAATGAGGAGGCTACTTAATTTGACACTTAGGTTGAATTGCCTGGGAAATTACCTGCTTGCTCTACCTGGGTTTAATTATCGTTTAAATGATTAGGAAGCTCACTTCACTTGAGAGAGGGTAAAGGAGAGCTGAATGCAACCTTTGTGCCTCCTGTTGAAGTGATGGCTGCTCTTCCAGCTGCTGGAATTGGATTTTTGTCTGGGTTCATTCCAGACACTGCCACAGACAGCAAAATAGCAAAAGTGAGAAGAGTTCCTATGCCACACCATGGCTAAAACAGACTGTAGATTTGACTGCTGGAATGCTTCCTTCTGGAGTAAGGATGTAACCTGGGAGAGAGAGGGGAAGAGGTTGAATATAATTTCAGTCTCATCAAGGAGAAATCTGCTATGTCTGCATCTTGGAGGTCCTTGCTAGTCCCCAGCTGAGAAGCCTGCACAGCTCAGTGCTGACAGACTGCATATGTTTGAGCTGCTAAATATTTTCACCTCCCACTGGCTTCATATACCTCGACACAGAGAACCCTGCAGTACTGAGCTCTAAATCAGTTGATGCATTGTCACAGCTCCCTGAATAGATGGCCAAGTCAGAGCTGAGTTTTATTAACCTTGCCTAATTTTAACTGTGGGCCAAACTCTGCTTCCTTTGCTTCTGTAAATGATCCCATTGGTTCCACCTCATCTAAGTTACTGGAGTATTACTTGCCTTTGAAGTAGTAATCTAAAAAAAATAAATTCATTGATTTTTAGTTTAATGTGAAGTATAAAGCCTTTCAGGAAGTCAGGGGAGATTTTGAGAGAGACACTAAATACTCTCTGGTTAGAAATGCCACGCTGCCATCAAAGTTAATTTTTGGAGAAGCTGGAAATGAACTCTGATTTGGAACAACACAATAAGCTAAAGGAAAGCATCAGTTATGCTGGTACAGTCATCCAGAGCTGTGACAAACAGCAGGTTTATGACTGAGCCTAATGCATCCTGGGCTCCCTGAGGTATGAAGGTGAGGGTGCCAGACTGGCTCACCTGGCCCTGCTCGGTGCTGTGGTCCCAGAGACAGATGGCCAGTCTAGCTGGGAATGACAGGGCAGGAAACGTGCAGGATTCCTGCTGCCTGGAGCTTTCCCTTGGGGATCAGTGTTGGCTTCTGCCCGTTGGGTGTTGTAATGATCATGACTCGAGACCTTCCTGGTTGTGGGTCAGGCTGCCAAAGCTGAGCTGAGGTGTGGAATTCGTGTCCTGCCCATGCAGGTGACCCATGGAACTCAGACTGGGATTTTTCCATCACTACCAGTCCTTTTGCAGTCAGTCCAGATGATTTTTTTCAATTCGCTTAACACTTAAGACTCTATTTAGCACCCTGCAGTGTTCAACATTAAAAAAACCTGGCAGAGGTCCCAGGGTGGTGTGGTGGGATTTGTTAACTGGGGCCAAAATGCAGAAAAGCATTTGGAAAGAAACTGCACCTGAAGGAAGTAATGGCTCTGCCTGAAACTTGCTGGAAAAGATGCTTAAACTTTTTCTGCTGCTTTTAAAGTGGTGTTAGTATATGATCTGTTGTAGTGGCTGTTGTGATACTCCTTCAGTAGGCTGGTAAATCTGAGATTACAAGCTTAGAAGGCCCCAGATTTAGGAACTGCACCATAAAAGAGTCAAGGATTAACAAGTATTTTTGGAGAGAAAAAAAAGAAAAGCTCTTTGACTTAACCTGAGGCTTGGATATATAGTTCTTAAGGATTTATGGAAGAAGGCTTCATAAGGACCCCTCTCAGCTGAACTGTGCCAAGTGAAAATGAGAATAATTTTACCTGGTCCCTAGGGTAGCCTAAATTACCTTCACATACTGTCCATGAAAATACATAAAATATTACCTTGCTCTGTATTAAAAAAGGAGAGTCATTAGTCTGGCAGAGTTTGGGGGTTTTAATGCAATTTGACCCCATTGCATATATAGAGAGGGAAAGGCATTTAGTCTCTCTGCCAACACAATCCAGCAGGTATTACCCGCTGAGTCAGAGGTTTACAGTCTGTAGTCAAAATTCTGTGATAAGGAACAAGCTGCACACAGATGGCAGAAGTTAATAGTCTGATCCTGCCATCAGGGCACATAAAAGAAATTATCATCCATAGAAGATAGAACAGTTCTGATGGCTTGGAATAGATCTGTACTGCCCTGTGCTTTGTACCCTCATTTATGTAACAGTGTTATCATTCTGCTGCACTTAGTATTGTTTTTAAACTGACATAAATAATTCCAGAAGACTGAGGATAACAGGACTGCAAGACCAAGGCAAGGAGCCTGTCTGACTTAATCCTGAAAGGAAATGCTGCCATTCCCATTGATTTCAGCTGCAATTAATGAAACTATTGCCATGACTAAAGCAATATGTGAGTCTGGTCCCAAGGGTGATGCTGCCAAGCTGTAACACAACTGATGCCCAAGTATTTTGTAGCATGTAGGCTTGGAAGTTTGTTCCCTTTTCCCATGTTATTGTGTTTTGCAAGTAGGAGGTTCCCCCAAAGCCTTCTAGGTGTGTTGGAGTCCTGAGTTTGGTTGTAGTGGTAGAATTTTTTCCCTTTTTTGTTTCAATTAAAATACTTGACCTTAGGGTATCACATAGTCAAAATAGCTGAGGTTTAGAATTTATCTTGTGAGGTGCTTGTAAATAAACCCTCTAGTTCCTGTGAATGTGTGAAGCCAGTGGAAAAGAGATTCAGTCCAGAAGGATCCATGTCCATGCTTAACCCACTTAGTGAGGTAGCAGTTTGCTGTGTGACTTCTATATAGCAACAATAACTTCACTTGTACATGAGAAGGGACAGTTGTTAATTTGCATGACTTTTAAAAATGTACGGTGTTAAATAGGAGATAAAAACATCATTGAAGATGGGCCTCTACCTGTGCTTTTAAATTACTGGTAAAAATAATTATACTGAAGACATCTAATTAATATGTGACGAGTTCGTAAATATGTGGAGTTGGTTTATGACGTGATTTATAAGGTTTTGTAGCAGCTGAAGCAGGATAATGATACATATTCAAGGCCAAAATAATTGAGTTTAAGCACCGCTTGGAGAGCTGGGGCTCCATTTAAAATACTCTGGTTTTTAGAGGGTGCCAACTAGGAGTCAAATATGACTTTTCACTTGCAGTTTTGATGCAAGGAATACCTTTGTAGCCAACATATCGAATACCAATCTCAGACGTTCTCACACCTCTAGTCTTGAGTGTGGGGAAGGAAAGGTCATTGCCTGAGCCAGTTTAGGTGGTTCCATTTCTACCTGGGTTTGCCCTTTGCCCAGCAGTGTTGGGTGTGTTGAGCACTGGTGTGTTCTTGTGGTGCTCTCCTTATCCCCTCATGTGAAGAGGTTGCCTTCAGAATTATGAATTTTCCCTCTTGCCTGGAAATTTGATTCTAAAGCATCCACTGCACTGGTATAATTCTGTTCTTACTTAAACTCATTGCCTTCCCAGTCAGGCTGCCTAGAATTTAAGGTCAAAGTCAGAGATACTGCTGAAGTTGAATTTTCAGTGTGGCTTTGTAAGGCTAACATTGCCCTCACACTGTGAGCCAGTGCATGATAAGTTTTGAACTAATGGACTACCTTCAATAAAATTTAGATAAATAGGTGAACACAGGAATGCAAGTTTGGTAAAATAACTGTCAGTGAAGACTGTGATTCCATTAACAGTATAGTGTGAGCTCAACTCTTACTGGACATGAGAAAACCTATGACAGTTCATTTTTTGGTTATGTATTACCACGAGTGCAATTTGCTCTGAATCACTTCCCCCTGAGCAGTTCTGACAGAGGAGGCTATTTTTCATTTACCTGCTTGTTCTTGCAAAAATGGTGGTCATTTTGAATTAAAGAATTAAATGTTTGATTGGTTCAGCTGATTCTGGAATAATTTTTTTCCCTCCAGTTCCTTAATAGTTTTTTATGATGTTCCTTTGAAATGTGTGTTTAGGAAAAAAAAAAGTAATTGAATGGAGTGGTTGTTTTTAGATTATGGCCAAATAAAACTTTGGGTCACATAATCGTGTGATTGTTTTGGGTTCTGTTCTCCAAGGTCTAAGAGAAGTTGAGGGCTGAAGCAAAGCTGAAATCTTAAGCAGTGAAAATGTGCAATCAGTGATATCCTGTGATTTCCAGCAGTGGGAAAATGAATTTACAGTCTGCATCCAAATATAGGGTATTCCCTCTAGGCTGACTCTGAAGTAATAAACCTCTATTTCAAATTTCCTTCTGACATGAAGAACAGATGGATCCATCTTACAGTACGTTGATACTTAGTTTTGAAGTATTTCCCCCCCAGTTTAGGACAATGTGTACTCTTTTTACACCTGCTTTCCAACAGTCTTGCACATGGACTGCTAAACTTAGTCATGGATGTAAATTCTTAATCCTCTGGAAACGTGATAGTATTGTAGGTTCCAACTGTGAATTGTAGTATTGTAGGCTGCCAAAGGCCAAGTTGGATGTAGAATGTAGATATATTTATGCCAAAGGCTTTAAATGGCATTTTGTAGTTATCTGGGAAGCTGGATGAAAACTGATAAAAGAAGGAATTAGGAGCCAGATTAGGCCAAAATATTACAAGGTAGCTAAAATATGAAGTTAGGGATGGGCTGAAGTACAGGGATGAAATGGTGAAAGAAGACTGGTGTTAGAAAAATTCAGGAGTTCTACTCAGTACAGGTGTGAGGGATATATTCACTCATTCCTAAGAGCACACTAATAGACATCTTTCTGATGTCAAGCCAGGCTCCTTTCTATAAGTATTCATGTCAGGCAGCACTAGCACAGATAGTGGTCAGCCAAACAGATGTTCCCTGATAAATAACACTCCTTGGGTTGAGCTTTTTATTGGAAGCATTTACTTCACTGATACTTGTAATGCAGCGAAACTTCTATTGCTCTTGTTTCAATTTTTATCCTTTTTTTTTTTTCCCCTGCTGCTTTACAGAGTAGTTTGTCTTGTAATCCTTTCCTTATTGCTGGAAAATTGTCCATTTCAAGCCTTGATTCTGCTATCAGCTGTGCCAGATCAAATCCAGAGCAGCAACCCTGGGGACAGACATTGCAATCTGGAATCAGGGGGATGTCCTGTCCTTTTTATCAGCACTGCCAACCAGAAATAAGTCAATAAATATCATTCTTGAGAATAAAAAGATTAGGCTCAAATAAAACTTTGTGTCTCTGTGTTATTTCAGGTTTATTTAGCTCACTGAAATTCTAGGACTCTGCTCAAATTAGGGTGTGTGGTGGTTTAATCCCAGTCAGGTTACAGAATGTATTCAGGACACATTTCAACTGCAAAACTCAAACATGACACATCACTCCTGTACAGCAACTGTAAAAGCCTGAGACCAGGAGATGCAGGTGACATCTCAGGCAGACATAGAACAAATCAGGAGCCAAACAGACCAGCTTAATGAAGCAAGAGAGACTGAATCAGTGTTTATGAACTTAATCATCAGATAATGAACGTTCTGATTCACAGTCACAAGGAGATGAAACATTGCAGAGAAATATGTCAAATGAAGAGCAACAGGAATGCAAAGGCAGGAATATTGGAGGGAGTGGGTTGTTAGTCTGAAAGGTAGTGGGATACCCAACAATCCTGAAGCCAAGGATCTCCTTTTTAGTCATGCTGACAATTTTAAACTATGTATTTTGGTGAATTTCTGTGTAAAACCACAAAAAAACCCCAACTGAAAGTTATCAAATCACCAAAGCCTGCTTGGACTGTCAGAGAATTTGTCCCATCTTTGGTAGATTACATAATTTCAGGTCTCCTTATGCATAGAGGTGATGCCCCAGTTGGGATTACAGACCCTTATTAGTGTTGTTTGAAAGCTATTTTAGTTATTTTAAAATAACTTTTCAAAGCGTGTCTTCAGCTTTACCTCTTTGACAAAGCTCTGATAAATTTTCTTTCTCTGGGGTGTTGTGGATGTTTTTATGACTTTAATGGTCCTGCTAATGGTGAAAAAAGGGTTCTTAGCAATACAGGAATGTGGACTGATGGAAGCAGCTCCCTAAGATGGGCAGCTAATTAGGAGCTTTGCTGTTTTGTGTTGGGGATGGGACTGTGTGAGAGAGGATGTGCTACAGCTTGCTTTTGACAAAGAAGATGGTATTGTGGGCCTGTGTTAATTAAGGAGTAGAGATTGTGGCCTTATGTTAATGGAGTAGATATGATAGCTAGATTATTTGTCTGGGACGTACACAGGATGAATGCTGAGATTGTGTTGGTACATCTTGATAAGACACCTGCAAGGCTAAACTGTAATAACAGTGTAACCATGGTGATGCTGTTGAATTAGGGTTGATGTAATGTTGAGAACTAAGGTTGTTGTAATATTTGATTAATAAATTTCTAACCAGCACACTGAGATGCTTGGGTTACACTGCTGGGTACTCTGTATGATGGGTGATTTTCCTGGTTTTATAGGGACTGGCTGAGCCTGTTTACGTGTGTGCAAAGGAGCCTTGGCAGTACAGACTTTTGTTCTCCTCTGCCTTTCTTTATGTGGGGTGAGGCAGGGGGACAGAACATTTGAGGCTCTTTCATCCTTCCCCTAATTTGAGTGGGAAATTCTTACTTCAAAACCCCAATAATAATTGAAATACAACAACTTACAGCAACCTGTATGTTGCTTCAGGAGGTGGATCAAGCCCTTCCCTGAATTCTACTGAGGTGCCTTCTTCACCTCAGATATCTCATCCCTGTGGGACATTGGAGTCTTCTCATTAGTTGTGGTCAACTTTTTTTTCCTCTCTAAGAGTAAGCTATAACTATTAAGTACAATAGTATTGGCTGCAGAAAACAAACCCTTAATCTGCTTTATATTAAGCTATAATTTACTTTTCTAATAAACCTCCTCTGCATTAATATAATATTTGGCATTTTATAGTCCTACCTACCTTTAGAAATGTAGTTTAATCAAACCCCTGTATTTCTTCTTATTTTCTGCTGCATTATATTTTGCCTCTTTTGTTCAGGGTACATCACCACAATTATTTACCTCTTTAATTAGCTCTGCATCATTAATCTAGGCTGCTTCTCATCTTTCCTTAAATGGAGCAACAGTTTGCATTTCTGGGAGAGCAAAACAGTTGTGGCTGCTGGAGTTCCCTTGATATCTCACAGCCAATATCTTCTGATGTGTTAAGACCTCTGTGCAATTTACTCCAAGTTGATTTAAAGTAAATGTGTTTCAACCTCAGGAGTTTCTATAGCATCTAAGATGTATTAATGAGCACAAGGTGATGGTGCAGTTTTATTCATGCACATGGTAATGCTCTATCTCATTAAAGCTCCGTGCAATCCATTTTTTCTCCATCAAACTTTGTGTTGGTGCAAAGCTGAGCTGCCAAAACAGTTGGACAAGTGTGGTGCTGGAGAGTCCACAGAGTTTAGCAGCTCTGTGTGTGTCTGCTGCTGCAAGAAGTTCCAGTAATGACTGTGTTTCACCCTGGCTCTCAGGCTGCTTGAAGTTAAGGCTGTGTTGAACTCCCTGCTCCAATACACAGTAACTTCTTTCATTCATTTCAATGGGTTTTCAAGGGGTCACCTCATGCACTCTAGGCTGGAAACCCTAAAAAAGACCCCCCAGCCTGTCTGTGTGAAGTCTAGAACTGCCTCTGTGGGCTTCCCTTCTTCCCTCTCCCCTCTTGCCCAGCGCTGCTCTTCCCCAGGGAGCTTTGTCTTCCTGCATTTGGGGGAAACCAGGCTCTGTGACACAAATGTCACAGACTTTCTGCCTATCAGATAGACTTTGTGCTATCAAAATTACTTCCTTCCTCTTTAGCTCAGCTCTTGTTCAGGGCCTGGGTAAGAACTTTATGTCTCTTAAGGTTTTTTACTTTGTGAGCTTTGTCCTCATCCTATTCCTTGGTGACAGCGAAGTGATCGGTTTTCCTTTCAAATTCTTTTTTATTTTCTTTTTCTTTTTTTCAGACAAGAACTTTTCTGTAGAGATTCTAGACATCCAGCTTAAGCTCCTACCACGCTGGGCTAACATGTATCTGCAGTTACATGCAGTAATTGGGCAAAGGAGGCTTCTTGGTTCTTATTTTACAGTGTGACAAACTTTCCCTCTTTGAAGTGAGGTGCTCACTGCTGAGGAAGGGCTTAGTTGTACCTCAGGAGAAAAATGTACCCTACATGAGGAATGCAGAACATACTATTGACAGCCTCTCACTGCTTTGGTCTTTTAAAATTATTCCCATTTTGCAGAAAGAGCACTTTGATTTCATTGATTTGTTCTGACATTCTCAAAGTTAACTCAAGAGGATTAAAATGCACAGCTCCCATTAATTTAAACTGGAATTACCAACAGTTAAATGCCTTAAATGGCTTGGGAAATCTAAGTTTGGTTGGTTTGGTTTTTTTTAATTATTATTATGTGACATTATTCAGTGCAATTAACCCACAGAGCAGGAAACCCTGAGTGTGGTGAGCAGGTGGAACAGTGATTTGTGTGGGTGACAGCTCTTTTACTTTGACAGTCCTGGCTTGATTCAGGGTTCAGGAGCCTCTGTGTGGCCCATGATGAGAGGCAGCACGTGCAGTGAAAGGCTGCCCAGGAAGGTCAGTCGTGCTCAGAGATTAGAGGAGTTGCACTCTCAGCTAAAAGCAATTTCTGTCAGCCCATGGTGAGCAGGCACTGCAGGGGAACGGGGCTGCGGAGTTGAAGGCCAGCACTTATTTTTAAATCTCGTTTATCTAACATAAAAGATCCTGTTTATACCTGTATGTCAGAGAACCAATTTCTGCTGCCCTGTCAGTGTTATACAGAACAATCTGTCCAACTGGTTTGGATTCCACTGCTCATAAAACTCACTTGTGCCTGTTTCTCGCCTCATGTACTTTTTGTGAGCTTGGCTCTGCCTTCCTTTGCCTATTGTTTCTAATGTTCAGGAAAAAATCCACAGGGACACTGAAGCTATACCTGTAGCTTGCTGTAAAAGGGCAATGCACTCATTATGCTAATAGCTCAGAACTTTAAAGACCCCAATTACATCTCAGGCTTCTTGCATAATGTTTGGCGAGTCAGGTGCTCTCCATACTTACTCATCCCTCACAGAAGTCAGGCATGTTCCATATAAATGAAAGGGAAATCAGAACTGGTGTGCCAAGCTCTGACTGGAACTGGAGCCAATGTCTTTGTCCCAAAATCTATGGGAGTACATCCTCAAAGTTATAAATGGTGCTGTCAATAGGATATTGAAATGTGACAGTAGCCAAACTATAATTCATTGCATTTCAAATAGAAGTCTGAATTTGAAGTATTTTTAAATGACAGATTTTTAACAGAGAATATATTAAACCTGTGACTAACTTAGTGTTCCAGGTGTTGGGTTGTTTGAAAAACATGAGCAACAGAGAACCCAAGGACTGCGTTCTGCTAAAACTGCCTTTCTTCATCATTTCACTCAAACAAGTTTGTCCGATCCCAGCCAAATAAATTGTATGTATGGGAAATAATGATTGTGAAACCCTCACTAGGCATTAGTGAAAAATTGTCTTGGAATATTAGGAATATTTGAAAATTGAGTTCTGTGTGAGCACTGCTCCAGGTAAGTCCATGCTGACATACCCCTCATCTATACATTACTGAGGGAAATGGATGGGGCCAAGCTGGTCTAAGCAAATAACAGAGTATGTCATTTCCACAAAAAGGCAGGTAGAGGCTAGAATTAAATTTTGCATCATGGGTATGAGAGCACTACTCTGGGAAATAAATACATTAGGGCATGCAGCTTTCTTAGCATGAGCCATTATATCCTTTTAAGCCGTATTTCTGATAGTACACTTCCTCCTTGAAAACTGGGAATTTGTTCTATTTTTGTAGGAATGAGCTTATTGCAAATTGGCATAGTCTGCTGTGTATGCAGCTTTCTGTGCCACACAGGGACCATAGGGCAATTATCAGAGGCATCCATTGAAGGACTTGAGTAATTTGCCAAATGCTATTTTGTTTTCAGATAAAGTAAACAGTTTTAGTATTGAAGGGCATTTTAAGAACTGTAACTTTTTGCTTAGTTGCTTTAAATTTTGTTTTTCTTACCCCTTTAAAAACATCCCTCTGTTTACTGAGTTTTCCATTTTTATGTGCTCAAGCCCACTTATGTGACTGACTGCCTTTAATGTCTCCTATGAATCTGAGCATATGGGAGCTCATCCCAAGATGGAGCTGTACAAGCATGTTAATTTAAAGGAGGAGGTCAGTCAGAGACTTCATTAACATTTTAAAAACACTACGTCCTCTGGGTGAGAAACAGAATGGTGTTTTTTGCAGATCACTTTCTGATACACTTTCTGTGAATCTTCTTATCTGTTGCCCATCCAGATCAGCACAGGAAGACTGGAGCGTGTCCCTTAAGCTGCCCAGTTTTCTATACCTCCAGTAATAATGTGGAGAATTTTCATCACAATCATTTTAATTCTACCCTCTACTTGCTTCTGATTTTGTATTTCAGCTGTTCAGTGTTCATCTTTTCCAATGAGAACGAGCACTGACATGTGTTGGATGTGTGTTAAGAAGAGCCTTCAATACATCCAAGACATTCCTTGAAGATTAGAGCTGATAACCCTTGATTAGAGCTGATAACCCCTGATTAGAACTGATAACCACTTCACCCACCTCCCATGTTTCTTGTACCCAGACCCTCTTAAACCCAGATGGCTGGTCAGGCATTCCCTGTTAACTGCTGGGTGGGTGAACATCCTCCCTGCCTTTTAGATCACACCTTGTCCATCTCCAGCTGCTGTTTTTAGGATGCTGCCAGGAATGTGACTCCAAGCCTCTGTACAGTTCTGGCTGCCCAGGTCCAGAAGGTGCTGCAGAGGACTGGGAGCCCATAAGCCTCGTTTCCTTAAGGAACTCAGGCTAACATTACCTTCCTATATTACATGATACTGTCTCACATTACCTAATGTGTGTCTTCAGAAGCTGGTAAATGCCAGGCAGTTTCATTACCTGCAGCACTAAGTGCACTCACTGTCCTTGTGACTGTGACAGAGCCACAAATTTCTTATATTTCCTGCTTTCTGGAAAGGACTATACATCCTCCTGTGCTGTACAGCTCTGCTTTGCCAGAAAGACCACTTTGCTTTTTAAGTTCACTTTCTTCTTCTGTTTTCTCTTTCTGGTGACCATTAATTCTGTAATAACAGGACACTTATGTGTCACCACCTCCCAGCTGGTTTCCAGAGAGGAGTGTGTCTCCCAAGGGAGGGCAGGGGGCAGTGGAAGTGCTGCAGAGCTTTCTGCAGTTGACTCTCTATTCCCTTTTGCTACCGTGCAGAGAATTCTCTATGCTGGCTTCTTCCCTCTGCTTTATCACCATCAGCAGCCAGGATTCCCTAATCCCAGCCTGCATCAATCAATGATCCCCCTTCTCCTGCATTTGTCCTTCCTTACTTTCAGCTTTTTGCTGCTTTCAACACCTCCTTGTGTCCCCAGTGACAGGTGTTTTTGAGCAGATGCCATGCTGCACCTTGTCAGATCTGTTCAGAAACAGGCATCTGGGTGGATTTTCTGCATGCAAGAAACAGAACTGGCATCCTTATTTAGCCTCCTGTGTATATAACAAATCGTGGGTTTGAGGTAGTTTGAGTTAGGACTAAATAGGTGTGATTCTTGTGAGACTGATTATTTTAATGGTACACAGTGCTGTGAAATTATAATCATCTCAATATTTTCATATAATTAGTCTTGCAGCAAGTGTAACATGGTGATGCTGTGAAATAGTGCCCACCATTCCTGAAAGGTTGCATGTCAGAAGACGATGCCAGGTACTTACCTTTCTGTGCCAGCAAACATAACTGCACCTCAGCTGCCTTTTGAGTTGTAGGGCTGATTGTTCTGTTGATTTCTCCCCACCCCAATCATATGTGTGTTCTGCAATTGTTTAATTACCTCTTCAGTCTTCACCAAGTTCTCTTGCCAGTCTTTGATTCTGAAGTAAAACAGCGAGAGACACAGATATTAATAGTGACTTCAGTCTGAATACCTGAATGTAAAAAACCAAATCAATAAATATATTCCTCTCCACCTTCCTTTCCATTTTTATCCACTGCTATCTACTATATCAAGGATAGGCTTTTCTGATTCCTCCCATCATCACCCCAAATCCTCACTTTTATGGTATCATCTTTCCTGTTTTTTACAGGTATGTCTAAATCTCAGTGGTTTTCACATCAGACCATCTCCAGCTGCTGAGTTCCTTTAATGCCACAATTTGAGAGCAGGATGAATGAATCCCTTCACCTGGAATAGTTCGTGTTTAACATTATTCATCTCTGGCAGGTTGCTCCCACCAGTATAGGAGTGGTTTGATTGCTGGATGTGAAAACTCATCAACCCATTTTGCACATGGGTCAGAGAAGATGCTTAAAGGCTTTGTCTACATTTAAATAATTTTTGTTATCTTTCTTGTCACAGTTTATTGTGGGTCTCAAATCTGCTTTGGTTTTTCTCACCTCTAAAGTTGTCCTTATCACAATGTTCTTGAGGGGTAACAGAGGTGTATCCAGTTTTCTACTTTTCATCTCATTTATAATTTTGTCTTGCGCTTTTATAGAATGACTCATCATGAAAAAGAAAATTGCAATTGGCAAGCTGTGTTCCTAAAAAAAAAAACCCCAAAAAAACAACAAACGAAAAAACCCCACAAAACCCAAAGAGTACCAAACCACAAAACACCCACCAAACAAAACTCAGGTTTGTTTATTTTTCAGGCAGCTAAAGTGCACTAATATAGTCACCAACCTGGAAAACTGTTTACCTTGTTTAGTCTCTGACTTCCAAGTGTGGAGTACAGATTTCTAGGGGTATTTTACTGCCTTGACACCTGCTTATGTGGCCAAGTCTTCTCCTGACATGGGAGAAAAATAAACCTTATTCACAGCACCAGGGGGTTTATCTATGTGGTCCTGTTAATTTGAATCTTATTTTATGTGAGTTTTGTCCATTACCATTCAGATATTTAAGTATCAGTACAATCCTAAAGCTTTTTCTACCATTTTATGGGTTGTGTTCTGGATCTCATGTGCTGACAGAGCTACATTTGTTGGGTACGTTCTGCTCTGGAAGGATGGTTTTTCACATCACATTTTTGACCTGTTGTAGTACAGTTTTTTTTACTGTTTTTTGTGCCAGTATTAGGTGCATTATACCTCATAGCAGAATTCAGTTACCACCTGAAAATGAATGGTGAAAATGGTTGCTGTTCCTTTTTAATGATTTAATTTGGGAGATATTTGAGAGAATGTATTTTCCAACAACCCCCCCTCTGCCCAAGTTTCCTTCAGGCACAGAGCAGAAGTGTGGTGCATTGTGCTTTCTCACTGTGATACTTGAAAGATATCAAAATTTATCTTAACCCTGGCGAAGGCATCAAAGCAGGGGAAGAGCCTTGGAGCAGTGAGTTCCCAGTCTGTCTCCCAGTGCATCCCAAACTGATGCAGGAACCAGCTTCAGGTCTTCTGAGTAGCTGAGACCACACATTGGAGCTGTTCCAATGTTCACAAAGCCATCAATAATTTTCTGCTTAAATGCAAGAATGCCACTTAAAATTCATCCTTCATAACACGAGGTGTGTTCCTGTGTCTGTGCAGAGCTGGAGTCTCCACTAATGATGCCCTGTAGCACTGAAAGCAGGAAGGGTGCTACAGTTTGCTTCAAGGGATGACTAAAGGCTATAAAATACAGGCTGCAGTGGGAAGTTTGGACTGATGTTCCTACTTTGGATATAATAAAAGGAGAAAATAATCAGAAGGAATTTCTTTAGATGGTAGAGGTGTTTTGAGGCATGATCTGGTGATATCAGTCTATATAAAAATAGAAGCTTCAGTGATTGACCTTTCTGCATGGAGCTAAAAAAATCAAAGTCTAGAAGCCCTTATGCAAAACATTTTTCCATGAGAGTTGTTTTTTTTTCTTTCTAAAATTACTGTTCTACCAGACATGAGGATTCTAATTGTGCTGACAGACAGAACGGCCCAGCCTCTGCACCCAGAATGCCTTGTTGATAGTCTGGTGATTGAGTTAATTTGATTCTAATATCTGGCTTTTTACAAAATATATTTTTTGTTCCCCATTCATTATTTTTTTTTGGTGGCTTTTTAGGGGAAAAAAAACCAAACCCAAAAAACAACAAGCCAAAACATGAGCTTTAAATGCAAAATCTTGGACTCAGCTTAGGAACCTGAGCTTGCAACTCTTGTGTGGAGCCCAGTTTAAGGTAATTAAGGGTATTTCTTTGTGTCCATTTGCATGGAACAGCATTTGGGATTGGGCAGCAGTGTAGTCCATTAATCCATAAATAAGTGTTACAGGCAAGTTCTCAGCTAAAATCAATGATGCTGTTCACCAGGGAAAGCCTTACTCAGTGGCTCTAAATGTTCACATGAGGGGCCTTGGTCTAGGTACCAAGTTGGTTATTTTTTTATAAAAAAGGAAAGAAAAATTTTCCCTTCCTGCCTGTGTCAGTGCTGTGGTTATGAGCACTGCCCTTGAAGGCAGAGAGCAGAAAATGTGATTGCTTTTCAGATTGAAAGCCTTGCCTGCTGTTTGTAAACGTGTTCTTCTCTCATTTACCCTGTTGCTGAACAAACAGCCATTGATTTCTGTTGCATGTGTTTTTTAAAGCAGCAGCATCCAGTATTGGACCCAAATGTGGAGCTTACCTGCTTTGTGAGTTACCCAGTTTAAAACTCCAAACTACTTAAGAAGTTGTAACCAATCCTTTTTATTAGTATTGATTCTGTTAATAAGGAAAATGAACAGAGCTGAAGAGAACAGAACACTCAGTGGACACCTACTCTGGGAAATGTGAATTTGGAAATTAAATTGAGTTTGATTTAAATATGAGGGAAGAAGAACCTTACAGCAGAAAGGTGGTTAAGACTGTATGTTCATGCCATTTCTTCCATTGGAACATAAGGAATTGCAAACCTGCTGGTGCCACTGTTGTGACAGAGGGCAGTTTGTGTTGTTCTGGAACAGTATCTGTGTTTTCAGTAAGAAAAAAGCACAGTGGATTTATCCAGTGCAGACTTGGTATTATGTATATCCTTAATTGTATGTGTCTGTATTATTATTTTGCTTGTTGTCTGTCATTTTTGCCACGTGCCTCAGTTATTGGTTCAGTTCTCATGTGCCTGCCTGATCAGAATTCCTGCCCTTGCAACTTTGATATTTTGTAATAGCACTGGGAGGCCTTTGGCTCATCCTACGTGTACAGTCCTTTACCTGTATTAGGTACTGTGCAAATCTTAATATAGGCTTAGTTTCCATGTGATATCACAGCTGACACACAAGACAAAGTGTGGGTAAAGGAGATTGAACCAAAAAACTGAAGACAGAGAAAAACAGAGGCTTAAGCTTCTAAGGAGATCATTCTCATTATTTATCGTTTTTTAATTTTTGCAAGTATCCCTAGTAATTGAAATATGAGTACAAAGAAAAATCTGCTTCAGGATGGGATTGACTCCAGGGCTGAAGTTAAGTCTAGTTTGCTTACAGATCCCAAAAAGTAAAATTCACTCAGCATTCTGGTCTGAACTGTCCTCTAATGTAGGTGCTGAAAATTTCTCTGTGGCTCTACACTGACTGTGTATGATGTCTAGAGTTGGCTAATGTAATTAATACCTAGAATCAAATGTAAGACTCCTGAGTTCATCTAGTAATGAACCTTTTGCATCCTTACGGTGCTTTAATTTATAAATGACAAGATGCTGTGTGACAATATATTTTATTTCAGCATTAAAGGATGACTTGGTTATATTTTCCTGTAGTTAGTTCCTAGGTATTTGCTACGCTCCTAGAGAATACTTAACTCCATATCTTTCTGGGAGCACTGTGGCTTCCCAGGCATGTGTAAGGAATGCTTTACAGTAACTATTCCACACGTTAAAGGATGCAGAATGTTATGGTGTTTTCAGTGGTTTGCCCTGGGCCATAAGCCACAGTCATTTCTTCAAAACAGAGCTACTCAGTGCCACTGATGTGACAATATATAATGAAGACAGGAGGAGGTACAAGCAGTTTTGTCAGAGAGTATACAAAGGCATTGTACGCTTGCATTAAAGGGCAGACTGCATGTTTCCTTACACAAATGACAGCGCAATATTTAGTGATTAATTACTTGCATCCAGAGGAGGGGTCACAATTTTTCCCGTCGTTAATCTGTGGAAATCCACTAATGACATTAAAACCAGGCTGATCTGCACCACCAAAGAATTGCAGTTTTCCTCTACTTTGGATGCTATTGCATGTTATTGATTATAAAAGCTAATTCTAACATATGTAGAGCATTCCATTGGCTCTTGCCACCAATGTACTGACTAAACCCTTTACCCTTTGTGTATGATTCTGACTTCATCAACTTTTCCCCTGCTGGATCGTTCACCAGAGTGAATCAAACAGCAGGTCTGCTAAAGCAGCAGCCCAGTGGGAGATTGTGCTCATCGTCCAGGTCTTGCAGTGCTTGACCATCACAAATTGTTGCTGTCACAATGTTAAGTAACACCTGAGAATACCTAACTGTGTCTCTTGTTCCTTAGCAATTAAAAGCTGAAGTTTTAGTTCTGGATGTTCCACAGACTTCATCTGTAGCTGCCACTGTTGCAGTTGTGGGCACTGATTGTGTCAGTGAAATTCAGTGGGTGCTCACTGGGGAAGGAGGCAGCTGATGAGCCTTGTGCATGTACATTTACCTCCTGGGCTCGCCTTTTAATTGAATCTAAAATCAATTTTCAATTAGTGGTGGTTTGGCACCTCATATTAGCTGTTAGACTCGTGAATAAAGGTAAAGAGTAAAGCATGCAAATCTATAATTACTTTTACCTTAATTTTGCTAATGTTCATTTCATTAGGAAGAGATGTGCTGAGTACTTAAGAGAGTTCAGAAGGAGAGTTAACACTGACATGTCTGAAGATGCCAAGCATTTATCATGCCAGCACAGCTAGATGGAAAATAATTTGACTGCTGATGATAGAGAAACAGGGCACCCCTACATAATGCCCCTGTGGTTTAGGTTATTTTCCCTCTTGAAATGGAACAAAAACTCATGGTACGTCAGTCAACACATGTTGAATCAGCCCTACTGTGTGAAAAAAACTTAGCTGGGAGTGTCAAACTGAAGTTCTCTCTGAGAGAGACTTGGTAACTCTGACTTACACAAAAAATCATTTTAAAATGTGTATATGACACATATGTCTGAACACCTGGAGAACATGACATCTACAAGTGAGGTTTCCACTGCTAGTTGCCTGAAGCCTCTAAGATCTTGTCTGTGGTTTTCCAGTTGGTGGATGATATCTGTCTTCTGGAGCAAGAGTCCCTGGCCCCTTCCAGTGCAGCTACTTCTCCTCAGAGTGGAGATCTGGTCAATACTTTGCATTCTGGTCCATACTGCGAGTCTATTCCAGAGTGACCATTATTTTGCAACCATTGCCTTTTAGGCTATTTGTTTTAAATTGTTGCAACATAAAATCAATACAACAGAGCAGGGCTCAAATGGTAAACACTGAAAATGGGAAAGCAGTTTCTTCTGCTAACCCTCCCACATGTGTTTTCATTATTTTTAGCGCAGAGGGTTCCGTGGTTCTCTTTCCCCAGTTTCCAACAGATTTTGCCTCTGTGAACAGCCTGGGTGATTTTCTTCAAAGTGTTCCAGTAGAAAGTCTGCCCAGGTCTTTCTCAGGCTTTTGGGATAAGTTTTAATAACAAACAGTGGAGAAGTTGTTGGGATGTTGTAAGGATGAACTGGAGAGTCTTTGTACTTTGGCACATGGACCATCTCATTAAAGGACACAAGGGCAGCATTAAAAAAAAGAAAAAAAAAAAGGAAGAAAAAACTTCAAATGTGCTATTCCCATCAATAAGTCACAAGTTAGGAAAGTAATTTCGTAGCGTGTGTGTGTGGTATCTGAAGTAAGAATTAATAAAATCTTGTCACTTCAAGCCAATTCTAACACCCCCTGATGTTTGCTCTGCTCCTCCATGAGTGTCAGAGCAGCCCCAGAGCTGGTTTAGTCCGACTGCCCAAGGCCCCAGGACTGTTCTGGGAGCGAGGGTTGAACAGGGCACTGGAGGTTCCCCCCATCTCACCCCTGCTCTTCCTTGGCTGTTCCCCTCACCCAGGCTGGCACTGCAGGGATCCTTGGATGCTGCAGAGCTCCCTGGGGAGGGCAGGGGAGTCCTTGGCATCGCTGCTCTATCACTGTCCTCTGCTCTCCCTGCTCGAGGCAGGTGTGGGTAGTAATGGGAACGTTGCAGGAAAGTTTGAATGCTGCTGTGGATTTGCTTTGCTCTCTTAGTGCTGACTAATACATATGGTTTTTTCTTCAGGTATAGTGTAGCTACAGATGGCCTGGATTTAGCACCCAAATTTCAAACTTTTCCAGTTGTGTCCAAGTGCAATTGTAAGTCTGGATTGTAGGTTTCTGACTCAGTCCCACTTCTACCATTTAGAGCAGTAACTACAGTAATTCCGAGCAAAAAGACCATCTGTTGTGCTGCAGTTAACACTGTTTTCCTGAAAATACTTCCATGTATACATTGAACAGTATATAGTTTGGATTGTTTTATATATGAATGTTTTTGGTTTTATTTTCAAAGAAATTTTTACGTATGTGTGACAGTTATAAGGAGCAAATAGCTTAGTAGTTAGGGCATTTTGAAGATGAGAATTCCTTTGGAGTCAGTGGCTTTTCACTGCTGCAATGCTAAATAAGCTTCTTGGAGGAGAAGGGAAATAGGTGCCTCTTGAACTTCTGTATTATTTTGTGTAGTTACTGCTGTACTTTCTTTTCTTCTCTGCACCACAGACCCATACAGAAGATTTCAATACAGGCAGATGCCTGACAAACAAATCTGCTTGAAAACACTGGTTGTATATGAGGTGTTTTCTTGTGTATTTTCTAGTGTATCTTGACTTTTCTGTGTTGTTCCAGATTAAATTTTGTGTTGATGTTGTGGGCCCTCAAAGGCAAAAAAGAATATCAGTCAATAAATGCTTAACAATAGTATGGATTATGTAAAATAGAATGCAGTTGTTACAGGGAGAAACATGGAAATTGATGGCATTGGATATGGAATGCCATAAACCCCCAAGTACCCTGAATCTTTATGAGACAAACAGCATTAGCTCTGATAAAATGAATACTTGTAATTGTTCCTATAAACTTCTGGATGTTTATGGAAACGTTAAAGGGACTTTTGTGTGAGAAGCCATTGGCAACCATAATTAAAATTTCTCTAAACATATATAATTCATGGCACACTTATTCTCTGTAATAACTAAGAATTTAAAGGCTTAAGGAGCTTTAGAATGAACTGCAGCAATGTGTTAATAACCTTCCATATTTTGAGTACTTCAGCTCTCTGTAATGACTTCTACTGTTGAAGTGTTCCGAAAGTTTATTTACCAGTCTGTTTACATTCATTAGTATAGTTATTTAAAAATCAAAATATTTACAAGCACTTTAGCTCAAGATATCTTATCCTTGTCTCCTTATATAAAGTTCCTAAATGTGTTGTTTCACACTAACATTGAATTGTTTAACACTAACTATTGTTTAAAACTAAAAATATACATGGCTTCTGTCCATTAGACAAATAAATTGGACAGGAGTTATATAATGCTGTGAAATAAAATCACCCAAAGGGAAACAGTGCAGGGAACTCTCCATCACGTTTCCAACTCCTGTTCAGCTGGTGCTGCTGGATGAATGAAGTTTGTGGTGTGCCAGGGAGAAGGGTTGGTTGCTGGGCACACTTGAAAACCAGAGCACAGAGTGAGGTTGTGCCTTTCCTGCTGACTCAGGTAACAGCAGCTTTCTGCTGAGCCCGGTGCTCCATCAGCACAGCCTTGGTCTCATCCATCTGCACCAAGGTAATGCCAGAGCTCCCAAAATCCTTTACAGGGGAATAGTTGATGAGAATGATAGCTCTGTTCTTTCAGAGAATACTGAGACGAAGAAGGGAGTGAGCTGCTCTCCTGAACCTAAAATATTTCTTTACATATGCAGAAATTGTCCTCAGAGGATGTTGCCAGAGCCCTGGGAGCTCTGTGTAACTGAAATTCTTTATTTCACTGTGTCACTTAATCCATATTGCATAACTCTTTTTTTTTTCTTTTTTTTTTTTAAAATCTTCAGCACTTTCACTGACAGAGCATTGTTATTCTTGGAACCTTCAACTGCCCGTGGTAGCTCCACTGAAGAATAGCCAGTCTGGGAATTTTGTAACTAGGCATAATTTGCAACCCTTTTTCCAGCTCTGTGCATTGATTATTTCTGCTTAACATTTAAAGATAAATTAATGCCGTGACACACAAGGATTAGCATAATAAATAGGGAGATTGCCAAGCCTTTCCTTAGGTTCCACAAGAACTAACCTGTGTGCAAACCCTGCAATTTAGGCAACATTGGGAAATAGAGATAATAGCCTGCAAATTCAGAATAGGCATCTTTATTACTCTTCTGGCAAATTCAATATTTTAAAATTTTTATTCACCAGAGACAGGGTGTCTTGGATCATCTAATTCTACATTTGAACCTGACAGTCCTTTTACAAGCAAGGACAGCTCAGCAGCGAATATTAAATTGTAAAAATAAGGAAGAGTTCTTTCAAAGGGCAGAATACATTGGTAATGTCATGTGTTATAACCTATAAACTGTACCTGTATAAATACTTGAAAGGCTGTCAGGCTGCTTAGATAAAAACTTGATGTCTCCAGCAAATAAATCTCTATAATGTGTTGGCCCTCTATTTTTCTTGAGCCAGTTCAGCTATGGAGGAATCACTGTGACCAGGAATGCTCCATCAAGCTGTTATTTTCTGTGATAACAAGTGTTTGTCAAACTTCTCTTATAGCTGTAGCCTGGACTTGGAAATCCACAGGGATGCATAGAAAGGGAGATGAAAACTCTGTAACGCTGTGAGTCATATTTGCAATTGTCTGAAGGAATATCTGCCTTTTATGACTGTTTCTAAAGAAAAGATGGTTCTGCACTGAAAGGGATTGTTTGAGTACTTTTGGTAGATCTCCTTTGCTTTGTTCCACTTAAAACACATCATATGCATTTCAGGATTTACTCGTTGCAAACCGGGCAGGCAGATTAATGGAGCCATTTCCAGCTACAGCAACCAGACAGAGGTGGTGATATGATGAATCCCAGCATTCCTAACAAACAAACCCTAGCTCATTGCTGACTCTAGTTGACAGGATAAGCCTGTACTTCATGGTTTCTGGACACTACAGCTAGACTAAAGTTTTGGACCTTTACTCTTTGTCCAGTGAATACTCTGCATCTGCAGTGTCCTGTGGTGAAGAGTTCCAGCCTTTACCTGCCTCTTTTGTGGAGGGCAGAAGGCTCCTCCTTGCTTTCAGTCTGCATCCCACCAGTTCATCTGATGCCTCCTTCTTACCTGTGTAGCAGTTGCTTTTCCTTTTGTGGTCTTTCCAAAGGTTTTTTGCCACCTTGGGCAGGCTTGATGTGAAGCACAGACTGTGAAAGGATAGGAACTAATGCTGCCAGTATTACCCTTCTTTTTCTCTTATGGAGAGAAATTTGAGGATGGTGTTATTTGAAGTTGCCTTCTTAGTCTGCCACAGGTACATTGCCACAGTCTTCAGGGCTAATTTTCAGTGGTGACTGGAAGACTGTGCTTGTATAGCTCAGAAAAGCACCTCGAGTTATATTTATACTTTCCTTAGGAAAAGCTGGTTATGCTGAATTTGCTCCCCTTAATGAACCCCAGTAGTGGCCAAAATGTGCAGCAATTCTCTTGCCTGTCCCCCTTTCCCTGATCACAAGCCCCCTGAGCACAGCAGTGCCTGCAGAGCTGGGCGGTGCCTTGGTATGGCAGGACAGTGCTCCTTGCCTGCCAGACTGGATGGCATTGGCTGAAAACATTCATTTCTGCATGGAAATTGAACCTTAAATGAATGATTTTCAGATAACAGCTTTTGTGTGTGTGGGACATCGATGAGAATGAAGAAATGCATAAGCCAAAGCCTTTCTGACAAACACAAATTGGGAAAACTTCAGCAGAATTGAAGTATTGATACCTGGTTTCCATGTTATATTATTGCCTAGGCATCTGCAGGGCAGATTTAACAGCTGAATAGGAAACCTGGAGATGTCTGGGCAGGCAGGTTGAGCCAGAATGCCTACTTGAGGAGGATAGGTTGGGATTGCTTTGGCTGGGTGCTGAAGGAAGCTGGTTTATGTGGATGCCACAGGAAGAGGCAGTGGTGAATATAGTTTAGAACTGTGAAGTGTGGGCACCTTTTTCCTTGTTTTTGATAGTATATACTGGACAAGGTGCTTCAAATAGTTTCCTTCATTTTTCACCCAGGTGAGCCCAAAGCCTGGTTTACCAAAACACCACAAACAAAATGTATGTGTTTGGATGCAGGGTGTGCTCTGGAACATGAAAACAAAGCCTGAGGCATCTCAGTTGCTGCCCAGGACTGGTTAATTGAGATGAACAGCGGTTCAGAAATGCAGCATCAGGCAATACTTGTGCTGAGTGAGGTTGTTACAGTAATGAATTCCACGTACAGGGGCCACAGGACAGGGCTGAGTGATGGTTCCTTAGGTCATGTCACTTGTGGCTTTTACTGACCTTAGAGTGCTTGGCTTTGCAGCCCTGATGATGTTGTTTAAACAAGGGGCACCTGTGTATTTTTTGAGGGGGAAGTTCAGTGGATGACGATGAGTAGGGATTTTTTGCTTGATTTTGTACACACAGTTAAAGAAATATAGTCTGAGAAAGCTTCCCTAAATTATTCTTGTAACTCTCTTTGGCTTTAATTGGTAAATTACTTCTTGCAAGTCTGAGAGATGAAGAGTCTCGTTTCCTGGAGTGATTTGATTGGCAATTTAGAGATGATTTGTTAAAACTGGAAGAGTGTATTTCATAAGATTAAATATGAAATTGCAGAACTGCTTAAGGGCATAATTGCCCTGGTTTCTGCTAGAAACACTGTTGTGCTGGAAATGTATACACCAAACATGTTCTTGTGACACTGGAACTGAAAATGAAACACACTGAGTTCCTTGGAGCTGAGAGTGGAATATCCACTCCATCCTTAAACCTGTTCTCTGCTGCAATTTCCCAAAGTATTACTGTCACTAAACAAACCTCGAACCATAATTTTAACATATTTGCAGGTAATCAGTTTCTGTTGCATCCTTTAAGGTTTTAATCTGGTAATGTTAATGCTTTTTGAGTTTCTTAGCTTGTAAATTCTCAATGTGTACAAGAATTTATTTTGTAACAGGGACAAGTTGATGGAATAAAAAGGTGGATCAAAAGTTTTACTATTAATAATTATGAAGAGGCTCTGTAAGAGAGCAAGATCTGCTCCAATACAGAGCAAACTCTAGAGTGAGCTGGTAGGGGCAGAGCTCAAACTGATTAGAGATGTGTTGGCAACAAGGACAGGAGGTGGACTTTGGGTATATTAAATAAAATGATAACATGACAGATACAGAAAGGCTGCAAATCACTTGAGGCAAAATATTAATAAATGCCAGAATGTCTCTAGCACTCCATGCTGTAACTAATGATTAATAAGCTGTGTTTAATCTATCCTATTTGACTTGATGGAGTCATTCACAAACTGAGGGTCTGCCAAGTGAATTACCCCTTCAGTCTCTGGGCTGTCCAAGTGCAGCAGCTCTGCTGATCTGTGATCACTTATTGCTTGGGACCTTAACAGGCTTCATTTTCTCTTTCAGCAATAGCCTGAATCTTGTGGTGGTGGAGCACTGTGGCTGTCCCTGACCAGCCAGTTAGATAAATCATTGATTTTTCTTTTTTCTTAAAAAACTTCTGGCATCCTTTATACACACAACTCAAGAGCTTGTCATTACTTAACCCTTCCTTGTTATACTGAGACCTTTATCAAAGCTGTCTGTGTTTTTATTGACAGTAATGAAAGCAATGTATCACTGTTTGTTGCTGTTGCAGAAGCCTCAAGTATTTGATACCCTGACATCCTACTGTTGGACTCCAGTCCTAAAATTCACTGCAGTCTTAAGGCCTGTCAGGAGCAGTGCAGGTTCCCTCTTGCATAGATAAATACTGAGCATTTAATTCTATGATGAACAGTGTCTTTTATTCTGGATTCTAGGCAGTAATAGTGTTAAACAAGTCTGTATTTTAATGAAAAAAAAGTACTGATGGAAAAAATCACCTATTTCCAGCATGGATAGTGTACTGAGGGTGGTGGAGGTGAATCCATGTCAGCACAAAAGGGAGCTTCTGTTAAGCTCTCCCCAGTTTCAGTGTCTTTTGATAAATTCTATTTTTTGCTGTGAATTAAATTAATAGGTTCTCCTTTTGTTACTCATCAGAGATCCATGGATTTTGATAAGGGAAGATAAGAAGCCCTTCCAGGTTTTCACACCACCCTGCAGCATCTCTGTGGAGCTCTACAGTGCTCACAGTAAATGCAGCCCTTCCTATCTCACACCACAGACCTTTCCTGTGAGGGACCTGGCCTGGGAACTGTTGCATTCAGGCCTGTGATGAATCAGCAAACCAGCTGAGAGGATGGTTTGGGGGAATTTAAAAAAAGCCTGTTTACTGTGGTTACATCCAGCAGCAGCATCTGTAACACTGGAATGCTTATTCTAAAATAACTTGTTTTATTCACGTGGCTTTGGAAGCTGGAAGGTAAGTGTGCAATCCTGCAGAGGTGGGGAAAAGTTTGCTGAGAGTGCTTTTAATAGCTGGGCTTGCTCTGCTATCTGAAATCCCTCTGGAAAGCCAGATGTAAAAACCATGGCAAAAAGGGCTTGAGACAGTTTCCCTGGATCTGCAGCTCTAGTTCCCATGTGCATCTAGCTTCCCTTAACCCAGTGAGGAGGAGGTAACCAAACACTTCTGTTCGTTTCCCAATAACTTGGAAGCTTCTCAAAAATTTGACCCTGAGGTCAAAGTGATATTTGTATGTCAGTTGGTATTTTTTCCCCATCAAGGTATGCACCATTCTTTTTACAAAATGACCTTGTGCTAATGTGTGCTGTTTATGACTTTGGGGATTTGAATGCCTGGTAAGGATGGATTTTTACTGTATGTGTCCTATGTACTGCTAGAATTTAGAGCAATTTAAGACATGCACTTAATTCTCTTTAGGTTACTGCAACTCAGTGTTTCAAAAGAAAATTCAGGATAGGATTCTCATGGGATTTCTTTTTTTATGGGTTCCCCTCCACCTCCTCAAGGCTCCCTTTTATAATTCTTAATGTATCAAAACTCTCAATCTTACTGGGGGAAGTTTTTCCCTACAATTCCCATACCAGATATTGGAGTTTCCTGTGCTGTTGAACTGTTTGTGGATGTTTGCTGTAGACAACCTGTTGACTAATGGTATTGTTTATACCTGAAGGTTGCTCAAAGCTGGCACAGCAGTGCCTAAGAGACTTTGATAAGAATGCATTTCTCACATAGGGGTTGTATAGATAAGAGTCCTAATTCACCACTGAGAGTCATTTTTTTTCCTGTGTTACTGCAACCAGACTGAAATGAAAGAATACAGTGGGGAATCTGCCAGGCTATCTCAAATCTTTTAAAAGCCTCCCCATTCCCAGTGCTAAAGTTTCTCTCTGCTGAATTGGTTTTCCTTGCAAAAGTGTTGAGCTCTGCTAACATTTCTGAAGAACAAAATACTGAGTATTTTGTGCAGCATGGATAGCTTGGATCATTCCTGGAGAGGAACTCACAGCATCTGAGACAACATATTAGACATAAAGCATGTGTGAGGATCCTTGTGGAGCTGAATATAATGAAAGAGTAGAGAAGTGTTGCAGATGGTGGGAAATAAAGCCATGAAGGCTTAGCTGGCTTGGTACTTAGGGAGAAGGCAATGCCATCTTCTTGCCTTTCACAGTGAATTTCTCATTGTGCACGGGATAATTTAAGTAAGTGCTGCCAAAGAGCTATTAAATCTCAGCCTGCTCAAGGGTTTGGCTATTTTGTAGGGACTTCAAAAGAAATTGGAAAATGAGGTATGAACAGAAAACTTTTTGCGTTATGGGATTTCATTTTGATCCAGAAGCCACAAATCTCATTGCAATTATTGCTGAAGTCCCTGTGGATCTGATAAATAATTGATTTAAGGGGGCTGTTTGTAGAGCAAAGGGGAATGGAACAGCAATGAGGTCAGCAGCAGGTTTGCACAAATACATGAGCAGTGACAAGCTCAGTGTTGTATTGATCAACACTGGTGAAAGGGGGAGATTTGTGTGGGGTCAGGAACTACATTATGAGGGGCATAAAAACCTTCTTGGCTTTAGCCCTGTGAGATATGGAAAGAAAACAAGCATTTAGGTTTGAGGAATGACCAATACTTGGGGAAATGTGGACCTTGGCATTGTACCCAGAGGAGAGTGTGTTTTTCATGGTACATGGTAAGTGGGGAGGAAGGAGGATTAGGGGGTTTGAAAGTATGGCTGTGGAGCTACTTAAATGAGTGGAAAAGAAGACACTGAACCCTAAGCCACTGTAATACTTTGCCTTGTGTTCTAGAAGCACAAGGCTGTTGGCACATGTACAATATTCAAAGGACCCCGTGGGACACTGGCTAAGTGCTCAATTCTCAATGCTGTGAGTGCCAAAAAATCTCACTGAAAATATGGCTTTAAATGATGTCTGTTTATATATCAGTGCTATCCATAGCATGGATTTCTTCTTTCTGTGGTTGAATAACTAACCAGCAAAGGCAAGCAAGTGGTCTCAGCATCTGGAAACTAAAAGCTTCAGGGGTTATTCCATTAGTAGCCCAATTATTAACATTAAACACTCCCTAGTGTTGCCCAACCTCTGTGCTTTGCTCATGGAGATGCACCGTCTGGCTGCACTGTGCTTTCATAGCATGAAAACAGAAGAATAAACTCCAGTGGGCAACATTTGTCTGGTTTAGGTTTATTACAGGTAATCAGAGCTATTTGTTCTCTAGGGGAACCTGAAGCTCATGCAGCAGATAATGCTGGGTGGTCCGAAGTCTTGTTTGGGTGATCACCCAGAAGCCTGGAGCACCTATGGAGCTTGTCAGGCAGATGGAGGAATCACACAGTGCAATTTCTTTCATGGCATCTTCACAGACTGATTGGATTTTCCCCCTCCCCCCTGGCTGAAATGAGGAACTATGGATAAAGCTCAGAATGGGATAGAATTTATCGAAGCTTGGACTTAGGAGAGGTTCATTTTAAGTGTAATTTGAGGCAACTGTTCAAAGACTCTGCAGTGCTGGTTAAAAATTTAAAGCAAAGACAATTTCATACTCTTTTTTTTTTTGACAAAAATTACACTATTTTTCATTTAGTTCTGAGAATTCTGAAAAAAACTTGAGATTCTACAGCTGGAGAGAGCAAGAACTGAAGTGGAGAAAGAAAAATGTAACAGTAATACAAACTAGCCCAAGTTCAGTGTGGCTGCACACAGAGTTCCTGTGACAGCCGTGGCATCCTGGTGGTCAGTGTCCTTCCCTCAGCCCAGGACTGTGCACAGTCACATGTCACACTCCTGCACTGCAGGAGCACTGGGATCTGTGCATTAATTTCCTTCTCCTTGGGTGAACTTAACAAGAAAATTGGAGAGAACTGAAGCTGATAAGCAGGGACCCTCTTGGTGCTTAAAAGCCTCCTTGCAATTGGAGTTTTCTCTGTCGTTTTGCCACACTGCCCTGCCCAAGATCTCCCATTCCATTCCATGTCCTGCAATCCATAGGACAAGAAATCCTATCTGCTTTTCTATCTTCCTCTTCCCTCTCTTTTAGCTTACGTATTCCTGGTAACCATTCACTGTTCTTGAGAGAAAAAGCTGTAGCAGATACAGCTGGGGTATTTGCTCTGTGTTTTGCCACTTGAAGCCCAGGTTGTGGCCCTGCACTGTACTCACTGTACTTTATAACCTTCTTGGCTCAGGGACTTCCACCACTGTGCCTCTACAGAGCCTGACACAATTTGCCATTGGTCTGGCTTGGTGTTTAGGTGCTACCTAAGAAATATGAGTAATAACAGTAATAGGAAAGGAACCTCCTTATCAGTCTTGAAGTTATCCGGAATATCAACTTCAATAAAAAGTGGCATGAAGCTTCTAGTTTATGAAATTTATCTGAACTGAACAGCAAGAGATAGATAATCCAAAAAAAAAAAAAAGGCATGTGCTGTAACATCAGAATGTTTTTGATCCTGAAACTGGGACTGTGCAATTAATCTGGTTTCCCAGAAGCTAGCAGATACTTCCAAATGTGAAATTATTCCTCTTCTGCAGAAATGAAAGGATTCAAAAGATCAGCCTCAGCACTTTCTGCTGGGACTGTGCCCAGGGTATGTCATTTATTTTCTAATTCTTTTTTCAATTAGATTATTTTTTCTCTTTCAAAAGAGAGGATGTCCGACTATTTAATCTAATCTAGTTCACTTATTGTTTTTATCCTGCTGAGCCTCTCACTGCAAATCCAATAGTGCCAGCATAGCACAGACCTTGGGAGACCTCCAGGGAACTTTTGCACTACTTTTCCAGTGGCAAATCCTACTGGGGTCAGGATCTCTGTTGTGGTTGTAAAGTACAGAATGTTTCCATCCCTCTGTCATTAGTTGGGGAAGATTTGGATGGAAGGCAGGGTCAGAAATGCAGATGTAATTTTCAGAACCGAGGAGAATTTTTTTGAAAGATAATTTCTAGAAGGTCATCTTCATCTGTTCTTCTCTAGCCATTTGTTTCCATAGCAGGGTGGTTGGTGTGGTTTTTCTGTGGGAATGCCACAGTTCCAGCCTTGCTCTAGGGGATCTCTGCTGCTTCAGGAATCTTCATTCAGCAATGATGAATGTCTCAGACTGTGTGGTACTGGTGTAGCTGAATATACACCAACAGAAGATAGATCATTGCTTGCAATCTGCTTTTTGGTGTTTAATGAAGATCACTAAAGCTGCAGTGTGCTCTGGTCCTTTTTTACTGTGTGTTGTAGCAACCAAGTAAACTGAGGATAAATCCAGACCCTGTGGAAAGAAGTTGAAAGATTCCCATTAGCTTCTGTGAGAAGTGGATGGGTTTTTTGTGAGAAGCTGAAGCAGCTCTTGAAAACAAAATTGACCTCCAGATCAGGGTATAACTTAAATCTTCTGTGCAACTTTATCACCATCTGCTTTGAGTTCTGTTCACACTGCACAAGGTCATGTACAGAAACACACAGCAGACTCGAGAACTGCCTGGCTGTCTTTTAAAGGAAAAAGTGAGGCATGGAAAACAAAAGGTGGTTGTATTGCCAACTGGGTGCTGATATAATGGGGGAGTTACTCATCAAGGTATTCTCTTAGAGCTGCCAGGGAGATTGTTTTAAAGCCATTGTACTTGGATATCTATATTCTTTTCCTTGGGTTTATTAGAAGTAAATGATTCCCAGTGTGATCAGATGAACAGTTTGAAACATGCAATAAATGTTTACTGAAATTAGTCAGAAATCCTGGTACCAGTTTGGGAATTATGAGTGCAATAAGCACTAACATTGTTTGTTTACTGCCCTCTAATTTTCACATAAAATGTTCAGTAAGTGAAGATCACTGTGTTTAATAATAAACCATAAGCAGTCACATATGTTCGGCCTGATGCTCTCAAGCCACATTAAAAATTACAGTGAAACTTTGCAATGCTTTATGAGTCAGGAAAAGGCTTGGGATGATCCTTTCACTGATGAGGGAAACAGATCCTCCCCAGGGGGTTATTTTGTGGAGAAAATCACAGGTAGAGGGACACTATTTTATTCCTTAGTTATCTGCTGACATGTTTGGGGTGCTGAAAAAAATCAAAGCCATCTATCAAAGAAAATACAGCTGATCAGATGGATCCATCAGCAGTGGGAGCATCTTCATTTTGTTGTTTGTTTTTTTTTTTCTTTCTTTCAGGAGGAGGTGACTGATATTCTTGTAGTGATTGTGTTAATGAAAATATTACTGCTGGCAATTGGTGATCATATATTGCAGTGCCCCTACAGAGTAAATGTGAAACACAGTGTCTGCTGGTAGGGCAGTGGCAGAAATCTTTGTTTTCCTTACTCCTAGTGACCTGGAATTCACTTAGGCTTTCCTGCCCAGGAATTGCTCAGTGCTGCAGTATGGGGACTGACAACTCCACTGGTTTTATAGAGGAAGGGTTCATGCAACCTTAGGGCATGTACAAAAAACACCAGAAAAATAAGTAGAAGGAAACATTTGCATTTCTGAGACAACAACATTAATTTCTACATTTTTGTAAGACTTTCTATTGCCATATTGAGGTGTAAAATTAAGGACAAAAAGGCGAGCAAAATGAAATTTTGCTAATCTAAAACTGAGAGATTAATTCAGAGATCTGGTAATTTTTTTATTTTTTTGGAGGGAACAGGTGCAAAATGTTCCTTTTCTGTCATCCTTCCCCTTTTGATTCTCTTCCTGTCATTTTACCGTGCAGGTTTCACATAAATAGAACATGAATGGAGTTGCCTGCTCTGATCCAGATGGGAGGATACAGAGCTGCTATAATTTTAATGTGAAAGATACATTAGCCTTCATTTAAATTCTGTAAATATGCATGTTCTTCACTGAATAAGGGAAGACAAACTGGGAGGCATCGATGGCAATTGTAGATGGAAGTTGTGAGCCCTTGGCATTAATACCCACACAAGCTTTTCAGTTTTGAACAACTTAATATTGTAGATGAATCACTGACCTGATCTTGCAAACAATTACCCATGTGTTTAGTTTCATGCACTTGTGTAGTGCTGTTGCAGGCAGTAGGTTAATTGAAATTTGGAGTAAGTGTACAATCGATGCATCAGATTGGAATGGAATTCTGTGCTTGCAAACAATTTCCCCGTTGCTGTGTATATTTTGAATTCAGCTAATTTAGCCTCTGCTTTATGAAGTTGCTCCCATTATTGCAGAAGTTTTTCCCTCTCTAGGTAGTGGTGTCATGAGACAGCAGGCAGGAAAAAAAGCGACCTTGAGAATAAACTCATCCCAGGAAATGAATCAAAACTTCACCAAGGCGCTGAGCCTCTCAAGTAATTCCTTTCTTCTGCTGCTGGCAGAGGCCAAGCTGAGGCAAATGGATGGGCTTGACAATGATACACTCGTGTTGTGTGGTGTTTCCTAACTGTGGAATACAGTTATTTTGCAGGAGTCAAAGCAGTGCACTGCTGTAATGGGCTTGAGGTTTTATGAAGTACAATGTGACCCAGGAGCTGTCAAGGGGCTCAGGCTCAGCTTTGAACAGCAAGTCTGTTTGTTGGGAGGGCTTGGAGAGAGCTGTGCACAGATGTGTGTATTCATGTCCCTCATTTGAGAAATAAAACGTTCTCCCTTATTCTTAGCTCGTTTATTTTTATTTTTCAGAACATAACTACTCCCTGAAGAGAAATAACTTTGGTCTCCGTGTCAGCAGTAGTAACTACTTTGTGTTTCTCAGCTGGCTGGACCAGCAATAATGAACAGTGGGTGTTTCCACAGCCCAAAATGCTACAAAATCAGGTTATTTATGTAAGTGAAAGGGAATGTATGTTGTTTGTTTTTAACCAGTTGTCTCACGCTTGCATAAAAGGCTGCCTTAATTAGCTGTGGTGAACTTGAGAACAGCTACAGTTTTACCAGCTGGGAGGATTTTGACTTTTCTCCTTTACTGACACATAAGAAGGGAAAAATTTCAGTACTTTGGACTTAATCACCTTTTAGATGTATTCTCATAAGTGGACATCTGTGTATACCAAATACCCTCAGAACCAATGATAATGCAGAGATTTTCACTTATGAGAGGGACTTTTGTAATTAGAACAGGCTTTACTGATCTCTGCACATTGGGAAGCAGATATGATATTGCCCTACACAGTTTCTACAAAAATCATTACATTGTCTTTCATCAAAATATTTATTAGGGAAAAGATATTTTGTCTTTAAAGGTAGAAGTTTGGAATTAAGAAGTTGCTCAGCAGCTGACAACAATTGGAAAGTTTATCTTATGTAGTTTTTTTTTACAAATACAGCATTTGGAGTAGTCAGTATCTGCATGCAGCTTAGAATGAAAGACTTATTAAACAATTACAGTACAGCAGAGACCAATACAATTGCATTTACTTTAATATTTATTTGCTTAATTAGAAATTGCTTCCTGCCAATGTCTGGAAACTTTTCTACCTCTAGTCACTTGATTATTAATAGTTTTTTTTAAAGTTATAGCACATGCTTAGCAAACATTATGCATATTTCATATGGCATATATAGTCACCCATTTATAATTTATAACATATGTTGCTAAAACATTTATTAAACATTGATAGCTGGTTTCATGTTACTCCTACTGTATATTACAAATACAATAAAATCACTCAAACATTCCCACAACCTTTCTATCAACATTCATTTATTGTTAATTTTTTTTGCAAACTCTGGTAGCGTAAAAATGGCTGTAGTGTCTCATAAATGATTTATGGAGTCATCTCCTCCTATTCATTTGTCATTTAGGCCACACATCAAACTGTTGCTAAACCCTCTGTAAAATACCCCCATGTGCAGTGTTGGAGAGAATCAGCTGTACTTCAAGGAAATGCCAGTCTCTTGTTTTAAAGCCAAACTTTTTCATAACTAAGTCATTCACTGAGCTGTAATGGCCTGGGCTTGCCCCTCTTAACAGGGCAGTTTGTTCAGCAAACACCAAGTCTCTTACTTCTCTTTCCCTCTCCCTCAAGGGTCTTCTGCTGTGTTGGAAACCTCACTGCTTTGCAACCACAGCATTTCTCCAGCCCTCTCTCTGTAGGGCACTGCTCTTGTTTCCTGCTTTGGTTGAGGTGTTACCACCTTGCTCTCCTCTCTGGCAGATTAGGGAGCAACTGGGGTGGAGGGAAGGAATTTGGAGGTCTTTGAGTGTCAGCTGGGCTGCTGGTTGGAAAAACTCTGTGGGACAGCAATCCAGGGGAGACATGGTGTGTGAACAGTGTTTTTGGGAGAACCAGGGGAGCCACAGACTGCTCTTCTCTTCTGGCCACTGCTCACATGGAAAAACCTCTTTAAATTAAATGTTTAAGCAGTTCTAGAGCAGAGGTAAAGTTGAAGCCTGCACCCTCCCCAAGTGCATGGATGTGACTCTTACCTCTATTATCTTTTTAACCTGAATCAGAACCATATGCACTTCTCTAGCCTGGCACGTGCAAGACTGATGATTTTCCTTACTTTGTAAACCCCATCAAATATCTCCTTTGGATAGTGTACTCTAGATTAACTTGTGACCTTTGCCCGTGTCCATAAATCTTGATTTTTTGGTTAACAATTTTTAAGCTCTGCTTTAATGTGCCTTTGCAAGTTTAAGTTGTTTTGCTGCACTGGTGATTTTATGCCTGCAGAGCTCAGAGTGCCGGGGAAGGAACTGGTAAATGCTGGAGAACAGGCCTTAGTTACCTGGCCTAAGTTAAGAACTCTTTCCTTGCATCCAGTTGTTCCTTGTTGCCACATCACCTGCTGTGATCTCTTTGCAGTGGTGAATGGGTATTTTGCAAATGAGGTCCCTGGACCACAGGATGTTTACTCCTTCCTTCTGAATATTTAAACTGTGCCCCTGAATCAGCACTAGCCATTTTGTGATAATGTTTCAAAGTATTATGCTGGAATTCCTTGAGATACAGATGGCACATTGTTACTATTTTAATTGTATTTCTATTTATGCCTTGACTAATTTTTTTAATATAACCAAAAATTGTGTTCCATTTAATCTCTTCCATTCTATGTGTTTCTAACCCAGCTAAGCTTCAGTGTCTGAGAGACTTTTCAGCCCTTACAGTTATATTATTAGAACTGGAATTTAATGAAATTTATATGTCTTCTGAGATATCACTGTGCAAATGTGGGAGGTGGTCTATTTTTAGTACTGCAATGATAACTAGAATTGGTAAGCACCCCAGATGCTGCTTGAGATTCAAAGGGAATGACTTTGGTGTTATGGATTCTCCCTAGCCAAGTGTACATTAATTGCTCCACTGTTTGCATCCAGCTTGCAATATGTAATTTGCCATTCTGAAGGATTTTTTTAATCAAGGGGGGAAACTTTGAAATCCTGTTCAAGGCATGGTAGAACCAGGCAAGATACGAGATGAATTTGCAAGTAGGGGTTCCTGTGGCCTTATGTTTTCCCGTAGAGTATAAATCTACAAAGCCATCGATCCTTGGTGTCTGTACCATGCTGCAAATCAACCCACATGGTTCTCCAGTGTTATACTGGAGACAGCTCTGAGGGCTACAGCAGTGCTGTTTGTTTTATTCTGTGTACAGCTGCCCTGGCTGATACCACCAGACTTCATTTCTTCATTGTTACTCTGTGTATCTAGATTACAAATGAAAGTAATTCTGTTACTGCCCTGGCCCGAAGCACAGAAGTCAGGGTATGTGACTGGAGTTTGTACACATAAATTATACATAAATCTGTTCCAGCATTAAGGAGATCTGATTTTTTAGAAGTTTTAAAGAAAAGAATCACAAAGGCTTTTAAAATTCAGTTTCTGCCGAGTTCCTTTACAGAATCTCAAGGCTGAGGCAAGCGATGAAAAATCCATAAAAACAAAACTTGAGAACCAGAGAGTGGTGTGATGCAAACATCCCGAGGCAGTGTTCATTCTGAAGCAGTCTTGTTAAAAGTATTTGGAGTTTTCCCAGTGCATTCAGATTTATAGTTTGTGCCATCTTTCACTTATTTGATGGAGTTTTAGGTGCTCACTCTGTAGTCTTTCTAGGAGGAAATCATTGCCAATGAAGTTTTAGTGTTAACTTTCAAACTACTTTTCTTGTGTGAGAGAAGATAAAAGATGACCTAGCAAGGTCTGTGCCGATCTGATATGAATTGCTCACCCTAAAGAGTAGACAATTTTAAACAGTTCTTAATAGGAACCTTAGAGATATTCAAAGCTCTCTGAACAAGGTCTGGCTGCTTGCTTTAGGTGCCCCAGCTTGAGCAGGGCTGTTGGACAAGGTGACCTCCAGAGATCCCTTCCAAATCAAAAATTCTGTGATATTTTATTAATCAGGGCCCTGATTCAGCTATCAAACCAATGGAGGGTTTTTTTCCTATCCTTTTCTACTAAAACATTTGCTTAATTAGATGCACTGAAAAATCAATGTCCATTGTAGAATCAAGACTCTCCCCTTTGCAACCTTTTTATGCAAAAGCAAATGAAAGTGGAGAATTTTGCCATGGAGGTAAATAAATAGAATAGGGGTCACGTGAGCTTCAAATCCTACAGGAGAAAAATGCTTTGGGTGCTTCACAAATGGTGATTGTGGGAGCAGGGGTTTCTGACCAGCTAATAATGAAAGCACACGGAATACAGTGAGGATGAGGAAGGGGAGGAAGGCCTGCATGTGTGGTGGCACTTGCTCATTGCTGGGGAATGAGTGCATGAAACAATCGAGAAGTTTTGGGTGTTGTTTCGAAGTAGCTGTTCTTGTCATCATTGTAGCAAATTAGAAACTGAAGTCCAAACCAAAGTTCAGTATCAAACAGCCTCTGCAGTGGTGGGTTAGAGAACCAAACCCCTTCAACCAACTTCTTTTGCAGTTTGCACTTCAGTTTCCAAAGGTTGTTGTGCTTTTCCAGGGAGGGGATAGGATTCAGCTGCACTTCTTCAGTTAGGGAGGAAAGCAGTGAGTCATGTAAAGTGTCAGGGATTTTTTTGGCTTTTTTTTGGTGCCTTTTTTTTTTTTTTTTTTTTTTTTGAGCAGATCTGGATAACAAGGAGCACAACATGAGGCTCTGTAAAGCTGCAGCCCTTGAGCCTGAGCCCTCCTCATGACAGTAACTGCACTCCACTTAAGCTGATAGGAACCACCGTGATATAACAGCAGCAGCTTGCTTTGAGAGAGCCCTGGAATCAAGGCTAAGCAGTCAGTTTGTAGGATGAAAACTGGCAGTTTTTCAGAAGAGTATCCGAGATGTGTGTCTGTCTGTCCTTCATTATGGAGAATTACAGCAGCTTCAGTGGGCTCCAAGTTGACTTCCCAGCACACACACTCACACACTCCTCCTCAGCCCATGTATGGTGTGACTTCTCAAGCCCTGTTGTTACAATGGTTTCTTGCTGTGTATATGTTTTTCTAAAGCAATAGTCACTTCTGATTTAAGAACAAAACAAAAGCCTGGCAGTTCTGGGAGGGGGTGACAGCCCTGTGTTCCTCGTGTGTAGATGCTGGTAAATGAAGTACTCTTGTTCTGCAGAGTTCTTTTCCCCGCTCGGCGTTGAGTGTGTCTCTAACAAGGCCTCGTGCCTTTTGGAAAACTTAACAGCTTTTCACATGAAAAGCTGAAAACTAATTTACTTGTGTATTGCCTCTTTCAGCAAAGCACTTGGGCAGGAGCTGAATTGTCAGCGTGTGTTTCTGGGGTTAAGGACAGTGCCACTGTCACGGTGTTTAAAACAAAGCCTCTCCTCAGCAGTGAATCGGATCAGTGACAAAGCTCAAGGATAGATAATGCTGTTCCACACAGGGTCTGCATGTTCTGTTTCTGAGAGTTCGGATTGAGAGATTTGTTCTTCCATGATAATTGAAGCTGCTCTTGGACTTCTGATAGCAGCACAGTGACATTTGGTTTGCAGTGGGTGGTGCAAAAGTTTTGTGCTGTTTAAGGGGTTGGATCAGGTTCTGGTCTTCATGGGTATATCTCAAATCATGTTAGGAAGTTGTTGACCAAACTCTACACAGTTTCTTTGCAAAGCTAAAAAGAACAACTTAAATTGCCAAATAACATTGCCACTAAAGTCAAGGTTATGGTCTTCTTTTAAATTAGGATATTTTTCTTGTTAAAATGCTAATGGTAAAATAGAAACTTAGAAAACCTTATAGTCTTCTGTATCATTCTCTGCTGTACATTTTTTTCTGCTAATTAGTTTTTAAATAATATATCTTATTCTGGTGTTCAGATTTCATTTTGAGAGTATTTAAGGACTTCTCTTTCGGCAGTTTCATCATTATAGATTGGCTTGTTTGTTATTTGATGATACACATTTTCTATTATGACTATTCTGTAAATTAAAGAGGTAAAGAACCTGACTTTACATATATAAGTAATCAGAGATTTCTTTAAGTAGATGGAAGCAATAGTGAGATGTGATGGGTAATAGACAATACAGCACTTTGTGCTAGAATAGGGAATTTTCTTTATAAGGGTTAGGAAAAGTTCATCTAGCCCAGCCTTCTAATTTGCTGAACATCTCTAAGTACTTTATAATGACTCTGCTATTGTTGGTACAAATTTAGAATTAAAAAAGCCATGCACAAGTGCCAATTTACTGAGAATCCCCTGGACAGCAATGCTGAGGAGTCCTTGGTTGGAGCAGCACTTTTCCAAAACTCCATGGGTTCTGTCTCTGCTACAGGGCTGGAATGAGGACTTGAGAAACCATTGCTGTGGCAGGTGAGAGCTCGTGTAGGTGAAACTAGAAGAGCCCTTACTAAAGGAACACAGACCATGTTCATATAAAAGGCATGAATTATACACTTCAGAAATGCTCTGTCTGTTGCTGTGAAGTTTTTAATGTGAGTTCATCAACACATTAACTCAGGATTAAATCTGTTTTTGTTCAAAAGTCTCCTATGAATGGAGAAGAGATGAGCTCTGGGTTATGGGATGGAGCCCTGAGCATACAAAAGGCTGTTAGGTTTCCCTTTAACTCCAGCAGTCCCAGAAGCTGGTGTCAGAGGTCTCTCCTCTTTGTGTGGCATCTGGTTTTCCCTGTTGTGCTGCAGTAGAACAGAAGAAAAATAAACCTTTCAAACCTGGCGTCACCTCATGAAACCCCATGGTACTTCTAAGAAAACTTTTTAATTTTAGTGTGCTAATAATAATTATATGGGTGACCAGCCTGAGCCTGTGTGCTGTGAGAGCTGATGGAGCCACAGCTTGGAGGCTGCTAACCTGAGGGAGGTGCAACACTCTGCTTCTCCAGCTATGGGACTATAGGAGGCAAAGCAGGTGGGTGACATGGATACTTCGAAGCAGGATAAATTTGTTTTAGTGGCTGTGGTAGATGGAAAGCAAGGTGCTAATTTGTCCTTTTGAAATGGGGAAAATAAATGCCAGGGAACTGGGCAAAAAAACCACCGAGAGGAGGCAGATGATAACGAAGATGCTGTGGTGAAAATACAGCAGCACTTTCAGGTGCAGAGGCCACAGTGTCCTGCAGAGCTGGGCAGGGTTGACCACAAGAAGCTCATGACCATTCCTGGGGCATCTGGACACGGCTGTGACCTCGCAGGGTGATTCATGTCCCCGTCCTGCTGGGTGTACTGGGTGTTGTAATTTCTTTTGATTAGAGTTGGCTGCTGGAAAGTTTCCAAATGCTGAATTTCTGTGTTCAGCCACTTTTTAAGCCTGTTCTTTGTTAATCATATTTAACTGGCACATTGGTTGGTCGCTGCACTATGAGGGGTTGTGGGGGGAACTCGGCTGAGCTGATGTGATGTCAAATCCCTTCATCCACTGCAGCTCCTCATGGTTCTGACTTTGTGGCTGTGGCCTTGAACATCTGTTCTCTCCACCTTTGCAAAGGCAATGCTCAAAGGGAGCTGCTGGCTTCTGCACTGGGGGTATGTCTGTTCTGGAGTAGTTCCTTACTCCTACCCTTTTTCCATGCAAGGCAGAGTGCTTAAATCACTGCTGAGCTGTAAATGTTGGTTTGTTCTCTTTTGTCATTTGTCAGGTTATCTGTGATAATTTTAATTACCATTGTGATAATTTTATTAATTGCTCCCCCCAAGGATGGCTCCCCCTTACTCCTTCCTCTATACTTACCACACATGTATAAATAATATCATTTACCTTTATATACATTTTATAGAACCACTACTTGAGCTTTGTGGGAGGATTAGCTCTCACTGCTTGACAGGAGAGCGTGTGTTTATGTAATGTGTAGTATTCATGACTATAAATACATTTAAACATCAGGGTTGGGTTGCTGATAATGCAGAGCTGTTGGTGGGTTTGAGCAGCTCGGAGGTTGGATGTGAGGGGTCACCTGGACCTGGCAGCTTTGGGGACCTTGGCTGCTCTGTGTGGGCAGAGCAGTGCTGTGCCTCTGGAGAGTGGTTTCCTGCTGTCTTCTCCCAGGATTTTTCCTGGTAAGGGAATTAGTTGGCAAAAGTGGAGCTGGATCCAGCAGGACCCGCCACCCCCTCTCTTCTTTCCCCCCAGTACTGGGTAGAGCAGTGGAGCCAGTAAGCAGTGCATGTACAATTAACCTACTGCCTCTTCACCTTGAGGGAGCTGAGAGTTGACAGCAACAGGAAAAAGTGCAATTGTAAGCTTATTTACTACATTTGTTAACCAGCTGGGATATAAAGCTTCTAAAGTGGAGGAGCTGTCAAATTTCATTCTAGTTAACCCTGTGGAAGCAAAAGGCTAGGTTTTAATTTCTTTCATCAGGCATTCGCTTTAGTAACAGCCCTGGACAGAAAGCAGTGCTAATGGAACTGGGGTTTTTATTCTCTTGGTGTACCCATGTTGCTGCAGGAGCTGGTTGCTGATAGAGGTCACCAGTGGTCAGCAGAGTCTCAGCTGGAGGACAGGGAAGGGGGTCATCCAAGGGTGAGGAACTCTTCCTTGACTGAAGCTGTCAGCTTCTGTGAGAGGTGATGGATCCGTAGCTTGGAGGCTGCTAACCCAGGAGAGGTGCAACACTCTCCTTCTCCAGTTATGGGTCCACAGGAGGTAAATTAGCTCTGGTGGGTGACACAGATGCTTTGCAGCAGAATAAATTTGTTTTAATGGCCGTGGTAGATGGAAAGCAAGATGCTAATCTGGCCTAGTGAAATGGGGAATAGGGATATCTGAGAATTCAGCAGAGACACCAGGAGGAGCCAGAGATGATTATGAAGGTGCTGTAGCATGCCCAGCAGAGTGTTGTGAGCTCTCCTGGAGTTTGCACAGAGAGAGAACAGCCAGAACTCATTTTCAGACCTTGCTGAATAAGAATGCAATAAAAAATACAGTGCAAAATGGACCAGCACAAATGGTGACAGTTTAAGGTACTAGAAATGTACCAATGAATAATGTAATGGAGGTGGTAAGATTTGCTATATAGTACTGAAAAAGCTTGCTTAGCTCTTGGTTTGGAGCTGTGGAAACTGGGCTGTGGTGTTCTTTGACAATTTTTTTTTTAATATAACAGCTTAGAGCTCTGCTAGCAAGGTTGAGAATGGGTGCTGCTCTCCTCTCTAAACACTAGTGGAAAAAAAAGGAAAGAAATTAAGGAAGAGAAATTACTTGAAGAGGGGGAAAACCAAATAAGTGTAGCATCTGACAGCAGGGAGCCAAATTTCACACTGGAGCAACATTGGCTCCAATGGAGCAAACGTGGTTTAGAGGAGCAAAGTATTTGTCCATGGATTTTGAAGGCAGGGGGAAGAAAGATAATCTAGTACAGATCAGGGAGAGGAGGAGAAAAAGGCAGTATCAAGGGAGAGATGGAGGTGGTGTGATTGTATAAAGGAATTGTAGGAATTTCCTGCAAGGCAGGTCCATTACCGTAGTGGGAATCTCTTTTGTGATGCACACAGGCTTGGGCTCTGGTGGTGACCTCCCCTGCTAGGGGTTGATTTACCTCTCAGGAGTGTATATGAGCTAGAAAGAGGTGTGGTGTTGCCTCCAGGAAAAATGAACTGGGAACTTGTAGCCCCTTGCAGCGTGGGAGTTAAGTGTTCTGCACTGCTGAGAATCAGGTTGCTTTGGTGCCAAAATATGGATTTAGTTGCTTAAAATTAAGTCTGCCTGTGTCCCAGTTTCCCCATCTGTAAAATGTATTACAGCAATTTCAGCTAATCCTATTAAATTGTAGTACTAGTGTTTCACTATTAATATATCCTCAAGGACATGCATCATGGTAACTTTACCCCATGGTGACTAAAATGTCTGCAGTAGCACAGTATGAAATAATCAGAGCCTCAGGGACTCTGGAGCTCTCCTGTTTTAATTGGTTGACTAGAAAGAAATTATGCCAATTTTCTCCAAGTAAGGGTCTGGTTTACCCTCACCATGAGGGAGGGAAAGCAACCTATTTTTCACACTAAGTTTTTTCCTACTTCCTCTCAACTCTGCTCCTTTGGGGTAACAAGCAGGTAGGATTTGGCAAGAAAGCTTTGTCTTTCCTTGTGAATTTTTTTGTTTGTTTGTTTTATCCATCATTGTTCCAGGAGGAACTCAGGTGCCTTCAAAATGTAAAGACCATGTAATAAAAATGCTTCCTGCTAGGCAAGGAAAAAGCTTCAGAGGTAATTATAGCTCTGTTTCTTTGGCATTTTGTTCCATTTAGTGTTTTATTAAACCTCTCACCTGATCTTTGGTGTGTGTATGATAAAAGGAAGTTTGTAGTGCAGCCACCTCTGATAGATGATATAATCCTTTTAGCAGGCAGGATGTAAAATAGGTCCCATAACACATCAGGATTTCCTTAGAAATCTCTGGCAGGGCTAATTATTTTTTTTTCCAGCCACTGAGCAATCACTAACTCTTCTGCTGTTTCTAAGTGCTTCTGACCTTAGATATCTCTTCTAGACTTGTGCAGAGATTACACCTGGACTCAAGGACATGCTCCTGGGTTACTGCCTCAGATGGGAGCTTGCCAGGAAGGACACAATTTTTGAGTGATGCAGTGTCTGCTGGCTCAGTGCATCCTCCAAAGACAGAAGCATAACATGTCACATTGCCATGATAAAAAAAAAAAAACAAATCTGTGTTGTTTGGAGTCCATTATATTAATAGAAGTCAGTAAAACCCTGTTGATTGCAGTGGCAATGCAGTAATTACAATACATCTCTGATGTCACTGTTGGAAGGATTGTAGAGGAAGGTTATGGCACCAGTTTGAAAGCAGGTGCTGGCAGCATCCTGCTGGAATAAATCACCAGGCAGAGGTGGGGCTAGTCCCAAAGAGAAACTGGGTCCTAAATCCTGGTCAAACACCCCAGGCTGGTGCTGAAGCAGCATTAGGAGACCACAGCCTACCTCTTCCATAACCTTTGTAACCTGAGCCTGTGAATGTGATGATCTGTCAGTGGTCCATGTCTCAGAAAGGCTGAGAAAGCTGATGCAGGGCTGTGGAACAGGCAGCAAGAGCCTGCTGGTGCCTGGTTCTGGCTGAGCCATCTCACCCTTCTCTGCCTCTTCTGCACAGACACTTCCATTTTCCTCTGATTAGGAGCTAAGGTTTAATTAGTGTGAGGCTTTCACCAACACTTGGTAATATTTTGGATGTCCAGATTTTTCCAAGATCTCCTGAATATACCTTCAGCTCTTCCGACTGCTCGTGGATAATTGGTAATGCTGAAGATTAGCCTTAAGGTCTCCAGAAACATTAAAAATGAGAACTCATTTCAGAAATATGAAGCTTAACCTTCTTGAAGTATTCATTGTTTGATGAAATCAATTTGCATTTAGATATCTTTACTGTAATTATGTTAAATTATGTACAAGGGCTGAAATCTTAATTTGATGGGCAGGTGCTGAGAGTTTAAGACTCAGGTCACGTGTAATTTAGAAATTATTAGTCTACCTCTTGTTTTTAATAAGCTAAATGTTACCTGTTGTAGTGCTTTATTTGAAGCAGTTTCACCAGAGGCAAGTTCAGAACCATTCCCTCTCCCAGGCCTCTGAACAAGGAGCTTCTGCCCCTTGAAGTTGGCTCTCTCTGTTTAATGTTCTACTTCAAACACTGATTATTGGCAGCTTCATCCTTCTCTCTCAGCATCTCCAGAAGACAAGCAGTGGCCTAGAGCAAAAACACTCAGGATCCCCAGCACCCCCCAAGTAGGTGTGGGAACCCCAGGATTCTTTGTGAGTGGGAAATCAAGACTTGAAAAGACTTGTTCCTCACTGTTAGAGGCACATCTTCCTTTGAAAACAGTGTTGTCAAGTGTCTGACCACCATTTCAATAATCACCAGAGCTTTGTTTCCATTCAGTTGACATCCTGTTTCTTAACTCTGTAATTTTTATGGTTCCCCACTCAGAGCTCAATATACCTCATATACAGAATAATTACACTGAAGCAAAGTATTCTTGTGCTTTTTTTGAGGGCAGCATTTTTCAAACATTCCCTCAGAGGGAGCTTTACCAAACCCAGGAACTTTGAGTGCTGTTGAAGCTGTAACTGAAACCATAACGATGCAATTAAACATTACATCATCAATCAGATGCTCTGTGTTGCTGTTTCATAAGATCAGGAACACCCAGACTAAAAGGAAATAAAACAGTGCAAAATGCAGGACATAAGAATACATGTCCTCTACAAGTGTAGGAGTCCTTGGGAGAGTTTACTGCCACCAAACATGACTATAATGAGATTCCTTTGAGGATCCACAGGGAGAACACCAAATAATCAGCAACCTGCAGTGCCTGGCAGAAGGCATTCCGCTTCCACAAGGGAAGAACTGAAGTCCTTGCACAAATAATACATTCTTTTAAAACCCCCATTTCTGATGCAGGGTAAACCATCTGCAGAGATGGGAAGCTGCAGCACAGACACTGAATGAATTTCTGAGAATTGTGGAGGAAACTTGAGCACAACTGGGATTCAAGCCCAGCTCTTGGAACTTGTAGAGGTTTTATGGGAACTAATGGATTGTCTCCCTGTTGTGGTGATTATATTATTTTATGTGACACCCAAAGAAGCCTGATGTTCCTGAAAACTATTCCAAAGGCAAGTCTTGTGTCCCTGTTAAAATCATACTATAACATTGATATAATAAATGCCCAAAATACATTTCCTGCCTCATTGTGGAATTGGCTGGTTCATGTAATGAAGGTATTCTATGTATTCTGGAATACCTCTTAGTTATAACTCAGGGGTTTTTTTCCTCATCTAATTGGGGCAGAACAAAGCTGGAGAGATTCTCCAAAGTATGACACCATTCCTTACTACTTTTAAGGCTTTTATATTGCTGTAATAGCACAGCAAAGCTCCTATGTAGTGAAAATCTGAGTCATTCAAACTATGATATTGCTTCTACCAAAGGTAATTTTTAAAAGTGCAGATACACTCAGCAGGGCATGATCCTTGTAGCTAATGAGATCTTTCCTTTTCTTTGCATTTACCTGGAGTTTTGCATTTCAGAGACATTTCTCCAAGCTCTCAGCAGATACCTCCTTCACAGAGGAGACAGTCTGTGGTCTACCTCTTCATCTCTGACAAATAGATTCTTTCATTATTATTTGTTGTGTGTTTTCTTTAAAGTTTTAAACTTTAAATTTCTTGGACTGAGGGTCCACGCTGTGCCTTTTTTTTTTTTTTTTGTAGCAATTTAACAGCTGTGACCTGGAAATTCTCATTTTATTTTCCTGAGTGCTTGAGCTCCCATCACATCAGAAGTGAGGGAGGTTGAATGAGTGAAGGGTTACTTCTCCCATCTCCCCTCTCTTGTATAGTTTGTGTAGGGTAACTGCTTGCAGGTGGGTACTCCAGTGGTTGCTGCCTTTCAGAGGTTCTTAAACTATCCATTTCTAACTGAAAAGCCAGCACTTTGCTGTAACCCTGGGAAAGTGCATATATTGTGATACCAAAATTGCATGTGCTAGAAAGTGCTTTCATCCTGTCCATTCTTTTTCCACAATGAAGTTTATTTCCATTTGCTTCTGTCATATCGTGGCTCCATTTTTTTGAAGTCTCAGCATTTGGTTGCTGTGGTGGGTAGGTTTGTGTGACCTGTTTCTGCTTTCAGGGCTATTGAGGGCTGGACTAGACTATTGAGGTGTATCTTAGCATGGCTTTATTGAAATCAAAAAAGAGCAGGGACAAATTAAATAAATGGTAATCTGGCCCCAAAAAAGTGATCCAGCCTGTTGGAGTGTTCTGGCTGATAAACAGGAGTGATATGTTTGTTTTCCTACTTTGTAGAGTGAGGGCAAAGCAGGCTCTGCAGGGATGCTGGAAGTGCTTGCAGCAATATTCTCTGTAATATGAATCCAAATAAGCAAACAGACGAAGCTTTCCATAACGGTACCCATCTCACAGGGGGAGAATGCCTTAGGTATGTTTTTATAGTTGGGCAGTTTCTGGGGATAAGCAAAGCAGCTGGTTGGTGCAGCCTCCAGTCCTGCCACGGTCTTGTTTAGAGCCCAAGTGGGCAGGTTTCAGCCCTGCTGCACAAGTGGCTTGTCCATGGCCAAATCCCAGCACGTGGTGCCCAGTGGGAGCAATTCCAGAGAAGAACCTGGCGGGGGGAAGATGTGGCTGATCAAAGCACTGCACTTTCCACACTGATCAAGTGTAGACTTTTCCTGTATTTCCTAATTGTAGGCTGTGGAGTTTTCCCCTATTTCTTTAGTAGTGTGACTACAAAGCCTCTGAGCAGTAGGTTGCAAAAGCTTAAATCTGTGTCTTACTAGTATTTACCTATAGCTTACTCTTTGAATACTTCAGTATATGTAATGAACTCCAAATCCTGGGGAATTTTAAGAGTACTGTCATGGATCATTTCAGTGTTAGATGATACTGCAAATCATTCAAAATTCTTCTTTTTTTCCAGGGACAACCTTTATCTTTTTTTTTTTTTTTTCTTGTATCAGTGCAATATGTAACTATATGCCTCAGGTGGATCTGCACCTTGCTGGATCTAGGTTTTGTTATGGAAATAACTGAGAAATAGTGGTAAATAGATCTCATTATAAATGAAAGTAGTTTTTCCCATCAGTTCATTCACAAACTGCTTTGACTTCAGTCTGGATCACCAGGTTCTGGTCACTAAAAATGAACTGCAGTAGTTAAGGAAATTGGAAGCTCATAAGGAGGAAGAAATAGTGTCTCCATGCTGGTGTCAAAAGCCAGTTCTTCACATCACCTTCCAGGGGAAAGAGCAAGTACCTCTCCTGGGCACCTCTGCTAATTTGGGGCTCCTTCAGCTAAGAGCAAGGTGTCAGAGGGAAATTGCATTTCCTCAGTAGTGTGCTGGGTGTTGTATCCTTCTTTAGTCTTTCTTCATGCAGCTGGTAAAATTGGATAACTACTTAATTTGTTGCTTAACTCACTGGGTAACTTGGGACAGATATCCTAAAGCAAGTGCCAGAGCTGATAATGCAGAGCATTTCTCCAGCATGGTTTTAGCTTCAAAAGCTTTCAAGCAATAATTAAAAGTTGCAAGTGAATGAAGAAAAACATCAGTGAAGCAGTTGTGTCGTGGCTGAGTGTGGGACAGTGTCGACAGGTGTCAGCCAAGTGCCACCAAAGGACTGTCCAGAGCAAAACTGCAGCTGTGCATTTTTCACCTCCCGTGGAAGGCAGAGGAGGATTCTCTCAGATGGAGAAAATGTCAGCCTTCTGGATGCTAACTGAGCTTGATAACTGGGCTTCAGTGACATAACATGGAGAGAAATGTAGAAAGTCTGAGTGCTGCTCTGCAAATTGCTGCAAATGGTGTTAGGGCAGTATGTTAGTGTGAGCTGAGCCAGGCTGCCTCCTGCCCTTCTCTCAGCCTGTTTGCACTGATGAGGATGGATTTGCTCCCAGGTGACTGATGATAAGATTCTTTCTCAGGTGATTGGCACACTTTTCACAGCCTTAGGTGTGAAGGCAACACCAATACCTGTGTCTGCTAGAGGTCTGGTAGCATATGTGCTTCCATGAGCAATAATCAAGCTGGCTTAGTTATCAGTGTTTTGCTTTGAGCATGGCAGGCATCTCCTTGGGCTCCCCTAGGTGTGAAGGTGGGAGCAGGTGTCTGTTAGATCAGCCTGGTCTCAGTGTAACAAATACAAAGGTTATAGGTAGGTTAGGTTCCAGGTTATAGGTGGGTTATTAGGTTACAGGTAGGGGAAATACTGCCACTGAACTCTGCCCATGTATTATAGACTACACATCATGAAGTTTGCTTCAAGCAGCTTGAAAAGCCAGTGCATGTCTCAGCATGATCATTTTGACATGCACTCCATCTCTGGGGAGGGAGTGCATCTGTTTGCTGCTGCTTTCATGTTGACCCCATCAAAATCAGTAAGAATGGCTCATCACATTGATATTATTTGTGCAAAGGACAAGAGTATCTACTTCTTGTAAAATACCCCCAAAGCATTAAATAACTTTCTTTTGTGTTATGATCAGTTGTTATATAGCAATGTGTATAAAGAATATCTAACTACACAATACTGCCATCTCTGCTGATTCAAAGCTCTCTGAAATTCTACCTGAATACATAATTATGAATCTGATATAAATGGATGTTTATACTGCATTTCCTACCAACATAAAAAAAAAAAACTAATGACAAAATAAAACAACCAAGCAAACAACCAAAAGCCTTCCCCAAACACACCCACAAACAAACCCCCAACCACAATAAAAAAGCAAACCCTGGATAATTTTTGTCATGGTTGCATGGGGGTGGAACATTTGGATTGTTATAGGGGGTTTTTTTTATAGTTTAATCTCATATAAAACAATTTTAAATCCTTTCACAAATAGTTTTTAGGGGATAAATGCAAATTACCAGCTAAAAAATACATATTCATAGTAAAAGAAAGATTAGAAGGCAATGAAAGTAAAACTGAGACTTTTGAGTAAGCCTATAAAAATATTTTGTAGAAATGTGGAATTTTGGGCTGCAATAGAACATTCCTTTACAGTGTTTAGGTATTCAAATCCCCAGCTAGGATTTTTTCTGTCTAATCTTCATTTTATATACCAAAAATCTTAAGAAAGGCCTTTTTTTCCTCTGTATGTCAACCTGCAGCATAAAAGTGCACACATACACCCCCTCACCCACTCCCAAGCCATCCATTCTGTGCCTGCCCCAGCTCTCAGGACCACTCCCTTCCTGGAGCACGTAGTGAGTGATTCCCTCAATGTATCTCCGTAATGGACCATTATTCTGAGACCTTCAGCACCGGGATAGAAATACATCCTTGTGCAGTGGGCTAGCTCAGGATTGATGTGCCTCTTAAATTCTGGGAATAGGTCTTGAGTGTACTATCCCTCTGTCCAGCAGGGAATTGCAATTCCCAAAGCACAGACTCCTCTTATTTGATATAAGGGCATTACCAGAAAGGAGAACTCCAGCTACCTGTGGCTCTCCTGTTGCATTTTCCACTATGTAGGATACCAGAGTTTATCCAAGCTTCTGATTAATGTGCCAACTCAGATGCTGTTTGGCATAACCTGTGATCACATGCCTGCACAGTCCATAGGTGTTGGGGTGACATGGATCACAAAGCTGCAAAATAACTCCTCAGATATTTTGTGTAGGCTGACCTCGGATTTCAAACTGACTGGGATAGTCCTTAGGGAATCAATTGGGGGGGGGAAAAAAAAACAAACCAAAAAACAATCTAAAAGAAACAAACCCACCAAAAAAACCAAAACCAAACCAAACCAAAAACAAAGAAAGAAACAAACAAAAATCCAACAAAACAAACTCCAAATAAGCAAAGAAAATAAAACCAGGAAAAAACTCAGACCTCCCAAATCTGCCATGGCATTCTCCCATGCTGTCTCATGGGAGAGCCTGTCATCTGCATTCAAATTTATTTATGAACATAATGATGTGGGTAGTTCCAGGCTGGAGCATATGCACATGTTGACGTGCAAGCTGGACAACTGGGGGACCTGAGCACTGCAGTGAAGTGGAGAGAGCAGCTGGATGGGCATGCTGAGGGATTCTTACAGCTGTGACTGTATTGAATATTAAGTTCAGTTTATGGTTAACAACTGCAGCACATTGGAATCACCCACACTTACCATTTTATGCATGCAATGCCACTTGCACTTCACAGTCTAAGTCCAGGAATCAAGAAAATTAGACAGAAGAAAATTCGATTTATGTCATGCTTGTTAATGGTGGCAAACCAAAAGTATGTATCTAGGCTTGATCAACATTTGGTGTTATTTGGCTTTCCTGTCTCTGTCCCTATTCACTCCTATGGTTAAAAAGTTGTTCAAAGCAAATCTGACAGTTTGGGGCTGTTTGGTAGTTGTTTGGTTTATACAGCAATAGAACTCCGTTCTTGGAAAGCATTACTTTTCAAATTACCCCATGAAGACCTCCTGTTTAGGTAATAGCATATCTGGACATCACAATATTTTGAAGTCTCTCTTGGATTGTAGCATAACACTTCTTAAATATTGCAAGAGGAATATTAGCACAGGCTGAGGCTGCCGATTTCTGTCACGGTTGAACAACCTGAGAAGCTGCTGCTGCATCAGGACTCCCAGGAGGTGTGAGGGTTAGATTTGCTTCTGTTGTTGCACAGTCTCTTAAAAGTCTGCAATTAATTTCCATTGGTGCTTTATTGCTGGAAGTACCTTCCTAAGCTAAAACACTTGCACTGAATTCTATGGCCTTTGTCCAGAAGTTGTCCTGCCTTTTGCATCAGTCAGTTTTTGTTGTACATTTATTTCTATATGTGTTCAGAGGAGTAATTTCAATGTCTAATTTCTCCAGAAACAGTGCAAGCACAGTCTTTACAAAGCCATCCCTGTGAAAATAGATTGATTATTCCTATTTCCTAATGTCTGCTGAATCTGCAACCCTTTGCTGGCCCTGGAGTATTGGCACATTGGTGCTGATAAAATGCATCTGCTGTGGATGCAACCTCACAGGATGACTTCTATTCCTTTTCCCTTCCAGTCTCCAGTCAGAAAAGCTAAATCAAGCTAGTGAACTAAACTGGGAGGACTGATTGCTGCTCTGTGTTGTTGCTGCATGCAAAGAGCAGCAGCTTCTTTGTACTTTCCCACACCTCTGGGGAGGTAAAACCTCACTATTGAGCTGGAAAGCTTTGCTTTGCCAAACTGTTCTGAGGGCTCGTGAGGCCACCAGAACCTTTATTCTGCAGGTCTTGGGCAAGGACATCATTACTGTCAGGAGACTCCTCAGTCAGTCTGTGCCCTTGGGACAGACCATGAGGATTCTCTCTGGTTTAAGATCATCCTGGGCTCAGTGAGCAGTGTCCCCAGTGGGCATCTGCCCAGCAAGTGGCACAAACCATTTCTGGGTGGCTCATTTGCAGATGAACAACACATTTTGACCAGTTTTGCCTTGCTTGTATTGGCATCACACGGGTTTTGCAGTGGATATGGGAGACAGATTTTCTGTTGGAATGGCAGACTACAATTATCTTAACCAGGCCTGCTAACAAGTGTTAACATCCTGTCTTCTGGCTGTACAGCTCTCTGAGCTCTATAGAGCCAGTATATCTCGATATTATAGCTCTGCACTCTGTTCTGGAACTGCTCTGTGACACATTTCAGATCCCTGTCAAAGTGCCTGAAAAAAAGGGGGTGAGAGGAATGAAATCTTTACATAATATTAGAATTCAGAAAATAGAGACTGAGAGTTTTCAGTGATTTTGTAATTTAGTTTATGCTGCTCTTTCCTTTCTTTGTTTCAGTTGATGCTGTATTTGTGTTTTAATAAGATGTTTAGTCTATATTTTGCTATTTAAAGTCTTAAACTTATTCTGTGTGGCTCACATTCAGCAGCATAATACTCTTCCTGGCTGAAAAAGCATGACTCCTGTAACTCAGTTACAGGAGGAAAAGCTTATGAAAAATGTATTTTTAAATGTACTTTTAGAAAGTTGTAGAGTGCCTAAACTTTATACACTTTTTGGAATAAGGTTAGTGCAAAAAAAAAAAATGAAAATAACAAGTGATCCCATTGCATGGTGGAAAGGTGGGAGGCAAACAATCATGAACAACAGCAATATTTTTAAAGACCTGACTGAATTCTAATGAAAAGTGCTTTGTGGTAATTTGGCTGTACAAAGTGTTGGGGTGGGGGCCTGGTCATGCTGTTCTGGCAAAATGCGATAAAGAACCTGGATTATTTTTGCACTCAGCAAGGAAATAATTGCAGTAAAACTCTAGAAATCATTTTGCAAATATTAAATTAGAAATTATCAAAATACTCCATTCAGGAAGGAAAGTGTTAGTGCCTCAAGAAATTGCTGGGTTAAATAACTTGTTGAAAGCCAATGAAAAAAGAACAAGGGTCAGACCAGATTTATTATTGCAAAATGAAAAAGCAAATGACGCCTGGAACTGCAGTGGAGTTCTGAACTCTGAAATCCTCTGCTGTCTGGAAGGCTTTGGGCTTGATGGTAATTTTGTCCACAGGACACACATCTTCAGGAAAGGTCACAAAAACAATGTCAGCTCAGTTGTCAGGGGAATGGAGCTGCTGGTGCAAAGCAGAGTGTGCTGCAGTGGTTTTTCATGGCAAAACAACTGAACTGAGCAAAAAATCCTGGTGGAGGCTGAGCACTGGGGTAGAATTCACCATGCCAAGGCCAGATGGGCTCAACAATCTCTGCAATCAAACTCCTAAAGCTGCATCCTGGTGCAGATTGCAGACCTGCTTCTCTGTTAGGATTTACAGGGAGAGATTCTGGTGAGATTTACCCACAGGGATTTGACTTTTTTGGCAGCAAAGATACAGGGAGGCTTTTCTGCCTCTTGGGGAGGCTCAGTGGTAGCAGTGGATGTAAATGAGCAGGTTATGAGAGTCTGTTACAAAGCTGTCCAATGTTAATCTCGTTGGATGTATCTGTATTTAGAATTAATTGTGTTTCTGCTGATACTGGCTCACATAGGAACTATGTTTGTGTACCTACTCGTTTGCATGTTAATGGGGTTCTCCAGGGCTTTTCCTTGATCTTTAGCAATAGGAAAGCCTGGCTAATTGAAATTTATTTGAAAAGGGCTTATTTGCCTCTTGGGCTGAGGACAATAGTCTATAACAGCTGAGGAAGGCTGAACTGCTCATGTCAGTGAGTTGGGTTCTAATACCTGGCCATGCCCACCTGGCAGGATAAATGGACAGAGGAGGTGAATGGTTTCCACTGATCCTTCTGCCAACCACCCTAAACTGGGTCTGGTCCAGCCTGTTTGTATAGCAGCTGCTGAGATGGGAACTCTTGTTTAGTGGAACAAAGGGACCTCCACGTAAAGCTCTCCATGTCACACAGTTTGTACACTTCTAACAGTTGAATCTGGCTCAAGAGTGTAGGAATGACAGCCCACAAAGATCTGTCCCAGTTAGCACCACTAACACCCGAACATCAGGACCACCCTTGATTGCCATTCACTGCACCCCGGGGGCTGTTTATTCTGACATCTTTGGTTCTCCAAACCTCTTTTTCCACTGTCAGTGGAGCAAGACACCTGTGTGTCAGCTCTTAGGGGGTCTTGCATGCAGCCCCTTGCTTTGTGTGTCCCCTGCAGCTGGTGAGCTGTGACAGTTGCTGTAGCAGATCGACCAACTCCTGAGAATTATCTCTATGCTGGGAACATTGTGATGGCTCAATTTATCAGCTGCCCCCTTTGCCAGCACCATCAGTCAAACTGGAGCTGGAGGTCAGGATTTCAGTGTGGAAATAACATTTTGGGTGAATGATGATGATTATTTGTTGAGGGGAAGGGTTGTGTATTTTTACTGCTTATCCTCTCTGGTCTGTGATTCCAGCTAAGTGCATGAGAGCTGTCCTGACGTACATCTTCTGGGGTCCTTTGGTTTAAACCCAAATATTGTGGTTTCTTTCTGTCTCGTTAGCCACTGAAAACACTGCGGGGGATGATTAACACTTCACTAATCTCTGTATTTTAGAACACATCTATGATTTTGTGGTCTCAGTCCATTTCTTTCCAAATATTTAATAGCTGGGTCTTATATTGAGGTTTTTGATGATGAAGAGTTCATTAGCAGGCAGACAGCACGTTTCCTAGTACAGAACAAGAGTATAATCACAGCTGAAGCACAGCTGTCAAAATAAAATGAACACAAAGAGTAGCTATTGCTTTAACTGTGTTTATACACTTATTAACTCTGGAACCTTCACGCTCCAGAGTGGTTCTTCCTGCTGATAGTGCAGTAGCCAACGGGCTACAACACTGCTGGGACCAGAATCCAACTGGATTTTTGTCTTTCTGTCCTGAGCCAGAGCTGATCAATGTTTTAAAGGGAGCGTGGAGTTACCTGTGCTCTCCCAAGGCAGGGGACAGTAAACGTGACAAACACAGAATACAGCGAGGACAAGGCTGTTTTCCTGCCAAGGGAAACCAGGGTCTGGAGGTTTTTGAAGACTGTGATAATTCAGGGAAGGTTTGGACCTTGCCAGCCTTCCATCCTTGGTATTCCTCCCTATCCCTCAAGACTGTTAGTCACTGACATTATTTCTACAGGAGAGGTAAAGATATAAAGGCTCTACCTCTGTGCACAGCTCTAGAATTTTCTGGAGTTCTTTGTAAAAGCAATGGAAAACCATAAAGGGCTGGGAGATACTTGATTGGTCATGTCTCTGGAAAGGAAAAAGGAGACCCACAAGCTTCTTGGCCTGCAGACATGGATGTAATTGGTATATTCAGCAAATTGCTCTGTCATCCATTGGTGATTTTGTGGATATTTATAATCTCCCCTTTTCATTGACCTTGAACAAACCTAAGCTTTTATATCAAATTTTAATTTATTAACCTTTAACATGCTTAGAGAAAATGATGTAACATAATTGACCTCTCCCTTCTGCTATTATTTATTTTTGAATTCTTCTTCCTATCTACAAATAAGAAATTATTTTAGTGTATATATGCTATCATGGATGTAAAGGGGTTTCTCACTGTCTCTTTCCTATTTTTGCCTTAGGTCTCAGAATTCTTTTTCTGTACAAAGTTTCTTAAAAGTAACTATATATGTTTCTAGTGTCTTCATATCCTTTGATATTTATTCCTATTCAAAAAGAGGAAGAATAAACAAAGATTAATATTGTAGAGAAAATACTTCCCTTTACAACAGAGTTTTAATGAAGTATTGGGAAAAAAACATGGACTAAACTAATTCTGCTTGCCTGGAGTAATGGATTTGGAAGCTGAAATGAATCTATTATTTCTTGTCTCAGTATATTAAGAATAAATGGAGGAGTGAAAGCAGTAAGAGTCCTTCATAGAAGCTTTTCAAAAGCCTCATGAGGGAGTTTCAGAGGCATATCCTGATGCAAATTTTACCTTAAATGTGTTTGCATCTGTTTCAACAGTTGATTTTTAATGTATGTTAGAGTTCATCTATTAAGCAATGGTTATTATGCATATTTGTTCCTGGCAGACAGTGAAATAGGAAGTTTGACAGGTTTGCTGTGACTGATTAAATTCTTTTCCCACTTCCATTAGGGTTTTTAAATCTCACCTTGAAAATCTCATCCGCACCCTTGATGTGATTTTTAAATGACATTTATAGTGTGAATATGAAACACAGTAACTTCTGTAAGCTCTCTATTTATTAATGAGCCTGAGAAAGTGCTTCAGGTAGTCCCTAGGAAATGATAATGAAATTTTCAACAGAAGCATTGCACTGTCAGGCACTGGTGATGGTGGGTCTATTCACTTTTCTGCAGGCACGTGAGAAGCAAACCCAGTGCTATTTCAGCAGATTATAAACTGAATAGACACCAAATTTTCAAAGCCATTTCATGGTCACATATTGCTGGATCAGCCCTTCTGGCGAGTTCCTAAAGGAAACAAATAACAAAACAGTTACTCACCCAAGTTTACCTTCAACTCCACTCAAAATCAAAGAGAAATCAAAATCTGAGACAAGTGACAGGAGGCTGTGGCACAACCAGAAAGCAGTGAATCTCTGGGGAAACACTGGAAAGAAGATGCCAGGACTTTTACACAGATTGGCGACAAACCCTCACCCTTTGTCAGCTGGTAAAGCTCCACTGGTTCCTCTGTAGGATCTGGCCAGAAATGATCTGCACACCAAAAGTCAGAGTTCTCAGCCTCCCAGACCATCTGTCCCTAAAGGCACCCTCTCAAACTTCTGTTTTAATTAGAACATATTCCAGTTGCACGAGCGCTGCTGTGTTTTCAGGTGCTGCAGGCTCCTGGGTGTAGAGGAGCAGGGCTCGTTCTCTTTCTCAGGAAAGGCTGGGTGTGGTGGGTCAAAGGCTGTGGTTATATGTGGGGTTTTTTGATGCAGAAATTCTCTCTATTAGCTCCAAATGACCTGTGGGGGTAGTTACAGTGTGCTTATCACTGTGTCTGATGTCAGGGTTTGGCTGTGTTCGTACTAGAACAAAAGCTGTAGAAGCCAGAGGGAAGAACTGGAAATAGAGAATCTTTTAATCTATCTATAACTTACCTCTCCCATCCTCTTCTGAAGACCTACTGGAGATTTTCTAACTGAAACACTGCATTTGATGGGTTCAGGCCTAACTTTTGTATATTTAGCTGGTTTTGACACAACTTCTGTTGCTGATTCAAAGGTCAGTTGTTCCTCTCCCTGTCCCCTGACAACATGCTTGAATAAAATGTAAACCTCTGCAGGCTGCAAAATTTGAAGTGGGAGAAAATGCTGATGTTATGTTTATTTCCAGTAGTTTTTAAGTCCTGTTCAGGGAGAGAGGCAAACACAGCACTGTGCAAAATGTGCCTAAAGCTACAGTTCTTTCATTTCCCTGCACAGTGCCCATAAGAAGAATTATTAAACATGATTTTCACAAGACAGGCATTTGTTTTTTAAATCAGGATTGGAAGATACACTGGGGCTTAAGAGATTTATATGCTATTGCCTCTTATAATTGTTTCTGTAAATGGATGTGAGAGTTGAATCACTTAGCATCATTTGCTTTGCTGGAAAAAAAAGTGATGCATTTTAAACTGAGCTTATTTTCATAGGCAGGCAGATGATCTGTTATTCCTGAGAACACCTTGGTGTTAGGGTTTATTGCTGTGAGTTTATTGCTGCCTTTTCCATGTGAGAGAGGAAAAAAAATATATAAACAGCAGCTCACGCCATCAAAACTCTAGGATATCTTTGAAAATGTGCATTCTCCATATGTGAACAAGATTTATTTCCACAAAGGCTGTTCAGGGCCTCAGATTTTACTAATTTTACCAGCTCAGTTGATTTCAGTCGTTCCAATTTACCCAGCACCAACCGTGAAAATCAGATTCCTGGATGTTTGTGCTTTAAAGACAAGAATTTCTTGTTGAACTATTCTGTAATTAACAACGTGTGTGTGTAAATACAGGCTCACTGTGGAAGATTGCAACTCTTAGTTTAGCCATTTTATTGTCTTCTTTCAACCCTTTTTCTGTATACATGATATGCTATTATCTATACATGTCTATAAGCTTATATAGACACATGCATATATATATATATACACACATATATGTGTGTATGTTAAATAAAAGATACTGGAAAAGAGAAAATTACTAAAAATTAATGCTTCCACCACTGAGTAAAGCAATGCCATCCTACATTAGTTAGAAGTTAGTCCAGCTGCAGAGCAGGGTGTGGTGAGAGAAGAGCTGAGTCATGTTATTTGTGTATCAGTCTGTCATTACAAGAGCAAAAACCCGACTTACAGATGTATCCTTGACCGTTGTTGGTTTTGAGCATTTAGTGGTATGAAACACAGGTTTGCAATATCCAGACCAGTTTGACTGTGGGTGTTTTCCATTGCTCGTGGTCTTCACAAACCCACAGAAACTGGTGGTGTGGTTTCAGTCAGGAGCCCATGTGTAAAAGTTCAACACAGTCCAATTTATTAAATTAATAACTTTTTCTCATATCTTAATATTTAAAGTGGAAATTAACAATGCAATTTGACTTCCAAAACAGAGCTAAGTCTTATTTTAGGGTCACCTAATGTAGTCAATGTCATTATCTTTGCGTGTAAAGATAAATAGAAATCTTAAATAATTAACGTTCGGATTTATTCACATTCCTCCCAGTGAAAGAGCATTAGTTTGAGATACAGAGAAAAATACATTATTCATAATTTCCTGTTAGAAATAAGAAAATTGATATGAGGATATTTGGCATGGACTATAAAATCTCATTAGCAGCACTGTTCTGAGAGAGCCCAAGAGGAGAAATACATTTAGTTAGACCAGATTATTACATAGTAGTGCCACAGAGTAATCTGTGTCCTGCTGATTATTTTGTGGGACTTCAAGATATTAGTTATATTTCCTCTTGAAATTAATATTTAGTGAACAAAGTTCCAGAATAAGTCCCTCTGCCAAAAGTGGTTTGCAAACTGAAGATATTGAGTAAGCAGGAGTTTTTCTATACTGGTTTTTGCTCTGCTGTTGCTCCAAATTGGCCTGAAGGAGAATTCTGTGTCCTAAAGTTTTTCTCAATAAAGTTCTTGTAGAAACTTTTGGTCCCTGGTCCCGGAGAAAGCAGCTTTTACTGTAAGCAGGTATTCAATCTTTGAAATGTTGTGGTTGCTCTCCTTGGAGCTTCTCTGGCAGGAGGGTAATGAAGACATTAAGATGCAGCATTACAGTATTCTTGAAATCTCACAGTAAAATAATTAACTGTGGTAGTTCAGCAGTTGGATACAGGGCAAAAGGTCTGTTTGAAGAATACAGTGTCACTAATTACTTTTTGTGATTGTCTGAGTTGATAGTCCAGTACAGAGTCAGAAGACAGTAATTTGTCAGTGAACTGTGTTTCTGGCAGAATCCTGGGGGGGAACTCTGGCCCAGGGAAATCTGCAGAACAATTCCCCTTTATTTCCATGAGCCCAGAATTAACACACTTGGGCAATCACATGCTCTCCTTTGGCAGGAATCTGTTGCTCTAGAGCTGATTGCTGGATAAAACCACAAGACCCCAAACTAATAAAAAGCACTGGTAGTCCTAGGTAATAACTAAGGAGGACAGTTGATATTAGAAGTGTGGTTTAAGTGACTAATACTAATATTCTCAGCTGAGGTGGAGCTAACCCTTGGCCCTGTATCTCACTGGCTTTTTTACAGCTATGTAAAAGGGTAAATTTTCAACACATGCTTTTAATACTGGTTATCATCAGCACTTTCACTAATGTTTGTGCTCCCTGAATTCCCCTGCAAAATGTGCAGTGATAGTGCCATCCAGGACATCTGTAGTTCAGCAGGAGTTGCTCCATTGCTGTCTGAACTTGGTTTGACCTCTCGGAGTGCAGTGTTGCATGAGGCAGACAACTTCAACTGCCTAATGAAATACCAAAAGAAACATATTTATTTTTAACTGTATCTTGCTCCAGAGGCTTGTTTTCCAAAGTCAAGCAGCCTCTTGGTTTTGCAGAGGGCTGAGGATGGCAACAAGTTCATCCAGCACCATGAAAAGCATTTAAAAGGTTTCATTTACATAAAAACTACCTTCAGAAGTTGCTTATGTCTTAACTCTTATTCTTATTTAAAACATTACCATTAGACTATTCAGCATCAGATAATTGCTATTTCCTTGTTTATAATAGACTCTACTCTTAGGTCATTCTATAGTGTGGAGTTCATCCAAAGCTGGCTGTTTGTTGTGTGGTACCCAGGGCAGCAGGGATGTTACTGACAAACTCTTAAGAGATTCTGTTTTAAAATAAATCCCTCACTCACCAAAGTCTAATGTTTAGATGCTACTTTTGCTTCATATGTTATAATTTTGACCTTTTTTCCAGTTCTTTTGTGTCCTCTCCTTTTCCTTGTGTACATCGTGTAATTTTCTCATAAAAGCTTTCATATAATGACCATTAACATCAGAAAGAGATGTTACAGCTCAACATGATAATGACTTTTTAGAGAATGAAAGGAAAAATTCACCAACCTCATTAGGCTAAAGACTGAGGAGGAACCATCTCACTTTGGTAGATGCAGTTTCATTCCAGTGATGTATGGGACCAATTACATGTGTTGTCCACAGCACAACAGGCATATTGTCTATTTTATTATATTTGTAGCATCTAGCTTCAATGTTTTGGAGAACCAATTTGAAGACCCAGAAGTCTAAAGACCAACAAAAGTATCACAGAAAGGAAAAACTAAAGGATTTTAAACAAGTAGGTGCTTGGTCTTCAGAAAAGGGTCCAAGAAAGCATCAGAGGATGTTCTGTGCCATGGAAATATCAACAAAGAGGGGAAATACAATTTGGGGAAAATAGGCTACTGCATTTGTTCCTCAACACAGCTGCGTAAAGAACATCTGATTTCTTAACATCCTAACATAGTGACCTTGGTAAAAAAAAAAGAGATATAATAACATATATATATCTATATTATTTATATATACACATATATATGTTATATATATATATATATATATGTATATATATGTTATACACACACACACACACATATATAGATCCAGGAAAATCAGCTGCAATTTACACATTACATTCAGAGAAAAACCCATCCTGTGCTTCTTGCAGGGCAGTCTGGGTGATCTGAAATATTTTGTACTTATAAATTTTGACAGGTTCTCCTTCTCTCTGAGAGAAACAGAAATGCCAGAAACAAGAATAGTGTATGCACTAAAATAGAAGATGAAAAAAAGAAAATGAAAAGGTTGGGAGGGTCAAAAGAATTTTCTCCGTCTGGAGAAATCTGTAACTCAGGGGAATCCACAGGTAGCTGGTTAAGGCTGCTCTGTGCTTCTGGGCAGTGCTGGGAGTATGATCCATTATTACTACCATATAAATCTGAGACTTGTACTTAAAGCCTTTTCTTTGGAAGGTGGAAACATCAGCCTCATTATTCAGTCATTCTTATTTTTAAACAGAGGGAACTATTTCTTGGGGGGGGAATTTAGTTTTGTTTTTTTTTCTTTGCTGATTTGGTATTTGTAGTCTGTGAAATTTGCATTTAATTGGCAGTGAAATGCAAGGCTGTCTGAGCCAAAATAATCATTTAGATAAGCTGTGTCCTCAAAATATTTTTTCACTTCTCCTAGGAAAGCATTTATTTGAGTGTTGCCATGTCCCTGCCTGCCAGAGCCCTTTCAGCAGCTTGTTCAGAGGCACTGTAGACACAGCTCAGTAAAACCAGAACAGCTCTTTTGCCATTTTTCATCCTTGACAGTGCAGCTAAACCTTCCTGAAAGCTCTGTCTCGAGAAGAATAGGTGCCTGACAGAGAAACTGCTCCCCACTGGAATGAACCCAATTGCTTTTTCAGAGCTGTGGACTTCTATTAGGACAAAAATTTAATTTCCAGATGTTTGCTGAGGAATCCTTTGTAGCCCTTCCACTGCTCTGTGACCATAAAGAAGCCTGTAGTGTCTGGGCAAAAGCAATGCCTATGATTGACAACTACCCATCTGCCTTCCTCTTAATTTGGGATGTACAGTGCTGGAATATGATTCCTGGAAGGCCTGCTGCTTAAGAGCTGTCCTTTCAAAATGGAGATCTTATGTGACTGTAAAGTGGAAGAATTTCTTTTGTGCCTCCATGAATCCCATGTACATTTTATGAGCCCAGGGAGAGAAACAGCAGAGAGGTGCTCAAGTCACGTTCTGCTCTTTGAATGTAGAAGAGTTTTCCCAACCTTTAAGGAACACAAGCACGTGCTGGGTCTGAGAGTGGAACCAGACCAAAAAAATAAGGAAGCTGTAGGCTTACACAGCAAGTGTACAGTGTGGACCTGGGCCATATCAGCTGCCAGCATTTGCAGAAGTTTGAAAATAATTTCAAGGGTTAGGAATCTGTTTTTATCCTGAAATGCAGGATCACAATGGATCCTTGTTTCATTCCGTAGGGTCACTTTGAAAGAAATCACTTTGCTGGTAAATTGGGCAGGTCTTTGGGCTTGTAATCTTAATTTATTAGCTGTGACAGAGGAAGGTAAAGACTGTACTAGCACAGATCTGGTCACAGAAGTACCAACATTATCATTCATGGATGTGAGGCTGGGTCTCCTCAGCAGTAACCACGCTCAGCACCTTTCAAAAGCAGAACCTTTTAGTGTCATCAGAGTTTATAGGTTTTGGCCCATTGAATTATAAAAATAGCCACAAGTTACAGCCCTGTAAAATGTGAAATGTCCTTCTCATGTTCCTGAAGGCACTCAGTTCCCATTGACCTCCAGATGAACTAAATAAAAGCTGATGTCAAAGGAGTTAAATGCACTCAAAACATCTCCTTATGTTTGAAAAAGCTTTGAGCACTAAGACAAGCTATTGTATCAGATAATTTTCTGGATTTTCTTTACTTCTTGTGCTTGTTTGTATTTACATGTGAATATATGTATATGGATCTTACAGGTACATACAGAATGCAGGAGAAATAATGACCACTAGAAAAATTAATAAATGTGAAAAAATCATAGCTGACGTAAAGTGGCTGCTTCTATAGGAAAATTGCTCATTGCAAATTATATGTTTAACTCTGAGAAGTCTTAAATTAACTGATTTGTAGCTATTGATTTTCCTCGTGAGTCACAGATCTATAATCTAGATAGAAATATTTTTGCATGAGGCAGCTTTGTTTGGTTATGACTTTTCTCGTGTGACTGTGTACATGGAGACTTCCATGAAGGCAGCTTGTTGTTGCTGACTGGGACTGTGCAGGTGCTGATTCCTGTGTGGCTGGTGTCCAGCCTGAATGCAGATGGTGTCCTTGGGTTTTTGTGTTGCACCACTGCACAGTCTGGCGTGTCCTGCTGGGGAATGATTGTACTGGATAACAGCTGTAATGGATAACGTGCACAAACCCACAGAGATTAGCTCTGACAAGATACACACTTGTCAGGGTTTATAAGATTAAGTTCTCAAGAGGTGACCTCAAGCTACAGTTAACACCAAGAAGTTGAAAGCAGGCAGACTTGGATTAATGAACCTCACCAAGCACTCCCTTCTCGGTCACTTGTGTTCTGACTCCCCAGACTGGCTTGTTTCCTGAACCAGGGAATCCTGAGGTGCAGCAGTGCAGGTGCTCAGGAACAGGCTCTGGATGGCCTGATGTGCCAAGGTGGAATATTTCTGTGGAAATCTCTTGAGAACAGGTTGTCTCACAGCATTTTCACTTGGGTTTAATGCCTCCTGTGGTTGCTCAGTTTGAGGGGACTGCTCTCTGCAGGAAAATCTCCTCACTGAGGGTGTTATAGGGCTTTTGGTTGACTCATAAGGGTCTTGAATTATATACAAAATGACCCCCCCCCCTGCTGATGATGTGATGATAGCACTGGGCTGGGGGATATCTGTGTGCACAGCAGGTGCCCCAAAAATAGTGCAGCATCAGAGAGCTGGTCTGTTTTCCACAGAGCGCTCACCTGACATGATCAACTCGTTTCTTTCATTTCTAACACCAAATTTTCTTCATTTCTTGGAGTATTAGGGTTTCTCTTCATATTTCTGCTTCTGTGTCCGAGTCATTTTTTGTGGTTTCTCTGTTTACACCAATTTAAAGGTCACATTGCTTTTATATACCTTATTAACACTAATTTTCTAGATGCACTTAGTATTTCCGATTGCTGGTCCTCAAGCCTTGGTTGTTCAAATTGCTCACTGATTTATTACCTTCTGCTTACAGCATCTGATGGAGTTTTTTAATTTTTTGGGTCAGTCCCAAGTAATTTTCACCCCTCCCCGTGGTACAAAGGGTACATTTTGGAGTTCATAATTCCAGAATCTCTCACCACCACCAAAAGTCTGTGAAGCATCAAGAATAAGACTGAAATTTGCTTTTACTTGGAAAAAAATACTCTGCCTCCCACTATATAGACCACAGCACCATTAGAGCTGGGACAGTGCTGAGGTAGAGCTGGACACTCAGTAGTGTCTTCAGTGTGTCTGCACCTGTAAATGCAAAACAAAAGGCACAAAAATAACCAAACCTGGTGGGCATTAAGAACAAACCCTTCAACCTAATAGCCCAGAACTAAGTATTTGTCCTAAATGTGCTAAATGATTTTCTGCTTAGCTTGGAAATACATTCCTGAAGTCTAGGAAGCCGCAGGGGGAGGTGGGAAAAAAATTACCAGGGCAAAAGTTGTGAACATGTTCCAATTAGCACATTAAAGGAATTTTATTATTTTTTTAAATTGTTCTATTCAATATCTTTTACTGATAATCCAATCCACTCACTGCAAATACATGAGTTTAGATGTTTTGCAAGAGTTACTGCTCCAGATAATTCTTTATCAGCAGAAATTGCTCGAGGTAATACATTGTAAAGTCTTCCTTCTTTTGTTGATAACTTCAGACATTTAAGAGTGTGAGAAATAAGATTATTTGATAAAGTTGTTACTCTTTCTCCACTTTAGGCTTTTGAAGGAATCGATTAATTTTAAGGAAGAAAAATCTGTCCTGTAAGATGTAATTTTTTGCAGAATAACCCCCACAAGTATGACTGAAATCAGTTTGTCTTGGGATCTGAGGAAATCATCACTTTCTAGTATATGATTTTGGTTAGGAAGAGCAGTTCATGGACACACATTTTAATCTCTCAGAGATGTGGAAAACAATAATTTTTCATGGTGAAATGATATAAGTATACGGTGCTTGCATGTGTAGTAAAGTGACTTTTTGCATGCTCTTAATTATCAGTTTCTGAAAGTAGATGAGGAAAGTTTCAGATGATGTGTCTGGGATGTGCTGGCCTGCAGTTCTGGGGTATGATTTGTCTCCCATTAGCCAGGAAAAAAAAGTCTCTTTAAGATTAATTGTTAAGTTTCCCTGTAAACTCTGGGAAGAAACTGCTCCATTCCACATTTCTCCTGTGTCCCTTTGCATTCTGCAGTGCCCTCCTAAGGCATGACATAAATATTGCTCAGGAAGGCTCTTTACAGCCATAATTCTTTTTAAACGTTTCACTTTGAGCACACAGAAAAAACAAACAAGCGCCAAAGGAATGTGATGTTTCAGAGGTGATTAACAATTAGGAAAGGTGTATTTTATATAGCCAAGGAACTTCCTTCTGTCACCTCCTGCGTGTGATCTTTGAGGCAGCAGTGAGCTCCCTCCTTTTCTCCCGTTCAAAATCACATTTGGAGCCCAACCATGCAAAATCAATACATTCCAGTCAATCACATTTAAAGCTTTGCTCAGTGGCACGTGTTCTCCCGATAATACACTGGGCTATCACCTTCCAGATGTGATGGAGCCAAGGCTTTGGGATGAGATCAGAAATATTAATGTGCTGTGCAGGTTCAACAGATCAATGCAGCGCCGAGCGCCGGCCGAGTAAACAGTTGACTCTCATCTGCCACGCAGCAGCTTCAGTTCTTCCTTGGCCACAGCTCCTGCCATTTGTTTTCATTTCTGGTGTACCACTGAAGTCTTTTGTGCTGCCATTAGCACTTTGGAAGCATTAGGGAGGAAAGTGAGATGGATTCAGATCCATATAGGTACAAAATCAAACTAATCTTTTGTGGCTGAAAGTGAAATTCTGAGGGGCTCGGAATTCTTCAAAGTCATTTCTCCAAATTCATTGTAGAAGTCATCAAAGCACTGTTTTTCTGCTTTTTCTTAGTCTGAAAAGGAGAAGTTACTTCTCCTGACAAGACAGTGTATTTTATATTCCAAATACAATCCAGTGCCTGCTCAAACTGAACCCTCATTTATTCTTCAGAGCTCTCTGTGAGAGCAGAATACATTGTCTACAAATTGGCTACATGAAATAGTATCAGTGGGAGAGAAGGATGTAGCCAACAAACCTATCATTTGAAATTTACCATAGAAATATAATTAAGCATTATTTCTTTCAAATAAACAGTTTTTCTTTGGGGTTAGAAGGGAAGCCCACACAATTCTCTGCCGTGTTTTGCTTTCTGTGCATGCTGTCAAGCTTGGTAAATTTTTTAGCAGCTGTCAAAGTAAATTTATTACAGAACAGGTCTACGTTCTTGGGTAATCCAGAAGGGAAAAGCCCTGCTGACTTGGTTTTGCTTCAGCTTTTGTCTTTACAACACTTTAAAAGCCTCATATAGTTAAGATTCATGAACAGCCCTAGTTAAATTTTTTTCATCTGTTAAAGTAGAGTGTGTTTGTGTGTAAAATATGTGCGTGTTCGTATTTAAAACATAATTTCCTGGTAGCTCAGTTTTCAGCAGGTCTGTTTTAACCACGTAGTCTGCTAAAAATGTGTTAAACTGATGAATTGGAATTTGAGAGCTGGAGTGGTCACACCACAGCTGGAGCTGCTCTGAAATAAGGAATTTTTGCTGGTGTTTGGCTGAGGGGCCTGAATTTGGGTGAGGGACGAAAGCTGCCAGATCCATGACTGGAGGAACGAAGGCTGTGTCCCCACAGCTGTGCAGTCACATGTCACACTACATGTCAGCAATGCAAAGAAACCTCTTAAAGAACCATATAAAACACGGCACAAAATGAATAAAATCAAAGAAAAAGATCAGTGTCTTACAGTGTGTTTAAATCTATTAAATATTCTAAATATCCTGGATTTTTTGGGCACAAAAAAAAGCGAGCTTAACTTCATTCATGAATCTGCTTGCAGACTGTGTCCTACCTCCCGCTCTCCCTTCTGCTCCAGAAAAGCTGCACTACCTTGTTCTGACATGCAACCATCTGGTCCAAGTCTGTGAAGTCAGTTCTTTACTGCTCTGCAAGTCTGGGTCACTGGCAAAGCACTTCTGTGTTGTCACTCTTGAGAAATTGAAGTTCAGCGAGTACCTCCACACTTGTGAGGAACAGACAGAACTCTGAGTTATAGTGAGGAACAGCAAGAGGCAGAAGGAAATTAGAGAGATTTATTTTTCAATTCATTTCTATGGAAATCTGTGCAACTGTGCTCCCAGTAACCTTCATTTAGCTGAGCGTGTCTGTGCCTACGAATTCCCCCTCAAACAAAAAAGCCTGGATTTCACTTAAATTGAAGCAAATGCATTTTGGAAAAACAACAACAACAAAACAAGCAACCAACCTACTGCCCCCCCCAACAAAACACCCCAGGTGGAAATGGGGTAATTTGCACTCACAAGAATGATGCTTCTGTGATCTTTGGGGAATGTCCACACAGCTCCTGATAATGCTGAGAAGCTTCTGAGAGGAAGGGATGAGGGGTGAGCAGTCAAGCTTCTCATTTTCAGTAGTGTCCCGGGTCCTGGACATGTGCTGACCCTCAGTGAAGACTTTTATCATTGTGTGATCCCTCTTCAAACGCCTGGATTCTCTTTCTTAGCATTATTTACATTTTATTGATCAACTTTAGCCTTTCATAACTTGAAACACGTGAAAACTCCCACCCACCCCCTGAATCAGTGTCTGTCTGTGATCATGACTGGATGACTTGAAGTTTGCCAATTTAGCTTAGAAACAAATTTAATTTAACTTAATAGGATCAATCTGCCTCAAACTCCTCAGCAGGAAGAATAAATAAATGGGGGGGGAGGGAAGATTATTTCAACATGAAAAGTTGCATCATTTGCTACCCAGTTCTGCTAATGAGAGTATCACTGTTATCAGTTTTCTTCTATTCACTGCATCAGTTCTTTGTGAAGAGTGGGTTCATATGGCTTCAGGTTGGGTTTTAGTAGCCATTACAACAGGGGAAGCTGTTATTTGCATAAAATCTGTATTTTTTTATTCTTTGCCTGTGTTTCCCAAATTTGCCTTGTCTTGCATAACTAATATTACTGATGTGAAAGATTGACCTAAATTTGCTGAAAATATTACCTTGATATACTCTTTAGAATACTTTCAGTGTTTGTAAAGTGTTTAATTCAGTAAGGGATGTCAGAACAGGAGGTTGCCTTTCTTTGCACAGTCTCTAAAAGAATTCTAGAGTCCTTAAGAAAACTATTGTAATGTCCTAATGGTCTCAATAGAATTACATTCTGAATATTTTAGTTTTTAAAATTTTTATGTAGTAAGGTTGGAATTTGTAAAGACTTCAGCAGTGTCCCAGCTCTGTTCCTCCTGAAGTCAGTGGGAAGCAGTAATTGATTTCAGCAGGAGCAAAGTGAGCCAACAGCAGGTGATTATGAAAATCACACCCAAGAGGGAGTAGACCCAGGTTAAATATTGAAAAGCGCCTCAGTGAGTTAGGACTGCAAGTACAATTGATTTTTATTGAGGGTGAACTTCTCCTCTGTAATTCTGTATGTCTTCAGCACAAAGCGTGAAACTGTATTTGGGTGTTCCTTGGGCTTGGGTTGTCTTTCAGATTAGTGTGTGAAACTCTTCTCCTTCTTGGTGTTCAGGTGTTTGAGACCCATCCTTAAGTTAGGTCATGGTTGCAGACATCCCAGTGAGATCCACACTGACTGTTATCCACACTCAGCTCAGTGGCACTTCCCATGGAAGTGCTGCCCAACACCAGTACTGGTATCAGGATAATTAGAATTGCTACTTTTCACAATGCAGCAGTTTGGAAGCAGAAGGCAAAGTGGCAACCAAAAGGTGATAAAAATAAATTTGTTCATCAGCTGGAACTACAGCCTCAAATCTTCTAATCTGCCAGGCTGAAACCTGCCATTTCTTCCCATTCAAAATTCCCAGCAAAGTCAGGGGGTTTATTTCAGTTCTTGAGCAGCTCCACTGACTTTGTCATCACTGATGCTCATACCCAAACAGAAATCTGAGCTACTGGTTCTGGCTGATATGAAGCCCCTGTACATGGCCTGAGTGGTTTAAGGGTTAGAATCAGGATCCATAACATTCACTCAAATCTTTTTACATGGGAAGAAGAATGAGAAGGACCAGGCATGAATAAGGATCAGCCCGAGTCTGATCTCAGTATGGTGTGTTTGGCTGTTTTGTTCATGTAGCTCCCAGTGTAAATTTTATCTTCTCTTCCAAGCATCTGACTTAAAGTTTCTCTGGTGTTCTCTGTGACCTTGTTATCTCCAGGATCTCTGTTGGAAGCTTGCAGAACCACTGCTCCTGAGTTTCTCTAAATATTACAGATTTTGGCTCTGTTCTGACCTCAGCCCTTCCCTTACCTGCATTTGATTCCACTTTTGCATCATCAGCAAATTTCACTCCTACTTTGTAATCTGTTTTTGAGTTATTGACATATAAAGTGTGCATGTGTTGGGAGTCTTGATCACCCCTGTGCTATCGATCTGGCAGCTCTGTGAATCTCAAATTCTTTCTATGCCAGGTACTTTTTTCATGTCAAACTTAGAGAATTTGGAGTGGAAGATGTCTGATTTTCTCCTTAAATAAGATGTGTGCTTGTGTAATACTTCTTTTGCCTTAGGCAGAGATCCTGTGGACATTAGTTCAGTTGCATAATATTCTTGTAAAGTAAATAAAATATTATCTTCACATATAAAAACTCTGAGGAGAAGCAGCTAAGACTTTCTAGGTTAATGCTGGGAATCTGTGTACATCTAGTATTTGAACTTTTTATTCAGATCACACTGCTGCCTTAATTATAACATCAGCTAATCACAGCGATCCAGTGTATCAGCCCAGTAGGACTAAATTAAAGAGAGAATGGTTAATTATTATAGCTTTCTATAGGTATCTATTTTTAATATATTAGATTCCTGCAAAGCTTTTGAGATGTGTTTGTTTTCACCAAGGTTGTATTTTTAGGAGCTGTGTAATGTTACCTTATGAGAATGATAATTAGCATCTTTTTGTTAATTAAATCATGCAAATGTACTTCATGTAGAAAGCTGTGGTGCTGCTTCTGGGGATGGCAGGTAGAACATCCCCTGATACTGCTTAGGAGGAGCTCACAGGTAGCACAAGGTATTGCCTGGGGACTGGGTATAGCCTGTTATGGGTTGATTTTTTTGCTTGGTAGACTGATGGAAATCGGGATAACTGTTTGAAATAAATGAAACTGTAATGGCATTAAACTGCTCTAAAGAGAGTCAGATTTATTTTGTGTTTCAAGTTGGGTTGTAAGATTTCCTGAGTGAATTCCTAGCTCCTTGCAGCCAATGGCAAAACTTCCTCTGCCTTAAAATGCAACATCATTTTACCTGGTATCTGTTTACCTGAGAACATCCAGAATATTTTAATTCATCATCATCATCACTAAAACATTCTTATGGTGCCAGTGGGCTCAATTTACTGACCACCTTCAAGGAATTGTACTTTGTCTCTCTGTGATATTATTTAATGTCATAAAACAATCCTCATTATAGATTCTTTTCTGCCCTCTATCTAACAAAATAGTATTTTTCTTTCAGCACACTTAAACCTCTATATCCTGTTAAGTCTTTGATCACTTCAATAACAAAATACCTTTTTGGCAGCATTTTTCCTTCAAGGCCATATTCTTTCTTTGTCTATGCTATCACATATGTTCAAGAGAGCTTCTGTTGCCTGTTGAGTAGAAAGAGTTACTATGTTTTTTTAAAACCTTAAATGTACCTCTATTTACTTGATATTATGCTATTCAACATCCAGGATTTATTGTTCAGCTTTCTGCTTGATTTTATGTGTAATACAGAGTAGGTATTATCACTGATAAACCAAGGGTCTTCAGAAGGAGAATGGATGAGGATTTTAAGAGTCAAGGACCTACTACCTTTCCAGGCAGCTTAAAAAACTTAGTTTACACATGACCAGAAACTTAATAACAAATGCTCAAAAGGAACAGTGCATAGGACAGAAATTATTAAGGTAGTAAAGCCTCAAGAGAAATGAAGAGAGAGGGACTAAATGCAGCAATTCAGACTGGGGAGACTTCCAGCAAATTCTTCTTGTGCACCAATGCAATCCTCAGTGGGTAGGGAAAGTTACTCTGTGGCTCTTGCTTTATTTTTAATTTATATTTGGATTGTCTGTTTTTACACTGACATATTGTGAATATTCTTTTGAATTTTGCAAAAATAGAAAAGTCCTTGATAAATTGGGGATCAAATCCACAGCTAAAACCTTGCCAACCTGATGCCAGTGTACTGCCCAATATAGGATCATGGTGTTAAAGCATCATGACCCATATAGAGGAGAACCAGCTTTGTTTTTTCCTTGGCTGAATCATCAGCTGTGATTTTACTTGAGTCTTAAGGTGACCCCATCAGCTCAGGTTCTGTGATGCAATGATGTTAAATGAAGAGGAGAGAAATTTGCAGTTTAGAATGACAATGCAATTTTTTTCACGTTTTATCCCAGCAAGTAAGTCTTTATTGCCTGTTACCTTCAGCCAAGGAAGAGACATGTACAGAAATCATATTCCAGCTACAGAAGTCTATAGAAATGATGTAAAGAACTTATAGAAAGGATTTTATTCTGTGATATTTTAGGAATTTCTCCCTATTCCCACTGCAGCTGAGTTTTTGGTTTTTTTTCTCTATGGCTGTACCATTTGTACAAACAATTTGTAAACAGGGAAATAGCAAAATTCATCAAATAAATTATTCACAAAGGAATTATTTGCTCAGTTCAAGTATTCCCTTTAAATAAAGCTAGAAGTTGTCAACGCACATCTTGTTATAAGAATAGAAATTGTTTTATTTAAAAGAGCTCTTTATAACAAAAGAGACAAAAGGAAAACAGTTAATATGAGAGAACTGCAGAGAATGCTGGTTGTCAGCTAGTTTAGGGTATCAACTTTTCAAAAAGCAGAACAATACACAAGCATACACCTTTAGAGAATTCTCTCTTGTGCCTCTTGAGAATTTACAGTCATCAAATTCAGTTTTTCCCTATGGTGTTACACAGTTGTTTTATTCAAGGTAAAAACTTATTTTTTTAGAAAAAAAGCTTAATGAAAATTTGAAAACCAAACATCTAGAAAATCTAAGCTTAAGATGTTTTAATAAAAATGCCGTATAAGAGGTAAATAGTTCTTTTGTTTTAATGGCTTTTAACACTAACAGATAATAAGGTGAGAGTATTTCTTGTGATCGTTTTGTTCTACCAAAGTGTAGCACATTTGATTATGACTCCTTGATTATTGAATTTTGATTATTTGAATTTTGAATAATAAAAATAATGAGCTTAGCTATCATAACATGAGACACAGTCCTCAAAATGATAAAGCTGATTTCCCACCTTTTCTTGAGAATATTCTGCATCACACCTGCTACAGCAACACACATTTGCTTTCTCCCGCTTTCTATCACACTAATGGGTGGGTTTCTCATGTTGAAACTTGTTTGCTAACAGTGGTGAGATAAAGCCTTTCAGTGGAGCAGAGACATAAAGTTTTATTAATCCTGATGAGTTCCAGCATGTCAGATGCTGGGGGTTAATCAAGAGCAAGACTGTGAGTAGTAAACAATAGAAACATGAGGCTAGCATTTAATTTTGGGGGCTGATTAGAGCCTCACTGCTCCAGTGTGTACAGTTTTGTTTGTTTTTTTCCCCCTGATTTGTATGTTTTGATTAGTAAATAGTCAACAGATCTATTTCTGCATCCTGACACTGTTTGTATTCACTTACACCTTTATTAAATAAGCTGGCCCAGTAAGATCAGACTGGGATGGAATGTGTCCTGGTCCCAAAGCTGATGTGGTATCAAATACTCCAGACATTTCAGTTACAGGATTGTCATGGAATCACAGAATGGTTTGGGGTGGAAGGGACCTTAAAGCTCATCGAGTTCCAACCCTCTGCCATGGGCAGGGACACCTTCCACTAGCCCAGGTTGCTCCAAGCCCTGTCCAACCTGGCCTTGGACATCTCCAGGGAGGGGGCAGCCACAGAGGTGAATAGGGAGTTAATAGCAGGTCACTCAGGGCATTATCAGGGACTGTAACTGTAAGTAAACCCCAAATGAGCCACTCAGGATCTGTTGTCCATGTACCTCATCTGTTTTTCTGGAGGCAGGGAGGAGGATATTTGCTGCAGCCTGTGGAAAGCTGCATCTCCTGTCAGGATGAAGCATGGAGCAGGCTTGGCTCTGTGATCTGTGGTGATGGAACAATGTTTTAAAATCACTGGCTGGTTTTTAAACGTGGAACAGTGAGCTGGGCAGAGCTCCAAAGGGGATGGTGTCAGCTAGGTGTGCAGGGAAAAGGGGCTGGAATAATGGGAAGTGATGAGTCCCGGCAGGCATCCCTCTGTTTGCAGGAGCTGAGGCAGGGCTGGCACCACAGAGGCACTGCATGACAAAACCAGCTGTGGGGATTTCATGAACGAGGAAGTATTTCCCCATCAAATGTTCTTGCAATCTAAAATAGGCAAAATTAAGAAACGTGTTCTCTTTTGTTTGCTGTGCTCTGTAGCTTTGCAATTCCTCAGTAGCTCTTCTGCCTTCAGTTCAGCTAAGCCATTAAACCTGATTTTGGCACAGCAAAGTCCTAAAGAATCAGAGCCTCTGTATGCAATTTCTGGCTGCAAATTAGCATTAGTTCATGAATTCTCTTTAAGAATGTTTGAGGTTTTTACTTATCAGCTTTGGATCCTTTCCTGAAAGAGCTTCTTTTGGTTTTTTTGCTGTTGAACAATACACATAGCTCTCCACACTGGAGAATTGTTAAAGTGTGGCTGAAAGGAAAGTGTGAAGTTTGCATCTACTCATTTTTTAAAAGGAAGGAAAGGATTGTCAAAAAAGATAGAGTTTCTGTTTAGACAAAATCCTAATTAGTTTTATGAGGGCAAAGATGTTGCTGCAGTAAAATGATTAACTGAGAGAAATTTCATCAGAAAAAATATCTTTGGAAATTACTTTTATCCCATTCCTGGTGACTTTTCTGCTATGTCAAGAAAAATGATGGTATTTCATTATGTTGTCTCTCTTCCAGGTGGTTTTTTTTTTTTTTTTTTTTTCTTCAGTCTTTCTTCCCTGTTGTTTCCCCAAACCTTAGACTTTCAGGTAGTATTTTTTCCATCACAAGAACTGCTTCTTGATAGCAGAAGCTGACATTCATGTAGCTCTACTCTGTACCATTTGTGTCATACACCACAACTCCTGGCTTTGCTTTTTATGTGTTTAACTTGTGCTTAGCTAGCAATAACTGTCTTGGAAATTTTGTAAATAGCAGATGTTAATTTGAATGAAGTATCATTATCCTCTGGAGGAAATTCATATTTTCAAAAGTTTGTCTGTTCTTTGTGCTTTGAGGGGAGAGCATGAAGCCCCTGTAAGGATGATTGCTAGGTAGGAAGTGTGAATTTCTGTGCTTCAAAATCCAGCTGTATCATATACATTAATGCCTTGAAACAGAAAAGTGTGTCCCTGCCATCCCAACCTCACTGGTTATCCTAAGAAACAAAATCGAGTTATATTCACTGAGTAGTAAAGTTATTTTTTTCATATTAGGGCATACTGGTGTCATTAATTATGAAAGGATACTGGTGAAGAAGATCATAAAGTTTCAGATTTATTTCTGAAACTGTCCATTCAAACACAGTGCTAGAATATAAGTTCATACAACTGAATATATCAATTACCCCTTCAGCTGTGACTCAATATTTTCTTTTTTTTTTTAATGTTTTTGACATCCTCCAATGCATCATCCCCAATTAAAGGGCTTAGAGCTTTTTGAAGTTGCACACAAAAATATATAGGAACATCATTAGTGAAACGCTCAATTTTTATGGACTTCTCTGTGGGATGCATTCCCTCAGCTGATCACAAAAGCACTCACAGATGCAAGATGTAACTATTATATCTAAATCCCCTGCTAATGGAGCTTAAATTTTTCTATAGCCCCCATCACCATCACATGTAAGTCCTGGATCCAGGTTTCCAAGAACACCAGATTGCATTTGATGGCTGCGAAGTTCCTGACGGGAGACACTTAATGGCTTCCCCACCACACCGACTTTACTACATAAAAATGTTTAATTATATAGAAATATTGCTTTTGGTTGTTCCAGTCCTAATGATGCACATCTGTGGAGGCAGATGATACCTGGGAAAATAAAGCTGGCACACAAAGGGGCCAACTTGCTGTAGCAAGAAAAGAGCATCTCATGTCTGAGTCTGCAGAGCAGGTTCAGCGTTTGCTGTTTCTGCTGTGAGGAACCCTTAGCTTATCTGAAAGCCCAGGGTTAGAAAAATTATTGTTTGAAAAGCTTTTCACCCCCCCCCCCTTAGTAGAAATACTGCTCAGCTTTAGACCAATTCATCTTATGCATATAAGTGTCATTACAAGAAAAAAACTGAGTAAAATGTGTCACCTGTAGAGGTAAAAGAAACCCTAATTGAAGTGTATAAGGGATATTGCAAGTGGGATACAGTGGGAAAAAAAGCATGTGGATTTAGAGTGGTCTTTTCATGTGTCTTTGGCACAGACTTGTTTTTTTTTTTCTCTTTAATGAGATCTACATGGTTTTTTAACAGTGGTTTTGGTTTTTTTCCCTTTATGGCTGACTCAGACAGTTGTGATCACGGTGTTATTAGCAACTGCAGCCATCCCCAGAAGTTGTTTGTGGTCACATATTTTATGGTTTATGGTTTTCAGAGGCTTTAGGTATTTTTCCAAACCACAGAGGATTCACAGGACCAAGCTACAGCAATATTGACACTGGCAATACTCCTTTGTCTTTGCACAGTTAGTCCAGCTTAGAGATGGGCTCTTAGAGCCTTGAAAGTTTTGTAAGAATCTTAATTTTGCTTACATTCAAAATGTATCTGTAGCCCGTTAAAGGTATCAAATTGAGAACTTGTAAAGGCAAGAGCTGTACTTCCTATTGAGAGATATATCTGCATATATATATATATATTTAAGCTTATAGGCAGCATGTCCTAGTTCCTGCTTTGCACTTCTGTGTGTTTTTCTTTGCATTATGTGGCATCCAACTGAATATCTGTAACTGGAGTGTGTGGGGAGTGTGTGTGTGGAGTTCATTTGAAATTGGTATCAATTCAGGATTATTTGAGGAATTACTGTTCTCACACTGTGGTTTCCCCTGTTTTCAAGGTAGGTGCTCATAGCTGTGTGATCTTTTGGACTATTGGAGAACTCAAGAGGAAAATATAGGTGAAACGAAAAGAAAATTCTTCAGTCAGTTCATCTTTTGAGTTTTCCATTTCCTGTGTTGTTGGGTTTTTTGATTTCATCAGCCACCTGACAATTCATGATCCTGTTGATTTTTTAGGGCCTGTCCTTGCTAAGGGTCAACTAAATAATCCCTGAAGATCAGTCAGCAGACAGCTGCTGTTGTTTTTTAATTGTTCATATATATCTGCCCTGCAATATTAATTTACAGGCAACGTTCACAGTTTTTGTTTGTTCTTTTAACAACAACAAAGTTCTGCGTGGAATTGTAGATCAAAAGAAAAGTCTTGGCTCTAATGGAAGTTTTTCTAAACCCCTTTTTCCTTTTGGAGTTGTGGAAGTCAGTACTAAGAAATAGTACTGCTTGTGTGAGTAAGGGGAGAACTTTCATTTTCTAGAACTTGCACAAAGAAAACGGCTGAAGTAGCTTTAAAGCAAATGAAACTCAGTGTTCCAACCTTTGCTCTGATCTAAAGAGGGGGTTTTAACTGTTTATACTATTTTAATCTGCTTTTGAGACCTTGAAGCAAGTGATATTCAAAAAAATAAATAAAAAAAAATTCTGGCATAATTACTCATGTTTTGGTTGCTTTTTAAAATAAAATATGCAGCTATTCATGTTGCAGATGAACCTTGCTTTAAATAGCTTAAAAAGAACTTCGGTGACAAAAGCTTCTTATGGTTGTGAGCATTGCTTTGAATGAGAAAATGTTGTTTTCTAATATTAGGCCTTCTACTAGCAGGGAAAAATATTGTGTAAGAAATATGCAATTTATAAAGATGACACTCCAGGTGCTGTGAAATCACTTCTTTTCTTTCCTCCAAATATAAACAGTACTTTTTACAAATATTCTGTCGAGGGTTATCCATGTTTATCACCTAGTTCTTCATCCTGTTATCAAGTGGAACTCAAGTCCTAGGTACTTGCTGGGAGCCTTGAAAATGGTTTGTGCTTCTTTATATCTCCTTAAAGAAACCCAGTCTGTCACTGGCTGTGATTAGGACTGGTTTGGAGTGCAGGGGGCTCCCGGGGTGTTACATATCCATAAATGCTGCTGCCCCTTGCAAGAACTGTTTGTCACATCCATGCTCCTCATCAGCAGCACAAACCCAGCTTCAGTTTGCCCAGAATGGCTGGGCAACATCCCAGACCTCTCCTGTCTCCAGTAATCCTGGCAGTTCCCCTCCAGGTCCAGCCTCCAGCTGGCCAAGAGCAAAGCTCTGGCTCAGGGACTCTCTACAGACCCTCAATGAAGCTGTCAAAGGGAACGAGCAGGTTTCTCCCTTCTGCTCTAAAAATTTCTGATGAACTGATGCAGACTGATGCTGAAGAGACCTGAAATATCTGAAAGCAGTACTCCAAGTGTGATCAATGAACACAATCCTGCCTTTCAATTTCCTTATGAATACTGTGGGATAAAAGGAAAAGAGTTTTTTTTTCTTTCCCTTTTCTTTCCATAGCAGCAATTCTTTGGCTTTAGGAAGTGAAGCTCAAACTTATTTTATGCATTGCTTTCATCATCTGTGTAGCAGCAGGCATTTTAAATATGCTAGATTTACATCTCATGTAAATGCATGAAAATAGGAGACTAAATCCAAAGCTAGAGATAGAAATTATATTTCTTAGAAATCAAACCAGATAATTTCATTTAAAAGGGTTGGACACAAAGTGATAGTGACATTCTTATTTCAGTAATTTAACCAAGTTATCTTTTCCCCACCCCCTCTGTCACAGCAGCCACTTCACTGATTCTCAGGGTGGGATTACTCTTGGAGCAGAGCACTGGAATTGAGAGTGTGGGAGCACAACTTCTCCAGGGAGAGGAATGGCACTAGAAATGTTCCCAAGCTCATGGGTTGCTGCAAACCAGGAGGGAAGGGAAAATGCACCATTGATATTTTATTTATTTATTGTTTGTTTAAGGCCTAATCTAAGCCCCAACTGTGTTTGGGGAAAAGACTCTGTTCCTCATAAGCATCCACTCCCTTTGGTGGTGTTGTTTTTGGTGTCCATTGGTTTGTTCCTGAATTCCCACGGTCAAATATTTGCAATATGGGTGCTCATATCCAAAGGAAAATTCCACCAGGTGTTAAACCATAAAGCTGCTTCTAAACTTTATGCAGCCAACCTGATTTGTGGGGATGTACCTGCAAGCAGTACAGGTGTCTCCCCTGGCATGTGCATGTGTAGAAGAAAATTTCAGAGGTGTAAAATTGTCTTTGCTTGCTTTTTGTACTCTTCTTCTGGCTCTTCCATATTTTATTCTGTGATCAAGGTGTAGCCTTCATGGGCAAAATAACTGTCTTCCCTCTAAATCAAATAGTTACATTTATATTGCCTGTAAAATGAAGGAGGATGTTTTTCTGAGGGCTTAAGTCTTGAATGCAGAGAAAACCTGTTGTAATTTGGAAGATGCTGGAGTCCTGGTGAGGAGCTTGTTTCTCTAGAAATCACAGTAAAAGCTTATTGGAAGGAAGAGCTTGTTCTTGCTGAGAGAGAAATCAGTTCTGGGTTTTGGTCTAATATATTGACAGGTGAAAGGCAGGATAACAGCATGAAGTAGGAAAGGTGTATATTATTTCTATGTAATGCATAGCAGACAGTAAGGCTTTGGAAGGTTTTTTTCTCACTCTTAAAAATTGTGTCTATTTTGGCCCACTCTGGAATTAATAAGCATTAACTATAATAATTTAACTACCAGGTGGGTGTGTACAAAGAGAGATAAGGCAGCTTAATTTTCTGTTGGTTAAGATTTACAAGAGTATTTTGAAACCCTTGAGAAGTCACTTTGTAAAGCAGGATGGAAGGAACATAAGATCAGCAGGTATTCGTGCAATTTATTTTGGTGAAGTAATAGAACAGAGAATGCAAACTGTCCATAGACCGTGTCCTACTGGAATTAAAACACAGAATTCACAGACAGAAGACATGGGCTGGGTAGAATCCCAGCAGATGATAATATGGGAACTATTTGGGGATGGAGGTAATAAAGTCATTCATGTTCCCAGATGATGCAAACACCTTGAGGATTTTACAGGTGCCAGTAGTATTTGTAGTAACTTCTCTCATCCAGAACAGCTTTTTATCATCAACAAGTATAATTCTGTTCACTTTTCACAAAAAGCTGTCCCATGAAGTCATTGTGAAATATGGAATTATGTCCTCTATGACATGGATAGAGAGTTGCTGCCTTTGGAGGTAACTCTGCCTCCAGCCTAGCGAGGTCTGTGTTTTGGGGCCAAAAATGCAAATGATTGTGTCCCCTGGTGAAATCTGGCTGGTTAGGCAGGGGAAAGAAAATTTCTCAGGCTTCTGATACTACAAGAATAATTCATGTAATTTAGAATAACGTTGTAATGTACCTTAATAATTGCTCAGGGACCTGTCTTACACTCCATATGAATCACGGCATGTTAACAGCACCATGCTGTAGAATTAAATTTTCAAAGAGAAACTTACTTCTGGCTTGGGAATAAGGAAAAGAGTTTCTTCTGAGTGCAGTTGGTACTGATGCTTCGATCAGTTTTCTTTCTGGGAAAGGTCATTTGTGATGTGAAACATGTCTGTTTTATCTGGAAGTTGCACCTTCTTGGGGAGAAAGAAGCAAATGTCTTGTGAAGAACATGTCTTTTCTGTATTGGATTCCATCAAGCACTGAAAACTTTAGACTTGCTTTAGACTGGAGTCTGGCAAGGAATAGAAGCCATCCAAAAGAGACAGACTGGTCTGATTTAGGTAAAATACGTTGTCTTAAAAGTAATCCTGTTATAAAGTGCTCAGTCTGTTTTATTGCAACTTTCATTTGATTATTGTTTAAACCTCAGTCCGTAGGATTGGATACACTTTCTGTCCCGATTTTCACCGAAACAGATGGTGTATGTCTGACGATCGATCAGTCCTGAAGTGGCAGAATAAAACACTCCTATTACAGCAAAAATAATTTAGAAAATTCCTGAGCTCACCCCTTTGTGTACAAAATTGACTTTTGGTGCAAAGCAAGTTTTATCGCTGCTTAAACTGGTATTGATCAAACCATCAAAAATTGTGTTACTGTTCCAGCAGCCGTTCTGGAAACACCTACAAGAATAAGGTTTTCTGTCTGAAGTCTAAAATCAATCTTGATCCTGTGAAATGTAATTTCTTAAGCCAATTTTAAATTTGGTTACTCTTCTTGTTCTTTTATAAGATAAAATGATAATTTGAAGTAGTGTTGTCCTATTTTTTTTTTAATTTCCTCCTTTGAAAGTAATTAATTTAAATGTTAAAAGTCTTTTTGCATACCTTCAGATAGGTTTTAATTTTGGAATTAAAGATTATTTCCAGTTATTAAGGAAATTCTTTACAGTCTGTTAAGGGTTTGCTTCATTTAGAGCTTTTAGTAAAATGCTGTGTAAAATCTAGATATAGACAAATGCCAGGGTACTGCATATTTTTGAAATGTAATATAACAAAAGAAAAAAAAACATAACCATCTAAAAAACTCCATAGCTTCAAAAAACTGAATTATTTTAATCTACCTTCAGGTCACAGGAAAAACCCAATGTATTACATTCCAGAAAATAGTGTTAAAAACAAGTTTTTATTTTTTTTTCATTACTCTTAATGACTTTCTATCTCAACCCCCCCAGGACTTTAATTTCCATTCTCCAAATTAATTCATTTACCTGGAAAACTGAACTCCACTGGTGAGAGTTTGGGCCCTAAATATGTTTAAATATGTTTATTGATTTTGAAAACTGCACTTTGGCCTTTCACCTTCTTAAGCCATGAACAGGAACCTCTTTCAGACTGAGGTGTGCCACCAAACTAAAATCAACCTGCTGCACACAGCTGCTTTGGCTTTCTGCATTTTTATGGGTTGCTGAGCTTTTCAGTCTGTCACATGTGGAAATGTAGTGGTAGAAACACTTTGGCACTAAAAAAACAGACAGAAAACCAGAACTGAAGCAATTTTTCCCTCAAAAACTGAGCAGTTGCCACTTGGTCCTGCTTGAGCATCAGGAGTTGGTTTACTGAACAGTCCTTGGATCTTGGGTGGAAGCATTTATTCCCAACATTCTCTGAACACAGGATCCATATCAAGAAATATTTTTTGTGAGATGTATCGATTTTAGTGGAAACACCTCTCTCAGTTTATGATCAATTAGTCTCACAGTCTAGTATGAAAGAAGTAAATGAGGAAAAAGTAATGTATAGATCCATATCCTGTCTGGAAAATCCTGTAGCAGCTGACATTTTCTAGTACAATGGGGATGATAAAATTGTTGCATGTGAGAAACTAAAGCTCTGGCTTTTTGGAGTGAGAAATCTCACTGCTGAGAAGTAGATATGGTTTTAGTAGAGATTTGGAGAGCTTTTAGGCTTGAATCTCTGAGGTAAGCTCCAGCTAGGCTGATTTCTGACAGAAAAAGTGGGTCAGGGCCGAAGAGAGGTATTAATTACAGTTAAAAATCTCTGGAGAGCTATTCTCTAAATCTAGATATAGCAAGGTAAGAAAAGAGGTGAACTGATTTACAATACTTCAGGTTGTAAGGTTGATTTTTATTGTATGAATGTCATCAGGCAACTTGAAATAGCAGTGATTTAAACAGATTTGGAGCATTGTCATCAGGACTTGTTTTAAATGACACGTGGATATCAAGGATGTTGTCTGGAAGCAGCAGATTCACAGTGTTGGTGCAATGAGAGGACAAGTGCACATCCAACCCCTGCACCTTCTTTGGTAATCCTTAAAATAATGTAAATGTTTCTAATTGAATAATGATTTTCTACACATTCATTTAATAATATTTTGGTATATTCATCATTAAAGTACCCGTTTCTCACGGTATTTATTGTGAGTGTGTAAATAAGTCTGTGTAAGTGAAAAGGTACCTGGATGGGTGAGTTGCTATTTAGGGATTTTTCCATAATTTCTTCTCTGTTTTTCTGCACTTGCTGCTACTTTGTCTTATTTGCAAGGCAGGTGGGGTGGAAATCATCAGAAACAAGTTGTGTCTTAATTGTGGAATTGAAACGTGAATCTGCACTTCCCCAAAACTGGGGGAAACTGAAAGTAAAATGTGGTTTTCTAAAGGACCAGTAGTGAGTGGTGGGGAGGGGACACACCTCTGGCCACGTGGAAGCACCAGTTGCGTTAAACTTTCTTCAAAAAATGAGAACCCTGTGCTGTGCTTTCTTCAGAAAAGGCTGCCACAGTGCTAAACCCTGAGCCCTTGCATGTATTCAAAGAAAAAGAAAAAAAAAAAAAAAAAGGCCTCTTCGGATTGGTAAAATTTTATGATGCAAGAGCTGCAGATAATTACTGTGTAAATATTGGAATAAATTAACCAGTGCAATTTTAGCCCTTGATTAATGGAGTGAGTAAGCTACTGGGATGTGTTAGTGTTCACAGATGTAGTAGACCTTGAAACAGGAAATGAAATATATGTTATCCAAATAAAATTAGGGGGAGAATCCACGGAAGAGAATTGTGTAAAAGCAGCGGGGAGCTCGTGTAGCCTGCACGAGAATTCCCTTTTATCCCTCAGAGCAAATGCAGACACCCAGCTTCTCACATATAAAGGGATAAGTAGGGAATTATGCCAGATAGTGCCAGATGGAGACCTGCCCCAGAATTTTAGATCAAGGAACAAATAATTGAGCTGTAAAAAAACCTGTGTTTATTGTTAAGGGGCAAATGTCTGTGGTTAATGTACCAGACCCAACTTCCACCCTCGTGTTAAACTTGACGCAAAAGTCGTGACCAAAAAACCCCACAGTAGATCACTGTGCTTGTCGTCATTCACAGGGGGGTTGTTCCACTGAATTTACATCCAAACGACCTGAAAAACAACTCTCTTGCCTGTCTCTGCGTCTTTTTCCCAGATAGGTCTGTAAACTCCACGTTTAGTAAGGGGGATGTGCAAATGTTTGTTGAGGGGAACAAATGCGTTCCCTGTTTATTTTCTGCATTAAATTGAATTTGCTGAAGATGTAACCGAGCAAAGCAGCACCTGGTAGTCTAATATCGCATTAATACCAGTCGAGGAGAGTGGGGGCCCTGCTTAATGACTGGGTTGTTGTTTGCCTTGCCCGGTAATTGAGACGCGATAGTTTTTACTCTGTGCTTTGCTACGGGAGCTCCGTGTTTCCTTAATCACCGCCTCGTTATTGTTTGGATTGTTATTAAAATGAGCTGTTTGATGTAGAGTCTCACTGACAAGTGGAAGAAGGAAGTTAACCTGGCGATAACATTTGTTCCCGACTTTCAACTTCTGCAAAATCATCCCAAGGAGCAGATATTTACCTCTGCTTTCTTGCTAATGGGCAGGAATGGTTGGGTGTGGTTTTTTGTTATAACTGATTAAAATGTTTTTTGAAGTCAGAAGAGAGACACTGGAGATACCTGATGTTGCTTCCTTTTTTTTCTCCCTTCTGTAAAGAATGGAGGAGAAAAGTTAAGTCCAAAACCACTCTTTAGTACAGTAAGAATGTTCTTTATAAGGCATTCTCAGGCTTCTGTTCCTATTTTATAGTGTTGTGTCACAAATTTCCTTTAATTTTCCATTTTTAGTTATATTTTCCCAAGTTAAGTCATCCCCACTTATAACTGTCATAGTGCAGGGACTTTTTTTCTTTGATTGGACAGTGAGAGTATAATTATGACCCTGATCTCAGTTATAACCTCATGGGGTACAGTGGCAGTAACACAGGATAACATAAGGACTAATAAATTACCTATCAGAAAAGGTATTATAAAATGGCATTATAAAGACAGAGAAAGAAAACTGTGCTAAATATTAGAAAAGAAATAAAATGAGAAGTCCTATAATTTTTATTTACATTTTATCTCAGTGATTTACCATGAATTACATCTGGATCTCAGTGTTTCTGGAGGTCAGTAGCAATGCTACAAGAGAAGGGGCACTGTGAGTGTGCTGTCTGTAGAGATGGTGCAATGAGACTGTTGGCAAATGCTGTAGAGGAAGGTTAAAAAACAAATGGAGTGTTCAGGTTGACAAATGGCTCCTTCCTGCTGAGGAGGAAGCTCAGCAGAGAGCTCAAAAAGTGAGCAGGAGTCTCACATTTCTCACTTTCTCAGAAGCAAATCCAAGATGATGCAGCTCTTGTGAAATGTGCGGGTGTTGTCATTGCTTTATTGGGTGGAAAATTATTTTTCTTCCTTTTCTGAGTCTGCTGATATTCTTTCTCAGTTGGTCCCATTTAATTTTCTTCTGTTACGAAACTCCATGCAGAAGTTGAATTTTCTGAGAATTGTTTCTTTGAAATGAGAACTTGCTGCACCACTGGATGTTTTCATAACAGTCCCCACAACACTTGAATCATCTAATCTGTAGTGGGTGATCCTCCTGCAATGCTTTGGGCTGAGCATTGGGTACTGTGGGGCTAATTACTCCATCATGGTATCCAAAATCCGTGTTTGGAACAAGATCTGTTTAGGATGTAGATTGTCTTGTTACATTTCTGTGGGCTCGTCAGTTGTTTCCCTGGTGCAAACTCCCAGTGCCAGGACATAAAACAGTATAAGCCTCGTGCCTGGTTACAGGGAGGATGTTGAATGTTACGAGTTTCAATCAATTCTTTAAAAGATTGTACTCTGATGTTAAACAGCAATGAAGTTACCTCCTCTTCCAGCAAATGTGGTCAGTTAGGTAAGAACAGGGATGTTCCAGAGTGATGAAATATTAATTCCTCTCATTTTTAAGGACTGTGGTTTTATGGTCTGGTAGCTTCCTTGTTCATCAAAAGGTTCAAATGCAATGAGACCTGTAACTTTTCATCCTTCAGTGCATTAAGGATAGAATTTGCTCCTTTGAACTCATCACTTTCAGCCAATGTAGGAAATTATTAAGGAATAGAATAATCTTCTCTTGTACACAGATTTTTCTCATGTAAGATGCTGAAGCCCATCAGTTGGATTTAACCCAACTGTTCAACTCTGTAGCAGATCTAAAACTTTTCTCCAGTTTACTCACAGTCTCACTTTTATGTTATACATGCACAGGTTTTGGTGAAATAGTGATTTTTGTCCTGCATTCCTTGCCATGATAGTTTGTCCTCAGGTTGACTTGGTCAAATTCTGCTCCAGACTGTAATTTTAACTACAAGTATGTGAGTAATAGTTTAGGTGGAATATAGTTGTAAGAGTCTTGATATTCAGTTGTCACCAATGGTAGCTTGGTCTGTTGAAGCTCTAAGGGGTTTTTTACTATCAGATCTCATTAATGTAATAAAATCCCCTTTTTGGGACATCCCTGAAATCAGTATAATGTAATTAAAATGGAGGATAGGGATTACTTCACACCTGAAAAATAAGACCATTGCTAAGTAACCACTTAATGCCAGTTCTTTGCCTTCTGCTGATAATCCTATTCATTGAACTGCATGTCTTGATCAAAAAATGACATCAGTGATGAAAATGGGGGCTGAATGAGAGCCCTGAAAGCATTGCCTTTCTGGGTAGCAGTGAAAAAATGGTGTTAAAGGATTTTCTTTGAGTTTTATCTGTGTATTTCGCTACAGCAGAGAGCTATAGCTACCATGGTTTTATGGTAGAATTCTTTATCATGATAAATTTGGCTTTAATTTCTCTCTCCTTCATTAAATTCTTATAAATAGACATCTAGAAATAACTGCATTCAAAGAATTTTTGCACCTACTCAGTGCTTTAATGCAAATATTATTATTTGTTATAATTTTTAGAAGTTCATATGCACAAAAATTTTCTTTACTTCCATGCAGATTATGGCATTAAATAATTTTGAATTTCCTACTGATTTAATAAGTTGTTAAGTTCTTAAAGGCTTTTAAAAGTGTTATCTCGAGTTATAAAGTAGTTTTGGAAATCAATAATTAAGCACTTTGTCAACAAAACTCCCAAAGGAACTTTCCCCTTTAGCCTTTATTAAAATTGAAGTCTCAGGCGGTTCTGAGCTCCTGTTTAATTAGCCCCAGCCTCAGATCTGAACATTTACAAGGAAACAATATAACAACAGTTTCTCCCCATGCCCTGGGGAAGGGCAGTGTCAGCAATTTTGGATTCCATCCTGCAAAGCTGCAACCACTGGGGTCTCAAAGAGAGTGAGACACAGATATTCACTGCACTTGAAATGTGATATTAATGGGTTATTCCTGCACTTAATTCGATCATATTCTTCAGTGCACTGCTCTTGTAGTATTTTTTCAAGATGAAAGCTTTAACATATTAAAGTATTAATCAGCAGCAGCAGAAGGATTATCGGGGAGGGGTAGGAAATAAGTTTTTAGCTGAAAAAGTTGTCTGTTTAACAACAATATTTCAGTCTTCGAAAAGGTTTTAGAACAAATCCAACCAAAATAAATAAACCATCAAAACCAAAGGAAATCATGCTCCATTTAACCAGTTTCTCTGTTCTTATGTTGGATCACAAGGCAGGAAGTGGTCTTTAATATACTCATTTACTTCTACTCCATTGGAAAGCCCTGAGAAGTAAAAGAACCTTTCTAGTCTTGGAATCCAGCCCTCAAGCAGAGCTGGTACCCACTGCTGAGGCCCCTGCTCAGGGCTGGATGCTTTCCCAGCCTTGTTGGAGTAGTACATGGAAACCAAAACAAACTTGGTGATTCAAATATAGGAAAACAAAAAAATAAGCCCCAAAGCCTCAGGAGGAACCAGAGCAAATTTCAGTTTTTAATTACCATGGTGTTAATGAAGACAGTGAAGCCGTGAAGAATTGTTTCCAAGTCTGATTCAAACTATAAAACCTGGATTTCTGAAACCTCAGTTAACAGCAAGAAGTGAATGTTTTGTCCTTTAAAAAGTGCACATCCAAGTCTGTGTGTGTTTTGTTCCCGGGGTACATTCCACCCCAGACTCCCCAGAAATGAGGTTTTGGCTCTGCAGCAGGGATGTGCTATAATCCACAGCCGAGAGAAATATCTTCATAGCACTCATTAAAGGATGGGTCAGGCTGCTCCCACGAGGAAGGTTTAACTCTCCTCTTGGGAAGCCATGGAATGTCAGAGTTCCTGGTTTGTGGACACAGTGGTAGCAGTGGATACAGAAAAGTTCTTGAACTCTGCTGTGCAGGGAGGGCAGTGCTGCACCAGCAGCTGCAATTGTGGCAAATCAACACATTGAGTCGTTTGCAAACAGTGGCAGAGGAGAGGAGTGAGGGAAGGAGGAAGAACAATCCAAACTATTTATTTACAGATAATGGGAATAATTTATTTTCTTTACAGACTGTTTAAATTTTCATTAAACTTGAGTCCTTTCTCTCGGGTCTGGATTACTATGTACTTACAGGAAGCTCTGCCACAAGGAAGGGAATCTAATTTCTATGGAAATTAAAACCAGATCTTCCATCCAGGATTAAAGCAGAAATACATTTTTGTTTCAGAGACTGTTACAGGAAATTCTCCTTATTTAAAGCTGTATTCACAACCTTTTATGTTAATTATATTTTTGCGTGATGACACTATGAAAAGGGATTGTCTTTTGAAAAAAAAAGATTGCTATAATGTATTTAATCTGCTATCAGAATTTACTCTATAGTAATGAAAATTAATCCTTGCCTTTTTCTTCCCCCCCCCCTTTGATATCTACTTTATACTTTGTTGATGTTTCTGAGTTTTATTCTTTGTATCCTCTCTGTAAAATCATTTGAAAGCAATATAAGTATGATACTTTGGCTCATTTTGAAATTATTCCACAAAAAGTTGATTTTCTGGGAGACAGCTGAGAGATGAAAGAGCCAATAAATTCACATGTTCCCCGTAAACTTTAGGTTTGAGTGAGAACAAGTTCAAACTTACAAAAATATAAAAAGTGGCTTCTACTGCAGCCCTTAGAGTCCTGGGACAAAGAGACATTGTTGGGGTTTTTTTTCACTGTAGACCTTTTATTTGAAAATATGATCTCCTTTTAAAAAGAAAAAAAAAAAAAAGCTATTTCCTGACCTGAGCTTCAAACCTGTATCTCACTGCAAAGGTCACCAGTGAATTCCCAAACTCCTGTGGTGTGATTTGCTTTGAAACCACTGCTGCTGGAAAACCCAGTCACCAGGCAGTGGAGTGAATGTTTCCTGTGGAGGATGCTGACTACAATAATATTTCTGGCGATCAGGTGTTGGAAAATCTTGTCCTGTTACCAATAGGTTCAGGCTCAAGAAGTTGCATGTGTTGTTCTAGTACCTCAACAGATTATAAGGATTAGATATGTATAAAAATATAGGAAAAAGCAGATCCCTGTTTAACAATGTGATGTCTTGCTCTGAATCAACTTCTCCTCTAAAAGCTGAGGTCTACTCTGAAAAAACAATGACTAGATACAGACTTCAGATGTCTGGAATAGTCCTGTTTTTGGAAACGATAGAAACTTTAATTAAACACTCTGAAAATCCCTGGACAGGTGCACAGGTGAAGGCTTTGTGCTGGCACCTGCTTCTGAAATAGAGTTTTGAGGTTTTGATTAAAGAGATGGATGTTGAATAGCTGTGCACTGGCCTTTCTACTCAACTTCCTGATGCTACACAGTGAGGAATTGGCAATGATGGCCAGAGCAAGGTTCCCTTTATGACAAGGTTTAGATAAAAAGCTGGTTTCTCCCTTATCATCTGTTTGTAACTCTTTTCCAAGACTAAACTTTTATCGAGATTTATCATTGCTGTCTCAAATGGAAGCAGTTGTTTGGTTACAAAACCCCATTCTTATCTTTAGACAGCTGCTGAGGATTCAGTAAATACATGTGATAGGTCATGCACATGTTTAGTGGGAGAGTTCCTAGAATAGGTTGAATACAAGTTTTGTGTTCCTCTTGCTGCTGCAATATGTTTACAAAAGTCTCCTGGAGCTGAGCTGGTTTTAAATGTTGACCTTGTAAAACAGCTTTCCATCTCAAATGACCTTTCTCTGGCAAGTGTGATGGGGGGGAAATTTATGGGGCATAAGGAATATTAAAAATAAAATAATTTCAATTTTCAGCCCTATCTTCATTTGTTTTCCTGTATGAACTTTCCCCAGTAAAGTGTATGGTTTTATTTCAGGTATTTTTTTTCTGTGAAAGGTGAATGATTTCTAATCAACCTTTCCCTGAGTGTGACTTTTTTCATAAACAAATTTATTGCCATAATTAATTGGTCTTGTTGAATCAATTGAAATTAAATTTAAAAAAAAAATGCTGATTGGGTGGAAAAATCCAATAAGGAAATTGATTTACTGTTTGCTTAGGGATAAAAATAAATTGTGTAAATCACACCCAAAGTGGTGAGAACTTCAGGAATGGCTTGATTCACCCTGTCCCTGAACACTGGGAAGGTTTAATAGTAAACAAGGCAGAGATTTAACAAGACCAGGGATCAAGGTTTTGTGGGCAAGGTTGGAAACGAAAGATCACAAGTAAGCCCAACATAAAACACAAACCTGATTTCTACTGACAGCACTTCTTCCAACCTGTTTTTGTATCTCTCATCTAGAATTCTCTGCCACAACCTCTTCATGAGGGTTGAGCTCTCGGGTTCACAGTCATTTTACTTCCCAGAGCCCTGAATACCTGTTCTGCCAAACTCACCTCACTGGCCCTGCACTGGAGTTGGGGATGAGTACAAATGTAAACCCTTGATGGCTTGGTGAAGGGCTCTGGGGTACCCCGTGATGATCCCCCCAGGCCTTGGTCTGTCTCTGTTACACCAGAATGAACTCTAAATGCTGCTGGTTCTGTTCTTAGACCTTCCATCCCTGCAGGCCTTTGTTCCTCGACAGCTCAGTGCTTGCTACCAGTCAGAGCAGTTTATCACCTCCCCAGGCCTATTGAGAGTAGTGTTACATCAATATTAAATATTAATATTGTTTAATTTGTAGTTATATGTACAGTCTGTGAGGGTTCATAGTCTTTTTATCTTTTACAAGCTTTCAAAAGAGACCATATATAAAATATTTGTTATTGTGGCCTGTAGTTGAAACAAATATCTAAGGTCACATTGAAAAACACCTGCTGGATATTTTAAATTCCACCAAAAAATGCAGAAGATCTTACAGATTTTTGCTGCAGGTTTTCTGGATTATTGCTTTAGGAAATTTAATGAGCTTCAGTTTGCTAACAAAGTAGCAAGCAGTAAGATCAGTATTTGCAAAAGAAGGAAGCTTCTAAATTTTATTTTCCTCTTGATGACAGTGAAAATAACCTTGAAAAAAATTAAGTTCTGAGCCAAAATACTGAATCAAACTGACATCAGCAGCTTTGGGTTGTGTCCACCCCCAGCAGAAATGTTTGATAAATTTTCACTAATTGTCTACAAGTTTTCCTTTGAGTTCAGCTGGAGCCTCCCTGGCAGTGAGCTGTGGGTGAAATTCTTGGGCAGCAGAAGCTCATCTGAATTCCAGCTGCTCTGTTCATGCCTCGAGTCACAGGCTCAGCATGCTCAGCTCTGCCCCTGCTGCCTCTGGCACTGGGGAACCTGTGGTGAGCTGGTTCAGGGAGCTGATTGAGACAAAAACACAGCCCTACAAAAGAGGGAGAGCTCAGTGTTTAACTAAATCCAGCCCTGGCCATCCATTATACACCCTGTGGTAGAGGGAATACACGGCTGGGGAAACAGAGAGAAGAGGGGACCAGACTTTTGTGGGTTTGGAAGAGCATCCTAGGATGGTAGGGTGGAAGTGGAAGGACGTGGGCTATTCACTGGCTGATTAATGATGTCCCAGAGAATCACCACTCACACTGGCCTTTCCTGGCACTTTATTTCTGTGTCACCAGTTGCCAGTAACAGTGTAGCTGGAGCCAATACAAGGCACCTTCACTTTGAGATACCTACAGCTGCCTTCCAAGCTGAACTCTGTGGTTCTACAGGCCAAAGCTTTGCCTACTGCAGGAAGGAGAGAAAAAAAAAACCTGGTATTATTGCTATTTGTCTCTGCTTCACTGAATCCCACAGCCTAGGACAGTGTGAGAGCCTTTCTGGCAGAACAGAGCTCAGTCCAAAGTAATTTCCCCTGCTTATGGGTACTCTGACCTCCCCACACACTTACCCCGTTTACTTTTTAAATGACCAATTTAATCAGGCACATGTACAGTGCGGGAATGGGTGTGTGAATACCTAAATATATGAGAGAGGGAACTTCAGATGTTTTATCTTTCATTAGCTAATAACAGCAGTAATGACCTCAGCAGCACAGGATGTCTTTTGCAAAATTAATAACCACACGAGGGTTAATGGCCCAAGGCGATGAACTCTCTCAGACAATCATTAATCTACCTTGATGATTATCACTTCATTAGTGAACACTGAAACCTCCTTGGTGTGCCAGGGAATGCTTGATTTCAGCCCTCCCTACTGATGTTCACAATGTGCCCTCTTTTCTTTCTTCTGGGCATGCAGGAGAGCAGGGGAAAGCTCTGAGATGCAAATAAATATAGAGCGAGAGGTATGAAACTCATTCGAATATGGATTTGGAGAACATGCTTCCCCAATGATTGTGTGTTCTCTACCTACATATTAAATAGAGCTTTAAGGGGTATTTTTTGTTTATGTTTTTAAGTAGCTGCAGTCTGGGAAACAATATGATGGCTTATGAAGCAAAGACTCTCTGAGGTGGTTATGTATATAGGCTGTTTAATTGCTTGGTCTGTGTATTTAGACAGTGCCCATTAGGACAGAGTCCTTGTTTTCCTTCCCAGGATAACAGCATCCTGCAGCTCAGAGCTGCAAATGCTTCCCATTCATTGTTGCTGTTGATCTGAATTTAGACACATAAGCTCAATATGGAGAAATGGGAGCTGAGACATCCAAAAGACAACTGTGTCAGGATATTTACCACAACCAGCCCCTGCCACAAACTGAAATTTTTATGGCATCTCATTCCTGTCTCTTTGGAATAGTCTAGGTTTTTTTGGAATAATGCCAGTATTTCCAGAAGAAAAGGCTCTGAAAGCACATCATCTTGCTTGCTGTGGAATATAGAAACTTGCACAATCCCACATCCAGCCTTTTTTCCTCCTTGTCAGCCTATGACAGCTGTGCACATTAACCTTCAAACTCCCTTTTTTTTTTTTTTTGCTGCTTTATCATCTCTGCTGCCAGGATTAGTTTTAGTAGGACAATGATTAATATAGAGAGGGTGCTGCATAACCAATTCAAATTTGGATAGGTAATTAGGACCTCTAACGACCAGCTCTGAGTCAGGAACAGCTGCAGTTCATTTGGATTTTGCAGCAGCACAGCCCTCTTACAGAGCACATAGACCTGGAATATACTTTTGTAATTTCTATGCCTTACTGTGCTAGAAAATATAAACTGTTGATGCTTTTCTTGCTTTGTTTTCTGTTTTCCTTTGTGGAATGTGGGAAGCGTAGCTGAGTATTATTGATGAAAGAAACAGTACTTATCAACCATGGTGATTGGGGGTGGTTTATTAGAGGTGGGAGAGCTCTGCAAAACTCCTCAGGAACAGTCTGATACTACACAAGTGCAGCCTGTCAACATTGTGGGAGCTCAACAAACCACTGAAGTGTCTGTACCTCAGCCATGAACTAGGAAGTGGGAAATTAGAGTTGGGAAAATTCATAACCTGAGTCTGCAGGGTGTCTTTCCTGCACTCTCCGATAGATGGAGGCCATAGAAACCTTCTTCCCAAGCCCTCATCCACACAGTGTGCTCAAGCTTTAAAAGTGATTTCCTAATAATAAGCAGAAAAACAAAGTGTACTGGGAACTGTAGTGATGACATCAGTGATGGCTCTTCCATTCTGCACGTGGCTTTGAGGATCTGGCAGTCCTTGTGGTCCCTGTTTTTCGTGCAGATTGATCCCTGCTGGCACCCCAGATCCCCATGGGCTCACTCTTCTGTCTCCCTGTGTGATCTATTGGCCAGACCTGCTGGGTGGGCAGCAGCAAATTTGAGGGGACAATTCTGTGCTGTGCTCTCTAGTGAATGCTCACAATCTGTCTACCAGTTACAAAATCATATTCCATTGCCCAACTAATTTACAGGGAGTGAAATTATAAATAAGGTGATGCTTGAATGTGATTTATGGCCCATGTAATGATATGGCTTTCAAACAATGGATGCAGTTGAATTGGTTTCTGAGTTTGGAGAGTTTTTGGGTTTTATCCTTTTTTTAACAGATTAGGCCTGGATGTTTTTTTTTTCTGGTCTACTGAGTTCATTAATTGTTACAGCTGAAAATATATTTTTCAATTGCGAGGTCACCAACCTTCAATCTGAGAACATAGTTACTGCCATTTGTAATTAACAATAGAACTGATGGGAAATTTTACCTATTGGTCTTGAAACCCCATCGGGTAAATAAAAAAAGATTTTTTTGTCTACTGGTTGATGAAGAAAAGAACTTCAATTCTCTGAAAAATAGCCAGGATGCTACAACAGTAAATATTTTTTAAAACCACTTGTCATACTGTTGCTTTTATAAAAGATAACTTGTCCACCAGCTGTTCAGAAATATGGCCATATATATATAATATAAAGTGTAAATCAGAATGAAAATACTGAAGTGCTTTTGATAGGATTATTGATAGCATATGCATACTTTTATGATGGATTAAGCAACAAATTTGTAGAGAGCTACATGGAATTGCTTTTCCACAAGCATTCAACTAGTAGGGAAAGGTCATAACAGAACTGCACCTCTTCTGTTTGAAAACTCCCAAGTACATTTTTGAAATGATGGTAAATAAATTGTATTAACCAGTGCAATCCACAAGTAAAGGATGGAACAGCAGAGTCACACAACTCTGTTTAATAAGCAACCAAATATGTGAGGCTTTGTTTAAAAGCAGTGGGGTATTGTCAAATTACTGTTGCATTCTTCATCTATTATTACATTATGGCACTATTATTATAATTTATTTGTAAGAGGGGGTCATCCCTTTATCTTTACCATCCCAATTTCATTAACCTGCAGGGTTTTAACTGGACAGTGGAACAGCTTCTCCAGAGGTGTTTTTGACTTGTGTTTCTAAGCTTGGGAACAAACAGCTGTAAAAAGATTTCACAAAATATTCTGTGTTGGAAGGGACCCACAAAAATCGAGTCCAACTCTTCAGTGAATGGCCCATACAGGGATTGAACCCAAACCTTGCTGTTATTAGCACCATGCTCAAATTAAAAATAGAAAAAATAAGTGCTTTGCAAGCAATTATGTAATTATCTAAGTCTTTGGCAAGATAGAAAAGTATAATTTCATTCTACTGACTGCAGTTCTGTGGCTTTATTAGAGAAGGCTATTTAGCCTTCTCATGCAGAGGAGAAACTGAAGTCCAAGATTCTTTATTCTCACACTCGTAAAGCCCCTGTTATATAAAAATGTCAGGAGGAGAGAATATATACCTTTCTTAAAGAAAAAGTTGGCAGTACTTCTGGGTCAGCTGCAGAAAAGGTTCTTCTTGTGCAGTTGGGTCCCACAGGCAGAAGCTGTGAGTTCAGTTGGTGAGTGAGTTATCCCACATAAACTGAGACTGGTCACTGTCTGTGCTCTCTGTGTCAGCATAAAACCAGAGGAAAATTAGGAGAAAAGAAAAAAAAGAAAAATACTAGACTTGAAAAGAAACTGAGTCTCTAATAATGTGAAAAGGCAAACAAAGGCTTCACATTCATGAAGAAAAAATTATTAGCTTTCTAGCTTAATGCTGCCTCTTACAGCAAATCTGTGATTATTTTGAAGGACTCTGGATTTATGTCAAGGTTTGAAGGCTGTCTTTCATTTTGGCAACTGCATCTGTGTTGCAGTGAATGCAGCCTGCAGACCATGCCCCAAAGGTGGAACTGATGACAGTTCCATCAGTTATCTGTATCACAGTGTGAGTGAACAGAGATCTCTGTGTCTGAACAGGAATAAAACATGGAGAAATTATTGTGTCTTGGCAAGGTTACCTTTATCTTGCTCTTCATCAGACTACATCAGTAAGGTTTGTTTTCTGAAAGGAATTTTAAAGGGAAAAGTCACGTTTGCTTTAGGAATCCCTGCCTCTAGTGGTAAGGTTTTGCACTTGCTTTCCTTCTAAGAAGGGAAAAAAAAAAAAGCTATTTGATGAGTGTGCTCGAGGACACAATGTTTTAGTGTTTTCAGTGCAGTGCAGACTATACTGGTGCAGGCTGTGATTTTTCACAACGTTGCCACTCATTGCACAGGCACCTGTTACCCATCCATGCAGGGGGAAGGAACTCTTGCTCTGGGGGCAAAAAGTTCATCTTGTTTCTATTAGCAGAGTGTTCCTCTAAAGTTAATCTAGCACGTCAATAATGTGAGGCTGCTTTAACTTCAGGGTAATTGTCAGGGACTGTACCATATGTCACATGTCAGGGGAGGAAACAAGAGCATTTGTCACCTATTCCCGAGAAGCCTGTGGCAGAGCCTTGGACATTATTTTTTGGTTCACCTGGTACTTAACTCATTAATACTATGTTGAATCAATTTTGACTGCCGTGCCTGTAAAAGCATCAAAAACTAAACTGAGATTTCAACAGAAATACTGATCACCACCTCCTTGTGAAAACATGCTCTTTCTGAGAATACTGAAATGTCCTTCTCTAACTTTCAGGGTAACTGAACCCCTGTAGACTTCCATCCCTACCAGTCATGCTCCAGATGCATTTAACCATCTTGTACAGACTGGTTTTATATTGTGCTGGACTCTAATTTATTCATTTGGCTTGAGCTGTACTGTGCTCCTTGGAAGATTTCAGCCTTTTCCTGAGCCCTGTGCATGACGTGAGCAATAACAGAGCACGGGATACCCCAGGAGTGCAGTGACAGGGTATCTGTTAAACCCCATTGCCAGGGCAGAATTAATGGGGTGAGTCTTCTCTTTAAAAAACCCACCAAACACAAAACCCCAGCATAGGTAGGCAGGTGTTTACAGCTCCTGTCAATGCTCAGGCTCAATGACCTTGATCAAAACTGACATACTGTGTTTGCTTATTAACATCCCACCTCTGACCTAATCTTTCTTCCCTTCCAGCCTACCTGCTTAGAGGACATTAAATACTGACTTAAGGAAATGCTTTAGTGGGGAGTTTTTAAATTAAATTCTGAAACAATCAACCTTTTAAGTAAACACTTTCTAGTGTACTTGGCTTCTCTGGCTTCCTCCTGCAGTAGAAAGATCACACTCTGATTCTCATCTCTTATTCCCCCTTCTCCCCTCTCTTTCTAACATTAATACTGGCTGCCAGTCATTGAAGTTTTATTGAGAAAGACCTTTTGATGTGTTGCTTTAGCTGATGAGAAAGATGGCAGAAGGTTAAGCAAAACTTCTCTGCTGGCATGTCCTGCCAGACAGTCACAGCACAAAGGAGCAATGTGTTAAGCATTTTGTGTATGGAGTGATGTTTGCAACATCTTTTGAACTCCAGTGTCCAAATCTCCAGCCATCAGCAGTTCTTGTCGCCTCACAGCAGCTACTGCCCCAGTTTGCATCAGTAAAATCTGTTGGCCATCAGTCACAGCAAAGATCTGAATATTTGAATGCTCTGGGCATAGAAATATATAAAGGGGAGTTGGCTGGTGTTACCATAAAATCAGTTTCTTAAATAGTTGGTATGAGCCACGAGGATTACACTGCTCATTTTTGGTTTAATTCCTTTGACAGTAGTGTAACTGGTTGCAGACTGGCTGCATTTGTCATCCTGCAGTCTGTTAAACGGGATCTCTTCTTTTTGTCTTTAGTTCAGTATAACTGTCTACTTTTCAAAATATTTTCGATTAAAATCTGTTAATCATGTGAGTAATCCCCTTAGCTGACTGAATGAAGAACATTTACTTGAATAAGAGCAAAAAATAATAGCTGTGAAGGCTTTTCTCTCATCTAGACGTTGTAACAGAGAATCTTCTAGAATTATCATTTAGCAGAACACAAATGATTTAGTCCCAGGAGAAGCTGTTTGAGATTTTAGTTTCCTAGGTAAAAAATAAGCCTGAAATTATTTCTTGATGTTTTCTGAGACTGTGCCAACTCCACTTTCACTTACTTTACCAATTTGGTGTTACTACTTGAAGTCACAGAAGAGGTCTGACAGGTCAAAGGAGTGAGAACAGTTTGAAATTCTTCAGAAGGCAAATATTTGGTCCCCTGCCTTGCCAGGAAGGAGTTGCTGCAGAGGGTGGTTGGCAGTTGCTGTCGACTGAAAGCATTTGCTGCTTTCTCACTGCAGGAAAATGAGCTGCTGCTGACTTTGCTTTTGGTAACACTGAGTATCCTTCCTGGGAATACAAAAACAATTGAAAGGGAAAAAAAATGCTCTAAATACCTACTTGCCTTAAAATGTTCAAGCACAATTTCCCCTTCTAAGCACATGGAATCGATGATGATTGTTTCAGACGTTGCACTGAGCTTTTTCTAAAATAATTCTAAATAAACACACTCTGACAGGCTCATACTTCTGTAGTACTAGGAAGATGTAGTTAATAAGCTGATGTAGGCCGAATGGGTACAAAAGCATAATTTATTCTAAGAATCAATGATTTGGAAGTCAATAAAGTGAGATGACAGAAGTCAAAGCCAAAATCCATGGGCAACTGTAACTAAAGGCATCTAGGTTTTCCTGCCTTGTCTTAAATTAAAAGGTGATTCCTCCTCATAATTCCCAGTTTGCAGAGTCATGTTACAAGTGCCCAGGTTCTGTTTAATTTTCCTACTCTGGTCATACAATGTGTATATACCTTCCCTAAACTTCCTGTAGAGGCTTTAGAAATCATGGATTGTTCTGGTTGCCATATAGAAAAAATGGGAAATTTGCTTTCAGTTTTCAACCAAACAGACCATTTCCAAGGAATTATGAAACAGTGAATTAGTAAGTGTACTGTTTTATTGGGTGATGCATAATTTGGAAATTGTGAACCACTCTTCAGTAAAATGGCCATTTTGAGACAAAATATTAATATTTCAGTGAAGGATGCATTCTTTCTCTGAAATGTATCAGTTTACAAACATTTTTTGCCCCTGAAAGGATTTTGTTATGAGGCAAGCTTGCTGCTCATTACAAACCATATTTTTCATGTCTGTGCTGAAAAATATTTTACTATTTGGTGCTGGGATTTATTAGTGAAAAGCCTCCTCTTCTGTCCCTCAATTCACATGCAACTAAAACTATGCCTTCTATGATTGTAACTCGCAGAGAAAATAAAATAAGCTAAAAATAATTGGAAGTCTTGTTTAATAGTAGAACTTCAGTAAAAACAAGAGCAGGTAAAACTGGAGCCTGGTGGGTGGATTCTCAGTAAGAATGAGACAGTCCAAAGCCGTGCTCTGAGCTGGGCATGGAAGCAGGATAAAGAGGAGGCACTACAGGACACCTGAGATGCTTTTTGACAGAGAAATTTGTAGTGTTCAGTAAGCAAAGAAGAAACTATATAGAAAAAAAATCTAGTAGGCTACTGTGAAGAGATGGGAACCTCTATGAGGTTTTAAGAGCAGGGCCCAATGCTCAGCTTGGAAAATTTTAGGCATTCTGGAACTTTTTATATCTTTCCCCTCCCTCACCCCCATTCTTCCTCCCAAAATTAATTAGGTACCATTTTCAAAGACGGGGAGTTTACTTATTCCTTTGTTGCCTGAGAAACTCTTATTTTACGGTTGTTTAGGAAAAAAAGAGAGAGGTGATGTCTTGATAAAGAGATGTTCCAAATTATCCTGAGTTTCTATCAGAAGGAGCAAGTGACATGACAGTGTAATAACACAGAGTATCATTGTGCACCAGCAATCTGATCTAATTATCATGTTATGTCACGATGGATTTTGTGTTAGTGCAGCTTCAGTGGCACAGTGAACGCGGCACAGGGAAAGCGTCTGGAGAGAAAAAAATCTATGGGAATAATCAAAAAGTTGCTTGTGATACTTCTGTGTGAATGCACACATTAATCACAAAATAAATAGAAGGGAGAGGGAATATGATGCAAGTCTGCTCAAGTTGTTGGAATAGCTCTTGGAGACTGGAATGTGAAAGTTCCTGGTGCTCTCTGTGCAGATCTCAGTGTCTGGGCAGCAGCAAACACGTCTGTCTGTCCTTCTCCTGACCTGTGTCACTCCTGCTGCACCTTTGTGCACACAGACTTTTGTGTATCTGTAGTTTTTTGGTTTTTTTTTTTTGTTTATTTTGCAGGGAATATTGATTCATCTAAACAAAATCAGATATTCTCTGGTGCAACAGTAAAACTGTGCACGTGGTGTTCTCCAGTGAATAAAAATGTGATGCTATCATAGTGTAGAAAAATCAATCACACATGCCTATTTTCCTTCACTGAAACCCAAATTATTGGTGTGAAAAATGACTGAGATAATCTATGTGTTGGAGGAGTTTAGACTGGGAGATGCCTTTGGCTTAAGAATGTATCACTTGGTTTTTTTCCCCTGTTAGAGAATTTTATTTAAATAAGTTGTATGAGATAGTTTGTAGCTACAGACTGGGACTGCAAGTTTTTGGCTGGGTACATCACACTCACAGAAACACTGAGAAAGGAGACTTTTCTGGCCTGTGGGTTTTGTGGGGGATTTTTTTCCTTGTTTGGTTATCGATTCAAGGCTATTATCTTGGATGATGATATCTGGAGTTTCATTGCTTGAATATCTAATAGGCACGTTTAAGTTACTGGGGGAAAATTACTAAGACAATTATGGGATTGTAATATAAAGTACCATAATTACACTTTAATGCTTCTTATCGATTGTTGAGCTTTGCACTTCGCTGTAGTACAAAACAGTGAACATGTTTCTTTGCCCACCCAGAAACTTAATGCTTTAATATCCATTTTACAGGCACAGTTTTTCAAACTTAGCAAATAGGAACTTCTGAGATGAAAAATATATACTGAATTTATATAGGTTTACACTGAGATTAGGCTGAGATTAGATATTAGGAGGAAATTCTTTACTGTGAGGGTGGTGAGGCCCTGATTGCCCAGAGAAGTTGTGGATGCCCCATCCCTGGAATTGTTCAAGGCCAGGTTGGATGGGACTTGGAGCAACCTGGGATAGTGGAAGGTGTTCCTGCCCATGGCAGGGGGTTGGAACTGGATGGTCTTTAGGGTCCCTTCCAATCCAAACCATTCTGTGATTCTGTGATGATTCTATGAATACACACATGTATATGGATATATAAGTTTATCATGATTTGAAAGTCAGTACCTCTCATCTTTCAAGTCTTTTCCCCATCTTAAGTGGTCCAGAGTAGTGCTGTTCCAGGGGATAGACTTGTTTATATATGTGCATGAGAAGGCAATAAAATTTTCCAAAGAGTGAAGGAGATGCTGTGGTGGTGATACTCTTACTTTCTGAAGCTGGAATAAGGCTGTTATCTCCCAAAATCACCAGAAAGTGGAGAGGGGACACTCTCTCCATTGAAGGAATATTTGCTCGGGGTCTCAAAACACAAACACCAGCAGTATCAGCTCCTTGGGGATGCAGGCAAAGGCAGGTTCAGAATAGCTCTTCATAAACCACCAAGAGGAAATTTAAAGCAGCTGCTTCACTATTTCCAGGTCACATGTAAAATAAACTCTACAACGAACTCAGGCAAAATATTTTTGGCTGCTTTGCAGACGAGCAATAATGATTTGTTCTTTGGGTCTGTTTCAAAGACTTCCTGAATGAGATTCTCATGTAATAATAAAGAAAAAGAGCAATCATTGTGCCTGCAAAAATTCCTCAGCATCCCTGTGTTTGCAGTGGCTGTTGATGCTCTTTGCCTGTCTCTCCTCCAGCTGCCACTTCCAAAGGTGCAATTCTTGGACAGTATGTGCTTGTAGGGCAGATAAAATGAGTTACAGCTTTAACCTCAGTCTCACATACAGGAATCCTATTCCCTCTTGTTCCAGGTGTTGGGGAGCATTCAGTTCCCTCGTTGTGCTCCCTCAGATCTCTGCCTGCCCCTTCTCTTTGCTTTGGTACCACCAGCTACTTGGTGATGACCAGTGCCAGTCCCAGGTGCCATTATCACCTCACTGGTGTCCTTCCTGCTGCCATCTTCTCTATAGTTTAATAGTGAATTTGACCAATTTAATGACCAATTTGACCAAACAAATTCTTTGTTTACAGCAGTTTGGCTGGTGAAAGGTCCTGCACATCAGTGTGTCTCAGCCTTGTTGTTAGATCATGATCATTTTTATCCACGAAATTATGAGGAACATGAGAAAAATTCTGCCAGACCTCTCATGACAGGCATAAACAAAAGCCTGAAGGTTTGCATTCACACACCATCCCTTCCCTTCATGAACTCAGTTGTTTCCTACCAGCTGCCTCCGAGCCTCAGGAGGCTCATATGACATTTGGATTAAGCTCTGCAATAACAATATTGACTGAAGTGTCTTACTGGTCAGAGAAGCAAGGCTGTCCTGTTCTGTAAATACTATATCAACATGTTGTTATTATCTTATATTTTAAACCTTCCTGATATAAAGTGGATTTGTCTTTCTGTTGCATACTAGACACTCACAGTCTTTCCTTTATCTGAGTGAGGGCTGCCAGATGCTCTTTCCTCTGTGCCATGTTCACCTTCCTGTGGAGCTAGCTGGGAGCATGCTGCCACCTCATGGCAAGCCACAGTTTAATTAGAAATGACAAACACTACAGGACAAATTAGGATTGTTATGTAAATTTGACCCACACAAAGATAAGTCAAAAAACAATAATTCATCCTGTGTTTTAAAACTAAGAACATTCTCTGCTTTCCATGTAACAGATAACGAGGCTGTAAGTGGCAGAATTGTGGCTGAACCTGCTGTATATCCTTCTACATGTACAATTTTTTGTGCTTTTAGAAAAATAAAGGACTCGACTACCCAGTATTAATATTAAAGATGTCTGGGATATTGCAGCAAATCCCACTGAACATTACTATCAGTACAGTTCACTCCCCAGAAAAATATCCTTCTTTGCTTTCAGCAGCAGATATTAGTATACATGGTAGAGAAAACCATAATTAAATCTATTAAGGTGACTCGTTACAGAGCACAAATGTCTGAACACTTGAGAGAAAAAGGAAACATTTTGTCTTTCTCCTCTGAGGGTAGATAACGCTGTGTCTTTCTATTCTTATTTAAGAATTCTCAGTCTGTGAGTCTGTTCAACCACCTGACGTTTTGGTGTTCAGCTGGGATTTGATCCTGCACCCAGCTCTAGGATACCCACCTGCCATCATGACAGATTACTCCTTAAAATCGTGATCCCTTGGAGTCTTGTTATCATTGGGGGTATTTCAGCTCAGGACCCAAGGTGGGGAAAAAGTGTCTTCATAGTCCCTGTTTTGCTTTGGAGATGTTTATTTTGAGACAGTGCTTTGACCCTGTGTTCCTGGTGGCACTTTCAGCAGACTGGAAATTTGGGGCATCACTCCAAAGACCACCAAACTCAGGGTCCTGCTTCCAGCAGCAGCCACGGGCTGAGCTGGTGGCAGCCCTAGAAAGTATCTACCCAACTTCCTTGTGTTTTGGGGATGTGATGGTGCTTTAGAGGCTGTGCCAGCCACAGGGGAGCTCTTTCTGCTTTGGATGGAATCACCATCCCTGGAAGTGTTCAAACACCATGTGGGTATGGCACTTGAGGACATGGTTTAACAGTAAACATGGTCGTGGTGCTGGGTTGATGGTTGGACTTGATGATCTTAAAGGTCTTTTCCAACCTCTGTTATTCTGTAATTGTCTGCAGTGTGTATCTGCTAACCTGAGAAAGGAGGAAAGGCTGACTCGTGTGTCACAGTGGTCATTTTTATAAATTTTTGTGGAATAGAGCACGCCTGTGTTTCCACTCTTCTTAAAGAGATAATGAATGGAGTTTGTAATATCTAAAGTTACACCAATTAATTGAAAAACCCACTTAACCTTCTTGTAATTTAAACTCTGAATGCATTGGCAGTCTGTGTTTCTGTGGCAGAAAATAACCTTGTAGTCTTTCAGTCAAACATTTTACCCTTCTTATTAATATAAATTCAGCCTTTGATACATTTGCAGGCAAGAATATATTTTCTGGAAAGGTGGTTCACTGCTCACCAGCAGTTTGTAGCTGTGTATTAATCCTTGCAACTCCAGGCTGAGCTACTCAGATTTGCACCTACCATTCTTCTGCACCTTCCTCAATGGATTCAGTGCTGTCTGGCAAAGGAAACACTCAGAAACAGCATGAATTTGCTCATATTATATTGGCAGGTGAGGACCTGGTGTGCTCTTTCTGATGAATATTGTGGATAGAGGAGGGATTCTGATGCTGAAATCCTCTGTAATGTCTAGAAGTGTCTGGGACTGGAAGCATGGGGGTTTTTCTCCTAAAATTTATGTTCTCTGTTCAACATGGTATTCTTCCTTCCCTTCATCCTCCTGTTTTTTTATTCCCAGTCTGGCACAGGCTGTCATATAGTTTGAAAATGCTAAAAAAGCTTTACCTTCCCCTTTCTCATGGAGAACCTCAGTTTTAAGACTTGATGTTCATCCCTTGGCACCTAAATGTCCTCTGCATGCTCTAGTCTTGTACGAAACACACATCAGAAATAGCATTTTCTGTATGCATATGCTGCTATATTTATCATCTTTCAATGCCTTTTAGTTCTTCTCAGAGGTCACAATGACATCATTTCATACAGAGTAGACTTGGTGTGGACAGTGGTTGTTCTAAATAGGTTTTCCTTGCCACGAGCCTCTTTCTATCAATTTTAGGGCATCATGCTGTCACAGTCATTCAAATAGAATGTTCCTGCAGCTTGACTTAGGCTTTTTATACTTTTTACAACAGAAATTACTGAAGGTTTTTCATTATAGCTGAGGAGAGGAGAAAGCATTGCAGGAGGCAGTGGTTGTTCCCCCAGGATCCTGCCCTATGAATAAAAGACTTGGGTGCATTTCCATACGATGCTCTGTCTTTCTGTTAGCTACTTAAAGAAAATCTATTCTGATTCTGATGGAGTGAATGAAGATGTTGGCATTTCCTAGTCCAGCTTGAGGGCTGAAGAGCAGGAGTTCTTAATGGCTTAGTGTCAGAGTTGTTGGCTCTGCTGGATCTATGGCTCTGGAGGCCCCGGCCTGGCGCTGTAATTGTGGATCAGACATGGAAGATTAGAGATTGCAGCAGATTCATGGCCTTTATTGCTTCACCATTATCCACAGTGATTCAGCAGGTACTAGGAAGACCTGCACATCAATCCTTTTAATAGATGCCAGCTCTTTCTCCAAAGCTCTGCTTGGCTCAACTGAAAAAAAAAAAAAAAATAAATGAAAGAGGCTAAATTAGCACTGTTAGGGGTTTTTTTCTACTGAGACATTCTGGAACTAGATTGTCCTCTGTGTGCATCACGGTGTTGTTAGGATAGCTCCACATTTTCCTTTAACAGCTGACATCAGTGGAATATTCCAGATGGCAGGAATGGTACAGTGGCACTACACACCATGACACCAGTCCCTTCACACTTGAGTTGGACCTGTCACCCTCATGTTGTTGATCTAAACATAGTAAGTTGGGTTATAACCCTTCACCTCCTATAACATATATAAATTTTAGTCTGTTTTTTCTTAAATGGGACTTTAAGAATTCTAGTGGAGTGGAGGTGCTCAGCACCTCTGAAACCTGGAAGCCATTGCTCTGTGGAAAAGTAGTATAACAAATTTTAAAAAAGGAAGACAGTTGTAACTTCTCTGTGCAGCATTTTTAGAAGGAATATAATTTGCCCTATTAGAACGTGAGGCTTTTAAGAGTTATGAAGCTGAACATAACATTTGAAAAAATTGGGTAAATGCTGTCATTATTATATCCCTGATACTTTGAGATTCATTGTATGAAAAAGATTATACAGAAAGAAATGGAATATAGTATTCATTTTACTCTTTCCCATTTTAAGGGGACTGTTTTGTACTGCTTAGAAAATGGACATGTAACAGAACTGCTACAATGAGTACAGGCCAAGATGTGGGGTATTGTAAAAATGTGGGAAAAATGGGAACTTGTTTTAAATAATGTTTTTACCCACAGGACTGATTCTTACAGCTTTCTAAAATGGTGTGTTTTATTTTGTGAGCAATTTTTCTCATCTTCAGTGATGTTAAGTCTGGGGAAGACTTTTCTTTTGTAGAGGTAAGGAACCTGCTGTGAACAAAGCTGTCAAAGGATGTTTTTTTTACGTGGTATTGAAATAATTTGGAAACCCAAGTGTGAACAAATCTCTCCCTTCTCTTTTTTTCATTCTGTTTTGTTACAGTGCTGGCTCTAAGATTGTATATGGTAAACAGCAGAGGTTGACCTGGTGGCAGCCAATGACCAAACTCTTACTGATTTCATTATGGTTGTGATTTCAACTGAGATGTTACTCTAAAGCCTCTGGGTTCTTCTCTCTCCTACTGACCTTGGTTGGATCTTTTTTGATGTTTTGAGGGCTGGTTGGTGTATTCTTGAGTATGTGCCACAGCACAAGATACTGAAGTGTGTTGTAGCTGAAAAATCACCTTCCCTAGATAGAGGGTGAGAAGAATTTTGAAATTCTGTGAAGTATTAGATAAAAGACATGGAAAACTAACAAAAAAAAAGGTAAAAGGCTGTGGGTCTTCCTCCTTCCCCTCCCCTCAGTGAAGCCAACTCTGTTTCTAGTGCTGCTGAAGTCTCAGAGAGACAGTTGAGTAGGGTTTGCTCAGCTCCTTGCTGGGGACCAGGGTGGAGCAAGAGCAGACAACAGAACAGCTTTTAAATATTCCGATACCAAGGCAAATTATGCCTTGATAATTGTTCAGGACTCGTGGGTTATAATTCTTTAATGTATATTCACGTCAGGCCAGTGGCATCAGGACACCAGCTGTTTGCAAATACTTCCACTGACTTCACTATCAGCTGGGTGAACAGAATGTGGAGCATTTTGCTTCTTATCTCACCCATCTCCTGCATTTCCTGCAATTTTTATAGTGGAAACAAGACTGCCTGAGGCCAGCTTGCAGCTGAATGTAACGGTGAAAGGAAGGGGAGCTGCTGATAATTCACCCACACTTGACAATGTTCTATCTATACCTCCTGCAATATGTATCACACAAGTGATTCTTTTTCTGGAGCTCTGCAGTGAGGGGGGCTCAGTGAAGTTGTTATCAGCAGCCTGACTTTTTACAATGCCTGACTGTCTACTTCTGGTAGTAGCTGCTTGCCTATGTCAGAGTTTGTTCTTGCAATCCTCACATTTTCAACCTCATCTCCCTGACATCTTTTTTTTTGTTAAATTTACTGAAGAAAATAACCATTCCATTTATCTTGTCGTCCCCGTTGAATTGTTTAATTAACTTACTAAAGAGTGAAAAATTAAATTTCTTCGTTTGTGGTGGACCAGTGATCAAAGTTCAGGTTGCTAATGAAATCAGCTGTGTGGCTGTGACTTGGGCAAGATAATACAATGGGGAAATCTGCACAGTTTCCATGAAATCTTAACTTGGTACCCAATTTAACACAAATGTAAAGTATTTTCCCTCTGTAACTATTTACCTTTCAGTATTTACTCCTCTCTACTGTGAGCTTTCTCAGTTTCTTTCAGTCCTATCTGGGAAAATCTAGCAAGTCACTGCCAGATTTTTTAAGGCTCTGAAGTCTTCAACAGACTCAGAACAGGCTCTTCTCTTTTAATCCATTTTTTTTCCTGTAAGCACGACAAGCTTGCAGTGTTTCTTCTCTTTTACCTTTAAAGGAAAAATTGCTGAGATATGTGTATTGGGAATCAGTTATTCACCAACTTTTGCTGATGATGCAATTTACCAATTGCCTACAATTAGTCCTAAATTTTCTCTTTCCCCTGACACTACTGTCCTATAAATTTTCATCATAAATTCTGAATAAACACTACTAAAATCCCCTTGATAATAAGCGGGATTAATAGCAGCAAAACCCAAATTACTGTTGTGTGCTTTATAAATTAGCACAAAGGGGAAAGACAGCTGAAAACTGCTTATTTGTACACTGGGGCTGGTTCTCCACTGCTTTACCATTTATCTTGCCATTTTTACTTGTATAGTGTTGTAAGTAGACCTGAATGGTGCCTATTCCAGTAGCACAACTTGTTAATTAATACCAGGACCCCGTTGTGTGGATGCTGTACAAATGCTTCATGAGGAGCAGCCCAAATTGCAAAGAGCTTTGCTTGAATATAAAAAGAACTCGTGAGCAGAGACAAAGCTGTGTGTCAGCTGAAGAACAAAGCTGTGGGGAAAGTCTGTTTTGCTGCTCCCTGTAATGGGCACGGGGGCTCAAGGCACAAAGCTAAGTCGTCTTTGGGTGTTAGGAAAGAGTTTTATGTGGTCATGCTGGACAGCAAGCTTGAACATTTCTGCAGGGAAGAGCTTCTACAAAGTTATTTTAGAGGAGTCTTTCACAACTCTGTCCAATTCAGCAATGCTTGGTCAATCTTCACTAGCAATTTCTTTCAGACCATCTTGCAGAAGCCTCACAGACATTCATTTCACTGAGCAGTTATTTCAGGCATTCCTTAGTCAGAACATTGTCAAGAGCCCTCATTCCATCCAGAAAATAATTTAGAAAGGTCTTTTTTTAATTATATTCTGAAGTCAAACACTTTCTCCAAAAGGCTTTTGTTTGTTTGTTTGTTTAATGAATACAGCATTATTATAAAATCTTTTAAGTTGGAAGGGACCCACAAGGTTCATGGAGTTCCTCTCTTAAGGGAATGGCCCATAAAGGGATCAAAACCACAACCTTGGCATTATTAGCACCATGCTTTGACCAACTGAGCTAATCTCAGTGTCAAAGCCAAAATATTTTTTTTCCTTGCTCAAGTTGTCAAAACTTTGAGAAACTTTGCAATTGCTACTCCTAAGGATAATAGTGCTTGGCTTTATAAAGAAAACAACAAAGAACTAAACAAGTTCCTCCAAATCAAATGCTTTGGGGACTGATTTTGAAGAATGATTTCCCACTATAAATAGCTTGTATGATATGCTCGGTTGAAGAAAGATAATGTAGGGGAAAATAATTTCTCAGTGTAATTTTCTTTGTGGATTCCTCTCCTGCCAGTTTAAGGATACCCTTGGTCATATTTTCACCTGATATAGCTGTTGCATTTCTAACAGAATGTTGAATTATTGTGTTAAGATCTCACAAGCCCAAAGTTTTGACTTACAGTGCCTTCTACCCACCTTAAAAAGAATGTGTTGGCAGCAGCATCCCAAGAGTGTCCATAAGAGAGATTCCTCTCTGTTTGCCTCCTGGGAACAAAATTCATGTGGACTTTTCAGAGTTTGTAAAGCACAACAGGTCTACTTTTCCAAAGAGCTCTGGAGTCCCTCATGCACACTGTTCTCTTTTGCTATTCTCTTTTGCTGCTTATGAGTAACAATCTTTAATAATACTATAAATTCATGATACATACAAAGTATTCCCTGGGGTCTCCAGATTTCAGTCTGAATCCTGCTTGTCTGAAAAAGTTATCCTAGTTACTGGTCTAGAGTAATTTTGTGGGGGCTGCCGAAGAGAATTTGGTCTGCTGAAGTTTTGTGGTTCTTTTCCAGTTGTGCTCTGGGACAGTGTTTCTGGAAGTGATGAACATTTTCTTTAGTCCATTTCTTGGAGGAAATGGGAACATCACTGTTGATTTCTGAGGAAACAGGTCAGCTGATGCTGAGCATTTGGGAATATTCCTCTGTCTCTTCTTGGATGGTCTGGTATTTAATTCTCCTTGACTATGCCAGGCTGTTTACATGACATTTATGTACCGTGTCAGAGCACCTCACAATCACTAATACCTCTCAACCAGCTTCTGTTTGAACACCAGTGGTGTTTGGTCATTCCTACCCTTGATCAAATGTTGTATCTGTGGGAGAGGGAGCCCCAGTGTGTGACCTGAATATAAATATCAAATTAATGAGGTAAATAAGAAGGATATCTAGTCACATTTGAAATAATATCTTCACTATATTCAGAACCTCTTTAAGCACTTCTTTTTTTCTTGAAATTAAAGTCTGTTGCTAGAACAAGATAATTCTCTATATTTCAAAGGAAGCTGTGGATTCTGATTTCTGTGGTGGTTATCTACAAAATATTACCATGAAGGACCAACTGTTTCATATTAGAGCTTGAAGTTACACCAAATGTGACAGCAAGAATGGTTTCTTCTACTTAAACATGACTCTAAGGGCTTGACAGTACTGATTGTTTTTCTTGGATAGCTTTTCTGAAATAAGTATGAAACCTTCAGTTGCTGTTTGAAGACTAATTCTCCATGAAGTGTTTTTCTTTTAGTTAGAAAGCAGAATTCAATTTTTAAATCCTTCTCTGTGAGAGGTTTCCAGTCAATGAACTCCAGCCCATGGACTCCCTGTATGAGGCAGAATTGCACGCAGAGAACTTGCTGAATTGGGCCCGTTGTGTCAAACTTCCTTCCTCTCACCTTTCAGAGCAATTCTGAAAACTCACTTAGTGCACAGAGCTTGCTGGCTGCAGAGACCACCCCACATTGCTCTCTCTGTAATTTGCTGCTCTGTGTTGGAACAGCATCCTCTCATTACAAGCCTTTTGGGGCAGGGACATCTTTTGTCACTTGTTTTGCTCAGCTCGTCTACCACAGAGTTCCTTGTCCACCTCTTTGGAACACGGGGTGTGGATTTATTTCTTTCCGAAAGGACAATAGTTACTATAAACCAAGGAGGTGTTATGGTGAAAGAACTCAAAGTTTTGTACAAGCAGACCAAGAGCTTTGATTTTCTCCTTTCATAAGATAGAAGAATATGTTCTATTACCTTGTAATATCTTGGTTCATCATTTAGTCTGTATGTGTTGCCACCTGAGTTAAGTGACTGTGGGGTAACTTTATTAATGTGTATTTTCTTTATTTTCATGCTGGAGAAATAGTGTGACTCTTCTGGTTATGGAAGAGCCCAGTAGCATATAGAGTGGTTTTTGACACAAGAACTACCCTCAGATGTAATTTTTTATTCTGAGGGATCACTCCTCTACTCTTATGTGACACACTTCAGGTGAGAGGCATTGGTTGGATGGGATTTTTTCTATTCTTGTATATTGAATACATACAGGCAGACAAAGTTGATATGGTTTACATACAGTAATATTTTCAAATATTTAAACCTCCAAACTTCTGAAACATTTGTATTTCTGTAAATTCATCCACAATGACCTGAAATATTTTTCTGCTGTATAGAAAGTAACAAGATGTAATTATGTATAGCTGAGCTCAGAATAGTTTTCCCATTGTCCATTTTGCTAAAAATGTGAATTCTTTTCCCCTTTGTACCCGTTCTCCTTCTTTTTTATTTCTTGAATAAACTATTTTTATTATCTTTTTAAGCTCTTTATCTAATCCTATTCACTGGCTTTACTGTGGCCATTGCCTAGTCTTTTCTAGGATGGATCTCTTTTTCTCTTAAGTCTTTTATTAATGCAGCACATATGTGTATTCTTTCATTTCCTTTCCTTGGGTTGCATTTTTTCTTGCTGTCCCCTTTTCCTCGTCTCCCACTCATTGTGATAAATACCATTTTTGCATTCTGTTTGTGAATCCCAGTCTTCACAAAAGGCAAAGACACTCATTTGACATCACAGAGAGAATTGTCAGTGTTTAAACATCAAGGGCTTCATTTTGTAAAGGTTGAGAGTGCTTACATTCTCCAGTAGTTCCACACTGCAATAGAGGTGCTCACTTCTGCAAATTTGGTCTTATTTTCTGTCTCACTAGCTGATAATAAACTGATAATGAATGCAGGATTTTGCTGGATAGATATATTAATCATTTAACCATTGTACAAGTCTCCAAAACTTGAAAATATCAAATGGAACACAAAGTCTTGCATCCTTCTTGGGATATATTTTCTCTGAGTCAGGTACTAGTCCTGACATATAAATGTCACCATTAATTTTAAAATGAGTGGATGTGAGCTGTGGACACCATTAGCACAGTACTTAGCCTTTCTAGAATTAGCAGTATTACACAGAAATCAGCAAACTCCTCAGATTAGGGAAATACTGTGTCTGTTTCTGGGGAATGCTGGTGGTGCTGGGTAAATAGAATTTGTCTGACTGTGAGCACAGGGCTGCTCTGCCCTTGGAGTGGAACTTGATTAAAACTCCTTCATGGAGTGTATTGACAGGAGTGATAATCAGGCAGCTCTGGACCTCAGTGACACAGCTCCAATCTTTGGTTTGGTTGGTTTTTATCCTTTCCACTTTAGCTGCTTTGTCCTCCAGTTATTTATTTTTTATCCTGAAAAATCATGGATTTCTGACATTGCTCCAGCAAAAGAGTTTTTAGCATATGCTGGACTTCAAGCCTATCAGTGGAATTTGATATCAGTGTGTACTTACCAGCAGATTTTTAGCTGCAATACAGTAATTTCCAGTGTTACATTCTGGTAGGACCCATAACAAGGCCAAGACTCTGATAAATGTAAATACCATAATAGATACTAGCAGATGTTTGGGAGTTCGAGGGAATGGAGAGCTGGGACATTATCATTAAAATATATCTCCAGCTTTATTCCTGCTGAAATGTTCTTTGTCTGCAACGAGCATTTGCTGTGGCAATCTCTGCTGCTGAGTTCTGCCAAAACCCTTCATTCTCCTGCTCCTCAGTGCTCATGTTCCCCTTCCAGATCTATCTTTTCTTGAGTAGAGTGATTAGTTATATCAGTAATAACACATTTTTCTCCTCAACCTCGTAGGTCCCACTCAGGTGACCCTCCCATTCTGCATGTTTTTATTTGCTTATTGAAATAAAGGAGATTTATTTATTTCTGAAAGGACAATAGTTGCTATAAATCTCTCCAAAGAGCTTTTTTTCCCCCTGCTCTTAATGATACCTGGATTAATGAAATATTTGTTTTGTGTATTTCTAACTTTGTAAATGCATTAACAATTGAGGTTTTTTACCTCACATTGCCTCCCTGTCATACACTTCATTAATTCCACACATCACATTCTTTCCAGCTTTATTCTAAATTGCTGTATCATTTACTCAGATAAGTTAAGTTGCCATAGAAGCTTTGTAAAGTGTTTGGTCTTTTCATACCCTTTGGCAACATGCTTTTGCTTTTAAATAACAGCTTGTTTTTCTCTTGTGTTCTCTGTCTCCTCTTCTGATAGATCAGCTTGAACTAGTTGTCATGGTATGAATAGGTATGTATAACAGGTACTGAGACATGTGGAGACATAAAACAAACCCCCAGTTTGAGACTACTTAGCAGCAGCATCTAGGGTCAGGTAGTGAGGGGAAAATAGGATTTGCAAGCACTTTGAATTTATAAAATTAATTTTCCCTGGTCCTCTCAGTTGTCTGTTTAACCTGTTCTCTACAGCTATTAAAATAATGATATTTTTGCTGTTGACAGAAAAGGAATCTTGTAAATATTTGAGCAAATAGGATTATGTGGAGATTTAAATAGCCATCTTTCAAGGCTTTTTGATTTTTAGTCTTCTTGTTTCAAAAGGTTTTCCATCTGTTAAGCTCTGCTTCAGAAAAGCACTTAAGCACATGCTTAAATCCATCAGTAGGAGGAAGACCCATAAACCTGGATTTAACTAGATGCATATTTCTAAATGGAGGCATTAAGCTCTTTGCTCAACATGCAGAAAATTCCATCTTTTTAATCACAGTGCTAGTGTGCTTCCCTGCCAAAATGCACCACCATATATAAATATTTACTATGGAATGAGCTGTACTTCAGAGGGGAAGGTATGTTTTCTTCATGGAAAATAACAATTTGGGATGTATAGCCAGACATAACCCATGTTGCTTAGAGGAATGGAGCCACCTCTCCTATGAGGAAAGGCTGAGAGAATTGGGATTGTTCAGCCTGGAGAAGAGAAGGCTTTGGGGTGATCTTATTGTGGCCTTCCAGTGCCTGAAGAGAGCTACAAGAAAGATGGAGACTATTTACAAGAGTATGTAGTGAGAGGATAAGAGGGAATGGCTTCAGAGAGTGGCTTTAGATGAGAGGAAGAAATTCTTCCCTGGGAGGGTGATGGGCCCCTGGCACAGGTTGCCCAGAGAAGCTGTGGCTGCCCCATCCCTGGAAGTGTCCAACCCAGGTTGGATGGGGCTTGGAGCAACCTGGGCTATGGAAGGTGTCCCTGCCCATGGCAGGGGGTGGGACTGGATGATCTCTAAGGTCCCTTCCAACCCAAACCCTTCACTGATTCTCTGATTCTGTGATATCTGATGGTGGCACCTTATAAATATTAGAACAAAAGGCTTTGCAGAACAAACAGATCTGAAACCACAGAAATATCCAACAATGATTCATTTCTTGTATCAGTCTTCCAATACATTATTAACTTCCCTGTGAGCAGGAGGAAAGGTACCATGTCTGTGCCCGGGGAGCAAAAGTCAAAATATTCCCAGAGCAGCAGAGGAATGTATTTTCCAGGTACTGGTATTGCCTCTATTTGCAAAGTGTCTAAATGCAGAAATCTGAATGCCTCTATATTCAAATCTAGAATTAGAGCCAACAATACACCCTATTAGGTCTTCCTGTGAGGTTGCTTTCAGTTTGTGTTATAGCTTAGCAGCTTTATAGGGTCTTTTCACTGCAAGCCCAAGAGGAGTCATCACAAAACCCCACAGACCTGAAACAGCAGAGCAGTAAGATATTTATTTTTTCATTATGAAAAGGAGAAATTGTTTCTAACAATCCAGTGTGTACTCAATTCCTTTTATTTTTATTTTTTTTAAATTGAGCATGGAGCTCAAAAAAACCAGCTGAGTGGCAATTTAATGGCACAATTCACTCCTCCTTGTACTTTTATAGGATTAATTAGCATCTAAACAATATTTTTTTTCTTGTTGCAGCCCTAAACTCAGCTTATATAGAGCCAATTATATCTCTGCCTTTCAGTGTGTTAGAAGCTCTTGGCACAGCAGTGTTCTCATGGAGGTCAGCAATGGTAATAAGCTGTTCTTAAGGACTTTTTCCACTATTTGCATTTTGACAGTTACTGTGCATTGTATTTATGCTGACAGGTCCTGTCAGCACCCACAGATATTAAACCACCCGTGTCCTTATTTTGCCTGTGCTTGGTTACCATAGTTTAGACATTCATGGGGACCTGTGTAACTAAAAGCACAGTTGTTTGTATTAGTACTAAATAAGCACATTATGTAGGTAGTGCCACTTAAATCAGGCTCTTGTCTTGCCTCAGTAGAAGTCTAGGAACACTTGAAGTGACTCTTTTGCTCTGAATGATGCTCAGTTTTGTAATGTGCAGATAACATTTGATATTAGAGTGGTTGGTGTTCATGTGTGATGGAAATCAACCAAAGGTGGACTATTAATTGGGACTGATTTTCAAATCCTGACACAATAATATATGTTACCTCTATGTTCTTCATCTCTGAAAGTGCCCACAGTATGAGTTAGGTGGGGCTAAGACCAGGTGCTGTGATACTTTCTGACCCATGGATCTCTAAACTGTAGTGTTGGTTCTGTTCCTTGTAAGCTGTAGCAGCATCCTTAAGCAATTTAGAAGTTACACTGGAGATCATAAGAAATACCAATTCTAATAGTGGTTTAAAGAAATCTGCAGGTTTGGATGAAATGGATATTTGGCAAAACAGTCATTCAGTAGCTGGGGAACTCAGAGGTCATTCTGAAGAGCCAATCCACAATAATGGTCTGGATGAGGAAATTACTTATTTAGAGTGAGGATGTTCAGGGCATGGGATGATCTGCTTTCTTGCTGTATATGCCTTAATAATAAATTCCACCTGATCATCAATAATTATGCTAGATGTGAATTTTTCCACTCTTTAGTTATAAGATGTCACAGTTTCTTAACAGATACCATGTTTAATTACAGACAAGTTAATTACTCCCTGGTCATGATTTACTGTGGCTACTGGCTGCTATTTCCACTTGATTGCTGCCACATCTCAGAATGACAATGAAAAATTATGTTCCAAATTGGATGTAAAAGGAAAGAGAAATCCAGTTTAAAACTCAAAACTGGAAGAGCAGCATACCTTGGTAAACTCCAGAATGGAAAGACTGGAGTAAAATTGTACTCTGTACACACCCCACCCCATTCTGATGGGTAATTGAAACTGCACTAATTAGCAAGCCCATGAATTCAGAAAACCACATTCATATTTGTCCACCTCCTGACCTGTTTATCTGCTATCAAGCAGTATCAAGCTACTGCATCCTATCATAAATTGTGAATTCCCTGAAACAGGGTCTACATTTGTATCCATTCCTACCATGCCAGCATCACTCTCAAGTGTAGAGCCAATTATTCAGCAACTGCTCTTAGGTCTCTGCCACTGTAACCAGAATCACAATTTCAGACTTCCCTACCTTTGGCAGCTGATAAAAGTGCTTTTGGGAAAGCAAGGAATGAATCTTTGTGCTGTAACTCAACCTACCGTGGCTACTGGGGAGTTTCCACCCGTGGTCAACTGTTGGTGCTGAAATCCTGGCTCTGCTCCATTTCTGTGCCTCTTCCCTCAGCTCTCTACATGCTTCTGGCTCACCAGAGTCTGGTTTATTCTGGTCTCTCCCTGTTTCTGTGCTACAGACTTGAGTTTTCTCTTGATTGTCCCACGTGAGGGATCAGCATCAGTCCGTGTTAGAGTAAAAGTTTGGAAAATGTGGACAGACATTTGTTGTGTCATCAAAATTTTGCAATTCCAAAAGATTTGTCCAGTGAGACCATGTGGATACCAGTCTGTTTGACTTATTCTCTCCTCACTAGGTTTCTTGAGAATTATTTTGAAAACTTATTAATAAGAATGTCAGCTCCAGCCATCACTGATGGTAACAATGACAAAAATGTGTCATAAAAAAAAGGTGAAAACTTCCTTCACCTTGAGATTCACAAGGACGTTTATGCACACGTTCCCTCTTCTAAAACAGACCATGAATTTCATCTTCCAGATTTGTTCTCATGGCACACAAGCATTCATGGAGAAAACGTTTATACAGTGCTTGGAACGACTTCACATCAAGAAGGGAAGTTGGAGCTCGTTAATCACTCCAACAATGAAGTCAATTAGAGAAGTGCTTCTTGTTAGGTATCTGCTAGGATCCTACTCAATGGCTCATTACTTGTAAGCAAGCAATCTGATATCATTTATAGTGCCATGTGAAATAGTGAGATAGAAAAGCATATGGGAGAGCAAACTGTGCTATTATTAATTTTCATTTTCTGTTTGCTTTTCATACTAATGGTAAAATAAGTTCATTCTAAAATAAAACTGTGTTTAATCTGTCCTATATCACTACTTCTGTCCAACCAACAGATGATGTGAATGCTCTCTTTACTGTGTTTGGCCAAGTAGGTTGGATGTCAGGTTTCAAGAGCCGTGTCTGATTGCCTGACAGTGCTCACTCCCTAAATTAATCCTTGTTCCTTCGGTTATTTCACAGCCATTAAATAGAGGGATGGGCATCTGTGAATGCACTGACACCCTAAGGGCTCCTGTCTCACCCCTTCCTTGGGGAAGGAGTGTAAGTGATGGAGGTGATTGCATGTTAGTGTGAGGAGCAGTGGGTTTTCCTTCCTGTGCAGGCACAAACGGGTCGTTTAATTTGTCCAGCGTCAGTCTCTGGGTGATTGCTGCCTTGTTTGCTCAGGCAGGGCTGAGTAGGCAAAGGACACTGTCTTATTTGGTGGTTATTGCTGGCTAATGACTCTGCAGGGATCTCAGACTTATTAAAACCCTTTGTTTCCCTTTATCCCAGTCTGCCTCCACACCCCTCTGCCTCGGCACTCAGCTGCTGCATTCCTTTGTGCTCCCTTAGATTTTGCTGGGATTTGCTGACTGGTGGATGGACAGATCCTGAGCTGCAGCCAGCAGCTGATGCTTCCCCATTGCAGGTGATGCTCAGCTCTGGCAGATCTCCGAGTTTAGCTGCCCCTCAGGGAAAAGGCAGAGCGTGGGAATCCCAGGGAATCCCAGGGAAGCAGCTGATGCCTCTGTGCAGATGCAATGGTGACCTGCAGGGACAGTGCACTGGGAGGCCATTTAGCAGCTGGAAACTTAAAGTCTCCTTGAGATTTGCCTCCTCTGTGATGCCTTTGTATTGCAGGTATTAAGAGATGGAGCTTAGTCAACTACCCCGGCATTTGAGCTGTAATTATCCCGAGGAGCTCCGTGATTAGGGTGCAGTGTTCACCACCACTGCTGTAAAATAACACACCACTCTGTCTTGCCTTAAGAAGGGTAGTGATGCTTTAAAATGAATGGCTGCTAACAGGAGTAATCCTATAATCAGGATAATGTTTTATACACAGGACTATTTTTGTACAATGCCACTATAGTAAATGAGCCTATTCTGATAACATTGAACAAGTACCACAATTTTCCAGGTGGGCAACTTTGATTAGACATTGGTCTTTTTCTTTGGGAACTGAAGGTTCTGCTAAACAACACACTGTGCTAAATTATTTAGCACATTGAATTTAAAATAATTCCTCTTTATAAATACTTGTCTTTCCTCTGTAACTCCAGAAAGGTTGCATTTTTTGGTTTTGTTTTTTTTTTCTCCCTCAAAGCAGGGTTATAAATATCTAAATACCTAAGTACTCTGTCAAAATACTGCCTTCTCCAGCACTATAAAATTGAGAACATTGCAAGTTTTTGAGATTTATCTTCAGCGTAAACATATATGGTTAGTGTCATTTTTTTTCACGTTTTTTATTGAATTTAAGTAATTGTTTTTTTCAGTTTTGGAGCAAAACCAGCCCAGAGGTGTGATATTTAGATCTGAAAGTCATGTTCTAGTACTGTTTTCCTTGACTCTGCTCATGGTGAAAAAGCTGTTTTTCTGGATATGACACTCACACCTGGAGCAGGCTCCTTCCATCCTCTGGTATAAACCAGTTGTCTGGTGTAGGTTGTCCAGTGTCCAGAAACTCAGTCAAGTTCATCAGACATTTAAATTCAAGACCAGTCACTTGATTTTGGCTCAAGTCTGTTTGGGAAACCACAGTTTTTAAAATAAATGCAGAAGATTCCCAGTCTGGAGATGTGAGGGTGAAGAGGTGAAGGTTGGCTGCTCAGCAGAGTGCAGGGAACTCAAAGGACAAAGCATAAGAACACATATTTTTCTGTTAATGTTTGAAAATATCTTTCCATTTTCTTCAGGAGCCATAATCAGGTTATTTGATAACGTATTCATTATTTGATAAAACTGCTTCCAGCAGTAAATTGTAGGGATTAGGAATGAGTAGGACCCTGGCCATGGACTGATGAGCAGAGTCAGGTGCAGTGACAGCTAAACTCAGAGCAGGGAGATCTGCCAGAGCTGAGCATCACCTGCAACAGGAAAGCATCAGCTGCTTCCCACAGTTCTGCATTGCACAGATTCAACGGGACAGGGTGGATTTTGTGGGTCTTTGGGAATCCATTCCCACTGCTCTGGGCTCACCTGGTGCACGTGTTACCATTACATCTTAAAATGCATGTGCAGAGCTTGCCTGTAGTGCACTCTCCACTTTAATCACAGATATACTCAAACTCAGATTCATCATCTTAGTTCCCTTTGAGGTGTTTTGCTGCTCTTTCTTTGTGTTTTATAAGTATCATTTTCCTGGTTCAATCTATAAGATTTTGCTTCCAGAATTAGCTTGTGAATTTGACATTTTCTTGATAATAAATAGGTTGTGCAATGATGAAAGTACCCAGGAAGGCTACATTACATTCTCTGGCAATTTATTTTAAAGACATGTGAAGTGTGTCCTTCTTCCCAGGCAGAGCTGATGCTACTCCACACAGTGGATCTCAGGGCTTTTAAATCCTCAGGGAAATTATCTTTTAAATTACTTAAGGGGCGAAAAATAAAAAGGCAGCAGGGCTTGACACTGAGGATTAACTGCTCCTACATAAGTTAATTTGGTTCAAAGATGTGATACTTTCTGGATATTGATTTGGATATTTTAGTTCTATAACATCTAAATTATAGGCAAACTTAGCACATTATGAACATACTTGACTGGATATTAAAAGTTTTAAAGTACTTACGAAATAATTGCTGAAGTCATAATTGTTCTGATATTCTGGAGTTTTAAAACATTTCAAAACCAGAGAGTAACACAGGGGAATTGGGAAATAAATGCATTTCTAGAAAGCCCAGCATCATTTGTTAAAGCAAACAAACAAATCCCACAGTTGGGGGACACCATCTGTGACTTTGTTATCTGTCTCCTTTGTACACGTTACACTGAGTTTCCTACCACTGATTCCAAAGATACATGGGGATATTTGGCATGTAGGAAGTTTAAATCTGTGGGATATTCAGCTGCAGGGAAGTAAAATAAAAGGCTTGCATCTCTTGTAGAAACATTATTAGTAATTCTTGATGCATTTTTTTTTTCATTAAAGAAACTTGTGGTTTTTTTTAATGTGCTGTTCAGTGGAAAGAGTGTGCATTTCCAACAGATAAATAGAGAATGGGAATGGGTAATAAACAGGCAAAGTGTCTGTAGGGTAGATAGTTTCGTGAAAATGGCTCTTGATAATGTTAAATAGGGATTGACAAGGTAAAACCAGGATTCTGCTGCAAAATGTGTTCATCTCACATCCAGCACAGAATTTTGGCTGACTGGCAAAACCGTTTCTCTAAAAAGAAAACCCACTAAACCAACCAACCAACCAAAAAATCCAACAAAAAAAACCCTCAAAAAGAATGGCAAAACCTGAACAGCCCCCCAGCAAAAAATCAAAAAAAACCTCATAAACCACGAACAGAACAAAATTTTGGGTTCTGTTGTGCATACAAAGGGAGGCAGAGGCTTTGAGCGACGGGAGCTCTTCCGAGGATGCCACGGGGAGTTTGGCATCTCTAAGCTGCTGGTTGTGGGGTGCAGTGGGTTCACCAGCTCAGCTGCCACTGTCCCACTGGGGATCTGTCCCATCATCACTTTTATGCACTGCTGAGGCACGTGCTGCTTGTTTGGATGTTCTGCTGGGCTCAGGCAGGGCCAGGAAATAGGGGCTGTGGGACCTGGCTGGGGCAGGGGGATCGGGGTTTGCCTTCTGAAGAGGATGCTGCTGCTCTGCACACAACAGCCTGCTGCTGGCAAAGGGAGTATCCAGCCAGGACAGGGCTTTCAGGGAAGGGCTGGGAGCTGGCAGGGAACCCCAGAACTCTGCACCTGTTATTTCCTACCTTTGCAATGATTCTGCTGCTTTGGCAGCGCCTGTGGAAATGAAGTCCAGCTAATTAATTAACAGCAATGGAGACCACGCTGTGAGGGAGGTGTCAAACGAGTGGAGATTTGCAGAACAGATTCTAAGACAAATAGTGATGTTTTTCGACAGCAACAGAACCCAGGAGTCTGAGCTTTTCTCTAGCTATTAGTCTGTGTGTAGTTGCTATCCCTTCCTCCTGCCCTAATATCTCTGCCACTTACACTGCAGTTCTAAACTGAGCAGTTGTAGCCGGTTTTATTTCGCAGAAATCCTTTGATCACTTTTCCTTTGTGCTCCACGAGGGTAGAGCTTACGGTGTGTTTGTGCAGAGGCTTCACATCTCAGACTGCTTTTCGGCTTTGTTTTTAATTGTCATGTGCATAAATTGCTGCTGATCTGCTTTCATTTGCACATCCTTGCCCTGCAGTTGTGGAGTCTCCTACTGACGTTTTTTTGTTGCTTAGTTTTGAAACACCTGTCACTTCCCCAGGAATTATATCCCTGTATCTCAGGGTTGGGTTCTTTTATTTCCCTACGGAATTAAAGCAGCTTTTTTAAATTTCTTTTTTTTTTCAATAATTATTATTATTATTAGTGTCATGATATTTCTTTTGCTGAAGTGATTATATCATTAGAATTCCCTTCAAATAAGTCATAAGGGCTTTCCAGATATTATGGGTGATGTACAGATTGTGCATTAATAGAATAATGCTTATAAATTTCTTCTTTCTAATTTTCTCCTTCAATTGCACCATACTATGTGAGTAATTGTCAAAGATTCAGGAACTTTTCTAGATGCAAGTGCTTTATTTCTGTCACTTGCCCCCTTTGTAAGAGGATGATATAAGGAGATCATGTTCAATTTTCTGGACTATGTCACTTGACAGTTTCTAAAAGGAAATTTAACCCCCAAAATATTCAAATTCTTAACACAGAAAATCGTTGATTGTTATCAGTTATTAAGAAAACTTGCAAGTTTTTACTGCTTTTTTTTAAGTGTCTTTTTAAGTCCAGTTGGTCTATACAATCTATTACAAACAGGTAGCAAAGGTATGTTAAAGATGGTAAAATTTAAAATAAGTTCTGTAAGTGGATGTCATCTTTTCAGCACAGCACATCCTGCACTGTAGGACTTTAAGCAATTCTAATACTGAGAAACCGAAATCTTTTTTCCAAAATTGGATTTAGTGGAGAATGAAGGAGAACCTGGAGGCACTTAAAGCATTTTAGCTCTGACCTCTGCTCAGATTGTCAGGGTTTGGAGTCTTTGGAGTGATGATCTGGGCTGTTTTCTCCAATGAAGGAGATGGGAAGGTAAAATAATAGTTGATATCAGCCAGGTTGGTCCATGAACAGTTCAACAGAACACACTAAGCTGATGAACATGGAGTATTTTTCTCTACAGAATCAAATCTAGTATTAGTCCAATACTTTACTGAAGTAAAAATTGGATTCCCCTTGCAATGCAGTGATTAAGGCTGCATCAAATGATGTTGATCTGAGCCCAGAAATTACATCTTTCACCTTTATTTTATGCATACATTTCATCCAGTCATATTTCGTGATTGTCACCAGGAAATTAGATACAATTTATGTAGGAAAAAAGGAATATAGAGAAAAATCTTTTGCTTAAGTATTTATTTATTTCGCTTTCTTCTCCCTCAGGGTCTTAATTGCAAAACTATTGATGTAACTCCTGGTGCATCTAAATGTCTTGTGGGTTTTCTGAGTTCCCACCCTTTCAGAACCTCGATGATCCTCTCCCCACACCCAGAGCAGGCACAGCAACGTTCCCTTTCTCTTGTCTGTGCAGTCAAATGTTTTGAAACAGGAATTTTCTTCTTAACAATTCTGTCGTTGTTTTCTACTGTTTCCTACTTAAAATTATGAGCTCCTACTATAATTGATGCTTTCCCCACTCAGGCTGGTTTAAGGACTTTCAAAGGCCCCTTTGTTGCCTCTTTAAGGTGTGTTGGAGTGTTCCCTGAAATAGCTCCGTTGGTTTGGATTCTTTTCCTTTTCTTCCCTGCAGTCCTATTCAGTCACTGGCAAGTTTGTAGTTTCTTACACTCTCTTCAATAATTATGTCTTCACCTACCACTCTTTCATTAAAGAAGCCTGAATCAGTGTGATGATGCCATGAAGTTCAGGTGGTTTCCACATTTGTGTCTATTCCCAATTTTGTGTATTCTATATGAATTTTCCTGCAAGGGAGATGGTATGACAGAGCTTTTCTCAATACTTTACAGTGGCCATTTTTCCCCTTCAAATGTGAGGCCCTTGACATTTTTATTCCCTTTGAGAAGGAAAATTAGATTGTTCAGAACACCCTACTCCATGCTAGAATACCCAATAGCCTGCTTTATATCATTTATCTTAAAAACAGAACTTTCAAATCAACCTTCGGGTTGGTGACTCTGTCCTCCAATAATTTAAGGATTTTATTTTTGATTGCTGGTTGGCAAAATATCTGTCATCGGATCTATAGAAAAGACAGAAAATCCAGATTACCTTCATGAAAAGAGAAATGCTTTTCCCCCACAACTGCCTTTAATGTCCATGATACTTGGGAAACCTCAGGTAGTTTTTCAGGCTCGTGTGATTATGCACTGAAAAGTCCTATTGACCTGGCCAAACCTCCTGCAGTGTCAGCAGCATTCTGAGTAAAAGCTCAATTAATTCTGAAGGACTTCTTATAGGTCTCAATGACTGGTGGATACAGCAGGTTACAATTGCTGAGCTGTAGTCCTGCTTTTGCTACTTATTGTTGTATGTTGATACTTATTGTCATATATTGATTTTTGTTTTTTAAATAGTTATACTTTGGATTTACCCATCAGTAAAAAAAAAAAAAAAATAACAGAAAGCAAGCAAAACCAACAACTATATGTAACTACTTGTCTTCCAGTTCCTAATATTTCTTAAATAATGATTCCATGATTTCTGCTTCTCAGAGAAAGAGAAGGGAAGTGTATGCAAATACTTTGATGTTAAATTTGAAGACCCAAATATTAATGTCATCTCTTGGGGTCACTGAACTGCCCAAGTAGAGAACTGTGGGAAGGAGGAGCTGAATACAGTAATTACCACTCCCTGAGAAGGTGAAGCACTTCACAGTGTCTTCTCATTTATTAACAGAATCCACCCTGCCTTGTATAGGAGAATGCAAAATTCAAAAGTAATAGAAAAGCAATATAAATGTGCTACAGTGACACCACTGATAACACTGCCTGTAAAATTTAAATATACTGTGAATGGCTTTAAATTAACAGCTCTTGGAACCGTGCCTGGTAAAACTCACTCGTGTGTGACTTAATTTTATTACATCCCAGTTGCACACACAGGGCTGAAATTATACATGGGAAGCACATTCGTAGTGGAAAACAGAATTATTGTGTGTTTAACAGGTAAGATAATAGCGGTTAAACACTGTAATTTGGATAGTCATGGTGTTAGAAAGCTGTGAATCACTTGCTGTGGCTGCTTTGCCTGTTGTTGTAATGCTTTTCCCTGGAAGTGTCAGCAGCAGAAGGGCTGTCTGGGAGAGGGGCAGGGAAAGGGAAGACATAGCAGGCATTGATTTCTCATTAATGCAGGTGCACTCACATGGAGGCAGGGAATATTCTTAGGATGCAAATTTAACAATCAAGGCGGGTAAATAGATATTTAACAAGAAGCAGGACTACTCCTTTAGGAAGGTCAGGGAGTTTTTGTAATTAATCTGAGGACAATCTCTTAAACCTCATTTAATTAGGATATGACCCAGCCTGTTTCTTTGAGAAAACATTTGGCTTTCTGCTTCCTCAGTAAGACTATGTGACCCAAAAGTATTTTTAATTGTTTAACAATAATTATGTCCCTGAAGATGTGTCCACCCTTGATCAAAGTTTTATGGAAAGAGTTGCATAAATACCAACGGTGCCTTCATCAAATAGCAGGGTTTTTTTACAATACAAATTCTAAAAAATAAAGGGGCTCAATATTTTGGAGGTCAGAGCTGCCCACGATATTGAGGTTTGAATATAAGTTTATTTGATTTGAGTGGCTTTTTGATTTTGCTTTATGCACCAAAAGTTTTGCGAAACTTATTGACTGCATCTTTCACTCTGCAGAAGCATCTGGGAAGCTTTTACCTGTAAGGAAACACGTGATAAAAACTCACATATGCTCTCAATAGGATTAAAATTCCAAAATCTAGGGAATGTTGTTTTCTCAAGGAGTGATTTGGGTGGGAAAGAGGAATAACTTTCTCTGGGTTTTGGGGTTTTTTTGAGGGGTGTGTGCGAAGCAGGTGTAAAAAGCTATGCAGCAGACACAGAATTTTAATCTATTTTTCCCGTCACGTACTGCCAGATGTAAATCTCTGCCAGGCAGGGAAGAGTCAGGTCCCTTGGGAATGCAGTTCCTGACTGAGTGGTCAGACGGTGATGCAGGAATAGCTGGATGGCTCTGCTGGCCACAGGATCTCTAAGGATCTTGTTAGTTCTTTGGAAGGAGATCACTTTGCATCCTCTCACTGCTCTCCATTGGTAGCTCCAATGTCTCTGTCTCTCTCTAGGGCTTGACTTCCAAACTGGCTAAATTGGGTACTGTGGAGATTATTCCCATCACATTATCCACATCCAGAGTGTCTGGATGTCAAGGACAGGCTTTCAATCTCAGTAAAGTCCTGTATACACTGATCACCTCCTCTGAATCCAGAGAACATTAACAGGGCCCATCTCCTGAGAGGGTGGGAGATATTTTTCCCTTTTCTCTTTTTTGTGGTATAGTTTTTGTATAATAGCCATAATCTTTATTGCTTTGTGGTCTATAGTCCTTGCCATAAATGGCCATCAGGATTGATTAAATGCCTGAGCTTCAGTGTGCCTCCCATAAATGCTTATCAGGATTGATTAAATGCCTCAGCTTCAATATTTAATCAAATTCGGTCAAAACCAGCTGTTGATTGCTATATACTACAAAATCATGAGATTATTCCTTAAATGGGATGCAATAAAGATTTTCTTCCCTCAGAATCTCACTGCCTCAAGGGAGCTTGTAGGAAGAGTTTTTCATTAGACTCTCATGTTCTTTACATATAGATAATAACAGTGGAACCAGTTGAAAAAAATACAGCACTAATGAAATCGGGAACAAGAAATTCACACAAAACAGTTTGTATGAGATAATATGAGTTGTCTGAATTAAAAAGAGAAAAAAGATTACTTATAAATGTACTCTGTATGTTTGGGTTTGTTTTTTTAATCCACATGTCACTGCCAGGAAATAAGACTGCATTGATTTTTACAAGAATTGCTTTGTGTAGTTGATGTTACCACATGAATAAATTACTAAGTATTCATTCTTTATTTAGATCCCACTGTATTACAAATGAATTCTTAGCTCATAATTTGCACTTTCTGCAAGTACCTTGTGGCTGAGCATCAAAATATATTCAGCAAATCCTCCAGGCTAATTGGTAAACAAGAAAAGCTAATTGTGGTTTAGATGAACATTATTAGGCTGGAAGGAGAACCACGATCCCTGAATTAGGGGGAAAATAAATGCCTACATGGCTTTACACCTAAGTTGTCTTGGAGCTGTGCTTCTTGATGGACCAGGTGATGCCTAAATAAGTGGGGAAAAAAGGTATCTGTTCATGTGTCCTGCTGGCCTGATCTGCTGCTGAGGCTCCATCCAAGAGTAATTCAGCAACAGGCGACTTGGGAGCTCCACTGGGGATTTAATCCTGCAACACTCTGTTGGCCTCTCACTTTATTTGAGACTTATTAGAGGCCATAAAGCATGTTTTTCAACAGGGTCAGAGCAGAGACCTCTGTTAAAGGAGAAGGAATTGAATAAAAAATTATTGCAGTTCATGATCTTCAGAGAGAAATAGATATTTAGCATGTGGGTATTACTAGGATGCAATAAAAACTACACAGGCAGTAGGCAATATCTAAAAATAATAATGGGATAATGAAAAAATGAATACAAAGAAAACTCTCAGTCAACACATTAAACAATAGTATAAACTTCTTAATAATAAATTAGCAGCTTTCTGGATTAAATACTAAAATAATGGTGTACTTTGTGAGATTGGAAGGATGTGTGTGTAAATTATAGGAGTGGGATTCAATATAGTTTGTACTTTCAAACTGAAATTGGAATATCCCAGCAAGACACCAGGGATTGAAGCTGTAAATGACAGAACAGTTCAAATACCTTGGTATTTGTGTAGATCTAATCTCAGCTAATAACTATGCCCCATTTAGGGAATTGCTAAATTCAAACAAAAGTCATCCTGATTAACTGATGCTCTGTTGTTGTGGAGCTGAGACAAAGAGGAGAGAAAAATGAAGAGTTATGTCAGCTTTGAGAAAAAAAGCAGCTGAAAAATACCCTGAAAGATGTTTCTTTAAGGGAGAAATGCAATTCCTTCTACTTCTTCCAGGGGAACTGGGCAAAAGGGTAGGATGCTGTACAGCAAGAGGGAAGGAAGGACTTACCCAAGGTGAGCATGAGAATCCTACAAACAAAAAAGGTGGAGAATAAAATGTCTTGACTTAATCCCTGTGCCAAGGCAGCATTGGAGCCATGATTAATGTTCTGGATTTACAACAAAACTGTGCTCCCACAGTTCCTGTACAAACACCAGAGATTCAGTAGCTGTTAATAAGGCAATTCCTTGCCCCATCTCATCCTGTGATACACTGCATTTGTTAATGTTCTGGCAAGCACCGAGCCCATTAGTTCTCTGGGAGCACTGGGGGAAAGATAAGCTGAAGGTCATATTCATCCTTCTCCCCTGTTACATCTCACAGTGGCCTGGCTTTGGGTACCTGCACCCTAAAGACCTGTGTGGGCCCAAAAATATCCACGGAAATACACCTTTCTACTTGTGTGTGACTGCATTTCTTTCCCAGTTACAACCCACAGCATTATCTGACTCTGTTTGACAGCCCTCTCTCGTATATTTTCTGTAATGCACAATGATAAGAGTGATAAATATTAGCAAAAGGATAATTTAGAGTTAAGAAAGATGTCTGCTTACAGTGTTTTGTAACAGTCTTTCCTCCTTGAAATATTTTGTATCATGGACTGATTTTTGTGTGTTGCTGAGTTACAGAAGAGAAGTAGATTTTGTTTTAACTTATTTATGAAAGGAATTTCCTATTGAGGCAGCACTATAAATGCTCTTAGAAGTATTTTTCTTCTTTTAAACTTTTGGGCTATGTTAAGCAGTGGAGTCACTCTTTATTCTGAGTACTGGTTGTGTACTGGGCAGGGCTTCATTTTATTCTTTTTGTGTGCAAAACTGAGGTTTTCTGGTATTGTAATCCAGGAGAAAGGAGAAGTGTAAGTAACATTTAGTCATGTGCTTTTCTACACCAAGTTCTTATTAGGTAATCAGGCCAGCTTGTTTTCCTGAAAATTTAATTTAAGGAATATAAAAGCATCGTTTGATTGACTCTATGTCACCAAAGTGTAACTGCTTTTCAAGTGCTTGTCTTCTTTAAATATAAAGACTTTCTCTGATTTTTTTTTCCTGTTGAAATTAAACTTTTTGTTTAAAGGAAAGTTTAAAGTACAGGTGGCATTTAAGGTTTTGTGTTAGTATAACTACTTTAAGCCATTGTTGAGTTTTCCCTAAACCTGTTGACAGGCAGGTGAGTTCTTAAGGTAAACACATAAGTCACATTCACTCTGCAAGGTTTCTTAAGTAAGAAAAACCCACAAACATTAGTTAGAGGATATATTACATTTATCAGTATATGGTTGGACTCAACCTGGAGAGCAGGGGGAAAATGGAGTTCAACAGCCTATTTTTATTAGTCTGAAGTTCAACAATATATTTTTTATTAGCCCAATGTCAGTGAGTGGTGTTTGAAGGCAGAGCTGTAAATCCTAAACTTTCCCTGGGCAGAAATAAGTCTGGCTGTGACATAAATACCCTGTTCCTCACCAAGGGCCTAAACCCCACCCAACCCTGAAATACCTGTAGCATTGTAGCACTTCCTAGATTATATTCATTTTTTTTAAATATTGGTGAAAAGTATCTATATCTTTATGAAAGTGTGACTTAAGAAAATATATGAATAGTTTCTTAGCCACAAATGTGGTTTATTAGTGTTTAGTTTAAGATGTATTTTACTTGATTTCATTACTTTGTTGCTGTCCAAATCCAGGAGCTAATTAGGTGTAGCCCACTGCTGTCTCCAAGAGAAACACTACAGATAAAATCAATTAGAACAAATTGTTGACTAGTTTTGCTAAGCAAAGTTAATATCTCCATGTTTATTAGTTAAAAAAAAAACCCAAACCAAACAAACAAACCCCCCCCGTTAAGATACATTTAGTTCAAAAATATGCAGCACCATTCAGGAAGTTTTTTCAAAATTCCAGAGGTGAACTCTGGGCCTGAAGGTATTATAAAGTGGAGAAAGCCTATTTCCACATCATGTGATCCTGTAGAGATAATTTGCTTTACTATTACATTTCCCCACCATAATTCTCTTACATTTAGGGGCTCATTTAATAACACTTATCTGTCTGATGTTAAACTGGGCATGACACAGCTCACCCTGCACAGCTGTGATGCTGGAGTGCAGTTTGCCATCAGGGCTTGGAAAACACCAGGAGGAACAGGCAGGAACTAGTAGGAACAGGTCCTCTTTCCTGTGAATTCCTTGGGCATCAGAAGCACCTTCTTTAAAAATATCAAGGCAAAAAAAAAAGGGACTGTCCAACACTTGTTATGGGAATAAGTGGAGTATCTATAAAAAGAGAGGAGAATCTTTGTATCCTATAGAATAGTTGCCTCTCACTTGTCTAGAGCAAAAGGGGTGAAGCATTAATGTTGTCTTCTGCCAGTGTTGGGAGCTGTGAAGAGTGTGTAGTCTCCATTTTACAGCTGGAAAACTATAAAAGAGAAAATAGATTATTTAATAAAAATTAAATAATTTATCCAGCCTGGGTAAAGCTGAGCAGGGAACCATTCTTGAGCTGCTAAATTTTATGTCAAAAAGACACTTTTGGTGTTTGGTTTTGGCAATAGAAACATCAACACTACAAATACTTAAGGCAAGAGAAAGATTGATAATACTGCTTCACTGGTGACACTGGATATCTAGATCTGGGCAACATCCACTTCATAAGAGCTGTAAAATTTTGGGTGCTACCAGAACTTGCTGCCATAATAACGGTCTGTGAAACAGAGATGAACACTCCACTGTGCAAATTCCTGCTCAAACTAACAAGTTATTTCCAGTTAAGAAATCCTACATAAAATAAGTCGTGCACACGTGTTTGGAGGCTGACACGTGCTGAGTGTGTTGGACTTGCACTGTAGGACATCATTGCACTGTGCAAACACTGCAACCAAACTGCATGTGCAGGAGAAACTCAGATCTGTGCTAACAGGATTATAAATGCAGCTTTGTTGCGAAAACCCAGGGACAAGGGTATCATTTTTGTGAAGCAATATTTTTACAGAGATATTTAGGCCATAATTCTGCAGGCTGGAGAAGCTTGGGTTTGGCACACAGGATTTCACACATTCCATTTGCTTCCTGGATTCAGAGGGGTTTTTTTTTAAATAATGCAAAGTGAATATATGTTTAGTGTTTTAAAACCTGACCCCTATTGGGATTTGTCTTAATATTTATTCTAATATGTTGATTACCTTTTTGTTTATGCATGTATTACCTTGCTAATAATGGTGATGCTAGATTGATTAAATTGAATGAATTATTGAAGGACACCTGTTGTGTTTTACATAGCTGAGCTCAAGAGGTGAACAGTTTTAGAGCTTTACTATTAACTGTTGGAGCTGGGATAAACACCCACCCAAAAGAGAGGTAAAGAGGCATTTTTAAAGTTCTGGGAACATGAAGGATTGACAATGCCCAAGGATAGACAGGATCCCTTATCTCCAGTGTGGATCCCCTTATCCCAGCTTTTTACCTGAGTGTATCTGTTGAAATATGAAAGTTACCCATTGTTGAGATATTTTTCTTCATATGATGTTTTGGAGTATTATTAACTCAGCTTCTCATCTGAAACACCTGTAACTTATAGGATATGCCAACACTGGTACAGCCTGCTCTGCTGGCATTAGACAGTTGAATCCCTGCAATTCCTATGAATTCCCAGTCTAGAGTATTCCCTCACTCTTCTCTTACCCAAGCATGATGCAGAATTCCCTTTCTCCCCCATTCCTTCCTTCATCCAGCTTTTCTTCTCCCTCTACCTTCCCTCTTAGAAAGCATCCTCCCTTCAGTGAGGGACATAAGGCAGCCTCTCCTCCTTGCTTTTTGTGAGCTGTCTTCCCTGTAGGTCTCCTTAAGCCCAGACCTTTAGGGCTGAAAGTAAAAGGAATAATTTATATTTCCAAAGGTGGAAGAGTCCCTGGCAAAACTCCTTTCCTTTTCTTTTCCATCCTTTTTTTCCCCCACCAGTTCTATAGAAAAGCAGGTCTGAAGGCCTGGGGACAAAGTGGTGCCTCAGCAGCTTCTGAGAAAAGGTCTTGTCAGAGCAGCATCTCATCCCCACCTGTCCAGTGGGGAGATGTCAAGAAAGAGGGATAAGAGTGGACTCTGCCAGGCAAGGACCAAATTTTACCACTTAAATCACCGTGTTTAATAACGTTTTTGTATCCTCATTTAAAATTTGGAGCACTGGAGGCATTTCACAGGCTCTGGAAATAATGTCATTTCTCTCAGCACTGTGTGGTAAAGGGATGACTGATTTGACTGTATTTTCTTATGACTGAACGTTGGCTATATGGAGAAATACTCAGAGAAATCAGTTAAGTTTCCTCTGTTTTCCTCCTTTTCTTCTCACTAATGAGAGGAGCTGTAGAGAAGGGAAGAGATCCCCTAGTTAAATGATAATTTTCTAGCCAACAGTTACACCAAAGTCCCTGCTGTGAAATGCCAGGAGAAAAAAATCCTGAGAGAAAAGTAAAAAATTAATAATAGTAGAAATTAGCTGTATTTTGCTAGATAACTTAGCACTAGGATTTAGGATCTACAGTTTGTGGCTCCAAAAAATAATTACTAAGTAGTTATGATACATCTTGAGCCACATCTGAAAAGAATAAAAGGTGCCACAAGGCTGCTTCTGCCAGAGTTTTTCCCAGGCAAATGGAAAGGAAAATAAAGCTGAACCTTTTGGACAAGTAAAGAACCAAATCTTCAGATGACACTGCTTTAAGTCATCACTTTAACCTCCAGGCAGCTACAGTGGGGTAAATATTTTGCCTTTTCACTCTGTGAGCTGTTGAATTTTCGGATTTTTGCTTCTTCCCTGAAGCATCATCAGTTCAGAATTCACACAGTAAACCAAGAAACATCCTTGTGAGTGAGTTGGGAGGATTTCCCAGTTCATATTTCCCATATTTCTTCTTAATAAATTATGGCAAATGGTGTAAAAAAGTGATTAGACACAGCAAGTTTAATTAGTAATGTTTCTACACAGAATCATTTACACATGATTGCAGAGACGTTTTTATTTTCACTGATAAAAATCTGTGATCTGTTTAATTTTTTTTCCTCTCACTATTTGCAGCTGATTTTAGCATGTTAATATGACTTTAGATGATGGAGGTTAAAGACAACATAATGCTGCTTGTACTTGTATAACAGTTGTTTTATATTGAGGTATAAAATGACCTGACTCCACAGTCTTGAAACTGGGAGCTTAAACTTAATAACCAGGGGCTGAATTTCCTTTCTTTGGCTGAAATGTCACCTCCAGACCCTCAGACATAGGCTTAAAATTCTGGAATCAAATATTACTCTTGCTTTTTCGTCACCTTCCCTTTAAATTTAATGTGGATTAAAGTGTTCGAAATTCAGTGCAAATTCCTCCTCCCGGGATTGTGCTGGATGGTGATATTCAGCTACTGTACCTTGATGTCAGCCTGACTTTGGGAGAATCTGCTCTGTCTCCGTGCTCAGAATGCCCAACTCAGCCATTACCAGGAGGATCTGAGGAGGAAATTCTGCCTCCAATGCCTGGGTGCCACTGGGGTTTCTCAGGAGATCTATAATACATGATGCAAGTTGCTGCATTTTTTTTTCCCCCTTTCTTTAGTCAGTAGCTTTAATCCTTCTGGGCACATTTCTGCAGCACAAATACCTGTGTCCCAGCATTTAATGATTGCTAATAAACAGGTTATTTTTTAATTTTGTGGTGGAGGTGCTACAATGAAAACATATCCCTGTAAATAAAAAGCCAAGTTCTAATGGAGTTTGGACGTGGTCTCAAAGATTTAGCCTGCTGTGAGCAGCTAATTAGAGTCCAGAAACCTTATTTATTATTTATTGGGTATTCTTTGAGCAAATCGTGGCACTTTAACAGCAGCTCATGCTTGTAAAGGACACTGAGTAATTTTATTCAGTTTAATGATAGATTCCAGATTCTGCCTTGGAAAAGATGAGCCAAATTTTTCCGAGTAAATATCAAATTTTGTATGTGTCAAGACAGCAAAAGTAAATATCTTTCAACAAAAGATGAATTGCCATCTTTATGCAGGCACAGACCTTGAGGATGTCAGGCTGGTTCTGGTATTTCTGTAGATGGCTTTGTTGGGGATCTTGGTCCTGGGTTAGGGAGGCGACTGGATAAAAGGGACTTATTTACTTGTTTGTGTCCTGATTTGGAGCAGAAAGTGGCAGTCATTTCAACAAAAACAAGTCAGCATCAAAAATGACAAAATTGAGTCAGATTTTTGTAACATTCAAAGTCTGTGCGTATTTCAGGATAAAACACTGCCTAAGGAAGAGTTGCCTGGAAAATAACATCAAGGTTTTCAGCCTACAGATGTGATGCCTGAAGAGAATAACCTCATTCCTGTCTAGAAAGAAGAAAAAAAAGCCCTCAAGGATGTGTACATCTTACTGATTAAAGTAAATAAGACTAGTTAATATCCAGGTGCAGCACAGCCTTAATTCTGGCCCAGTTTTATGCACTGGAATCAATCCCATTCCAGGTAATGGCACTACTCATGATGCATTTTCAAGCACATACTGATGTGTCTGTGAAAGCAGGACAGGAATGAGGGAACTGCTCTGCATGCTCAGATGCTTGTGAGTTGGGCAGCTGTCTCTCCCTAACTTGACAAAGCTTTAGTTTATTAAAAAAAAAAAAATCTCTAGTGAAATTTAAATTTTTTTTTAATTTCACAACGGATTTGCAGTCCAAAGGTGATAATAATGTAAATTAAACTGTGAACTTTAAGTACCAGCCATTCCTGGCACAGCTTGAATAATGTAGGCCTGGAAACGCAGCTTAATTCTTTTGAGAATTGATGCTGAAACACATGTAATTTTAGTCTAAAAGATCTTTGGTTGTTGATTATAGTGCCCTGGGGGTGGTGGTGTTTTGGTTAGGTTTGAGCTGAGAACACCAAGGAAGCTGTGAGGTTTCTGGGGTTTCAACTTAAAGAAGTGTTAGTAATTATAACAGAGGGATGTACCAAACCAGCTGTAAGGCAGCTGAATTAAGGAAAGGAAAGGAGATTCCTCAGCTTTTGCTTCAGCCAAGTCTGATCAGTAACTGCAATCCAGGATTTCCCCTGTTGGGTCTGTTTTCAAAGAACTGTTTAGTATAAATGGAGGTGTGGAGGGAACAGGCAGGAGTTTGATAAACTGAAAGACATCAAGGTAATCTTTAAGGTCCCTTTCAACCCAGATTGTTCTATATGGTCAGGGGATTTTTCTTCTACTACACAAGCCAATTGTGGGGTAAGAGAGCCAGATATACCAATATATACATTGATATTAATTGGGACTTATGAATCCTGCTAAACAGTGAACAGTATCATTCATAATATTAAGAATTTAAACAGGACATGTCTTGGGTGAAAGCAAACAAAAGGGTGTGCTTAACTTCTTGGGGGGAAAAAAGGAGCCTGGAGAGAGTCTGATAGAAGGGAGTGAGCTGGGAATTGGCTTGAAGCTTTTCGTAAGACTCAGAGTAGATTTGAGTAAAATGTTTGAGTAAATGTTTGGCAGAATATTTATTTTTGAAGGGTATTTAAATATTTGGTTTGCATGCTGAGAGCTACTAATTTTTACACTTCAAATTTCTCTTTTTTAAAAGCACTGACTAAATGTTTTTCTTACACAAAATCTAAGAGCTAAATGTTGTCATTAAGTCTCGGCAAGCTGACAACTTCAGCAGCTGAAGCCAGGGCTTGTAAAATAATCCAGATATTAAATATGGAGAGGGAGGAAGAAAGGCTTATTTGGAAAATGCCAAGTCATGTTCCTTCACATTCTGGCCAAATAAATAAATGTTGTCAAACGAGCACTCGGTGGGTGCCACGTGGAGTGGTCGCTGGTTTAACTGCTCCTACTGAGCTCTGCACTTAGGACCTGTAAATATGTTTAATAACGGTGTGTGGTGGGTTGTTTGAAATAATTGTTGAGGAATACCTTTGGTGCAGGTAGCTCAGGTTGAGCTCTGAGTCACAGGAGCCTGAGGCTGTGAAGGGCTGACTCTTTGCACAACAAACGGCACAGGCAGGTGAGGAACACCCAGGACACAGCAGGAGCTGAGGGCTCAGGAGGAAGAGATGAGACTTCCACGTGCTTGGACTGTGAGGGTGTGGAGGCCCAGGGTGTCCTTTGTTGGGATCCCTCCTTGGAGGCACCAGCTGGGGCTGTTTCTGTGTTAGTGCACCACGAATAACTTGATTTATGGAATGAGACATGTGAGGCTCTGCTAAGGGAAACCTGCGGTTGAACTGGTGAGGAAACCTGGTCTGACTGAGTGAGTGGGATGTGTAGGGAGTCAAGTAGGGACCTGTCAGGTCAACAGATCCACCATTGCTTGGGGGCTTCGGTGCCAGCAGTTCAAGTGTCTGTGGTGGGAGTGTGGCTGCCAGAGGGGTGTGAATGGTCTGAATGAGAAGTTTCCTTAACATAAGTACAAACACAGTTCACCTGGAGTGAATCAGCTCTGCTCTGGGGTGATGAAGTATTCTTATTTAACCTCACAGAGTTCAGAAATGTGCCTGGGGAGCAGGTGCTACCCAGGTAAGTACAGATGTGTTCCCTTGGCCTGGCCTGCAGAAAACGTGAGTTCTTCAGTCTCTGGCTGCCTCCTTAGGAGATCCAGTAGTTGAAAATGTTTAAGCTCTTCCTGTATCTGGTTCAATCCTGAGTGCTGGTCAGCCTCACACATAGGGGGAGTTCTTAGGTTTATTTTGGACTAGATTGTGGTAGGGAAAGTAGCAAGAGTTTTGATGTGTGTGTGTCCTCCTATTGATGCCCTTGAGAGGGAGAAAGGAGAGAGGCTCCTGAAAGTCAAAGCAAATATGGTGAATGTCTCTGATGACTGAAATCTTCAGACTGGGATATGATGCATGGAGCAGTTCATGAGCATATATTCTTGTCTGTGATTGAAGAGACAACTAAGTGTTGCTCTTGTTCTTTCACACCTACATCTCCTGTCTCTGCCAAGATATGTTTCCTTCATTTGTGCCCTTATTTAGCATGCTGTCCACCTACTATCTGCATTTTCATTATGTATTTTAAATGAGCAATAAAATAACCATTTACATAATGAATACACTTATATTGATATTATGTTATATAATTTAGAGATGGTACTTAATTATAACTTGCTTATAATTAGGTCTCTTGCTATGCCAGCTAGCTTTTATGTTATTTATAAAACTTCTGGAACACAGAAAAACACGAGGATGTGAATGTGAAAATAATGTTTTGGCATTGCTTTTTGTAACCCTTTTGTGCCCATTTCCATTTATCCTGGGGTTCTTCTTTTACTGGATATTAATGGCAAACAGAATATTTTCTTGTGAACCATTTCAACACTTCATCCCTTCTAAAAACTTAAGACTGAAATGTGAACATGCTCCAAAAAGATTCGAGCATCCAAGTATCTTCTAAGTTTCTTTGACAATCCAGTTGGTTTCTTTCATGGCACCACTGATGGTCACCTTGTAAATTCTTCCTTGTGATGCATCAAAATAGGTAGAGACTAAACTGTCCTGGATTAATAGGGACAGTCATCAAATAAAGATTTTGGCTTTAGAGATAACTGATAAATTTGAATTGATAAATCGAAATAAGTTCAGTTATCAATTGATAATTGAACTGATAAACTGAACTGTTAAATCACTGTTTTAAGAAATAACTTGAGATCTCTGGAGGCATCATGCCTTGGTTCACTGCCTTAAAAAATGAAGTCTTTCTAAAATTCTGAAAATATGCCTCCCAAATTAGTAAAAAACTAATGGAGTGTTCTGTGCTTTCTCTGCATGTGCTACTCCTTAAGCAGAGTTATGACCCAGGGCAAAGAGCAGTTTCGTTTCGAGGGGAAGGTAATTTGAGGTTTCCCACATTGGCTGTTCCCGGTTTCTCTCTGGTTGGAGCAGTGACCCTCCATGTCTGTGTCACTGAGCGTGGTTTCCACAAGAACCAGCTGATCTGTAGCATGTTTGTGTTCTGGCAGCAGCCTGAGATGGTCCTTAACCACATACTGTGGTAGGAAGAGCAGTGGTTCTGTTAAACCAGGAAAGATGTGGGTGGTCCAATAGTGAGAGTCTGAGAACTGCTGGGCTCTCTTGCTCAGCCCCTGACTGATGTGTCCTGTGGAAATGATCCAGGTGAGATGTGCATACACACAGAAAGCTGAGTTTGGGCTTATATGGGGAAGGTAAGACCCTTTTTGCAAAGGTCATAAACATAATCAACAATGAGAAAGCACACCAGTAACTGCAGCCTTCAGGAGCTGTTAGCAAAGAAAAATGGCATTTTGTTAAACTGAGAGGCAGCTGAAAGGTGAGTTCTGTTTGCTTTGCCATGTGAGGTTCCCTCCCCTGGGGACAGTGGCAATTCAGAAAACACGTTTTGGAATTAATTGTGGTCTGGCTCTGTAATTCTTCTTTTAAAGTTTAATAAAGCAGGGTGATCCCTCCAGGGTTCCCTTGGGAAAACTAAGACACAGACACACAGTGTGATGTCTGTGACTTCTCTGGCAAAGCTCTGGTCCTACAGAGAGAGGCTGGAGGAGACATAGCTTGGAGAGCAACCCCCCATCTGGAGAGTGTGTTGCAGAAAGGAGATGAAAACATTTCTGCTCTCTGAAGTAATTTTCGGTTTAAAAATTCACGTTGTATAATCATGGGAGAATTTTTGGATCATTTCACATTCTGATCAATGGGCCTCCATGTTTTAAGAATGTCAAAAACCAGCAGATATTTATTAATGAATAGGCTCAGGATGAAACAACTGAAGCAGCAGGTTGCTCTAATTCCTAAAGAATTTTTCTTTAATTTTAATTCCAAGTAATTAATTGGCTTTTGAATTATCACAGTTCGTTTTCTGCTCCAATGCAGAGCTGTATTTCAGAAGAGGCTGTGCTGTGCTGTTCATAGGGTACAGCCTGTCCTTACTTTTTCTTTCATTATGCAATATTTAGCTTATCTCTTATGGTAACTTAAATGCCTTTCTAGTTTTTGGCCTTTTTGTTTGTTTTTGACTGGAGCAGGTTTCCCGTTATTTATTTTTTAATTGTTATTAATTTTCTACGTGGATGACTCTTTAGACTGCCCTTTATTTCTCAATTGATTGCTTTCACAAATGTTCCTTCTTGAAAATGATACATTTTTCTTTCTTTCTTTCTCCTTTTTTCTAACCATATTGATGAAATAGAATAAGAAAATAGACTAATGAAAGAAGTAAAAGTGTTTTTTGTCTTACTTTGAAGCACAGAATCAGAGAAGTGATGGTTGTAAGGGGCCTCTGGAGGTCTCTTATCAAACCTCCTGCTCGAAGGACTGCCAGGTCAGCTGGAGTTTTGTCTAACAAGTCTTTTAATCCTGCAAGGATGGAAGACATTCATAGTAGACCTGTGAAGGCTCGAAGGACTGCCAGGTCAGCTGGAGTTTTGTCTAACAAGTCTTTTAATCCTGCAAGGATGGAAGACATTTATAGTAGACCCGTGAAGGCTACATACATATCTTATTCACTATATTTAGAAGTCCAGTTCAGTTCTTTTTGAAGTATATAAATCCTAGTTGTTGGTTCTGTGCTTTTTCTCCATTCATCTTGTTCAAAGTCATTCACAGGGAAAAAAATGGAAAGACTCGTTGTATAGAAGCTCTTAGAGAGGTTTAGATTTCTGAACGTTGTAGCAGAAAGACATTTTTATTCTGTCCTTGAAGTGGAAAGAAAGGATTCCTTCACTGCTAACTGAAGATCTGTATTTTGTTTCTAAGGCTTAAATTTGAATACAAATTCAATAGAAATCAACTTCTTTCTCTGCCTAAATGTGCTCTAGAGAATTATGACCAAAATCCACAGCTAAGATATGCCTAACTTGGCAGCTTATTTATTGCTTTATTGATTAACATTCAGACAACAGCAGCACCAGTGAAACACTCCCTTCAGTTTTCCATCTCTTTAGTCTTATTTTTCTCTCTGTGGATTACCCTGTGTGTAATCAGTAGAAAATGTCAATTGTTCTGATAACTGGTGTCTCAAAAAACAAAATCAGGATTTTAAGCTCCTTAAGTGTACTTGGAACCTATCATTTCTATAACAAACAAACAAGAAGGAAAACACAAGAAAAACCATCATATTATTTTGGTTTATCTGAAAGATTTTTTTTTTAATTATTATTCATACAAAATGTCAAGTGTATGGCACTCTAAAGAATAAAAGCATGGAAACAAACTGCCAGATAAAAGTGCTGTTTTGAACAGATTGTAAAGTTTGGATTTGATGCAGTAGTTTTACAGGTATTGGTCTGTTAGAGCCAGCACGAGGAAGAAATTGTGTCAGACACGTTCTCCATAGAAATAATTTTTAAGACCAGAAGAAGACATTTGGTTAGAGTTAATCATACTGTCTCCATTGAGTCTAGCAGTCCAGAAAGAGTTTCATACATGAATGTAAGTGGGAAAGATAAATTCTTTTGAGAAGTTTGTAAGAAAAGTGCAAACACAACAAGTTGGACATGTGAGGTGGAACTGTCATTTTTGGTCTCTTCTGTGTAGCACCGTAATGCAACAAATTATATCTGGGTATCTCATCTATCTATCTGTCTATCTATCTATCTGTCTGTCTGTCTGTCTATAAATTTGAAATTAAAATGTGTCACAGAATGGAGCTTCTGCCACCCTTATGGTTCCTGCCCTGCATCAGAGTTCCTATCCCGTGTGCATTTTGGGGATAAAGTCAGGGGACTCTGCAGCCGCCTCTTATTCTCGCTTTGGGAGAGCCATAGATGCTAAGACCACCAGCTTATATACAAAAGTGTTTGATGGGTAATCTTCTATTTAGTATAAAGGGCACAAACTCCATTTGTAGCCTTTGTATAACGTGTGCAAGATCTCACTCCAGGTGAGCTCCAGGAGAAGTCACCAAGTGACAACGTAAAGCTGTCACTGCCAAAAGCTGGGCAGGTTCAGGCTGACTCCAGGACTTATTTTCTACTGTTGATCACGATATTTTTAGTAGTAATGGGAACACAAAATCTTTACCTATAAGCCATGTTGCAGGCCAGGTCCTACAAAGCAATTCCTGGGTTTCCAGAAGTTCATTTCTAAGGTTGGTTTCTGCAGAGCTGATTCTCGTGTTCCTGTTGCGGTACCCATTTCAGTAAGAAAGGATCTGGAATCCTGCATGTTTTAAGATAGATTGCTATGCTGGCTTTTTGATCAGTGGGAATACATCCAGGACTAAGTATGAGAACTACGGGCAGCACTGAGAAAAGCCTGGAGCATAACAATAAATGTGTGACTACATGAATAAACACTCCAAGTCCTTGTTAGCAGGTATGTCAGAATGACTCAACTCATCTGAGCAGCACAGGCACATCACTCGAGTGGGACTGCAGTGGAGCCAGAGCAGTTGTTAAATGGAACAAATTATACCCTGTACTTGAAAGGGGAGATGCTGTGTTACCCCCACATAGGAAGGGAAAGGTACAACCCGTCTATTGGTTAACATGTCCCAGAAGTATTTAAACAGGAAGACCAGAGGAAGCTCTCCTTGTCATCCAAAAAGTCTGGTGTGGAAGGGAAGAGATCAAAGTGTCTCCCTGGCTTGTTTTAAAGGCTGTGAATTAGCTCTGTGCAAGGTGTTAATTAAAAAACAATCTGGAAGAAAGTTCAGGATTTGCATTTTGCAACGAAACTTGACTCAAGTCAATTCAGAAGTTTGTCTCAGGTTAAGAGCATTTTCCTATAAGCCTGGCTTGGTGTGTATTTCAAATAAATGATGCAAAACAACTATCAGCAAGGATCAATGCATTTGCCACATCAAAACTGCACCTGTGATTTACCTTACCTGGGACTGGCACTAATCTGATTTATCAGAGTAGCCCAGACATAAAAGCCTCATTCTGGAATTCCATTTACAGTTTTTCTAAACCATCTGTGAAGAATATTTTGTACCTTTTCCTCCCTGTCACACTGTCTTTTAAAAATATAAAAAGCAAAAGACGAATAGACTGAATTGTCAGGGAAGTTTTAAGATCTGGTGGGTCTTAATTTGATGGTCTTTGTGCTGTCCCTGCTTTTTGCTGTTTCTGTGGTTGGTCTGTTGAGTACATGGAGCTCTCAGCTGTGTTGGTATGAACAGAGACTGGCTTGAAGAAAACCTGAGAACTTCATCTTCTTTTGAAATCCAGGGCCATTTAATTAGAAGTATTTTCATTTTAATATGACTCAATTATAAGAAACACTGGTAGTGTGCTGGGATGGTAGGAGGGGCATCTGGTTGCTCCCCACAAATTTCCAGTGAGATGCTGAAGGATTCACTGGGTTCCTGTGTGCTGTGGCTCTCTGTAAGGATGAAACCCCTCTTTTCTGTTCTCTCTGTATTTTTCTTTTAAAGCCACTAGTAATTAGTTGAAAAGGGAAGCAGGGAGGCACCGTGTGCTGAATTTTTGAGAAGTGAATAATAAAGCACTTACAAATGTTCAGAGTGTGGTACAGTAAATATATTGGAAAAGACAAGCTAGTAAGGATTGCAGATAATTAATACAGTTGTGCTTTTTTACTGTTGTTTTTACAGTGTATCCATGCTGAATCTCACAGGAGGCACCTCTTTTCTATTAGCTGAATTTTAACTAGCCTGGCTTTCCAACACTCTGAGATTTATGAGCTCATCTCTCTTCCAGGGTGTCTATAATTAAGCAAACCTAAGGGTAAGATTTAGTCAAATGATGCTGAAATTAAACCCATTTCACATCTTCTGAAAGACTCCAAACTTTATTGATGCCAGGATATTGAATGTAAACGTGCTGTATTTTATTCTGGTTTATTCTTCTTTTAAAGCTGATGGAAGGGAATTATTTTTAGCACTTCTGAAAAGTAACAGATCCAAAGCAGTAGAAACCAGCTCCCTCCATATGAAACCTCCTATGTATTATTTAGGATCCAGAGATGCTATTACATCTTTCCATCTATTGCTATGCTTATCTGAGCATGATATGAATGCATTCTGCTATAAAGGACTATGATGTAAAGCACTAGATTAACTTCAGAGCTGGTAATCTCTTCACATGTTTTATTGCTTGAGTTTGAAGTGGCTCTAGAGCTTCTCTGCACGAGGAACCTGTTATTTTGCAGCTTTTTTGGAGTGCAAGTTGAAGTTCTTTTTCCTGCTGCTTCAACATGTAAAATGGTTGCTGTTACTGCTGGTTTTATTGCCACCTTTAGTATTGTTAGGATAACAATGGTACCTGATGAAAGGGAGTCCATGGTACCATTGTGATGGGCTAAAAATTGTGCCTCTTAGCAAATGAGTAAATGGCACTGTTTGCTCTCTCTCTTTTGTGAAGCAAGTGGGGAAAATGTCCTTTGCAAAGTGCTTTGAGATCTGCAAACACAGTGTGAGTTGTACATGCAAATTGCTATTTATAAATATAAAAAAATGCAGGTAACTCGGAGTTAAGCACAGGATTGCTGTAGATATTAGAATAAAACCCACATTTCATTAAGTGAGTCACAAGATAAAAGTTCTGGAGGAGGCTCATCAGTCCACCAATCCCAGCAGTGATATGTGAGTCACCTCGTGTGTGAGAAGAATGTTTTAAGGTGCTGATGGGTGATACCACATTTTGGCATCAACTGGGCAGAATTAACAGCAAAATTCAGCTGATCTTCCAGAGTGACCACTGTGGAGCTCGCACTCCTACTGTAATTAGGAGATACAATGTAATTTCTCTGATTGACTTTGACATTCTTGGTTTCTCAGTATATATATTCCCTTCTTAGACGTTGTTTTAGCTGTGCTGCTTTTATTTCTCCTTTTTATCTTGTTCTTCCCTTGCAGTTATGCTGAATGGCTGTGAAACACTATTTCAGATTAGAAACTCGAGGCGAGTCCAGTTTATGCAAGATGCTGAGGCCAGAATGTTACCAGTAACTCACTAGCAAAAACATGAGTCTTTTGGCAATGGTAGAAACTATTTAAAATAAGCACTGTAGCAAACTGCTGATTATCAGGGTTATCCCAGTACCCCTCTGAGACTGACTTCTACTCTAACAGCAGGCATCAAGGTTTGACTCTCTTCTTAGGAAAAAATTGCAATGACCCTAAGTCTGAAACCAAGTGGAAATCTTAATTTGGCTTCACTTGGCTTAAGGAAGTTTCTGCGGTTAAAAACTGCGAGTTTCAGACAAGGAACCCCAAAACCATCACAAGCCTGGGATAAATAATGGCCGGAAATAGTAACCAGGCTTGACTCAGTGCACAAGATCTGACAGCTTTGAGTGAATGCTGTATCCAGAGCTCCTTGTGGCTTCCCATTCAATTTGGTAGAGGCACCAAAGGGAGAGCAGAGCAGTCCCCATCCCCTGCAAAACTCCACTGCAGTGGATGAAGGATGCCCAAAGTTAACCAGGTACTTCAGATTTAAGTTCCTTGGGGACTTGGTTCTGTGTGTTTCCACACAGAAGTCAATAATTGACTGCAATAAAAGCAGCATCTATGAGCTATTCCAGCCTTTCTGTTTCAAGGGAAAGTAGAAAGTATAAAAAACCATCAGCATGTCTCAGGTACTGGTGGTACTGCATGGAATAACCTGATGGTTCTCCCTCAGGTGGGAGTTAGTTGCTAAAGTATAAAAACAGAAAAAAAAAAAAAGGACAGGTAGTGAGAGTCATGGATATAAATGAATATTATTGTCTAAATATCAGAACTGTGAAAGAGATCTGAGAGCAGACAATATAAACCCGAAAACTTTCAGCTCCACAGTTCATTGTAATATGGAGCTGGCTGCTAAAGGAAGCAGTGGCAGTAAAAAAATCCAGTTCTGCACTGTGTCTATAGCATGCTCAGATTTCTCTATTAATATTAGACTGGTCCAAACATAAGGCATTGCTTCCAAAATCGAGAAGACTAGTGCATCACACAGGTTTTTTTCTTATTCTTCAGGCTTCTGCAGCACAAGGTTTAAGAGGGACACACTAATTGAAACGTTACTGTAGATTTTATGAGAGCAAAATCATCAGTGAGGGGTTGCATCTTGCTCCAGTTGGGCATCTTACCTTCATATACCCACCGGGTTGTGTCAGGAAAAGGGTGGTTGATTTTTGTATTACAATGACAGCCAGCAATCCCAGGGATGTTTGGTGGTGCAGCAACTCTTTTTCAAGTTCCCAACCCTCCCTTTCTGCTTTTCAGGGAGCCTGGGGGCTCTCAGGGCTGTTGCAGAGCAGAGCTGGGCTCCGTGTGAAAGACTGGAGGGCAGCAGCAGTGGCACTGCCCTCTCCCTGCTCCCACCACAGCTTCTCACCCCCCCTCAGAATGGTTCCCACGCTCTCCATTTGGAGGAAAGGCAGGATGACTGTGTTAGCTTTAAAGTGATTATTGCCATGAACAGCATAATTGGAAAACCAGTTATCAGTTCACAGGCGCAGACAGTCGCGGCACCCACTGAACGGAAATTAAATTATTGTAAACATGAGGTTTCCAGAACTATATGAAAATTACTTTACTACTTTCTGCACAATTTTCAGTTCATTATTGTCCAAGCAACTGCATCATTCTGTAGCACTCTATCAGGAACTCTCTGTCCTGAGGTGATGGGTTGGAGTTCACTGCCTCAGAAGTGGGCAGAGTGGGAATTAAGGGGGCAAAAGCTGAGCTTCAGGGAAAACTACTCCAACTTCTGCCCTTGTGAGGGTATAGGTAGAAAACTGCCTCTGTTTTGACCTGCTGCTGCTGTCTGAAAGGCATGGCAAACTGAAATGGACACTCTGATCATATAGGGAAGGAAAGCAATTTTTCATGCAAGGGAAACACCATAAATGATTCATAGTCCCCATATTTCTCATGGTTATTTCCTGTGGGTGTAGGGAAGCAGGGATTAGAAATGAATGGCAGTGCTTACTGCTCATAAGGGGTTTGCCTGGAGGTGATTTTACTTTTTTAAGCTTTAAAATTAACTCTCTGGATGCCAGTCCCAAGAGCTAAAATCTGAAAACCCTCCATGAGCTTCAGATATCTGAGACAGGAAAAAAAGGCACAACAGGAGGGAATTGAACATGATGTGAAAGTATTTTGTATGTCTTCCCTACATCTCTCTGCAGGATCAAGGCCAGTACACAAATGATATTCTGCCATTCATGTGGGAACAGAAATTTTAAATGATTTTTCCCCAATGTTCTGTACAGTCTGTGACATAACACTAAAACCCAAGTCTCCTGAGACTCACTCACACACTTTAGACACAAGATGAGTCCTATTTCTCTGTAGTGCAAGTAGAGTTTAAATGCAAAACAATACATATGGGGATGGGTGGAAACTCTGTCCTTAATTTTAATGGGGATTTATGTGGTATAAAACAGCTGATATTGGACTGTCTCCTGTGGGAAAGGAAATATTGCCAAGAACAAAAATGTGCAATAAAAAGTTCATAGATTCTATCAGTGAGCAATTAGGAGCTTTGCAGCCTCTGTATGTCCTGCTTTTATATTTGAATGAGAAGTATGTGATAGATCAGTTAGAGCTGCCCAACCTCCATAATCTCTGGAAAATGGGTTCTGCAACCCACTGTTCGTTTAAAAATATTTTGATGTCAACTTCCACCATTTAAAAGAATTTACATCTGTCAAGTAATCAGAAAGTACTGGGAAGTGTTGGAAAATGGACTTGTTTTGATAATTTAACGTGTTGGTGAGTTTGATACTTGTAACCAAAGCCTTTTTCAAAGGATCCCTCGCCCCCCCCCTCCCCTTTACACTGTGACAGCACCACAAACCCACCCCTTGGTGCAGTATCACAGCTCTGAAAGACCCTCTTTTCCCGGGGATGTTTCAGCATTACCTGCAGGGTGCAGGTTCACCAATCAATATCTGTCACTTGCTCTTCAGAATGGCTTTGGTAATGTCTTAAAACTGTCCAAGCAGCTGGCATTAAGTACCTTTTATTGTGCTAAAAAGATTCAATTGCTATAATTCTCAGTAAAACCCCCTGGTGGATGAGGATTGGGTTGTGATGCACCTTGATAAGGTGGATGTACTCCCACCCCATGGAGTCCCAGTGAAGGTGTTGCACAAATGCCTTTCTTTTTTTAGTAAAAACTTTAGACCCAGATTTCCTCATGCCTGCATTTTCAAAAAAGGATTCTGCTGGCACTGGATAACTCTCTCCCATTCAGGAATAGCTCAGGTTCAGGCAGGGGTGAGATGTCCGTATGTTTAAAGTTCTGTTAATCATAAAGCAGATTAGGTTGCCTTTAATGTCTAATTTAAATTGCCTCTGCTGAGCAGCTGCTGAGCTGCTCCACAATGGTTGCACATCACTAACTATCAATGTACTGCAAAATGAAGGATTATATATGTTTATAAGCTGTCCTGGTTATATCTGCTGCACAGGCACTGTAGCATTGGAAAACCCATCTCAAAGCAAAGCTTAAAGCTGAAATTCTCCTCTGTGGAAAAAGAAATAAACAATTCCTTTTGATATTCCCTTATACTGTCATAATTCTTGAAAGAATAGCCTTTTTTTTCAGCAAATTGAATTCTAACAGGATGAACCAGACTGCTTTTCTTGTAATTGTAGGAAATGTGTTTTAAGTATGACTTAAAAATGAAACAAAATTTCAGAACACTTGCCCATGTGAAATTCTAGTATGTACTTTTTACATTCTTATATGCCATGGTAATTTCCCCTAGAGAATAAGAACAAAAACAGTTCAAATATTTTGTTTTATTACGAAATGTTCAGTGGGTTTTGCTATTTAATAGTCCCCACAATATGGTGATTTCCGAGATTCTCAGAGCACTGCCAAAATAATTAGAGAAGTGCTGAAGTATCTCTCGTAGGTGTTTGTGATCCCCTCGTTCATGTTTTCCAGAACCTGAAGAGAGCTCTGAATATTGGTCCTTTAGGGAAATAACTATGGGCTTCCTCAAGACATCTGTGTGTTGATAAGGTGAATGAAGACTTTCTGGGTAGAATTTCTGTCCCAGCAAAAGGTGTCCTAGGATCTTTCATAACCACAAAGAGCTGAGAGATCTTTCTGGATTTTAATCCGTTTCCTTTAGGAAAGATGTCTTCTCTTTTGTTTTTTTTTTAAGGTTGGTTGGGTAAATAATTGTTTTATGTCAAACTTAATGGGAGTGTAATACAAAAGGTGACGGTTATTGTTTCACATGATATTTGGACTGCTGGATTTAAATGAACAGATGTCAGTTTATTTGTAAGGGGGTTTCCCCAGCATGGGAGAGTCCTTGTGTAAAAGAAGTCATACCTTTGAATGATTTGATCCAGTGCAGAAACCCTGAATGAAACCACACGTTCCCCAGAGTTTGTTTTCATCTTTGTAGACCTTGATCTTAAAAAGGCTTAACTTCACATGCTGTGCTGGTACTTAAATATAAATAATCCTGTGATTTACTGTGCTTATGTATGTGCTTAGAGTCTGGAAAATTAGGGCATTAATGGTAACACATGCTTAAGATAGGATTTAATCAAACAGCTGTAGCTATGGACCAGGAGAAAATTTTCCAAAACCACAACACGTGCAGGCAGAGGAGAACAGGTATTTCTTTTTCTTTGTAGCTCATGCCAAGCAGCAACATCCTCTGCAAAACTTCCATTTGTTTAGGGCCATACTTTTGCTTCCTTTCTAATTTATATTTTTATACATATTTATATATTTTTAAATGGTTTTGATTTGTTTAGTGCCATCCTTTTGCTTCCTTTCTAATTTATATTTTTATATATATTTATATTTTTTTTAAATGGTTTTGCTTTAGAGTTGAGAAAGAGAAAGGCTGGTTCAGGTGTGGAGCCCCAAGGGCCGTAGTGGTGAGTTACCCACAAACACAGCAGTGAAGTCAGGGAGCTCCAGGTAAACTTAGTGGATGCAAATATATGAAACTGCTGTGCCCCTCTTTCAACTGCTGGGCTTTTCTTTCTTCTGATACAGGTTATCTGTGGTCACCCAGAAACCACGGGAGACATTTTTGAATAGCTCAGAGTGACAATAGAAATGACTGCAAAGAGGCCCAGATGCTCACAAATTACATCTTGCTGGGACTGCCACTTCTGAGCTAATAGAACTGTCAGTCATGGGAGCTGGCAGGATGGCTTCTATTTAGGGAAATTAGGATTTCTGAAGTCTGTTGGTTTTTCCACTCCTGCTGTACTCAAACTTCACCAAAAAACCCCCTGTAATTAAAAGAAACTTAAGTATTTGTTCTTTTAGGACTATGGGTCATGTATGCTTGTGTGTTGAGTGGATATTCTAAGTGATGATCCTACTCCAAAATCAGGGATCTCCCTTTTCTCTTTCCTGTTTCCCATTTGTATGTCAGTGCACAATTTCTGTTCACAAGAGACTGGCAAATTTTTGATGGTTTGTTATTCCTGGTTTGGGGATCTGGCTCGTCCTCAGGCTGCAAAGGGAGCTTGCTTTGTGATTTGGTTTTACCTTTTTGATTTAGGCCAATTGAGATTTGCCCTTAGACTAAAATGTCACTTGCTTGAATTTTGAGATTTAAATAGCTTCTAAAATAAAAGTATTGAATGGCTTATCTGTTTCAGACCTGTCCAAACCCCCACTGAATTACTCTGATACTGGATTCCAGTGCTGCATTTACAGCCTTTGTCTAATTACACTTTGAGGGCTTAAACAATTCAAAGGGAAATACACAGCTAAGGAAGAAAATATCTATGCAATATGCTCCTCAGTAATGAAATTCAGTGAAGTATTGCTGCCAATGAGTTTTATTTTTAAATGCATTTGCCATGTTTAACTGCATTTATTTAGCTTTCCAATATCTTATCCTAGCCAGCATTCACTCCTTTTTTTTTCCTTTTCCGGTGGTGTCGTTATCCTGTGTAAACAAAATAGAAATCTGAAAGACTTTGGAAGTTAGATCTGTGTTTACAGGAAAAATAACAACTTGTCCGTTCTTCAATTGAATAATGCATTGAAATTGCAAAGGCTTTTCAAATGTTCTGGTTGAATCTCCAGATGTTCCTCTAATTGCATCCAGCAAAGTTACACTCAGTCACATATAAATCTCAAAGCTCATTTGAGAAGCTTAGGTAATTTATTAATTTACCTGAATTGTTTCTTCCACCTCTGAATTTAATCTGATGGAAGTTCATCTGTTTTAAATGTGCCTTTATTTTTGTCCTCTAGGAAAACAAATATCTGTCTGCACCAAAAAGCTGCACTTAGCTGTGGTAAATGGCTTCTTTGAATCATGGACAGAAGCTTTATGGGACTCCTTGTGATTCCACAGGAGTCTTATTTTCATTTACTACCCTACTAATCATAAAAAGTTGGCAGTCACTGGAAAGCAAAGTGACAAATGTCATCTTACTGTTCTTCACACCAGGGCAAGAAGCATATTCCTTTGATCCAAATTGCCATTAGAATTGCTATTCAGATAATAACAGTGGGAGACTCAGCTTAGATACTGGGTAAGAACTCCATCTCTAGGGATACATGAGGACCTGCAGAAATAATGCAGAAAGCTCATTATGTTTCTTATGTTGGACTTTTAAAAAGAGGTTAGACAAATATTTGAGCAAAGGGTCTGGTTGGCCTGGTTTTGTGGTAGCAGCGACTGCCAAGATGACTCTGGGAGCTCTGTATTTGCATGGGTTAGTGCTGGGTGTGACATGGATTGGGCTCCAGGAAATAATTATATGGTGTTCAAACCTGAGGGACTTCATGTCATGGACTGGTTTGGCTCATTTCTTCTGTCTGTGCCTGTGCACCTACAGCTTTTCCAGATGCTGAGACTGCAGTAGGATGGCATTTGTGTACAACACACACTTCACAGTGTGTACTACCAGTCCAGAATCACCCCAAGACTAGGAAATGACAACTCAAAATTTGAATATCCCTTCAACTGGGGTTGTGCTGTGGTTCAAGCTGTTTATAGAGTGGTAGAGGCCACAATTCTTGGTCACGGGAACTCAGATTTAACACATTCAGAAACAACTGAAACTATTCACATGCTTGTTCCATCGGTTTAGAACAGGATAATGTTTGCCTTGCCTGTCTTATAGAGGCTACTTGCACAGTACCAGCACATTGAAGCTTCAGTTTAATCCATTTGTCCTCGAGAGGAGCATAAAAACCTATAAACTGAGAAACCGAATTTGAAGTGCTCTCCAATCCAAAGATATCTGATTTTTTTTATGCTTGGGTGTTACACTGATATACATTCAGCAAAAATACTGTAGTTTCAGATGCATCTAATGAGAATAAACCACTGGAAAGTCCCAGACATAACAATCACTTTCCCATACTTTCTGACTCGAACATTGGCTGTTGAGAATTAAAGCTCTCGGTGGTGGTGCTTTCAATAACAGTAACTTGTACTTTAGATAATGCACTATCTGATGATGTATTTACCTAGAGAAACGAAAACCAAACAACAAAACCTCAGAGCCTTATTTTGAGAGGCAAAAAGAAAACTGAAGTTATGGATTCCCAATCTGAAATGGCCACCTCTGCATTGTGGTGCTGAGGAAAGAAATCATGAACCTGTGTTCAGAAAAGGAGTATTTCAGCCCATTTAAATACAAAATGTTCAGACAACGTTTTTAAATAGGATTCTAGGAGCCAGTGGAAGCAGACAGGTGTGTAATTAAGGCTAAAGTTGCTTCCAGCAGCTTTGGAAAGAGATAATGCTGCTGAGATCCCAATAAAAAATGTAAATCTGTGTGTCAAAAATAACCTCTCCTGGTTCCATTCACCCAGCAAGGTTTGCAGATTGGAGTCTGGGTGCTCCTCAGAAAGCTGCCTATGTAAATAAGGGAAAGGCATGAAGTTTCCTTAAGGTTTTGAAAGAAATGAGAGGCATATTTAATCAACATTTTTATGTAATTTACGTGTTGTTTATTTTTAAAGAGAGCTTATCTAAATATTATCCTGACTTCTGAACTAGCCTTATCACAAGATAGTACAGCTGCACAGGTGATGGTGTGTGTCAAATCTATTTTTGCTGCACACAGTCTATATTCTTTAGTCAGTAATTTGCAGCAATGGAGGTAGGATTTTAAGCTGCTTTCAATAAAATATATTCTTTGGCATCTTGCTGCTGGCCCATTTGTCTCATTACAAAAGGTCTGTTAAAAAAAAAAAAGTCAAGATAATGAAATACCAGCTAAAAGGGCTGCATTTAAATCAGTCTATATTTAGCATTGCTACATTTCAGAATGGCATTAGAGAAGCAAGGACAGTTACCTGCTGACATTTTGTTTGACAGAGAAATGATTGGAAAAAAAAGTAGCCTGTGCTGCTAGGAGCTGATATCAGAGTCACTGGGGGCTTGTGGATGTATCTGAGAAAATAAGAGCACATCAACAGTATGAATTTTGGGGTCCTTAGGGCAACCACCAGAACATGGACACGATGGGGAAAACAGTGGTGAACATAAGTGGGGTCACGAGAAGTTGCCTTTTAGTCGCACCTTCGACTGAGTTATGAGGATGAAACGAGCCACAAGGCCACACAATCCCACAAGAGAGGGAGGTGGGGAAGGGAATCAGCTTTTCTGTGTGAGTGTAGACAGCCAACAGGCAGCTGGGCTTTGATGGAGAACTGCTGAGCCCCAGGGCTTGGGGTTACCCAGTCACGGGGGTGCTGATGGCCCATGAGCACCCACTGGCCATGGAGAGGCTCTGAGACCCTTGTGAGCTCATTGAATGCTGTTTGCACCTTGGTTTTATTTGAAAATCCATATTATATTAAGAAATAGTAGAGGGAGAGTTTAAGAGGAATTAGCTGGAAGCAAAAGGTGGTGGCTGTGCTGTGAAAGGACTTGGGTTAAATGATGCTGATCTGATGGGATTTGCTCTTGGAACTCAGTTTGCAGCCAGGCTAATGCCCTGTCTCCCAGGCTGGAGTATCTGCCTGCTCTGCTCACCTGTAACCTCCCATCCTGCAAAGCTGAGGGATGTGTTAACAGACCTGCTGGCACATTGACTAATGTTATCTCTTGGATAAACAACTCCTGTAGGTGCATGCTGTGGTTTATATAGCACAGAAGGTATTCCATGATGAGAGGATTCTCCCTACCAGCTTTTCTGGGCTGGACTCATACTGGTTTTCAGTGAAATTGGTGGACAGTACAAGGGGGGATGGCTTCAAACTGAAAAAGTACAGGTTTAGATTAGATATACAGAAGAAATTCTTCCCTGTGAGGGTGCTGAGGCCCTGGCACAGGTTGCCCAGAGAAGCTGTGGCTGCCCCATCCCTGGAAGTGTCCAAGCCCAGGTTGGACGGGGCTTGGAGCAACCTGGTCTGGTGGAAGGTGTCCCTGCCCATGGCAGGGAGTGGGAGCTGGATGAGCTTTAAGGTCCCTTCCAGCCCAAACCATTCTTTGATTCGGTGATTCTAACTAGCAGCAGAGGTGGGTGGAGCTCTAGTGCCCATTCCAGGGCTTCCTCTGAGCTGTGGATCTGTCTCAGAACTGCAGGGGCACGTGGTGTGGGTGTGCTGTTCCTGCCCAGAGCATGGGCATGTATTCCCTCTGTTTTGCCATTCTCACATAGTATCCCTTTTTTGGTTCACTCATCAGATCTTTGGCTCTTAGCCTGAAGACTTTCATCACAGCTTTAATAAATATAATCTGAGGAGTTTAGAGCATATGAACTAACATGGGAAATAAAGAGTAATTCGTCAAAAACAAGCTAAATGTCCCCTTGCAGCCAGTTTGATCTCTCTTTCTGGCTAACATACAGGTTTCATTGCTCCCAAACACGAGGTAAGACAGATGGCAGGCAGGAACAAACCCAGCATGGAGCATCCCAACCCTGCCATCCTGGTGGGATCTTGCACAGCCACATCCCTGGGGTTTGAGTTGAACCCAGGGGCACCTGCACTGTGCACCCTGTGTGCTGCCTGTGCAGGGCAGGGCAGGGCTGATATACCTCTGGATTTTTACTGCAGGAATCGGTGAATTTATTTTCCACAACAGCGACCATTATAAGTAATTAATTTTCTCCTTATACCCCTGACATTTGTGTCCTTTCCAAGTTGTGATCACGTTATATTTCAATGACTGTGATCTATGTTATATGTTACAATCTTTAAGTGTCCAGAAAAACACATTGTTGCAGTCCATAGTATGTTATCAGTTGTGGAACAAATATCTTTCAAAAGGCAATATGTGTTATTGCTACCAATTTGAAATCAAAAACTTCGATAGTCTATAAATTTCAAGCCAGCAACATGGTGACATATTTTCCCCATACTCGTCATTACTTGGCAAGATTCAAGGTCTGGATTCTATAATTATAATGTGTTTTAGTATTACTTGGCATGTGCCATGAATTATTTAAAAATTAGATCTTGGCTTTAATAGGGAATAGATTAACAGATTATTTATATCGTAAGAGTTTGCAGCTACCAATAAGTGAAGAGCAAAAAAACCTAGTCTTGTTCACAGGTTAACCAAGAATAGAATCAGGATTAACTGTACTCTGTTGTGTTTTCATATGGATATGACATAACATATCCTTGCATGTCTTACTGCGTTGAAAAAGGGGCTGTTCAGCATCTTATAAATCAACTTTTTGAGGAAAAGCTATATTTGACAACAGTTTGTCCTGAAATGTTGTTCCTTTCTCTCTCTCTCTGTTCTGTGTTATTTTTTTACTCTTGATAGAATTGTAGGTGAATGTGTCAGGAAAGAATGTGCTTTTCAAGAGCATTTTGGTTATTCATGAAACCCCAGATTATTTGTTTCCAAACCCAGTATGAAATGTTACAGTGAAGACAAGGCAATGGGCTTGTGTGTGTGTGCACTGCTCATTTGCATCGGAGTTCATTGTGTATATTTTTAATAATATTGGTAGGATATTTGAAAGCAATCTTGTAGCCTTTCAAAGACAGAGTGAATTCACTTCACACCCTGGGTCTGGGAGTGTATATCCCATACAGTGCTTGCCCTGAATTTGAGGATTTATATTTTATTTTCTTACACAGCTTGTCCAGTGCAGCCACTGCAGTCATGCACTGTGCAAAAGAAAGAAATTGGACAAATTCTTCTGATGTCTCCCTACACTGTTATAATTCTTGACAGAATAACTATTTATCAGCAAATTAATTCCTAACGGAGAAGCAGCATATTGGATTTCTCTGCATTTTATCTTTCATGGAATATAGCAGAATCATCAGTATAAACATCAGTGGAGAGTAGGGAGGGACTTAGATTTATGCTCCAAAAGCCCATGAATTTATAATTAAAAGGTTTAAAAGTTTTTAAAAGCCACACAACTGATTTTTCCAGAAGAAGGAAAAATCTATTCTGTTGCATGTGGAAGATGCCTGTCTAAAGGAGGTTACTGGAAGTAAAGAAACATGCCAAAATAAAGTTGGCACAGTTGCTCTACATGTGTTGGTGTTGAGGCTTTAAGGACACTGGTTGTTTTAAAAAATCTTCCCATTACATGTAAAGGAAATTGCTTGGGAGTAAAGTACTCCTGTAACTTATTTCAGGATTTCCATATGGACACAGGCTCATTCACGAAGTATTTCTCTTATCTCTTGCATGGACAGAGCAATTCAGCTGCACATGTGCTGGAGCATGTCTGGGAATGTGTGACTTGAATCCACAGCTGCCTTTTGGTTTGAGCACATTCAGAAAGTTCTGATATCTGAAAGTAGTTCCAGATGTCTAATTATTGCCCAGGACATAGAGGGGGGCATGCTAGAGGCTTTACCAGTTGGATTTGTGCTTTGGAGAGCAAACCTTTTGTCCTGTGTGCTGGACTCTGCAGTGACTGCTGACAGGGAGCTGAGGTGGAATGAGGTGCTGGATGCCACCAACCGAAACATGGCCAAGGAACAAAACATTTCCAAGATACTTCAACATGCAGACAGTTCACACATTTTTCTGGGAAGGAAGGCTACCAGGAATTTAGGATAAAGTAGGTTTTTTTGAGTTTGAAAACTCATTTGCACGTCTTGTACTGTCAAGGCTCTGAAAGAAGGGAAGTCCTCGTGTGCCTGTGTTGGGCTGCTGTGATGCTGTGCATAGTTACAAGCAGAAGAGGTAGCAACCAAAGTTCAAATGTTCCACAGAAATACCATTTCAAAACACTGTCAAGGAAAACTGAAGGACAGGGGAAATTTGTGACATTTTATGATACTGGCAAATTGAAAGTATCTGGATGGTTTAGAACTATATTCTCATGTAGAATAAATCATCACTTTCAGTGGTGCTCAGATTACACCAAGAGAAATCTGGTCATTGGACTCCTGGTTATTTTGCTTTGTTAACTTATAACCAAACCCAAAGAAACCCAAAATCTGTAGAGGCAAGGGTTGGCTAAATGGAACCAGGGAACGAAAAACAAATTGGAGGAATGGAGTTCATGCTGAGTCAAAACAAGGCAGTGAAGAAGGCTGCTGGGGACAAAAAAACCATTATTCTTTTTTGCTATCTGTCAGGAAGATAAATCTTTCTCTTTGGGGCAGCATTGCAGCCTTGTTGCATCTCTCTGTTCTCATTACAGACACAAAGCCTCCACTCAGCACAGGGGTTCAGTACATCCTCTCCTCATCCTCATGGGCTGTTGGCTCCAGGTCAGAGCCAGAACAGCACTTGGGTATAAACAGTCTGAAAGTACCAGCCGAGATTCCAAGTTCAGTTCACCCTAAGCCTGAGCCCATCCAGGGCCAGGGGGGCTCTGAAATGCTGCCTGCAGGGCTGCCATTCCATGTCTGCAACCAGAGCTCACTTTCCCTGTTTGTTGTTTCTTCTCATGTCCTCCACTGATTTATATCAACCTGCTGCTTGCATATATTTCATTCATTTTCTATTTTTCACATGTACTTTAAAAGACAGAATACTTTCAGTTTTCCCCAACAGGAACAGTTGCTCTGGCAATAAGCAGAGGGAACGAGCATCAAAGCCCCTTTTACTGAGGCAGCCTGATTTTTATTCCCTGCAAAACTGCAAATGTGGAGTTTGGGCATACTTGTTGGATAGCTTTCCTCATGTGCACTGCAGGTGCACAATATATTTGCAGTGCCTCCTGCACATGCTGATGCACACCTACGTCTATGATGTAAATGAATAAATGTATCCATGGCCCATGCAATTAAAAACGAATGGCCATGTAAAAAGATAGCAGAGTTTGTTTCCATATGATGGTGATATCCATAAAAATAGATCATTGCACAGTAAATGACTGGTTTGTAGATGTAAAGGGTTTTTAACTTTAAAATGCCAGATTGCTGAAGCACATTCCCACCTCTACCACCTGCTTGAGTTATTATTATGGGGTTTTTCCTAATGCTGAACTAACATTGAAATACAAATGTATTCTTTAGGCTTTGAAGTTCTGGCACTTGCAGGCAGTGGTTATGTGTCTGTGTGGGTGTCTGGAGGTGGACATTGCTGTGCAGCTGCTGAATTCACTCATTAAAATAGCAAGAGGGAAGTCCTGGCTTCACTAAAGGAAAGGCAAAATTACCATTACATCAACATTCATCCCACTGCCAGTGGGATGAACAGCTGAGGCAGCTTTGACTCATTTCACTATCTCTTATTTGTGTGGGGTTTTTTTAATTAATCCCAATATTCTGCCATAATAATGCATTGGTAATGCTTTGATAGGGAGTTAATATAATCTTTTTCCAAGGAGGGAGATCTATCTGCAGCTGGCTGTGGCTGCTTAGGCAAGCTGAGGGCCTTGTCCTGGTGTGGTCAGATTTTTTTCCAAGGGCTACATCAGCCATGAGAGCTGGTTCAAATTTGGAAAGGAATTATCCTTTAGAAATAGACTCAAATTATTGAGTGTACTGGGACTCTAAGATTTTTAGGAACTTTTTAGATTGCCAGGCAGATGCAGTTACTAATTTAACATGAGTTTTTACAAAATGACAAAACAAATCACTATTCAAATTAAATTTGTTTTCTGCTCACAAGGAGTTTCTGGTTGAATAAGCACCCCAAGGAAGAAAGGAACAGCCAGTGGAGAATAGATATTCCCAGAATTGGTCTCATTTAGTAATGCTTATTTAGTATTTTATGACAAACTCAACAGCAGCATTAGCTAGAGAAAAACATCTGACTTGAAAAATACTTATGGGGTTGTGTTTATCTGGTTGACATGGATAATCAGGAACTGTGCTTGTAGTGTGGAATGCTGGTGATTCCCAGGAACATTGTCAGGCAAGAGGCTGGACTTATGCTGCTCCTCTGTGAGCAGAGGGAATTCTGCACCCCAGCAGGTGCAGCCAGTGTAGGAAAAGGGGTCTAAGCAGCATTTTGAGCCTCAGCTCCACGAGCCAGCTGAGTTTGTGTCACAGCGTGTGCTGGGTTTGATGTGCTTGTGCTCATGAGTATAAACAGTCAGTGAATATCTTAGGGGGCAAAAAAGGATGTTTTTCATATCTGTGCTCTGATGCTTTCCCTCTTGTTTGTCTGGGGTGTGCCAACACCAGTGTTTGTTTTGTCAAATGTAATGGCTCAAAGGACAGAACCACCAATGGAAGGCAGCACAACAGGTCCCAGATTTGTTGTTTGATGCTCCTCAGTCACCAGTGTCATTTCCAGCAGACAAACGTTCTGAGCTACATGAAATAGCAAATCATTTATTTGCATCAGCGGGTATGAGCAGCTTCACCTGTTTGAGAATGTCACACACAGCTGATAGAGAGAACTCTCTAAGAATGTCAGTGGCTTTTTAAGCAAGATATAAGCAGAAAAGCTGCTGGGTTCTGCCTGGTTCATCCACACAGCATCAAAATCACAATGAGTAAAAGTGTCTTGGCTCTGTCTCAGTATCAGGTTTTGAGTTGTTTGTTTGGAACAGGAACCCCCACATTGCTGGAGTGATGCATCAATGCCTTTAAAATGTCCCATTAATGTGACATAGTTATAAATGTTACAAAATAGAAAGTTCAGCCTTTCAAGAGAGACTAAAATACCAGAGCAACCCTCTTATCCCCGTGAAGATAAATCATATCAGAAATTCCAACAGGTCTCCTCCTTCCTGTGAAGTCTATCCACTGATAGGATAATTTCCAATAATATAAAATGAGAATATTTTATGTTTAAATTCTGTTTCTCCATGCATTAGCATTTTATTTTCACTCAACTTCCATTCAAGAGTTATCAGTGAATAGAAGATTCTTCATTACTCAGATGTGTATTTGTACATTTACTTAATTATTCACAGTTTTCACTACACCTCATTAGTAGGTGTAGGATTCACTGTAGGCATAATCCCATTAGCATGAGTGAATTCCTGTTAGAGGACAGTCTATGTTTGGAGGGTGGGTGGCTGATGTCCAGATCTATCTGTGCTTGTCAGTGTGAAAAAAGGCTGTTCTTGCTGCTTTTGTGCATAGTCACTGATTTCCTCCTCCATCCAGTGACAGCCACAGACTTCAGGAGGTCTGTATCCTTCTTTTTAGATTCCACAGCAGTATTAATTTGCCAACACTCCCCTCACTGTGCATCAGCTCAGAGGTGGAAAGGATGCTAAATCCCTTTACTGATAGCAGAGAATGATGATTTGAGCAAGTCCTTTGGATTTCTTTCTGCAAAGACCTGAAAATTAGCTCTTAATTAAGCTGATTAGAACATTCTCATTAGAAACAATCATATATCACAAGGGTCTGCTTAAGAAAAACTGTTTCATTTTTGGAGATGTGTTAACCTTTTCTCCTGCTGTCATTTGCACCATGCTTTGATCCTTATCTGCTCTAGCAAATCAAATGTCTGCTTTTGACAATAAGTTCATATTTTCTTCCTTTTTTTTTTTTTTTTTTCTCCCTGAAGCCTCTAACAAACCACATTAGAAGCAATCTTCTCTGGTTGTTTACTTCACTGATGTTTTTCTTTTGTATAGCCAGGAAGTCAAACATTGCCAAGTAGTTCTTATTCTTTCAGTACCTGTGACACTTCAGGTCCCCTGGTGTTTGGATGGTTTCAGTCACAAGACACAAGTTCTCCTGCATATATTGGAGGGCTCAGAGTGTTTGGATTTATACACCGTGTTTGTGAGATCTCTTAGTCCGTTTTTATGTACAGCGGGCTCTGACTTGCCAGCTTTTAGAAGAGGCTCTTGGCGTCAGAAATGGGAACCACTGTAATCCTACATCTCGAGGGACATTCGTGTGAGGTTTGCAAACATTGATGTGTGCACTGAAAACTGCTGGGGGACGGCAGAGAAAAGCCTCGGCCCTCTGTCGGCTCGTCTGGGAACAAAGCAAAGCATCTTTTACTCGTAGAAGTGGTGATTGGAACATGCTTCTGGAGAGCTGTAGTCCAGTCTCCTGAGTAAAATGGGCTTGCCTGAGCTGCATCAGGTCAGACTTGCCATTTCTGAGTCTTCAAAACCCCTGATGATGCAGTTTCTGCAGCCTCTCCCTCTGACCTTTTCAAAGGCTGTGCTACCCCCTTGGTGAAATGCTCTGCAGCTCATTTCTTCCCTACAGGAGACGAGGGTGCTCCTTAAAACTGAGCTTTGACTGTGGAGGGTCTCTCTCAATTCAGTGGCACAGCCACCTCCTGAACAAAGGGGTTTCCAAAGCCCCTGTGGTTTTTGACAGCTGTTTAACCAGGTACATCAGGCAGGTGAGCTTAACACAGGCAGGGATGGCTAAATACAGGGGGCCCCTGCAGAAAAAGCAGCTTAGAGTCATTGCCTTTCAAGAGCTGATAAATTCTGTAGTGCTCCTTAGGAAAGCTTACTGCAGAAAATCAGAAGATTTTCGTAGCCCATTACAGCCCTGCTACAGCAATATATTATTTAGCAAACAGACTTTCATGCCCAGTTTGTTTTCATATTATCATCACACACTTTAGTTCAGCTTTGAAGGGTCCTTTTTTCTTATTTCTTTTCTCCCTTATTTAAACCTGGGTATCTCATAGTGAAGTCTGCAGCTATTTGTAAACAGATTTGCAAGCACAGTTAAAGGGTGACTCTTTCACACAGAAACACAGCACGTGGCTTTGCCAGAAGTTTCAGTCTCCAGCGAGGAGCATTGGCTTCCCACTGTGGCAGATACAGATACGCAGGGAATAACCCCTTCCTGGCTCAGGGGTTCAAAAGCTCTTTGATACAGACAAGACTGGCTCCACTTTCCCAGTTTTCAGGCAGAGCATTTGAAATGTCTGCAGCAAACAGAGCAAGGCATGGCTTTGGTACTGCAGGATCTGCTTATTCTCTGTGCTTAGGAACACCAGAGAGGTGTGGCTGATGGAGGATTGCTACGGAATGGACAGAGACTGAATTGCTGCCACAAGACACAGAGATGGGCAAAGAACAAATGTGGTTTATTGCCTAAAGTCCTGCTGTGCCAGTGCTTCGAACAGAAGCTGTTCCTCTGGATGCAGAAGCTGTTCCTCTGTTCCTCTGTTCCTCTGGTATATCCTGAATGAAAACATTATTTATTGTTGAAAGAGCTCAGCAGAAAGTGAGGACCTGAGTTTTAGATGCAGATACGTTTTTAGAAGATGAGTCTAGGAGAAGCCCTTAGGCTTACTTATAATTTATTTTTAAAGGAAGCAGTGATTAAGCCTTATCAGCCTTTTGTGTGATGTGTTAATCTCCTTGAGCCAGATAAGTATTAAAAAAATTTAAAAAACAAAACAAACAAAAGAATACACAAACACTTCAGTGTAGAGACATCATGTGTTTGCAGACACAGGGTCAGAGCTGCTGGGCATGACCAGCACTGTCACACTGGGTTTGCCTGACCAGAAAAGTGTTGATGCTGTTCCTCATGAAGAAAACTGGCTTATGTAGCCTTAGAAAATAAGTCTAAGAAATTATGGACATGGTGAAGTATTTGGACAACCCCCCCCCCCCCCCCCCCATAATTTGAAAACAAATAACTGATCATGACTTGTCTAACAGTATGGCTTTGTTCATTTGTTCCCTCATTCACTTGTTCCTTCACTCATTTATTCCCTTGCATGTTTATTTGACTGCCTTGCTGGGAAGGATCATGACCTGCTTCTGGTCCTTGAGGGGCAGGATCCCTTCTACAGGGTTTTCTTGGGAAGGAGTTTCTGTAGCAGTGACAGGCAGCGTGTGCTGACAGGTATTACAGTAATTGTTATCTGTGATGTCAAAGCCACTTAGCAGCAGACTTGCTGGGTGAAGAAATTTCTATTCTGTTCTTTATGGCAGCAAGATAATTGCTGTTGTGTTTCAGAGCATGACAGGATTTTCTTCTACTATCATATATCTGTGCAGAAATCTCCTCTTGGGTGCCACTTGTGTGAACTTACTTTGTATTTAAATTGTTTTACCAGGGTGCTTAGTTTGGGGAAATAAATGAAACAATGCAGCATATTGCTATGCTTTGTTCAATTTTAATTTTGACTTGAGCATTCTGTGTATCTTTGGCCACAAATAAACTGGAGGCAAGTATGTTGTGATTAAGTTAACAGTAGTAACTCAGTCGTCTCAAAGCAACGTCGGCTTGACAGATATGACAAGCCTGGGATTTTGACTTCTCCAGATATATTCTGGAGGGAGCTGAAAAATGAGAATCATAAGGCCTCATTTCTGAAGACAAATCACAGTGGGAACTGGTATGTTCTTGTTAGAACTGGTAAATGTGGGCTGAGGTCTGGAGATGAGAAACAAACCCGGGCTGACGTTTCAGATTAGATTCTTCTTTGCTCTGATTGCCTTACTCTGGGAAACATTCTTGAAAGGAATAACATTTCTTGAAATGGAGTTTAATATTTGATATTTATGTGGATTTAAGAATTTTCACCTCAAATATGAAAAGAGAGTTTTTGTGAAGAAAATTATACAAAAGATGGGAAAATCTCTTTCTGATGCTGACTTTGGTGCAGGCTGCTCAGGAACCATTTTCTCCATAACTCTGACTTGCTGGAGTTTAGGGCTGGCAAGTACTGTGTTGTTAAAGTAACAAATCAGATTGGTTTCAAAACAACTATCATGCATGTGATGTTATCTAAATAATAATAATAATAATTGTGAGCACAGTCTGTCATCTCGCTGTCACTTTGATTCTCCTAGAAATTCAAAAATTAGCACAGGGCACCAGTTCTGGCTCTGTCACGAGTGGCAGTTCACTGTTGTGCTTCATTTACTTCTGTTGTATTTGATTTGCTTCTTAAGCTTCTAAGACAAAAACTAAAAGTCTATTTGTTGACTGTTTTTCACTCCTCCCCTCAACCTAAATCCTCTCCCCCTTGGAATGAGAGTTGTTGAATTGTATTTCAACCCAGGCAAGGTCATTTTAATGTGGTTTGGTTTGGGTTTTTTTTCCCCAACTGGTTCAGATTTTTGAAGTTTCCATGAAAGTTCTAAAACATAGAACTAAGAAGAGATGTTTGTAGAGGTATATTGTGGGTATATTTTCTAGCTGGGAGAAATATTTTCTTTGTAATGCCAGTGCAACAGGAAATATTGATATTTCTGAACATCTGTTTCTTTTTTTTCTCGGGCTTAAGCATCTCATTATTAACCCCAGGACTTTCAGTTCTTCTAGTCTAGACATGCAAACAAATGCATTTCCAAGGTCTTGGAAGATATAGGATCTATTATTTCTTGAAACTGGTGATAATATCCATCAGTTACCTTTCCTGATAGAAGAGAATAAAGGGCAGGCTTGTCTAATATTCCTGTGATGGTCATTTAGCATGAGATTTACTCTGTGATCTTGCCATTACACTCAGCTCTTCATTACAATGCCTGTGTAATTTAGCTTTGCCCCTTCACATATATATATGTATGACCATATACAGATATTTGTGCACATAAATATGCACAACCCTGCCTTATATGTATATGAGAAATGTATAAAATAGGAATATGGTTAAAATGCTGCCTGGTCATAAGGAAGAGACGAATCAAATGACAATATTAGACAACTAAACACAGAGAATTAAGGTGAGCTCTTACAGAAAAACTCATCTTACCTGGGTGCCTGAAGATGTTTCTCCTCCTGGATATCACTGTGTTTCAGGGTGGATGTCACTGAACTAAGAAGCTCTCATGTGCCAAAATGAATTTTCCAAACTTAGAATGAACAATTTCTAGCAAACATTTTGTTTGGGGCTGTAGATAAAATCATGCTGATAGGTTGGTTTTCTTTTTTTTTTCCCCATTGAGGGGAAAATATCTGTACAAGTGCTCTAATCTCTTGTGGCATTCTCTACAAATGTTTTTAGTCTTAATCTATTTGCTTTGAGCATGTATTACCATTTGCCAGTGATTGCAGCTTCAGTGAAAGGTCTGAGCATTGTCTATTCACCCTGCACTGTACAAAGCAATTACCTTGACATATTAATAAGTTCTTGTAATTTTTCTTTTCATTTTCTTTCTCTAAACATGAAAGCAAACACTTTTGGGAAAGAAGGAAAATTCCTTTGTCGGAAGCTGTGGTAATTAACACAAATAAGCAAAGCCAGGCTCTCCTTGTTTGATAAAGATGCTTTTACAGGTGGAGTGTTTGCTCCCTTCAATAGGAAAAACTTACAGGCTCTGTGTGGAGTTCCTGTGGTGGCAAAGCAAGGCAGAGGGGAGGTAATTCCTTTAACTGGTAGATTAACTGGCATTTTCTCAGCACTTCATGTAGGCTGCCTATGGAGTGGGGAGTGCTGCTCAGCTCGCTCCAGAGGGAACAGAGATGAAAAAGGAAGCAAAATACAGTGGGGGAGAGGAAAAAGGAGGAGTTTTATCTCTGCTATCTTGCTCAGAAATTACCAGTGAACAGGCATGTCATGCCCTTCTGCCATTTGGCATCTTTTAGGAATCTAAAGTTCTACGTGGTATGTTTTTAGCTTCCAGGTGTATATGAGCTATTTCTCCACCCCCTGCCTGTTTTTTTTTATTTTGTGTTCACACTCTTTGAGTTTTTAATGGGTTATGTCCTCACAGGCTGTGCTGTGGGACTGACACAGGCCTGGCTCTGTGACCTTCCCTCCCAGGTGGGGCATTTTTCTGAGGCAGGACAGAAAACTTTAGGTTGGTTGACTGGCCCATGTCTGTGGGTGGTACTGTTTTACCCTTTTTTGTCCATTAAAAACTACCCTTGTGTGAAGGTGAAAAAGCTACGTCTTGTGCAGTTTGCTGCCAGTTCAGCTGATGAATAAAAAAATGTATATAATTATATGTCTGAAGGGAAAAATCTAGATATTTCCCAAATCATCAGTAGGGGATGAACCTGAGGAAGATGAGAGCTGACCCAGGCTGAGCTGTGGAATAGGAGGAGACTTAATAAAGGAGTCCAGACACTATCACTACTATGTTCTAAAAAGAATAACCATATGTCTTGTTATCAAATATCACACCTGCCCTGAAAGGTGCAGAGAGTTTTCTGGAGCTCTGGTGCTGTTGTGAAACAGGATGTCTTGGTTTCCAGCCTGGCCTCCCACAGGAGCAGGTGGTTTCTCCATGCAGAAGCAAACTTCTGCCTCTCTGCCTTCCTGAACACGCTTCCCAAGTGCTCAGGAACTCCTGAAAAACTCTCCTGCAAAGTCAGCTTTCATTTCACCTCAGCAGGATGAGTTTTGGGACTTTTACATTGCTTTTCTTTGTTTTATCATTATTTTTTCACTTCTACTCTCTGGACATTTCATAACTTTTGTACTGATAAACCCATCTACTTTAACAACTATTAATCTGAGCATTTTGAAATCACTGTGGATATTGCCCATTTGCTATTGAACGTTTCAGGAATCATAAATGTGACATCTTGTAAATCTATAAATGAAATATCACCTTTCACATAAAATCTGCATAGATTTTTTTGCCTTGGTTGTTTTACAGTCTGTTCTCTGTGGTCATTTTTGTATCATCAATGTCTTTCTCCTTGCCTCTCTAATATAAAAAATTCTACTAATTATTGAACAGTCTTTCTAAGTTAAGCCAAATAAGGACTTAATGACTTCTCGGATTCAAAACTTCATCCATCTAATATTCCATACACATATTTTAAATGCTGTTCATCTAGTTGAAATATCCTGAGAATGGTCATAAATTGATGTCATTTTCCTTCCCATCTGTAATCTGGAAGCAGATAAAAATAAATTACCCTGTATTTTGGTTTTTCTGTTTCACTGGAGCATTAGAGAATAGATACTTTCCCCCCCCCCTCCTCTCAAGTATCAACATGCTGTAGCACTAGAGGTTTTTTAAGTTGTGATAACCTTAATTCACCTCTGATTATTATGCTGAGTAAACACCAAGAAGTTTAAAACTCGAGATAAGCACAGACTGCTGCAGGTGTTTCATCCAAAACATTTGAGTCTGGGGAAGATTTCTGAGATATTTTTCTCTCAGCCAGAAATTTCATAACAGGAATTTTCTGTGTGGGATAATTCATTTTACAAATTACATGAACTGAGCCATTTAGAAACTTTCATTAGTCTTGAGAGGGGAATAAAAAGAGAAATTTAAAAAAAATACTTTCGCATTTTTTTTCTTCGTCGTACCTACTCCTGAAGTTCTGGGAGGAGGAACAAGATGACACAGATCACCCAAAAAACAGGGTGATGTCTAGGACAGAGGCCATGATTCAGTTTGCCTGCTGCATGTCGCAAGAATGATGACTGATAGAGTGAGCACAGCTTTGTTTCATCGCTATAAACTGGAACTGCAAACAACTGGCTCGGCAGTGACTGTGCCAGGCTCCAGACTTGGGGTGGCAGGATCAGGAGGCTGCTGAAGGGAATGGACCTGTGACAAATTTACACCAGTGCAAATGAGAGCGGAGCTTGACTGAGCGTTTCTGAGAGACAACAACAATGATTTTCTGTCAGTGTTTCCTACTAGTCTCCTGGTCTCTTTAGTATTGTACCCAGTTATCAGCAGAATTTGCACAGTGAACGTGTCTGTGCTGTGATCATTTGATGAGATGGTGATGGTGTTTCTGATCAGAGCAAATGGCAGCTCCACAATGTCTTTGAAACGAGATCGGGAAAGTCTTTAATACACTAAATACTCTTAAAATTCTTTTGCTTTGGTTGGATAGCAAGATAAAAATGGACCATTTGTAGGTGAACTTGATGCCTCGTGTGACACTGCAGTAATGGAAATGCCACCAGGGTTGTGAGAGCTTGGACTGTTCTTTCCAACAGGGAATGTTGTGATTGATGCAGTACCAGTAACACCAGTGACTGACCAGCCCAGCTCACTCTGCAGCCGTCCTAGGGGAAGGAATTTTGTGGTTAGGGCTCAGTAGATCTTGACAAACATCCCTCTCACCAAAAATTTTTCAAACCCCAAACCGGTTTGCCCTTCAGCAGAAACAGGGCAAACAGGTGGTTGTATTAGGCTGGAAACAGTGTCCATTTGGGATGACAAAAATAACCAGCTGATAAGTAAAAGAACTCAAATCAAATCACATATGTTAAGGATCATACAATGTTTTAAATCAGAAAATGATGAGTTGACGTTTCTGAATATTTTTATTATAATTCACAATTAGATGTACTTCTTTTAAGTCCTGTTGGTCAGATTACTTTGACAAGGCATTATAACAACATTTTATAATATTCTTGAGATTTGAGACTATTCAGTAGTATTGCTATCAAAATTAAAAGTTAATTAAGACAACTATGGACCTACCATAGGGAGGCTCACAATGGGAAATGAGCATCTGTTCAAATACACAGAATTTATGTTGGAAAAGACCTCTAAGATCATCAATCCAACCTTTATCTGATCACCACCCTGTTAACTAGACCAGAGCACTGAGCCACATCCAGTCATTTCTTGAGCACCTCCAAAATGGTTTAGAAAGGTTTTTATAATCTTCACTAACAATATCTAAACCAGCCTGACCCTCATTGCTTGTTCCATTTTAAGACTAGAAAGTCTGTTCTACTACAGAATGTGTGATTTATGGTTTTTCTTAACCCTATTGTATTTTTTCCTATTTTATTTTAGGATTCCCCAAAAAAAAGAGCATGAATGTGAACAGCAAAACTTCCTGCAGTAAATGGGGGAGGACCCGACCATTATGCAGTGCTGAGATTGCATCCAAACTCCTTTGCAAGTATCCAGACCCCAAGGCTTTCCTTCCATCCTTTCCAGAGGGACCTCAGGTAAGAAATAGGTTGCATGTCCTGCTCCTCTGGCTGATGGAAGGATGCAGTGTCCACCTGAGTGATCCATGGCACAGAAATGATGGGTACATGGGCACAGCTTCTGCAGAGCTGTAAGTGAAGCCAAGTTAGACACTTCATTTACTGCTGTCCAAAGAGGTTTTTGCATTTTTGGGGGGTATCTGTCTCGTTAACATCAGGGATTTGGTCACTCAGTGTTGGACCCATTTTGCATTTTTGGTGCTGACAATATGTTGCAGTTCAGAAGGTGAAAGGTAGGTGAGCTCTCTTGGATAAATCTTGCTCTGGTGTGAGCTGAACAAACTTGACGTGTGGATAGAAGTTCTCTTTTGTTACTTTCATGTACTTTGAAGGAGTTTTTTTTCTCCCCATGTACTTCATGACCAAAGCTGTGCTGCAGGAGGGCTCCAAAGCTCACTGCTGTGTGGGCAAAAAGAAGGGCACACTAAGGGGGCATTCTCTGTTCAAAACTGAGATTTTGACTATGTGCTAAAGCAAGACATACATTTAACACAGTGATTTTTTTAAGTATTTTTCTCTCTAAGCTGCTTTAGAATTAATTTCTTTTAATGCCACTTGAAATCCAACTAGATATTCAGTGGCTTGATTGGAGCTGAAGATTTGTAGCTCTCTGCCTTCCTAGGGTATCAAAGGCATGAGAGGAAAGTGTTTGGCTCAGATGAAGACAGGACAGGGAAGAAAGGATGCCACAGACATCAAACTACTGAAACTTTCTGAAATGAAATCCTACAGATCAAATTAAAAACATATCTGTCAAGGTATTCTTATCACATGTAGAACAGCTAATTTAAATACCATTAGAAAAAAGTTAATTAAGCATAATCTGCAAAAACCTTAAGTATAAAACTAAAGGACTAGAATTAATAGTGCAAGAATGAGATTCATTCAGTTTTAAACTAATGGTTTTTACATGATATCTTCCATTAAACCATGGGCTCATTTGGGGACTGCAGGATGGTAAATTTTTATCAGGATTTAATTTTGTTTAATTTAGAGCAGAGTTTTATAATAACATTTACCATGGAATACTCAAATTAGGTTAATTATGTGTGTCAATTTTTGTTCATAAATCATTTTTAAAAATAGACTTGGGACTCAAGGTGGGTAACACACTGCATTAGTGATAATGTATTTCAGAGTGGTGGTTTTATTTGGATGCAGCACAAGCTGATGGTGCTGTTCATTATGTGTTTGTAAAGACCATAAAGTCATAGGAGGAAACAAGATAAGATTTGATGAGATGTCTCAGGATTCAGCAGGGCGGGTTCTCCTGAATGACTGTGAATCAAATCCGTAATGCAGAAATTAAGGTATCCCTTGGGAATGTTGTATGGAACCTGACTGTGTTCTTGGCAGTGATGGCAAAGAGCTTTTGTAGGAAAGCAAACATCACCCTCTTGTTATCACCTTTTCAAACCTCTGCCACAAGTGTGGGCATTCCATGGGGTGTCTTCAACAAGTGGGTAACTAAAGGGGACCCTTTTGGACTGTAGTGTTCTCCACATGGACAGGGCTGCCTAACTACTGGTTCAGACAGTGCCTTTGGAAAATGAATCAATCCACCAAAACACTCTTCCATTGAAAGATATTTGTTTGCCTTGCTGGCACAGAGTCTGTGCTTCACTCTCCAGTGAGGGTGTGTGCAGACACACCCTCCTCTTTTCCAAAAGCAGGGAACTTTGTTTTGAAGCTCAGTTCAGATGGCAGAGCACTTATCTGCCACATTATTTACAAATCTCAGGAACTCAACAGCTAGAAAATGATTAGTTAAGGGACATCATAAATCTTAACCCAGCCCACGCAGTAAGCACTTTGGCTGGAGTCCAACCCTTGCAGCTGGCCAAAACACAATTTAATGTGACCCAGAAAAGGAGAGTTTAAATGGCTTTTACATTCTCTCAGTGTGGAAAAGTCAGCAGTTCTACCCATGGAGGGCAGGTTCAAAGCCCCCTGCCTTGCAGCTTGTAGCCTCAGGGGCTGCTCTAGAAGGAAAGGAACCCCAGGACACTCTGGTCAAACAGCAACTTTGCCAGGCCAGATGCTGGGGCTGGGGGGAGGGCTGCTGAGTAAGCTGGCAGTGTTTCACCAGGGAATAAGCTCATCCTGCTAAACAAGTCAGGATGTTTGATAGAAAGGGGTAATAAAGCCAACTTAATGACCTGTAGTAGAAGCCAGAGATCTGATATATTTTTCTGATCAAACACAAAGGAATATTTATTTCCTCACAGGACCTTCTCTGGCCTCTATAGCTATGGAAGTGAGGGGTGGTGTTTGTCAGCATGAGTTCTACAGTGCAGTGGATTTTTTCCAAGGGTAGCATTAGAGTAGGTGCATTTGGATTGGGGGGTCCAACAGTGCTGGCAAGTACAGTGTAATTTTGTCAGATCTGGCAGCTTCTGAGAAATCCCCAATGTACATTCAAATGGTAATAGAAGGAGCTCAGTGGATCCCCCAGACAGTAAATTTGGTATCTGACTTATTCATCTTTCCATTGATTTATCTGTCTAGTTTATCTCATCAACTTTTATCACCTGAATCTTTTAAAATCTAATTTTATTTAATCCACCTATGTTTTTTCTAACAATCCTACTGCAGTGTTATTTTAGTGGGGGTGCTGGAATCAATAAATGAAATGGCAAAAAGGAAGAAAGATTGATTTTTTTTATGTTATTTTATTTATTTTTAATTTCACATACTTTTCATTTCATTCTTTGTCTTCTACATTTTTTTATTCTTAATACACTAGGGAGAGCTTGTTGATTTTTATTTTCTTCTGCATAAATCTGGAATTGGTAAATGCTTGTACTTAATGAGAGAATTGCCAACACCCAGCAGAGGCCTGATTTGTCTGTGCTTTGTGGTAACTCCATTAACTGCAGCGAGATTGCAACACCCCTTTAGGAGTTATGGCTCTTAAGTGGAACAGGCTTTTGATCAGAGAATAAAAATTTGCCTGAGTTGGGTAATATTTGATAAGCAGAGCACATGTGGATAAATACCTACAAATGCACACAGAGAAAAATCAATGTTTTCAATGGAGTAAATGGACACAGGGCAATAAAGAGAGAAAACCAGGATGCTGCTGTGATTGCAAAGGATGCTGTGCTGGTGGATGAGCCCTGGAAATACAGGGACCCCACCATTTCATGATGGGAAGCCAAAAGAGTGGGTGTATAGGGAATTTGTGTCCCATTCCCACCACACAGGGTGGTGTAGGGAGACAGCCAGACTCTCAGTATGTCACAGCGTGGCCCTCCCAGCCAAAATCTGTCACACGAGCGCGTTGGTTGGGGGTTGAGGAGGGAAGGAAGCATCCCGTGGTGGCAGAGCCTTTGTAAGCAGATTCAGGAGCTGCTCTGAACACAGCAGCATCACACAGCAGAAACTGCTCCCTCTCTGAGGTCCCTGTCCAGGGGTTTTCCTTCCCACCTCCCAGGCAGCACATCTGGACATCACAGAAAACAAACCCCATCCCTGTTACCCAACGGTGCAGGTTGTGCTGTGACACAAATGTTGATTAATTCTGAATAGGGTGAACTTCTGTGTCTTTTTCATTCTCAAATGACCTGAAAGTCACCTTCTTGGGGTAAGACTGTGCTGAAATTTGGAGATGTGGTTGTGTCACAGGGACAGTGCTCAGATACACTTCAATCTGGTGACGAGTAAGAGCAGGGTTGACTCTGCATTCTGAATTCCTGGAGAGCTTGCTCAGCTCCTGCCCAGCTCCTTGTCATGGTTGCTGTTATTTCCTGAGCTGGTTCATTTGAAGTCTGTGCAGCTGTGCCTACACAAACTGCACTGAAGGATGTGCACACACCCTGAGGCTCCAAGGAAGATCTGGTTAATTATGTTTATTCCACTCAAAGACTCTTCAGTTTAGCCAGCAATGGCATAACATGTTCCAGTCTCTGAAAATGAGAGTTAAAAGCATTCAAATTGGAAATAAAAGGCCAGCTTTTTAACAGTGAGGGTAATTAATCATTGACATAGTTCGTCCAAATGGTAATTTCTGTTTTCTTGTAGCTTTTAAGAAGGGTGAGTGATTCTCACTTAAAATATGGGAATGTCTCACTGGTAAAACTCCTCTGTATTAAAGGAACTATTAGCTAAGAAACATCAGGCCTGTTTTCCACTCCAGCCACATCTTCAGGGCTTTGTGCAGGATGCACACAGAGCTGTAAGTGGCTTGTGTCAGACCAGAAGAGGGGCCACATTCTGCTCCCTGTCCCTTTTGGTTGTTTACAAACAAGTGGCAGGTTCTCTCAGGTGCCAGCAAACTGTGCAGTTGGACTTTCATTCCTCAAAAGCCCAATCTCAAGACTTTTGTGCAGAATCCCTGAAGCCCTGCTATTTGTTAAAGTTTTCATTGTGGGAGACAGGGAGGTGTGGGCTCCTCTCGGCTTTTGCCATCAGAGGTTTATGTTTGTGTTTATTGAAAAACTCTTCACTAATATGAAGTGAAAGATGCAGTATAAAAGAAAAATCTAGTGCCAAAAGTTTTCTACCTTCCTAATGCCACTTCAGAACTGATACATTAATGTATTTATTTAAGAAACAAATCACTATTTATGTTGTTTCTCACCTTTCCGTACCCAAACGTTTCTATTTTCCATTTATTCTCTCCCCCGTAGCACAATGCTGGCTGTTTGTCAGGTACAAGGCTTTGCTGCTGAAATAATACACTATTCATTGCTAGAAACCTGATAATGGGTAAAAGATTAGCCAAGATGAAAGTGGGCTTGGCCTTGGAGAGTTGTGATCTTCTGTAATGAATGCTTTTTATGTTATTTCTGAGAAAGGACAAAAAATTAATTTGAAGAAAAATATTCCTTGGATGCTTGCACGTGTGTTTTCTTGAGAACAGAAAATTCTGGAATAGTGCTGACATCCCAAGAAGGATCTCCAAAGGTTCTGTGCAGCTACTGTTCTCCTCCTCCCCAGTGACCCTTTTTGTTGCTCGCATTGAAACTCTTTATTCAGCCTTCTGGGCACTGTTCATGTCTCACATGCCCTTTTTACTCTTACTTTTTCAGTAACCTACTCACCATTCTCTTCTTTTTTAATTTTGGAGCTGGTTTCTAAGTTGTTCCTTCCTTTTGGAGAGTAAACATGATTACACCTAAGTTTGGTTGCTTTCTCCCTCACCATACTTGCCCAATACGTTCGTATTTTGTACCTACCAAGAGAAATTGGATTTTGTCTTTTCAGGATCGGGTTTTGGGTGGTTCATATGTGTTCATTACGTACAAAATTCAAGTATTATGTAGGAAGTTGTGGATAATATTTATTAACTGGCTTAATTAATGTAACTCATTTCACTACCAAATCTCAGATTGGTTTCGCTGAAGTCAAAATTCTGCTGACCTGAGGAGAAGGAGAATTAAATCCCAGTGTATCTTAACCCAGGCTGGGACTCTGCACAGGGATGTCATCAGCTTCCTGTATTTTTAACTCATGTGGAGATGATCTTTTTGAACACACAAACCTGTGCTCACAGTGTCAGACCAGTGGACTCGAGAAAGAGTTTTCCATTTAGAAGTAGATCTGAGTAATATAAGAGTAATGAGATCAATTTGTTCTGGTCTTTCGCTGACTTTCTGATTACTTTTAGCTCTGGCTAGAATCCAGCACGGATAATTACATTCTTCCTACCTAATTCCCCCAGTAGTTTCAGTTGCATATGGCATTTTTTGGCTACTGTTGTTTTTTTGTCTAGTGGTAACTACTGAAGTGTTCTACATTTCACCCCAGAACTGGCTGCATTTCAAAAGCTCATGAAGTGTTTCATATATTGTGTTGTTTATAAAGCACCTTGGGACTAATTTGGACTAAGGGTCCCATCTGAATTGAAGAATGTATTATTTCCTTCCCTGACATCATTCATAACTCATAGATCTTGGAATTTTGCTAAATATCTCTCCATAGAATTGGTGGGGTTGAGAGCTGGGAAACTTGTCCACAATATAATTCCACAATAGAAGAAAGACCAAATCCTGCACTGCAGTGACATACTTTGATACTTTCATAAAATCCTAGAATAGAACCATAGAAAAGGTTGGGTTGGAAGGGACCTTTAAAATCATCTCATTCCAACCCCCTGCCATGGGCAGGGACACCTTCCACGAGACCAGGGTGCTCAGAGCCCCATCCAACCCAGCTCTGTCAAAGTAGGATCTTTAACTGACCATGTGAAAGTGTTGAGACCTTGCAAAAAGTAAATTTTTTCTGTTGTTCTCAGAATTGGGTAAAAAAACTTCCTCTTTTAACCTAGCAGTGTTTTGAGTGATAAGTTTAAACTGCTTTTTGAGCGGGATCTCACCGCAGCGTGTGAATTTGATTCTCCCACAAGCTTAAAGCCCCGTGTGCACCACACTGCTTACTCTCCAGGAAAAAAAAACCTCCTTGCTGTTTAGCTAAGACAGGTCCTAAATAAAGCACTCCACCTTCCCTGCCAAATTAATGGCACCTTGTGACTGGTGGCCTTGTCCCTTTGAGTCATGGCTGGTAATGGCTGGAGAAAGTAGTTACTGCCTTGTGGGAGAGGCCATTGGATAGGGAATATCACCCATTGCCACGCTGCTCTTTATCTCCTGACTGAAGCTTGGAGATTTAGGCTTGTTTCTTAATAGCTTTGCTGTAATCCACACTTGTCATTGTGATGTGTATCTAGGAGGCAGGTATTAAGTATTAATAACCCTGCTATTTAGCTTGGGTTTGCAAGGTAGAGAGAAAATCGAGATCCTTATTTGTCCAGGCATTTAAAAGCATGTTAAAAGTCCCATTAAAATCAGTGCAACTACTCACATGCTTAAAGATAAGGTTTTATCTAGACTGAGCCCAGTGCTCAGGACTTGACAGAATATAACCCTAAATATATTGTCCCTGCGTTTCCACATGCTCTGGATTTGCACATTAAATAAATCAGTCATCCTTACAAGATTACAGATCATAATAAAGTGTTTAGTATCTAAAAGTCTTCACTTTTTCATCTTGCACAAGCATCATGAAATCTTAAAGTTATTAGAGGCTAAATAATTTATGTTGCTTGCATAGGAGAAAATGGCATAGGGTGCTCATGGTCTCTGGGCTGGAATTTCTACACGTCTCTTACTGACAAAATAAAACATGTATTTGGATCAGGAAAAATTTTTTTTGCCCCCTCAGTCTCCCACCCCACCCCCCCCCAAAAAAGAAACATACCACAGAAAATAACAATGTAAGTCAAAAAGACAAATTAAAAAAATAGATATTGCTGCAGAAGCACTCAGTTATTTTCTAAAGTGACATTGTTTTTTTCCATGCAATGGTAGATTCATCAGTCATTAAGAATTACACAAGTACCTGCACATTCTTTCCTTTTAAAAAAAATGCAGTGCATGCCAACTGAAATCTATGTGAGCCAGGATTTAATGGTGCACTCCACCATCAGCCTATTTGACAGATTTACAAGAGAAGTTCCCTCGCTTATTCAGGTGGAGATCTCACTGATTCTGTTTCAAGGTTGTAGCCATCAACAAGGAAGGCATTTAGACCTGAGGCAAATGTAGCTCAGGGACCTGCAATTGGCCTGGGAAATTCAGAAAGTCACATGGAATGCCTGAGAACTGTGTCTAAGCACACAGTCCAAATCCCATAAATTGTGCAGCAGAAACCAAGGAAGGGGATCAGCCACTGCATCGGGGTTTAACTGGGTGATTCATTTCCTTAAGTAGCACTGCTTTGGGTTTGGATTGCTGTTTATTTTATTTATTATGCATTTTGAATCCCTCCGGAAAATCATATTATGAAACAGTAATGCAGCGATTCAAGGTAAATTCCACACAGGCCCGAGATTTGGGTTCTGAACCAAATTTCCCCAAGACTGTGAACTTAGACAGGGTCCCTCTTCAGGGAGATCAATAACTTAAACATCAGGTTTGTCCTTGAACACTAATGTTAAATTACAGTTTCCTGTGAAGTGCCACAAAAAGTCTTAAGCCTGAAAAATCAGGTAAATTAATTGAAAACTGGAGAGAACTTTCCTCTTAAAGCAGAAAATCTCTTTGCTTTATCCAGAGCTTGTGCTTGTAATTTTAGTCTCCCACTTTCCAAACAAACTGTATTATCAGAGTTTTGAGTCTACTATGCTTGGTTGTTTGGGATGAAGATAACACTTCCTGACCATACTCTTGACTGCTATGAAATGTCTAAAGCTGATAAATTTGAATAAGGAGAAAATTAATGATGTTATTTACTACTTCCAATTAAGGGCATTAAAACAGATGTGCATCAAGGAAAAAAAAAAAGAAAGATTAATTAATAGGGGCCAATAAGTGCAACGTTCAAAATGAAAGCAATTTAAAAATATTTAGTTGTGAATAGCTTATAATGGAATATTTAATTAAAAAAAGTAACCAATCAAAAAAGCGTGGGGAAAAAAATGAAATTAAATTACAACAAACCTGATGACTTCCAGCAATTAAAAGAGTAAACTGTAGGTCCCGTCTGCTTAATAAATATTCGTGCAAGAATTTGAATGACAAGATTTTGAGAATTTAGCCACCAGCTTCCTGGCTTCTTCCTCACTGCCCCTCATGGAAAATATGATCCAGAGGCAAAGGAATATGCAGAGAGGTGGGGAGAACTGCAGGTTTAGGGGCCCGGAAATCCATGAGAATAGAAATTAGAAAACTGATGTGGGATTGAAAATGAGTAAGTTAAGTGTTGAAAAGTGATGCAGCAGGTCTTTATCCTCTGGTGCAGCACAGAGTTTGGAATGGGCATTGTCTGGTGTTGCATGTGGGGTACAAAGAGGTTTCTGGTGAAGGCACTAAACTGAAGGGCTTGTTGAAGGCTCTAAGGTGGCCTTCAGCAGCAGAGCTGGGGGAAAAGCAAGTTCTGTTTACTCCTGATTGTTCTTTGAGTTTCAAAGCAGCTTTCCCTTTCTTTTTTGTCCACTAACTGGTTTAAATATATATATATGTATATATTTATTCTAGTTGAATGGCTTTGTATTAAACAAGAAGGGTTTCACCTCTACAGTAGAAGCTGGGGTGGTCTGAGGGAAGATACCAAGTTCTGTCTTTGTATTATTAAGCATAACTTTCCTGAGGGAAGTAGAATGAAGTTAAATTGTGGAATAGCTGAGTGTGCAGTGACCTTTAGATAGGTGGTAACTAATAATGGTGTCGTATGAAGAAGTTGCTGGTTGGTAGTTTGCAGGCAGTTGATGCCACAGACTTTGGCTGGCAGGGTTATAACCTATATTTGAGAAGTAAAAGGAACAGCAACTCTTCCAGGAGGCCTGCATTAGTTGTGGAAATCTATTTCCTCCTGAGGGTAAACCTTCAATACAATCACAAAGTTTCGGGCTATTTTACACAAAGTTTTCTGTTTGTGTTTTTTCCTCTTCCCTGACCTTGGACAGGAGGTTGGAGTCAATAAAGTGTATTTCTCTTTTCTGCTGAGACTCCTTCAGTGTTGAGGAAGTTCGGCTGGTTGAGATTTTTTACAACTTTTTTGGTTGCAGTTTTAAACTTTTCTTTCCGTGCGTGTTTTCCAGTTTGACCTCTCAGGATCACGGTATTAAAATTTCCACAATGAGACAGTTTTTTGAGGTGGCAGCTATAAAATCTTTATTACTGAGGGATTGCACTTTAGCAACCTTCAGGTAAAGTGTGTCCCTACTTTTCTTTAGTTATTTCTGTAATAACCAAATGTTAGCTAACTCTGCTTAACATTGTACCTGCTGCTGTAAGATCACCTCATTGTCCCAGTGAATTCCCGCTGCTGCCAAAACCCCCACGTCTTTCCTTCACAGTTTCAGCTGGAATGAAACAAGTCTCCAAGGCTTTGGCTGCATATGTAGGTTATTTCTTCTTATTGGAGTAGGAGTAAACACTTTGAAGGAATAGTTTTGACAGGTGAGGTAATACCACTGAAGGGTAGTATAAGGGAGTAGATGGCTGGAGTTTGTTTTCATTTTCTCCCTCGAAAAGAATAGGGATAGAGTTTAGTAGAAACAAGGGAGCTTTAAAAAATAACATCTAATATGTGATTCTGTGTAGAGCCTCAAATCCTTACAATATATATATAATTCAAAGTAAACAAACCCGACATGATTCACAGTGTTCAATAACCGCAGAGCAAGGTCAATTAGCCTCGGTACAGACTGCAAATACTTTCAGATATATAACAGACCCCCCCCAAAAAAAGCAGCTCATGGGCAGATCAAGCAACATAACTCACATGTACATTCTTCCCAGCACACTTCCTGAGTTAATTCCAAGACTTTCTGAAAAGTTTTGGACCTTGGAAGCAGCAATGGCAGAAAAATAAGTCAATTATTTTGAGAGAGCAGAACTTTCCATTACTTCTCTCACTCCAGTGCCTTGGTGCTGTTGAATCCATAGGGACTGAGAGAAAGGGTATTTCAGCTTTTGTCAGACCCTGGGAGCAAAACAACAGGTGCCTTTTTCACCCTATCTTCATGCATTTTCTTCACTTGCTCTACAATCCCCGGTGTGGTTTTACATTTGAGTTGGGACGTGATGCATCAGTTGCTACATGCAACACAATGGCAATTATAGTTATTATATGGTTCTGTTCCCGTGCTGAAACCTTCAGAATCTGAGAGCAAGGGTAGAAAATATATGCCTTTTGATGGTTTGTTGGCTTTATTGGCTGTGACTAACCAACACAGTGCTTGGAAAAAAAGAGAGATTACTCTTTCAGTCTTAATTTTGGTCAGAAGCCAATCAGAGCAGAGAAGCAGTCGTGAATGGATGAGCAGTACCCAGCATCAATCTTTGTTAACAGTTTATCAGTGGTAAAAACAACTCCCTAGTCATAGATTTGAGCTGAAATAATATTGGGATTGAAGCCTGCCACAGTGAGAATGCAAAAGGAAAAATTGCTATTAACATTTCGAGGGAATGAAGAGCACATGTTGGATGATGTGGATCCATCAGGCACGGCAGGAGGCATTAATTCAACTCACTGCAACACTTGGATAACTCAGATATAAGCCTGGTGTGGAAAATCACACGAAAACATTGCTTTAACCCTGCCTGCTAAAATGTAATAGCAATTCTTTGCACAAACCCAATCAGCTGATATGAGGTTATTAGATGCAGACTGAGCTGCTCTGTTGGACAAACTGTTAAATTTCAAAAATAAACACATTTCATGTCAACATCTATTGGAAATACCTAAAAGTTTTGGGTTTTTTTTTTTCAGCTATCAGTTTTCTATGTGTTTATGAATAAGTTTATGGGGTTTTGTTCTGATCTCAGCAGAAGGGAGTGGGCTTTTGAATATCCACACTTCCATGAAAACAGGATTTCTGTCATACCTAGGGAATAGAACACATCTCTTATTCTATCCACTGTGAGCAAAGCTGGGGGCACTGTTTTTGGCATAGAGGGAGTAAGTGTGCAGTGCTTTGATTTAGTGGTAGGAGAGGAAGGGTTGGGGGGCTGAGGGCATATTTTATTTTGCAGAATTATTTCAGGATATAGAGGAGGAGAGAGGCTATTCCAAACTGAGAGTGTAACTCTGTAGCACTAACTTCCAGTCCTAATTTACTGCATAGTTCAGCTGAATATTTCACTATGAAGATACCAAAGAGCTGGATTTTTATCTTCTTGAAGGCAATAGAAACATGTGTCCACAAAGGCCAGTGCCCACAGGAGCTGATTTATTTGGTGAGAGAAGGAGGGAAAAGAGAGGTAAAGGAAATCATGAATAATGTTGCCAGATTTTGCCCTCTAGGTCAAGTAATTACACGAAAGTCTTGACTTTCTATTTTTCTAACTGTGTCTCTAATTATCTTCTGCTCATTTAAGTGTGTTTGTGTCCATAACCGTGAAAGCTTTAATCTAGAATATAAGATCATAAGTCTGTGGTGCTGGTCAGAAACTAAAATAAAGCAGTTCAGCATTACAATGACTATATATATATATATACACACATGCATCCTTTAGATAGAAACCTGACTTACAGCATTCTGAATACTCAGTTTGGCAACTGCTTGCTATGTTTAGGATGAGAGCACCATTTTGGAGGTTGAACCTGGAGCTGTGCCCCAGTTAACCCAGGAGTGTTCCCATTTAACCAGTGCCTGCTGAAGGAGTCTCTGAGGACCTACTTGTGAGAGATGTCCAGAATCTTTTGCTAGTTCAGTCTCAAAAGAGGGTATGCAGAGAAATGCTAAGTACCTCCAAAAATTGGTCCCTGAGACTGACTTCAAAAGCCATCCCTGAAAGGCCCCTCTGGAGGTTCAAAGGGCTGGGGGTGGGGGGAAGGAAGGAGGCAGAGCAGGAGTAGTGTGTGCAATGCAAACAGAAATAGGAGCAGAAACATAGCTGTGAGGAGAAATTCTGAAAGGGAGAAGAAATAAAAGCTTGATCTTGCTATGTCAAAGAATAGAGGAGTCAACGAGGAGATCTGAGAATTTCTATAGGCTTCCTAATCTTCAAAGACTTAAAAAATATTAAGGGTTTGGGTGTTTTTTTTAGCATTTATAACATTATATGAGACAGAGCAGGTATAAAAAGTGTTTAGGCATGTAGGAAAAGAAAGTATTTCAAATAAAATTAAAACAGCACTCGAGGTCCTTCTGTAAAGGAGCTCACCTCCCTCAGGTAAGAAGACAAGGCTGAGTTTTATCACTGATGCAAGATGAATAAAATTTGATAATTTAAGCCCAGTTTGGTGGCAGTTTAGAGCAGAAGGGTTGTTGTTTCCACTGTGAGGCTGAAAACTCTCAAGTGCCAGCAACCTGCACAGCCCTTGGAGAGAAGCTGAACACAGAACCAGAACATTCTATCAGAATATCCCCCTGGCACACCAAGCAAAGCCAAACCTCTCTTTAGCATGTCCCCTCTTCCCTTTTGCCACTGATATTTCTGATCCCAAGGGAGTTATAATGAAACAATACACTGCAAACTGCCCCAATTTTGGTACTGTTTTTATTGGAAGGAATTTGTGCTTGACCTTTAACTGGGTAAGTTTGCAGTCAGCTCTCAAGGAGCTGATAATTAGTGGCTAATCAATAAAGAATATCATTGCCTTGGTAGTGCCTTTCCCTGATGGGTTCAGGCTTTTTGTGGTCTACAAATATCTGTAGTTTAGGTCATATCAAGTTGAAGGTGAACATGAGTTCTCTGAGTGTAGAACTCCTCAAAGGGAGGGGACACTTAAGATGTATGTGGCAAGTTCAGGGAGAGCTATTGGTGACAATAAGTAGCTTTGTCTTTAAATTACTTGGTTGAAACCACCACCAAAACCCTGTCTGCACTATGGAAATGTCCCTTCTCTCCCACGAGGTCTCATGTGAAGTAATGGCTTAATAGACTGTTGTTTATTGGTTTTAAGCTAAACCATAATTAAACATGGTATATCACAGTTTTAGATGAGAGGTCGATCTAATTGCCAAGTAATTGTCTGAAAATTACGTGAACAATAAAACACAAAGTTGTACACTTTGGTACATACAGTGTCAGGATGGTAAGAAATGTTTTTGCATTTAATTGACATTTAGCAAAATAATTACAAGTCCTTCAGGATAATTAGAATACACACTGTATTTCCAAAGTGCTTAAAATACTGGTTGACCTTTAGTAAGTGTGTTAATCAATAACAAACATATAACTTGCTATTATGCCAATTAAATGCCTGTGTATCTCGTTCAGATATTTAAAGGTGAAGGTTAAATCATGTTAAATCATTGCCCTGTCAAGATGGGCATTTTGCTCTGATGTGTTGCTTCCGGAGAAACCATGTAAAATATGCTGTAAAATGCCCCAGGGATCTGACTGATCCATTTTTTAATTTGCAGCAGGGATTTTAGAGTCTTGTTCTCCTGTGAGTTGCTTTCCCAAGATGCAGAGCTCTGAGGAGATGATCCCTCTCGACCCTCCCTTTTGTCCCCAAAATGTTAATGAATTCCTGTTGAAGTGTGTGTGTGTCTGTGCTGAATGGTGGTTCTCCAGCAGTGCCTCCACTAATCTTCCAACATCCAGAGAAACACGATGAGGGGACTGCAAAACCACCTTGGATATAAGGTATCTTTCACCAGAGAGGAGAATATCTTCTCCCAAGATAGACATACCATGATTTTTATTGCTTTATATGTACTAATGAGTTAGTACAATAATGACTAGTGTGGAGTTAAAAAATCTTTGTGTTGTGCTACACTTTTCTGTAACACTTGGTGCAGGACCCCAAAGGTGGAAGTGGAAATGGTTGGCACTTGCAATCAAAAGTCTTAGATTTTCTACCAAATTTAGTCAAGTAGCTAAAAACAAGAAAAAGAGAGGTAATATTAGTTTTCTTCCTTCTCTTGTAGGAATTTTTCCAAGATGTTATCTTTGCAAAAAAATCGATTCCCGACACAAGTGGTCTAAGAACAGAACAGCCACTCATAAGATGTAAATCAGCATTGCTTCACTAAGCTGTAACTGTTCTATTATGTTGAAGAGCTGATCAAATGTATTTGAGAAAGGTGCAGTAAATTAATATGGCCATTCTCTCTCTTTTTCAAGAGTAATATTCTTCTGACATTGCATAAAGGTCAATGAAGTGTTAAATTGAGGGTGATTAAATACAGAGTGTGAAGGAAATGATTCCAAGAGCAAGAATCAGGGAGAAGATATGAATGAGGATGCAATAAAAATAAGGTAATCATTGAATGATAAAAACACCTTCTGATATGCAGAGTCCAAAGCTGTAGTGACACATTTACTGGGGAAATATCAAACAAAACTCTTTCCTTGCCATGTAACTGAGGTTTCTAGGTAGTCTTATGAAAAAAATTTTGTAATTTTCAGTGTTGTCTCTGTACCTGGAACCGATCTACTTAGAACAGAAATTTTCTTTAAAAAGGCATTGAGTCAAGTAACTCAGAACTACTTTTTTTAACAATATGATCCCCAGGCCCAGTGCTTCCAGGAAAATTCTATTTCATAACTGTATGAGAGGCTTCTATTCGTGGTCCTGCCTTTACATCACTATTGCAATGCAACTAGGAAAGATGCTTATCTTAAATTTGCTAAGGACATTCAGATCAGATAGGGTATTTTCCAAGTAGTATGTAAATTATAACCATTATAAAGTAGGTTTTGTTCAGTTTTTGTGTGGACTAGATTTACTAAGGAAATAAGTAGCTCTATATAGTCTTAAGATCCCATGGAGTTCCCAGTTAATACTGAAGCCATTTTGGTCTGCAGATTCCCAGGTTGCTCCAACATGAGTTTATGACTAGGTACAATTCCTCACATTCACTTGTAATATCTGCCCATTGAATTTTGAAACATGGCACGGAAAAGAAATCAGACCTTCAATGTCTACATTACCCTTGTGAAATAAAGCCTTATTTTGCAGATATTGTCTTCTGAATAAAACATTGCTCCCAAGTTGTAATCTAATTCCCCAACAGGTAAACAGGGAATTCTGCAACGAAGCTGATGAAACTAAAGTCAGACTCACATCAATAAAAACTGTCCTTAAAATATTCTTAAAGTGGAGGAGTATACCTTGGGTTTGGAATACAGAGAAATAGAGATTTATCGTCAGGGAGAAGTCGATGATGAAAAAGTTGAGAGGTTTTATGAGCCCCGAGGCAACAAAATGACGAGTTATCGGTCAGGCCATTTGAAAGAAAAGCTCAGAAATCACTCTCAAAGAGGGCTGTTGATTTTCCATGTTAATAATTGATAAAATAATGTACAGACATCTTAGCTGTAGATGTAAGTGCCAAAAGCTGTGAAGCTGCATTAATATAACACTGCATTGCTTTGATGTGAAGGCTTAAAGTGTCACACACACGCACGCACACCCTTAAATGTTTTATGCAGAAATAAGCTACTAATGATCCATTCATGAAGCATTCCCAGTGATTTGATCTTTATGAAGCTCTGGTGTGTGAGATGGAACACAGTCCTCCAGATGATATTTCTCTGGTGCTCTGTAGAGTGACTTTACAGGTTTTCTTCCTGCTTCTCAAGTGGGTCATATATTGCCTTTGCCTTTCCTGAGCTTATGGGGGTCCCATCATTCCCATTTTATTAATACAGCTGGATATATCTAGAGGAATGGGTAGAGTGGAGAAAGGAAATGCTCTTATTTGCTGGCTGCAAAACTTGCTTAAGGAGCTTGGAACTTTTTTTCCATAGCCTGTGAGTTTCCTGCGTGTGCTTTTTGGCAAATTATTGATGTTAAGGACTATGCAACTGCCACAGACCAGAGTGTTCTGAGGCTGCAGGGGAAAATAGTGTTGAATAAGAAGGCAATTGCGAGTAAATTAACCATAATGGGAATTCAGCATCATTCTTCCTTGTACTGCAGATGTGGTGACTCAGGAGCAACAATTTCTTCAACCCCAGACTAAATTGTAGTCAAGAAAAGCTGAAGGAATTTAATATGCTAGAAATAGATCAGTGGCTGCTTTAATATGGCTTCATGTCAGGTTTCTGTTTAGTTTCTACCTAGAAGCTAAACTAGAAAAGACAAAGCTTCCTTTATAATTCCTCGATACCAAATGTCTGTGTAGTGAAAAAAAGGAGCAGTTCTGTCAAAGTGAGGAAAAGTGTTGAATGAGGCTCTATCCCAAATTTTAAATATCCATCACTATGAAACTGTTCAATCTGTTACAAGAGCAAAAGGAACTTCTACAGGGAGTTTGTTCATCATATTGAGGATCATTCTTTTTTGTCTGTCCAAAGTGAAGAGTTATAGTCCCAGTTATTCCCTCTGCATTGCTCCCATGCTTGTACTGAGTCCTGGGGAAGGGTTACCACTAAGAATTAATCTTTCCCTTATTTCTTCAAGCAAAGGTACCAAACCTGCAAACAAAGGCACAGTTTCCTTTTTAAAATGCCTCTACTAGCATGATGAATTTCAATTTAGTTACAAGACTTAAGTTCAGATTGTTATTCTGGATTCTGGTGGTCTGGGGGTTTTTTTGAAATATATTAGTTCCTGTGTTGGTTCTAATCTTTACTCACTGAGATCTTTCATTTTAATAAATCACATGGTGATATAGAATTCAGATTAATGCATATTGATCCCTTCTGCAGTAATTATTGGTATTAGAACTAGAAATATTCTACTCACCTACCCACCATTGGATTGTTATCACTAGTGACTATTTTATGTCCTTTATTTGCATTGTCATATTTCCTCCTAGCTCATATATCTTTATAGGGAGACTTAAGATTTGGATAGGAGATTCAAAATGCAAATAACTGGTAAACTGACTTATTTTGTTCATATTTCCTTCGTCTGCTGTGTGGAGGGCCATGACACAGACTATGTGCTCTTTGTTTGCTAATGGACAGTACCAGTGTGAAAACACAATTAGTTGATTTTACACTTCTGTCCTGTGAGTGACTCCCATCTTGTGTATATGTTTCTTTTAAAAACACTCTGAGATTTATGTTCTTCTCTGCTTTCACTCTCCCTCTTCAACAGTTGCTCAGAAACACCCACCCAGTTCCTCCTTTCTGGGGAAGGTGGCGATTTCCTCATTTGAATCTGCTTTCTCCTTTGATGCTTCAGGAGGCATCTGGAGGCAGCAAAGAGGGCTCACATTCATTGCAGCAGCAATTATAGATCAGAACCACTGGCAGGTTATGCTGAGCATCACCTGGGCCCCTAAAGGCTCAGACCTTGTGACCCTTTGTCACACAGATATCACTGTCCAAAAGAACAGCTCTGCAGTTTTCAGGAGTGTTACACCTGTGAGAGAGACCCAGTATTTTTACAACGGCTTTTAGACAAGAGAGTGGTACCTCCCCTTGTAGTTAGAGTTGCCATTTGTCACCTTGTGATGTGGCTGATTTGGAGTTTTCAGCTTTGCAAGCTCTTGCTGAGGGCAGGACAAAACCAGAGCCTGTTAACAGTGTGTTGCTGCAACCTTCCTTTAGAGAGAAAAACTTTGCTTTTCATTAACTCAGCACCGTGGCCACCAGCCTGGAAACAGAACACTGGAAACAGTGTCAAAGCGTCCAAATTTACACCAAAGGTACTTTAGATAAAATAAATAAAAAAATAGAATGAAGCAGGAAATGGTTTGTGTACTCTCTTCGTGGTAGCACAGGTGGTGCTTTGACACTTGAGGCATCTATTTGCTTATGGTCTGGCAGAGTTTGGGGTCTTGGCAAGTTTAGAGACTTCAACTTGTGCAATCCTGATGAGATTAAAATATTTGAGCTTTTTTTTTTCGGAGATATCTTCTTCTGAATGCCCCAAACCATATAATAGAGTAAGGAGGTGTATATGCAAACATGGCACTTTGCTGAGTTTTAAAATGAATTTACTACAATAAATAAATTTACCTTTAAAGTTGTTATTTGGGCTCTTTGAGGTTCTGAGTTCTTTATGTGTGAGCTCTTAGCTGGGTCACACGAGGCAGCTGAGTAGGTGTTTCCATACAGAATGAACAGAAATAAGCCATTCCTCAGTCCAAATTACCCTTATTTTCAGTATTTACACTGTCCCAAGCTCCAGGACAAATCCATTTTTTACAATATAAGAGAGTGAAAGCTTCAAATGTAAAGTTTGTTCCCTGCTTTGCATATTAAACTCTTATTTTAAATTCTACCTTTTCCACATGGCATATATTAATATAAATGAAAATATATGAGGTCTGGTTCTCCTTTCAGCAACACAGATTTCCCAATTGTGCAATTCCAGTGCTGGCAATAATGGCTTCGCTCACTCAAATTACATAGAAGAAAAGAAAAAATCAAATCACAAAATATTTATGTTTAAAACTGTACAAGAAACAGGCTAATGGCTCACAAGGATGACTGAAGCAATGTAACAACCCATAAACTGTTCTTTGGCATGACTTTTTACTTGTTTATTTAGTTTTCCTTGTCAAAGCAAAAATACTGGTGGACCTTACAAGTTTTGGCCTATTCAGAAACGTGCAGCAACATACCTTCCATGAGGAAAGCATTTATTACAGTTACTTTGGTGACATTCTTTTTGAAACTGTAAATTACACTGCAGTTATGTCAAAGGCATTCTCAAATAAAATTACCGCAAATAAGACATAAAATGAAAAGCTGAGCCTTTCTGGCTGTAAATCCATAGACTGCTGTGAGAGTTCCTTGATGTCCAGCAGATGTCAATGTGATGATAAACTAAAGCACACCAGGAACCAAACCAAGCCTGGCCATGTCCAGAGCAAAGGTAGAGCAACTATATTCACATTCCAGGTGCCAGACTCAGCCGTGCTCCCTCATTCCAATGGAGCATCAATTTAATTCCTTTGGACAACTCTTCAAAAGCTGGTTTTATGTGTCCACACACAGGCAACATGGGTTTAACTGCAGTTAAAAATGCTTTGTGACTCCTATGCCACAGGACATCACTTGGCTTTTTGCTTTCCGTTGCTCCTCAGCCTCAGCTCCTGCAGATATGCTGGTCTTCCTTTATACCCACGTGCAGGATAATTCATGTAGGCTGTTGTAGCAGTGCTTTTCTCCAGTGCTTGTCAGACTTTCTCTCTAGCCTTACCCAGGGAATTCCCTGTTGTGCTATTTGTTGTGTTACATGTTATTTCAGGTAGTGGATGTTTCACTGATGGTAATCATGTAGGAAATAGGAGCAGTGGATGGTGGTTAACACGTGGTAGGTAGATAGCTTGTCCTCTAAGTAGTTCTTCTATTTATTCTTTTACTGTCATGTTTGAACACTCTATTGATTTTCTTTAAATTCATCATATTGTTTAGTTGTATTTTTTTACTGTACATGATGTTTGAGTACTGCTCTATTGATTTCCCAACAAGACATTTTAGTTTCAAAATATTAATGACTCAAACTCTAAGTACTGATATACATGTTGTTTTTCTTGTTTTATAAAATCATTCAACGATGGCCAAGGACTAGAAAACCTTTCTGCCTTTCTTGCCTTTTGTGTGGAATCATTTATCTAGAACGCTGGTTAACAGCAGATCTTCCAATGGAGAAGGTGGGAGCGTCACAAAATCGATTAGGAAATCATTATCTGTGTAAGATGTCTTAAGTTGAGGCAGCTGTTTCCTCACTGATGAGTCTCTGGGCAACGCTGTGGTGAGGCCACACTGTACAGGAAAGCTCAGAGCTGGTGTGAGCTACAAACATCCAAGAATTGCCACCTACACAGGTTCAAGTGGCTGTAACCACGACTCTCCTCTGGCTGAATGGATTTGTGCCCTTCTTTCCAATATTAAGGGAAAGCTTATATTTGGCTCAAAGCCTGGAAAAGAAAAGATACTTTGATTTTATCACACCACATCTGCAGCTCTTTCCTCAGCAGAGCTTCTGCTTGACTGAGGCAATTTGTCATCTCCTAGAACTTGAGATACACAGTGGGCTTTCTGCAGCATCATTCCCTCCCATGCCTGTTAGCCCTGTGCTTGGGTTCTCTGGGGAATAACTGCCAGTAAACAGCCATAAAAGCAGGAGTAGACCCCCCTCCTGTTTGTGTTTCCCTCACTGCTGACCTCTGCTTTCTTAGGTAAGGAAGTGGTGATATGCACACAAAGGAACTGCTCTCCACTGTTGAATATTTCATATGAGTTTCTTGTTGAAAGATTGATTTTTGCCACGGATCTCTGACTTTATTTGTTGTCGAGATGAACATGCACACCGTGTTTTCAAAATGTAAATATGAATATTTGCTCTTTTGTCTGTGTTGGAGAGCTCTGACTGTGACATGTCATGAGCCCCCTTTTCTACGAGAATCTGAAACTTGCAAGCAAAGATATTTTCAGGTTGAAATTGCAATTCAGTTCAATCCTCCTGACAGCTTCTCACACCTGTATGTGTAAGGTTTGCATAAATTCTCACAGTCTTAGACCAATGTTTGGCAAATCACACAAGGGCAGTAAGTACCATAAGTTGATATATTATAGAAGATAGACTAAAATAGGATTTTTATATTGGTTTATCTTCAACAGTATTTGTGTATCTTGAGAGTTGTTGTACACCTGGACAGTCTAGTTGTGGTTTAGCATAATAATATATTTTTGTTACAATACAGCAGTTTTGCATAATAGTTTGTCTGACAGCAGCTGTCACAAGGGACTAAAAAAGGAGAAATTCTGTTTCTTCATTTTGTGAACACTAGGCTCAGTTTTTATTATAGTCTAATAAGTGCATTAAACCTGCAACCTCGAGAAGTTTGGGAAATGTTATTTGGCTTGAATCACACCCAGTGTATCAATTTTATTTAATTATTGGAAACATCAGTCACGGGGCTGTGTTTGTACCCCCTGTAAGCACAAGGGCTGTCCCATGCAATTCATCCTTGGAAGATCCCCTCAGAAAGGAGCATTACCATAAGGAAAACCTCCCAAACATTTTGTTCTTGGAGTGTGACTTTCTGACATAACAATTCAGATTTTTGAACAGAGATTGCCTGCCATGCTGTTAAGTGTCCATCTGTCACTGTCCAATGGCCCTGAAGTGTTCTAAATTTTTCCAACGTCCTGCTGAAGGCTTCTATAAACTCCCTCTCTAGTTTTTTTTATTTACTTGTTTGTCCTCAGTTAGTCCTCAGCTGTTAACCATAGATTATTTTTTTTCCTATTAGCTGTATGGAACCTGGGGGGCAACACCCACTGGGATCTGTCTGCTGACTTAGATCAAATTTTAGTTCCAAATATATTTACTGTCACTTCTTTTATATGGGACTTGTAAATCTTTTCATGTAGAAACAGTGTGGAACTAAAGGTCTAAACTCTCCCTTTGATGTCAGTAAGAACTCCCTGCTTAGTTGGATTGCTCTATAATATTATACATCCACTGAGGGGAAAAAGAAAAAAAAAACTTGATAATAGGTTGTTACAAACTTTATAGGAATTTTTAAATTAAACTTTAAGTGAGCATATTGATAAGCTGGTATAATAAACTGCACTGTAGGCTTGGGGAAACACTCATAGATATACATAAATGATGAAATCAGAAGTAAAACTCATCTAGATCTTCCCATTTATGTGCAACAGGTTTTGTAAATCAGCTATATATGTGATTTAATTCTTAAACGAGCTATGGATGCCATATGGCTTCCCTGTGTATCCAAAACATTACAACCCTTGCTGAGGAAATAGTATTAAGGACATTTTATTTTTGGTTTATTGCAATATTTCTTCTGAGTGGTGAATACATTTTGAGCTGCCCTTAAATGTGGGCATGTTGTGCTTTCTAGAATAGAAACAGATATGTTGATCCCTTCTTTATATATGAGACCCAAAAAAACCACAAAGCAAAAAAATCCTATCGTTTTGGGGGTGGTAACTGTTCTGTGTCCTACTGATGCCTCTCTCCTGGCTCTCATGAAGTTTGGGGTTTCAAAGATAATCACTGAGAAGTGTTTAGAGTATTTATTCCTTTCTGATAAGCATATATTATAATCATGTCCCTTGGTCAGCTACTTTTTTCTTGATATTTTTAAGGTCATTTCCAGAATGTTTCCATATTTCAAGATATGCAGATTTTTATGTAACACCCTAATGCCTTCACCTACCTAGAAATTTCATTAATATTTTTATATATCTCTCTTCATGATTTTGTGCATATAATGAGATTCATCCTCCTTTTCCTTCCTTACTGTAAATCCTGGATAACATCAAGAATGCAATCTGGTATAAATTTTCTTGTTCCACTGGTCTTGTGCAATGCCATATAGCTGAATGTAATTCCTAAACCAATGTAGGCTCACTGAAAAACTGAAGATTTTCCAAAATTCTGATTTCACACTAGTATGGACTGAATAACACTTAAATGAGGGAAATGATAATTTTGTGCATTAGGACTCTGATGTTTACACTGCATCACATGCTGTGTGGTTTATGGCCTCTCTAACAGCTCTACATATTTTCTGTTCTACAGTTTTTTTCTGTGTTCCCAAAGAGCTGAATATGCTCTTTCTTATTAAGAGTCAGTATTTCAGCTGTCATCTTTTCATAGGGCAACAGCAAAGAGGAAGAAAGAGAAAAATAAGAACAGTAATAACTTCCACTTTTACAGCATCTTTCATCTTTCTCTCCAAAGCCAAACATCATTAGTGAGATGGGACTGTTGGTTTTATTTCTGAGCTGCATCCCGGCTACCTTTTCTTTTGATCCTGCTCAAGGTAATTAGGGAAAGGAGAATAAGTGGGTGGCCAGGAAGAAGCCAACTCAGATGTTAGGAGGAGCACTGCTGAGTACTTAGCTTTCCAATTTCCCCCTTCTTATGAGGAAACAGCATCCTTTCCTAGACATGTCCTTCTGAATGGGGCATAAAGAATCTAAGACATGCTTAGTCATTAAATATCTTGCAGATTATTTTCTGAGAGCCGGATTCCAACCCGTTTACTTCCATTTCAGCTTCTGATGTCCTTCCCAATTTAAATGAATACAATATGCTCCCTTCCAGGCCCTAATTAATGTGTAGTTGTTTAGGTCTGTTGAGAGATATGGAAAAGCCTCTGATCTTGTCTAGAGAAACAGCTGTGACTCCTGCATCTGTGATGCAGCAAAGCTTAGCCAGGTAGCAGAGTATTTTGAAATCTTTTGCTCAACAGAACGATTCTTTCCAGCCCTGAGTCTGCTCGTGTACCAAAATAAATCAGAATCTGTTCAGTCACAGTGATTATGGTTTTTCCTTCATGGCAGTGTATCTGTCCCTGTGCTTTCAAAGTGGTGATGTTAATTTTTGCACGGATAAACCTAAGCAGGACACCTTAACTGAATTGATCCTGGCAGATGTTCCGAGATAATGATGGTCTTGGAATACAGCACCGACATCTTCACCTCCTCCCCTCTGCCCTCAGAGGTGATAGGAAGAAACACAGCTCATGCTGATCAAACCTTTCCTCTGGTGGGACTCCAGCTATTGATATTGTCATTATCAATACAGTCACTATTGACCCAGTTTCTCAGATTTCCACTTTGCTTTGATTTTTACCCAGTGAAATGAGACACAGAGGATGTCCCCCTGCAATGCAAGTTTATGTGCCAGCCTTCATGTGCCTTGCAAATGGCTTGTGGTGGTTCTGCCAGTCCAGTCCACATTCTTCAGACTTTAAATCAGACACTTCTTTTATTTCATACTACACAAGATTGCACAGTCAAAGCCACATTCTCCTTGGCCGCTGGTTTTTTGTATTCACAAAGGACCAGAGTTCTGGTTTCTTGTTTCACTACTGATCTTGGGACTGTTGTGATGACAGCAGCACCATGCTTAAAGTTGACATGACTTAGTATTTATAAAAAGAAACCAAGGCAAAAATAATAGGCATGTAAATTTTTAGCCCTTTCCAACCAGATTATGATTTATTTTCTCCTGCCTGCAGTCAAACAACAGCCTCAGGCCCTGCAGCCTCTTACCCAGGGCTGAGGAGATATAGTGGATATATTGAGTATATTAGGAAACCTCAATAATCTGTAATCACAGAACTGCTTCAGACAACTGTTTAAGAATAGCAGTGTTTATGTAAACAATGTCACTACAGCTCATTACAAGTTTGTGTGCTTTCTTCAGAGATGTTGATCTTATCTTACAGCTATCAAGATGCTGAATCTTATCTTGCCTGTGTTTTAATTCCCTTCTCCCTTCCCCTCCTATGCAAAGTGGGTAAACTCTATATGGTACAAACAATTTCTGCATGGCTTGTGTGTCCTGCTCCTGCCATCAGGAGATCCTGATCCATCAGCTGAGGGCTGAGACTTCACTGTGATGTAGGTACAAAGTACAAGTTTTGATTCACATCAGTCTGAGTAAAATCTGGTACAACTAAACCCCAAATCATATCTGCATGTGGGAAGAAGTTTAGGGATAGATTTCCTGGGGACCTGTTATTAAATTTCTACTCCTCCTTAAGATGATAGGAAAAAGGGAGAGAGGAATACAACCCCAGACAAACGATGCCCATCACCTGCTGATCGATGCCTGAGCAGCAACTGGTGCCTCCCAGCCAACTCCCCCCAGTTTCTATGCTGAGCATGATACTCTGTGGTGTGCAGTATCCCTTTGGATGTTTGGATCAGCTGCCCTGGCCACACTCCCTTGTGGCTTCCTGGGCACCTGCTCCCTGGCAGAGCATGAGAAACTGAAAAGCCCTTGGCTTAGAGAAGGCAATCCTTAGCAACAACTACAACATGTGTGTTATCAACGTTATTCTCCTGGTAAATCCAAACCACAGCACTGCAGCAGCTACTAAGAGGAGAATGAATTCTATCCCAGCTGCAAGCAGGAGCCAGAGTACCAGTGTCCTCTGGTGTGGTTCCTGCTGTGGGTAGAACACAAATCCCAAAGAGAAATGGGGCTACTCTGAGGTTCTGGAATGTGTTCATCTCTTTGTGCTGTTCTGTGGGAAAATAAAATCAATCAGTGCAATGTGAACTGGAAGGAAAGTGTGACAAGCAAAGTGTGACAGTCATTCATGGGTTAAAGAAAAGGAGGAAAAAAAGTGTGAAATCTTTTTGCTATCCCAAAAAAGACAGAGAGGAACATCATGAGCAGGGTCTCATATTTCCCCAGTAACTAAATATTGCTTTGGCTTTATTGCTCAGTTGACTTACAGAGAATGGATTTGTGGTTAGAGGAAAGACTTTTAAAATTGCAACTAGATTACTTTTCTTTTTTTTTTTTTTTTTGACCAAAGAATTTTTGATTAAAAAAATGGCTTGAAGCTTAATTTCATTTTTTTTAGAGGAGTTCTTTCTTCAGTCAGAATTTTACAGACCTATTTAAACAAAAAGTAGAAATTATAATAAATTATACACTGATGTTACTTTTGCTCCTCTTTAGCCCTATATTTTTAAATGGAGCTTGAAGGCAAAACTAATTAATGAGAAGACACATATATAAAATGAGTTCAGAAGTACAGAAATCTCAGTGCTGCCTCGAGCAAGGAGGCCTCAACAAGCTGAGCCAAATATAGACTGTTTTACTGGAAAAAATTAACTCTTAAATTCAGACCTTCCCCTTCACCCTCCTTTCTTTCAAGTCACCTTGTATAAGACAAATCGATTGACCAAGATGGAGTTTTCCTGAGTAATTTGTGGTTTGAAACAGCCAAGTACTTTCAGATTCTCTCTTTTCATTTCCTTAAAGAAATCTGAGCTTTAAAGTGAATCCTTCTCAGAGCAAAGGAAGAACAAACTCTTCTGATTTGAGAGTCAGGGAGATGGGCCAATAAAATCATCAGGAGCTGCTGAAGACATTGGGTCTGTGTCTGCTCTTACAGGATCCTCGTCCTGATCTGCCCAAATGAAAATAAGAGGACAAAACCTCTAAAAGACCAACCAAACAAAAAAAACCCAAACCATAAAACCAACCAACAAACAAACAAACAAAGGTAGAGAAATCACCATGCAAATATTTGGATTCTAACCATAAAACCAAAACAGCTGACAGGTCGTGCTTACCCCTTTCTGAAATGCTTGTGCTCCCTGGGTGACAGAGGTTCTGCACACTGTTTGCAAACTCCTGAATGATAGTGCCAACAACTGGAAGCTCTGAAAGAAACTTTGAAACTGTGGGTTTTTGTCACTGAACTCCAGTGGTCACTGCAGATTTCATCCCATCGGTCAGACAATATAAATTCTGATTTTTTGAAAGCTATGCCATGTCACTCCAATTTGGAATAATGGGAATTGAAAGCAACCAGGAGCATTTCTCTGGGCTATGAATATAATGCCTCTTGAAAATGTGAATAAAAATTCACATCTTTGCCTCGGATTGCTGTTCCTAGGCCAGCAAAATGTTCGATACCACAATAGAAAAGAGTATTTTATTTATTTTAGGGCACGGTTGGAATAATTATTTTCTGTTACAAGCAGAACAACCATAACTTAAATTGACAGTGCTAAATACTGTGGTAAATCTGAAAACAATTCCTTTGTTGCTTGATAGCAACTGACCTAAAATAAGAATCACATTCCAAAAATGTGTCCAAACTATTAACACAAATTTGTCCAGAATCCAGCAGTGCTTAAGCAGTAGGCCAAGTACTGCCTTCATCCACCTCTGACTTCAATGACATGTTTTTCCAGTAGGTTTCACAAACATAATGAAGAAATTAGGATTATAAATCATTCCTTTCATATACATCTGACTGAATACTGGACAAGATGGGCTGTGCTTTCTATAGCTCCTGGTGGCCTTGTGCCTGTGCAGTGCAGAACTTGGTTGCTGCACCTCTCTTGGCAGCATCTGAGGGTGACTGCAGCCAGCAAGCAGGTCTAGGGTATGCCAGGGGATTCTCCAAATCCAGGTAAAATATTTCATGCCAAGGTGTAACAAGATCCATCAGCCAGTCTTGGATTATACAACCAAGTTCTTCCCCATATTGACCTACTAAAGTGTTGGTTTAAAAGGTATTAGCAGTGTAGAGGTGCTGAAGTTCCCCTGGGCTGGGAGTGCTCCCTGAGTGGCTCTGCTTCCCATCCAGCAGCCCAGCCTGGCTCAGCCTGGCACTGAGCTCACTCCTACAGCACACTGGCATTTCCCTGACCTAACCCTGTGGATGAGCCACTTGGGTACACCTGGCTCTGGTGTAACACAAAAGGAAAGGGTGAAAAGGAGGGTGGCAGAGCAGCAGAACTGCAGCATCCTACTGCTGTGTGAATTAGGGCTTGGAAAAGCTGGGACAGGGCATGATGCAGGAGCAGTGAGAATACTTGAGCAATGAGCCCAGAGTCCCCAGTGAGACTAATGTGAGATGTTCCTGCAGGGAAGGAATCAGATAGGAAAACAACACTGCTGAAAGTGTGCTTTTGTCATCCAGAAACACTTAAGCTGCATGAATAAAATTGCATTGGGCGTGCCAAGGGCATGAATAACTCCACAGACTGCAAAGGGAGTGCATCAGCTTGGATGATAACCAGTGTCAAGGCAGCAGGCTCCACTCACTGAAGTTTTACAGAAGGAGGAAGGAGGAAATGTCCATAATGAGAAAGTGGGTCAGGTACCAGTGAAAAAGAACTAAAAAAGAACAAGAATCAGAGGGCCCACAAGCTGCATCCCAACAGCTCTGAATCTGGGGACTGAATCTGTGTAAGCACAAATGTCACTTTTCTGCCCTGCCAGACCTCCCAAGCTGCTGTAAAGGACGCTGGGCTCGTCCAGCACCTTTGTTAAGTACAGAGCCTTAAATGCTGCAGACGATGCTTCAGATTCCTGAAGCTTGATTTCTGTCAGTAGAAAAGTGCTTTTTCCTCTTAAGCAGGGCAGGTCTCTGACCTGGGAAAATCCTTAATCCTGCTGGTGGCAGTTCCTTTTAGCTACCCGGGTCTGGCTTAAAGTACAGTTCCTGTGAAGAGAGTTTGATGGATGGAAACAAGGCTGCTCCTCACTTCATTTTGCCTGGTGAGCTTTCACGTTATTTTGTTTAGAACACAGGAACAACCTCCTAGCCTGGAGCTACCTGTCTGTTCTACATGCCGCAGTGTAAAGGCTTGGCCCGTTGCTGTAAAAATAAATAAGGTGCATGTATTTTGTGCTCCAGGTAACATATTGTTTTGTGTGCAGATCTAGAGCACTAAGGAGACTGAATCTTAATCCAAAGTCCAGTAAAAGCTGGGTAAAACAAAGGAAAAATGGAAGTGACCCAGTAGAAAATACAGGTGGAGAGCTGCTCATCCAATCTACCACGATATGGACGCCCTGGGTGGGCACAATTTCAGGTGTTTTCTCTGCTTGCTCCCCACTGTGCCTGTCTGAGCCTTTCCTCCCTCGACAGAGTTGATTCTGCTTCTCCCAAACATCCCAAGGATGTTTAATGGTTGTAGGAGACTGGTTTGAGTCTTGTGCCACAGGCTCCCTAAGCAGACTTCAGGCAGTCAGGGCTTGGGCTCTTCATCCTGCTGCTCTCCACCCACGACCTGTGCTGACCATCGTCCTGCACCATTCCTGGTGGGAATGGACACCTGGGCAGGTGATCCTCCAACCCTCCCAGCAACCTCCTCCTCACTTCCCACCTCTTCTGCTAGAAGGATGTTAAATTCGCAGTGGCTTGTCTCAACCCTGAGCTATAGATCTTTGTCTTATCACATGACAATTATACAGACACTTTAAGTGACAGCTCAGTATTTCCCATGTTCCCTCATTTTCATTTGGTAATTGAAGAAAACTTATGATCCTGTTAGCAAGTTGCTTGTTTTTGTTTTTTGTCTATAAGTTTCGGCCTTTTGATCGATGTGTTACGTACATGCTGACTGATTAAATACGACAGTAAATGAAAATATATTCGATTATCCAGGCATGAATTGCCAGCCAAAGTATTCTTGTATAAACCCAAAGAATGCTTGAGGACATAGGGGTTACACTGTGCTCTGCAGCAGGATCTGGAGTTCAAAGGGTGTCAAGCAGTAGGACAAGAGGGCACGGTTTTAAGCTGTGCCAGGGGTGGTTTAGGTTGGATATTAGGAGGAAATTTTTTACAGAGAGAGTGATCAGCCATTGGAATGGGCTGCCCAGGGAAGTGGTGGATTCACCATCCCTGCAGGTTTTTAAGATGAGACTGGATGTGGCATCAGTGCCATGGGCTGGGAACCACGGCGGGGTTGGATCAAGGATTGGTCTTGATGATCTCAGAGGTCTTTTCCAACCCGGTTGATTCTCTGATTCTCTGAGTTCACAGAGTCAGTCTTATGAAGGGATTTAGTGTAGTCAGATCCACCAGGGTTGGCTGGTTTGGTACTGCAGCTGCAATGAAAACTCCCTCATAGGTCCTTCCCAACAAGAGCCTGGGTTTTTGTTTGGTTGGGTTTTTTTCACTTATGGAAACCAAGGCATGAGATGCAGGTGAGCCCCAGGACCAGTGGAGATGTGATGCTTCCCTACTCAGCTCCAGGCTCTGCCCTTGTCAGCCAGTCCCACTGCTTCCCATTTCCCACAGGCTTTCTGTGATGTTAAAGGAGTAGTTGTGCTGAACCACCTTACAATAAAAAGCAGCTTTTCCAATTAAATCCTCTGTCTTCCTGGATCAAAGTCATTGTGGAGCTCTTGCTGAACCTGTTTACTCACCATGAGTTGATACCAAGTGTGCAAACCCCAGGAGACCTGTCCTACCACAGAGACCAAGGAGGAAACATTAACATTTTCCCTGTCAGACTTCAGGTGATTTCAATCTATTTTTCTTTTCTACAAGAATAGTGAAATACAAACACAGGAAAATTGTGATGTCAAATTGTAGTCTAAGATCAAGATCAGGAAGTTTTTGCTGGCTTGAGATATCTTACCACCTGCATCCTTCCCCCCCTCCATAATCAGCAACCTGCAGAAGGCTGTAAACCTTTCCTAAGTAGTTTAAACCTTCCCACGACACTGTTTTACATTTTAGTTCCAAAGGTCCCAATTTTGCAAACCTGTTAAATGTGCACTGTGCTTTGAGAATGATCCCAAAGTTCTCTGCAAGGGATTTGTATGTAGGAATAGCAACCTTTCCCTTGGGAAAGCAGTCACCAGCTAAAGGAAAAAAGCATTATACTTTGAGTATTTCAGTGTTATAGGTTGGAATAAGTGGAGTTAAAAAAAAAATAAGTGGGTTTAAAAAAAAAATTCCTTCAAGGGAAGGAAAAAGAAGCTTTAGTCCTTAAGTTACAATGGCAAAGACTCTTTCCATTCTGTTTAAATGAGAGACAGCACCTTCACTGGCACTGACCTGGATTTTTTTTTTGATAGACAGATATGCACATATTTTGAGATGTGCCCCCCTGGTCAGCTCCCAACCATGGCACCCTCCCACTGCCTACGCAGCCCTTGGTTGGCACAGCTTTCCCCCTCCCGCCTCTGTGCAATCCAATTACCTCAGCTGGGAGGAACAAAGCTCAGTCAGGGCTCAAACGTAGCGGAAAGAGGAGAAAAGTCACAAAGGGAAAGTTAATGGCCCAGCAATCCCTGTTGGGAGCGCTGCTGAAATGGGCTCGGTTATTTCTGCCCTATCAATCACACCTTTGATGGTTTCCTTGTTGCTGCTCTTACTGGGGAGAGATCCAGGTGAAGAATCTCCCCCCCCCCAAAAAAAAAAAAATAAAAAGAAAGCTGAGCTGCCTGGCGGGGGGCTTGTTAGCCGGGGACAGCCTGTGGTACTTATCCCAGTGTCACCTCGTGGGTCTCCTCTCTGCTTGTTCAGCAAAGTACCCCCATCAGCATCAACGTCTTCTCAAGTGCTCATTCATTTTAAATTAATCGGCGCCTGAGTGCTGACAATTTGTTTTGGGTACAGCAATCTGGTCAAAATGCTGTTGTGGAACAAAAGGTCTCTGACAGGAGTTATACAATAATATTTAAAACACCAAAGTTATGGCTGATGTTCGGTCTAGAGGGTTTGTTGTGTGCTTAGTTTTCATTTGAAGTAGTTTCTCAACCAGTTGCAAAGATCACTGTATATGTGTTTATTGGGCCTATTTACACTTAAACAGGCTAACCTGGATGTGTAGATGCTACTTATTTAGAATATAGCTCTTGAATATAAACATGTGGATTTGTCAGTGATACACACCTTTTAAATCCAGTAAAAAATAAAATCTGCAAAAAACTTAATTTTCTTGGGCGATGCAAATGCTGTGTAATACAAGCTGTAAACTTTGTGTCAGAGATTAATTCTTTGCGTTTGTAGGCATGTGGTGAGAGAATGTCTAAACTTCTGCAAATAGTGATATATCTGGTTACTTGTGGTTATTTTGAGTATTGCAGTTAGATAAAGAGTAGCATAGAATAGTTTTCTGTTGTATCTTGCTTGGCACGAGCAGGCTGAAACAGTCAAACCATAAATATGTGGTTTTGCATAGAATTCTACAAGCCTGGAGAAAAATAAGATCTCTTCCAGACTAGTTCTTCCTCGTTCATCTCTATCATTTGCACTAATTAGAGCACTGGGGTTTAGACGTTTCTCTGCTCACAGAACTTGATGAGACCCCATTACCATTGTTTTTGTTTGACTTCCATTCTAAAGCCCTAATATTTGCAGAGATAAGTATATGCAAATATTTGACTACAAGCTTCATTTTCGGGTCGTGCAATCGGGTTTCAGTTTGAAAAACAGCTTTTCCTGCTTTCTCTTTCCAGCAGGGAGTGTGAAATCTTCTCCCAAGTCATTAGATGACTATCGGAGTCTCAGGGCTGTGCTCTTCCTTGTTGTGCTTGTTGGGTAATGATTGATGCAAACGCAGAGTAAAATGCTATTGTTCTAAACCGGTAACTTTAAACTCCCTACAATTGACTACAGAGAGTGTAGGGAAAGGGGAAAGTTGTTTCCTAAAATATTACAGCTGACATTTGACTCGACTGAGACCAGAGGAGAACAAAGGGGAAAGGTTATTGTTAATTATTCCTCTGCTGAGAAAATGCAACCTGGGGATTTGAAAGAGTGTTTGATGGACTTATTCCTTGTGATTTCCCTGCGCTGGAGATGCCCTGTGTGTGCTGCCCTGTGTGTGCTGCCCTGTGTGTGCTGCCCTGTGTGTGCTGCCCTGTGCAGCAAACTGAGCTTTATAAAGCAACAGTAGAAGTGACACTGTGAACACATAGGTTTGATGTGCCTTAATGACTTCTAGATCACATTTTCTCAAATTTTCTCAAATTACAGATAAGTCTTATTTTTTCAACTGAAAAGCACACACAGCTAACACAAGAGCTGGCTGTCCCACCAGCTCTCTCTTTGGCATCTCTCTGTAGTTTCCTTTTTATTGCTGCCACTGCTAAACAACTTGATGCTACCAAGATGATTCACATTCATACTATAGAGAAATTTGTAATATCAGTCAAGAACAATATTTGGAGCCCAGGTGCGTGGAGGGGCACAGGGGAAAATAACAGTAGATTGCCTGTTGCCACTGTGACTGTAGTAAGTCTTGTTTCAAAAGATTGAGAGGATGGATTTAATATAAACTGCAGAAATACAATGTTTAGAGTGGCAAGTCATCATGAAAATTAGAAAATATATTTAGCCATTACAAGGGCACTGCATTTAGTGTATTATATTTTTAGACTCTCAGTAAGCCAGGCACACACTGTCTTACATCCCCTGACATTTTCATTATTTGAGGCTGGTAGAGGACATAAATATCATTGCAGAATAGCAAAGCAAAACCCAAAGAAACCAACTCAATTTACCTTGGAGTTTTAAGAACTTTTATGCATATATGAGGGGAAATAATGACACACTGTTTTACTGTAATTGAGTCATAACTTTCTGGGAGTCCAAACCACAAGCTGTTTGTTTGGCTGGTGACAGCGTTCCAGCAGCAGTGGAGGCCACCCCAGAGAGCACAGAGGGAAACCCTGAGGTACTTGAGAACATCCCAAGGACGAGGCAGGGGATCAGCTATCAAAGACTAGAGGAGATGAACCAGGAGACTTGGTTAGTAGATTTTTGCATCTCACAGTGACCACTTTTCCCCTTATCTCTTATCAAAGTGAACATTCCCTTTAAAGCACATGAACTGGTCTGACCCAGCTGCACCACCAGCAGCAGCTGCAGAAGGAGGGACTGGGAGCACTGGGAGGCTGAGTTGGCCATGGGGAGATGTGCTGCAGACTTTTAGGATCCAAATCCAGCAGATGTTGTTGGGATTTTATATCTCTTATGCTTCTCATCTTCCTGCATCATCTGTGGTGTCTGGCTACAGGAGCAAAAGAAATACATGGGATAAAACTCAGCTTGCCATTAACTTCTTTAAAATTTAATGCAATAGGAAGTGTACCAACAGGAGCAAATTATAAAAATCACCCATCCCTGGCTTTGATGGATGTTCCCCTCACAAACTCGCCACATACTGTTTTATGAACTAGATTATTTGCCTAAGTCATCAGCTTATGATTGATTAGAGAAGCAAAATGAGGACATAATCACTTCTACATATCTTGCTTACTACAAATAAGAAAGTTTTGTACAACAATTTATTAAAAGCTGATTAGATTAAAAGAAATTGTATAGTTGGAGCCCTGACAAAGGTTTCTGTTGTATTGAAGTACTCTGTGGTTAAGTCAGCTGAGGACTGACTCCATGTCTGCACCAAAGTGCTGGGGCAGGAATAATTTACTATGTGAGTGACTGGGAGACAATAAGTAAATTCAATTTTCATGTCTACTCCGTTCCAACTACTGATGACATCAGTAAAAGAATTATTCCTTTGAGAAGACAGGAAAAGTTCTTTCTTGCTGAGTTTTTTAATAAATGAGAGAGATGGGATTATTGGGGTGGAAAAAAATGCTAAATTGTAATTTTTCAGAGCTTTGTACTGACAGCAATTTTTTTAATATAGACATCCTTTTTACAATATACATTCCAGGTTTGGTGAATAAATGCATATATTTTATTAGAGTGTGCAGTAATATAAAACCTAAATAAAAGTGTTTAATCTGAAATCTAGGAGTGAAGCTGGAGCACATTTGTTCCTGTTCCCCAATGGTTTTGAAGTATGCATTTGATCCCCAAATGTGGAACAAATATCAAAGCAATATAATATAACTTGTCAATTTTAAGAAAAAAAATGTGGTCATACTAAGCAAAAGAGATTAAACACTATGAAAAATGAAACTATATTGAAGAGGCATAGATTTTAAGAAAAATATGCTCCCAAGGTATCCAAAACCGATTTAAATTAATCTATAACCCGTCCTGAGTAAGAAGGTAAAATTGACTCTTGAACATTATATGAATTAAAAGGATCTTTGGGCAAGGTCCTGTCTTCATCAAAGTCTTATGAACTGCTCAATTCGCTTTCAAAGATCAGTCTCTCTCCCTCCTCTCTCTCAAATTATGAATGATGGGAAAATGAGTAAGAGAAAGCCCTTATTCTTCAGCTGGAGAGGACAGATTGCCTTCCTTGTTAGATCACTTAGCGTGGTGATGGGTGCAATGGAATGTAATAAGTGATGTGATTTCTCTTCCACCTCTCAGTGCGTGGGGAAATGAGTCACATATTCCCAAATTACACCCCAAGAACACAGTCATCTCCAGAATTAACTTGCCATTGCTACCTGATGCCTGGATATCTCTGCTGTAGCAGAAAACCGTCTCCTTGCAGCAGATCCATCTCATTCAAAGCAGTTGTAGTTATGGCAGGACAGAAATAGGACATGGAGTAGGTATTTCACCTTATTTCTTTCTAATGGGGGCTGAGACACCATAAAACCAGTCCTGATAGGGTGAAGTGTTAATGACTGTGCCCAAATTATATTAACACATCTTTCAAATTAAGTTAAACCCACTTTGTTTTTAATAAAAGGGATAATTTAACTTTTACTGCATAGTACAGTGGTGGATTTCTTAGCAATATGGAGAAATTTGTAAACTCTTCTGCTGATACAATCTCCTCTTTTCCATGACCCTGTTTCCAGCAGGAAAGAAAAATACAGTAGTGTGTGGTGAGAACTTGAGTAGTCTTAATTGCATAGGCTTGTTTGTTAGCTTTAGATGCAGAATGATTTCTAAACATGTAATTAAACTTGCAGGGACTGATGACTTCTTACTTAAGTGGCTTAAAATTAAGCATGTGCTTTTCTTGATTGATAGACTGGTTGACAACTAAGATGCTGCTTAACCACCCAGCTGGCTGCAGGCTTTGCATGGGGCAGAAAATGAAACAATATGTATAAAGATGGTATGGTCAGGGCATGTTAAAATCCTTTTTATCACCAGGAATTTATCAATTAAGCTCTTGGTTTAAAATATTTTTTTTTTGATATTTTTTTTTCTTTTAGTAGGGGAGAAAAATAGGCCAAGCTTTATTTGTGTGTTTTTTTCTGTATTTATTTCAGCTCTCTAAAATGTCTGCCCGTTATCCATTATAAAGGATTCTGCCTTGTTTCATATAAAAGACAGGCTTATTAATGTCTCGGTGCTGCAGATCGACACAACACATCATTAAAGCTCAGATATAGTCATTACCCCATGCTACAGTGCCTGGGATTATTAATATTTCCAGTGTTATGAGGACACAGGAGATGTGCCACTGGTGTATGCATTTCTAAGCCCTGTGATGGATTAAAAAAGGGATGCCTGGATACAAAGCACAATAACACTGGCCTGGCCTTTTTTGCAGACTCCTTTCAACATTCAGGGAGGTTTTTCTCTTGTTCCACCAAGCGTGGGCTAATTAAACCGATGGGAGGACTGAGAGCTAATTGATGGCAGGATAGGCCTCCAAAAGTACGGATCTAAAGGGAGTAATATTAGGTCTGCTTTTGAAAACTCCAGTTCTGAGTTTTGGCACGTGGTGGATTCAATGGACCGTGCACTGAACAGGAGCCCAGTCCCCAGACACTCAGCGTTGTGAGGCTCTCAGTGTGCTGGGAGTTCAGCCCGTGGTTTCCAGGAGGGCAGAGAGGACAGAGCACGTGGAATGATCTCCTTCCTAGGCACACAAACACAGCGTAATCCACCTGGGCACTGCAGAAAGCACGTCTTCTGTCTCCTGGGAGCAATGGGAATTGTGCCATTGAATGTCCTAGGCCAGGATATTGGCCTGGGAAATCTCTCTGCGGACTCAACTAGAAGAGGCAGGTGCTGGAAATGGGAGAAATCTTTGTAGAAGGGGATTTTAGTAGCATAGTTGATGCTATTCCTCAACTTAGAATAGATTTCAGCCCCGGGTAGGTTTAAGCAAAGCAAAGTGGTTGCAGTGAGGTTTGTAACTGTGTTAGGAATGTCCTCCAGACTAAATGAGGTAGCCAGAGGGGTTACCTGCTGTGCTGGTGTGCACAGCAAAGACCCTGCCTGGGGCCTGTTGTACCTCCTGCCAGGGTGACTGAACCCTTTTTGTTTTCAGTTTTGCTGAGGGACAGATGTCTTTAACATGAAGGCACAGATTTTTATCACCACCCAACACGAGAACTCCAGTTCAGTGTTTGGCTCACTGAACTCTTCTTTGGTGCTACACAATGGTTTTATAATTATTATTGACTGAATTGTCCTTTTCCATACTTAATTCCCTTGTATTTTGCTGACCAAGGCAGATGCTTTAGCAAAGCTCTTATCTCTGATGCTTTCTATAGGTACCTCTTGAGTTTTCTGTATTCTCTTCTTGCTGCAGAAAAATCTTTGATTATGGAAGTTTCATGCATAAAATGAATGAGAGGGTAACCTTGCTAGAAAAAGGGAGTGGAAGGGAGAGAGAAGAGAGCCTGAGACACTGGAACTGGAATTTAGTCACATGACCTTCTGCACCAGCTTCTTTTGTTGCTCTTTGCAGAGTTTGGAAAGTAGCTGCATGTACATTCTGAGCTTTGCATGTTGCCTTTCCCAATAGTCCCTCCTTTACTGATGCATTATGACAATTAAATTAAACTTCATAATTGGCATTATTTATCCCCCAGGATAGAGGCTGGCAGGGCTGTATTCTCAGGTGTCTGATTCTGTCTAACTGCTGTAGTGCTGCAGTTGTGAAGTCTGTGGATTTCTGTTGTTTTCTACAAGCCAAAACAATTCACCTTCCTATAATGATAGATTTTTTTTTTATTATTATTATTACAAGGTATTTTGTTGTAGGATGATGATTTCTTTTTAACTAAATGCTATTGATTTGCCACAGAATTCCTCCTTCCACTGCAAAGGGAAATGACCAGTGTGATCTAAAACCACTTTCCAAGAACCTCTTTGAGAGGGACTGTACTAAATGCATTTGGACAAGTCCATATTTGGACAGAGAGGAGAAATGGCTCCACAGAACTGGTAGTAGATGCTTCCCATTTTTGTGTGGTGAAAACAAAGCATGTGAAAATGAGGGAAAGCCAAGAATAGTGTTGTGGGATAAGCCACACACTGTCCCAAGTTACCATCCTCATGCAGAAAACGCTTTTGTCTCACTCTGAGACCACCCAGCATCCTCAGAGCAATTATTCCCCTCTAGCAATCGATGATGTTTGGAGCCCTGAAGGTCCTTGATTAAGGACATCTTTCCAAGTGTGCTGTGTGAACTCAGACATTCCCATTAAGCTTCTCGCTGTTTCACTTCACTCTCTGCAAAATAATAAGTTCTTGCCTAATGGACCATGTAGCCAGTGTTTCAGAGAAAGGCAGAGTAGTGCATCTGGCCCCCATTGACTTTCCACCTTAGTTATGATATGGGTTAATCCAGATCATTTACATGAGCATTGCAAAAGCAATAAGCTCCCCAAATCAACTGGTTACGCTGCTGTCTGTGTTTATTGACTGGTTGACAACTTCAGAACTGTTATCATCATGATTCCTGCAGCTCAGCAGGTAGTAAACATTCTCTTCAGTATAACAAATTGAACAAAATTTGTATGCAAGTCTATTAGCAAAGCTTGTAAACACTTGACTAAACTATGTGGCTCAATTAGCAAAGAATAATGGAGCAATAAGTAAAGTGTGTGCAATTTTATCAACTCTTTGCAGCTCAGTGAAGTCTATAGCATTATCAGGAAAGCATAAAGAGCAATTGTCAGTCTATCTCACTGAATATTTGCATATTACCTTTGACTAAATCACTAAGATATGTCAGAAAATCAGAAAAAATTATTAACAGTATCAGCACAAAATGCAGCACAGTCAGGTGCATTTATTCATTAAGTTGCAAATATGTACTACTTAGTTAATTGAGAATATTAAAATATAACATCTGAAGTGTGCTATTAAACTATTGAAAGAGCAAAGCTGATTGCTGACATATAGTACACAAACAGCTCCTTCATGGAAAGTATATGTACAGCACAATTTTTTAATTATGTTAATATGAGCATATTTAAAATAGTGCTTTATAGTCAACATGGGAAATGGATCCTGCCAGGAACTTCTGTTTTGGACCCAAGCTCCATTTGGCCTGAGGGTCAGATGAAGATTTGAACACTCAGATTTTGATTCAGCTGTAGCAAAGCACTGCCAGGTCTGCTCAGGATTTCAGTTTCTTCCAGCATTTTCAGTTGCTTTTACACCTGATTCATTCAACAACTGCATTTCTTGGTTTTATCATATGGATAAAAATTAAAGTGTAATGTGGAGGCAAAAATTTGGGATATATAAAGCTTTATTCCATCTTGTGCTGATGCAGAATTGCTCTTCAAGGACCCACATTGCAGTTCTTTGCTGTATTATTAAAGGTCTGATGTTCTCAGCAGACTGTGCCTGTTAGAATGAAGCTTAGGGGTGTGCCAAGAAAAGAAAAGGAGAGAGAAATGTGTCCACCACAACAATAAGTCCTGCAGAATCCATGTCTCCCTGCAGAATCCTTTACTGAGGTCATCTGAGGGAGGGAAGAGTTGGATTATATTCTCTTTTCCCTCACACCAACAGTAAATCATCACCTGACTTTCCTCTCGATTAAAGAGAGCCCAAATGTGTGCAGATGTGTGATGAATCTCTCCAAAAACATGGATGAAAAAGAAGAATGAAGGTGAAAGGTGACACCTGTATTTTCTGCATCCCATAAGAAATAGTCAGTAAAAGGCTGTTCTTGGTGCTCTGAGAAGAAAGTGCTTGGCACCCTGAAGGCCACCCTCTGCAGTACTGTGTGTGTCTCAGCTGCCACAGTGAGATCAGGAGAGGAAACACCATCAAAGAGACAGTTTGGCTTTGATCTTTGGCATCTTTGAAAATAAAAATCAGGATCTCGTATAACGTAAAAGTTGTAGGTGTATAAAAACCTCTTAGGACTATTTGAGACTTTTGCAATATCTATAGGAGTAAAAGATATCTTGATAGTATCAAGCATTTTGACTTTCAGGCATTTAAGGGCTGCTTCATTAAGGGATTGTTAACCACGAGGCAGCTGTTAACTGGAGACTTTTACTTCCCTTTAGTTTCTCTCAGCTTTCTTGCCAGCCTTGCCTGGCTCAGGAGCTGCAGAGTGTTGGTCCCAATAAGAGCAGTAACATTGCATCAGATAATAATATTAGATGGCTTGGGATCTCTTATTTCGTGCCCCACTTCTGTCATACTCTTCCTTCCCAGCCCATTTCCCTCTCCAGGAGCAGAGAGCACAGATTCCTACATGTAGGCTGGCAAAACCTCTGGGCTGCCCACAGCCCTGCTGACTTGAGTCTTAGTTTCTTGTTTCAGGTACCCAAGGGAACCAACTGGTTTCCAGCATGGCGTTATATGTGGAAATAGAGTGGGGAAATGCAGAGAGCACAACATTCAGGCTTCATTCCCTCGCCCTGCACTTGAAAAGAAGCCATTTCCAGTGGTCCCATCGATAAGGAAATTAGAAACATTGCCTCTTGTACTCTACAGTGGGCTGAATTTGACTCCTACTCATTCATCAGTGGGACTGTCAGGTAACAAATTCTACATATTTACCCAGCACACTCTATTCTCGTTTCACTGAACTACGTGGCACATTCACGAGAACATTACAGTTATTCAAGCTTCTGCTCAGCAAAATCACATCTGACTGTACCCAGCCAGAGCAGGGACCTGCCACGCTGCATTAGGTGACTGTATTTTTTATGACAAAAAGAACAGGATTCCTCATGGACACAGAGGGAGACCTCTGGAGCACCATGTATCTCCAGGCTAGCAGGCTTTTTCCATCATGAAGCCATTAAGTGTGGCATTAACTACAGCATATGAATGGGTAGCACAGATTAGAGCCATAGGAGGTACCGGGAACGTGCCCCCTCTTACATTGTTTGTGGAAATGCACTCCTGTTGTGAGGATTTATGTTTTCATTACAGAACAATTCCCATAATAACAGCCACTGAATAGGGATGCTTAATGTGGAGTACAGGGGGAAAGAAGCAGAAGCACGCCTGGAGTAATAAGTTTGGATTGAATGAATGGCTACTTTATAAACTTTCATTACTATGATTTGGTGTGAGGGGAAATAGCAGCTTGTCGGGTTTTTTTTTTTCCAGTGGAAAATTTAATCAACAGAAAATGACGCATTAGGAGGATGAAAAGGCCTTTGGCACCGTTCTGCTGGAACCTCACAGCTTCGCCTGCCTTTCTATGAGTTTAACCACTTGGGTTTTCAGGGTCCTGCCCCCTTTTCCTTGGGTTGCTGCTGGGATTGTTGTGGGAGCTGCCCTGGGAGCTTTCACAGAGCCTGAAAAAGCTCTTGAGAAATTTTTAGGCCGTCTTCATGCAAAATGTGATGATCAGTCACCTCAAAGACAGGGAGACTGGCAGTGCTAAGTGAACAGCACTGTCCTCTGTGACTCTTTGCTAAACCATGCTGAACTTGAAGCTGTCCAGAGTCAGGCTGTTTTTATGGCCATGCTGAGGGTCCAGAGCATGTTTAGTTGCTTTATTAGCCCAGTGCTACTTGTCTGTGCTCAGTCTGTTTATACCATCGATGTGTAGGACAGAAGTGTTTTTACTGGGAAATTCATCAGCACAGTGTCATTTTTAGTAGAGCTGCGACTTTGAAATAGTACTGAAACATCACCATAACTCTGCAATCTGCTAGTTGGATCACTCCAATTTCAAAGTTTTCCAGCAGTATTATGAAATACTAGTTAAGATCTATTTTCTTTATGCAATATTTTGGTCAATAGATGGGTTTTTTTCTTGCTAAGATACCTGATTATTAGGTAGGTTTTTGAGGATCACGTTTTATCCCTCTGATTCAACAATCCTTTCTTCCCCCTTTCCTCTTTCTTCTTTCTTTCCAGAAAGGGGAAGTTGCAAAGTTTTCATATTTGTGTTTCCTGTAGTTTTAGCAAAGTGGAAAACAGGGAAACATATTTAAAGAAAAATTAAATTTAAACCAGAGGAAGTCTCTGGTATTCCCCCAGCTGAAAGAGACCTTATATTGTGCATTGGTAGAAGATGTAAGTAAAACCTATACATGTGCTGGTTTTTCACCTTTCATTTTCTATTTGCAATTCTACTACTTGTATTCTGCCTATTCTTTCTCTCTGTATTTCATCCCAGGCTCAGTCACCTTTGTTTAAACTTTTTTTCCTAGGATTTTTTTCCTTTTCCCCCAGTGTTTCTTCTGGCTGAAAACTCTGATTTTACTCACAACATTAAAGAGTTTTGACTGAATCCTTCCACAGCTGACCCCAATCCTAAATTTTCATAGCAATTTGCTGGTAGTTTAAGTTGCTAAATGGCTTCTTTTCCCTTCTGTTGTAGTGTCGTTTTTTTCCCAGTTATCCATCAGTTTCAGTAGTTCTGTGCTTTAAAAATGAACAGTAACAACTTCAGGCAGTGTGCTGTATTAAATTATTTATTCTGTTCTCCTTATCAGGAGACTCTTTGTCTACAAACTCTGAAGAAATGCACAAGTCATATAACCAAGGCTTGGAAGTTTAGGCTTAGAGTGCTTTTGATCCTAGAACTATGGATCTAAATACATGATAATACAGGGTCATGCAGATAAGTTTACATTTTAAGAAGCTTTTTGGACTAACATATTGCAGAATCTACAGCTGGTTATCACAGCACACTCCAAACAGCAGCTATAAAACTACAGTTACAGGATCCTCATGGTTTTTGTCCAGATTCAGCAGCTTTTTCAGATTATGCTTTACCACATAGCTTCTCCCATGACTTGAATTACTGATAGTTGGCTTCACCCTGTTTATATTAATCATGAGTATGATTAATCTACATTAATCTAAATTATTAATATAAATTAATAAAACCCCACTGCAGCAAAGCAACACTGTGAAACTCACTTATAAGTGAAAAGCTACAGTTTAGGTGGCAAGTTTTTCCATCTCTGTGTGTGCCATCTAACTAATACTGCAAGTATAAATTCAACCCTTCACACGTGCTTCTGATGTGACCTGTGTCACCTGAGGATAAATATAACTGAGTATTTTGCGGTTTGAATTCTGTTTGGCTGCCTGGAATAGTCTGTAAGACAAAATGTTTCTGGTCTCTGGCGAGAGGGGACGTGCAAATCTGGTCGGTGACGTCAGGAGAGCCCAGACTTTGGGCACCACTCTGAGCACAGAGGGCACCTCCTCTGCTGCTGGGAGCTGGAGCTGCTCAGCTGAAGTAAAATATTTAAGACCCTCATTATGTAGTTGCTCACCTGTTGGGTACACGACCCTCTCAATCACTGCCTTTCTTTCTGTGCCTCTCTGATTCCGACAGCGGGTGTGATCCTGCAGACTCACAGCTGGAGTTGAGCTCTTCCTGCACCTTTTGCATATGTACCATGGAATGATGCTGCATATTTGCCTTCAGCTATGGGATTTACTAACTTGCATGGAAAAAATAGCACTGTACTCCAGCTGTACCATTCTATAAAGAAGCCAGTTATTTTATTGATTCCCACTTTTCATGGAAATTGCATGTGCAACCCAAATAAAATAACATTTGTTATTGAGATTCAAAATTTTTAACCAGGCCAAATGCAGAAAAATTCACAGTTTGCCCCTGAAAAATTTTACCTGCTTATAGATCTGAGTGAGAGATACAAACTGTTTCTTCATATGCATTTTGATAAGTCCCTGTAAGATCTGACTAACCTACTGAGGGCACCATTCTGACACCATGATGACAGAGGAATGATATGTTCCAGTGGGATATGTGCAAATCCAGTTCAAATTTGTCCAAACAGGACAGGAACTAAACACACCACATAGCAGAAGAACTTCTTAACCAGTGGCTACTAAGCCTTTCTTGTATGACTATCTGTTGCATTACCTCAAGAAAAATCCTGAAAGGTCTCTTGTTTTTCAGTTTGGAACAAAGCTAAATTTCCAGGTTCACGTTTTTTATAAAACATCTCTTATTTTCCAGACCCCCCTCACAGCCACAGCACAAGCAGCACTTTCCTGATCAATATATTTATTTTTGAAAGCAACTTTAACATTTAGAACTAGCTAAAGCAGAGCTGTACTGTAGCACTTTCCAAGACACCCCTGTCAGGTTAGGACTTAGGGAAGATCAGGAAATCTGTATGACTGTTGCTAAATTTAAATTGTGCAGAAAGAAGGCAGCACATTTCCAAGTGTGCCACACTCAAAAGTTTTTACTAAAGGCATGAGAAAACAGAGCAATGATGACAAGAAACACAAAAGACAAAGCTACATCTTTAGCATATATGTCTAGTCAGGCCACAGGGCATCTTTGATGATCCTCATGTAGTTTAAACTTCTGTATGTTGGGTGATAAGTTCTCTGCTGCAATTGCAAGTTCCTATTCCAGCTGTACAGAAATGTTCTTCACAGAGGCAGCTCCATTCATCCTGCTCCTCTAAGTGCTGCAGTATAAATAAAACAGCTACAGGGACAAATAGAAGAGGAAGGAAAGTTGGGATTATATCCCATATCCACTTGCACTATCAGGCTTCTCATGAGAAGTTTCACACTGGTTTGTTTTTGAGAATCTCAGCTTGTGCAGTGTTTGATAATGATGTGTCTGAGACTCCTCTGTCACTTAGGACAAAGCTCTTCCAGCAGGAACCAGAATGCTATTGCTCATCTTTCCCAAGAGTATTTCCAGCCATTTTTTTAAGCATAGGATTTAAACCCATCCTTCAAACACTTGGAAAAAAAATTCACTGGTATTTGCTGAGTGTATCTTGAGGTGCTGGAAGGAGTGGCTTCTTACTGCAGACTGGCTTTAGGGTCTTCTCCAAATCTGGAACCCGAGGGTTCCTATTGCTGTGACTGAAGCAGTCAAAGAGATCAGTGCAGCTAAACCAGATGAACCTCCTGTGTGTGAGCTTGTTCCTAAATCCTCACCCTTCTCGGAAACACACTCTCCTGGGAAGCGCTGAGGATGTATAGTCTCTTTCCAGAATTTGATCAAAAGGCATTTGTTTCAAAGTGTCCTTGTTGAGCTCTATCAGCAGTGCTGTAGTTCAGGGTGACTTGGTGTCCATGTGGGCACAGCAGCTGTGACAAAATGCGGGCACAGACAGAGCTGGGAGCCCTCACAGGGTAGGGTAGGTAGGGTGAGGAAGGCCAGAGCAAATCATCCTTCTGGAGCATGACTGCTCCTTTCATGACCTGCTGCTGGGGTGGCAGAGCCCCAACAGCCCTCCAGCAACCTCAGCTCAGCCTTAGAAGGCAGCCAGGCTGCTGGGGGTGGCAGTCAGCTCTGTTCCTCCAGTGTCCTCGTGTGATCAGTGTTCAGGGAAGCGAGAACAAGTTTTACGTGATGAAGCTTTGCCAGTGGCATGTGCACAACTGCATAACTCTCAAGACAAGTGCAAGTTGAACTGAGAGTTACAAAAGTAACTGTCCACCTCAGGACACCTTCCCTTTCCCATCCTTGGGCAAAGTCTCACAACCCTCCAAATTATCATAAACCATGTCGAAATTATTTCCATGATAGAGAAAATGTCCGTGCAGCCACGTCCTGAAATACACACTTCAGCTTTTGCTGATAGAACCTGCCCTTTTAAACAAGTCTTTGGAAAGTTTGGTTGGTTAGCTTTTGACTTCTACTTTTTCAAGGAGCTGTGTTCCTTCCTGGAAAGCACTGGGTACTTTTTTGGGGGGTGTTCCTGTGTGTATCAGCAGCTCCTGAATACAGGATTTGACAACCTATGCACTTCTCCTTTGAAAATATATATTCCCTCTCTTTCTCACCTTCTACATCAATCTCCTTTGTGACAGAATAACACCAGGCCCCTTTTTGCTCTTATCCTGGCCTTTTCTTCCTTCAAAGGATTTGGAGTTTCCCCCTTTTCTCTTCTTTGTGTCCTCATCCCATTCATTGGTCTTTGTTTTTGTGTTTGATGATTTATTGATAAATAGAACGTGTCCTGTTTCTCTATACAATCTCCATCCTCTACCAAAACACCACAAAGCTCAATAAAAGTCCAAGCCACAAGAAATAAAGTCAGGAGATAGGAGCAGACAACAAGAATGGAGAATGTTCTAATAATAATTTTTTTAAAGCACTGTTGTCTTGTGCATTTAGATGAGGCTTTCCTAGACCCAATGTACTGCAACTTTGACCATGAGATAAAGTACTAAATAATTTCTGTTTCAATTACAAATGACTGGATCTTCCTTTTCTGTTGGCTTGAATGTAGAGAGATGAATATTCACAAAATACATATACATTTCTTTTTCTGCTGTTTAATTAAGGGGTGATCAGTGTCATGGTCTGTCAGCCAGATTCAAATCTTTACCAAAAAATTAAAATATTTTCACGGCAATAAAAATGGTGAAATATCCAAGCTTTCAAATGAGACCCTCTGTGCAAGTTCTGTAATAAACACACCTTCAACATATTCTGACCTCTTCATTTTTCATTGCAAAGATTAATAATAGGTAGCTTAGCAACGATGCTGTATTGTCAGCACATGTTGGAGACTTGGCAGCATTCAAGGTCGATCTGCAATAAGCTTAGATTGAATGCCATTAGCTTGATGCCACTTTGCCTCTGGAGTTTATTGCTAAATTTTTATTCCAGGAGGGAAAGAAAACACCGTGTTGACACAGTTAATATTTGGACCACGGCAGAAAGGTCTGGATCACTTACATGACTTGTGCTGTAAAAACCCTGTAATAAATTATATTTTAACCATTTGAAAACTGAATGTGTTAGAGGTAATTTCTGCATGGAGCAGGCATTAGACTGCATGCAGTTAGGAATGCAATGGTTACAGCTTTGATTCATGAGAATTAGGGTTCAACTAACAACTCTGAACCTGGAAAATCAGGTACAGTTGGTCATCTGTTGGCTGACTCCTCTGGGAAAGCCAGATCCACAGGATTATATTGATGCCTCAAACAGGCTTGATGTATCTATATCCAAAACTTAAATTCAAAATCCCTCTTTAGAACAAAAAGACCTATGGAATAAAACCTGTAAGTGAGTTTGGGGGCAATGGTGGATTTTGCTGAAAAGGGACAATTATTAAGCTCTGCTTATAGAACTGTTCTTGGGCCTGCAAAGATGCTGAAATCAGGAATTAACTCAGTCAGCTTATCCTCATGGCTCCACACGAGAGACACCCAGTAAGAACATGCTTGGTCCGTGATCTTCCCCCTCACAATATTTGACTGAGCCAGAAGTAAACTTTCACTGACTTTTGAGGGCAAAGAGATCTTGCCACAAAACTGAGCAGTTAAGTCTGAAAAAATTATCAAAACTCTGGAAAGCAGAGTCATTGACCCCGAGCTCAGCTCAGATGGTTAGAGCAAGGTGCTCATAATGCCAAGGCTGTGGGTTTGATCCCCACATGGAGAGCTGGACCCCTGATCTTGGTCCCTTCCAACTCAGAATATCGTGTCTGTGTGATTCTGTGATACACAAACCTTAAGTGTTGCCAGTCTCCAAGCTTTCAACCCTGCTGTGACCAACCAGACCTGCAAAGCTGTGTAATTCCAGGGCAGTTCTCAAAACACCAAATAACACCAGACAAAGGGCTGGAAATTTCTTTCTGGAGCTTTAAAATGCAGTAACATTTAACATCTGTCTCTTGGCAAATCTCTGCTCAGCGATGGCGGGAATTCAATCATTTCCTCTGACTTTGGATAAGCTGCAATTGCACATTCATTTTTAACACCTACATAGCATTTAGCAATGTCTGTCTCTGCCCCAGCATTTCCCTTTCCCCCAGTGCCTGTTTTTTCATTTGGTTTTCATGGTACAGTCTGGCTCAGTATTGGAGTCTGCAGACATGGATGGGGAGAACAGCAGACACATCCTGGAGCAGGTTCTCACACTGCCACACACAAAGTGGGTTTTTGAGATAACAAGTGTTACTTAATTACCTTAAACTAACTCAGTTTATTCGTTAACGGGTAGAATCTAAAAAAAATCATAGGGAGATTTGTGGGAATCCTCACATTTGTTGAACTCCATTTTTTGAAGCTGTTGTGAAGAACACAGGAAGGAGCAGGAATGGAATAATCTGACACTGTGAAGGGAACACAGATAGTCGTGTTTTCCCTTTGTAATTTCCATGTTTCCAGTATAGGGCACCATTTAACAGTGGGAAAAAATGAAGACTTATGACAGTAAAAAAAAGAGAAAAAAAATCAGATCAACAGCAATTTTAGTGTTCCTGCTACCACAGAGTTAGTGGCACGGCTGAATTTTTCTTTTCCTTGAGAATGTTTATACACAGTAAAATGTCATTTCTTGTGCTTGTGATTAGAGAAAATATAATTAGAAATTCAGATCTAATGCATAATCTTCTAATAAAGTCAACTTTTCCCACTGTTCCTGTACTACAACCATCCTCTAATTTATTTCTCATTAGATTCTGGCATCACTAGTTAGGAGTAAAGTATTCAGAAGGAAATCAACAGACCTGAGAAGAATTTTTATTAATTATTCTTTAAAAATACACAGAAAGTTAAATTAGCTATGCTTTTTTTTCTCTTAATTTTTATTTCAGAATTTTTAAAAAATTCAACTCCTCTTTCTTTTTTTCTTTACATCTGTTAATTTGTACCCTGGGTAGCAGGTCCCGAGTGCATTTATCATAAATTGGTTATCTGAAATCATTATCACCAAAGAAAATCAAATCAAAGTTCATTCCAGCTACTCATGTTATATTTCATATTGTATATTCCCTGTAGACCAGATCATGAGTTTTGAAGTCTCTCTCTTGAAAAGAAGTATCTTTTTCTGGTTGGCAGCCTGTCTTGCTTTCCTGCTTTGGAGTCAGGCACACAGCAGAGGTTCCTCACCCTTTATGTGGTTTTCCATGTATTATGTACAGAGGTAATAATCAAAATCCATCCACATGCAAACTGCTGCTGCTCTGCTCAATGTTCATTTACAGCAGGACAGGCATTTAAACTGGCTTTGGGTCTGTTTATTGATGCTTTGTGCCATGATCCTTCACCAAATCTAAAAAGTGTCCATAAAGTGTAGATAATGCTGTGAATTTAATTCCTTGGTTCTACCCCAGGGGAATTTCCTGTGTGGGAATTTCTGTGTTGTTCAACTGAGTTCACTTTGTCTTATTAAAATACCCGTGGTGCTTCTTGCCACTTGGAATGTTCTTTGCTTTGTATTTAAGTTTGGTGAATGGGGCCCCTCATTTTGCAGGGGTCTGGTAGTGCAGTGTCTGGGGTCACTGCACAGAGGGGCTTTTAGTGCTGGTAATAATTAAATAAGAGGATGTTAAAAAATTACTCCTTTTTTAATGGATCCTCTCCCAAATGGCATTTGATTTGATTCAATTTAATTGTGTCTATTAGAGCTCTCTTTTTGTGCCGTTCTTTGATAGCACATATGCTTACTTTCAAAACTTAAAGCTCATTATATTCATTAATAAGAGAAAATATGTGTTAAAAACTTGAATCATGTGCTTTTCTCTTTTGTAATGTGTGTTTTGCACCTCTCCAAAGGAATACATTCAACATGTCTTGCTCATTTCTGCTGTTGCTTTACTCCCTTGAGCTGTAATTCCTTATTAACATACAGTGTTAGGCAGTTAATGAGGATACACAGGCCTTGCATCTTTAGGTCTTTTTTATTCTTGTGCTGAAAGAGATTGCCCCTGTAATACTGGATTATCTGCCCTGTCTTTGACAGATATGAAGTGTCTTCCCCACAGAACTGAGGAGGTCACAACACTTGTTGCTTATTATCTAAACCAACAAATCAGTGAATAACCTGAACTGGAACTTTGGAACAAACCAAAGAAAATGTTGATCAGTAATAATAACAACAATAATGTAACGAAAATAACAATAATAAAAATGTGGTGCTCTATGAAATGGCTGATGGTAAAAGAAGAGGAGTATTAAAAAACAGAATAAAAAGGCAGTTAGCTTTATAACCACACCAACTATTCTGCGTTATTTGTACATTACTTTTCCCAGTGTGTTGTGAAAGCAATAGCAAACTAACAGTGATGCATAACATGAAAATAACCCACTGCCAAATGAACATCTGCCTTCAATTAAACAGGTGTATCAGAAATTCAGCATATTCAGAAGCATAATTAAAGATGGTTATTACCAGGAAGTGGAGAGATACTTTAGTAATTGAACATAGTTGAAAGTTATTGTACTTTTTCTTTATAAACTTATTTTGCTTGTTTAAAAGAAGTCAAGCATTGTCAAACTGATAAGTTTGAGGAGTACATTCATAATTTAAACAAAATTTGGGAGTGGAAACAGTCTCTCTCTAAAATGCACCTTATTTATTATTTTGAGGGTTTTGATTAACGACTTTAGGTCGTTCATACTTTCAGTGTGTTTCTAGAGGTAACTTTATAAGCTTTACTACCAGAAGATGCTGAGTTATCTCCCTTCTCAAATACTGAACACCAAGTGTCAAAAGTTCAGCATCCACAAATGGAGACACCTGAAACTAAAATTCACATTAGCAAACATTGACCTTTTGCTCTTGTGTTTCCCTAAAGGCATTGGACTGAAGAATTCTTACATGAGACAGATATTGCCCAGGGATTATGGACTAAAATGTCAGAAGTGCCTGAAAAACTTATTACCAGTGAGTCTGTTTTTGATGAGCCAACTTGAGACAACCAAGGAGTCATCATTCCCCAGAAAACTAAATCTGGGGGGTCTGGGGCATGAGTTGGAAGCTGATGTAGGATCAGCTGGCACAGGCAGCCAAAGCCAGGCCAACTTACAAGTAAATATGTATTGTTACAAGCAGTTGGTTTACAAGCAGAGCTGAAAAAAAAGGCCAACAACTCCTCCAGGCTGTTTTCCTTTTCGTAGAGATTTGCCAAACATCTTATTAAGTGGCAGAAATCTCCTGCAGAGCAGTTTTAGTCCAGCCCAACATCTGTGAGGGGCTTCCTTGCTCATTGTTGGACACACAGGGTCCTTTCTGACCCTTCCTTGCTGTGTGGGGTCACTGCTCCCTTGGGCTTTCTGCTGAGTGTTCCCTCCTTCCTTCCTTTGGACAACCTTCCTGTTTAAATGCTGAAACAAGTAATGGTTTTGTCTGCTTTTTCTCTCATGAAGGAAAAAGCTGTTTGGGGATCTCTTGTCCAGTCTGCAGAGCCAGATTCAGTCAAAATCTGAAAAAAAAGAAGTAAATATGTGTTGGTATTTCATAAAATCGTAGGACCTTTCCTTGACTTGCCTATACTTATTGGTACAATGGGGAGAAAAAAAGATATATTTTTGATATGGTATTATTTCATCATTTTCTTCCTCTGTTGCCAGTAGTTTAATTGTCCCCCTCCTTTACTGCAGTCAATAGGCAATCCACTTGGGTACATTCCTCTGTGGTTTATGCCCCAGTCATCAGCTTCAGCTGCATAAATTGGCTAACTGGAAAACTGCTGATATAGACCTGTCACAGTCTTTCCTCAGCTCTGTGAATTATGTTTTCCAGGTGAAGGACATTGTATTCATGGGCATTCTGTGTGTGCCTCCTTCACTTCAGACTGTGCTGTCTGAGAGACGTGAAAAGTCAAAGTGAGCTTCACAGAGCTGAACATGAGCAGGGGGAAAGATAAAAACAACATCTGAGAACCTCTCCACTATGAGTAGAAAGATGATGTAGATTTTCATCACAGACCAGTACCCAAATCTTTTTGTTTTTATCTTTCCCACCAAGGAATGAAATGGAGCACTGAGTCAGGTAGCAGTTTAGTTGAGTAGTAAAAATTGCACTAAGCTCTGTCTTATCCCTGGACATTAATGTGGGGAGAACTAGATTAATCTAATGAATTTCCAAAGCTCTGTATTTCATCTAGTGATTCTCCTTTCTTCCCCCAGTTTACTGTGACAAGTCCATATAGAAATTCTTCACGTTATTTCAGACTTCACTATTTCTCTTCCATTGTGTAATTTCCTTTTCCTTGCCTCTTGCACAGCAGACCAGACTCTGGTTCAAGTAGAGGTAAAAATAAAGAGCAGGTAGATTAAATGCTGCCCTTTTTCACTCCAGGTAAATCTGAGAGTTACTAGAATAGGTTGAAAATAGAGTTTTCATCCCATGGGGTGTATCCTTTTGATTTAGAAACCACACCAAATGTAACAGGGTTGAGGGAAGCAGAGTTTAATGAGATATTTTGATTTCATAGTCTCAAATTTTGTTTCACTTCAGCAACTGCAGAGTTTTCATTGGATAGTAGAAATGAAATCCACTGATAACTTTCCGTACAGCAGACTGAGAAATCTGATATGTTATCATATGTTTTGATTTTTGTAAATCAATGTTACTTGATGGAACAAAGATCTGTAGGAAAGTTTTTAACTAATTCTTGTGTTTACCCAGAAGAAATAAGGTAAATTGTATTTCAGACAAACGTACAGCAGAAGTAACCCAGCTGAGTTACTGCTCACACTGCAGAGCTGCTTCACACTTTCACCAGCACCAAGGAAATCTAGGCCAATAAATCCATTAACAATTTTTTTTCCCCTTTATCCTTTTACCACCATGACACACTCATCTTCTATGGACACAAAAATTACTGGGTTCATGGCAGTTTATAATTACCTTTTAAGTAATTAGTTGGCCCTTGCAATAGCCAAATTTAGCTGGGTTATTATAAAGCTTGGAATAACCACAGGTATTTTGTCTGTCATTCTGGCTTCTTAGCACAAAGGCTCTGACCAAGATTGCTTCAAACTATTATCAGCCACTCAAAAGATCTGTGTTCTCTGTCACTGCCCCACAGAGAGCACAGATTATTTCAGTTCAGGGTTAATGTTAGAAGTTACTGCTGAATGAGATTCAAGTCGAGTTGGAAAGTATTCATTTTTAATATCTTTAAAAAGAACTAACCAAGTTGTAAATGCATGAAGTAGTATTTGCTGAATAGACTTTTTCCCTTATTGATCCATAGCCAATTTATAAGGTGCTTTGAAGTAGAATAGTTTAAAAAAATTAAGAAGTTTTAGGACATTTGGAAACACCTCTTATCAAAGAGATGCAGCTTTTGCATCTCTTAGCAGCAACATTTGGGCTTATTGGGAAACCTACCTGTTTTTCCAGTATTCTGATTTAGAGAAGTGTCTGAAAAGCTTTATATGATGCATGTGAGTGATCTCAGATCTTCAGCAGAACTAAATCAGACATTTTTCTGATGGAGTTTACAGGGGGTTTATTTATTTCTTCATACCGTCTTCAGTGACCTAAATTTGAAAGAGAGAGAGATGTGTTTTAATTTCTCTTTTAATTTTCACAGCAGGATGAGTGTTCCTCAAACTTCATAGAATGACCAAAAGATTGAATTCTGCTCTCACTTGCACAGCTTTTAATTTGGAGCAGCTTCAAGGGAGTTAGTCCAGACTTAAGTATTATAAATGGAAGCAGGAAAATTTGTCTTAGTATAGATTTGATTCTGATTCCAGCTGTGGTTGTTGACATGGCAGCTCTTACTTGATTCCAAACCTTGGGTTAAGTGCATGAGATGTGTGGCCATGTCCTTTTCAGATGGAAATTACTGCAGGACAATTTAAATAAAGTCTTAATCAGGTGCCATACAAGTTCCTGATTGAGGTTTTTAAATAACAAACTTGAAGTTAAAACCAGCAGGGCATAAGAAATCCCCAGAGCGGTGAATACAGAATCATTAATCTGCACCACTCTTAGTTTCTGCTCAGAATGTGTTAGCAGAGTGGTTAATTAAATTGTGATCCTACTTCTAGAAAAGTATCTGCTGTGAGGGTACACTCATTTTTTGCTAATCAGAGATGTTAGGAAATAAAACTGATAGAAACAAGTTGCCATTTAATATTTGAATAAGGAATTAAAAAAAAAAATCTCATGGAAAAGATTTGTTTTCTCATAAAAAGCAATCACTGCAACGTGAGACCAGCAAGAACATCAGTATGGAAGTCCTGATGCATGGAAATCACACAGTGATTTGTGGAACAGGATGGGGACAGGACTGAGCTGTGCTCTTCCATGTCCCTGGAACTACCTGTGGCTCCAGTTTGCAGTGGTGTAAAGAGTTGATGGAGATTCAGTGGAGTGATGTTGATGGAAAAGCAGAGTAAACAAGGTCAGGATCAGGACCATGAGTTTTCTCATGTTTTCTTTCTATTTACCAACTGGGTTTACTTCTATTCCCAGCCCATTTTGTAGAAGAAGCAATCACAGCAGTGTGCTAGTTTGATGCTGGAGAGAGCCAAAGCAATGCTTTGCATTTTGGGCAGTGGCTTCTACATTTGCAGTGCAGGGCACCCTCAGGTGTAACTCAGCTGCAGTTTTATTGCTACTAAGGAAAAAAGCTCCTGGTGCCTCACTCAGGTGGCTGGGGTTGGTTGCTTAGCTGAGGTTATCTGTACAGTCACAATGGTGATGAGCAGGAGAGCTCCCAGGAACCCAAATCTGAGAGAGACAGCAGGTAGGATGTGGCATTCAGGTAGCAAAACTGCTTCTTTGGGTTGTAAATAGCTTTGCCTGAGGCATCATCTGGGGGAGAGTTGGGATTCTGTGAAGCTCGTTAGTCATCTGAAGAGATTAGGTGTTAATGATCTTCGGTGTTATAAATATGCATGGCATGTGGGTGAACAGCCTGTAAATGACTGTCTGAACTGCCTCTGTGCTGGGCTCTGGAAAGATTTCTCCTACACTCACCTTCTGCTGCTCTTTTCAAGAGTCTTCCACACGTTTTCTTAGTCTGGGTGTGAATTCTCACCCCCCCGAGTGTGACTGGCTCCTGTAAATCTATGGGGTGAAGGGTGCTGTTGTCAGAAGTTGTATTTAGTGTATTGCTGTTGCCAAAGGTGGGGTATCCCACAGCATGGAGTTGGGCTCCAGCAAGACAAGTGGGATGTTTGTGCTGATCAAAACTGTGTTTTCATCACTGATCTTTCAACTGTGCAGTGGCACAGGCACAGTGAAGCAGCAGAGTCAGCACAGGAAGGCTCAGTGTCACCTCCAGGGAGTCACAACCTCACGGTATCAATGACTCTCTGTAGGTTTGAGGGTTTTTTTCGTGAGTTGTGACTAAGCAGAGGAGAACCAAATGGAAAATTCAGCTGGCACTAGCAGCATTCAACTAAATTAAAACCTGGGAAGCAGGGAGAAGGGATTCCCCAGGAAGAACTAGGAGGTCACTGCAAGAAAGCCTAGCATGATTTAAATCAGTGGGAATGCTGTCAGCTCTGGGCTAATTGCCCTTTCCCTGTGTTCAGTACATGTGCACACCCTGAGTTTTAAGCATGTATTTGGATCCAGCTCTCTTTAACAAAGCACTTCTCTACATGTTGGAGTTTTGGTAATTCGAGGCTCCTGTGAAGCCCCCACTGCTACAATTTCAATTTAGTTAAAAAGGGGTGAGAAAGCTCAGCCCCATCCCTGGAGGTTCCCGACTGGTCTTTACAGGAATGTTCCTGTAGCATGAATTAGGGGATTTCTTAGGGTCTCCATGCAGCAAAGCCCAAATGTGCAGCTAAAAATTAAGATCCTTTTATGGGTGTTTTTACATATTCATTAATTTAAGGAAACAAGTTCTTTACAGCAAACAAACAGGTTATGTGCAATGAATGTTAGATTGCTTAAAAAAGGAAAACAGTATAATATGTTCTCTGTGTGGCTGGAGTTTCCCCAGTGCTTATTTTCCAATTAAGTGAAGAACTACAGAAAAATAGAGAATATATAAAAAGAGGATCTCTGCAGTCACATCCAGGATATTGGTAGAACCAACTAACAATAATTTTTGTCTCAGAAGAATATTGTGAGAATTAGCTCATATCTGAAAAAAAGGCTCTTAGTTTTGGGATGAAAGACCCTGCACAAATAGAAACGGTCCTAATATTTTGAACCAGTTCTTTTGCTATAATCCAATTCCTTTTTGCTGGAACTACTTGCTTACAGTAGAAGATGGAACTAACAGTAAGGATATTAAGGAGATTGTCTTTTATTGTGTATGAAGGAATGGCTAAAATTGAGGCTCTGCAGTAAGGACAGTTTTTCCCTAAGTTCTTAATGTAGTTTTCAGGGAAGTAGATGGGGGTATTTCTGGTTAGTTAAACATCAGAACAGTGCTTGCATTCGCTCAAAACACCATGGTCTTAGGCTTTTTATGGTACGTGATACGTGACTACTCACACCCAAGTCAGAATTTAACAAAAACGCAGAGATCGATAGCACTCGTGTTGGTCTCTCAAAGCAGCACATAAAAATACCCAACTGTGTTAAGCAAATACGATTTTGAGGCCTGAATGTAGAAATATTAACTTTCAAGGTGTGTGACATAAAGTAACTAATCTTCTGGAGACTCTGTTGATTTGATATGACAGTGCAGAATTTTTATCTCATCAGTGAGTGATATTTTGCGTATGAAGTTTGCAAACACAATATGTTTTTGTCATATAAAATACAGTTAATTTTGCTCAAAACCACCGGGGAAATTTTGAAGTAATTTTGTCAACATGCTCTGTAATGAAATGAATTTTGGGGCACCCAGGCTCAGTAACTTCCTCTGAAGAAAAAATAATACTTCTTAGTCTCGCTCGGAAGGTTGCTGGCAACTATAAAAGTCTATAAATACTTTAAACAGGAACATTTTAAAAGGTTAGAAATGAACCACGGTGAAATTGGCTGCTCCTTTCTCTCATTTCAGAAACCTGAACGAATAACAGCAAAGGGAAATGGGGGGGAATACCTGCACAAAAGCAAAACCTAGAGAAAATTAATCCAGCTCAGAGCAAGGTGGGTGAGTTTTAACAAAGAATGGGACTAAACCATAATCCTTTTTGCCAGGATATAAGATATTGGCAGCATGTAGGTATCACATTTTGAATGGCTGGGTCACTGGTGGGTATCCCAGTTTGTATTGCATTTATCCCAGCTGATGTCTGGCAGAATGTCCAAGATTGAAATCCAGCGGCTGGTTTGGGAGGAACCGTTGTCATGGAAATGCTGGAGCACGAGATGTGGTCTTTTGGGCCAGAAACAGGCTGTCACTGCAATTCTTGCACACAGCCTGCCCAAAAGCAAACTACCTTTCCTCCTGGGAAGGCTATAGCTCATGGAGAGTCTTTGCAGCCTTCCCCATGGCCTGCTGCTCCCAGGCAGGACTGAACGTGGTGGGATTTTGCTGTTTTGGGAGAGGAGGAGGTGCCTGCTCACACCAGAGCACAGCAAAAGGAGGGGGTTGTCTGTATCTGCACTGAAATAACCACTGAGAGGCAGAACAGGAGGCACAGCACTGGCAAAACCAAGGACCAAATGCTCCAGCATGGCTTGCAGCAGTGAAAAATGACTGTGCACAGTGTGTACACATCATGAGTGAGGGCAGGTAGAGTAACCTCCAGCCTTTGTGGGGAATAAACTGCCCCTGGCTCAAGCTCTGATCACCCTGTTTGGGTGGAGACTGGATGGAGGCCACAGGAAGAACCAATAATGACAATCTTACTTTCAAATGATCTGAAAATTACTGAAATGCCTTCTAAAATTAAGGCTCTGGCACGATATATGAGCCTCAAATGAAATGTTACTGGCATTTCTGTGCTGATGCTTTGCAGAGGACACTGGAAAGTCAGGGAGGCTGGATCCCTGCAGTGCCATCCTCTGCCTCCACGTTTCCTCTGGAAGTTTGGACTTTGTTTTGTGCAGTTTTTTACGGCAGTGAGAGGTGGTGTAAAAAGGAGGTTCTATAAAAGTGTGCTGTAGGGGGATTGAAAAATCTGATACACAGATAGGATGAGGTGAGGCCCGAGTATTTCCATGCCAGTGTTGCATAATCTCAGGCAAATTAATGTTTAATGATTTGACTTATTCAAGCTTGGTAAGCCACAAAGATAGCACACTGAAGGGCTTAATCTCTTTGCTCCATTGGCTTTAATTAAGCTCATCTGCAGCTTAATTTTGGAGAGTTCATTACAAAGCCGGACAAACAAAACATTGCCCATGTGGGTGAATTACCCTGAAATCCCCATTTCTGCCTTTCCCTTATTTCATGTGATCTTGTGAACAAACAAATTAGCAGTAAATGTTTGCAAATTATTGCAACAAAGGTGTTACTCAAGTCAGGATTGATTGAAGGGAAAAGTGGCTACATTCTGATTTTTATTAGCAATATGTCTTTGCACAGAAATCCTGGTAGGCATGAAATGAGGAACTGAGCATCCTGCTTTCATTGTCCAACTCTGGATCTCAGACAAACACTCTTTCCAGAGTCTGTATCTGATAAATGATTGGAACCAGAGTGGTATTTGAGGTGCCTGGATAAAGAGGCAATAAAAATATTTTCTATTTGTTTACACTGAAAAATATCATATACTGAACTGTCAAGTCTGAAAAATTGATGCTTCTGACTTCACAAATATTCAGCAGCCTAGAAATGTCAGATGTATGTGGCTTTGAGAGAACAAAAGAAAAAAAAAAAAGAAAAAAATCAGCCACACAACAAAATGTTCATTTATTTTCATCAGATTTGATACTTCATCACGTAAGTGATAGATCCAAAGACCAAGAAAGTTTATAGAGCTTTTTTTTCTTCTCGATTTCAGTGATTTTGATTAAGCATTATAGAATACCAGGGTTGAGTAGCAGCTCTTTAACATCACTACTTCTTGCTGCAAAATTGGTGTCTTGTGAATGGAGATTTGTGTCATTAAAGGCAAGAGGCTGAGGCTGCCTCTCAGCAAGTTCTAGAAGGAGGAGCACGTGGGTCAAGTGGAACCATTTTGGTTGTGTGAGATTCTACCCCTGTTCATATGCAGATTAGAGACTTCTTTAAAGGGTGGCAGGGGGAGCAGTTGTCTGCCCTTTCATTATTTTGAAATATTTTTACATTTTGCTTTAGAAAGGAAAAAAAAAGTCACATAATATTCAGAGGGTTGAATGGATTTTTCAGATGACTGGCTGAAATTTCTAACAGTAGTGAAAACAGAACTTCTAAACTATAAGGTCCAAATCTGGGAATGTGGAAACTGGGTCATTTTGATCACTGTGGACGCAAGGATGGTGCTGGGGGGAGCATCAGCAACTGGTGGAAATCAGCATTTTTGCCTTACTGCCGAGGGCTGGGCATTCTGCTGTTGTCCCATGGCTCTGTCACGTGCATACAGTGAAAACACCAAGTCTGGAACTGAAGCCCACCAGGGTACAGAAAAACTCTCACTCGTGCTTCTTTCAATTCCTCCGTAAACAGATTTCAGTCCCTAATTTCTAAAACAGCACAAGCCAGAACGGATCAGCTTTATGATGGTCTTTGTTTTCTCTGTAATAGCTTAGGACAGATTATCCTTTGGGCAATGGCTGTGTTTAGGTGTAATTATATAATTAGAGCAAATGCATGTAAATCAGATAAATGGGACATAATCAGCTGTAGGATTTGGTGGCAAACATACCCAGTGCATATGAAGTACGTGGTCCTAAGGTTCAGCTGATGGAACTGTCAGCAGCCATTAAGGATGATGGAGCTGGAGCTTTCAAGGCCTGGCTGTGGGGAACAGGAAGAATTGGGTCTGTATTAAAAATGCATCCCAGGGTGGCTGTTCCAGCTGACAGTGTGGAGAGGGCTGGAGCAGTCGGTGTGTGTCCTGCTGCCCTGAGGCAGAGAAAGGGATCCAGGCTTGGGGAACAAAACAAATTGCAGCTGAGGACACCCTGGACTTTGGGGACTGTTTTTTTCAACGTGCCATTTATGTCTCAGAGTAATGTTTAATGGTTTAGTCTACAAGGTGATATTTGGTCGAAGGTTGGACTTGATGATCTTGGAGGCCTTTCCAAATCTTGATGATTCTGTGATTCTAAACTTGAAAACAAGTGTGGTATCACAATATTGAAAACAGGTTAAAGTATTATTTTTTCATGATTTTACTTAGCCCAGGCAAACTATCCTACACCCAAAGTGTCCCTGCAGGTAGAGAAGGCCAGGACAGCAAAAGACACTGAATGCAACTGTGGAGAAGAATTTTATCCTTATGCAGCCCTGAATCACATTCATGGTAACATAAAAAAAAAGACTTAAAATGGCTTTGAATTCCAGGGTACCAAAATACCCCACTTTATATACAGACTGAGAATTGCATTCTCACAGGAACTTGTGCACATGGATGCCTCTTTTGGTCTTTGACCTAAACTTGTTCTTAAATCTTATGGACTCAATAGGAATTAAGTCAAAGCTCACAAGTGTAGAAATTATTGTCTGTAAAACTGTTACTCATTTGCTGAAAAAAAAAAAAATTGATCTTGTAAGAAACAACAGGAAAAAGAAACTGGTCTCAGATGAATGGGTATTGCTGTGGGATAATAGTCCCTGATAGTCTGCAACTTTTGTTTGTGCAAGCTAAATGGTACAATTTTAATTACCATTATGCTGAAATCACTGTGGTGGATTACAGTGAAAATCTAATTTATTTTTTTCAATTGTTTTAGTGGAAACTCATGAGCAGCCATATTGTTGTTTTCCTGTGGTTCTTCTGAACAGCTTTGGGATATGCAGGAGAGAGTGAAGGCACTGCAGAGATGAGCTGTTGTCATGCCACAGTCCTGCTATAAATACTTGATTGGGTTGGGGTTTGCTTGCTTTGCTTGGGTTTCTAAGTGGCAGAATTTTTACTATTCCCTTCTCTGAACATCAATGGCTGCAGAGACATGAGGGTGTAGAAGAGAGTAACAAATGTCCTCACACATGAGCTGCTTCTGCCTCCCCTCTGAGCAAGGGCAGTGGCTGTGCCGTGGGCTCCTGTCCCTCCCTGACTCTCCTGCACACGTAAAGCAGGGTAGTGTTCTTTAAAAATAATATATATTACCCTTGGAAAGAATGTTGTAAGTTGAAAAATGGGTGCCTTGGACTTAAGAACTATTGAAAGGAAGAAAAGGAAATAGGAAAGTTGATTGAGGCAGGTTGTATTGAACAGCCTGGAACGCCGTGGAAGCAGTGCTTTTGGAAAAACAGCAGGGGTACAACAGATAAATAAACCAGCAGCAGAATGCCAGTGACTGTCAAATCAAAAGCAGCAGTAAAGCAGAAATATAAAGTCAGTATCAGTCTGAATAAGCATTTGTTAAACACACCAAGGACAGACAGACAGTTGTGCAAAGCCCTAACATCAGTGATGTTTTCAGAAGATATTTGTTCCTGTTGAGACCAGCTGGTAGTTAATGCTCTGTTCTGATCAATATGACGATTTTAATCAAATGAGTAAGGAAAAAAAACCCATGAAATCATTTTTAGGAAAGAAAAGCAGTTAACACATTAGTTGTGAGTGACAGAGTGATCCTCCCATCCTTTTTTTCCACTGAGTTTCTCATAATGGAGTCCTCCAGGAACTGAGACTATCAAGAGGTGACTGCAGAATTTAGGAAGGTATCAATCAGGTGGGGGCCTGACCTGACTCTGCACTCCTTGAGGTACTTTGTTTCCCCACCACAGATGTTTTTCCACAGTCAGCCAAGGCTGATTCTCTCAGCTCGGCCTGTGCAGCTTTGGGATTGCTGTTCCCAAAGGTGCTGCTTGTTATTAAGATTTTGGAAGATGTAAATTGCCTTGTAGATCCTCACAAATCAAATGCACAGTAGAGGAATGGCAGTACAGCACCGAGGTGTTTAGTGCCTGCCCACAACCAAGCTGGATTTGACAGCATACTGGCTGATACCACATGTGGATGATGGATGGTGTCTGTGACCAGTTTGTGTCCATAATTAAGTTTTTGAGTTTTCCAGCTTATTAACTTTGGAAGCTTCTAAGGAACTGGGTGTTCCCTGGACTGTAAACAAGGTCTGGGCAGTGGTGAAAGAATAACAGCTGAGTAACAGCTGGGGTTTCAACCACTTCACCTGCTGGTGAATTTGGAGTTGTATTTTATTAAAATTAAAGTAATTTTAGCTGGATAAACGAATGACATTAGACCATCTCTCTGTAGTTTTTCTATAGTGACTATCAATTCTGCGGGGCATCTCTTAATACACTTGCTCTAATTTCTGCAGTTCCTGTAACTCTGCAGGAATAGGTCACCCGAAATGCTCACAGAATAATCTTCCCCAGCCCTCAAAGAGACTGCTTTGATAAGTCTGCTCATGGTGTGCTTTTGAAACAGAAGCCAGCCATTGCACACTGCTGCTGCCTTCATGAGATGGGGAATATTTTATCAGATCCTTTTTAATGTACAACTTTGTTTTCTCATCTGGGATTACATCCAGTCAGGACAATCTAAAACTTTCTGTAACAGTTGCAGTGAAATTCTATGCAGATATGTATGGGGAAAGAAAAAAACAACCTCTCTAAAAGTGTGCAGCTTTTAAAGCCAAGCCAAGTTGAGAGAAGCTGTGGTACCAAATGTGCATCATCAAAGTTCACAGTGGTTGTGGCTTTCCTTTCCTTTCTCTCATCCTTTAAGATTCTGAAGCAGCACACTTCAAGGGTTTGACAAGAAAGGGGCATATATTCCCTTTTGTGCAAATCTGCTTGATGCTTATGAACACTGTTCATTCTAAAACCCCATTAAGATACTCTCCTAGTGCTGTGGCTCTGACAGAGAGAAACAGAATTAATTCCACAGCAAGGAAGGAAAAAAAAAAGGCCATCTTGCAAATCTGTCACTCCAAAGAATGTATTAAATATATTTAACATATCCTGTTAAATAAGGTAAATGGATGAGATTCTTATCTGAAGAGGGGTGAGGGGTGCAAAAATTAAAACAGGACAGCAGAGACACAGATTTCCCTACCAAAAGTTGTGTGGCCCTTTGGAGTGTGGTCCAGAACCCAGAGTATCTCAGAAATCAATGTCCTGTGGAGTGCAGGGGGTGAGTGAAACAGCTCACTGAATCCTTCTTGCAGAAAGCTCGTCAGAAGCAACACAATGAGGGGTTTTCTGAAACCACATCCCTCTGTAGGTGCTGCCATAGTTCTGTTGTACTGGAGAATTTTGGACTCTCTTTTGGACTAAGCTGATATTTATATCATCACACTGTACTGTGCAACAGGTTCCTTAGCAGACCTGCTTGCCAAGATTTACAAACAGTTTGGAAAGCAGAAGTGTACTTGTTTATTTGTACAGGGGCAGTTACTCATTTCCCAGCTCTGGCCCTTCATCAGAGGCACTTTATATGTGTAAAAGAAGAAATGAGTCATTTTTTCTGTACCTAGAAGCCTACAAGTTTACAAAAAAAGAGACAAGAGGCAGAGTCAGGCAGATGAGTAGCAGGGCATGACAGAGTGTTTGGTCAGCATCACTCAAACCAGAAAATGCCACTTTTCAAAACCATTGTTTCACAGTGAAACATCTCCTTTAGCTTTGAAATTAAGATATGCAATAAATAGCATAAAAAGCAAATGGAGACGTCATTTAGAGACACAGCGGACTTATTTTACTCTTACAATCAAAATGTTTCTGTCTTATTGCTTTGTCTTGAAATGAAATTTGTCAAAATTGATATATCCTCCAGAATTTTTCAATTTTGTAGAAAGCTCCTTTGTTTCAGAAAACTAATACTTGGATTTTTTGTTGTTGCCTGTTATAATCCTGATATTTTAGGATTTTATTGTCTCCCTGATGAAAAAAAAAGATGGAGTAATAAATACTCTGAGCATTTTTATGCTATGAAACCTAGGTATAAACATACAGAAGTCAGATTATTTTGGATTTCAAATTATAAAGCTGAGTTCATTGTTTGATTAACTTTACTTTTGTTACTTACACCATTCTTTTGGTGAGTTTTAATAGCTTTTGGTGACTAACCAGACTTTCCATTAAAGCATGTGTCATTGGGAAGAGGTGTCTCTCTGTATATTCATAGTAACACATTAAACAACCTCTTATCAATTTAGAATAAGACATCTGTTATCATATTTGGAATATGTGGCAGCTAATCCAACACAGCAGTTGTGCTAAGGGAAAACACGAGGCTGAAAAATCGTTAAAAATATAGTGTTTGAAACCCCCAATAAACTACTGTCTTTGTATATATTCCTTATGTATTACAACTGCTGTGACTTTAGACAGCTGGTTCTGAATAATTTTCCGGGTTCAATTTTCTACTACTGCAGCTATGCATGCCTGAATGTTGTTTAGAAATGAATTATTTAACAATGTTTTAAATCAATTATCAACCGACATATCAGAGACTAACATTTTCCTCTAACTCACTGTACCTCTCTGAGTAAAAAAACCCACGATGCAGTGTATTTTTTTACGATACCTGTAATCAAAAAGAAGCGGACACACCAAAAAAGAACTGTGAAAAGAAGACAGAATTGTGGCCAGAGATAGAGCCGTTGGCACAGATTTAGTCACACTAGCCAGGGTAGCAGATATATGCTCCCATTTGTAAATGTACTTTGCTGCAAAACAACCATCTGAAACTAATTGGCCACATTACACCGTGTGTGTGGGTCTGCAGTGAGTGCCTGAGCCTTTGCCTGCAGCCAGTCAGTGCCTGTTTTCAATGCATGGGGAGTTCCCAAATGGCCCTACCTGCAAATGTGCCTCACAAATCTCATGCCTAGTCATTTTTTGTTCAAAGTCCAACTCATGTGCTTGTTCTGTTCAGGCAGCAAGTGAGAGGTGTAGTACATGTGATTCCTCAAGTGTGGGAGAAGGATGTGTGAGCTGGGATTGCCACACACAGCAGCCTTTGGTGGGAATTCAGGGCATCCCAGGTCTTTGGTCCATGAAGAATCTTTATATTAGCAATAAATATGTAAATCTATGGTGCTGTTCTCTGACTTGCCATGGAGAGAATCAGACCCTGGAGTTTTATCAGTTCAAATCCAACTGCTTGGGAGCTCATAGACCTCATTAATAACAAATGCTATGAAAACTCAAAAAGCCTTTTCCCTTTGCCTGTATTAAAGCTCAGATTCAGAGTCCATCCTCAGTATTTAGATTTTATTTGTTTCTTTAAAATATAGGATTCAAGTGTGGATGAAGTTTTGCCATGACAACCTTGAGCCTTGATTTTTCAGTAACTCCACACTGTAAATTATGGCTTAGGCACCGTGGCAATGCCTGTCCTGTTGTGGTGGGAAATAATGGCAACTGGGATTTTCAGCTGCCTGCAGCACGTCTCAGAAATGTGTCTTGCCTTTAAACACCCACAAAGGTGTAGTTTCTTGAAGAATCACACCATGTAATTACATGGTTTCCTTCCTCACATCAGTGACAGACATACTTGGTTTAGTTTTCTTGCGTCCCCATGGTAGAACACGGGATGCTGTCTGTGTCCTTGGCTGATTTCTGCTCTGGCTCCCCATGGCAACCCTCCCTGGGAACAAGTCTCAGGCTTTCCCTGGAGCTCTGAACTGACCTGAGGATCCCTTCCTGATGGGTATTGCAGGCAATGCAGAGCAATCACCAATTGCAAAATAGGCAATTGGACAAATGACAGGAGGCAGGTGCATGTCAATAAAGGCATTCCCATCCTTCCAGCAGCTGTGATGATAAAGCCACTATTTTACCACGTGATTAAGTATCTTATTTCCTGTGTCTGTACATCTTCTTTTGTTCCTCCCCACCTAAATTCTTTCCCCTAGTTGTGTGTAGTTATTATTTTAGTAGCACCTTAGAGGCCTAAAACGCAGCAGGCACCCTACTGTTTTAGGTAGAGTTAATTAAGTTTCTCTGCTCTCTTTTTTCCATGTGTTTAATACCTATTAAATGTGCATTATCTGGCACATAAGAGTCCCTGGCACCGATACAGGACCCCACTGTGGTAGGTGAGACTGTTTTCTCCCTGCCTTATAAATTCTGAGTAGATGAGCTGGTATGAAATGGCAAAGAACAGACTCATTTCTGGTGCAAGCACCTGGCGAGGCATGAAAGTTGGACGAAATCTGTGAGAGCCCAGTTGAGAATGCACTTCTCTGGCAGCTAAATTGGAAAAAATGTTATGCTGAGTCATCTATGTTGTCCTTTCCACCACTGACCTAAAAATACTGTCTAGTGCACTTATAGCATTGAGAAAAAAATTATTTGCTGAAGTGACAGCTTAGAATCTGTTTCCAGTGGAATGGAGATGATGGCACTTTCCTTGAGTTTGGGTAATGTTATGTGGTTCCCAACATATAACTACTGCTACCAGGAAAGCTGGGTTAGAAATTCCTGAGGGCCACTGCCTAGAAGAGCTTATAATTTCAGAAAGCTGGGGTGAACGAAAAGAATATACTGAAAGAAAGCTGTAATTTGATGCAGTGAGAGGTCATGAGTGACTGCTGATCATTGTACTGAGAATTTTAACTTAGTCTAATTCAATCTAATTATACGACCCTTTTGTAATTTTGCTAAGGTAAATACGTTTTTTGAGGCCCTTGACCTGTTTTTATCAGTGCTCAGTCTCTTAACATGCTCAGCACAACAAATTGTTGTCCCAAATCAGGATCCACCCAGGTGCCCAAGGGACTAAATTTTGTTTATTTATGTGTGTGTGTTTCCTACTGCAAATACATTTGTTAGACAGGCATTAAGTGACATGAGTGAAACAGCAAATGTTTCACTTTCGGATGGAGCCAGGGAAAATAAATCTATATTTATGAATTTGGTTTTGTTTATCTTTCTAGCAAAGATAAATATATTAATTTGTGTAAAGCCAAGAAGCTGCAAATAAGAATGTGGGCAACCTTAAAAGGTCAGGCAGAGTATGATCCAAACAATATTTTCTACCTCATAACTATTTTCTCCCTAATTGGAAGGGTAAGCAGATATCCTACTGCTGCTTTCTTTGCTATTTAGATGAAAACACAGTTGTTTTGCTAAAAATATTACAATCCTAATGATTACAGTGCAAGCTGGATTCTTTAGAATGTTTATGTCCCCTGAACATGGAATAGCTTAAACTCTTCTGAATATTTCTGGCTTCACTAATGGATGGCAGAATAGTAATCCAAATGCTAACCCACATGCCTGCTAATATATTCCTTTTCCCAGAACAATAGGCCCATTTGCAATATTCAGTGGATGCTGTCATTTGGAAACCTTCTACCAACAGAAATGTCAGTTAAAGTTTTGATGACTTTGGTTAAATCTTTCATAATATTCTTACTCCTTCATGGCTCAGGGGTGTATGCTGACTACCACCTGAGAGATCTTTAATGGCACCCTTTGAAGACAGACATAGGAATTTCTGGTCTAGGACTATGCAAAAGGAATGAAAATGGCAAGTCCTCAATGACAGACTTTTTCCAGTTGATAATATATTGACTTTTTTCATATGTGGCTGTGTATATGTCCAATATTGATTTTCTGACTCATTGTGTGTCCCTCCTCTCCTGCCCCACTGTGGTTCACTCCTGGATTATTAGTTTGGCTGAAGGATAAAGCAGGGGAACAGGGCCAGCCTGGGGGATTACAAGGCTGCTTTCAGCTTCTCCTGCTGCACACACTGGTAAAGTTAAGGGAGGAAATAATGGCCTTCCCTAAGGCTCACCTGAGAAAGCCTGCCACGGAAAAATGGATCCACAGAATGAAATACTGGACATGCTGGAGGAGAAGGATGCACAGAAGGGCTCAGGCAGTGCCTGTAGAGCTGAGTGTCATTGCTGAGAGGGCAGAGCCACAGATTTTCTTTCTTTTATTTTATTTTCCCCTTTTCTTTGTTTAACGCCAGAAAAAACGCAAAGAAAGGAAATTAAAAGATTGATTCATTGGCAATGGCAAGCTGGAAACAGGTTCCTTTACTCATAAACCTGTACAGATCTTTAGGTGTAGTGACACCATTTGTTTTAACTGATTTACAGTGCAGCCTGTGGATTGAGTTCCACGTGTATCCACATGGAGGATCTTCCAGAGTTTATGGAAACCCATGCCTGACTCACTCCTCCATATATTTGTGTATCATTTGGGAACCTTCTCATCAGGAAGGCAAATGCCAGCACAGTTTTGCAAAGTTCTTTCCCATAGTTATCAAAGAGAATATCCTGAATATATCTCTATATTGGCTCTTTAATGAAATACAAACAAAACACCTTCAGAATAGTTATTCTTCATGAACAACATAGAAATCCCAAGTTTGTCAGAATCCCTTTTCTGCTGCATGCCAGGCCAGCCTGAAATGCATTTCAGTCTGCCAGCAATCATGAGCTCTGTCCTTTTTTCTTATTCTTTCTGAAGATGCTTGTTAATGAACCCTCTTGAACAGTCGCAGAGGAGGATGAAAGGCCAGGGCACTGGGTGGAAAAGCAATGCAGATTGGAAAAGACAGAAAGCTTATTTAATTCTTTCTTTTCCTGATCTCAACTCCCTCAAGTTATCTCTAAAAAGATGTTTAAAGCTTAGAGTTAGAACTTTTCTACATTTAACTGTAATAATTAAAAGCAGCTACAGTAGCATTCAGATCCAAAGGGAAAAATTTCAAAACTCATTTCAGCCACTGCTGGTGGTGTGTTTGGGGGTGGATGGGCTCTTGAGCAGAGTTCACAGCTGTCTTTTTACCTTGGTTTTTATTTTTCAGTCAGTTGTGCTTGAATTTCATTTGTTAAGATTTAAAGTCTTCATCTTGTGCCTGTTACTTACCAGCCCTCTGGATTCTAAATGGGCACTAATGACTCTCAGTAGCAGCAAGCTGAGCTTTATTTGAGGATGCAGTTTATGAGTCTGCCAGTAAACTGAAAGATGTGGGTTGAAAGAAGGAGCTGGGAAAAGCAGAGGGATTTGAAACAGTCTTGATCAGGTTCTCAGGAAGTGGCTCTGCAGTTTGCATGCTGCTCACCACGTGGATCACCTTCCCAGTGGAATGATCAGGATTGACTGTTCCTAATGAGAACATAAACCCAGGAAGTCTGGTATCATGCCTACATCAATGACTAATTCCAGCCATTTAAAGAGGACATAAAAACCCTGTAATGAATCTACTGATTCCATAAGGGAAGGGAAGTGCTGATGTGATATTCTAAATACCAAGATCTCAGTCGACATAATTCATATTCATTCGCAGCCACGCTTTTCAGAGAGGATTGTTAAAGTACCTTAAATGCAGATTAAGACTGTTGCAGGTGAATGTCTTCAGTTTTTTCCAGGATAGATGGAGGTCAGTGGTCTAACAGCTTCTGGGCAAGCTAAAATTTTGATGTGGTAGTAACTCAAGGGCTCCATTTATTCCTTTATCGTCTTAGACCTGAAGAAACAGGAAAAGAGTAAAATATTTCTGGACAATGGTCACTAGAATATGCCATACAGCTATAGTAAGGGTTAGAAATAGGGCCAGCCATGGGTTTTAGGAACAGGGAATAGGGGACAACACATAGTGTAATCTCTAAAACAGAACCTGTCCTTGGTGGGCCCTTATGCCAGTTACACTGCTGATGTATTTATAGGATAAAATACTTTAGGCAGGATTACCTCTCCCCACTGTGCTTTATTCAGCCCCACACATACCACTGTCTCTTTATGCAGTACTTAATAATAAATCTTCAAGTAATCTGGTTACAACATAATCTTCATACTGTTACTTCCACTATGTGTGAGATACAACAAATGAACAGATGATTTGGAGACTCCTGAAACAGTGTTGGCTGTGTGGGGGTTTTCAGCCACTTCAATATGAAAAGATTTAGCAGGAAATCTGCATTATATGACAGAATATGTGTCTGTGTCTGCTTTTGCTGTTGCACTGAAGTAACCTAATAATAACTTTAATGAAGTTATGGGACTTTATATATAATCTCCTTAATCTTCTCGCATAGCTAAGTATCATCACGTAGGTGGTGAAACTAAATAAATGCTAATATTGAGCTCTTTGTGGTTACCTCAGGCAGAGAATAGGTCTTGGAAGTTTTAAACAGCAGCTCATTAATCAGTAGGGCTGGCCTTATTTTGATAAAAATGATAGATGAGCCTTTTCTGGGCTGCTGCAAAACAGTTAATGGCAACTTCCATGAGGTGGTTGGACACCATACATTTCCCACTCACTTATCACCAATCATCAAGTTGGTATTAAATCAAGTAGCTCCCTATGTGGAGCTCTCCCAGCACCCCTTCTCCAGTGTCTCACCTGGAGTTTTGGTTTCCATCCAGCACAGGCTCTTCTCCTCCTTGTTCCCCCTTCCTGCAGATCCTGAACTGCCCCACTGGCAAAACTGGGGAAGCTTGGTAGGTCCTGTTAGGAAATGGGGCACATGTGCTTTGGCATCTTATTCTCAGGGATTGTCAAATGCCATTCCTGCTTACCTTGGATAGATTTTTTTTGTGTGAGAAAGCAAATTTGCGTATTTGGCCGGCTAGAAAGAGAAAACACTCATTTCTTAATGTGTGTATAACTGACACTTCATTAGTGTTATACAGTCTTCCAACCTCCTCCTTGTGCATGTGTGGGTACAGCACATATCAACACAGACAGGCAGAGAAAGGGAGAGGAAAGGGAGCTGACTCCATCCAGAACACTGGTGTAAAACTGCTATGCCAATATATATAGTTTGTAATTTAGGGAACTGTTATAATGGGAGTGAGGTTAAAGAAGGGATATTTCCAAAGCTTGGAGTGCTGTTTGTATTTGCCAATTAATTCCTAATGAGGGCAGAAGCACTTAAAGGAATACTATAAAGGTACATTTTCTCTTTTCATTTAGAAACATAACATCTGAGGAGCATTTATTAGCAAAATATCAACTCTGTTTGCACATTTCTAAATAGAATGTTGAAGCAACTGAATTTTAATTTTCGTGTCTGTAATTTGTTAATATAATTACCATGCAATACAGTTAGGTGCTTTCAAATCTTTCAGTGTTAATTAAAAAGCTAATAACTTGAAAAGCTATAAATATTGAGGTAGAGGGGGTAGTGCTCCAGGGAGTTAATCCTTTATTTGTCATTTACTAGAGATCCCTTTACTAGAATGCCAGGCTTTGTACTCCATAAAGCACTTTGTGATGTGTCTCCTCTGTGCTACCTGAGAGATGCTCCCACCATGCACAAGCAGTGCAAGGTTTGATCCCTAGCACAGAGCAACATATTCACAGCTAAATGCAAGCAGAAAACAGAATTAATCCCACCTCTTCAGCCCATTAATTTTTCTTCCTTCTCTGGTTTCATCTCCTCTGCCCCATCTAGACCCACCTGCCTCTCTATGGACTGACTGGTACTTGGGGCATTGTGAGACAGTCTTTGGCTCTTTCTAAAGAACATCTCCAGCTGGCCATGGAGGCCTTTTGTAGCCTGTTGTGTAGGAACTATGAGAATCTCTCTGAAATACCATCAACCTCACCATGGGCAGTGGGGTGTGTTTGTCAGAGGATGTGTCCTCACAGCTCTGGGGCCCAGAGCAGCAGTTTTGGGAAACACCCCTTGATCAGCACTGTGTAGAACTATCTGAGGTGTTTTCAGTTTGAGGGCGAATTTTCCATATCCCAAATTAAAAAAGGAAAGCCAGTATTCAGGATCTCTTGTTGGAATCTCCACTACTCTGAGCCACATGAACTCATTGGAGTTCTCAGCAGCAGGAGCTTCACTGGGACTGCCAAGGGGATAAAGTTCCATTTGTACTACTATATCAGTGTAAATCTGCAGAGCAGCATTCATGGGACTAATCACAGCTAAAGGGAAAAATACCCTGTGCTCATCATATAGTGTCTCAAAAGTAGTGTAATTCATGTCTTACTCCTGCAAACTACTTAAATTGTGGTAGGCTAGAACATGAATCACCTTTTCCTGTGCAGTGTCTACTCTTTAGTCAATGGAAATGGAGGGAAGATTTTATTTAAATGTAGTGATCCTGTTTCTAAATTAACTTTGTCTGGACATAGCCTGGTTTTAATACGGTGACCTATGCTGGGGGGGGGAGAAAAATGCTTTGCATTAGGCATACTGTGATCTGGTGCTGATTGTTTTAAATGCTCTAAAGAAGACATCTATTTTAACAGTAAATGGTCTTGCTCTGCAGTTATGTAAATGAAGCACAAACAAATGAGGCTGTGCTACCTCACGGAAGGAAAAGCTGTGTTTTAAATTCTAATCAAAGGGTAACTTGTGCCAGATAACACACCCAGCCGGGTGCACCCTCACAGCACAAAGAGGGAGAGTTTTAAAACAAGCCCAGAAGACAAACAGCTGGGAAACAACATTCCCTCTTAGCAAAGACAATGCTTAATGGTGCACCTCAGCATTGTTCCAGCACACAGTCATTTACCTAACGGAAATCATTAATTCTGCCCAGCGTTTTTGAGGAATGGCGTGATGATGAGCTTCCTAAAAGGCACTCAAAGGAAGCACCGCGTGCTGCAGCGGGCTCAGATTGTTTAATATTTGTCAGACTTGAGTTGTGTTTGAAGGATACATTGTGAGTAATGGATTCTCCTGCTATTTACACGTGGGCAAGGCTGCACAGCCGCTCCATGTGCCATTTATTGCACTGCATTATGTATGAGGTGGTTTTGCCAGCGGAGACATAAACACAAAAGGGGGGAGGGAAGAAAAAACACAAGAAAGCAGGTTCGTGTGCTGTCCAATCTATGACTGTTAGGAATAATTTAGAAAACTTTTAAACACTCGTGTGCAAATATTTTGGAACTGCAGTTCTGAAATGAGTTATTTACTGCATTCCTAGCAGAGAACACGGTAGCTTTACCGTGAAGCAACTCCTCCTTCTGTTGGAATTAGTTTATAGCTACTACACTGCTGCTATAGGACAACAACAATCCCAACAGCCTGCACTGAAAACGTGGGGTCACATCCTAAAAAAAAGAGCTGTGCTCTTTCGTTTCTCATTGCTTTAAGGGGAATTTAGGCGCTAAGCCCATTTGTAAGCCTGCTGTTCAAACTGTTAAGATGTAGGTGTAGTGAGTAAGAAATGCCAAATGTCTAAAAATCCCCCACCAGGCATTGATTTCCAACAGGCATTAGGGAACGCTCTGCTCAGGGATTTATTGGCAAATCCTACTGAGCCACCCTCTAGGTAGTCAGATGACTGTGCTGTTCTGTCTGTGGGCACTCACAGGAGATGGGAGCACCTCGCAGAGCTGGATTCTCCCGGGCTGGCTGCACATTCCACTGAGCTGGCCCGGAGGGGCTGCGTTCCAGCAGCTCATTCCCAGGGTGGTGTCCATGGGAGGGGAAGGGCTGATGGAAGTCATTGCTCACCCAGGGGAGAGCACAGAGCTTCAGTCTGGCACTGCAAGAGGACTAATCAGAATAAATCACCACTTCAAGCAGGAAAGGTGTCAGAATTTGGCTCTTTATGACTAGTTAGGTTGCTGCCTTGGAACTTGGCACCCACGTAGCTGGGAATCACCACTGTGTTGACCACAAGACACTGGCATTCTGTCAGTGCAGTTCCTTGGCTTTCAGAGTATCACCTAACTTGGAAGGGTTAATTCCTGTTTCTTTTAATCTCCCAAATGCTCTGCAGAACTGAAGGTCATTACAGTTTTCCTGGATGAGCTGTCATGGAGAGCAAAAGGAGGGACAGGCACATTGCAAACCAGAGCTAATATTTAGACATTCTGTGTCTGGATTTGAAATCCAATGGCAGAATTTGTGATTTTCCAGGGAGACTGTGTGAACATGGCACGTTGTCTGGGTATAGATTGTTGTTTGTTAGTTCTGAAACAAGTCAACTAATGAGCACTGCCATGGCACAGGAGTCAGAGACATATTTCATGGAAGAGAATGAAAGGGACCCGACAGCCAGCACAATGCAAGGTAGCAAAGCTGCTTCTCCAGGCAGGAGTATGTCTCATAGCACATGATGTAGCCTAAATATCTATAATATTTTTAGAGTATGCTTTAACACCTAACATCACCTGATGCTTACAGTCCACTACTTCACATATGACTCTGGTAATACTGAGCACAAATTTTACAAACTTTATAAAATTTAAGTCTTATGAAGGCTATGACAGGATATTTTTCTATGATTTGAATAAGATAGGTAGAGACATCAAATACCTCTCACTGATTCCCTTTGGCAGGGTTAAATACAGAACTCAGAATATTACTCCTTTCCCAAAATTCATATTTCCAGACCATGCTGCCCTCCTAACAAAGAAAGAACTGAACAGTGTCTTGTGTGAGGTCTCATTCAGGTCCCAATAGGTTCCTGTGACTCTTTATCCTCAAATGTTACATCCTTAACGTGGCAGGAGAAATAAACTTAACCAGCCATAAACATTCTAAACTATAGCAGGCAGGCTGGATCCCTCCCAGTGCTTCATCCCTTCTCCAGGTTGGAATTACCACTGATATACTTACAAAATGCTAGTCCATGGTAGAAGTAGATTAATTCTAGACAGTGTTAATATTGTACACAAGAGCATGAGGATTGATAGTCCTTATAATCTCTTATCTAAACATAGAAGAGCTGCATATGCTGTTCATAAAGCACTGAAATCAATCATCATAGTGGCAGACAGGTAATTGGGAAGCAAGCTCCTGCTTGTGCAGACCAGGAGAGGATAATAGCCTTCAACAGGTTGGGGTTGGGTTTGTTTTTTTTTTACACAAATTATCCTCTGTCTCAGGTTTCAAACTTCCAAATCTAAACTGAGTCACTTAAAATCCACGTGTGAGCAGTCAGACAGGCAGCTTGACTTTCAGAACTGCAAAAAGCTTGCATTCCCCACCACTTCAAAGATCATGAGGGTTATCCAGTATTTAGTAGAAGGGCCTGGAAAGGTGGGGTGCTGGAGCTGGACACTGGTTGTTGGGTACCTGAGTGCAAGGAGAGGGTTCAGAGTTGTAGTTCCTGGTTAAAACCAGCGATGTCTTCATGGCTCTATGAGTAGGATCAGATTTTAATTAACATTTGTAATGTCCTTTGAAATGTGTTAAGGCTTAAAACAATTATATGACTGCACAGCTCCGTGATTTTGATAATCAAAGTCTTGTAAAAGGGATCTTGGAGCATTTAGAGAACAGTTCTATTTACACATTCAGCCAGAAGAGGATAGTAGGACAGACTCCATAATTAGAAAGGGTTTGTTACTAAAAGCTTCTCCATGTATTAAACATTAACAGAATGTTTCTAACTATGAAATGAATTAGACCTAACTAAACCGTTGTAGGAATTAGCAGTATTCACTCTCTGATTTCCAGATTAGTTACATTAATTTTAAATACTGCTTTTTGCCAGGAAGAGACTAGTAAATACGTAATAATAAAAATTGGCTGTGTTTCATTAAAACACTGAGAAAAGGATTTACTTTTTGCATTTTTTAATTATTTTTTTTTTTTTGGTAACTCGTTGTAATCCACAATTTATCACTGACTTTGCTGGGATTTATCCTCTTTCATAACAGCACCAATAATTATTTTGCTTTGTTTTTTTTATTGCTTCATAATAGGAACAAGAGTCGTTTCCACTGCCTAGAGAAGCACAGTTTAGCTCTAATAGATATCTATGGATCTGGCAATGGTCCCACTTCTCTCCACATTACACAAGTCCTGTCGACCCCTCAGTATGGGAGAACCCATCTGTGCTTTCCTACTTACACAACAGCAGTTGTTTCCCTTATCCAAGCATGTGCTTTGTTTGGGGGGGTTTTATGTTGTGTTTGGTTTTTTGTGTTTTGTTTTTTTTTTCTTTATTTTTATTTTCATAAACTGTGATCGGGATCTTGGTCTTGCAAGGAGCTCATGTGTGGGCAGAGCTGTGCATCCACACAGCTCCCATGAAGTGTGAAATGCAAACTGCTCTTTGCCTCACCACATCCCAGTTTTTGGCAGGAGGGACTGGTTGTCTCTATTAATGTTGTGGGTTGCAACCACAGCTTTTCGTAGGGTGAGCTGGCAGCTGGCTGGGTAGCAGTGGAAAAGCAACAGAAGAAATGTGGGATTTTTAATTTTTTTATTTATTTTTTTTAACATCCTGTAATAGTAAAGCTTCTTCTTTTAGCAGACCATGTGTTATATCTTTGCTGCTGCACGTTGCATTTATTCTCTGATGACTCATGGCTTGATGGCAAATCCTTTACTTTCTTCCTTGATATGGTGGTATGTTTAAAAGTGCAAACAAAAAAATTATTTGAAGGGGGTTTGAATAAGTTGCAAAGTTTTAGCCTCTTGCATTGTATATTTTAGAGTTTGGTTTAGGATTTCTTTGTGGATAAACAAAAGCTTTAAAGATTCTGGAAAAAGACTGGCCCTGCACTTCTCTGGAGGCACTTTCACCTCCTTTCCTCTCCTCTCCAGTCTATAATTGCTGTCTATAACCCAAGCAGAAAACTCACCCAAGAAAAACTGTCTTGTTCTGGAAATATTTACATGTGTTTAGCACAACAGAGTACTGATTTTAACATAACATTTTTAGACACCAACTTTATGCTGGTCAATAAATAACCATCCCTAAAATTACCCATCGACAGGAATTTTTCTTAAACCCAGCATTTGTCAAGGACTTAAGCACCTCCCTGAGGTAACATGCACACAGGCACCTTGTCCTTTATGAAGAGGATTTCACCCTTCCCTTTTAAATTACAGGTTAATTGATCATAGTGCTCATTTAATGTCTCATTTTCCCCACCCATGTTGTGTGATAAAAGCTGCTTGTAAATGCACAGCCCTCAAAACTATTAATATTGTCAGAGTTTAAAACATGTAATCTCAAGTCAAGTACAGCCTTGTCTCTTTTCAAAAGCATATTATTTATAAAAGAGGCACTGCCATAAATATCAGGCCTCCTGTGTACAGAATCACACATGATTACTCCAGGAATTAGATGCCCACATGAAGAGTGAGCAGCAGGGCACTCCTGGGGGTGACTTACAGTGAAATACTTCTTGAGATGGTGCTGTTGGAGCAAGGCTGAGGGCTGAAAGCTGTGAAATGCAGCAGGTGTGAATTGCTGCACTATAATTCACAGTCTCATGTCTCTTATTAGAATTATATAATAGCCCTGTGCAAATGTTTTCTACAAAGTAATCAGACCTGAGCCCACACCTTATCTGAGGGTCCTGAAGTCTTAAACGGCAACAAGGTATTGCATCAGAAAAGTAAAGGGGGGAAATGGGTTATTTTTAATTGGTTAAAATAATTAAATTTAAGTGCATTTGAAATGTTTGTTCCTACTTGCTTTGTCAGTCAGCCACTGCATTTGCCTGCCACAATCTCTGCAGAATGCCCCTGTTCACTTTTCTCCTCTGTCCAGTGCAGAGGCAGCCAAAGTCCCCGTAAAAAATAAGCTTCTGATCATCCACGCTTTAGGAGGTTCCTCACAAGGATTAATCCATTCTATAAAGGACTGAAGCAGATGCACAGCATTCCTATTTTGAAAGGTGTGCTCTAGTTCTGAGTATCTGGCATTAATACTCACTGTGATGAGTTTATATCTGTACCTGAAGCAGAACCCACTGAGATCTCCAACTCTCTGTAGCCTCCAAAAATCAGACTGCTCCATTTCCAGTTGAAATGTTAAATCTGTGGGCTAAGGGCAGCTCAGCCATTATCAGTACACATACAACCTGAAAATCGAAGCCATGCCCTCTAAAAAACAACATGCTGATAGGTGCAAGTACATTCTTATTGTTATAAAAATACCCAAATTCAACAGATGGGCTCTCAGTAAAGAGTGGTTTGTTTAAGAAAGGAGAATTGATGAGTGCTTCCTGTGAAAGAGGGGCTGGGGTGTAGGCTGAGCTCACCAAGAACTAAATCAGATTTCAGGTTTTGTCAGGCAGGCAGAGCAGCCCGGTGTGATCTAATGAGCTCAACAGCTGTTGGGTGTCAGTTTGCAACAATGCTGTAAAAAAGCCGATCTGATGTTTTGTCTCATGGGAGAGTCATATTTAAAACACATATTTGGATATTTACGTTCTCCAGACTGTTTCTCTTAAGAAGGTCAAAAAATTGTGCCTGTTTTCTGAGTTTATTTTTTGGCAAGTTACACCATTGGCAAGTTGCAGGTTTTGTAAATAAACCAATATGTAACAATTTTGTCTTTTTGTTTACTTAGCATATGGTCCAGCCATGGGAAATACTGGCATCTTTGGCTCCTTTTTGGATCAGAGGGATCGAAGTGTGGTTGTCTTATTTACTAGGAATATTATCATGGATCCAAAATGACCCCAGCCCCACACTGGGGTTATATTACATTTTCAGGCTGAGGAAGTTGGAATTTTTCAGCCTGGAGAAGAGAAGGTTGTGTGGAGATCTCATAGCAACCTTCCAGTATCTGAAAGGGCCTAGAAGGAAGCTGGAGAGGGACTGTTATCAGGAATTGTAGTGACAGGACAGGAGGGAATGGCTTCACACTGAAAGAGAGTAGGTTTAGGTTAGATGTTAGCAAGAAGTTCTTTACTAATGGTGATGAGACATTGCCACAGGTTGCCCAGAGAAGCTGTGGCTGCCCCATGCCTGGAAGTGTTCAAGGACAGCTTGGATGGGGCTCAGAGCAACCTGGTCTAGTGGAAGGTGTCCCTGCTCATTGCAGGGGGTTTGGAACTAGTTGATCTTTAGGGTCCCTTCCAACCCAAACCATTCTGTCATTCTATATAGGAAATGTACAACAGACAGTATTTGGAAGTCCCTTGTTTTAATTCAGTATTTATTTGGGCTGAAAATGTCTATCCTAAGAGCACTGGAAAAATTATCTCGATGTAACTGAAATTCAGTGGCAACCCCCAACCCCTCCAGCTCCTTTAAAAAGCCATCCTTCCCCGAGCAGTGCTGTAATGAGCCCAGTTACAAGCCCCAAATTAGATTCCTGATACAGTTATTTGGGTCTATTTCAATACTTTTATGAAATTGAGTCATCTTTTCCGACGATATCACTAATTAAAACCAAGATGAGCAACTGCTTCCACAGCTTGGTGGCTACGGCTGCGGGGTTCCTCGAGCACATGCTGCAGCATATGTGTCCTCCAGGAACAGCAGAGGAAGAGAAGCTGCAAGGCTGCCCAAGAGCAAATGTCAAATTCCTCAAGCAAGAGCTTGACCGGTCTGTGGTGCCCACCTGAGAGTCTAAAAAGGCCTCCAAACGTTGAGCAGAAGAGGCAGTTTGCCACGAGGATTGATTTCAGGTCTGGGACGCGGCCGCATCCTGCTACTCCGAGGTGCCCTGACCTCTGGATCTGAAGAAAGAATTCAAGCAAAGGCTTGTACTGACAGACAGTGTTGCCATGGAAAGCTGAACAAGCTTTTGCAATCACAGCTTTGCTCTATCCTGCATCCCTGGCCCTCTGTATTTCTTCAAGCTTATCCAGCAGCGTGCATGGCAGGCCTTTAGCTCCAAAAGCTGCCCAGCAAGCTGCTGCTGTTTTACTGCTCTGCATCCTTCATCTGGCTGGCATTTTCAGATGGGGACCCAAGAACTAGATCTCTCTGTCTCTCTGCTGGCATAATTTCTCCATATAAAAATGTTTGGAATTACGTTTAATGCTCATTCAAACACATGAGGACTTAGTCAAGCACAAATAGTTGAAAGCAACAGTAGTCATGATGTCTTCACCTCCAGACAGAAAATGTGAATATTAATTGCTCTCCTTCAAGAAATTATAACACACCTTAATTAGTGTTTTGGCCCCACAGGAGGGTTGGTAAATAAGGACATCCAAGATTCTCTGTATTTTGAAGTTTTGGTGGTCTCAGACTGTGTGAACTCATCATCTGAAGTTAGCATTCAAAAGGCAAATGGAGATAATTAATTATCTTCTAAAAAAACCTTCTAAGTTGGTTTTATTTGCTTCAAGTTTATGTAAGTTCGCCATGATTTCTGCAAGCATTCTTAGGGCTATTGTAGCACTTAAATATTTCTGTAAATAGCAGTCCTCATCCCTGGACGTCTAAATCTACCTACCAAAATGAGCCAAAAATCTTATGGAAGCCAAGATATTAAAACAAAATTTCCTGTAGCCAGAACTTTGAAATTCTCTATTCAGAGAGCCAGATGACTGAAGAGCATTCCAGAAATGGATTAAAACTATCATCAGCTGTTCCAGTTATCAAAGTGATATTAAGTTCTTCCTTGTGGATGCAGATGTACCCACTGCAACTGAATTTTTCATTAATTTTCTATTGTGCCCCTTTTCTCCCAAGCAGAATTTCAAGGCATGAAAAACCCTTTAAAAGACTTCAAACTTATGTTCAAACTAAGTGAAAACAACGTGGTGTTTTTGGCATTTTTGTGTGGTCACTGCAGGACAAAGAGGCTCTCTTGAGTCTCTGTGCTTGTGTCACTGCTATAAATTCTTGTGTCACCAGCATTAGCTTAACACAACGTGACTGATCTAATTAGACACGATGTGTCGCAGCAGCTGCACGCCAGTCTGGGAGCTTGGAGAGGCCTTTTCAGGTGATGGCAGCTTTATGTGTTCCTTCCACCCACAGCAGCTGATTAAAAACACATCTGTGTTCAACCTTGAAGCTGAACCCTTTCCACAGCCCCCCAGGGACCCACAGTGACACAGTGCTGGGCACAGGCAGTGCTGAGTCCCATGGGATGCCCACGGCTCCAGGAGCAAGCTCCAGCCCTGCCTGCCTCAGCCAGGGGGTCTCTTCCACCCCACACCTGTGGGCAGGGCACAGGGATAGCCTGGCTGGGTGGTTTGGGGGCATCCAGTTGGACACCGACATGGAGATCACACACAGCGATGGCTCATCCGGGCACTGGTGGTGGAGCCCTATGGAAGCACTTCCAGCATCACTGTGGAGCAGCTTGAGAAAGGGGCCAACAGGAGCAAATAGGTGGATGTGCAGCTTACCTTTGCCCTCGGTCCTCACCTGGCCCCAAAGAGCACATCCATGACCAGCATCAAGGCCACTCGGATGCAGTGGCAGTGCCCTGGCAAGGACACAGTGATGGTGCCTGAATCTCAGCTGGACCTCACATGGTACCTGGATAACCAGATCTTCCACTTTGACCACGCTTTTGATGACCAAGACTTATGGGAGTGAAGTGTATGACCCTCTGGAATGGAAGAAGCAGATGAGAGTGCTTGAAGGTGATAAACAGCAGATCAAAGTGGTGGGGCTGCAGGAGAAAGAAGTCACCAGTGTGGAAGGTGTCATCAAGCTAATTGAAATGGGTAGTAAGTGTCACATGTCAGGCAAGACCTCTCTGCCAACAATCAGTTCTCCCAGAGCCATGCCATGACCATACTCAAGAAGAGAGGGCATTTTGTATCCAAGTTTTCCATGATTGATTTGGCTGGGAATGAGCAAGGCACTGACATCTCCACTGCAGACAGGCAAACCAAGCTGGAGGGGTCTGGTATTAATAAAACCTTCTTGGCACTTGAAAGGAGTAGGTTAGACATGTAGGAAAACAGTACAGTGTTGTTTCCAGTTATTTTTCACTGCAGAAAGTAAAATTGGGCTGTTGTGAGGATCTAACTTGCAGGAAAAGGCAAGAATTTACAGAAAATGTATCTCACCTGATCTAAGCAGGTTTCCTCCCCTTGCCTGTAAGATGCACACACCCCCACTCCCCCCAAAGCTCCCCAGACAGGTCCTGCTCCAGGGTTGTGTCAAACTGCACCAAAATCAAAGCTATTCTCAGGGCAGGAGGCATTTGGAGTGATTTAAGAAGGTGTTAGAGTGCAAAGCACTGTCATCTCAGAGCAGGATACATTTGAGAAATGAGGGTTATTTTGTCATAGCATAAGCAGTGGTTTTTTTACAGCATCAGCTCATGTTATTCCATCTCTCCTTCTCTATCTTTCTGTCTTAACTATTTTCTTATGAAACATTAAAGGATGCTGGAACCTGTCTTTAGAAAAATGAGGCTAGAGATGATGGCAATTGCCTGGCCAGTGGGGAGAGGATGTGCCTGCATGGTTTGCTGAGGGAAGCAGGGGAGTCAGTGCCCTGTATCAGAGGCCTGATGAGAGGAGATTTGTCAGATCAAAGGGTCAGAAAAGCTGCATCCAACAAAGCACCATCTGATAGTGTGAATCCATGTGAGACCAGCACTGCCCAGGCTGGTGCATCATCCCTGATGGGAAACCCTGCAAAAACTGCTCTGAGCAGTGAGGTCAAAGCATCAGGCACACATTTATGATTATTATTCCATTTGGAAATTAATTAGTATAAAACATTGAAAGGATAACAAAGAAGTGGAAGAAATTAAACTGTATAAATCATATCTAATTAACTGATTCTAATCTCCCTCCATTTCCTCATGCTGTCTGAGCTCACTCTGGCTGTTGGCCCCAGTCACCAGTTTATGCCAGCAAACATTTTAAACATCTCATCTGAAGTCTGATGAAACCAAAGATAGACCTTCAGCGGCCTTTGAACCAAACCAGAGATCTGTTTTCAGTGATGAAATTATGGGACACCAAATACTGTTTAAATGTTGGTCACCTCCTAGTAATAATATGCTGTGCTTTTCAGCTCCAGTGCACTTTACAAGCATTCATTTATTGGCATCTTGCTTGCTTTGGTGTTCTCCTCGCTTCAGCAGCTCCGAGTGTTCGGAGCAGCAATGAGACACAGGTGCCACTTGCCAGATTAAGATAAAAATGTGTTGCTTCCAGCAGGGGATTTACCGTGAAAGGGTTTTCTCCTTTCTGAAAACAACCCCCTTTGAGGTTCCTTCCTTAGCATTTCTCTTGGCTTCTTGTGTTTGAGGTGCTGGATGTAACAGGGCAGCAGGTTTATAACCCCACCATGGGGTACAGTAGAACCACATGGGCTCCATCATCCCTTGCCTGGGATTACCAAGCCAACACCCTTTTATCTGGGTGTAGGAAGTGTTTTCCACTCCTTTGGCTGCCCATGATCTGGTCCTTACTCCAGGTCTAAGTTCTCACTGTTGCCATGCTGTGACCGTGCCTTAGCTATAAATCATGGGCATGAACTGCTTTGGCAAAAAGGGGCTATGAATTAATTCAGTTGGGCACAGCTCTAGAAACACAGTTTTAATGAGCTGGAACAAAGTCATACCAGGGTGGGATGGTTTGCAGTGAGTAGGAAAATGGATTTTATTCTCTCCTTGTTCACAGTCACACATCCAGGAGGCTGCTTGCAACTGAGCTCCGAAGGTGACTCATGAGCACACCCTACTGCTTCTTACTGCACATGCAAAAGGAATTAATTAAATTAGCTTCCCCCCCTCCCCCCCCCCCGATTTTTGTGGTTACATGTAGTGTTGATTAACCTCTTTTCCTTCTTTCATGAACTGCATTTACAGATTTTTCTTTGCTTTCTAAACATATATCCTATGTAAGTAGAGAGGATTTTTTCCCTTACCTGGACTTTAAGAACAATTTCTGCCCGGTTTCCACCAGTCTGTAGACACAGAATACCCCCTTGTATTTTGGGTTTGAAAATGCAGTTTACTTGTGTCCACAGGGCCCAACCCATAAAGGTTCACAGATTCAATCAAAATTCCTTCTAATTTTTAGTGGCCAAGGCATGCCCTTGGAATGAAACCAGTATCAGAGAAGGGTACTGGGGTATAGGTTTGCATCACTGTGGTGACCATAAATATTCAATTAGGTAAAGATCCCTAATTAATTATAGTGAGGTCATTCACTTAGCCTGTTAAACAACTGAAGCACTTTTATGGGATGTGTTTTTGTTTATAACTCAAAGTAGCTGAATGAACGAGAGAAGCAACCATTGTATAAATAGAACCTGGTTAATCTAATCATTTACTGCCTGATAATTAACCATAAATACTGCTATTCTGTTATACTTCAAGGACTTAAATCCATTCTCTTCCTGCCTGTGTCATTTCTAGGGAAGATTTTATTGCTAGTGAGACATTATACTTAGGAGTTCTACAACCCCCCTACTTCATATGCCTCTGCTTGACTTCAGTGTTTCATAAGACCTGAACACAGAACCTTCTCTATATATATAGACAGACAGACAGACAAATATATGTGGGTCTAATTCCTAGTTCTTACCTGGGAACAGCTTTGACTGTAAAATATGTTCTTATTTTCCACAATTCTCTAGCTTTTGCCACTTAATTTTGCCAGAGCAGTCTGCAGTGCTTCCATAGCCTGATTCAGGCTCTGCTGAAACCCTGGTTAGGTTTCCTCATCGCTGGTTCCAGCTCTTGCATGTTCTCCTCATGCAGTCCTCAAAGGTTGAACTGAAGGACAGTTCAACCCATAACATGTGTGTCAGCTGAAAAAGTAAAATTGATTCATCCACCAGATTTTTGAAGCATTTAATGGCTTTAGCCTCTGCTCTCACATCCATTTGCCTTCCCATCTTCTACTCCCATTCAAACAGCCTTTCTGGCTGTGACTCAACACTAGACAATCAGCAGCAATATTGTTCCATGTATCTTAGAATCTTTCATTTCAAAATTTCTCCCAGCATTGCCAGCTCTCATGTCTCACAAAATACAAGATTTTTCATTCCCACTGTACCTTCTAGAATTATTCAGTTGTCAGAATCATACTTTTAAGCGTGGGGGTTGATTAATCTTTTAGACTTCCTGGTAGCAGAAGAAAAACTTGGAAAGATACAATTTAAAAGCTTGTAAAAAAAACATTTAGGTGCCGAAAAAATATTTACAGAAAGTTAATCTTGTGAATTTTAGCACCAGAAATAGGACATTTAGAAGCTTGACTTTGGCAGTACAACTCTGCTTAAACCTTGCTGTCCCAGGCACTTGTGATCAAGCCTGTGCAGGGATAACCTCTTTCCTCATACCTCTGATAACCAGGGAGTTTGGTGGCTGTTTGAAGACATTATTTGGCTCCGTTTCTGTGAAAGTCCAACACAACAACATATTTCTGGGCTCAGGGCCCAGAAAACCCACATCTTGATGTGGTGTAAGAGCCCACGTGGGGCACAAAGCAGCTGGGATGGGAGGTGGGCCCGCGATGCTGCAGGAGGGTGGAAGGGCAGAGCTGGGTGCCACAGGCAGCTGAAATAAGTGAGGTTCAACCCATCAGAAAGCCCCCAACTTCCCAAACTGCAGCATCAGGAGTTTCTGAGGTGTCAGTCAAAATGGGACCTGTGATGAACAGATCAAAATAATCTGTACCCTGCAAAGACAATCTGGGAGAACAAGACACCTTCTGGTCCTGCCTCTGCGGCAGGCGCTGTGCAATTTGCTCGATTTAGCATCAAGTATGGCTGAATTTAGCCCTGTATTTTTGGCTTTATTACTGTCTGAGTATTACAGCCCAGCCTGTTAACACGAGGCTAGCTAACAAGGTTTTATTCAGGTTTTTTCTCTGGTTTCTGCTCAGACAAAGCCCAAGGCAACTGGGATTTTCCAGCGTAGAGAATGACTTGTCACTAATAATAGCTTCAGTCAGCAGCATATGTTTAGTGATGCACATCAATATCTGTGCTTTCACAGATGCTGAGATTCTGCATTTTCGATGTCGTGTCCACGAGCATGCTTTATCTCAGTGCTTTAAAAGTACATGGAAAATACTGGATTTTCATACCTACCTTTCCCAGTGGCTGAGATTCCTCTGTGCTATCAGGCAGTGTCACATTGCAAACCATCCCATTTCCCACTTTGTACCAGAATCTCCTGAATCTTTGAAATATGCACCTCAGCTATGATTTATGAGGTATTTGTATCATTTTCCTTTTATTTTTCTACAGAAGCAGGCAATACCTCAAAGGGTATGTTGAAAGACTTTATGTTTTGTAGTAAATTCACCTGCAATTCTGCCTCTCTCACTCCTTCAGCACTAGAAGGAATGTGTGACAAGGCAATGCTGTTATTCCTCAGATTATTCCTTGAAGTTTCCTCTTGTTTCTACTTTTTTTATTGAGTTATTCTTCTTGTGACCTCCTAATCATTTCCTCAGCCACAGCCTGGAAGGTGACATTGGAAGACATGATTTCAAGTAAAAAGAAAATCTTAGATGTGAGGAACCTGGTTACATGCAAAACTTGCTGTTCTTGGCTAAATAAGCACAGAAATGTTTAAATGTGCATTGTAGTATTATCCACATAGCAAGCACAATCTTGTCTGTAGACTAGAAAATTCCTGGTGATTCCCTCAGACACTGGAGGGAAGGAGCTGCCCTCCTCATGGGGTTTTTACAGAGTAGGTGTGATCAAATCTGCATGGTAAACATTTGGCATTTATGTCCAGAACACCAGTGGGTTTGTTTGAAATAACACACACTTGTGTGTGCAGTTCAGGTGTTCTATCCAGAAATGATAATTGGTCTCCCTCACATTTTGGAGGAAAGAGGTTTAATGAAAAACTACCATATGGCTTTTTTCTTTTTTTTTTTTTTTTTTAAATAGACTTCAGTTTTGCTTGAATTAATTTCTGTTTCCCAAACTCACAGTTAGAAGCAAAACACCAGAAACCTCCTGCTCCTCCTGGGGACTGGCTGGTGACAGGACCATGCATCAAAATGCTTGTCCACCTTTTCTGCCTGAATCAGCTCATCACAAAAAAGCATTTTTGTTTCTTCTGCTGTGGCTACAAATGAGCTCCTACTACTGAGCACAGACATTTTCTCTCCACGAGCTGTGTTCTTGATATTAAGGAGTAGAACGGTGGCTGGTGAACAGCTGCTGTGTAATAACCTGTCTGGTTTCCTCTGTCTCCTCCTGAAGTTGATGTTTAAATTCATTCTCATTTGTTAGACTTCACTGGTTTTGTTCATCACCCGAAAGCTGACTCTGCACAGGTCTTGTACAGCTGAGCAAAAGGGTGCCAGGCTGTTCTGGAGCTTCTTATATTGTCCATAGTCTAATTTTCGTATTTTTATGTAATTTCAAGCATTATTAAGGATCTCTTGAAATAGGACATTAGAGCCCAAACTTTGCTTGGGTACTTATTCCCTCCTCCTGCAGACTGTCCCTGTCTTCTGCTGCTGTGGGATGTTGCCTGTGATGCCTCTCCCTCATTTCTTGTCTCTCAACAAATCACTGCTTATAACCTGGTCCTTCCCTTTGGGAGAGCTCCTATGTGCCATCCTCTGTGTAATCATTCCAAAGAGAGGACAGTAAACACACCACCCACTTTTTTTGAAAGAAAGGAGTCTAAGCAGAACTGTTTCCAACCCTGTGTTTCCTCCATTAAGCTTCCCACATTCCTTTTTCTTTTTCTCCCACTCACGGCACCCTATGGACAGTGGTGTTATTCTTGCGTGACCAATTTGCATAAAGGCATAGGAAAATATATTTTTTGTTTTATTTAAACTGGCTTTTAAAATATTTTAGTATTTTTGTGTGTAATATGATAGGTGAAAAAACACAAGGAGATGCAGAATTCATGTTTAGAAAAGCACTGTGTGTCAGTGAGTGCCCTGGCTTTACTCTTTTGACTTAGCAGCTTTGTGCAATGGAGGTTGAAACTACCAATAACTGTAAATATAACCCATTTTTATTGGCATAACAGTGACATCTATTGTTTGATATTATAAACATCTGTGCCACTCTTAGCAACTGCCTGCAGGTATTGAACCATCTTTCTCAGTTTCGTAAGGTGCAAGCAGGCAAAGTCAAATCATTGATTCAAAGAATTAGGTAATGACACGTGTAGTAATGCCATTGGACAGCTATGCAAAATTAAATCTAATTTGTTTTGTCACAGCCTAATTTACAGATTAGTGTGGACTGATGCACAGAGAGAGGTGTCTCCTGTTTCAGAGTGTTGGCAGATGTTGTTTTTATGTCACCTGCACACCAGCCACGCTGCTGGCGAGGCTGCAGCCACACTCATCTCCCACCCTGGGTACAGCCAGAGGCTGGCAGTGCCCAGCAGTGGATTCTCCCAGGAAAACTGCCTCTGCCTTGCCCCACAGTGCAGAACATCTGCCCCCTGCCATCCTCGGGCTGAACCAAGGGAACCCCAAATATTGAGTTGCAGGCACAGGCACAGTGGGAAAGAGGGGAGGGCAAGCAGGGAACACCCCATTGCTCCTTGATTTCACTGAGCAGCTGCTGCAAGGCACAGCCACAAGCCAGCACTGGGTCCTGCCCACACCTGAACCCTCACAAGCCAGCCCCAGGGGTATATTAGGGCCACAGCATGCCAGGTGCTTGCTCCAGGTATTTTTCAGACCAGCTCTTGCACTGGAAGCAGAATTCCAAAGCATCAGGCTGAGAGAGTTAAGAGAGTTACTTTTCTTTAAGTCCTCTCTTATTGCCCTCTTTTTTGATTATCTCTTCTATTTCTCTCTTCTTTTAATAGAGAATAGCGAATTCAGATAGGAAAGATTTTAATATAGCAGTAATGAAATACAGGGACTATCTAGTGTGTCAGACTCTGTGGCTGATTAGACTTTCTGATTCGTAGGCTGGCACTCAAGGGAACAGCAACTGTCTCTTTTACTGCCTTGTCTATGAAAACAGCAGAAGGCTATGTACGCTCATTACTATTTTATGTGATTCTGAACATTAGAAGAGAAGCAGAGACAGCAGAGCTATAGAAAGATACTTTTAATAATTTTAATGGAATACCGTGTTTAATTCTTACAAAAGCAAACCCTGGATAAACAATTATTCTCAGTAAAAATATTTGATGCTGGCAAACAAAGCAAGATAGTTGCCTTCTCTTTAAGCCATAAGCTGTAATATAAGGATGCAGAATTGTAAGAAGGGTGGGTAAAAGGAACATATTGCCTATAGACCCTGCTGTGAAAATAGCACTGAAATATGTGCTAAACATTGGGCTTACACTTAGAGTTCACTGGGGTACATAAATGCCCTCATGAACAGCCACAGCACATTCCTAAACTGAGGAAATAAAGTTGGGCTGTTGGTTGTAACCCACCAGACTTTCCATCAGAAGAGTAAATACTGTCTTCTCCTCCATGGATCTGTACATAAACAGACTTTTCCAAACCTCCATTCAACTGTAAAGGCTGCAGGATGAAAGATTCATATTAAAAATCTTGGATTAAAATCTACAGTCTTTCATGTATTGTTCTCCAAAGTGATGTAAACTTGCTTCTAATTTCCTCCATTCCAGCCTCTTTTTTCAGATGCTCTCCACATAGCAGCACCCAGCTGAAAAGAAACAGCAGCTGCATTTCTAAGGGCCTGTGTTGAAGTTCTGTCCTTTCCAAAAAGAGAGAAAAATAAATGTTATAGGAGCCAGTAACACAGATTTCATAAATAAGCATGTTCTGGAAATCTGACTGTTCCCTCAGCCGAGAGGGAAAAGGAGAGCATGTAATGAAAGCTCTGAGTATGTGCAGTGTTGCAGGGGCTGGAGATGCAGACAGGCACCAAACCCCACTGGGCCAGATTTCCTGAGATGCAAATATTCACAAAAGCAATGAAAAACATCCCTTCCAAAAATTGACAGTTTTGTGGGTGAAGAACTAAGACATCCAGTGGTGGCTATAGGGATCTGTGGAGAAGCCAAGGAAAATGGCTTTGCTCTCCCACCCCCAGATGACTGGGGGAGAGGGCTCTGGGTTTGCAGCAGGCACAGAAGTAAAGCTGCAAGGTTTTTAAAAGGACCCAAGGGATGTGGGAGCCTGTGTCACACTGAAATTCAGAGGGCACCGTGCTCTTAATTCCCCACACGTACCCTCGAGATCCCAGCCCTCTGTATTTATTTATTGTCTCTGAACTTGCATCCCTTTAAATGGCAAAAGCAGAGAGAGTGAGTGATAGTAGGTTCTGAAACACCAGCGTTAGCAACATGCAGGCAGCCCCCAATCCAAGTGGAGGGAAGTAATTTATTATCCATTAGGTGGCCTGTCAGTCAGGGAGGAGTAACAGAACAATAAACTCTGAAGTGATCGGTGGAGCTCAGCCCATACTACCAGCTGGCTATCAGAAAGGTCAGGGTGACAAGATGGATGGTTTCCTCTTCTTCAGACACTCAATCTTTCTGTCTGGTGACACATGCAACTCTCTCATCGAGTAAGATTGTCAGATACCTCCTGTGGACGAAGTCCACTCCAACTCAACTGCATATTTTACTGTTTCAGGGGAAAGAATACAAAGGTTTTACGTTTTACTAAACCATTTTCAAATTAGGACAATGGCCCCAGTTGTTCTGGTGGTGGTGTAGGTGAGCTGCAGCCTTCAGTGCCAAACCCAGCCTCCTTGCAAGGCTGATGCTCCACAGCTCTACCAGGCTCCTGAGGCAGCAGCCAGGTGCTGGTGCAGTGAACCCTCAGGGAGACTTTGCCAGGGAAGTTATTCTGTGTTGTTCCACTGTAGTCGGTGTGCCAGGGCTTAGATATGAGTCCTCTTACTTGGGATTCAAGGGGTGCAAGCTCATTTCTTGTCTTTCACCCGATCCATCAGCCTGTGGGCTCCTCCAGGATCACCCTTCAGCAAGGATCCTGAAATTCAGGATTCACAAGGCCAGACAGAAAGCATGAAAGATTTGGAGACCCCATCCCTAGGAAAGGGGAAAAAACTTAGATTTTGGTCCCAAACTGCTGCAAGTGTTTCATCCCACACTTTTCCAAGTAAAACAGGAACATTCCTGGAGGCAGCAAGTAATACGTGCTTTGAAAGGTTTCTCTAAAGCAGGTGCAGCTTTCCCAGGTGCTGCCCTGACACATTAATATTTCCAACAGACTCCTCTAAACTCCAACCAGACAGTCTTGCTCCTGGGTGGCCAGGGAACCGTATTTCTCCCTCAGACTTGTAGCTCATTGGAGAGCTCTCCCCAAACACTGCTCACAGCCTAGAGCATGCTCATGATGGGGAATTAATCCACACTCTGACACCCTCCCTGGCTCCGTCCTTCCCTCCTCACTCCTTATTGCACTGACAGTTGTTCCCAGTCTCTGGCTTGCAGCTACAGGCAAAAGTGTAACCAAACTTCCAAGCCCCAGGGAGAGAACTGGAAATGGTCCCAGCCTCAGACTTCCAACTCAAAATGCAGTTCTGGTGTTCCCCATCCTTTTTTTCATTGTGGTATCATGCACATGTTTGTTTGTCGTGCTCTAACAAGCTGTGTGTGAACAGCCAGCTTGTTTGTTCTCCAAGGGTAGATTAGAACAGCCGGGCTCCTCCTGGAATAAGTGGAAGTTGAATTATTTATTTTCTCTACTTCATAAGAAGCTTATAGCATGCTGCATGATAAGCCAGAAATAATTAAGAAAAAACACTCTGCGTTCAAACAGAAAAAGTAAACCCAGAGAAGGTGAAATGCTGACCATGGCTACACTGGTCGTACTCAACAGGTCACAGCTGGTCTGAGTGTGGGCTTGGGATAGGAAGGGAATATCCCTTAAAAAAATACTTTACTGGTATTGGATTGATTTTACATTGAAGTGTCAACTTGGGTGTATTACATATACTCACAAGCCCTTTAACTGTGATTCTGATCATACATGGAATAGGATTTTCTGATACAGATATAAGGAAAAAATAAAATTCAGGGGCTGAATCCTCAGTAACCTCAATTGCTGGAATTCCATTTGAGAATAAATAGCCCAATATGCTCACTTCATTTTAAGAAAGAAATACGTTAGCATAAGGGTAATTTGAATGGAAAAGTAATCTCCTTTCCCATTTCAGCACAAACAGTCTATCCCACCTAATCATACCTTTTACTACATCCAAATCAGTGATTGCTCATAAAAACAGATTCTCTAGGTTTAAAGCCAATTGCTGCTCATGTTTAAGTGAAACAGCTCTTTTACCTGAGGGACAGCAGAAAATATTCATCTCAACCTATTACCCAGCCCTTAGAGTTTAATTAACGGATGTGAAGTGCTTTGAGATAGTCAGGAAAAGGTAGTTTGTAGGTGTAAATACTGCTGATGACTGCCTCGGCTAACCTGCCCTGGAGATGGCTGGAGTCAAAAGCCTGAGCTGCTGCAGTGGAGGGAGAAGGGCAGGGCTGTGGGGGTGGGTTTTAACACCCACACACTCCTGGGGATGTCACACAACAGGGACCTGGAACCAGTGAACCACACAAAGGTGTTGCTAATTAATGCCATAGGCAGAGTCCTACAGAGTCCTCAGCAGGCAATCAGACTAAGCACCTACCCTTCCACTTCGACATTTTTAAGGTTAAAATCCTACAGAAAATATATGAAATACGTGTATTTTGCTAGAGCTGAGCAGAATCCAGCTGTTCAAAGAGACAGGGGTTTTCCTGGCACCCCAAGGTAGTTGGGTACCCAGCATCTATTGAAGCTCACCAGATACCAGCCCTAACTTTCTTGGAGTCCTTTGAAAATCCTGAATCTGGTAAAAACTCATTTATAAAACTTTTTTAGATTTTCAGGAAATAATAAAACATAGCCTGGATACTTCAAATGGCATCCACTTAGAACTGGGACATATTTTTTTTTTCTTTAAGGTAAACCTTTCTGTATATATTTCAGGCTCCATAATTTATCATTTGTGACCTCAATAAATTACCATCCTAAAATTCACTAAGTGCTTCACAGGCAGTGTAATATTCTGTGACCACTTTTTCGGGTATCCTTGTGCTGGTGGGTTTCACAAGTTCTTTTAAACTAGGTCAGTGAAATGTCCTCTCTGTAGAGGTTTTTTTTCTTTGAATAAACCTCACTAGAACAGCCTCGAGCTGCATCATGAAATCTCTCCAGAACATAATGTATAGCAGTATATGGGATACAAGATTCATTGACTTAGCCAGGTTTAAAAAACTAATCCTTGTTCCCTAAATCTTTGATGAAACATTATTTTAGCTTGAAATGTTGTGTTGTGTGGCATGTAGTAATTCTTCCTTGGGTATAAAATTTTATTTCTGCTTCAAGCCTGTTTTGGAAACCTTGGCACTCTCAGCTTGCTGCAGTCAACTGCCACAGGATGAAAAGTCCTTTGTGATATTGGAAAGCAAAGTGCCCCAGTGCTGTGTGATGTGAAAACTCATTTAATTACAGGAAGGAACAATATATGATAATTTCAGAATTAAAGCATTATCAGTGCTGGAAACACAGAGGTAAATCCTCTGTTGAATCCAATATTCAGAGCAGAGGAGTGACTGACAGATTCAGAGGATTGCTCTAATCCCAGGTTGCTGGGAAATCAGGCCACTGCATAGGTTAGAAGACCCACTGAGAACTGGTTCGACCTCCAGGAGATGGAGGATGTGTCAGCCTGTGGGAACACGGTGTGCTCTGAAAACAATGTCACCTCCTGCAGCCAGAACACCCACCCAGTGCAGGCACCCACCCCTGGGAGGGTGGGCACTTCAGCGGCAGGAGAGGGCCTGAATATTGTCAAGAACCCACCCCCGTTTTATCTGAGCTGGTGCCTAACAGTTTGATCCACTAATCTGCTTATAGCAGATCCTATTTCCTTACTTTGAAAATTTATGCCCTTTTTTTAAGTTAAAAAAATTGCCCTAAGTCCACAAGCTGAATATTTCAGGAGTCTTTTAACACTAATACTGTTCTAAATGCAAGGTTGGAGATTTGGAGACCTCTCTCCTTTCTTGTTTTAGTTTCATTTCCCACTTAATTGTTCGGCATCACCTATTTTTGATTTGCAGTCAGATGTCCTAAACTCCAGCACAGGTATTATCTGTATTACCTTTGCACGTTCTTATTTAATTATTTTTAAACATCCTGACCCATTATAGATTAAAAGTCATGAATGAGGTTAATGTATAATTAATGAGCAAGGGTGTTCTTGGTGACAGCTCAGAATAATGATGAATGAGCTGAACAAGAGATCTGACGAGCTGTCCAAGGTCAAATTGCTCATGGGAGTGTTAATGTTGCCTGACACAGCTTTATTTCCTTCTGATTTCCTATTTTAAGCAGATTTGTTATTCTTACAGAGCTGTTAAGCCATTTAAAGGGATGGGAAGGTGTCCTCTGACCTCTGAGTAAGGAGTGCTCCTTGCTGGCAGTCCTTTATACCATCTGCCATGAAGTAACAGATCCAAAATCCACTCTTCTCTCTCAAAAATATCCATTAGTCCAGAGGACAGTGGATCAGAGGGGAGAGGAGGGAAGAAGGTAAAAAAAAACCCAACAAAATACACCTCAAAAAAGCCTTAATTATTGACTCAAAGAAACAAACTTGGATCCATTTCCATACAGCAAATACTCCACCTACTGAACCAGTTCTTTGGTGACAGACTGCAAACAACGTTCCTGACTGATTTTTGTCAAAGTTTTGGTTCTTCTGGTGCCACGAGTCTTGCTGTTGCCTCCAGAGAAATCATGACCAAAATCCCTTGTAGAATAGTAGTTGACTGGTGAGAAATGTATAGAAACTGTACATTGATAGTTGTAATTCATGCAGCTGAGGTCCTGTCCTTTGATCCAAGGCCCTGTGTGGTGATCCAGGCCCTGAGGTTGCAGAACACACCCCTGTGAACTGTACAGAGGGGTTTGCAGCAGCAGCAGCAATTAATTCTGCCCTTTCTCCTTACTTAAAGGTGGGGTTTCTTCATCAGCAGCTTTCCCTGGGAAACAAGGTGCTATGGATGATGGATAGACTGCGTGCCAGGCTTGCTGGGAAAACTGTTTGTATCTGCTGCCTTCAGGGTTTGTTGTACTGGACCATGGGCCAAGCCTGGTGGTGCCTTGAGAATGTGCAATTTGTCTATTTGCCATGTTTTCCACACAATCTTAATTTACACTTGTCTCAGGGAGGCAGGAAAGGTTTTCTGTCTCTCCTATCGTTTGCTATGTAATGTTGCTGCTACTTAATTTGTTTTCCTTGGTCACTGTTGCCCAAGTTTGTGCTCCTCTCTCAATCATTCATGAAGGTAACTGAGTGCTGGTACACACCCCATCCTTCTGCCAGAAGGGCACTCAGTGTAATGCCCTTTCAAAAGGAAATAGCACCAAATGCTTGCAGATATTTTTTTTTTCCTGGGCAGCAGAGATTCTGAAAACACTGAGACATTTCAAGCCATTCAGGAACATAAACGTGAATTTCCCCCAATGTTAAAAATGAAAGAAAAATCCCACAAACTGTAGACTTGTATCAAATACGATAAAGATCGTGCTATTTAAAACTACCATAGTGTATGAATGTACAAATTTAGAAATTGCTTTTATTTTGTCATGTTCACAAGTTCAACTTTAGCACAGATGAGGGGGGATTTAACAGAATATTTATCTGCTGATTTTTGCTTATAAATTGGATTAAGGCAAACTAGAAACAAACAAAAGACCCTTTTATCTCCCACAGTGCTACGTGTGTGGTAACACACGCTGTGTCATTAAGTTAAAGGTTAAAAAAAGAACTGAAAATGGACGAAAATGGCAAAATATACCATAACTGTGGCATTATGCTTGCTATAGAAAAAGAACAACCTCTTTAAGTCAATAAGAGTATTGACTCTCCAAGGCAGGAGAGTGGCCCCAGCTCATGGGATAGCAGGCATTGCACTTTGCCTTCCAGGGATGCTGTCCTGGAAAACACCTGCAGTGTTTCGTGCTCCCAGATCCCGGGATGGTTCCTGATTTCAGGTTCCACAGGCAGGTGCAAACTTGCCTGGCTCCTGCAGCTCCCCCAGCCAGGGGCTCCTGGCTCTGCTGGGGATCCAGGAAACTTCCCTTGGTTTCCTGCCCCAGCAGAGAGCAGAGCATTGAGCTCACCACGTGCAGCCGTGAGGAGACGAGGGCGGGAAGGAATTGAGTTTACTCTGCTTTTCACGGCACTTTCTGTCACTCTAAGAACTTCACAGATGTGAATTTTTGCTTGGAATAAAACCTAACTGTGTCACACATCTGACATCAGGGACTAAGTGCCCCAAATATATTTCTTATTTTCTCCTGCTGGATTTTCCCTTTTGCTTCCTATATTTCCTTTCAGCTGCCAGGCTCCAGATTGACTCAGTATTCAGGTTAGATAAACCACACATGTCCTTCTTTGAAGGAGTAGTGCTTTATTCGTGTTTATTGTTTTCTTGCAGTACTGTTTCCAATACTTTTTTTTTTTTTTTGCTTTTTTGCCTTGAAGCCTGCTGAAGCAAAACCTTAAAAACAAGAAAGACGAGATAAGCAATACCCTTTCTGAGAAAAAAAAATATTCCTGAACTCTCACAAATTTTGAAATGTGAGTTTGAAGAGCAAACATTCATCTTATTTCTGAACAGAAACTTTTCCACCCATTTAGGAAAGGGCACTTCCTTTGACAAGATGTATTGTCATTTCTGGATGTGCTTCAGTAATGACTGATCCAACAGCACCCTCCAGGCATAAGATTTTATCTTGATTGGGATGACTTGCCATAAAGCACATTTTGTCAGGAGGAAGTAGAACACCTGTCCCACAGATACAACCTGGCATAGCTCAAATTCAAGCACTGTGGAAGTCATGGTTGCAAGAACTGCTCTTTGAGAGCATTAACACCAGTGTCTGAGTGGGAGAAAAAGCTGAGTTCTGGGTCTGGCTGGCTTTGTTGTCTTTGTTTTGTTGGTTTTTTTTTTGAATGGAGTAGATCAGTGGAACTATATTGGGAACCACAATAAGCAGTGTCCCACTTGGAGGTGATAGCAGCATTTTGGAAAGGCAGGATGTGTGGGCCAGGTGATGTGCATTGGTTGCTAATTCATTAATTCTGAGCAGATCTGAAAACACCAATCTGGAAAGTGCTGCTGGACCCGAGGGTCCAGTGTTTGACACCCTTTCTGCCTGAGGGCCCCGTGCATCCTTCCTTCCCTGCCTGCACCACCTCAGCCCTGCCCAGGATTCCTCTTGCCACACTCTCCTCCCGTCCGCAGCCCCTCTCCTGGGCCAGCAGGGGCAGCTGGCAAACATTGGCTCTCACCATTCCTTTCAGTAAGTGAATCTTTCCTTTACTTTTTGTGTTAGAATTAAAAATATCCCCATATCATCAGATGCTGAGTGACTTAGTTAAGTCCCAGGGCCACTACAGGAGCTCTTTGCTGGGGATTTGAATGGCTCTGGTCAGCCTTTCCCATCATTTCCTTTGCAGCCTTTCCACCTTCATGCAATGTCAGTCCTGAATAATTCTTTCATATCCACTTGTCTAAGTTTCAGGTGGGTAAACCCTTGTGTTTCTAATTCAGGTGCTGGGAGATGAATCTGTCTCTTCCAGCTCAGTACCTGGCTTGTTAATCTGAGAAGTAATTAACAGGAGAGAGCACAATATTGATGGAGTGAACCAGGGCTTGGAGCCACACAGGCAGGAGGGGACTGTGATTCTGGCATGTTTTCTTCCTCAGCATATTTGCCAGATCCTGTGCTCTACCTTGTCAGTAAAAGCTTGGCTTCCAAGTAACACTTTGGGGTGTTTTTGTCATTGATGCTGTGAATATTTGCAACAGTCAAAATAATTTGGAAAAGCCCCTATTAGTTAACTACCACAGTCACCTGATGTGCAGTGGCTTCAGGAAGCTTTTGGTCCATTGTAAGGAAGGTTTTATTTGCTTTCTGTTGGTAAGTGTGGATGGAAAACATGTTAGGATGTTTCAAGTGGTATTTTCAGTTTTGCAAATAAAATTCCCTTAATCCAGACTGAATGTAAGGATTTCAAGGAGCTGAAACAGAGACACAGACAAAGCTGGAATTGTTTGTCAGTGAAATGACTTCACATTAGAAAACAAGACTGAGTGTTTCCTCTTTCTGTTGATACTCAGTTTTGAGATAAAAGGCTTAATGCCCAAATTAGGCAAGTCAAGTACTCTGCTTATGTCTGTCATCCTCAGCATTTAGTCACACAAGCTATAGAACAAGTGTACACATTTTTGAATTATTATTTATTAAAAACTTGCCTTTCTGTGCAAATAGGAAAACTAGAGCCCACTTTTCCAGCCACAGAATCAGCCAACCTCAAAGAGTGGAGGGCAGCTGGAAATGGCACCTGAAACATCCTGTAGGATGCTGGGAAAGGTAGAAAAAAATCTATATTTCTGGTTGGGGCAGTGGGATGAGCTGTGGGACTGTTCTCAGTGTAATGTGCTCCCTTTAACCAGGTTTGGTGCATTCAGTGAAGGGACAGACCTTGCTGCCTTCAGGTCAGCTTTGCCCACTTGGTACCTCTGGCCCTCAGCCTTCTCTGGCCATCTGAGCTCCAGTAGTTGGACTCACAGCTCCTGTCAGGACACCAATGATTTGGTGGCAGGAGCCACCAGTGGTGTGAGAGGGCACTTAAGTGACTGCTGTCAATGACCACATAACCCAAGTGAGCTCATCCTTTACCCCCCAGCTCCCAATTTAATGATGAGGTTTGGAGGTTTATCCCAGATTTTAAATTGCTGAAAGAAACGTTTCCCGAATCAACCCCCTGACAGTATTTCTTTCTCCATATCTCATGAACATTCTTGCACTGATTGTTTCACAAAAAAATATATCTGAAAAGTTCCACTATTCAGTATGGAAGAAAAACAGATTTTAGCTTGTAAAACAGAACAGTCATTTTTGGGCCAGCTGTACTTGGCAGTTTCTGTTCAAGTTGGGGGATGCTGAGCTGGGGGGCAGCACTTGGCAAAATCTGTAACACCCTCATTATTGTCCGTGTTCTGTTCTCTCACTAATTTCATCTATTAAACAAATAAATGGCTGATTATGCCAGATGAGGTTTTTTGTGTGAGAGTATCTTCTCCTAGCATTGCCATCTTTTAGTGGTAATTATACAGTCATACAGCTGTTGCTTACAGGCAGGTTTGAAATAATATTTTTATACGGTGTATAAATCACACCATAAAAATAAATGAAGAGACAAGTGTCTAGTCAGAAAACAACAGAGAAAAAAAGTTAGGCATCTGGATTACAGAATACCTGGATAGACTCAGACTGCAGTCAGCCCTGACTATAATTGTGCTACATACTTACATGATTGCAAAATAGAACCATGGAATGCTTTGGGTTGGCAGGGACCTTAAATCTCACTCAGTTCCAACCCCCTGCCATGGGCAGGGACACCTTCCACTAGCTCAGGTTGCTCCAAGCCCTGTCCAACCTGGCCTTGGACACTTCCAGGGATGGGGCAGCCACAGCTTCTCTGGGCAACCTGTGCCTCCCCACCCTCACAGGGAAGAATTTCTCCTGTACCTTACCCAAATTTCCCCTCTTCCAATTTGTACCCATTACTCCTTGTCCTATCACTACTGTTCCTGGTGCACAGTCCCTCTCCAGCTTCCTTGTAACCCCCTCAGATACTGAAGGTGCTGTGAGGTCTCCATGCAACCTTCTTTTCTCCAGGCTGAGCAACTTTCTCAGCCTGTCATGCCTGTCAAGCCTAAATCAACCAGTTAAGACTCTGGAGCAGAAAAAAGAATTACACTTATACTGAAATGTCCATATCATGGGCAAGTTAAATACTTTTAATTTTTCTCCTCTCTTCAGACCCACAGTGCAGAGTGGGGAAAAATTCCTGCTGCGGAAAGACAAGTGGATGTGTCATGTTTTGGAGGATAAAAGCAGATCAGCATGAAAACACTGAGAAACCCAAACCTCCACATTCCCAAACCCATGAACTCCACATGCAACACTTCTCCAGCACATTGACTCACACATTTGGATGAAGCTCCTTCCCAACATATGGTCTGAAATGGGTCTCTCCTGTAAATTTCATGGAATTATTTTCTTTATGGCTTTACTCTTCTGAAGCCTAGTAAAAATGCCTGTTCTCTGTTTATTCTGGCTATTTAGTCCTGCTATTATGTAATGTTCATGAAACAGAAGCAGCACATAATTTTTATGGTTCGTAATATCTCTCCTCAGCGAAAAGCTGGCCACTTAGAGGAATTTTCCTCTCCCAGGATGCTTTTTTGGTGATGACTTTTTGGCAAAACCAAACTGCTGCAGCCTGGAGGGAGTCATTTTGTAACTGATTGACTGCTCTCTTCTTGCTTATGAGCATTCATAGCTTCCATTGCTTCTCTTCCCTGTTTCCCCTTCCTTCTTCCCAAGGTGATGAAAATAGATAAATGTCTAGTTTTGGCTGCTAAAGCTGCCACATTTAAGGATGGCTTGTTTGGGGTTTTTTCCTTTTTGGTATTTTTCTTTTGGTTTTTTGTTTGTTTTTTTTTATGTGTGTGTCTGTGTGGGTTTTTTTGTTCGTGTTTTTGACTGGGTTTTTTTGTGAGTGTTCTCTTTTTCAAGAGATAACGGAAGAGACTGCAGGTGAAATAAAAAACAAGTTTGTGTCAGTTTAGCATTTAGGGGAGGTGTGGAAAGTTCATGGATATTTTCCATCTCCTAGGTTGCAGTTCAGATGTGTTTGTACCATGCAGCCATAATTATATTAACATGATGTTTTTATTAAAAGCCATGGGATACTAATAGAAGGATGCAATCCCAGACTTGGCTCTCATTTTCATGTAAACCCACAGCAGTTCCATTGAAGCCAAAGAATAAACACTAGGGAAAAGGAAAAAGACAGAGGAAAATTAGATTTTTTTTTTAACTGCTATGAGAAAACTTTTACACCTGAATTTTAAGAAAATATAAATTAGGTAGAGAAGACAGTTGAAACATTCAGATTATTAGGTTTGCATGTGGAAAATGGACATGGATGAAGATGTAACCTTTATTTGAATGACTATTGAGGTTACAGGGATAAATATTTATAAGAAAGGTGTGAATTATTTATATGTGTTCCAAGATAGCAGAGTTTAATAAGATCCTTCCCCTGGATTTGTTACACTGTGAGCTGGGGATCACATGCACAGTGATATGGTATCTGATATTAGAGGATTTGTGTTTGACATGAGGAGCCTGCAGCAGAGGGAGGGAGCAGCTCTGTGTTGGAGTTTGTATTTGGAAGAGGTGCAAAGGCCAGAAAAGCACACAGCTCTGAGGAGAGAACGTTCAGGGCCCCATAAATCATCCATCTAATGTTATTATGCTACAGTGGCAAATTATGCTGGGTTTGTCTCTGCAGTTAGAGGGTGCAGCAGATGGCAAAGATTTGCACAGCCAGTTAAAATTCTTGGCAAAGCACATTTTTTGAATTTAGCTGAAGAGTTAGTTGGGATACACTGGAATATTTGTACCAAATGGGGGGGAAAAAGCCCAACTTTTTATATAATGTCTCTTCCACTTAAAAAATATAATTTGACACATTTGCCTAACAAGTAGCACTGTTACACCAGCAGTTTCCATTCATGCTTGCACTGTGGTGGGGAAAACTGCCAGCCTCAAATTATCTGGGAAGCTGTTTCCAAAGGGGAAATGCAGAGCAGGGAGACATTACCCCTGTTAGGGCTGTTCAGGAAAGTGGTAACAGGACAAACACATGCCCAGAGCACCAGTCTTCTTCTGTCCCTCATTTACAGATTGGTGGTTCCCAAAGCTGAGCCCAGTAGGTGTAAAGGAAAGTTAGACCATATTCCTGAAAGTGAATCCACAAGGGGAATACTGTGGAGATGTCTACTCTAAACACAAACTAGTCTATATGCTTATTTCTCATCTTTAATTCATTATTGTGTTATAGGCATACTTTACACTACAAAGGCTGTAATTACATTGTAGTTTATGTAAAAATTACAATGCGATCTCAGTGCATTTTGATACATAATTATCTGTTAGTTAATAAAGCTGAACAGTTACGTGTTTAGAGGCCCTTTTCCTCCAAAGGAATAATTCTGAATACATGTACTATCAAAACCCAGGTATTATAACAAAATCATACTGCTCCCATGCTCATTCTCTGTTATCCAGTGATGGGAATTGAGGCTAATTTTAAAAAGTGAATGCAAACCCCTATTTAACAGCAGGACAGTTTCCCACTTATGTTACGGGGCATCGTCCTTTGCTGATTGTTTTCTGCACAGCACTTGTATGTACAGGGTTGTGGGTTTGGTCCTGCACTAATTTGCTGTTTCTTGAGTGGGTTTTGCAGTGAGAACTTTGTGTTCTCACACAATTCTCAGCTGTGCTGAGCAGCACATCCACAAACCATACGGAAGGTGCTGGGGCAGCTGCATCTTCTCAGTGTGGCCTGACCTGCCCATCCCCAGTGCCATGGCTGAGAGCAACATGGACTTAAACTGGAGGAGCTGCAATGAGGGCACACACAGGAACTCTCACCAGACATAGAACAGAATCATGGAATCATTAAGAATAGACCTTCAACATCATCAAGTCCAACCTTTGACCGAACCCGGCCGTGGCCACTAAACCATATCACAAAGGGTCAACCACCACATGGGCTGTTCTCATTCCCCTCCACTGCCAAAGAGAATCAGCCAAAAGGCTTTGGGAGGCTCGTGTGGGCTGGTCCTTGGCCAGGGCTAGTGAAGGAACTTGTAGGTGAGGTGCTTCTTCACAACGGTGCCTTAATGAGGTAACCCCAAACTAACTGGGTGGACCTCAAGAGTCTCCTGGAACACATCTCTCCATCACTCCTGCCCTGTAGAAGGACCCTCAGCAGTGGGGCTTGCAGGACTGTCAGGAGGTTTCTCCAAGGAATCTTCATGTTCAGGGTCCTGCCAGCACCCCACGGTCAGCCTGGGTCTAGGCCAAGGATGAGCAGATGTGGGGGACATCTCTCCCAGGGACAGACTGCCACAAAAATACTGGGATATTTGCCCTTCAGATATTTGGTGGGAAAAAATGGACTGTTATTCTTCTGAGGACCATCAAACCTGGCTTCAAGCTATGGCTGCATTGATGACTCGTTTCTCTTTGATTTAATTTTTTTTTTATCAGTAGAACACTGCCCTTCTGGGGGAGGGGGAAAACCAACCCGAAGATAAAACAGATAATATGTGTTCATTTCTCCACCAATTCACCCTCAGTGAGAAGGGAGGCGAGCAGCCCAGCCTCACTTGAGAGAGTGATTTTTCAACACTTTTGATAAATTTTTTACAGAATTTCTCTCCCAGTTCTTCTGTATGACTCCTGCATGCAAAAGAGCATTTTTTACTTCCCTGGACTGTGTGCTCTGTGCTTGTGCTGTCAGACAAGCCAGCACATGCCTCTGCCTAAAGGATGCAAAGTCCTTCATGACTCAGGCCTGGATACAGCTGAATTTAAGAACCAAACTCCCACTGAAGTCAATGTAGCTTCAGCATCAAAGAGATCTTTGGGAGTCTTCCATCTGCAGAGAGTATGTCCTGGAGATGGAAGACTGAACATGCTGCTTTGTGACATGGTTAATTAGGAAGTTAATTATTTTTTTTAGTATTGTGATTCATTAATTCTAAAACTGGTGACTCTGTAATGACACAGAGGATTTTCCTGGGTCATGTCCCTCCTTCTTGCTGAGTCTCCAGAAGGGCAAAGTGGATGTTTTCATCTCTAATAACACCTGGTCACCCTTCCTGGATTTATGTGGTGCTTTGCTATTTGTATCCTTCATATTTTTAGCTGTAATAAATGTTGAGTCTTAATTTCCCTTTGCAGATAAGCTGTAGGTGTTCTTAATTTGGAAAAAAAAATAATTACTAAAATTTTCCCTGTTTTGTTTGGTTGGAAAAGCTCTGGATATTTGCTCAGCCTTATGGATCTCTACCTTATGCTTTCCACAACCTTTAACCTCTTCTCAGCATTGCTGCTGAGACAAAAGTATAATGCTGATTTTCCTCAGTCATCTATTTAGCTACAAACTAGTGATTGCCACACTCCTGGCACTAGTTTTTAGGTTTTTAACATATTCTGTGGATTTTAATGTGGTATTTTTGTTATTTCAGTGAGTAGCTGTGACCTTATATAGCCTTCTACTGAATATGCAAAGGGTTTCCAGCCATATTCTGGCAATATAATTTAGTAAAAATAAAAAAGTAATTTTAAATCTCAAATACAATTTTATATTCACTTTTCACAGTGAAATAAAATGATACTTTTCCTAGCATCTAGCTGCAAAATGAACATGCATTAAAGAAACATTTTACCTTTGCAGTTAAAAATATTCAAAATACTCTATTCAGAGTAATCGAAAATAAAATAATTTTAGGTTGATTAAAAAAGCTTTCTAGGGCAAATGTGCAAATGGAATTCTTCTGTTTTAGCTTAGAGTTTAAAAACCTTTTGCTGTTTTAATCACAGGATCTCCTGGTGTTCTGCCCTTGATAAAAAATCCCATCTGTAAAAGGCAGAACAGACCTTGCACATCATCCCCTCCTTTACTTTATTGTGTATAAGGCTTCTTTTTTTGGTTGCTGTTGCCAGAAGCTGGAATAACTTGATTTGATGGCGTCGCACAAGTTTCTCAGGTTCATATTCAGTCATCTGGATCTAACAGGATCCAGCTCAATTTCCAAGAAAAAAATCTGATCCTCAGACTTCTCTTGTTCCAATTTTATTACCAACTTGCTGTGTAAGGTGTTTCTCAGCAACCTGGCCCATTTTCCCCCTTATCTGACACAGGAACATCTTGACACGTTCATAGGAACAAGTAGGGGTAAAAAAAAGAAAACCACCTCGAAATGCAAAAGCTTACTCAGCTGGAAGATGCTTTTTCAGTGTTGTCATGAAGTTCATTATGCACAGCTGATTTCTCCAAGGATGTGTATTCCAGGTAATTTGAGATCTTGCCCAAATGTTCAGTGCTGTAATTGAGTTTTTTGTTAGGGACAGGGAAAAAAAAATGGAATGTACACACAGCAGTTATCTAAATGAGCAGATATTCAATGACAACAATATTTCTTTTTGGTAAAGAAATTTTTAATAGAAACTATTAAAAGTGCATTCTTGTGCAATTCAAGAGATAGAACTGAAAATGCTTCCCTTATAGGTTTGACTCTAAATTCACATTAGTGCTTAAATCAGTCTGATTTTTGCTTGGAGAAGAGAAGACACTCTTCCTCGTTTCTTTTATTTTTTAACTTTAAAAAGCTGAAAACCACCCTTCTTTTGATCAACTCATAAAAAAACGGGTCAGAAACAAATAATTGTTTTTCTCCAGATTGAGTCCGTTGAGTGAGAGAGATTAAAAAGAAATCCTCAGCCCTGTTATCTGTGCCATAAGTGGGTAACAAAATCAAATTAAACAACATGACACAGGAGGCCCTGGGGAATAATTGAGGGTCAGCACACTTGTGAATCCTGGAGTTAAAGAGGGCACAGGGGGAGGCACCGGCCACAACTTTCCCAGAACAATGAAAGCTCTGGGGGCTGGGAGGTGGGTGTTTTGTTGCTTTTCAAAGGGTTCTTTGATGGGCTTCTTTCTAGGAAATAAGATGCTGAGAGGCAAGCGATTTCCAGCGCTGCCTTAATGACTGTGTTTAATTTTCTTGGTAAGTGCTTGAAATCTGAAACTGGGAGGGAGGGAGAAAAGGGAGGTAGAGGAACAAGATCAATGACTTTTAATTTTCTCTGATGTGTCTTTGGATAAAAAATTAAATCTCCTGGAACTGAATTTGTTAAAATAGGAATTGATACTGCTATTCTTCATCCTGTGAGACTTTATTTATTACAAGAGTAGAAAATCTATTTCTTCCTGTTATGGCAAGGGTTCCATTTTTAGCCTTGTCTCCTAAAGAACCAACACTGAAGGTATATTTCCTTTATCCCTCACTCCTCAATGATCTGAGTCCACTGAGTGAGTTCAGCCCAGCTGGCAGAAGGGTCTCAGAGACAATTAACTGTGGATCTCACAGGAGTAGGTGGCCAGGTAAAAGTCCCTCTGAGCACTCCTTTGAGGATGAGGCTTTATGGAGAGCTCAGACCCTTTTCCACTAGAAAAGAATCAGCACAGACAGAGATGTTAGGAAGGCTCCAAAAGCAGGGAGAGCCTGCAATTGGACCTGGCTCCTTATCAGCCCTCAGGACAGCTGTCCACGAGCTGCAGAGCCAGAGCACTCTGTAATTCTGCCTGCAGGGCAGCCCCTGTGTTCTGCAGGTGCTTTGTGCTCTCACAGTTTTGCAGTGAGGCTTCTCGCTGTCCCTTTCTGTCAGCCTTGTCCTGTGCAGGTTGCTAATAAAAACTTAAAGCAGGGTTTGAAAAGGGGATGCTGACATCCAGCTGTTGCAGTGGGATGGAGGGAGGCTGGCTTGGCTGGCTGAAAGAGGAGAAACCACACCAGGACTGAAGGAGTGATTTCCTGGCTCACAGGTGGCCTCCTCAGCTTCTCCAAATAGTCTTGTGGCCCTTTCCCAATGTTTCCCACAATGGATAACTTGCTACAAGTACCAAAAGCCCTGCTAGCCAAGGCTTTTTGTCAAACAGGGTTGAATTTGGGGGTGCTCAGGACTTCCTGGCAGGAATGACTGTATTCTCCTAGGAAAGAGGAATGAGAAAGGCACAGGGTGGTGGCTCTGCTGCTGTGCTACCCACTGCACTAGCACAGGATTAGCAAGCCCTGACACCATTTCCCTGTGCATCCCTGCATGGAAGTTGAGGGGCTGAATCCCTCCAGCCAGAGATGGATAAAAAGCTGGAAAACATTGTGCAGTTATTCCCCGAGCCAAAAAGAAATGAGTCTGTTGTAAACAGGTAAAATTCTCTGAGATGAGTGCCTGGGAAGGACTAAACTAATAAAAGGTCTACCCTGAGGAGGAACACTTGTCAGTGCTGAGGCTGAAATGCTTTCCACGCTTTAAAGGCTGGGGCATTTTGAACAACACTTAAGCCAAATTGTCTGGTTTATAATATGAGATGACAAATCCTATTTTTCTCACAAATTAAGTCCATGCCCTGAAATATGTGAAGTGGTTAGCTTTTGAGTTGGGTCTTGTTGGGTCAATAATCAAATAATATCTTCATATCTTTTTCTTCATGTTTCAGAATAATTATCCTTACAAGCATAAATATTAATTTCTGCTCAATAGGTATGCACTCTGGATTCCCTAGGTGTGAATAACAATATCTAATTGCAGAAACTGGAATATTCATTAAATTCTTTCAGATAATCTGTAGCTGGGTGTACTTAGCATCAGATAAGTGCCAGAAGGAGGGTTTTCTGCAGAGCTGTGAAATGCTCTTCCAAGTTTCCCTCTGGCCAGGAGGATATCACAATGTACAGCTGCTGGCACGAAGGGAGAAAAATAGAAAAGGGCTTTGTGTGGCCAACAAGGCTTCATGTTACTCTACCACTGCAGAAATGTTCTGTGTAGTTAATTCTACTTTCTTAACAACTTGATTAGTATCTTAAAAGCAGTATTTTTCAAAATCATTACAAGTTGAGCAATAAACTGAGATAATAATGGTTTTGTTGTGATAAATTAGTAGTGTTCTAAAAATCAGGTAATCTGGAGTTTTGCTTCTTTCAGTCATTACCCTAAATATTTAGAAACTCTGCATACTGTGGAAAAAGTCATGTCCACAGTTCCCCTTGCTGTGTCCACTCATTTGCTGCTTAGCAAGAGATTAACATGCTAAAGTCAGTTTTGTGAGGTTTTCCTGAATCATAGGAAATAAAACAGAGGTACCTGAAGAAGCCACCCTATGCCACCCTTTCCCCCAAGGCAGGACCAGCTGTCTAATGTTTGACTTGGCATTAAAATGTTGTGCCAATCCTTTGTATTTATAGAAATATGCTACTTTTCCATTTGCAAATGAGAAAAACATCTACATATTTAATAGGCCCAGTGTGTGCTTTGTCTTTCTCAAGTTCAGCTTCCTGCATAGAACAACTTGTGATGAATCCCACGAACTCAGGCACTTCAGAACCTCTGTTTTCAAACTTGTGAGGATCTTGTGGGAAGCTCCACAGGAACCTCCCCAATCTAAACTCCCAATATGTTCATCCTGGCTCAGTGTTTTAGCTCTCAGAACAGCCAAAAGCTGCTTGTGACTCAGTAAACACAGAACAGGCAGCACATCCCAACCTCTCCACAGAGATCCAGGAGCCCACACCACTTATTGCTCTGTGCTTGGCAGTCCTGCCCAAATTTGTTGCAGCTGATGCATCTTTAAGCAAGATTCATTGATACATCATTTATCTGCTTTTTCTCCTGGAAGAAGCATTTAAGAAAGAGATTCTTGTGCCGTATGTAACCCAGAAATAGATCAGTTTAAGACACAGTGAACACAGTGCAGGAAATGTTAAGGAGAACATCTGCTAGCCTAGCTTGGGTTTGGGTTTTTTTCCCTCTTTCTTAAGCATCTGAACAAATTACCTCATTTCAAATTGAGATGCATTATGAGCACCAGGCTGGTTATTCATTTTGACTAGTAGTCACTGTTTAACTCTCTTATTCTATTCACAAAAGGTTTTGATTTTTTTTTCCATGAACCTTTTTGCTCAAATCTGTACCTGAGTTTCATCCTCTTTTCCCTGTTTGCTGCTGGCTACTTGTGTGTGTGGTGGCATCCAACGGGTTAAATGAGTCAGGTGATAGCCTTTCTGATTTCTGACCTGAAAGCCCAACACTTTTTTAACAAGGAGTTAGTGGTGAATTAGCAAAGGCTCTTGATCCCACAGGAATATCTTTGTTTGCATGAGAATGTATTCATACAAGGAACAGCCACTCCCCAACCATTCCCACAAACAAAACATGTTCCCTTGAATATTCATGAACAACAAGGGGCACTAACGTGGTTGAACCAAGCAGCTGCTCAGAATTCATACATCGGGTTTGTAAACACCGTTTGGCAGCGTTTGACCAGCTCTGGGTGCTGCTGTCAGACAGCAGCACAAACGAGCTGAAATGTTGACAGTAGTAACAGCAGATTAAAAAATAAACGTAATCAGTGATACATTTACATCCTTATGAAATCTTACTGTGTACGAAGGCCAACAATGATAATGAGCTTCATTCGACTTGTCTTTGATGATGAAATGCCTGAAAACACGTGTCTTTGGGAAGGCACCTTTTGTGGTCGTTTTGCTGTCTCATCTCTTCAAGCATTTCCTTCATTATCTTATTTCCATCCTGCAGTGTTGAATGGTGGCATAAATTAGTTGCTTCAAAGTTGGTCCTGTATGAAATATTCTGCTTGATTTCTTGATCCTTTTCCTCCACTGGTGTCCATTGTTTCCAGCTGTGAGTAGAATGATGCTCTAGGACTGGAAGTGGAGCTAAAATCATCTTTTTAGCCCCAGGATGATTCTGTTCCATTCAGAAATACCAGTATTTTAGCCAGAGAGAAGCAGAATGTGACTCCTTATCAGTGGACAAAACCATCCAGGTTGGTGAAGAAAAACAAGTCTTTGAGGGTTGTGATGAATAAAAAGGGACACAAGTTTTCAAGAATAGCTTGGAAACTGGCCCTCAATTTTTGAACTGCTGACTTCCTAAACCAGTTTAGTCATTCATCCATGAAACCAAAAGGATTTATCTGCTGTTTATATCTAGGAGAGCTGGGGATGCTCCCTCTTTTTGTTTTCCTTTAAATCTGCATGTAATCACTCCACCTGCTGATTTTTTTTTTTAATGTGTAAAAGTGGAAATTGAAGTGTTTTCTGGGATTTCTGGAGCCGCAAGTGAAAACCTGTTCGAAGTCTAAATTAAATTCATTGCCCTAAATTGAGCAGATCCTAATTTCCCTGGTATTGCACAAACAGAAATAAAATGCAGTGTTGTTCCCTGTGGGATGTGACGTGATTCAATAGGTACGATGCTGACCTAAAAAAAGGGGAGGTCTGTGTTTTAGTAGTTGCTGTGTTGGTTTGTGCAAAATGTGATTCCCTCACAAGAACACACAAGAATAGGGAGAGAGAACTGTAATTAATTTTCTTCATTTTGTATGAAGCTCAATTAATCACGTAATTCTTTTTCTCTACGTGTATTTTCTAAAATAAGTGAAAGACAAGGCACTGTGTGCATCTCACTTGTGATCCCTTGGGTTTTTCCCTCCTTTTCAATCAAGCAATCTGTGTTAAACAGGATAATGTTCTGGCTCCATCCTCACTGTCCCCCTCCCGTGGAGTTCCCCACATTTTTTGGCATTGCTCAGTTACCCTGTGCTAATATTATGAGAGCAAAGCAGATGCAGGCACTAACAAGTCCAAGATTTGTACCAAATAATACAATTAAGTTGCTTCTGCTCATGCCATTTGCCACATTAAGTAAACATTCCTGGGAATTATTCAGAAGAAGGTGGAATACATTTGGAAAAAAAAAAATGCATATTTGCATAATGCAGCAAATTTCTCAGCTTTTGTGCCCCACTGAATGCAGATGAGCTATTCATTTAAGAAGTTTACAATTCTACATCCATCCTAATATCTGTTTATAAAAAAGAGCTGTGACTGCAGTTTGAAAAGAGGAAGGTGATCTCCACAGCCCCTGGGCATTGGCTGCTACCAGTGAGAGATTTTTAGCATGCTCTGTTTATATTGAAATTGGGTGTTTGCCATGGAAACCTACGTGTTATGATAAACTATCACATCTGGAAGCACAGGGAAGCTTTGCAGTGAACACCATGAATATCCCATCTAGTGCTTTTTCCTGAAATTATCTGCTCTAAATAGGGTTTCTTCATATTTCTGATTGATTTGATGAGGATTGCTCTAACCACTCAGTTTGTATGGGGAGTGGGAACTCCCATCTACGAAACATTAGCTTCCTTTGAATCCTCTATTCCCTCCAAATTCCAGACTTGTCTGTGAAAGAAAAGCCTGAAAAAAATATTTTGAAGGAAGTGGATTTGTTTCTTATCAACAGCAAGAAACACTTTTGCTCTTTATTTTGATTTTCCATTAGATGATGTATTACTCAATATTAAAAAATGAAAAACAACCAAAGGTTTCCATTTGAAAAATATCAACATGGGATGTTTTGGATTTGCCTTTATGTTCTTTTTGCTCTCCTAAAAAAAAAAAAAAAATCCAATCCAGTGAAATTCAAGTAATTTTTACAAACTGGGCTTATACTTTTGATGGACCTGATTCTGGTTTTAGAGGAGTTCTGCTCACTGTTGTAGCCAAAAGCCTAGTGGATATCCAAATATCCAAATATTTGGATCCATAAGTTTTGGATATTGCTGCTTCCTTGGCTGAGCTCTTGAGCAAGGAGGTACAAGTTCCAGCATTATGTGGCTTTGAGCTTTTTGTGACTGAACCCACAGGTCACAGGGATGAGTTTTTCAAGACCTTGTGGCTTGAAGCAGCAGTTGCACCTGTGCTGGAATACAAACTCCAACAGCAAACTGCACAAATGCCTTCTCAGTTGAGGCTTGGACACTTTGTGTTTTGCAGCAATCCATTAGAACCCAGAACTTCACCAGTTACAGCTTTCTCTTTCTTCCCCTTTCACTTCATGTAACAGAAAGTCAAACTTCTGGAGGGCAGGGAGGGCATTTATCCAAAGACTGAGAATTGAAACAGTAGCACTTTTTTCTTCTTTTTCTTTCCCTCTCTCCCCTTCTTATGTTTTGGCTGGAACTGACTGAGAGAGCCCCTCTTTGGAAGGCATCCTAGTGGGTCTCATGTTCTGGTGTCCTGTGGATATTCTGTAGCTCCAGAGACTCTTCCGTGAGCTGTCTGATGGACTCCCACGCTGGGATTCCATCCCCTCCTGCACCCAGATGGCTTTAGCTGAGACCCAGCCAGCTCTGCTTTGCCACAGGACTCTCTCACAGGAGATGATGCTGCTGAGCTCAACAGTGTGCAAGAAACCCTCTTTGTCAGAGGTGGAACAGGGCACCTTAACCCAGGCAACCAGGCTGTGCACAAAGATCTATCTGATACTTTATTGTATCCACTCTCTATCTCCTGGTTTATACCTCACTTTTGAAATAGTTTCTTTTAAAAAATAATTCGGTACATGAAGGGGGGAAATGGGGCTCACTGCAGCCAAAACAGATGAATAAATTAAAGCAATAACTCTTACAGAAAGCAGTTTAATAACCAGTGTGGCAGGCACTGCTGATGTTAAACCCCCTTTGAAGTCTGTTATGTAGTTAAACTGGGATTTCACATCAAAAAAATGTTATTTACATTTGCACATGCTAGCCCAGCTTTTGTTAACAGCACTGGAAGATTAGATGTAAATGATGTGAGGCCAGCAATATAAATGCAAGAGTCTGAAGACATTTCTCAAGGAGGCTATTACAAAACTGGGGGGAAAAAGAAAGTATTCAAATTCCTAACCATGTTCTGCCCATCCAGAGCATATTTCCAGATGCCAAAACAATCTCAGCTAGCAAAAGTGAAACTCATTTGCTCAAGCTTCCCATTTGCTGAGCTTGCCTAACAAGACACTTGAGATTTAAGTTTACATTTTCACAATGAAAATTAGATGGAATGATGCAAAGCACTTCTTGATGCCTCTTCCCTTGATGTTTCTGCTTCTCTGACATTGGGTGGTTTAACTATAACTTCTGCATCTTAGCCAAGCTCTGGACTGCAGTGCTGTTACTGCTGGGTGTGTGTGTGTGTGTGTGTGTGTGTGTGGAAATAATTCCTGGAAGTATTGGAGTTTTAAGAGAATAATGGGTAGTGTAGGGAGACTACCACATTGTTTTGCCCTTTCAGATCTTGGACCTGAATTGGGTAAGACAAACATGGTTGGATTTCTTGTCTGTCCTGTACCTTTGGCTTAACGCTTTAATCAGGCCCAGAGTCAGGTCTTGGGTGAGGTATCTGATTTTAGGCATCTGGATTTATGTATCCAAGTTAGGAATTCAGTCCTTCCTGGCAGTGGAGAATTCACACTCAGCCTAAGCAGAGCCATGGACCTCTCACTGATTTTGGAGGGAGTGTGTGTTTTCCTTACAGAGAGGCTGATCAGCAGCTGAAAGGAAGGCAGGATACAGCCTGTTCTCCACAGGTAATTGTGCAAGCAGTTACACTATTTCTTTTCAAAGCCTTACAGAAATATCAATTTATTTTCACAAAGGACAGTCTCAAGATGATTTCAGTTCTAGGCAACCTTTAGTGGCTTTCCCTTTGCCTACCATGGAAACCTCAAAAAATAATGCTGCTGCTTAGAATTAGATCTGTTCTATTCTCTTGCCTGATCAGCTGCCACCTTCTAAACAACCAGGGAGAAGTTTCCATTCTGAAGACAGGTACAATTTTCTGCAGTATTTTCTGCTGTTAAGGCAAACCAGAACCTTGACCACTTCTGAAGCACACAGAGATTCTTTGAGACCAGTCTCAAGCAAAAAGTAATACAAGCCTGATTCTTTTTTCAATTGGAACAGTAAGGAATGAAGGATTATTCCACTAAAGATATTTTAAGGAATAGAATAGACATCTTTTGCAAGTGAGAATCAAGTTTACTCTCAGGAATGAAGATTAAAATGAAAAAATAAGAGCATATTCTTAAAAAAAATAAATAAGCCAGTTGAGACCTTTATAATCTGTTTTTTAAAAGGTCTTAATCAATGAAGCTCTTTGGGGCTTCACTGAGAGCAATAGGTCCCCAATGCTTTTGACAATCAAACCACTACTCTTGACTTTCAAGCAACTGTAGCAGCTGTCAGATATTTTTAGTCTGTATTAGATTAAAATGAAAAAAAATCAGAAGGAATTTGTCTCTTACTGATTTCAGTTTCATTGGAAAAATCTCTCTCTCTGTGTTTTATTCTGTCTTTAAGAACCTAAAGTCACCTGTTACGTTGGCTATTTGCTGTGTATAAGGTGACACCTGATATTTGAAGCACCTAAATAACTGAAATTTCTTATCTGTAAATTTGTGGGATTTTTGGACTGCACTTTTTTTTTAAATACACTTCTATTAAGAGTGTACCTTTTGCCATTTTGGGGCTGGGTTGGTTTATGGCCCCACTCCAGCCTTTAAAAAATGTTTAAACCTGAAGATACAGCACAGTTCTCAATAAACACCTTGATTACAATTCTGAGATGAAGGTGGCTCACATACTTTGTGAGGCCTTTGAACAGCATCAGATGAATAGGCCAGTGATTGATTCTGATCACAATCCACATATTAAAGGATTCTGCAGCACTCTAGAATTCATGTAGCCTTTCACAGGAGCTCTGTGTGTGTCTGTTCTCTGAAATGTTCATTAAGGCAGGCCTAGAGGCAGAGTTAGCCTGAACACAAAGAAGCAGACCACAAAAAAAAGAGTGAATGTTTGGGTCAAACTCATTCTATGTTATAACAGGGTGAATCTGGCCTCACAAAAGATGGAGGCAAAACAGAGGATTTTGTCCAAAATTTGTTGGAAACATCTCAAGCCAAATCACACATCACGTGTCCATATCTAAAACCCCAACACAGTGTCACTGAACAGTGTTTGTGCCATCTTCATTACTCAGTAACCTAAAAACCAGACCCAGCAAGGGTGGATTCCCAGCCCTATAAAGCACTTTTTGGTTATATTTCTCGTTTTACTCAAAGTGGTACAACCTCACTTGGTTAGTGGAAATTGCCTGAAAAGAGGGGATCACTGATCCCCAGTGGTTTGAGAGAAAAATGAGATATAGACTTGGGATTTTCAACAACTCATACAAATGTTAGTGCCTGGTTCCCAGGTTGGGACATTAGACTTATTCTGGACTTTTGAAAATGGCAGTCCCAGTGCATTTATGGTTCTTCATTTCCTGTTTGTCAAACTGAAACAACTTCCATCTTTTAATTGTCAAGAGTGTTGATGAGCTCAGCCAGATAAATACGTGTGGAAATTCTTATTTACTGGACTCTAACTATATAATGCAGCAATAATGTTTTAATAGTTACCATAAAACATAATGGTCGCTCAGCTATTTTCAGAAAGCAATACATTGCAGGAGGGTTGTCCATTTGATTAAATCAAAACATGGTTTAAAAATTAATTTGCAGTAGCTTTTACTGGCTGGAAAGCAGAGGAGCTGCTATAGAGCTTTTTGACAACATCCTTCCATGGCTGCTGCAAAGCCCCTGCTGACACTAAACCTCTTGCAGAGATGTCACCACCACCAGTGGTCAAATACCAGGTAATTCCATGAAATGATTCTCCAGACTGGACAGATAGAACCAATATCTGGTTCAGATAGACACCATTGGACAGATAGACACCATTAAATGACAAGATGACCTATCCTGCAAAGAGTAGAAATATCCCTCTGAAATTAGAACGGAGCCAAGCTCTGTGAGCTCATAGCAATTAAAAGGACCCCAAATCAGGCTTTCTGCAAGGTGGTGTTATAGGTGGTGGATGTTTGCAGTGATGTGTAGGAGGTGTCAGCAGAAAAAGTGACTTGCTGAAAAGTCTCCTTGATAGGACTAGTCTTGGAATGAGTGCTTCAGGAAAAGGGGGAACAGGTTCCCCTGCCATGAACCATCCACCAGGCACATCTGTTGCTCAGTGAGTTGCTGCTTTCTGCTCCTTTTGTAGCAGTGAAGGAGATATTCCTCTTTGAAGGAGAGATTCATCTTACTTATTTTCAGTGTTTACTTAAGAATGAGGTAACTCTTGACCTAGAAATGCTTTTGTCTTCTCTTTGAGTAGATGGGATTGAGGACTATTTCAAGTCTCACCATCCAGCTTCAATCAGTTATTTCTATTTGAAGAATGCAAAAAGGTGTGGGGAAATTTTAATTTCTACAGCATATGCCAACAAAATTTTTCTATTAATATGTGGACATCAAGGGAAAGAGAAACATTATCCTGGTTTTCTTCTTTCTTTGATTTCCCGTGACCATGAGTTAGACTGGAGGGTCCCACAGCTCCAGGACTCTGGGACTGGGCTCTTACTCAAGCAAAATCCCTGGGAATTGTGTGCCTGGCTTAGCAGAAGAGACTATAACTTGCCTGCCTAAGCAAAGAAAGAAATCATAACTCATTTGAAAGCCTGACACTCTGTTAGTGATGTTTCTCCTGTGCACTGTTGCCTCTGTGTGGCAGCTGGAATAAGCAGAGGGATGATTAAGGCCCCGCTATGGTGTTGCCATATATAGATGTCTGATTTCTGCTGCTTGTGTCTCCTGTCAGGATTCAATCCCTGCAGTGATTTCTTTGAGGAAACTTTCCTTTAGCAGGAATAACAAGAGCACCTCGTGGCTGCTCTGCTGCAGCTGTGTAGCCTTGGCTGCTTGTGGTGCTGCTCCCGGGGTGTCTGAGCAATTGTTCCTTGATCTGTTGCTAATTCTGCCTTAAGGAAGGAATGTGGGGTTCAGAGACAGAGTTTCTGTTGACACATAACTGCTAACTTTCAAAAATTTTCCTATGTTTGTGTGCACATTAATATTTTTGCTGACTGTTCACCCATACTGGATGCCTGGTGATATCTGAGCACGTGTCAAAACATGCCCTAGACCATCTTTTGTTTGTTTGTTTGTTCTTCTTCATTTTAGTTTGCAGTAAGTCTTGCAGAGTCTCACTTTGCCTTCTTGGCACTTCAGTTGCAGTATTTATCAGCTCTAGCTAAGTGAGAGCAATATACTGGATAAAGAGACCCACTAATCATATTGATCCCCTACTTCTTCCCCTGTCACTCCTGGGGGATGATGACAAAATTGTAGCAAAATCAAATGACAATTTACAATTGTCTTTTCAGAAGGTCTCTGCCTCAGTCTTGTCACATGTAGAATGTCAGTAATATTTTTAAGTGTTCCAAATGCCAATTTAACTTCCTGCTTTGAAGTTCCTCCTCTGACTTACTTAAATTGGGCATCTCACAAGGTGCTTATTATAAAAAATAAAATCAGCGTCAATCTTTCTTTTGAAAATCAGAATATGAGTCTTCTCAAGTTTTATCACCGATTCCCTGGTACAGGATAGATGAGAGGCAGCTGAAAAAAAACCACATCCATGCAAAGGATGTCCATCAAAGACAGCAATTTTAAGAGCAATGGGCATTCTCTGTAAATGTCTTACAAGACTTTAGAAAAATGATAGAATTCCTCTATTAATCCATTGCTGACAACAGATACCCAACCATCGCTGCTGGCACCAAGAACAGGTTGCTCTGTGACACGTAATCATTCCAGGAAATTAAAAGAAAATAGGAGAAGGAGATGTGATGTCAAATTTCTCTGAAATCACATTCCCTGGAAACAAAACTGCTTCCTTGAAAAGACTAGAGTTCCCTGGAAATTAAAAGATGGTACAGGAGAATGGCACACTGAATTTTTTTTCTTTTCTTAGAAGATAGTGGCTCCCTTATAACTTTGTACTGTTGCAGACAGTAACAAAATAATGTGGTGCTTTGGCTACTCCTTATATTTTTTCTTCTTCCATACGATGAAATGAATCTGGTCACTGCAGTGTTTGTACAGAATTATTTATTTCCTTTAAAAAAAAAAATTTGAAAACTTAAACAAACTTTGTGTCTTTCTCAGGGTTTAAATCTCCTGAATTCCCCACGTCTCTCATAAGGGCATTTTTTACTCAGACTCTTTTTAAAACTCTGGGTTTGTTGTGTTCCTCTGTCAATCTGAAGCCCATAATCTGCAGGGTGAATTGGGCAGTTGCTGCAGGCAGCAGATGGCCCTCAGTGTGCTTCTGCCAAGGAGAGAACATGTGCACCAAGCTCTCCGTGTGTGTCTCCCATTTCCTGAGCAGAAATGTCCAAACAGCTGCCTGTGAAGGGCTTTTGCATCTGCCCCAACAAAATCTGCCAGAAGTCCTATAATTTGCAGGATGGCTTCTATCTAAAACAGTTTTAACGTGCACAAAACTGGAGCAACAATCTCTGAGCTCTGATTTACGCCAGTTTATAGGAGAATAATCCTGCAGGATGGGGAGGGTTTGTGTCTGGTGCACATCCTCATAGCTGGGCTCATAAAGGCACTAAAGGAGCGAGTGGTGAGGGAGTCAGATCTGTTTTGGTAACAATTTTAGAGTGGTTTCAGAAATTCCTGGCTCTTCCACGTGGCACAGTAAATGTGAAAATCCATTTGGATGAGCGAGGAGCTTCAGAAGGTTTCAAGGGGAAGGGGTGCAGCCATGGCTGGTGCAAAGGGAAGGTGCATTATCAGCAACTGGCAGGTCCTGGGAGGGAGAAAGCAGAGTATTCCTGTCCACTGATGCTTCTGGTGGGAAGCAGCTCCTTCAGTCACATTCCCTGCACTTTTCCATAATCTGCAGTGCTTGACAGCTTGGCCTTCACCTTCATTCATGCCATCGCTTCAAATAATTGGCCTCAATTTTTTCTTTTATAGGGCTTTTGTCTTAATGAATAATCAAAAGTTGAACAACCCCTTCTGGGAAACATTTTTACTTCTCCATTTTATTGATCTACTACCAGCTGCCTGACCTTTCGTTTCCTCTTACAAATAATCACTGAAATTTTCTCAGGCATTCTGAAATGGCTGTAATGCAGGTGTAGCTCTTGCCCTTTGGAAGAGACAAGAACCAGCCATTTCTGTCTGCAGCTGCGTCTTGCCAGGAAGTTAAAAATGTTTTGGAACCTTTTCCACAATAAAAACTGATATAATTGCTCTATTCTGGGTGGTTTTTCCCTTGTTGTTCTAGTGCTTTTACTCTCAAAGGCCAAATGGCCTTTAGAATGATGAATGTTTTGCTTCCTCTTTCCTCTCTTAAATACATGGCAATAATGTCTACTAGAGATTTCTGAGATGACCAAAAATGCGTTTTCCTGATCAGTTTTCCACTCATTTTAAGTAGCCCTTCTTGGGATATGTAGCAAATTATCAGATCACATTGTTCTCTCTTTTTTTTTTTTTTTCTGGTAGCACTCAGTCCTGCAGAATGGGAAATGGGGATTAATAATTTGTGGCAAGATCAACTACTGGGATCCTGCTCTGTGGCACAGTTTATCCCACAGCAACACCATGGACTCAGGCACCTCTGCTACATGTTCCACGTGTCCTTGTAGCACATCTTTATGTTTAAGAGATTTAAGTGGTCATTAGGGTCCAAAATGTTTGGGATGGCTTATTTTATACTGTTTATTTCTACTCCTCTCTTGTTTTGAAGAGAAGTCTCCCATTCTTAGGTATCACTTTTCATGCCTGTCTCTGTAAATCTCCTGTCCTGGCTTTGACATTAAATAGATGAAGGGTGACCATTAAATGAGCTTGTATTATGGGAAGGACTAGCTAAATGCATTGAAGCCACATCAATATGTTGTAGCAAATACAAACCATTTACAGAAAAACAAAGTATCCTGAGGGTGCTATTAATTTTAAACTAAGAATGCATCAAGGAATGAAGGTTAATCCATTAAACTGGAATTGTTTTGCTGTGATTCTAATGTAAATCAAGTCAGAAAAGTAAATATATTAACAGCAACTAAGCAGTTTTACCAACATCAAACCAAGGCTTGAGAAGTCTCCTCTTCATTCTTGTGGGTTTGCAGTTGTTTTTCTTATTTCTCATATAAAATTAATCAGTAGCACTGGAAATAATTCAGTTCTAGGAAAAAAAAAACCAAACCACCTGCTTTTGAGACTCCCCTGATGTCTACATAGAACTCATAGAAAAACCCAGAACTAGGTAATTATGTACTAGGAGCAAACACTGGAAAAGCAGTAATAAAAGAAGAATTTATTTCTTTAGAAATAAAACAGGAATTTTATTTCTTTCCCGACAGTTCTCTTAACTGCTGATGCTTTCTACAACAACAGGTCAAAACTATAGGGAGATGTGTGTGTGACTTTTAAGCCAGAAATATCCTTTAAATTTTTGCCATTTATTATGCATTGCTTTCAAATATTAGAGTGCATCACATGCAAAGAGCTGTCCCTGTGTGCCTCTGCCTTCCTCTTTGAAGGTAAGAGGCACTCACCTGCTCTGGGAGTCTGCAACCACAGACCTGCTGTTTTCGTGAGGAAGACCTTATTTTGAATATTTTCTTTTATGGGTGTATTTTGAGCAGTTTCCCTTCAGTTCTGATGCTGCAGCATATTCAGGCATTGCTGGGATGAGGTTCCAAACAGCCAGTGCCTTTGACTGGGCACAAAGGAAGCAGTTTCCTTGGCAACTGCAACACCAGAGAGGTCCCAAAACAGCACTTCCACCTGCCTGAGATTTCTTTTTAATTTAGGAGTTTGCACATCGGCTTTGCATGGAGAATTGGGCTCTGTCTTCAGGCTTTATTCATAACATAGGTTGCTTACAGGAATAATGTAATTTTTGCATATGAATTTATACTTTGGACTGGCTGGCTTACTGGAAAGACTGCTGGCTTACAGAGTGACAGTGGATGCTGCAGGAGCATGTGGTGGGATTCAGGGAGGACACACGACATTGAAGCTACAAAAATTAAAGCCCTGCATGGGAGAAAAAAATCCTGTCTGGAGAAGAATTAATTTGCTCCTGTGTTTGTGTCAGATATTATGAGATCTGGGGAGCTGCCAAACTTGGTGAGATCTTTGGGTTTCACTAGATTTGTGAACTTTTAAGATGAGACAGAAGGTTATTACATAAGGAAATACCAAAAGCAGTTGCTTTTGGGTTAGGACAAAGGGAAGGGCTTCTCCTCCAGTGCTGCATCACAGTAAGGGCAACATCTTGGGCCAGGAGAGACCACTGAGCCCACTGGGGGAAACTGTGGGATGGTCATCTGACCTCGACACCCCCACAGCACCAAAAACACGAGCTAAAAGATGCCATGACCACTGTAGAGCTCTCAGGAGCCTGACTCTGAACACCACTTCTATTCTAACACACAAATGCAATTTAAAGCCCAAACATGTTTACTCAGCTCCCAAATATCATCAAAAATAGCCACATGTGAAAGGAATTGAGCCTGTGCTCTGTGCCCTGGGTGCTGTGGAATTGCATCCTTGAGGAGAAACACTTGTGTCACACAGGTGACACCAATTACCCCCACCCAGACCCTGCCAGCTGGAGGGAATTGAAAAGAGCTGCAGCAGGAAGGAGTTGGGGCAGTCTGAGGTACACAGGACCTGAGTTGAAGGAAATAACCCTGAACTCCAAGTGCAAGTGGAAGCAGAGCACTGGTTCCTGGGCAGCAAACCGTGGATGGGGAAATCTCTGTCCAGTTATGAGTTAGACCTGGGGGACAAAGGTGAAGCTTGGAATCAGTGTTTCTTAAAAAGACAGCTGTTCCTCACAGGTATGTCATTGCCTTTCCATGTTGTATTTTCAGTTTAGTTTTGTTAGTCTGTCCTGCCAGGGCAGCTTTCCTCAGCTTTGGCTGGGGCTGTTGACTCAGGCTGGTGATGCCTCTTTTTGCTGTGGTGTGTTTGGGATTTGTGTGTGTGACAGGGCTTCTTTTGTACTTGTGTGGGTTAAAACTTACCAGGACATGCTGGGAGAGAGGGCCGCTATCATTTTATCCTGCTGTTGGTGCCAGGCTCCTTCTCTAGCTTGTTATGCTTTCTTAAAGGTATTTGTTCCTGTGCATTGGCTGTCACAGGACCATTTTCCTGTATAGACTGTGTCACCTTCAGATTTATCAGTGTTGAAGTTCATAAACAAGCATGGGGGGTTTTGTTGTTTTGCTGTGGTGGGGTTTTCTCTTGTGTAAGAGATGTGCCTTTGTGCAGTGCCTGGACAGTCAGATCCTAAGTAAAGGGATTTTCAGTCGCTTCTTTTAACAGGGGGAAATATAAACAGAAATCATTTCCTCCTGCTTTGCCAAAATTGTGTTTATTTTGTAAATCTTTTTCTAGTATTTTCTTTCTCTTCACCTGCACTTGGAGAGGGGCTGTTTGTGTATTGTGTTTAAAGCAGACAGGTAGCCCCTCTAGCAGCTCTGGTCAGTGCCACAGAGCTGTAGGTGCCAACCAAAGCACTGAAGGTGATAACTAAAAGTTATCAATTTTAGTGTGACTAAAACTGTCAGTCAGTTAGTGTGTGTGTGACTAAAACTAAGCAGTGTGACTGTCCTTCTACCAGCCCAGGTCCCAGTAGCCAATTAATATTTCTTGAACATAAGTTGATGAGACTCAGAGTGCAGCTCTATGCCTAGCAGGGAGAAGAAGAAAAATTCTTCACAGCTGCAGCAGCAATTTCAATCCCTCTTTGACAGAACTCTTTTAATGTGATACTCTTGTCTCCCTGGCAGAGATGGATCCTGCCAGCATGGAGGTATTTGTGTTGTTAAGAGACTTTGTGACCTTGGTTCTGTTGCTATTATCTCAATAATTAATATGTCACTTACTTGGTAACACTTCACACATGACTAGTTTTGCTGTGAATGAAATAAAGTCAACCCCAGAAACAGGTTTCCATGGCCTCCAGGTCTAAGTGCGGGTGGAGGGGAGGAGAATTTTCCTGTCTTTTCCAAGCCTGTGTTCGAAGAATGACTCTAATACCCAGTGGAAGTGCTCTGTCAACAGAGAAAAACTAATGAAAAGGGAGAAGTCCTCGGGTAGAGCAGGAGTCAGAGCTGTGTCTGCTTTCCAAAGCATTATCTTGATTAGCCTCTCCCTTCCTGGGCACCTACGTAACAGCGTTTATTATTTTCAAATCATGCTTCAGTGAAACTCCTGAGTCCTCGAGCTAAATACCAGCATATGTGATCTCCCTGTATTAATGTCTCCCTCTGGTTTACATGTCACAAAGACACTGCAGACCTGCTGGGTTGTTGGGTTATATATATGTGAGAGAATAAATCAAATAAAACAAACTGTGCCATGGCAATGTGATGAGGAAGCAGGCAATGATCAGCCCGATGGGAGGGTCAGAGACACAGCCCAATAAATAAAGGGGAGATGGAAGTGTCCCCAGCAGGGAATATGTGCACATGCTGTTGTGTGTTTACCAGCTGAGCCCCTGCACAGCTGTGGGGGGTCAGGAGGGCCTGTGTGCTATTGCTGGCTCTGCCAAGGGTGACAGTCACCAGTCGGAGCTCCCAGTGCTCTGTTTCTCTGCAAGTCAGGCCCCTGATTCCCTTCTCCCTGAGAGAAGCTGATGGTGCTCTTTGTAAGCTTTAGTACCCTAAGCTTTGTTACCCTTAGCAGCTTTGTCTGCTTTGTTTTCTTGCTTGGGCATCTTCTCTGGCACAGCCCATCCTTCAGACTTTCTAACTTATGTAACAGGATCATATCGTGTTGCTGGACATTCAGGATTAAAACCTGCAAAGGAATTCACCAGATTAACAGTAGCACATCTCAGTATCAAGGGGTGCCATCTGCATGATGCAAATGTGAAGGTGAGACACAAAAATTATTTGACAGGAGAAATGAGCACTTTTTTTGTCAGTGTCTGAGCTTTAACCATGCTAATGATTCTCTACTCTGGGAAGAGCATGTACCAGAAGTCTTGTGAAACTATTTGCTTTGTGTCATGTACTCACAGCCCACTTGTTAGTGCCATGCAACAGGAAGGCAGAAATAACATTTTTTTAAACCACTAGGAAAAATTTTGTTGAAATATCTAAAGCTCTTAAAAACGAATCTGTTACATGGAAGTAAAAGCCACTAAATCAATGCCGTGCTCCTCTATTTAGTAATTTCTATATATCTTGTACTGATACAGAGATAGATGTGATTTTAAAAGCCAACAGATTCATGAACATTGTGTGACAACCAAAAATATCTGTTTATTACAGAAAGATAATCAACAGATCAATAAGCCTGTCTGAAATAGTTGTCTTGCAGCAGTACTGAATTTTATTTTTTGCACCAGTCAGTGTTTTCTGAAGGGATGGTTCTCCAGTAAAGCCGAGTTGTGTCATAACCAGTTGCTGGGCCACTGGTTTTTATGCCTCAGGAAGAAGAAAGATCTAGTCTGATTGTATCTCCTAATTAGCAGGGAACTTGATCTGAGTCCAGGGCTTATTCATAGGAGGCCAGCCACGTTGTCTGAATGAAGAAATTACACATCTCAAATGACCTTGGATCCAAACTATGCTTCTGGTGCCCCTGGTCTCTCTCAGCTTCAGCTGTGCTGAGGGGAGAGCTGCACCATATGGTGAAAAGGACTCAGCTGATGACTCAGAATCGCTTTTTAATTCTGGCTCTAGACAAGAGAAAACAGAGGGAGGGTGCAGTCCTTTAGCTCTGGCTTCATTGTTACACATTCCCCAAATTGGATCTCTTCTTTCCATCCTTAAAAAGCATCCGAGGAGGCGGAGGACAGATTAGCAGGGGCAGTTGTCGGTCGCTTGAGCTCGTTAGAAGATGCCTGTGCTGTAACTCAGGGCCATTTGTCCGTGCGATGCCACGGCCTGAAACGGTGCAGCGTTGATGGAAATCAAAGAAGGGTTGACTTCGAGGCTGTTTCTAACACTGACACCTAATTTAAATAAAGACCAGATGGGACAGAGGCAGTTTGTGTAGGTAATTATGTGATCCCCGCTGTAAAATATGCACGGGAGCATCCCAGCTGTGGGAGCTCCCACAGCAAGGAGAGGTGAGGCAACACCACACAAAGAGGGAGGAAGATGGTTCACCCCACACCCGGGATTTTGGTGCAGCCTGGAGAAGCTTTTGAATGTCTGGGAATAATTAAAATGAATGCAAAAAATATGCACGTAAAAATAAAGGCTTTGCTAAAAATCACAGTTAAGTGTGAAATTTAAAGCAGCTTTGCAAACAGCAAAAAAAGTGGCTGGGAGCTTCTGATGCCTTTATTCTATAGCAGTAGAAATGGAAAAGGGAGTTGGACATAAATCGAGACAGGACATTTAATTAGTAAAAATCCAACTAGTAACAAATCAGTCCAACTAATGTATGTTAGATTTTCTACTCGGAGACATCAACTATCATTGAAATTTCATTAAACATGACTAGTTTAATTATTTTGTCCTTAGTGAAGAGTGCTAATTAACTTGGCTATGATAAATATGCATCTGAATATCATTTTGAAATCCCCACAGATCCTAATTATTCTTAAAGACTGAGGTGTAGACCTTGCTACTATAATTCTTTTTTTAAAGTAAAGATTTCTTCAAGGATACCAGTGATTTCAAAGGTGAGTAATTTTCTTTCTTACACAAAAAAAAAAAAAAAATATGGAGGCATCTCTTGATCAAAATCTGAGGTGAAATTATGAGGGCTCTGAAAATAACCTTGAAGTGTGTATCGTGTTCCCAGCCATGGGTTCTGCCTATGAATTGAAGCCAAATGAAAATCTGCCAAGGGGGCTTGGTTAACTGCTAACCATTGTAGCAGCTTTGAATATGTAATCAGTGTGTGTGTGTAAGAATAGCATTACTTACACTCGAAGGTAGAAAGGAACGACGTGGCAAACCCTCCTGAGCATCCATCAGGCCTTAATTTGGGGGCATTGTCTTGCAATCACAATGGAGTGAAGACCTTCCTTCAAAATCGCTGTAAAATCCTGCATGCGTGTCATTTCTGGCGACTTGGAGCTCATGATCTCCCTGACTGTTGACAAGATCTGTGACTCTTGAAGACTGAGTCGAGAGAAAAAAGAAAAAGGGCTTGCTCTGAGAACTTTTTATTTTAATCATCTCGTTGGGTTACTACCTGGAAAACTTTTACTGTAACAAAATTTTTGCATTCAAATAGATGGACCGTTGATACTGTTGAGTTACCGGTTCTACACTTCCTGTTCTTGGTTTCCTGACAAGAGCAATCATAAATTGGAGTAGATGGAATTCCTTGATGTACTAATGAAGTTAAGGTGTGTTAATTAAAAATTGGGTCACTATAGGTGTGCAAAGGTGTTTCATAGATTTGCTTGGGTTTTTTTATTATTCAAATCTCTTCGTGTCAGGATATGTTACTTTCTAATCCTTGACCCTGTCAGCTAATCAAACAAAAGCATGCCTGCCTTCTAATTACCAAAATAATTTCCCTTGTGGATACAGATGTTCCCATAAATCTAAGATAAACATTAGTGCAATTAAATGCAGTTCAAGTTGCTGAAATTTACTTTGGAATATCGAAATGCCATAGTATTAAGTGTTTAAGGAACTGTTACTCAATCACTCAAATGATTCATGGGGTTTTCTTGGTTTGGGGGTTTTTTTTGGTAGTAAAAAGGAGTGTTTTGAATAGATTTTAGTATCAATACTAAAATCAGTGCTTTGGCAACATTGTGGCCAGGAAATACTCTCTGTCTTCAAATGAGATAATTATAAGCTGAAAATATAAGATGAGTCTGAATTTTTTTTGTCAGTGATCTATCACTGGAGCCTCTTAAAGTTGCAATAATACAATGGACATGAAAAGCAAAAGGGATATAAGTGCCTCGACTTACAATGGTAATGAGTACAACAGTTTGCTGGAGTAGCTGTAAATCAAATGTACTGTAGCTATAAAAAGCCCATAAGACATTTGGATGTGATCCTGGACTGCTTCTGCAATACAGAAGCTGTGCATACAAATGAGAAGTCATCCATATTGTATTATGGGCAGGATTGTATTATTGGAACTCGAAAGATGATAATAGGAAGTAGTTTTTGGGGAAACTACTAAACCTGAGCTTCCTTGTGTTGGCACCAATATAGGGAAATTATATTTGGGACACCTCCAATATGAGTTAAATAGAGGAAATGCAATAGGGAAGGAATATGTGATCATTAGGAGTATAAATTATATTAAGTTCTGGAGATTAGAGGATTTTATATTTTAGCTTCATTTTAAATTGATTCCCCCCCCTCATTATTTATTTCCCTTTATGCTGTATTACTTTTAACATTTTTTTTTTTTCCTTCTTATGGTCTGGCTAATGTTTGTGATACCTTCCTCCTGCATACTGAGCTTAGGAGAATTCTTTAAACAAAGAAAGCTCTTGGAGTAGACATTCAAAAATCAGTGTACTGTACATAGCATAGGGCTGGAAATGAGGGAAGATGGACAGGATTGCTAGAAGATCATCTGAACAATTCTTTCAGGAAAAATATTCTGTAGATTAAGGTACTATCTGGGACTGCATTCAGTTCTCAACCTTGTCATGTCTTTGCTCTCCAGCTGTAAACGCAGAAAACCCTTCTTTTCCCTTCCCTAATTCCCATGTATGCTTTCTCCTTCTAAGTCTTTAATGGTTTTTAAGTGGGTTTTGGTTTTCACAGTGAGGTGCACTTTAATTAGCATTCTGATTGCATCTGGAGTCTAGGTGTTAATTCCAGTGTTTGTATTATTATGGCAGCATTTAGTATTGCCCCTTGTTATTGCAATATTAATGGATCTTCTCACCTGAGCAGTATGTTGGGATGAGGTTGGGACTGCAGGTGCCTAGTCTTGTCTGGGGTGAACTGTTCCATAGTGTCCGTAGGCTGGATCTAGTGGGAAATACCTGTAATTAAGAGAATGGTGGCTCCTATATATTTTTTCACTCTTTTTCTCTGATATGATTTTATAAGTTGTGTTGAAGGTGGAAATTCCCACTATCCATCCAGAACCCACCCAACCTTAGCTGATTATTTTTTCAACATGCACAGTTTAACTGAAGCAGCCATTTTAAATTGCTGCAATTGAATGTTCAATTCATAGATTAGTATATCAAAAAGTAATTGTTGGAACGTGTTCCTGTTGTATCAGGTAATGGGAGTCTAATTTGATTTAACCATGAAGCCTCCCTTTTCCTGCAGTGCTGGCTTTTGAATCTTTTTAACTTCTCACATTTGGAAAATGCCAGTAGACAAAAGCCTGCACTTTAGAGTGGGACTTTGTGAAAATATCAGGTGTAATATGTAGGTGATAAATCTGCTGGGGTCTTTAACAGCTTTATTGATTTTTGTCTGGTGATATTTCTGTCAGGAAGAGGCACCTAATCCAGCTTAAAGTGGTGTTACATATAGCCCCAGCAAAAATAATTACAACTTCCTTACCTGCAGTAAGTATATTTATGTACTCTGCTGTGCTGTGCAGTTTGGGTTCTGTTCTCTCCATTATGTTGGAGGGCTGAAGTACCACTGGGTACCCCAGAGGCTGAGTGAATGCTGTTGGTGTGTTCATGTGCCCTTTATTTGTGTATTTATTTGCTTTTTCCATGGTGCTTAATGGGAGCCATGTGCATTAACCCCCACGAAACACTAATTCCCAGATGAGTGGAACATCCTGGAAATGACATCAGAGAGCCAAATCCTCCTCATAAGCTTATCTTGTAGACATCTTTATTATTTCCTCACATTTGGTGGAGTCAGAAGAGATCTGAGATCCAGCCACCAGGAGAGTGCCCTGAAGCTTCCCAGGGGGAGGGAAACTCCCCAGATTGTGTCATAGATTTTCAAGTGTCCTCCTCAGGCTTCACAAAATTTCTAATACTGGCTCCAACTTGTCCAGGCTGGGAGGGAACTGCAGGGTTTTCTTCTCTGTTTTGTTCTCCTGTAACCCTGATGGGTTTATCCCTGATTGTGTTGTTTGCTCCTGATGGATGTGGAGCAGATGCCCCCAGTGGACAGGAGCACATCAGGGTTTCTCTCTTCCTTGTGAACCTGGGCAGTGGTGGTAGCTTTGCAGGGAACAGGTGAGTTGAGAGGCTGGTAGTGCAAGTCAGGATCTTCTCAGACTTGATGTTGGCTAAAAGCAGGCAGGGTTGATTTCTGGAAGCAAATATAATGGCAATATCAATTAATTCCATTCTGTCTGCCACACTGGTTGTTTGCTCACTATTAATTGAGAGTAGCTGATTGGCTCTTACAATTAGAGAAGCTCTAATTCAGCCTGTGTTGCATCTCACAGAAAGCTTTCTTGCATCTGGGTATTCTTCAACAGAAAATTCAGGCTTATCTTTTTTCTTTCAAATTCCATTGACATTATTTACTACTCGAAATACTGTTACTCTCTTGGGCCTCCTTATTTTCATGCCAGAGCTAGTTGGCAAGGATGGATACCTGTCATGACTTAACACACACATCAAAATGAATTGAAGTGGGAACATTGCCATTTGTCAGGAACAGGAGCTGTTGAACACAGAGGCATTCTCATATACAGTTAAAAAAAAAAAGGGAAAAAGAAAGCTCTCATCTGCTAGAGTACATAAAAAAAAAGTATTATTAAAAAAATGTTGAAGCTTCATCTTTCTTGCTGTCGCTTCTGAAGTGGGCTGGAACGAGAGCTGGCCCTGTGTCAGCAGTGGGGTTGGATACAGGCAGAGGGACTACATATCTCAGAAATACTGATTCCTCCAGGCTGAACCTTCTGTGTACGTGAGCAAAAATAACGAGAGACATTAAGGGAGCAGCAGTAGCACTGCTCTGTAATGTCCTTATTCAAATTCCTTTCACAGCCTTTCAAAAAAAAAAAAATATTCGAGGGGAATCTTCTGTGTGGTTTTATATGAGCTCTGTGTCACTGAGAGGCTCTAGGGGTGTCCTGTTTGCAATGGTGGTTGTAAGGAGGAGAAACAAAAGTGGTATCAAATTGCTGAATAACTGGCATAAGCTGAAATATTGTGAACAAATAAAAGTAATGTGTCCAAATCCTGAAAAAATATGGCAAATGTACTATAAAGACAAAAATCTAGATTCTCAGCAAGGACAATTGAGAGAGAAGAGAGAGAAAGCATAGAATGGTTTGAGTTGAATGGGCATTAAAGATCGTCTAGTTCTAAACTCCCACCATGGGCAGGAACAACTTTTCACTGGGTAGTGTTTATCCTAGATAATAAGCCATTTTGGGGAGAAAAACATAGAATCATTCTTCAGAGAGGCCAGTTGCACACAGAAACACTATAAAAGTACAAAAATACACATTAATATAACAGATATGCATAGACAGCAAATATCCACTCCAAAAAAATATTAATCTGCCATTTGAATGGGCTTTGTTTTTTTTCTTTTTTGCAGTGATCTGTATGTAGATTAAAACTGGAACATAAATCTCAGGGGAACACGTGAGAGAAGGAAAAAATGCAGTGCATTTATCTCATTTATTTGAAACCTGCTAATGATAGTGGATGGTTCTCCCTGAAATGCTGTTTGGTAAAGCCAAGGAAGTAGCACAATTATTTTGTATAAGTGAGATGCAGTTTTGGACTGAGGACACTTATCCCTCTCTCAGAGATGTGCAGGGTACAGCGAGCTGCTCCTCACATAAACCTTTGATAGCAAGGCTGAGGGCGTTTCTGAGGCAGACACTTCCAGTCAAAACTTACTGTGCTTTACATAAAATCCCTGGCTGACTTCCCGGCCATCCCATTAAATGTTTATCAAAGATGATCTGTCAGCACGGTGCCTGTGTGGTCCTAACACTGTAACAGTGGCTCCTGTTGTGTTTAATCTTCCCGAGCCCGTGAAGAAGACAAGTGTTATCAGCTCTTTTTTTATTGATGAAGGATCTGCAATGTCCCTCGAGCTGAGCTTCCCTGAAACACTCAGTCTGCAAATTAGTCTGATTATTGCGGTGCCAAGCACTGCAATGCCTCGTGTCGGGCACGACTCCAGGCCTGACTCCAGTTCCTCTCCTCAGGATGGAGGGAGGTCTCCAGAAGGGATACACTACACATGGGAAAACTGAGCATCTCAGTGTGGAACTGCTGAGCAGTGAGCCCAAAATGTGACCCAGAGGTGGAATACTGATGCACTGTCAAGGACAGGGAAAGGTGGAGTGTTCCTCAGAGGAAGGAGCCCTGATTTTACCCAGGAAATACCCAGTTTCAAGCCTCCCACACTGCTGCCAGGGTGTTGATATGTGCCGGGGGAGGGGTTGCAGAACTGAGGAGGATTTTGCTGAGAAACAGAGCCCTCTTCTGTTAGCTGGCACTAAGACAAGAGACTGTACCTTTTGTGCCTCAGCAATTAGATGGAAACATATTCACAAACACTGAGAAGTCATCCATCATCGGGCAGTGATGCACATCTACCCTAATGCATGGCAGTGGTTCTATTATTCATCCATTAGCTGCTCCAAGAATCTAACCCTTTCCCTTAGAATTCAATCCCAATATTTTTGGTGTAGTTTGTTTTGCAAGAATCTTGAACTGTGCCTATCGCTTTTATGAATTTGAATTGTTAATGTGAGCATTTGAGCTCATTATAACTCTGAAATGTTTCCTTTGTTACCAGTAACTGACAAACCTGCAAACACTGCTCAAAAAACAGTTAGTGCTATTTCTAGGGTTGTATTTTCTTCACTGCTATGCACAACAATATGCTCTTGCCTTCACTAATGAAGCTTTTCTTTAATGAACACAATTAGAGCTAGGCAAACAATGCAGAAATATTTTCCCATGAATATTCATCCAGAGTCTTTAAATGAATTCCCTTCAGTTATGTTTGCACCCATTCATTGTCTTCTTTCAGTGAAATTTTCCAGGATTCAATCTTTGATGCTTGAGTAATGAGGAAGGAAATTAAGTTTCGGCTCAGGGGTTACCCCTCTGATGTCTAAGTCGTTATTTCCTATCGGTACTTGCATTTTTGTAAGAATATCTGGGGGGGGGGAGTTGTGTTGGACAAGAAACGTGCATTTGACACAGTGAGGTTGGAGTTGAGACCCAGGTAACACGGAGCCAAAAGGAGGAGCTTCTGGAGGAGAAAAGGGAGTGAAGAGTTATGTTCAGCTGGTTACTCCAAGGGAGGAACAGGGGCTGAGGACAGGGCTGCTGTGAAGGTGGTGTTTCAGAACCCTGATTAATGCAGACGTGCACACAGCACAAAGTAGTACTTAAGAATTCAGCACTTATGGAACAAAACTTCTGAGAAATGCCACTGAATAAACCAGACAGCGAAGGTTGCTGAGGGGTTAATGATCTGGTTTTAGCTGTTTTCCTGAAGAGAGAAGCAGCAGCAATTAAATCAATTATGAACTCTTTGCTAAATTCTAATTACATTTAGCAGTGTGGAAGAGAGCAGAGCCCCAGCTGAGGATTGTAGGGGGGGTGTGGAACCTTTCATGTGTACAGAGCATTGGTGCAGACACCTCCTGGGGGAGCATCTGGAGGCTCAGATCATGTCAAGGCTGCCTGGTGGTCCATGTGAAGCCTCCAGCCAATCTGCAATGAGTGAGGATCTGCCTGCTATAACTGATATTAGTGCTCAGATTCTAAAGGGATCCCCAAATGAGGCAGATGAACCACTCCTATAATGTCTGGTTAACTTTTTCTTCCTCTTGTTCTCTTCTTCAAAGCACAATTTAATGTTAAATTTCTATGAAATTTCAATGGAGAAATGGGTTTGCTTTTAAATTCTCCCTTCCTTACTTTCCCAGGACTTTGCTGTTCCTAAAGTTTATCCTAGGCTGCTCAGGCTTCCTGATCAAGAGGAGTCTAAACTCACTTAATGCATGTACTCTAGGAGCTGAGGGGTTAAATCAGAAAATGAATAAGATACAGTAATCAAGATCAGGAGAAGAAGATTCCTGGCCAGTTTCTCCAGCACATTTCATAAAGATAGTTGAAAAAAGCAAAACTATCAAACATTTCCAAGGCAAGTGGTCACTGATTGCTGCCCAAATCAGTACCATTTTTGGACATTGAGGATTTGGGAGGAATACTGAAAGATAAATGTGAAGACTTAGCCATAAATACAGAGAGCTGTTATCTTGAGAGCTTTAGGAATTAAAGCTTAAAGCCAACCACCTGATATATAAGCCATGTGTGTAAAAGCAGATTATTATGCATTTCATATAGAAATTTTCCACAAGGTCATTTCAAGTTATAAACTATTTGGGTTTTTTTCATTCTTACATAGTTTCTTCCAGTCCTTGAGTTCAGAGACGTTCAATAGGTATGACATGAGAAAAGATCTTTAATCTTACACGCTGTGGTAACTGAACAGAAATAGAAGATCCTCTATGGAGCAAAGCTTGAGATAGTTTTAGATTTCAAGGTAAACAGCTGCAGAAATCCTCTTACTGCAGAGAAATTATTAAAATGGAGAAGTCCAAATGTATTCAAAGGACACTGCTTAATATCCTGCTATTTTGTTGTGGTTAAACTAGACACTTCCTTTTTGTTTTGTTTGTCATCTAACTAGGTGGAATCACGTCTGTAAAACAAAAAGACTGTTATAGTCACTTTTAAATGTTACTTGGATTACGAACTTGGCACAAGGTGGCTTAATGTCAAAAGCTGCTGCTCTGTGCTCTGCCCTCGGTGAGCTGATTGCAGGGAAACACCTGAATTCTGCTCAAGGTATGATAGTTATGGGACCATACATTAAATATGGTGTTGGGGGACAGGAGGACCCAGGCAAGCATGGCTTAAAATTTCCTGTTTGCTCATATAAATCAAATATTTTTGCTAGAGGTCCCAAGAGAGGAGACTGTACAGCAGCTGGAAGTGGCAAGAGGGGTGTTGAGGAAGAGATTGAGGTGCTGTGGGCCCGAATGTGATGGAGCACTTAAACATGTGTTTCAGTTCATTCCCATTCAAGAGAAGTGTTTAGGAATGCAAATGATGCCACCTTGAAATGCAGTGGCTGTGTGGTTAAAGCTGCTCCCCCAGAAAGGTTGCCTGGCAGCTCTGCCAGGGTGCTGCCCCTGTCCCTCCTGAGAGATGATCCCTGTCTCTAACTCCCCATTAGACTGCTAGAAAACAGGCAGAAACTCAAATCTCCCCTGCCCCTCTTTACCTTGTTAAAACCCTGACAGTTTTGCCCACTTAATGTTACTGAGTTGGATCTGGTATCTGCAGACATAAGAATAAGTCATTCCCTTCAGTACTGTTTGTGGAGTTGTTTGGTTTTGAGGGGAAGGTTGGTGTGAACTTCTGTGCAAAAATAAGGCACAAGGTTCCCCTTTGACAAAAGTTTGCAACTTTGTGCATCAGAAAGTCTTTGAGGTTAATAAGAATGTCTGTCCTTGAATGATTTCCAGCTTCCTCTGTGTTAATCCTGACCATGATTCCCACTGGTTTCCTGTATGTCATTGTCAATAAAATAATGCTTCCAAATGGTTTTCCAAGGTCCAGGTTGAATACTTAGAATTAGATTGACTTGATGTAAAATAGTTAATATTTGCATCATATATATCTTCTTTATTTTCTCCCCTTTGGTTCCCATTTAGGAATTTTTATCCTAGTCAGCCTTTCCATTTGGCATCAGCTCACTGTCAGAGGGCCAATATTGAAGCCTCTGGTTGAGGCAGTTCAGTAATAAACAGTGGGGAAAACAGAAATGGTTGACAAAATGCACTTGAGCAGAAAGGGTTTTCCTTGAGATTTGCTTTTAAATGAAAGCTCCAGCAAACCCACTGCCAGATCAGCAGCTGCTCTGAACCACGTTCTGGGAAAAAAGACTGCCATAGTGGGAAATCCTTTAAGAAACAGACACACGTGGGCTGTTCTTCATATGGGAAATTTGACTTTGGTAAACTCCAAGGGTTTGTTTTTTGTTAATTACAGAAGGAAAAGGACAGGATCGTGGGGGCCCTGCTAACACTCTGCTCCAACAGGGAACTTACCTTGGATTCAGAAGCTCCAAGTGCTTTTTCCTGTGCTCTGCTGTAGCAGGTCTGAGGCTGCTGCTGCTGGGCACTCTTGAAAAGCTCCTCTTACCCCATTCCAGCAGAGTGGTTTTAGACTATTGCTTCTATGAATTAGCATTTCCCTTTGTCACTGATGCATCGTTCTGGCTGCTTTGTTTTGAAAGGAGAAATAATCAACTAGCCTGGCATATTGTGACAGCTGCAAAGAGTTGTTCCACAAATTATAAACAACCAGTTTCCTGTCTTTGACAGGTAGTATCAAAATATGCAAGGCATTGGTAACTAATTACTACTTTTTTTTTTTTTAACCCTTCAGCAAAAGATGTGAGTTGTGTCTGTTGTGGAAGTTTAGCATATAAATACCATGGTAGTTTGTGTATGTACAAGTAATCATCTGTGTATTCCTCTTTGTGATCAATGAGCATCCCTTTTTACAGATGTTTATAAACACTGGGTGTGTTGTTAGACCAATGCGAATGATAAATAATGTTCATATACACAAAGATAATAATGCCCTGCTCAAACCAACAGCTAAATATCTCATCAGAAAGGCCAGCTAAATCCCTGAGTTTAGAATATTCCTCCTCCTTTATGCAGAAGGACTTGTAACACCTGGAAGTTCAGAAGCTGTGTTCCTTTCCTCTCTCTACCAGGTAGAGATTACACCAACCTAACCGAGGTAAACACTTTCCAGGTGTTCCTTGGCAGCCTGTGGGGTTTGTGCAGGAGGCATTCGAGCAGATTTGGAATTTGGGGGCTTGAGCCGAATGAACCAATTTGCACTTTAGTGCAAATCAAATCAACTTCACGGGATTTACGAACAGCAAACTGAGCCATGGAAGGTTTTTAGAGCTTCTCTCAGCTGAGGGAAGAGCAGCTGTAATTCCAGTCACATAGGAGACATTTCTGAGCCTTGGTGCCTCCTTCTGTCTTCCCCCTGCTGAGATTTGTGGTGGGAAACCAGCATTTCTGAAATGCTGGTACAGTCTGAGGGAAAAGTTAATTCACTCACTGCTCAGTGTCTTCTTCTCTGTCTTCTAACAGTGCTCTGAATTTACTGACTTTTGCATTCAGTATCATCCAAATTTGGATACTGCTTAGTTGTGTTGTGTGGAGAATAGGTAACTCTTATTTTAATGCCATGAATTCTCTTTTGAATGAGTCTCATGACTCTGTTTTTTTAACTTGGTGCCTATTTTCCCTGCCCTGTTAAGAGCTAAGTAAGAAACTAAACAAGCAGACCTGTACAATGAGGGCCAGTTTGCAGCAGTAGATTGAAAATTTTTACCTTAGCACGAAAAGTAGTGGTTTCCATAGCAGTGTTTTCCAGAGCTTGGGTGAATACTGATCTCTCTACTTTATTTTTAATTGAATTTTTAAACCAATTATGCTGCTTTGTTTCTCTGCATTCTGTTTTGTAATTTCCCTGTGTAATATTTTAGCTAATTAATTAATTGGTCAACCACAGCTGTTCTTGCCCTTTGTAGTGTATCAGCCTCCTAATCACTTTTTACAGAAGCTCAGGATTTGTTCCTAGTGACACCCTTGTCAAGCACCCACCCCTTTTTTCTTTTTAGTTTGTTAGGCTGGGATTTTTTTTCCACCAAACTATAGGCTACAGGTCAAAGTATAACTTAAAAAAAACTCCCTGAAAGCTTAAAGTGAGTGTTCACAATGAAAATGAGAAAGCTTGTGGTTTTCTTTTTCAGTTCGTGCTCAAGCATCTGCACTGGTTGCTGCACTGCTGCTAAACTGGAATTAACAGTGCATCCTCATATACCTAGATATTTACTTGTCAGTCTGGTCAAAAGTATGTCCCTTTTCATGTCTGGCTGAAGACCAGAACGAAAGGCAGACATTAACTGGTGAACAGTTCCAGTAAGAAGCCTCCTGATGGCTTCATGCAGTCATTAGTATGGATTTTTCCAAATCCCATTAGCACATTCCACCTCCCCCTCCCCACCATGTACCGTTCTTTATTCATCATTTTAGGTCTGCAAATACGTATCAGGGTTGGCAGAGATGCAGTGAAGGCACCCTAATTAGCCATTAGTGTTTGCATATTTTATTTTCCTGTAGTTTTACCTCAGGTGTCAAAAACCAGAGGCAAGGTTCCTCAGGATGTCGTTGTTGAGAGCATTCACCAAGGGTCATCCTTTGCTGCTCTGCCCCCAGAATGAAAGTTCTTTCAGTCTCTCTAATTAACACAGGCAGATTTACTGGAAAGCTAGTTCCATAAAAATCATATTGAGGCACTGGAAGATGCCACAGACAAGTCAAGCAGTCTGCCAACAAACAGCATTTTTATTCCAGCTAATTATTTTTTAATGATACTATTAGTGATTGGAACTCACTGTACACAACACACTGCAGATAAAGATCTCAGCAAGTTTTACATAACAGTGATGTGAAGCCTCATAGCACGTTTAAGATTAGGGTGAGTGAGTTTCTTTTATAGGCATATTCTGTACAACTTCCAGGCTAATGCTCTACTCCCAAATCAAACTGTGTCAGAGCCTCAAACTGGAGCTTAAGCATTGTCTGGCTCCATGCCCTGATTCCTGTTCACTGTGTTGCTTCATCACTTGGGTTTTGTTCCCTCAAGGGGGTGTTTGTCATGGTCTCCCACAGATTTTGATGCACCAGTTTTGTCCTGTGCAGGAAATTTCTGCTCCAGCTCTCCCTGCTCTGGCACCAACAACTTTGACCCTGATTAAGCAACCACAGACAGAGAAGGGACTCTCTGCATGTGGTTTGCCAATGATTAACACGTAGTGCTTCAAACAGAAACAGGCAAGAAGTGAATGAATCATAATTTTGCAAATTGTTAAGCTGCTGGAAGAGTAAACTGAAACACAAGCAGGGTAATGTGCTCTTAAACTACTCTGCTCTGAGTGCCAAGTGGCCCAGACCAGCAAGCAGTGGAATTGCCTGACCCCCCCAGATGTCTGTGATTGTTGTTCATAAATACCTCAGCCCCAGCAATAAATCATCCCTCAGTGCTCTAGAGCAGCAGCCTTCATCCTGACAGCCAGCAAAACCTGTCCTGTGCAAACATGTTCATTGCTGAAGGCTATAGGTTTGGGTTCCGCCTGCGTTTCAAAGTAGTCTTATGAATTTTAAAATAGAAAAAGCACAAGTATTCAAAGCTCTGTCACCCTATGCTGATTACATTTGTGATGAGATATGATTAGAGAAGCTGGGTCTTGTCAGGTTTGAGAGGAGATAGGACTTGGTTGGGACCGAGGATGAGAGCGATGACTTGTCTCCTTGGAAAGCTCTTTGGCTTTTCAACAGGAAAGGCTTCTTTCCGAGGCATCAGGAAAATCTTTAGAGATAAGAAGCTCAAACTGAGTAGAGGAGAAAGGCTTGGGCATATTTATGTATCTGGGACTGAGGCTGTGGATAAGAAAACTCTGTTACAGGAGGGTTAGTTTGGGAAACAGGGACCTGCTGTCTGCCTCGTTCTCAGTGTTTCCTGCAGGGGAAACAAAACAAGCCCACAGCTCTGCTCACTTCCTTTCTTCAGAGATGTCGTGACCTTCTCTTCTACTTCTTCGTTCAGATCTATGCAAAGATAGAATTTGAAGTGCGTGAAGTTGCTGTTGTCCTTTCCACATAAAATAAGCTTTTCCTGTTGTCCCGTCCGCTTCTTGGAGTTTAACTGTACTTTAATTCTGTGGTCAGGCTGGCCTTTAAAGCAACTGGTTCTCTAGAAATGTTTTGTTTAGACAGGCAAAAGACCTGTTTTTTACTGCCTTTTTTTGAGATACTTTCAGTGTTTGAATCTGTGCATGCAAAAAGAAATGTCCTTTTTCACCGTCTTCTGTACAAGTGCTTCAGTTTTAGTGCTTTATTTTATCCTTAAGTTGTGGACAGACACTCACATATACACAGAGGGAAAAGATAAGCTTTGGGATTTTGTTTTTCTGCTGACAGGAAAATGAGGTTCAGTAGTCATTAATTCAAAAAATTAAATCATTCCATTGTAAATCTACAGCTGCAGTAGGTGGTTTTCCTTGGTTGTTAAATTGTTTTGTACATCTCTCTCTGCACTTGAAAGATAAACTATAGGGAGGGGATTTCAGCAATATGTCATTCTCCTTAAGTACTTTTTATCTTTCATATTAAAAAACAAAACCAAAACACAGTAAAGGAAATCAGGCAGTCCAGGAGCAGCCCTGAGGGCTGGTCGGAGAGTGTGTTGAAAGGCAAACACTCTGCAGGAGAGGGGTAAATTCTGCCCCTTCAGATTAGAAACAAAAGTAATGTTTTAAGGCTGCAAAGAATTACTTTTTTTTTCTTTTTTTTTTTTTTTTTTCCCCCTCTTCAAGCTGAAACCAAAGGATTAGAGCTCATTAGTGCTTAGCCAGAAAAAGAAACCCCAGTGGAACAAGCAGTGCAGATTCTCGTGGTTGCTCTGTACCAGGGACTGGCTGCCCCCTGACTGGTGTGGGTGCAGCAGAGACTCTCAGGAACTGTTTGCTTTAGGATTCTCACTGTGTTGGTGTGTACTGCCAAGTGAGTAGGTGGTGAGGAATAGTGCCAGCATTGATTCTTTCTTTAGCAGGTGCTAAGTCACCTAAGTATATAATTTCTGTTCCACAGAATTGTTGTTTGCAATTATTGATTTTTTTTTTATCGTTATATTATAAATAGTCGTCTCTTAGTTGCATGACCTGCTGTACAAGTCTGTTATCCATCAGATACCAGACCTGTGACGCTCCTGTCTCCTGGTTTGTGTTGTCTGTTGTACACTAAAGCCAGGTGCCAGGTCAGATAATGGGACAAGATCAGTCACAGCAGCTCTGAAGTGGCATTAGATCACTTCATGGTGCTGCTGACCAATCTATCCTGCTGGAGTCTGTGACTTCCAGGCATCTGTAAGCCTTTTTTTGTTGTCCAATTCGATTTCTTCCTTGTGTAACCGGAATTTTTACATTTGTCTTTACTGTTTGCTTGGTGTCAGTTGAGAGAACCTGTTAAAGAGCAAAACACTTCATAACTTCCTGTGGCTTCTTCCTACTTCTTAACTTGTTCCTGCCTGTTCCTTGAGGATGCTGTGCCCTATATAATTGTTACAGGTGGATCTGAATTTGAGCCAGCAGTTTTTGGCAGTCAGCAGTGCCTTAGCTCTCTGGATGTTGTGTGCCCTTTGGGGACACTGTCCTGAAAGCATCATAATGCCAACCTCTGTGTCTCAGTCTGGCCATGACAGTACTGCCTGATGTCTGTGTGGGCCTCCTGCTGTGCAAAAGCTTCGTGGAATATCAAGATCCTTCCTAATAAAGCTGTTTGATCTGTGCCAGCCCTCTCTCACATGGTTGTAATGTAGCCTTGTACTTCTTGGCAGCTTTTCTTAAAAACATGAGTAAGCCTTTTCCCTTTTGTCTTGCAAAGCTCCCCTAGACTAAGGAGGCATTAAAGTCATGATGGATTCTTAGAAAAGCACCCATCCATGATATTAGAGAGCTTCTGGTAGCATTTTTACAGGCCCATGCACAATATGCTTTGGGCACTTCTTGCTTTATGTGGTCTTTGTGTGAGATATGTCTTTACACATTAGCACAACTCACATTTCCAGTATGTGTCTACCTGGTACTACCAAAGAAAACCTAAAGAATAACACCTTGGTCTCTGATTTTGTGTTAGGGGAATAGAAACACAAAAATAAGAATGTACTTTGGAAAAAGTGAAGATCAATGGCTTGTGGCAGCAGAAACTTAGCAGCTGTATTCCTGCATTTTACAAAGACTGAATGCATAGGAACACTTCTAAATTATTTGCAGGTTTCAGTTGATATAATATTACTGAAGGACTGAGCACATGTGAAATGATTGTATCCTGGAAGTGCAGCCCAAAGTGAGCACTGGTACATTCTTGGGTATAGAGCTACATCACACTTGCCACTAGAAAGGCAAGCCCAGCTACACAGTAAGCCCAAAAAAATACTTCAAAATTAGTGTTTTGATATCAAGAAACTTCAGCCCACATCTTCTATAGAAAAATGTCACACCAAGCACTATTAAATATGGATCCAGAACTGTGTGAGCAGCTTTCTGTGCCAAACTGGGACATCAGCACATAGGCTGGAATCCAGGGAAGTGAAGTGATGTGAACTTTGGTAAAGCCAGATTTTAGCTTAGTGTTTCAAGGCAGTTTGCCCAACATTGGTTGGGTTTTAATTGCTCCACGTTTTTAAAGCAAGCAAATCTTGATAGGAGCACCTGTGACAAAAATGGACTGAAAATGTCAGCTCTCTTTAAATTAAGCACCCTGTCTTTTCAAGCCTCTTTGTTCCTGAAGGTTCAGTTTTGCTGAGTTACACCAGGTCCAGTTCTCATTAGTTCCTATGGAATTACATTTGCAAGTGAAGGGTAGTTTGACCTCATGGTTATCATTATTCCTATTCACTCTGCAATTACCAGCACAGATCAATCTGGAAAAAAGCACGTACCTGCTTTAACTTTCATTAACAGCTGAACCATACCATGTTTCTAAAGGGGTAAGGACTAGTAAGCACATTTCTTGTCTCTCTTCTACTTTATTTTTAATGTCACTTGAATGCTACAGACACCTCAGTAGGTAATCAGGATATCCTTAATTAGAAGATCTACTTAATTGGGATGTCTTCCAGGAAAATGAATTAAGCCTAGTGGTATTTAATTATATTGCTTAGGGAAGCTTCAGTTTTTCTTATCTACACTTTCATCAACAGTGTGTTTTTGGAAATTCTTCCCATACTCCAGATAGTGCTGACCTGGGGCAAGCTCTGGTGATCGGAGTGAGCGAATCCTGCTCGGAGGTTCTCTTCAGTCAACCTCTGCAGCTGCCAGAGCAGCTCCTTCAGTTCTGTGCAAACCAGGATCCTAAGCTAGGTCTGGCCAAGGTAAAATTCACCATTGAACAGAGAATTTGGAGCAGGGTGATGCATCCCCTCGGTTCTGAGCGTGGCTGAGGGTGAAGTGTTGCACAGGCTCCTGCAGCTCTGGGGTTTAGCTGTGGCACTATGAAAACTTTTCTGCATGAGCTGACTTTTTGTTCCTTAATGCCATTCCTCACCAACTAAAGCTGTGTGGAGCATATCATAGTACTGCTTGATCTGAGCTTTAAATTGGATCAGAAGGTATATACCTGTTTGATACATAAAATTACATTCAGATCCACACCTCAGTGTTTTCCAGGGTTGTTGATTATGGCACAGGATGATGGCCCATTACTGGAATGGAAAGGAGGGGAAGGGAAAGGTTTAGATGTGCCACTTCTGACACTAAAGCCACACATATGACAGTGAAAAATGAGAATTCGAGCACCGGTGCTACTGCTGGAATTAATTTGTGGTGCACAGTGTGAGCTGTTGTGTGTGATGATTTTGTATTTATGTTAAAAATGTCATTGCAATAGAACAGTGTTTAGTTAACTAGGTCCATTTTCAAACGAAAGCATCAAACTTGCAAATCAAGCAGTTTGTTGTTAATTGCTGCATTTTAATGTCTCTTCTAATAAAAGATATTGTCTCTCTCTGCATAATTCAAAACTTTAAAAATGCTGAACTAGAATGTCTGGAATATCTGCCAGCATTAAGGCTTGTTTTTGAAGATGTGGTGCTAAAATAAAATAAATCTGAGCTTTCCTCAAATTAACATGCATGCATCTTAGTGATGGAAATGTTATTTGTTAACTGAGATGTATATACTTCAAACAAACTTTCTTTTAATGAGTCTTGTGGCATCCCTGCTTTCTTGATTTCTTAGCTTGCCTCCAGCCAAAAACTTTTTCATAGAATCAGTAGCTTGCAATATTTGATTAATTTGCATCCTCTTGCTTTTTAAGGACAAACTATGTGGTCAATTTTGACTGAAACCTCTTAGTTTAAAAAGTTAACATTTACAAAATCAAATACCAGTGACTTAGTAATTCCAGTGTCATTATTTGCACTAGAACTCTTGTTGCTCTTTCTCTCCCAAACGAGAGAGAGCAAAAATCAAACACTGCAACCTACAGCAAGTGCATATGAATTAGGAAATGGAAAAGATCCAAGATAGTTACACACAAAAGTGAAGCCAATTAGGCTGTTTCATTTTCTGGGGAAGAGTAACTCAGAGAAGTTAAGCATCATAGCAAATTTTCAATTAAGTACAAGACTTACTTTTCTGTTTTAACAGTCACTTTTGGTACATGACTGGTATAATTAGTGACATACCTGCCATTTTAAAGAGTGTCACGAGTAATGTAAAGGCCTTTATTTCAGCCTTCCAGTTGCAATACTTGGCTTTTATTCTTAACGAGTGCATAAGATCGGGTTTTGTTAGTGCTTCGTCTGCAAAACAGGTGGTGCTGCTCCTTTTGAGGAACAGATGTCCAGCTACACTAAGTGTTGAAGTGTTTTGACCTTAGGGGTTCTATAGCAACCTCAGCTCTGCAGCTGAGGGCACATGCAGAGGTAGATGAGCACAGACTCCAGAGCTTCCAACTCCTGAGCCACCCTCAGGAGCTTCCAGGCTGGTGAGGTGCTGCTGCTTCCCCACGTGTGAGCCACACTGACCATGTTAACCTGGGTTACCCACACAACAACCGCTCCTTTCCACCTCCCTTTTACACACGTGCTCCTCACAAAATCTGCTCCTGCTGTCCCTGTGGGTTTTTGAGGTTACTGACAGGAGCAGCCTAAACCAGGATGAACTCAATTTAAACTGGCATAGCCAAAGAGCAGGTTGCCCTGAAATGAATTGGATTTTTAACTGGCTTAAACCTTGCACAACTGCTGAGTATAAAGAAAGCTGGGAGTCAAGCTTGAGTTTGTGCTGTTCCATTTAGAAGCAGCTCCCTGGGAGCACAGCCTGCCTGTTGCAAGACATTTCTGTTGATTTTTCACGGAAATTGTCCCATTGATAGTAAGGGCTGTCCTGCCATCATGAGGTTTGAAAAGTAGCTTGAAGTACATTCAGCAGCAGGCAAGCACTGGAGCCAGGCAGTCAGCCAGATTGCTCCATCCATCTTTAAACAGAAAGCCATATTTCCCATAATATTTTGAGTGAAACCATTAACCAAGCTCAATGTTTTGCGCTTTGAAGTACCTTGAAAATCAATCTGCCTCTTAATCTTTTCATTCTGGTTTTCAAAAGCTGCATTAAATGCTAGTTTTGGAGATGAGGAATTGCAGCAATTTCCTTGGACCTGGCCATACCTGGAATCCTTTGAGACAAAATCCTAAAGCAGTAGAGGAGGGAAGGGGCTGGGGGGGTGACACAGCTGGGCTCAAACCTTAGCCCAGGCTCCCTGGGAGCCGGGGCAGCTCCTGCTCCCGTGGTAAAGATTTCTGGCAATCAAAGAGCACAAACGCAGAATGAATTTGGCTAATTGCATCCTTGCTTATGCACAAGTGGTGCATAATAGATATTTACAAATCAGGCTGCTTTTCAGACATCAACACAATTTTATGTTTGGAAGATGGAGTTGTGCTAATTTCATTTTGTGCTCCAAAATGAGAACGAGTAAAATGAAATGAGGTTCAGAACTGATTCTATGCAAACCTTTCACTGTAGATTGTTATAAACAAAAGAAGTACTTGTAACCCTGTTTGTTTGGCCTTCGTGAATGAGATCTGAAACAGCTTTTTATACATTGGAGTTTGTGATGCTGGGTAGCACAGATGTGCTCTAATTCAAAACAGAGCCATGAGGGGGTTTTGATCACGGAGGCTTTTTCCACCGCTGGTTTGGACTGTGTTGGGGAGCAAAAATCTTTAGGTTAAGCCTTGGCTTTGATAGCTATTTACCTGCTTGTTCCACTGGAAGTGTTTCTGAAAATATATATTTTTGAGATATGCACTATTCCACACTGGACTGGGGAGAAGGGCGGGGGGGGGAAGCGAGATTCAAATTATTGATTCTTGTAAGAGTTGTTTTAGTTTCACTCTGTGTATTGAAATAGGGCACTTGACTACTCCCTCTGGATGTACTGCTTGATTTGGCCTTTGGGGGTTTTCTGACAGAGGTGATCAAATCCTGGAGGAAGGTGGAAAAAAAAAAACCCAAGCCAAATGCACACAAAAAGAATTGGCAACAATTCTGGCATATTAATCTTAACTATTTCCTTGAATCTCCACCGGAGCCACTTTGGTGGCCCCGGCAACTTGTAATTCCTGTTTCCTTTCTCTGTGTGTTCAAGCAATCAGATTTTATTTGCACAAGTGCCTAGCAGAAGCACTTTTGCAGCTGTTTTAGACATACTGTGGTAGAACACGGGACAGGGACACTTTCTGAGGCAGTAACATCATCTCCTCTCTTCTGCTCAGGTTCTTCTTGGCCTCATCCCACCTCTTCAAATCCTACTGACCCCATATCACACAATATTTGCTCAGGAAATAAATTCTTTTGAAGGCATAAGGCAGTCCTGCTGCTCTGGGTTGCCCTTTCCCCTGTTACAGTCTGTGAATAACACCCCTGGAAGAGAAGCTACTCATCAGCTGCGGTGGCAGAGTGGGGTCCCAGGGTTTAATCCAGTGGCTCAGTGCATTGTGATTTTAAAAGGCTTCGAGAGAGAGAGAGAAAATTTTTTTGAAAGTTTAATACTTTGTAGAGATAAACTGTTCCTTTTAAAGTCATTGTTGTCCTGCTCTGCTACATCATCTCGGAAGAAATAATTCAAAATGCTTTTGTGTCTGTCTCTGTGCTGCCTGCAAGTGAAGTATTTAAAGCAGGTTGTGTGCTCTAATACTAAATGCAGAGTAGGGACTTTTGTGGGTTTAGAGCTCACATCTCACTCTTTTTCCCCAACTATTTTTGTCCTCTCTGTGTTTCCTTTTTTACTCATATTAACCTAATGTTACAGGAGGTCAGAGCAGACATGAAGTACCCTTTTGAGAGACAGTTATTCAGCAAGGAATGATGTAAACCAACAGCAGCAGTTCTGTGAGGAACTTGGAGCTGCATGAGGTGCTGCTGGTTCTCCCCTCCTACCCAGAGACAGCAATAGGAATGTTAGAAAGGGCCCAGCATCAACATTTCCTAGGATATTGTATTAAAAAAAAAAAAAAAAGAAAAATCCAAATGGAAATGAAAGCAAAGAATCTCCCATCACCTGTAAAATTAAATAATTTTAGGTCTGTTGGAATATTTAACATAAGCAGTGTAGTTGTGCCACAGAAGAATTATCTGAACGGAGCTACTTGAAACAAGAGAAATTACTTCTTTGGAGGAGATCAAACTGAAACATCCTAATTTTTACCAAATCCTCTTATTTTTGTCCTGAAGGGAAGTTGCCTTGAAACACTCACCTGCTGGGGGAGGTGTGTTTCTAACAAAATAGCTTAGAAGAGGATCTTCTTATTGAGTAACCAGAAAAGATTTTAAATATAAATGCAAATATTTATACAGTCTTGTTGCTGTAGTACAGAAGTCAGCTGCATATTGCCTCAGTTTAAGGGAAAAATCACCTCCCCACACAGCTGATCCTTTAGTCTATGTTCTCTGGGATGTCTTACATGTACTCCTAAAGCCCCTGGCCTTGACTCTGAGCTGGTTGTGCCTCCTCAGTGTAATCCTGGTTCCTTCTGTCCCTGAAATAACCTGAAAAATAGGGAGAAAATGTGAAGTTTTATTATTTATTATGGTGTTCTGTATCCACCTGAGCCACGGTTTTGAAGGTTGACAAGAAATCCTTGTTGTGCGTGGTCAGATGATCAGATTGGCAGTGCCACAAGTGTGTCTGCACCCAGGAACTGGCCTGGATTCCAAGTCGTGCCTTCAGCCAAAATAAACTGGGAAGTTTTGGGTTTCTCCATGAACAGTTATGGCCAGAGGTTGAGATGAGTGGTTTGCAGGCACACGAGCAGATTTCCAGTGGGTAGAACAAGCAGAGGATGGAATGAGACCAAACCTGAGTAAATCCTTTATTAAGGATGTGCATCTTAAAATGCACAGCACCTGAGGTCTTGTTCAACACTGGGCAAGTTTCCAGCAAAAAAGGACAATTACACTATTCTGGCAACCCAAGAAAGAGGAGAGACATCACTTCACTTTCAGACTCTGTTTTTCAGACTTGGGAGCTGAGAGCTTTTACATTTGATGGGGACTTAAAACCCACGGGTGATGTTTTTTTCTGGCCTTTTTTTTTTTTTTGCACTAAAAGTTTCCACATACAGTAAGCTTTGAAAGCTGCAGAGTTTTGCTTTAACAGCAAAATCACATTTAAATTGTGGGGGCATATAATAGCCCATGGAAATGTTAATGCTGTTTTTCTGCTGTTTAAATGGCAGCCAGGAAAAACTGAGCCAGACACTTATGGATCCCCACTGAGCAGCCCAGTTTTTTTTTTTTTGCTCTGGGCAAGGTACAATTTTCTCACTAATTTGCTAAGAAGAAAATCATTTAGGGTATAAGCCCTAAACAGAGGACTTAAACTCAGTCACAGTAAGACCATAATTGTGCATACCCTGTAGTTTACAAACAGTGGGGTGGGCAGGCCATATTTTAGGGATTCATCAGTGAAAATGAATCCTCTTGTGCATTAGAAAAATGTACTGGACTAGGAGATAATCACAGAAACCTCTGTCTTGACATAGGACTGAACACAAACAGATCAGGCTTACAGATGACTTGAGTTCCTAGTTTGGGGCTGCTAAACTAAACCTCATTGGGATGCACTCAGCCACGCCAGTTGGAAGTTCTGCAACACAAACTTCGGCACATTATTCTTTCATGAGGGTATGACTTCCCTGTCAGGCACAGAATACAAGCAGAAACCTCAATATTAGGCACAGGAGCAGGTAACTTAAATGTTTCATGTGCCCTTGGCATTTCTGTCAGTCCCCTGTCGGCAGCTGCAGGCGAGGGCTCGGAGAGACACCAGGACAGGGCATGGCAGGGTCTCAGTGTGCCCTGTGTGTTCTTAACAGGTAGGATGTTGCCAACCCAAATAATTGAAGACTGAGCCTGGTCTCCCTTTCTATCCCTAAATAGATGGTGGGTTTTTTTTTTTCAAACTCCAACTTCAAAAAAAAAAAATTGTTCTAAGACTCTGCTACTGTTTAGGCTGATTTTATTTTCTTTTCACTTTTTTTTATCTTGTATTTGTTTTATTTTTCTCAAGGTACTCTAGGAAGGAGTGTACGTAAAACTAACTGAACAAAAATGCAGTGATTTAAAAAGTAGGAGGCTCTTAATGGCACTCTTAAGATTCCTGTGATCCAAGTTCCATGATCCTCTTTCTTCTTTTATACCAATATTTTCTTTGATTTCCTGAAGCCTTGCAGCCACTGGACTCAATAGACAGCCATTAGCAGGAAGGGAATAAAATAATTGGGGTTGGGACGATCACATTTGATTTTTGTGTAATTAGAAATAGTCTTTTTAAGAGTAGGAAGTAGTAGAGAGTAGTTTTGCCACACTCCTACGTATTTGTGGTTTTATACATTCTTAAGTCTTTTCCTGTTTTAATAAATCTTCTTTAAGAAGAAAAAAAATTAAATCCATGGACTTTATGTGAAAAAAATGAAGTCCACAGACACCCTCTATGTGGTACCTCTATTCCTTGTTAAAAATTCCTTGTCTCCATGAAGGTGTATCTTTTTAAAGCTTTAGAACCTCTTCACACAGGAAACTGAGACAGGCCTGATGAATCAGGTCAATGTTTCTGCCATATATTTGAAAGCAGTGCATGTATATTTAATATGCTCCTTTGCATACCTGACTTAGCTGGGCTATGTGACATAACTCTCATTTGATGCCCGGTGCCACTGGAGCTCACAAGAGGTACAGATGGGTGACATCAGCTTAATAATGCATAATATCTGTGAGTCATTTCTAAAAGGAACTGGAGGTGTTCAGAGGATGGGCCTCCCTTCCTGTCCTCCTTCTACCTTCAGAGAAGCAGGCTTTCTCTGAGTGATGAGCTGATGCTGGGTGAGGCTTGTTCCCAAAGCAGATGCTGTTGGTTGGTGCTCAGGTCCAGCAACACGCTGGGGGTGAAGACATTGCCAGTGTGTGACTTGCTTCAGTGTCTGCTTGAGCAGGGAGGATGAGAGTGCTGTAGAAGGCAAGAGATTTAGTGGTGCTTCCTGTTACTAAATCCCTGGTGCATCGATCCAGGTGCTGCCCTAACGTGGCTCCATCAGCCAGTGAACATGGGATAGGGCTGGGGGCATGAAGGGATGCCCTGTGTGACCCGTGTGGGCACACACACCACCCTCTTTGCCCTGTGGTTTAGGTGCACAGTGCAATAACCATGAAATCCCCCACAAGAGTTGGAGGAGACTGTTCCCTCTTCTCCTGGTAACTGAGGCCCTGAAATGGCTTCTGCTTTTCTGCTGCCTGGGTGCAGCGTGACAAGGAAAGAGCGATTTCCACTTGGATGCCTGGAATCTGTGGCAGTTCCCATTGCAGTGTCCTGATTGCTGGCATGGCAGTGCTAAAGAAAACAGCAGGTGACAGGTAAGCATTCAGGTGCACTCCCTGTGAGGAGGAGGATGGGTCAGAATCACCTCTGTTGTCATTTCCATCACATTAAATTCCGACGCACCTCGTGCACCTTCCTCCAGTGCTGATCCTGAGCATTAAGGATGAGGCTGCTGGGACCTCCTCAAGCAGCTGTTTGGTAATTCTGGCTGGGAAGCACCTTCCCTGAAAGCAATATCACACTCTGCTCACTTTGTTAAATATATAGAGAGGGATTTACAGGCTCAGGCTGGAAGAGATTGGTAGTGTAGAGCTTTATCATGCAAAAAAAAAGACTGTGCCCCTAGATATAAGAATCCTTTCTAGAGTTCTGTGGTACAAAAGGATGTTGGGTTCATGTTTCCCTGCTGTCAGCCAGCGTGCAGAGTAGAATGAAGCATACTTGCAGCCTTTCTTATGCTCTTCAAAGAGAAAAGACACAGTATAAGCAGGAAAAGTGCATATTTCTGTTGGTGATGTCAGTTGATTCCTCGCTGGCAAGACTGGCAATTGTTCTCCAGGGAGAGAAAATTTCTGCCTCATTTATTCTGGCCCTGCTCTGCCCATGTGCCAAACTGACCAAAGCAGTGGTTAGACACTAAAAACCAAATTCTGCCTGAACTTGGACATACATTTGCAGTTGACAGGTTGTATCTAGTAGCATCTCCCTGTTCAAAGAAATAATTTAGACAAACACAAACCCTTTCTCTTTGTTTTGGGAACTTTCTGGGGAAGTGGCACTGCTCAGCAAGAATGAACTGTTCAAATCCAGTTCCTCATGTAACATTAGAGCACCAGGGGGCCAGGCAGGCTGTTGAATTGAATTGGATCTTGTGCCTTTTGCTGTTCTCACTCAAGTAATCAAGCCCCAAGTGAGCGTGTGCATTTGCCAATATATGTGCTGTGAAAACACCTGTGTAGCTGTGTTAAGAGGAATTCTTCCCTTTCATTACAGGTTACAGTTTTTCTCAGTTGCTAGTAAGTTTTTGCTGAATCTTGAAAATAAGGATCAAATTGCCAATGTGGGCTCTGCTGCTCTAACTTCTTCTCTTTCCAGGTCTTTCCTTGAATATTAGCTGAATATTATTCTCTTTAACAAGGCCGACACTGTAAATATATTCTTTATTCCCATGCAAACAGCCTTGAAAGAAAAAGTATGAGGCACTGATGATAATAGGAAGGCAGTATCATATGTGCTAATTCCAGTTTACTTTTAACAGTTGTATTGAAAAAGCAGCGGGCTTTTTATTTTTGTGACAAGGCCTCTGACTCGGCAGCATAATTGGTGCAAAATAGACTGCCTGGACAAGCTTGATTTAAATAGGATCTAACTCTAAGAGGTAGGGATGTTACACTGTGCAGAATCTAGTTTTTAAGAGTTTTTGGAGAAGTCTGAAGCTGAAAAACTTTCAAAAGTGACTGGTGAATCACAGGGTAATACTGTTTTTTTCTTTATGTCTAAGAAGAATTTAAAATTAAAAAGCACAAAAATAACTAAGCCCCTTTCTTCATCCTTTTCCTTTGTCTCTGATTTCCACAGCTGTGACTTCCCAGCTGCCCTGGCTGCTCTGAGGTCTTTTGAGACTGAGTTCACACTGAACTTCAGCCCTGAATTGAATCTGTGTTGCTTCTTATAGGAAGGGAAGAAAAAAAATGCATAAGCCTTAACCCATGGCCTTAGGAAATGCCACCTGGGGATGAAGCTTAAGTATTAATCTTTGAGCAATTAAGTGGCCCTGGTTCTCAGGACATACAGGTGACCCTCCTGCAATCACCCTACCCAGTAGGACACATCTCTGCTTAATTATCTCTCCCTTCTGTCTTTGAGCTTTCCCAGCCACCCCCAGAGCAACAAATCCAGTTCATCCCTAGGGCTGTATGTGCAGTGATTGAACAGGTGATGCACTAAACACTCCCCTTTGCTGCTCAAGGTGGAGCTACAGGAGGGCCCTTGAAACCACTGAATGCTTTTTCTCCTTTTCTTTCATGTGTGTTCCTTTTTTTTGTCTTTGTCTCCCACACACTCTCAGCAAATTGCTCCTGACTCCCTGTCCCCACTGCCTGTTGCTGCTCTGGGGACAGTGAAATGTCTTTGTCCCCTCTTTGCAAAATCCCAGTTGCAATGAACAGCCACCTCCAGCTCCTCTGGAAATGCTGCTGTTGTGAGAGCTATTCCTGGCCTCCAGCAGCAGCTGGAATTCCATGGGCTCACTCTCTGTGCAGGTACAGGTCTGCTGGGACAGGGGAAGGGTGAGGTGCACCCAGGAAGAGCAAGGGGAAAGGAAAGGGCTGCCCCAGGAAGCCCAGGCTCAGTGACTCCATCAGCTCACACCAAGAGTGTAGCTGCACTTTTAGCATATGTTTAACTACACGATCCACTGTGGTGTAAAGACACCTGAGCTGGCTCTGATTGAGCTGCTGCCTTCATTTCCTCAGTCCCAGCTGCAGTGCAGCTCCATTAGCATGGCAGAACAGCCAAACTAATGAGTTTGGGGAAAGCTGATGCTGCTCTATTGCCTTCCCTTCTGGTGTAGCTCATTTCCAGCCAGCTCAGGTGTCTCTTAAGTGCTGTTTTGCATAATATAGATAAACCCTAAATAACCTGTGCAAGGCAAGCATGGAGTCCAAGTCCAGTAAGATGCAGATAAATCTGTGTTTCCTGAGCTATCCTTCTGATCCCCAGAGCCTTCAAACCTCTAATATACCATTTTACATGTAAGGTAGGTGCATTGTTGTGTGCAGCCATTGCACTACTTACTGTCTTGTCAAGTCTTTTAGAGGTTACTGACCTGAGCAGAAAGGAAAATTCTCAGGTAGGAAATCCTGGAGTTGAAAGAAGAAATTTTTCTCAGTGCAGTCAGTTCACTTTAGCTGGAGGTTTCTCTTTTTCCTTTTTTTTTTTGTTTTCCCTTACCTTTTTTACTCTCTCCCCTCCTCCATCCCCAACACACCTACCAGATGTTGAGAGCATTTACTGTTGTTCCTTAACTAACTTGAAAGCCTCAGGTATTCAAGTGCTTCTCTAGGCAGTAAATCTGGGAAGCCCCACTGGAAATAGCAGCTACAATATGGTAGCAATGACTGCATCACACAAAAAGGTGAGATGAAAAGGAGATGTTTCCTTGATCTCACTTCAGAAGACTGGCATGTCTCTTGGCAGAACTCATTTGGATGTTACTCTCTTAATTAAAGAGTGTATCATCATGCACACAGGGCAAGGGTGAAAGAAGGTCTCTGAAAAGCTGGATTCAAGTTGCCCAGACAACCCTAATTTTGGTATTGCCTAGTGTTCGAGTACTTGACTTGTAACTTCAGTAGTTTCCCTTTTAAAAATTATTTATCAGCAGTTTCTGAGGGGCATTGATTTTTTTGTTTAACTTTCAGCTGCCATTAAGTAACACGTAATTCTTGGTCCCATAAAACATCAGCAGGGTTGGACCCACTTGTCACTCGGATTGCTGACAGACTATCCAAGGCTGCAGGTTGCCATTCCATGACTGGATCCATGTTAATTTGAGACAGGCACTTAGCCCCTGAGTTTAACAGGTGGTCAATATGAAAAGTCAAGGTCCTCTGTTTCCATTTTTCATGTGGTTTATTCAAACTCTCTCATAATTTTTTTTGTTCCTTTGATATTTTGGATTATGGAAAAGTACATTCATAGTTTAAGACCAGGAGTTATGAACTTTTTTAATTAAAATACACTGTTTTTCTCAAATGTGGAAGAGCTATTTTCACCTCTTCCCTTGTATCTGGTTTCACACTTTAAATATCTGTCTGAAATGTTTATGATTACTAGTGCAATCAGCCCTCTTTCTTCTTGGAGTAATTAATTAGAATAATCCTCAGTATTTTCTTCTGGAAGAACAAAAACAACTTTGGGTAGGTAGAAACCAAGGGAAAAGAGATACCAGATCAAGGCCTTCTACACTGCAGTCATACCATGTTCACACATTTACAAGGTACACAGCAGTTCTTTCTGCAAGTAATAAAGTTCAGTGTGTAAGCACAAGTTTTTTCAGGAGCAATATATAGGACTTAAAGCTGAAAATATGGCTGGAACTTTGTCTCTCTCTATTGCCTTACATCAGAGAGATTTGCCTGTACTGTGCAGAACCTGTTTCCTGTGATTTGGTGGCTGGTTAGTGCAGTTCTGCCTTGTTGACTCATGGCAATATCTGCTGATATCTCACCAATGAGCCCCAGATAAATGTGGAAATACAGGATGGCTGCGGGAAAAAACACTGTGATGGAAATGCAATCAATATGTTTATGCTGCATTGTTTAATCTAAATTCCTGAATGGAGTTTTGATCATTTCTCACTGTTAAATCAGTGCAGGGGTAGGGTAAGGCAGGGGAGGACTGAGCTGGGTCAGGGGCGACATGCAAAGGGCAGCAGAGAGATCCAGAAAGTTTAGGGACATGAAGTCTGGAGTTCTACTGAATTTTTTCAGTTAGGATCTTCTAGATCCCTGCATAGGAACGACACAGAAAAATAGTTGTGAACACACACCCATCCTGTTGTGTGAATAGTTCAGTCCAAGGCAATGTAACATGTCCTACGTCATCCCCTTGTATCATGTGTAATCAATGATATCGTTAATGCAGCACGACTTGTCAAGTGATTAACGACCTGGTGGGGCCATTAACAATGTAAAACTTTATTTGCATTTACACTAATGACTTTATAATGAGAGTTTTATTATATTGATGAAGACTGCTGAGAGAAGAAGGGGAAAAACAAAGCTGAAACTCCCCTAATGTCTTTCTTCAATAGAGAACCCTCTGCTAGCATTTTGTTGACATAGGTGCTTATTTGCATAAAGGAAAATATGGGCATTTAGAGCCATTAATTATGGAATGCTTGATGTACTTGGTGGTAATTATTATATTAATTGGATTATTTTAGGAGGGAGGGGTATGGAAAATTTATTTACACAATAATGCAGAGAGGAGAGAAAGTTAAGATAGCTGCACTTGTGTCTTAATTGGTACCATATCTCAGTAACAAAATATGGAATAAAAACACCTGTGAGAGCAGCTTATCTTTAGGCAGATGCATCCAGAAATACCACGAACTGCTGTCCCTGCTCTGGGCTGTTTCAGTGAGTTACAAACCTTTTTAACTGGAGCAGAATACTGGTGGAGGTTGAGCTGTTGGCTGTTAAGTCCAGGCACTCCTAAGAAAAGGAACTAGCCCTGAATATGATTTCTGGAAAGCAACATCAGCTGCTTGGTACCACTTCCAGGTGTTGCCTGAAGGAGAAATTTAAAAACAAAGCAGGAAAACCCTGACCAAAACAAACTGAATTGTTGGATGGAGTACACTTTTGCTGTAGCAAATGTTGTCTAATGATAGGCAATAATAATGTAAGGAATTAAAAAGTAGCTCCTTGTGACTTGTTGGATTTTTGCAGCTCTGAGGCTGCCTTCATGTAAGCACCTATGCCAGCAGTTTCCATTATTTTCATGAGATAGCTTTCCCAAAACTCTGCTCAAAAATAAGAGATCAAAAATGTCATCTTTCTTCCTGCTGTGTCAAGTGTAACCCTGGTATGAAAAAATAGAGATGTTAGTAAAACAGACAACCACTCTGAGAATGTAGTAATAGATTTGATTGTTTTAAGGCAAAAATATTACAAAACCTACCACTGTTGTTTTCGTTCTATTTAATGGCTTCACCTAAACTGTCTTGCTTTGATTTCTCTCCGCCTCCTCCAATGGACTGGCACAGTTACTACAAGCAAGCTAGTTTTCTGTAAATGATTGTTTATAGTAATTAGGTTTCTTGGCACAGAGCCCTAAAAGTCAACTTGCTGTCAAGAGACTTAATTTCATTGCATGGTACTCTAACACACATGATGCAACCTGTGTTAATTAAGGTTGCTATGAACAGAGTTGGGAATTAAGGATGCAGTCAGGCATTGGGGGACCACAAGGATCTCCAAAGATCCAGAGGTTTGTAGCATCAATGTCTTGGCAGAAGCGGGTAAAAATATCAGCTAAGTTCTCCCAGGACCCCTCGTTCTTAAATATCCAGTGCCCTACAATAAATAACTTGGGTGATGCTGCTGGAAAAGACAGTTCAGTGGGGGAGATGAGTGACATTGGCTGGAATTGCAGGAATGGACTGGCTGTTGACCAGGATCTGTGGTGGCAAATAGCAGGAGCTGGAGAAGAGAGAGCCCAAAGTCCAAATCCTTTTGAGGTCTTTTCTCAACAGCATAAATCTTGATTCAAGTACAGTGGACTCTGAAAGCTGTAGCTCAGCTTCAGCTATGACATATATGATTTATAGCTCTGAATCAAGTATTCTCTAGATATGTCTTTCAGGGACTACTAAAGTGAAGTCAAAGACAAGAGTTGAATTCAGAAGTGTTTTTATCAGGCTTTAGAAGACAAGAGAGACCCTCACAACCAAACTGAATCTAAAGAAAGTAATTTTGTTGGCCTCTGTGGATAAGAATCCTCTGTTCTTAAGTTCTTAAAGTTTTTCACATCTGAAACAATGATTTTAGGCAATGACATGTATTTTCAGAAGAAGTTAGTTACAGCAGAGAATCACTGTTGGACTAAATGAGTGGAATTCTAGAAAGGGTTCTGTTGAAGTATTTCCTTCCTGTGAGTGAAGGCTGATTTTGTTATGGTGAATATTTTAACAATGGAGCAGCATGAAATAGTTCCCTAAAAACAGGTTTAAGTGGCCTGTTTCAAACCACAAAGATCCCTAGCTGTGAATTTGCAGCACCTTTTAATTCAGCTTTGCATCAGACTGATCCTTCAGCAATTTACCTCATTACAAAAATCTTATGTAGGAGTTTTCCTGCACAATTTACCTGAAACAGGTCACAGTTCAAAACTTTAACTCTTCAGTTTAATGAAAGTGAATATTTATAGTCCTGAAAAACATGTGTTGTCATTTCTCATCTACAGCTTTGTATAAACACAGCATTTTAGTGGAAATGCAAATGTTCTTTCTTCTGCACTTCTGTGAACACCTGAAAGATATATAATAGCAGAGGATTTCTTGAAATCAGTTTAAACTTCTCTAAAGATTCTATCAGGAGACAGCTGAAAAGAAATGAAGAAGAGTTGTGCCAAGGAAATTACATTACTGTCACTGTTAATTTGCTTTAAATAACTGTGAAAAGAAGCAGTCTATTCTCTGTTAAAATTTCCCATTGGCTTACAACCAAGTGGTGAATATTATATTTTATAGACTATGACATGAAGACTCTGTTTAAATATTTATCTTTTGAACAGCTATGTTTACAGCTAAAACCTTCCTTCAACTTAAACTTTGGCAATACTGTGATATATTCCTCTTCATAAGTTGACTTGGGTGAAAATATATTAGCAGGTCAGGTTTTATGAAGTTCTTCAGGTCTCTCAGATTGTTTGCTCCAATGGAGCTCTTTAAAGGTCAAGGTGCAGTGGATCACATTCACCCTTTCTTGTGGATTTGTAGGAATCCTTTAGACTTCACCATGGAGCACCATTTCTTATTGACAGTGTTGCATATAAGTTTGATTGCTGGTTTTTGAATGAATAGAAGAAATAGAGGCCTTGTTGGTGAATTTTCCAGCTTTCAGAGCCTGTTTGCCCTTCCTGAACCTTCAAAGCCATCAGCTCAGCACTGCTGACAGGGTGGATGGAGGACAGGCCATTGCTGGAGGGACCAAAATACGTGGCTGTGCTTCTGGCTCAGAGACAAACCAAGCTCAATTTATTGACTTAATTTCTTCTCCTTAATATTTGTGGGTTTTTTCCAAATTGCAAAATATTTGTGAGTCCTAAGAATGAGTTTTGCCAAATAACAGGAGTGCTGTCCCCTCTGTGCCGTGTAAAGGGAGCGTTGAAAAGTGTCTCTGTCACATAAAGGAGCCTTTAAATTTATTGTGTCTATGATTGTGGTTCAGGGAACAGGCTGAAACAGGTATAAATTTTGGTGGAGAGTCAGTTGGGCCTCATAAAGATGCCACTGGGAAGCCTGCAACTCTTGAGTACTAAACTTGTTAGTGTTATAATATCGAGGGAAGATATAAATCTGTTTTAGGTGCTGCATCTCTCCCATGTGTCCCACGAGTTCGTTTGCCACTGGATACTGTGGTTATAGTAATGAAACTGGGAAAGATTAAGCAGGATAATATCTGGTTTAAAAGGAGGAGTCCCAGCAACCAAGTTGAGAAGGAGGGATGAAGTACATCATCCTGTGAGTCCTGGTGGGATGGAACATGTCCAAGGTGGCAGCAGGGCCAGGGATGGTTTGAGCCAGACCATCAGTTGTGGCTGAGGTGGAGGAGGATGTTTTAGGAAGACAGACCTAAGTCCTCTGTGTTTCCGGGCCTTGGTCTCCAAGAAGCCTTTCCCAGCTACAATTCCAGATCCTCAGAAGCAGCTGGGGGACTGTATTTAATATCTTTAACTGGGACAACGAAATCAAAATGCATTTTCTTATTAGGCTTCAAATTCTGCTTTTGCATGCAAAGGCACTTTTCCCAGTTGAGAATGTTTAAGACCAAACACCTGCAAGATTTCTTTTGCATTTCCTTTTTTTTTTTTTTTTTTTTAAAGTGAATCATGCTGTTGAAACTACTGGGTGATTTACAGTATCAGCATGTAACAAAGAACTACTCTGGAAGGCAAGCCCTTACTTTGCTCCAGGTTTTTTCATCTCCACTGCTGGTGAAACAAATTGATTGATAGCAATTAGTCTTATTAATAGCACAAATGCTAGACATACACTGAATGGGCTCTGCAGGCTTTGTCTGATTGAATTTATTTGTGTCTTTCTAGGTTAATCAAATATTTCAAAGAAAGGTGATTGGTGAATACTAAATTGTTTGAGTCTATCAGTATTCTGAACAGCTGTTTCTAGCTATCCAAATTCACTTGAGCTGATGTACATGTATTACAAGAGATATTTATTGCCCAAGTAGATTTTTATTTTTTTGTAAATGCATTCTTCTTGCAATTAATAAAGCTCTTAGTAGATGCTTTTTGTAGCAAGCAATGTCCTTCACAGAAATTCCAAAGTCATTTCACGAAGGAATTTTAACACTTGAGGAAGATATGGAAGAAAACCCCCAGCCTGATGCTTGAAATTTCACTAAGTAATTTTTTTCTTATTGTGTATTTTTAATTTAGATATTTCTGAATTTCAACCCAGTAACTACAAACAGATCTTTCTAAATGCATCTTATGTTTTGTTCTGATCTTGAAAATTCTGTTTTACAATATGTCTTTAAAATGTGGAAGTATGTCAAACTATATTTCAAAATAAACAGTTTATTCAATAACTTCTGAGAAAAGAAATTACATTTCCTAGATAAGAATATGTGAAAGTGTTCCCTTGCTGACATGTCACAAGTATGATATTTTAAGGATTGTAAAGGCAGAATCTAAGTAAAGTCACTTTTGATTAGAGGTGCACTTGCTGTAGTGGTGCAGATAAGTTTGTAGAGGAAAAGCTAGAGGTTGATTACACCCCCCCCTTCCCCTGGAAACATCCCAGCAGCACCTTATTATAGAGGGGAAAAATTCCAGGCAGGCCAGAGGAGAGCTGAGGGTTTGTTTCCCGTTCATCAAGGAGCTCACTTGAAATGCCATTCTTTACTTTTAATGAGTAAGAGTTAAGTAAGAAAATAATTTTATTAATCTCATTAAGCTTGCTTCGTTTTAACAAGCAATAAAAATTATAAATAATTAAACAGCCAAGGAAGCCATGTGCTGGTGGGTTATTAATGCAGGCCCAGGGCACATTGCAAGTCATGATCTTGAAGGCAAATTGACTTTAATCAAAAGGCCTGCGTTAATTACTTAGTCATTCTAGGCCCTTTTTCTTGCTATGATAATATCAATTTTATTTTATTTTTGTTTAGTTTTGCCTGACATGAGCAAACTTGTGTATTTTGGGGACAAACAAAACCCCTAGAAAGTCCGCAGTATAGATTTTAATTTAATTAAATTTACTGAGATCGAGGCTCTTACAGTCCCCAGCCACAGCACGTGGCTTTTCAGCTTCAGTGCACGGAATTCCAGGTTTTTTTGGAGCCCCCTCCAATCCATTTGGACTGTTTTTGTGTTGTTTCATGACACAAGCTCTAGCTTGGATAGAACTCTTTGAAAAACGAGATTTTTCAAGTGTACTGACTTTATTTTTTTAACCATGGGACATTGTGTTTATAGTGCAGGCCAATTGCCCCTGCTTTCCCTGAGATACTTGAAATAACATATATTTTGTATGCCTTCCTTCATGTATAGATGTGTGCATCTAAGTGTTGTAGCACAGATATTAACCTTCCTTTGCAATGTCCCAGGTCACCACTCTCATTTAATATGTTATTCTGATCCTCTTGAAGAGCATGACAGGGAACTGGACATGCTTGTGGTGAAGCAGCCTGATACAGCCTTAATTTATCTGAAAAGAGAAGAAAAGAAACATATCAAACTCATTAAAACTCAACTCCCACTGCAGCAGTCAGGCTTGAAATAGTGGCTCCAGCTTTTAAAGGAGAATTTGGATATTATCCACATTGTCTCTGGTCACTAATGCTCTCATGTCAGCACTGGTGATGTTTCTGTTCTCCATACAGTGTTGGCAAGGGATGGTGTATTTCCAAAAAGGTGCTGCTGCTCTGCTTCTGTTTTTCTTCTTTTTTTTTCCTTCCTCTTGTAAAAACTATCCCACAGCTCAAAAATCTCGCAGCTAGATTTATTTATTTCTTTTAAATGTCAGTTTAATTACATTTGAGATACTGAAGGGAACAGAAGGGGAATGACTTTCAGGAAAGCATGTTTAGGTGGGCTCTGTATTCACAACTGAGCCCTCAGTACCTGCAGAGAAACATCTGGCCATGTCATTAAGGTGCTTAACCAAGAAATTAGCTCTTTTGAACATCTAGCCCTAAATTCACAAAACATGCTGGTCTTCATAATTTCGTTTTAACCTAGAAGGCAATTTTGTGAGACTTTTCTCCTCTTCCTTTCTCTCCCAGCATTCAGAGGCAGTGAGATTGTCCAAATTTTGTTGTACCTAAGACTGAGTGGGGAGATGTTGGCACTCTGGGAAGGTTACCTGTCTGAAACAGGTACCTGTTACTGCCATCAGCTTCCTGAGGGGAATGTAATAAGCAGGGCCTGAGTCCACCTAAAGAGTCTCTTACAGAAAGGCTGAAAGAGGAAGCATTTAGAGTTGTAATTAAAACAAGGAAAAGGTTCCTGCTGTCCCATGAATTCACCTATGGAGTTGTGGTGCAGCACAGAGGAGAACCTCTCCTTCCTCCCCAGGGTAAAACCTTGGATTGCCTTTAGCTGGCACCAGGAAAAAATTTGGGAAGAGCATAAACCATGGAATACTCTTTAAGCTAAAATGTGAGTCTAGTTCAAGATTAGTGTGAGTCGAGGTCTCTTACCAGCTGCATCTGAGGGCAGATCAAAGATAGTGCAGAGGAGAAAAATAATTTGTCTGTCACGAAGACAGACTGAAACTCAGTGAAACAGCTCAGAGAGAACCAGAGCAGCGGGTAATTATCCTGGAGCAAAGATATAAATGTAGGAATGATGGTGAAAGTTACCATGAACTGTGATACCAATAAAGAATTAAAGTATTTAAGCAATATGTGATGACAGGCAGTGCATGTCTGGATAAGTACAGCATGCCTCAGGTAATGCTGCAAAGTGTCTTGACAGCGGGTTCACATTTAGATTCTCCCAGGTCTTACACCTTTATCTATCAATCTCAAGTGATTTTAATAACCTAAAAAAGCACTGCCCAGAGTATCCTGTGAAGGAGCTTGAGACAAGTGATTAGAACAGGGAATCTGCCACTCTGCCTCCTGTGCTCTGCTTCTGTTGTCAGCCTGAAATATATTATACCTTTACACATAAAAAATGGATGTTATGGTGTGCAGCTGTTGGACTATTTCAAGCAGCCAGGAAAAAGGGCCAGTACATTTTTGTTGAAGAATGTATGTCATGGCTGCACCCTAAGGACACGTGTCTAGACCAAAAGCCAGCAGCAGGTTTGCATAGGCTGAGGATGTGTGTGTGTGTTGGAGCTGCACCACAGTTTCTAAGTGCAGATTCAAGAAGGAGAAAAGGAGGTATTATCTCTCTCCAGTGTATCATGTTACATAAAAAAAGATTCTTTATGATATATTTTGAAGATATATTTATGCAAAAGAAAGGACATGGAAGACCATCTGGAAATAAGGCAGAAATGGGTTTAGAATCCAAGTTTCTTCTGCAAAAAGGAGTTGATGCAGTCTGTGCCTGATCCATGGCCTGGTTGCTCAGCCAGCTGGACTTACTCAGACTAGCAAGAGGGTGTCCAGCTCTCATTGCAATTCCTTAGGAACAGGAACATGCTTGGACTCCTTCTTTGAAGGCCTATAAACTTTTTTTTTTCATATCCTGAACTCTTATACTGTGCTGCTGCTTCTGGGCACCTTGCAGTCAGCCACAATGCAAATTGAAAAGCCTCTTCTCGGTGCTGTGCTGCTTTAATTGCAAAATGAGGACAAGCACCTGACAAAAATGTTAGCAACATGACTGGTACCAGACACAGAGATGCTTATTCATTCAGAAGAGGCAAGATTCATAATTAACAGGAGCGGGTTTGATTGGGAAGGCTGTTCAAGTGAGCGTGTCTCAAAATGGCTTTGCAGAGAAACCAAACCCTGCCCTTAATTGCTAAAAATCTGGGATGCAACCCAGTGAATTTACCCAAGCTTGTGATGGATATATTGTCATAGTATTGCTTGACTCATAATCTCTGGCTGATTTGGGGTAACTATTGGACATGGGCAAAAAGGGTTTATTTAATATGTACAGCTATTGGATCTGGACAATAGGTGTGAAAATCATTTCTGCATGGGGATGGTGGCAAGTCATAACAAAAACACAGTCAGGACTTCTAACCTGATACAGAGTGATGCTTAAACCAGGAGTTAGGCAGATATTAAGCCAAGTATAAAGGCTGGGTTTCAGCTGAATATAAATTTGGAGTCCTTGCTTACAAAATATAATAGTCTGGGAAAAGCTTGCATGATTTCCAGAGTTTGATCTTTTTCATGCAACAACATCTAAAAGACAACAATCAATCTTGTTTTTGTAATTTTCCCTTTGGCAGGGGGGAGAATGTTAGAACTGCTTTAAAAAAAAAAAAAGGTGACACATCATGGCTCTTTTAGAGTTCCCTCCACTTTATTGGAGTTGTCACAGCCTGCTGAACACTTAATAATAGACAAATTGGTAAGTGAATTAGATAGCTAGAGATCCTCTTACTGACATCCAACAAAGCTTTAAAAACCCTCCCTACTTTAGACTGTAATAAAAACATCAATGGAGATATATTTTGCAGTGCCTGTGTATCTAAAATGGGGTAGACTGGACTATTTCATTTTTCTGAGTTTCTAAGGAATCTGCATTCTCATATGCATATTTTACAGCTGTTTTGACAGGCAGTGCAGAAACATGCAGAATAAATACAGCTATCAGCTAAAGAGTATCTCTAGACATTGTCATTTTCATTTAAGCTCGCTGATGATATACAAAATAATCACAGGAATATATTTACTGCAAGTAATGCTGGTTGCTATGGTATATTAAGATTAAAAGCATAAATTCCCTCATATGGGGAAAAGACTGTAATATGCAAATACTTCAGACAAGTGGGAAAAGCTGTCACTGTGTTTGCCAGTGAAAATGCTTCACCAGAAAGGTGTTGTCTTCAGATGCTTGACTGCTTGAGTAGAAGGAACTCCAGGGGCAGTGTCATCTCTAGAACTCAGTCCTAGATGGTTTGTGCCCACTGCCACTTTCCAAATGTTACTGCAAATCTTTATTTTATGAATTACTTCTTGTTTTATCCAGAATGCTTGGAAATTGCTAACCTGTTACTAGTAAACCAGTCCAGACTATCCAGGCTACTACAGAAGATTCTGATATTCCCAATTAATATCTCAGGTGCAAGCAATTACTCCCTAAAAATGTGTGAATGTATTTAATTCTGAAGAGGTTTTCTATAAAGCTGAGGCTTCGAGAAGCACATACATGGCAGAAAAGGGCAAAGGAGTAAACATCGAAGATGTATATACATATTTTTCATCTTTCTGATTGCAAGGAAGCAAAGTGTTTGAGAAGGTTTCCATAACACAACAAAATAAGAAAAGGTGCATGGGATCCAAAAATCCTATGTTTCTTCTGACTAGATAGAAAATAGTTTAAATATTGGCACTGTGACTTTTAGTGCATAATCCCCAGGAGATCTAAGGGTATTGTTCTGTTTCCAAAACAATATTAGCTTTAGTTTATTATAAGAAGTACAACCATGTTTTTCTCAGTTACAAGGAGTGTCTGTTATAAAGAATGCCAAATACATTCATCCTATGCTCTAAATAATGGAGGAATTCCATAGAAATTGTACTAAATAACGTGTTAATGCCCTGCCAGCTCATTCTGTACCATCTACCACAACAATGTAAAGCCAACATCAATAGAGTCTCCAAATGAACAAAGGCACCTGTGAAGGAGAGGGGAAAAAATCTAGAGCTATTTGAATGCCACTAAGAAGGTAAATCTTGCTTTCATAAATAATTTAAGGTGACAAATCACTCTGACTTTCAGCTTGTTGCCTGGCCATGGGCACACAGAGGCATTCCCCTGAATTATAGACTTGCAGCACAGCAGTTGTTCTGTGGCAGATCTTCCCGTGCACGTCCTTTCCTGGGGTTTGTCTTGTTCCTCCTGGAGGGTTATCCCCCACCTGTCAGGCTCAGATGCCACCCCCATTCCCTGGAACACCCAGCTATGACCAGGAAGAGCACAGAACACTACATGGCCCTTCTGTCTGATTTGCTCAGATGGCTTCTAGAGCTGCAGCTGAGAATTTTGCACTTAGCACACATTCAGCAGACGTGTAAAATCATCACATGCAATGTGATTTTTAAATCTTCAGCATCTTACTGTAATTACTGTACGAGCTTTTGACAGAATGATTTCTAAAAAAAAGAATAACACTACTGGACGCATTTGGGGGCACTAATATAATAGTAAGAGGTTGATATTAAATGCACAAACATATTAGTAAACTGAAAGCTTTAATTCTTCAGTTGGATAGCACAATCTGTTATCCTAAATTAAATTTCCAAAGGAGTATTTTTTTCAGATATTACATACCTCATAGCTGACAGGGACACTATCTAATTAGCTATTTATATGCAAGGCATACCAGGGGATAATTAGAAACATGGATTATGCAAAGGCAATCAGACTGGCAGAGGGCAAAGGAAGCTAACATATTAAATCAAATTTGTATATATGCTTATATAGTTTATCATGTGTCGTTTGGGTTGTATTACGTTAATACTTCATTTAATATGTTGTTACACATATTACTGTAATCCACTAATTTGTAAATTAAACATGTGCTGTCCTAAAAACAGCAACTATTGGCCCAATGAATCAGTTTAGCCTGCAGGAAAAGGCTTAATTAAGCTACACATGTATTCCAGCCCTCGGGAGATGCCCTGAGCATCTCTATTTGCAGGTGCCTGTGGTCACACATAGGCTCTGTGGGTCACTGCTGGCCCCTGCACATCTTCTCATACCCAATATTTGTGTTGCCAGAGCGGTGGTGAAGGCACTGGGAAACAGGGGGGTGGTCTCTGGGCAAGGCAAAGAGAGGGTGAAACAGGAAAATGTTCTTTTCTTGAGTCAGGAAGAGGAGACACACCACGTGTCAGAGTTCTGGTGGGAAAAGAGGGTCCTTTGCTGGGCAAAGATCTGTAACTCGCACAATTTATGTGACTAATGGGAGAGGGAGGCTCCTAAATTACCTGCTCTGAATCCCTCTGGGAAAGTGGTCGATTTTTTACCATTTGATAGGAAGTCTCATGGGCTCGGTCAGCCAGGTGGTGACCAAATGAATGGCAGGTGGAATATATTTCTCAGGTGTGCAAATAGAGAAGTTTTCCCCACTTTGTGACCACCTCAGCCAAATAAATGTTATAAACAAAGGGTTGTTCAGGATGTGTCAAGCCTATATGCTTCTGCAAATCAATGCAAGTCTTTCTGAACTTCTAAAAACTTGGCAAATTTAACTTTTTTCATTGGCAGTTGTCAAGCTGACAGTAGAAGCAGGCACAGCTGCTGAAATCTGGATGATTCCCCTACTGTAAGGTTAAAAGACTGTGTCTAGCTGCTTTTGCTGCCTATTATTAAATATTCAGAAGAAATTGTCTTTCCAGTTTATGGTGAAAGGAGGGTCAATTCTTTTAAGGTCTAATTGTAGGAAAATCATGTAACAAAAGCAGAGGACAGCAAGAGATATGAGTAATTGTGTCTACAGCACTCGTGAGACCGGTGGGTTTTTATCTGGGAGGAAGGGAGAATCTGTATTGTGTTTTGTCCTGAATGACACTTGGGGTAAACAATGGATGAAAATGCATTTTGAGTTGATTAAGACCATTTCTTCAGAGGAATTACTGTTGTTCCCTTTCATTTTCTTCTGATAAAGTGTAGCAAAGCACTTAGGGATTATTAGCACTGGATGTTGGATAGCCACCAGAAGCTTTTTTTCTCAGAAGGAGCTGATACTTTCATATAATAGTCCAGATATGGCTGATGTTGAAATTGCATCTGAAAAGCTCCTTAACTAAAATTTCTTCCTGCTCCTGTCTGAATAGTTCTAATCTATTGTGATTCCCAACTCCACATAGATATTTATGAATTTGGGTGAGGGACAGCAGAGGTTCCTCTTTACAGCTTGAAATTCCTCTGATAGCTCATGTCCTCCAGCAGATTTCTCATGGGAATTGGTGGTGTTCTGCTTCTGACACAGAGAGCTTCCCAAACATCACAGACTCTCCTTTTATTCATGCTGTAGCCCTGCCTTAAATAATGTTAGTGGCATATGAACCTTGGCATAGCTGAAAGCAGAATTTACCTCCTGGACTTTTGTATGCTTTTAATATTTATTCCTTGGTCTGTACTAGAAGAGTATTTGTCATCTTAACTGGATTTCTGGATGAGAGTCAATGGATCATTAATTTTAATTATAATATATCAGTGTCATGCTAGTACAATTTATATCTAATGAAATTAATGTCGGTGATATACTGTACTGTCATCACTAAATTCTTCATGATAACTATGAATATTGAAACCTGTTTTCTTTATGTTATTTACAGATTGATTTATCCAGTGCAGTCTAATCAAAGAGGCACCATTTTAAAAGGGATTGCATATTAATGTTGGATGAGGTACAGCCATACTGGCCCCTCCAGCTCTGAGAAGGGAGCATCCAATGTAGCAAGCAATATATAGATCATGTGGTGTTGGATGAAGGATTGGACTGGGAATCAGGAAATTGAGTTTACTTGCCTTTGAATCTCCTTGCTCATGGTTTTCTGCTCTTGAAGGTTAATTAATTTTAATATGCTCTATAAGAATATTTCTGTCTTCCGTTAATGAAATCTTCACTTGGATGGTTCAGAATATCCACTTTGGCAGCTACAAATATGGAACAAGGCACAAGTGTAGTCGGGTTTATTCCCTGAGTTTTCCTGAGAGAAGTTTGCAGGTGTCCTTTGCTGAGGAAAACTTATAATTAATATTTGTTCTTTTCTTTGCCTTTCTCGGAAATGTCTCCAAACTTTGCCTTCCAAAGCTTCACAAGAGATTCAGGCAAAGCAACTGTGAAATATGGTGATGTACTTTCTCCTCACCCCATCATATAAGAAATCCCATACAGGAGCTCCCCTGCTCCCAGTCCAGGACTGATTCCAAGTCTGCTAATACTGGAAGTAAGTCTTACTCTGAGCTCAGTGTTGCTTGGGACCAGCTTTTTTTCTGACAATGCTGGTGCTATTGCCTGTCTTCCAGACCAGATCAGGAGAAAGAGGTAATGATCATGACACTTGTTCTTGTTACATGCATTATTCCTTCACTTCTATCTACAAAATATCCTCCCTAGTTCATCCTGTTTGGATGTACTCTGTTATGGTCAATAATCCAGTGCTTCAGACACCTGATTATTGAGAGCAAGGAGCGTTGACATTTCTCGTTGGCAAATGGAACTTCCTGCTGGTTTTCTTCCTTTTCTGCTTAGGTGAAATATTACAGCTTCATAGATGGTAAATTAAATGTCAAATATAATTTGGCGTCTAAACCATGAAGTCTATTTCTGTCCTAAGAGCAAACCTGACAGATGCCTTCCCGTCCTGGCTGTATAGGGAGCTACACAGGACAATAAATCACATTTTAGTGTGTCATCACAAATGGTTCAGCATAACTTCCTTATGGAAGTTTAGGATGTTTATAAGTGCTTTAAAAAGAAACATCTTTTCAGGCAGCTAGTCAAGTTTAGCCCTGGAGCCTCTTTAATTAGTCTTGACTCTTTTTTTTTTTCTTTATTTTTTTCCCCCCTTAATCATGTAAACATGCATCCAGTGAGATGATTGAAGTGTGAAGTGCTTGCTTGCCAAGGTTTTTGATCACAACATTACTATGTGAAACAGCCATAACTTCTTCTTAGAGCACCAGTAAAACAAGGTAAAACAGCAGAGTGATAACTTGTACAAGGACCCCAGAATTCTCTTACTATGCAGGAAGAATGAAGCCTAACTAGAGTTCATTTCTGATTCACATCCCAAAGGGCATTTTGGCTTTTTTCTTTTTGCTACCATGGCTTCCACAGGGCTGCCAGTGCTGCATTTTCAGGTGTTTCCTTGCGTGCCCATGCAGAGGCCAAAAAATGTTTATTAAGGGGAAAAAACATCTAAACCACAACACCTGAAACTGAAACACTGGTGTCATAACAATACTTACAAAACATAATGAATATTCATAATGAAAGAGGTGCCCTTCTTGAGGAAGATGTAGTTGACCTATGGTTGGACTCAGTGATCTTGAATTCCTTTCCAACCAAAGTGATTCTATGGTTCTATGACATAATGGTTGAAAATCATGCCCGTGGTCATCTGGTGATTAACTCGCCCACAAATACATTTGCCATAACAACAAAAGGTGTGCTTGAAATAACATCTGTCCATGCAGAAAAATATCAGTGAGTGTCTGAACCAACAGTGGCATTGAGAATTGCAGTAAACTACACAGCCAACCCAAGGCGTTGTGTGTGGGTAGATCACAGCAGGTTTGGTGACGTGCAGAAATCCTGAGCTATCTAATGGGTGGCAGAAATGATTTTTCTTTAGCCCAGTGTTTATTTTGTCATTGTTTTCTCAGCCACCTTAAGCACATGTCAGCACTGGCCATTAGAGAGATAAAAGGGCCTGAGTAGATCAGTATGGGGCTGGAATTCTGTCCTCAGTCTCTCAAAAGAGAGAGATTAAATTTGTGTGCTGGGTCGTTCATGCGGTAAATACGATGAAGGAGGAAAGCAGAAAGTTTTATATAAAATTGATAGTATTTTCAGCCCAGAAACATGGGAGTTAATGTATTGGATCAGTGCAGTGTCTATGTAGCCCATATCTGTCACAGAAAGGGTTTAAACCACAGGCTTCAAAGGCAATACAAACAAAAGGCAATTGCAGTCTGAGGAACTCAAGGGGAAAATTTTTTCCCATCTTCCAAGACAGGAAAAACTCTAGAAACTTTCTATGAAGCACTGCAGTTTATATCCCTTCTAAAGCATTTAAGGGCTGAGGTTTTTGTCTTGAACTTATAATTACAGCTCTAGATATCATTGATATTCTTGCAAATGTCTGATCTCTATAATTCCTCATGAGCTTTCGTGCTCACAGATACACTGAGTCAAGAAATCCCACGGTCTGACTGTTCCTTTTTGCCCTGAGTTTTGAGAATGACATTTGCTGCTGCTGGAAAGAGGAATGTGAGTTCATCAGCTTTGTTCCCTCTCTACAAAATGGGAGTTGTAGTGCAGATACCACAACAGTGTAAGAGAGAAAAGCCATGTCCTTGATACATCAGCCACAGTGACTCCTAAACTGTGGTTCCACCTGGAGGCAGGGGGAAGCAAAGTGTCAGTCCTGAATTTATGCCCCAGGTCAGTGGCAGCACAAAGAATGGCTGCCCATTTGACCCAAGTCTGCACCAGCTAAGTGATAAACATGGCAAAGAATATAACCTATCCAGTAGCATGCAGTAAAGGACTGCTTTAATCTCGATTTTTTTATACTGTGTGTGAAATTAAGGAGGAGGAGTAAAAGCAGTGAATATGATGCAGACCTCTATCTGATAGATGGTTAATAATCAAAATGTAACATACCCAACAAATGTAACTAGGGAGAGTCAAGTGAGTGTCTTTTTTTATTCATGTTCTTTGTAGCTGCCTTAAGGTGTTTGCTGTAGTGAATTGCAGATTGATATTTCCTGGCAACATATTTACATAAAAGGAAGTTAAAACAAAAAGCTTTGCCGGGAAAATGCTCTGTGCCCAAGACTACTTTCACATTCATTTTAACTCTTTTGCTTGTGACTGAATGGGTTATTCCAGCCTTGCTCTCAGTAATTGATTGATGACTGTCCTCCCTTTCGTGAGGATGTAACATAAGAAGCTGGGCAAAATGGAAGAAGCTTTTGAAGTGCCAAAGTGGCATGAGAGGAAAACCCAGTCCGTGATTTGGAGACTGCTGCAGGTGTTTAACCATCTGTATCTCTCCAAGAAGTGAAGGTTGCTAAGTGACCAGTGCTGCTGGTCCAATAGTGAATCAACCAAAATGTTCATTCCTGCCTCTTTCTACTGCTGAGACCAGTTGGGTGTTTCATGAGTGGGTCCTGAATATGCTCATTTCTGCCAGTCACGATGCACAAAACTCAAGCCAAAACTGAGCTTGGCTTGTAACTTCAGCCAAGAGCTTCCCCACAGATTTTCTTGGAGGTTGCTGTGAAATTCATGGCAATCGTAGCTGGCTCTCATTATGCTAAACAGCCTTTCAACAAACACCTGAAGGCAGCAAATAGCTCAGTATGGGATGCCACTGTGGGGGCTGGAAAGTGCTGTGTTTCCTTAATGGATGGCCTGGGAAGGGGAACTATGATGCACTGCTACGAACCAGCAAAGGTTGTTTCTTAAAGTAATATTGATAGAGAAAGTTCCAGCCTATTCACGTTCAACTCCATCCATATTATAAATGGTAAAGAAAATAGCTAAAGTGAGAACTTTATATCTATATTCCCACTGTCACAGTATGCATTATAGGAATGCTTTGCATTGGCAGTCGAGTGTAGTAGCTAAATAAAGAAGGAATGAGGATCTGACTCTGCTCCAAGCTGTGCCATGTACAAATGACCTTGTACTCTGCACAGGAAAAATGAATGCAACAATACCTGCCTTGCTAAAACACCTTGAGAAGTCATGTAAAAGAGTAGAGCATTCATACTCCTATTTGGTAACATACAAACACAGGTTTGTTTTAGAAAACAGTGAAAAAAGAGAATCATGTGCCTATATTTTGATGAGGGGACAAGTTGTGGCTGCTTTTCCCTAAAATATTCATTACTAGATGTACCTTTCCCATCAAGTGGCTGTAAAAGCTGATGTAATGGGGTTCAGGATTTCTGAATAGCTGTGTAAGAGGGTTTTTTTCCTCAGTTTGCAGCTCACTGGGGGTTTGTTTTTAAACTGCAGGTTTAGGTATTTACAGTGCAAAGCAGGTCCTCAGTTGTTCAGAGATGGTATAATGGTGGCTGAATGTGAAAGATCTCATAGCAGTGCATTTGGGGAGAGAATCAGGGTTGGATAATTCTGGAGAGGGTTTAAGACTGGGTTGAATTACTGGTTCTGACAGGGATCAGCTCAGGTGCCTGTTGCAAGATATGGGCTCTGCATGACTTAAAATTGAAGCTATGCACTAGAGCAAGGTCCTCAGGCAAGGGATGCTGCTTTCCATTCTTTTAGATGATGTCATGCAATGCCCATTGTCAGCCTGTGTGCAACCTGTGTGAGCCTATTTGGTGATTGTACTTGTCAGTAATTTCTAACCTGTCATTTATTTAATCTACCAGGTCCATTTCCATCCTGGTTTGTTGAGGCACATGTAGGTTTGGTTATGCTCAAGTGCTTAAAATTAACGGTTTCTCATAAGAAACTTGCAGCTGTAGTCATGCCTCTGGTCTTGATTTTGGCCAGTTGCTTCCATGCACGTTCCTTTCCTTTAATACTTTCTTTTAGTTTCTGTCTTCTAGTGTTTTTATTATTTAGCACACTGCTCAGCCTTCACTGAAGTGCCTAAAAAGAATCTGGCTTATGGGAATATCTTGTAATAAAACATACTGGAAAAGGAGGACTTTGACAAGTGTACAAAACAAGAGTGATAGTTTTATAATCTCTAATTAAAAAAAAAAAAAAAAAAAAAACCACAGTAGAAGGTAAATTATAGGAGCAACTGTACCCCAGACCCCAAAAGGTGACTTGAGCTCTGTGAAGAGATTTTCTGAGTCATGCTTGATGTATCTACAGTGTTAAACCTCACTGTGGCTGTCTGAAACATTCAGCACAGCAGGGTGGAGTTCAGCCTCTCTCCAGCATTAGAATAACATCTGCTCCTCATCCTCACACCCTACAGAAAGTACCACGTGTGGTTGAGGGTGCAGCGTTCTGAACCTAGAGAGCAAGTCACAAAGCTGCTTCTTCACCCTTCAGTTAATGAGCAAATAGGGCAAGATCTCTTCCAAAGGCACATTCATTATGATTCTAATTAGTAATACGTATAAAATTGATTTGCATACCTAAAGGAAGAAAAACTCCCTCTGAGAAAAGCTAGAATTACCGGCTTAGGAAAAATAAAAGATGATTCTCTAAAGCAAATCTCATATTTTCTGCTGCAATTAGCTGGGGTGTTTTAAATTGTTTATCCTAAGCCTTTAAACATCTTTTAAAGTATCAAGTGGCTGACTCTGTTCTTGGAATCAAAATACAGCTGACTTGAAATCAAAAGAGTTTTAAGATTCTACTTAGATCCACCAGGTTGTTCTGATGATGCAAATCTTTGAGCTGATATTATGTCAAGATAAACTGACAAAAAGCAAACCAACACATTTTTATATTCCTCTACATTGTAAAGTATACAAGGACAGGAAATCTGTCATTTTGTGTGTCTGTGAAGTATCAAACACTTTTTCATGATTCATAAATAATGAATAGGAGGAGTGTTTTTTAAAATTATGTTGCAGCAAAAATCTCTGGCATTCACATAATGTCTTGGATGATCAAGTGCTTTACAGATATTAATTAAAGCTGATTTGAATCAGCAGAACAATATTGAGAGTGGTCTATTAAACAGGCCAGAATGAATAATAATAGTATTGAAATTATACATACCAGTACTTCAAATTGCATTGTAGGAATGATATCCATGATCCATGGCTATTAATAGTCTTTACTGGCCTGAGCAATGCTCTGAGTTCCAGTTCTGTGTAATTAAACCCTGGCACTGAAGAGAAGAGTGTTGTTAGAACTGTTTGTTTTATGCTAAAACATATGTTGAAACAAGTCATATTTGCAATCCAACATGCATTCAGTGTTTTAAAGCAAACGTGTGGCAGAAATATGTCTAATCTAATTACAAGTGGCTCAGAATTCAGCAGGAGAACTGCAGATTCAAGCAGTAGCTCTGGAAAGATGCTCTGAAAATTGCTTGAGATGATTTTTTCCTTCTAAGCTTTTGAGTGTAGCCACAGTCTGGATGTTTGACAGCCTTGGAAAGCAGGGTCCTGCTCTTGGCTAGCACTCTGTGGAGCTATTGTCATACAAATAGGTTATTTAGAGGCATGACTTCATTCAAATTATGTAGATATTAAATTCTTTGCTGAGTTTAGGACTCCTTTAATACCTGTATTCAAACCTCACAATTGAAATGCTGCACAGCAGTGTGCCTCAAAATTCCCAGTGACCACAATGGACTTTCAATAAGGTGATGTTCTTTCAGAGGCAAAATGATCATTTAGCCCATAATATGGTGGACAAAAACTGTTTAATTTAGAAATTAACATGTGTGCGTATATATGTACATGTGTTTATGTAATAATCCTTCAAGTGTCAATGAAAACACAATCTATTGACATGCTGTAATTGTTTATGTTCTACCATGCAGAATAATAGCCCTTTTTCTAACATATATACAACCATTTCTTCCCCCATGTATCTTGATATATAATATGTAGCTTCTAATTGGAATAGAATACTTAGGATCTGAAAATTCAGGCAAATAATTTCCATTGTTTCTTACCAAAATGTGCACCCACTGCTGCAAGAAACATAGACAGTTTCTGGCAGGGAAGATAATTTTCTAGCTCTGCTAGAAAAAAACTGTTGCTAGGTTATTTGGTTGTTTATTTAGGGATATCTCTCAAAGTTAATTTTATCAGATAATATCAGTGAGGAGGACTGAAAAGAGTGAGAATTTCTTTTCAAAAACCCCAAACAAACAGCACAAATACCAAGCCCACCTGCAGCACATCCATATTTATTTGTCACAGTGATGCTAAAAGCAGGAAGCAGCCAGTGCCTGAGCCATCCATCAGTTGGACACATCACATATTTATCGTTATTAGGAGAACGTGGATTGATGGCCAGCGAGTACAACTCTGAGTTATCAAACTTCCACTGTTCACATCTTTGTAAAAGGGAAGCACCAGTTCCTCAAGGTTGTTACACTGGTGACCATCACCACGGTCTGAGTTTTGAAGAGGAAGTAATAAGATAATGTTGACACTGGGTACATGTTTAGGAGGCATCACCTGTCCTGTACAAGGGGAGGGAGAAAGAAAATTAGCTGAAATTATGTTGCTGTTGTTTTGAGTGCCTTATGTCTAGTCCTCCGTGAACAGCTTTTATTTTTATAAAGCAAGTTTACTGGGAAAAAAAATTACATAAAATGTGGCTCTTGACCTTCTGGAGGCACAGCAATATGATTTACCAAAGGCACTTGTGAAGCACAATTCTGGGCTCACAAGTTTGTCATGTGCTCTCTGCTCTTTCCTCTTAGTTCTTCTTAATTCTTGGAGGAAAAGTACAAGTATTTCTAAAACCATAATTATTCTATACATGATTACCTAAAATACATATTGTGATGAGAATAAAGCTCAGAGGCTGGAGACTATCCAAGACCACAGGAACAGGAATCCATAAACAAGCTCATCCAATATATTGTCATCAGGAGACATATATTTATGGTGAAATGGCTTTCAGAGTAGAAACTATTGGATCCTCTTTTTTTTATCTGTTTTCTGGCAGAGGAATGATTTAAAGTGAACCTCAGCTCACATTTCAAATAATAGATGACAGGAGCTCATCCATTTCAATGCAATTCATTGTACTGCATATGTATGGGGGAGATTTCAAAAGAAAACCAGAGACTGTTATTTCCAAGTGAGCCACTAGATTTTTAAATGTGGTATTTCCTCCTCACTTTCCTTCTTATTAAGGTTATTGGTTTCCCTGAGTAGAAGACTGCACTGTTATTTTGGATATTCCTCTTTGTATGCTCTTTGACACCAGCTCCAGAGCCAGGGATAGGATAGGGTACTTTTTTTAGTTTGGTCCTCTGAATGTTCTTTGACAGCTTAATTTTTTGGTTTATTGTTTTGTTGTTGTTGTTCTCAAGTGTTACTTTCCTACTTCATTCACCTAATGTACAATTCACTGTCCTGAAAAATTGTCAGAGCTCTGATCTCTGTCCTCCCAGGTGTCTGAAATACATGAACTTCAATTCTCTTCAATATCATAAAGTAATATCATTTATCTATTATAGAGTTCAGGGCTGAGTCTGGGGAGGGGGTGAGGAATGTTTTTACTGATCTATTTTATCTGAATTCTGGATAAAGACATTTCCTATTAAAAATATTCTTTTGTTTGAGACTCACAGGTCAGACTGAGTGTAGCTGAATGTTTCTAGGAAAGCCAAGCTGAGAGTGCTGGGTAATCTGGAGCCTGAAATTTTCGTTGGACACCAATGTCCTGACTGAAATTCCAGGCATGGCAGAGGATGACTGCCTCACACAAAGTGAATCAGAGGCTGTTCAGGGGGTTTTGTCCTAATTTTTAATGGATGAGTCCCCCCCCCATCCATTACTTCAGAGATGCTTTAGCACTGTTTGGACTTGATATACCAGGTCCTTAATGCATATGCTGCATGGAAACCGAGGCAGATTCCAGCATAAAATGTGGCAGAGTTGCTCTAGGAGAAAAATCAATCTTTTGTGGTTCCAGGCAGTTTTCCTCCATGAACAGAATGTTTTATTTTTGGAGACAACTGCTGTATGACATGAATGACAGATATGATTTCTCTTTGAAGGAAACAAAGTGCACAGTCAGTGTTTTACTTTCCAGTGAGCTGCAAACTTATGGTGATCTTCAGCTGATGAAAGCAAAAAGAAATTATTCTAAAATGATGAGGGTCAGGGCATTTTGGTACAGTAGAATTGAATGCTCTTGCCACCATAAAGTGCTGCACATTAGTGTTGACTGGAAAGGCTTTCATCAAGACATTCACAAAACCAAAAGACATCAGATTAAACAGCAACCTGAGACCTGGCAGTGAGTGAATCTTGGGGCAAGAAGGGGATATATGTGCCAAACCAGTTTAAGTGACAGGATTCTCTTTGTATCTGTTTGTTTATCACCTGTTCTTCTTCTTAATTCCCCTTTCATTCAATTAATTTCCCTGCTCTTGGGAAAAGTCAAATTTAATAATGCCAACCTGCACAGAAAAAGTTATGCATATTCATGAAAGCTCATGAATTATTGGCAAGATCAAGTTGACACAACTTTGATAAAGGCAAAAGGCAATTAAAGGTACTTGTCTTGCAAAAAAATAGATCTCAGCTGAAGATTTTTGTCTTGATCACGTGTCATTTGAAATATATTTTGATGAAAAATGAGACATTGAAGGGTATCAATTAAGGATCCCGTGTCTGTAGAGTTCTGTCCCTGTTCTCAGAAGTGTAATGTACTTTAAATCCCTAGAAATTCAGGAATTTTTAAAAGGATCTCTGGGGTTAAAATTTAAATTCAGAAAACCCAGGAAGTTTGCAGGGCATTCAGTTTGTCTAATTCTAGGGAAAACATCTTCTGCCTCTTTTTTTGTCATTTTGAGGGAATTGACTCACTGACTGTAGGGAAGATTTCTGTGACTGTCATGAGATCTTCAAAATGTGATGACTGGCATGGATAAAAATTCTTGACACAACAGTGTCCTGTCAGAAAATACAGATGAATCAAAATGTGTTTCTCAGGGATACATAAAATTCTTCCAAGTTATAGGTGGAAAAATATATAAGTTAGGAGATTCGACTTTGTCATTGCATTTCACCTCATTCCACTTGGAATTTTATATGTTGTCCCTTGTTATTACCTTTCAATGAAATGCTTCTGTGCTACTGGGACTGTATCACTGAGAATTTCTGCTCACCTGAAAATGTTGAAACTTGCTGGTTTTTTTTCTGATCTGACACACAACAAGTTTCCTTCTGTTCCTTTCTGGAATGGAAGTTCTGATTTCCAGCTGTGGCCTTGGATTTCCAAGCCTGTCCTCAATTTTTGTGTGGTCAAACTAAGCCTGTGGAAGCTCAATCCACAGCATAGCAACTGTTTTGAGAAACCCACCAACCAATGCAAAACCATTAAGATGTTGCAAAGACTTGTCTGCAGAAAAAAAAAAAAAGTGAGGAATTTTTGCCTCACATATGCCTTTAAAAGATCCTATTTCTGGAGTTAAGCCCTCTATTTCAGTCCCCTGTTTCCTTCTCTTTCCATTCCTATATCAGGCTCCTAAAATCAAAGTCGAGCTTGAAGGAAATAAGAGAATTTTTCTGGTTGTGCCAAAGGAAGGATCTGTTATCCCCCTGCTCAGGGAAGGTAATCCTGGGGCTGGTGAGCTCAGCTGCAGTGCAGGAGCTGTGCCAGCACGGATGGATCATGGACAGCTGGGATTAGGGAGCTCTGAAGTGTGGGCTTCCTAAATTGCCATCTTGTGGGCACGCCAGGAGCCTCATCAGATTGGTGTCATTGGGCACATACCGGATATATTGCACTGTAGCTTTTGAAATAGTAACAAGAAAATCAGTTTGTAGCTTCTCCTAAGAGTACTCCTTCAGGAGGATGTGTTCTGTTTAATCAGGTAAACCCACACACTCCTGCTGTGTTTGCATTTGTAGGGTAGAAGAAAGCAGGATGAAATGCATAGCAATTAGTAACTTCCCCATGAAAACATGTACAGGAACCTTTTCAGTTTTAGTGCTGGAGCTTGCAAGCAAGTCTGGGAGGCGTGGAAGGGCTTTACATAAGGTATGATCCCAACAGTTCATACAATTAGCAAAAATTAACATATATTAACATGGTGCTGGATTTTTCGTTGCTGCTTTTAACAGCCTGTATTCTGGAGAAAACTGCATTCTCTAATTGAGCATATAAATGTGGCGTTACTTCTTATTCATGTTGTCTTGGTGTTTAACAGAAAGATAATTTTAATCATGCAGGCTGGTATTTGTGAGCCTTTTGAGAGCATTCCTTGGGTGCCAAGCCTCATTGTTTCTCCTGCTGCCGTTTTCCTTGAAGGGAAAACTCAAGGACTCCACGCTCAAGGATGTATTTTCTGCACTGATGATGCTACATCTCTCCCATACAACAGAAGCTACATTCCCATGGAATTGCTTTTGGTTTAGGTGAAGAGCATCACAAAATGAGAAAGAGGAAAAACTGCTGGTGGGTTTTATTGTTTGGTTGGGTTTTCCCTTCACAAAAGGACATGGGGTGAGCCAGGTGCTCATCATGGGGCACTTGGCAGCGGTGTCTGGGTGTCAAGAGGATGGGGCCAGGCTCTTTTCAGTGGTGCCCAGCAACAGGATAAGGGGGCACAAACTGAAACACAGCGAGTTCCATCTGAATATGAGGAAGAATTTGTTTACTGAGGGGGTGACAGAGCATGGAACAGGCTGCCCAGAGAGGTTGTGGAGTCTCCTTCTCTGGAGACATTCAAAGCCTGCCTGGACATGTGATCCTGCATGGCCTGGTCTGGGTGACCCTCCTTCAGCAGGGGGTTGGACCAGATGGTCTCCAGAGGTCCCTTTCAAACCCAACCATCCTGTGATGCTGTGACTTGGGCAAAAAGCCTGTAAACTATTCTCTGACAAGATAAACTGTGATTTGCATCTTTTTTTTTTGAATGGAAGTAATTGACCGTTTCATGAGATAAATGTAATGTGCCCCTACCTCTCTTCTGCACCAACTTCACTTGCAGTCAGTGCAAAATGGCTCCTTGTCCCTGTAACTGAGACAAATCCTTGGTTATTCCAGCCCATAACGTAGTGGGAGCAATGAACTGGTTAATCAGCTGCAGTTATTTTTCAAAAACAGATTTTAAACACTTCCTGAGTTGTTGTTACAGAAAGTAATAACTTTCCTGAGAAACAACTAATCAGGCAGTCCAGTGATGGATTTTCTTCTTAGTTTGCTACCATTTCTCCTCACTGCTCAGCCTTGCTGGGTATTTGATGCTATAATAATTGCAGTAAAAGTTCAGCTGCTTTTTTGCAAAGTACAGCACTGTGCTGCATCTCTTTGTTGCTCACCATTTCTGCTTTTTAGAGCATCCCACTGACAGGAGCTGGTTCCCCTCCATGGCACAGAGGGACCAGGTCTGTGAGGGTTGACTTGATTTCTGTGTTGACTTCAAGGTTTCCAAGGACAAAAGGGCTTTCCCTGTGGCAAGGAGCTCAAACTGTCTTAGATCAGAGATACAAAACCATCCACCTGAGGAGTTCTGCATCTGGGTTATCTACAGTGACAGGGGGGGTTGGTACCCCTGGAAACTATTTTTACAGCTCTGCTTCTGGCAGCCCCCAGGAAGGTAAAAACGATAACCCAGGGGAAAGCATCTCCAGGACTGGGAAAAATTATGTGCTAGTAGATAAAAGCAGGGAGATCCCTTTGCAGAAAAAAAGAGCAGAAGGGACAAAAAGGAAAGCAGAGCCTAAAGAGGGCTGTAAATATCAGTGACATGTTAAATATCAGGTCTGGAAAGAGCAGCCCCATTGTTTTTGCAGCATGTCCTTTCTGGACCAGGAGGGATCAATGAAGATTCCATGGAAAATGCTGAGCTCTCTTCTTTAGCAGAACTTTAGTAACACCTGGAACATTGACAAAGTCATGAGGCCTCATTTAATGCTTGTTGAGCCTGTCTTTCAGCACGTGTGGCAAAGCCATTTTTGTAGGGCTGCAGTCAGGTTTTGACTCATCTGCCACGCTAAACCAAGTGAAACAAGAACATGAGCTGGGAATGAGAATGTAAATGTGATTTCATGGCACTGTGATCAAGCAGATACAGTTGTTTATTGATACAGGCTTGAGAGAAGACAGTGTCAGAGGAATGAAAACAAAAATAGCCTCAGATCTGTTTACATAGAGATTTTTCACCTCCATCAAACGTTGGAATTGATGTTTCATGTGCCAAACTGAGCCTCATGATTCCTGCAGACAGGCCATGTCCATGGAAAACTTCTTCCATTTTCCTGGGGTTTAGTCACCCTTGTAAAAATAGAAAACTTTTATTTTTGTTTTCCCCACAGAGATTATTACTAGCTTTTAAAACTTTCTCTATGAAATTATACCCTCACAATTCATTCTAGTGCTGAAGGTGTCATTTTTTTCAAATGTATAGTTTAAACACTCGAAAAGTATTGAAAAGTCTATTTGGACTATTATGGGATCCTTTAAAAACCTTTTTGGAACACAAGCTCATATTTTAAATATTGCTTTACTGATGTGAATAGTTGATTTCTTTTTGAATTTTTGACATTGTTTTAGGGGTTCTGAAACTCTTGACAGTCTAAACTCAATACCTTGGGTCAATAGTTAGTAGACAGTGATATATTTTTGGCTGATGAGCATTTGCATGACAGAGGTAATGTTAAATAGGCCTCCTTGGTATAAGGTGAAAGGGAAGAGGCAGAGGAGGTGAGTTCTGGTGTTTGTCTGAGCCTTTGTGAAGCAGATTTCCAGCACACACAGCTCCCGTGAGTTGGTTAAGGGTGTGGCAGGAGCCTTTTTTACCAGTAAGTGGATTAGTGGGATCAGGACTTGATGGCATTTGCTTTAGTCAGGTTCTTTGCAAAGGGAATATTGGAGGATCCAAATCTCAGGCAGCTGCTTTTCAGTCACTCTGAATTCCAACCAAAAATGGGGTTTTTTTCAACCCTGGGCAATCAGGACTTTGAGTGTACCAGCTTTTCTAGTCTGCAGATGAAACAAGCACTCCAGATTATTCAGAAACAATAGAGAGTCTGATTGTTTAATACACTGATAAAAATGTGTTTAAAAAATAAATTATCTACTAGCTGCTGGGATTGCTTGAAATTCCATTAAACACTAATGAGAGGAGGCATCACAGACAAATTAATAAACACCCTCTGCACCAACCTAGAAAATGCCAGCCTAAAACCTTTGATGCTAAACTGATTAAAATGAGAAACATATTTCATGTGAAACCGCTCAGCATATTTCAGTGTATTAATTGAGGCATAATGAAAATGGAAGATACGGCACAGAAAAGGGAGAATACACATTATAAAACAGACCACAGACCTGCAAAACAGTCACATGGAACTGCAGCCTTGGTTTCATGCATATGAGCAATTCCATAGCAGTGGAAAGGTCACAGAAGAAAGTTAAATATATTCAGATTTTAGTGCATTTTCTTGGGTAAAATCAAAGAGAGGGATTTTTGTTTTCCAGTGAATTTTTGCATGAGTTACAGGATCATAAATTCTTTATACATATGAAAAATCACCCAATCCTGTATCTCCCATTGGTTCTGTAGGATAACTTGCACCGGGGGTGAGGGAAAAGTTGAAGTGAAACAGTGTTGGATTTAAAAGGCAGATCTCACGTATTATACCTTGCATTAATAAGAGTAAGTTAGAAAAGAGAGAGAAAAGAAAATTGTTTTCAGGGAAGAAAAAGGGAAAAATGTCCAAGACAGTGTGTGTTTTCAGTGCTTTGCCCTTCAATGAAAAGGACTTGCCAAAACCACCAGCACGCCTTGCAGAAGCTGGAGATGATGGAGATAAAACAATCTCCTGAAGAAACTCAGCTTTGTTGCACAGCACGAGATAAAAGCATGTGCAGATCATGTCATTGAATCCTAGGGCACAGATATTTGTCCCTCCTGGACAAAGAGGGAGGCTGGGGGGGCCTGAATTTATGTCTCCTGAGGAACAGAGTTGGAGGAGTAGGGATAAACCTTTTCAGCAGAGAGCTCTGGCCTCTCCCTGAGCTCCTGCAGGGAAAATACTTCAGGCAGGAGCAGCACTGTGCCAGTCAGACGTGGTCCTTGGAATTCCTGTGTCTATTCATCAGGTGTCTGTCACCTGGAGTAAGCAGTGCTGTGTGTTAGCCTTCCTCCAGTGACAAATATATGCAGAGATAGTGTATGATTTAGTATGGCCATGCCCTACAAGTAAAAGTGCCATCAGGTGGTGATACAGAGCACATGAAGTGTGATTGAAAATCTGCCATGCCCACAGTTGTCATTATCTGGGGTGACAATCTCGCTGGTGTAGAGAGACAGGGAGTTTATGGGGAGACTCTGTGATGTGCTATGAATCATGCCCAGTCATCTTCACTATATATTTGTGATCTATATAAAAATTGGGTCCTAGATAGGAGTAGCTATGAATTGAGCCCTTTCAAATGAGTATTTAAAAACCAAAACAACCCAACCAAATCCCACAATGCTTTTTGTACATATATATATATATATGCACACAAGCATTTCTTTATTTGTATTGTTCCTAATTTTTTAAGCAGTGTTGGGGCCTCTCTTTCTGCAGGAACAATTTGAACTAAACAAAAGGTACTTTTAAACAAAATTGAGCCATCTCATTTGTCTGTTCAATGTCAGCAACAGAGGGATGGATTAGTTGGTTACCATGAAAGCAATAAAATCACAATCTTCATCTCAGTCAGGTCCAGATCCAAAACCTCTTTAAACCAGCAGGAATCTGTGAATTAAATTCACTGGATTTTACAGCAAAGTAAATAGCTGCTCCACTTCACCTTGTAATTCTTTTTGACCACTGTTACAAAGTTCATATTTAACTATATTCCTCCAGAAATGAAAAACAATTTTTTTTCCAGCTTTTGGAAAACTGGTATAAAACATGTCTGTTGTTATCTATATGAATCAAACCTGCATCAGTGAGGTGTGACACAGAGCACAAAGACTTCTTTCATCGAAATCAGTTGGAGAAGGAACAGCCCGTTATTCACTTTTGATGGAAAGGGAAGAGAAATAAAAACACCACAATAAAAAATAAAGCAGTAGAAATTAATAACATGCACCCCAAACCACAGGTGCATGCTTGGAAATGTCTGAAAGCAGGTTCTTCCTCTGGTAGTCATGGATCTTACTTTTCCCCTGGGGATGTAAGATGGTAAATATTTGATGGTATATCAGTATACCATTTATATTAATTTAATATACTCCCAAACAAAGCATTTCGGTATCTATAGTTACATATTGCCATCAAGCAGATTGCAGAGTATCACAGTGTATTTACAAGGCTAATTCAATCTTACCCTTAAATCTTTTTACTGTCTGAAAGATGAGGAACTAAGTGTGCTTTAATATTTTGAAATAAAGCACATAAATCCCTGGCAAGTCTGATGTGAGCTCTCTGGTTGTTGCATTCTTACCTTAACCAAGCTTTCTGTATGTTAACTGAGAAATCCCAACACTTCTGTATTGAAAGATATCCTGAATGTTTTATATTGCTCTAAGGAAAATTTTTGTTTGTGGATAGGGTGTTTTGGTTTTGGATAAGACTTCAAATGTTATTGAAATATTTAAGGAAAATCACAAGATATGTTAAAACTGAATCCTCTTGATTTCATACTAATGGAGCAGAGAGCTTTGAGGAGTAAAGGAACTGAAAGTGTAGTGTAAGTGTGGTAGAGAATGCTGATCTGTGGTGACCAAAACTCATTGCTCCCAGAGCCTATGTCAATAATAGTTTTGATTTGGGTGGGCTGAATCTATGGAAAATAAAGGCTTTTTCCCTTAGGATTGGTTTGTGTCAGTGGTGAAGGTGAGTTTCTGAGCACGGGCACACTGACTTAGACAAATGAAAATTGTTTTCCAGTTTTTCACCTTCGCCCAGTTCTCTGGCAGCTTCTTTGGAAGGCTACTGGTTATAATTTCTGTACCATTCCTAATGTTTGTATGGCTTTGTTCTTCACTTGATGAAGCCAGAAGCATAGAAAAGCCATGAGACCAGGGCTTGTGTAATATGCAAAGCTTTATTTGAAGCTCGAACTGCACTAATTAGCTTTTGTTATGGATTCATCCTGGTTTGTGCTGGAAAACTGACACTAGAGCCAACCCTTCTTAGGCATCATTATTATCAAGAGCAGCACTAAGATTTGGTTGCTAATGATACATTGGTTTGCTTGGGGAGCAGTGCAGTAAAACCCCTGGTGTGGAACTGCCAGAGCAGCTCAGAGGATGAACCACCAGCATTGCAGGGCTCTGGAACAAACAGTTGTACATTTTTCTTACCTCTTTCTCATTAACTTTTTAAAGCCTCTGCTGGCTTTGTGGGCTTATTGCTGGGAGTTCCAAATGATGGATGGAGGGAGAAAGGAAAGGCAGGTTGTGCTGCACAGTCACTGCTCTGTGGTGTTGGATTTTTATCCTGAGCTCATAAAAAGCCAGGACAGGTCTGAGCAAACAACTTACTGGTGCTCCTTCCCACAGCAGGGCTGCCCATGATTAGTGACTGCCCTAATGCTGTGTCTCTCATATCTGTTTGCTGTTTTCTTGCTCCTTTCAGCTGGTAATTCTGCAAAGGTGGACTTCCCTGAGCTCACACCTTCCAGAGGTTCTGTCTGGGCTGAACTGATCTCCCATGGGGCAAAGTTTAAATCATGACTCTGCCCAAGTCAGTGGAAATAACCCTATTCCAAGCATGGTTTTTGTTTTTTTAATCCAGTGACTTCTCAAGCACAAGCTTTACTTGAGTTCACTAATTATTTTTTGATTCATTTTAATTCTATTATTTAGTTGATTTATTTTAATTATATTTTAGTTTCAAGGCTGCATTTTCTTCTGTTTTGCCTCTTATTGCTCTGCTGTTTCCCACACATAGAGGCAGAGGACAGCTTTGTTTTTTTCCCCACCAGTCCTGCAGTTTGCTTTGAACCGTAATAAAAATAATAGTACTATCTATATATATGACAAATGGAGTTTTATATAGGAGTGTGCAACTTTTTAGATGTCATTCCAAAGAGATATGTGCTGCCAGAAAAAAAAAAAAGGTAGAAGAAAGATATTAAAAGGTACAATAGAAAATTAAGGAAAAGGGGGACTAATATGATATATATTTGTCTGTAATCCATTTCTGTCTGGATCTTATTGATCTATGATGTTGATATCATAGTTCAGTCTCTATTGGCATTTTAATCAATCCCATTCATGTGTTTTTGTCACATTCTTTGAGAGATGTTGATTGAATGTTAATTTGGTTTGATGTGGGAGATGGGAAAACAGAGCATTGGTAACAGTCAAAAGTTCAACCAAAATGCATTTATTTCCAAAATAATGAACTTGTTTCAGCCTCACAGCTATGCAAGCACAAGTAGCTGTGATGGATGTTACAGCAGTGATTCTGCTCTCAAGCTTTACTGGCAGCAAGACAACCCAGCTGAATTAATAATAAACTATGGGGTGTGATGCACGGGGGTGTGGAAGCCACACTTCTTGTGCCCTTTCCATGCTCACATAGGGCAGACTGAAAGCAAACAGTGACACCACCTGAGAGGTACATGAATGAACCTGACACCATAGAGGTTTGGTCCAGCCTGACCCAGGAGCTCTGCTAACTCAGGAAGTGGAAGGGAAGTTGTAAAGTTTGGGTTAGAAATGTAGCAGCATGGAATGAGAGGAGCCTGTCCAGCTGTGTGGAGTGGGTGTTCTTGTCTTCTCTTATTAAATGCATCCTACAAGCCAGTATGAATCATCACACAGGAGTCTTTCTTTTATTCTGGTGGCAGGTAGCTGACATAAAAATTTACATTTTAAATGATTTTTTTTATGATCCTTTTTAAGCCAATTTGAGTTTTAAATATTTTTTTCTTTAATAGTATATATCTTTATAATAAAATATGGTCCAAATACTTTTGTCTAGTACTTCAAAATAGTCAGGTGTGCAGGTTTGATCCCCATTTACACAAATGAACTCTGCAATTCATGCACAGTCACAGGTGGGCTCCAGGCATCTTACAATGTCCAATATGATTGCCTCTGGTTCTCTTCATTAGCTACCAGCAGGTTGTTGCCCCTAGGTTAGGCAAAAAATTAAGACCTTATTCTTCTTTTCAATCTATGATAGATTTTTTTTCTACTGTACCTGTATGGTACTCAAGTCAGTTTAGCACAATTTTAAAATTTCATTATAATTGCAAGTAGGTGAAATCAGTCTGTCAGTGGTGATGCAATCTGTGTGTAGTTGTTTTGTGAGATGCTGAGTTTCTCCAGGAGAACTCCTAAAAGGAAAAGACTAAAAATTACCTAACTCACTCAAGATTGAGGATATTAAGGATTACTGGATGCAGGCTGTGTCTGCCCAGCCTCCACCCAGAGCACAGGGCTTTCCCTTCGCTCTCACCTGCTCTCTGAGCTTGTTGGCACAGCAAGCAGCACCATCTGCTTCTCAGGAAATCACGTGTCCAGACATCCTTGAGCACCATTCAGGAGATCAGCAGCACACCTTGGACAGCCTGGTGTCCTGGGCAAGGGACATGCAGTGCCAAATGGTGCTACTGGACACAGCCAGTGCCTTCCTGATGGACCCCAACAGGAGGGATTCTCCTGGCAAACTCGTAGGAGCTTAAGCAGTTTTGATATAGAGTTCATTTTTCTCCCTCCTTGTTTCAAACAGAAAAGGCTTTTGTTTAGTTAATCACAGAAGTGCAAGTCAGGAGATGTTCCTGCTTTAAGATGGTATCAGTAACTGGGTATGAAGAAAGAGGTACCATATCTCCCTTATCCAGGGCCTATGAACGCGTGCATTTCCTTTTAAGATAATACCTGGTGTAACTGGATATATGATGTGGAGGCTTTCATTTTTATATTAAGAGAAGTTTTATTCAATATATTTGAACAGTAGGTTTGAGGTTTGGCAATCTCTTTTTGGAAAATGTTTACTACTTTTTAAGGTGAGCTCTGTAGAGATTTGGTTTGCTTTTCAATCCCTGTCTGGCAATAACACCACCGTCTTTCCATCTGTACCTCACCTTCATTGCTGAACCCACACGTGTACTCTAGGTGCTTTCCTATGAATCCAAAGTCAGGGACATGATCCAAGGCCCTGGAAAGTCAGAAGGAGTTTTCCTAGCTAGTAGGCTTTGGAGTAAGCCTCTGGTGGGTAATTTAGTCAGATGCTTGTTGAGTGGTGCTTCATCCTCTGAAAACATTGCACTGTTTCACTGTTGTCCATCCTCAGGCTGCCTATTAATTTTTAGAAAGAGTTTAAGTTGTTGATTATTGGCCTGTAAAGCTCTTAGAGGTTTGGGAGCTGTCTGAGGCTCCCTCTTTGTGAATCTGCTGGGCTGGTGATCAGCCCCAAGGCATGAGAATGGTGGCATTTTCCAGGTAAGATACTCAAGACTGAAATTCTCTGTGGAGAGCCCACGTGTTAGAACTCCAGCTGGGCCAAAATAGCCTTTGAACGTGTCAAACAGTGCAAGGGGAATCTATAATTAGAGTTTTAGAAAGGATGATGGCTGAGAAGTGTTCACTGTGGAGTGGCAGGGAGCTTAGCTGAGTCAGGGTGTGCTTCCAGTTTGTCATGTCTGAATCCAGAACGTGCTGAACTGGTCTTAATCCTGGTGTAATGGTTTGACTCATTCTACACTTAAGTGGACATGCACATATTAGTACTTAAAGGTTGAAAGACACCTCTTAATAAAAAGTAGCCCTCCTTGGTGGGAGTGTGTTTGGGTAGGCAGTGATTCTCTTCTCGTGGTTTCTTACATAGAGAATCATGAATTTTCCTTCTTGATCAAGGTGTGACAATCTCTGCATTGATTCCCTTGATAAATGTAGGGTGAATTCCTGGTAAATCACAGTCATGATCATTTGTGGTGCATCGCCATGTCTGTCTGTTATAATATTGAACCTGGATAATAAAATATACTTTGTATCTCGGTGTTCCTGCCAAACCTATTTAAGCATGGGGATGATTTGCTGACACATTCCAGCAGCAGGCTCTCAGGAATGTGTCCCTGTAAATCCTCCTCTGTTGTTTGTTTGGCCAGTGATGCTGTTTGTAAATGGGGTGCCACTTGGTGCTGTCTTGTGATTGCTCTTCAAACCCTGGGACGTTTGCTCCGTCCTCAGCTGAAGGAAGCGAGCAGCCCAGGGAGTACTTTGGAAGGCAAGATGTATCTCTTCAATATTAAAGTCACAAATCTGTAAGGAGTGCAAATATTCTGTCTCTAGGATGCCAATTCCCTTTTATGACTCCCTCAGTAATTACTTAGTAATATTTATTATGGGACAGTGTACTAGGGAAAAAGCAGTTTTTTTGTAGATGGGACCCAAAGTGAAACTGAGGTGTTTGATAACAGTGAGATCTGCACAGTGCGTTCGTGAATGTAGGGAAAATGAAGCAGAGATGGATTTTAAAAGCCACCTTGTAAAAAAAAACAAAACAAACTACAGTCAAGAGCATTTGCAACTGATGCTAATTTGAGATGCAGAGCACAACTTTCTGCCCCTTGCAAACTTGGCTTCTGCTTCCCTGCTGCTCCAAGTGCACTCCCTCTGGCATGAGAAAACCACATTAAATGGACTGGGTTTCTATCAGACTGCTTTGATTTGGACAGTTGATATTGGAAACATTTACGTAGGTTATAAACTCCTCAGAGTTTGGATGAGATGACTTTGCATAGGTCGATCACAGCATAGTGGGACTCATCCCTGTCTCGAGCTTCCAGGCACCAACACAGCCAACAGAAATGCCTTCTATTTTACAGGTGTAGGGAATTTTTAAGGCCAAGGAGACCTTTAGGTTATCCAGTAAATGTGCTTGGCTGTTATTGTCCTCCGTGGACCTGCATAGATGAGGATGATAGTGCTGGATTGGGGATGAATCAAACTTGGGTCACACCAAGCCTGGGTGCAATAAACACCTTTGCTGAGGGGTAAAATCCCTTCTGTGTAGTTATATTTGTGTAGTTATATCTGCCCGTTGCCGCTGACCTTGGCTGGGATTTCTCAGTCTTACAATAATACTGATGTTATTAAGACTGGCTACAATCTTTAGAAATACGTGCTGTGAAAGTAAGCAAAACCTGACTGTATCTACCCATCACTCACAGATTTCCTTTCCAAAGGAAACTGTCTAATGAAAACTCTGAGTGCACTCGTGCAAATATGCATATCCATTCCATATATAAACTCATATAGTTTATATATATATATGTATTTTACATTCCCATTCTACATATATATGAATAAGTGAGGGTATATATATTTATACATATTTTTCCTTTTTTGAAATCCCAGCAATGTGAGTCATAGAATTTTAAAAGCTTTTTAAAAATAAAGACCTTGGGCAAAATCAATAAAAGCAGCTTAATTGGAAAAGAAATGACTAGATTCTTATGCCTAAGTGTAGATTACCACAGTTTTTCATTTTTGCTACTGAATGGCATAAAATTTGAAGTGAAAGCTGAAAATTTCAGCCTTGGCTCAGAACTCCCTGGCAGACTCAAGGCATTGAGATATTTTTCACTGTTTAATTATATTTAATGTTTTAGGACTGACTAAATTGAATGGGTATGGTAAGCTTTTAAAATTAATTGATGCTCTCTCAATTTAATAAATGCAAGGTTGAAATAATGCCCTAAGCTTCAGCCTACATATTGGTACTTCACTCTCAATATCCATGCCCATGAAGACAGCAGTCTCATTCCCCTCCTTCTATAATACATTAATATTTTATGGAGCAGAACAACAGAGAGTCAATAGACAGTTTAATATTATGACCATGGTGACGTAAAGCCCAGTACTTGGCACGTTTCTCATCTCTAAAACCTCCAAAGCCTCCTGCCTGCGCATGATCCAGGTTAGATCTTGTGGCTACGTCCTTATTGTCTCCAGATACTTGGCTGTCTCACAGAGTGACTTTTGGCAGAGAAGTGGTGGAAGCTTGTCTGGCTACCAACAAACCCACCCAGTGCTCAGGTGCTCGTGGTCCCACGTGATCTGGCTGATACACTGGAGCCAGGCATGAAGGTCCTGCCCTCAGCCCCTAGAAGACATTTGTGTGGTGGAATGGCTGTTTAAATGAGAGGGAAGAAGTTGCTTATTTGGGTTATTGATGTTAATGTGATGTGAAATGAGTTGGGCCACTCGGCTGCATTTATAAACATAATTACCAACATTTAATGAAGGATACTTAAGAAGAGGAGGAATTACTCCAAGCTTTGGAGTGCCTTTGTTTGCAGAATGAAGCTGAGAATTGGGATCAACAGGGCTGGAAATGAATTAGGGTCTGAAAAATACAATATAGTTGCTGTAGGTGCCTGGGTGACCTGACAAGCCAGTCGTTCCATCTCCTCCTTGGACGACTCCAAGGAGTCTTCAAGTTGCAATGGTGAGAGAAGGAGATTCATTCCTTTTCTGGTTTGAAAGTAAAAGCATGTTGAAGCAGAAGACCAATGTGGTGCCAGTGCCCTGCTTAACCTGCAGTTCATGCCTGCCTTGAGAAAGGGAGCAGGACATAAACTGTCTGCTGGTTCTTTTCACCAGGATGAAGTTCCAGCCAATGTGTTGAACTTCAGTCCCTATTTATCTGACCAACAATATGTAAGAACATAAGAGCTGTACTTGGGTCAGAGCAGAGGATTCAGTAGCTCAGGTATTCCACCTTTGACAGAGACCAGCAGCAGAGCCTTTGGAAAGAAATACAGGATTCAGGTGAGCAGGGAGAGAGCACCACACAGTGCAGACCCTCACAGCTTTCTGCCATGGCACAATGTTCTGTTCAGATCAACCCAGATATTTCACTAATATATTTTTAGCTGTTGAACATGACAATGACATGGAGAAATGAAAGGCATTTCCTGTGCTCAGAAAAGGGTGTTCAGTGCAGGCAGAATTAGAGATCTCAATTTCCCTGCTTCCCCTTTCATCCTGGCTCTCACATGGCTCAGTGAGCTGTCACAAGGACAGCAGCCCTTTTATTTTGCAAAACAATTCACAGTTGTTGGGTTCAATTTGATATTTGGTTTTTGCTTCCAACAGTTCTGCTCTGCCACTGTCGGAGGCTTCTTTTCTGCAGGGCTGCAGGATGTCTTAACATTTTGGGTTTGGTTGTGGCATGTGTGTTCTGTGATTGATTGTGTTCATTAGGCAGGTTGGCTGTTGTTTGTCTCACTATCAATAGATAAGTTAGCAAACAAGATAAGGACCAACCAGCACACTTGCTGTAGTAATTACTGTAGGTTCAGATAAAACATGTAGCACTGGAGCCACTCTGTAATGAATCCTTGTTGACATGAAGCAGGAGATATATTTTATATATATATATATTAGACTTTGAAGTCTTTCAGAGCCAAATGGGAAGAACTGCAAAAGAGGGAAGTGCCTAGTTCTTGAGGGCAGTGTGTGTAGCACCTCAAATAATGAGAGCATAGTTAGTGTATGGCACCAGTTTTGAGCTGAAACACTTTATTTTGTGGATCCAGAGGCATCAAATTTTCTCACAAAATTGGATCAATTTTGATGAAATCTTCTCATTGGAAAACACAGCAGCAACAAAACTTAATACTCTCCAGCACAAAATCTTTGGACAGTCTTTCTTATACCTTCCCATTTTGAAATATCCTTCCCTCTTACTTAAAATGCAGTTAGGTCCTTAAAATTAAACCAAAATATTTTCCAGGTACCTTTAATGTTCTTCACTATCCTTCCCATGTGCTATGTTTCAGTTTTTTTCCCCAAGCCTGACTCAGCATCCCTCAGGCCTGTTTCTTTGTCTCAAGCTGTTTCTATCCACTGGCTCCCTTGTTCTCTCCCTGCTGAACTGGAAAGAGCAATTGCAGAGGAAGTGCCATTAAACCCAACATGCTCTGAAAATCTCTGCCAAACAAACAGCTTTGGACTTAGCTGTTCTCACCAAGCACTCCCACAGCCTTAGGTCAGCCAAATGGGAGCAAGGGGGTTGTTTTATATTAAAAAACCAGCAACATGTACCCACCAAGACAGTGACCCCTCATATGAGGGAACTGAGGTCCCCCTGTCCTACAGTGTGAGGGTCAGAGAACCTTTTAGATGTGATAGATTAACTTCTGGTGCAGTGAAAAGCTCTTACCATTAAATATTGTCTGCTCACAGCTCATGGTTCTGTATTGGTTCAAGCAGTCAGATTCCCAAAGACTGTTCGTACCCCAAAAGGAAATAAGCAGCAATCTTCCTTATATCCAAAGATATAATTTGAAGAAGCATAAAACTTTTGTCATGATTTTAATTAAGTAACCTTTGCTTGGTATCTGCCAAATAGACCCCCTAGTCACTGTTCAACTGATAGTGCAGGGGATGTTGATACCTGCAGGAGGTGATGTAGCTGTGTGTTCCTGAATCATTTTAACAATTTCTAATGCGTTTGATAAAGATTTTTAATGGCACTGATGCTTTAGAAAGCTGTTCTGGAAACTGTGCAACAAGAATTTGCGGTTCCATGTGTGCCACATGGGAAGTTTTTAAACCCGGCAGGCAGAAGAGAAAGTACCTTAAAAGAAGTTATTTTAACACCAAAGAGGCTCTTGGAAGCTATTTGTGAACATTATCCAGCTATCTTATCTCAGGCATCAATTTCTGCAATGAGGTGCAAAGAACAGACAAATGAGATGAATCTTAGTTACCTTCAAAGGGTGGGGAAAGTTTCACAAGGAGGATTAAATGTAAGACAAATGAGAGAGCCCACTGGGAAGAGATTTAAAAGCATTCAGTACCCACATCAGAGGTGAGAGGTGAAGTGGTAGAAGTTATTTTGCCTTAATTGAGACTCCCTGATGCCACTGCAGAGTCGTTTAGATCACTCACCCCCTCACACTCCTCGTGTAGGAGTGATTCTGAGGGACTGTAGATGGATGCAGGGCATATGCTGAGCAGCCAGAATGAAGGATATGTTAGGGGTGCACTATAACTTTAAAACCAGTCAACTTTGATGCAGCCACACCTTATTCATGACATTATTTGCAGCCATCCAAACTCCTGAGCCCCCGGCAGGCGAGTGACATCAGCTTTGTCTTGAAAGTGTTGCAGAGGTGTGTCATGAGCCTGTAATTTAAAATGAATGGGTCTTAATGAGCCCCAAATGATTGCTTATACCTACACATGTGTGGAGTAAGAGCATATAAATCAGAGTTGTCGTTCTGTGTTTCCTTGAGGTACAAATCAAACCAGTGGGTCCTAAAACAGAGGTAGGAGCTGCATTGTGGTGCAAGGCAGAGCAGGAAGAACTAAACAGCAGCAATGGAAGGAGGATCTGTGAAATAGTTTAGAAAAATCAGTAGTCACATAGTAGCCTGGTCTTGACAGTTAGAGGGGCTATCATGCTCCTGTGGTTTGTTTGGGATCAGATGGAGGGAACATTGTGAAGTTTCAATTATTATTTTTGTGGATCACCATGAGAAACACAAGCTGTTGAATATCTACATATTGAGACTGTACTTGAATTATGTCTTTTGTGCAGGGGAGGGGTTTTATCTCCTGCTATCCTTCCTTTGTTTAATAGTTTGCCACGGGTGAAACATTTGTTAGGACTGCAAAGGAACTGCTCTGGCTCCTTCAGCAGCATGGAGGATTGACTCAGGGGAATAAGTTGCCCAGAAAAGCAATGACACAGCAAGTCACCCACCACTATATGTTTGCAAAGAGAATATGATCCACCTCACACCTGTAGCAACACAGGTTTCTTAAGAAAGAGAGAGAAGCAGGTGTCCAAAATTGACATATTGCACTGAAAAGTCACCACATAATGCAGGAGTGAGAGGGGGCTGATTTGAGGGTGGAAGCACCTGTAGAGAAGGTGTGTCTGGATGGAGAGCAATTCCTTCTGGGTGGAAAACCTTCATAGGATGGTTCAACAGAATGACCTTTGTAGTCACCTTGGGTCTCCAGCAGAACTGTGATTGTATCTAGGAAGTCCCCATGTGTGCAGTGGTTTTCAGATTGCCAGGACAGCATTCCTGAGTTTTAGGTGTGTGTCCATCTGGTGTTTGGATAACTGATGGACCAGAAAGGGCACAGCAGTACCCCCACTGACTGTAGGTGACTCTGTCTTAGGGTGTCTCTTCCTTTCTCTGATTTTCTGAAGTTTGTCTAGCTGCGGATTTGAGCTCTGTAGGACTAAAGTTCTGTAATTGGCTTCAGCTCTGGCTTGAGGGAACGAAGCTCTGAAGAAATAGCTCTGTATCAAAAAAAGATGATCGTCTCAAACTGTAGTACCTGGCATGATCCCTGCAGCAGTTTCAAAATTATGTACCATCAAATGCCATGCCACGTCCCTCATAATGGTCATTAGCAATTATGTCACATTGAATCACAGAAAACACCATGAATTTGGTGCTAATAGAGCAGAACAAAGTCTTTTCTGGCTCCTGAGTCTTATTCTTTAATCTCTATAACTGGACGCTGCAGTTCAGCCCTGGCAGGGAATCTTGTTTCTCTGTAGCTCTGTGCTTGCTTTTAGTTTTAAGGAGACATCCAATTCTGGAGAAAATTCTGCCACTGTCAGGCTTGTAAATGTGGTAATTTATGCAGGACAAGCACATTATCTACAGAGAGCAGCCCTCCTCTGCCTCGTGTTCACAGTGCCTGTAAAATCCAGGCAGCAGAAGCCCTGGTGTGTGGCCACCCATGGCCCGGGTCAGCACAGCTTTGCTGCTGCAGGAAAATCTGCTGTGCCGTGGAGGGGAGGAAGAGGTGCCAAACCTCACAGGTCTGAGGTTTTTCTGCAGCAATGAATATGTACTTGCATTGGCAAGGACTAGCCTGGCAAACAGATGTGTTCGTCCTATCAGGGCTCCCTTATTGCCAAGTCGTGGAATAATTCTGCAGATGCCAAGAAAATAAATATGAGTTGTCTGTGGGGGGATTCAGGTAAGAGCCAGCAGACTGTCTCTTCTGTGCTGCAGTGACATTGTGAGGGAGGGAAGAATTATGTTTGATGGGAATTCTCAGAATGGCTCAGAAATGGGAGCAGGAAGGAGAGAGTGAAGCATCAGTGTGGAGTGGTCATTTTTTAGGAAAAGCATTACCTGGGAGAAAGGGCAGTGAGAGGAATGAGCAGTAACCACGCCCATGCTCATCACATCATAATCGTGGGGAGAAAATGAAGCTCCTGTTTGTGTTAAAGTCCCACCAGTGATTTGATGAATAAGAACACGAAAGACAAATAGCAACACAACCTAAATACCACCCCAGAGAGAGGGGAACGTTTGTTTTTAACTATTGGGTGATCTCACCAGACATTGGATGAATTCTCCTTGTCTCAGTTTTAAAAGTTAGACTCATAGCTGAGCCAAATGAAAGTCTTAAGGTTTGTGGGTGCTTTTAATTGTATTTTGTTTACAAAAGTAAGCACTGTCTACCCAACAAGTTTGAGCTGTTGAGTGATGAGACTAATTTTGTGTACACGCTCTGCCTACAGGCCAGGGCTCTAATGATGTTTAATTATCATGTAGAAAGAAAAATAAGCACGAACTATTCTAGTAACAAGTTTGTTACTACCAAGTTCTAACTGATTGACATTGGATATCAATCCAGCTGCACTGGAGTTTGTCTCCTCACAAGACAAACCTCATTTATGTTGGGGATGATCCATTAAGCAACAGACGTTGCCCTACGAGTCTGTTAAATCTCACAGGAGAGTTGTCAGCTGAGCTGGTCACTGTGATTTCTCTCGAGGTCTATGGAAAGTAAACTCAGTTGAAATTGGGATGAATCATCTCTCCCTTTAATTTGTTTGGATTTTGTAAGAATTTTCTCTCACATTGGACTACAGTGAAGTTCAGGGGTTGTAGAAGTAATGTTACCTCCAGTGTTTTAAACAGTAGCACGTCCAGCTTTGAACCACATTGTTTATTGGGAGCTTGGCTTCCTGTTTGCTGAGATTTCACAACATCTCTACATCCCATTGAGCATTTGTTTTGAAAACCCAGCATGACAAAAAGGACTTCTAATTTTAGACCCTCCAGATTGGTAACTTGCCCTCAAAGCAGAAGTCATTGATTGGCATGTATCCTTAATGTAACATAATGCACATTATGTTCTTCAAAGACCTGCTTAGCCTACTTTCTGGTAATGTTGCTGCTGTGTTTTTCTATAGCTATTGTTCTTTCTTTGTGACACTTCTAATGATCTCATGTAAAGCTGGTCATTTTACTTTACTTTGAATATAAATTATTTAAAAATAGCCATGATTCTGAATAAGAGTCGTACTGAGCTCTATAAAGTATCTTTTTTTTTTTTCCATTAAACCTGCCATCTGCAGCTGTTCTTTGGTGTAGGCTTTGCTTCACAGAGGTAAAAGATACATGTGAAACTTTTTTCAAATTACTTAAAAAAATGAAAAAGTCCAATACATCACTAGAATGACCCCAATATTTTTACAAATTCAAAACACTGTTGGGCTGTGACCTGTTTCATCTTGTCACCTTGTTTCTCCAAAGTGTTCTGACACTTTGATAGAATGTATCTGCTCAACTGTTTTCTCTAAAGTGTCAAACCACCACTGTACTCAGTTCTGTCTTAATCATGGAATCACAAAATGGATTGGATTGGAAGGGATCTTAAAGATCATCTCGTTCCACCCCCCTGTCATGGGCAGGGACACCTTCCACTATCCCAGACTTTTTTCTTCAGGTTCTTTTTCCCTAAAACTCCATCATTTTCTATTTTCTTTCAGCACTGTATCATCTTAATATTGTTCCTTGTTAAGATCCTGTGCTACTTCTGAAAGAACTTTCTTCTTCTCTTTTTATGAAAGTGGCTCATAAATGCCACATTTCTCTCTCAGCCAACCATATCTGCACCCACATTTTTCCTCCCTTTTTGAAATAGTAGAACTTGTGCAATTGTTACATATTTTTCATTTATCAATTCCTTCTAAATACAAATTAAATAAGTAAACGAAACCCAGAATCTGCCTTGAGATTAATTCTGGGTTTGCTGCAGTGTCATTCAGTTTATGTTGGAAGAGTTATTTCTGATTTGTATGAGTGTAAATTCATAATCAGAACCACACTTTGAGGCTTCAATCCAGCTAAGCATTTAATTCCCTTATTCTCCATAACAAGTTTATGCAAATAGTTTCTTGGTTGGCTGGTTGTTTTTGTTAATGAATGTGATGCAGCCCTGTGTGTTAACAGGCAGCTGTTTTTTTGTAGAGGAACTTCAAAATATGTTGTTAGTGGATCTGGGCTGGAAATGGTGATCCAGGAAAGCTGCATACAGCATAAAAACAACAACCACAGACCACAGGACCTTGTCAGCTGTGAGGAAGCCAATGAGTTTTTGCCAAAACTGAGAGGAGAGAGATGGAAAGACTCACTTACTGAAATGTGCAATTACTGAGTAAGAGTGGGGGGACCACTGTCAGGGGGACAGCGTGGGAGAAAATTCAGAAATGCAGAATGTTCCAGAGGTGGACTTGAGGAAAATTCTTGACAGGTTTTGAAGAAAAAGTGGAGGTAAAAAAGCTTTCTATACTTTATATTTACTACACATAGTCCCTTCATTTAACCTCTGCTTGGTGTGGTGTTTACCTGCGGGCAAAGTAAGTCAGGATCCTTGGGCTTGAGGAATATTTTATAGTTGCTTTAATCAGAACCATCACAGACACTCAGGGGGAAGGTCTGGGCGAAGCTCAGGTGGGACTCCCCAGTTCCAGCAGCTGGTAGAAGGACCATGGACTGGTACTGCTCGGATGGGGTGGATCTTCCAGTCACACAGAAACCTAAAACCACCCCCTTGGCTTTAGCCATTGCTGTGGACAGGCCTCGTGGGAAGGACTGAAAGGTCCCCAAGGCATAGTTAGGAACTTTGCATGTGCTTACTTTTAATTAACTAATTCCTTATCTAAAATTTGATAAAACTAGTTTGAATTTTTGTACTTAAGTTTGGTCTTTGTTAAGGAGCCTCTGAGGCTTCCTAATATCTAACCTAAAGCTGCTCTCTGTCACTTTAAAGCCATTCTCCCTTGCCCTGTCACTCCAGGCCCTTGTCACAAGTCCCTCTCCTGTTCTCTTGGAGCCCCTTTGGGCGCTGGAAGGGGCTCCCAGGTCTCCCTGGTGCTTTCTCCTCTCCAGGCTGCACAACTCCAACTCTCCCAGCCTGTCTCCATAGCAGAGGTGCTCCAGCCCCCTGAGCATCTTTGTGGCCCTCTGGACTCTCTTCAACTGGTCCAAGTCCTTCTTATGTTTGGGGCCCCAGAGCTGAACACAGCACTCTCCAAATGCTTTAGATGTGGAGGGCACAACATGGTTGATTCCTGTATAGAAGTCGCTCACATGTTTAAAAATTACTTTCCAACTCACAATAAGCTGCCTTTGGTGACCATGAACTGAATTATTTGGTGCAAAAAAATAACAAATAGGGGAGGCCTTTGTTGACATTGTCACAAGATCAGAGTTTTTTATCAGTGAGCCCTTCCAAGCTCTGCAGGCTCCAGAGAAAAGCACAGGAACATCTGCAGCCTCCTGGGAATGAGTGAGGAGGGAGCTGCAGTGCCACCATCAGAATGTCTCTGTGGTCGATAGGTTCTGGAGTCTAAAGAGAGTGTCAGATTTTGGGGGACTCTCTGGTATCTGGTTATTATTTAAATAATACTTGGATATGAAACTAAATCCTGATAACAAGCCACAAATTAGCAATTCTGGTCCTGGCTGTATCTTCCTTTTCTGTATTGAATTTTTGTATAAATTAGAAGAGCATTTGATCCAAGCTACACTTGCTGCTTGTCTGCTTCTCACAGGCTACTCTTTTTACTGACATACCCTTGGGGATTCAAGTTAAATATGTGAAATATCAGGGTCCTGCTGCTGGAGTGGTTTGTTTGAAAGTCTCAGACTTTTGAAATCCATCCCCGAATTAGTAGAACCTACTGAAATGCTACAGATCTGTAGGGTGTGGGGGTGTTTATCCCCTCTTGGATTTAAGTGGCATTTCTTATTGATGATTGAGTGCAGGAAGTAGGAAAGTGGGGACAAGACAGAAACAGCCACAAACTGTAAGGGTGGGAGATAGACCAAGTGATGCCATTAGCAATTTATCTCATGCCAGAATTAAGAAAAGGTTTTCATAATATTTACATTTAAATACATGTATTTACCATATTTGAAAGCCAAACACTGCATTAGTTTCCTTGGTTCTTCAATCCTCAGATGTGGTCTTTGTCAGAGCCTGTTATTAAATGGTGTACAAAGTATTATCTGACTTCCTGACTGGCTGCAACAGGAGCTTTAACAATGCTGGCAACATGAAACTAAGACTAAAACTAATACCATAAGACATGAATATGTATAAAGATATTAAATTCAGTTCTGGTACGGCTTTTTTTGTGTGCTTTGAAGACTATGGTGTGGTGAAATAGAGATTTTCTTGCAACAACTTTTCAATTTGTATTTAATTGACTTTCTGTAAAATCATATGTATTTTCATGTGATTTTTTTCTCCTAAAAATCAACATGTGCATTATCTGCATTTTTCTAATAAGATGATAAATACCGTGTGTAAAATGAATAAATATAAAAATTAGACAGATAGGAACATCTGTTCATAGAAATTACTTACTTTCAGTTTGCTTATTCATTTTTTTTCATTTTACCAGGTCTGGTTCTTCAAGTCAGTTCTTTTAAAAATTGGCAGAGGGTAGAAATAGGCGACAGTATGAGAGTAACTGTTTCCTACTTACTTCTAATAAATAACAATCTTATAAATATAATATGTAAAGTGGAATAATAAGGAATTTATTCTTGTTTGCGCTAATCTGGCTGCACAGAAATAGAGATGAGATTTCTCTTCGAAAGAGATAAAACTGAAGCCGTTTCAGCCCCAAAGATGAGTGAATAAATTGCTCTGTTAGTGGGGAAAAAGAAAAATTCCCCAGTGAGTTCTTCCACACGTGGTTACACACCCGAGTCATCCAACTCCACGTGCTCAGCAGCACAAAAACAGGTGTGCTCAGGCAGCCTGGCCCCAAGCACAACCTCCCCACCCAATGTATTCATTGTCTTTCAGCAATTTAGTCCAAACAGATCCTTTTGACTCTGGAAGCCTTGTAAACAAACAGAAGTCTCTTTGGTTTCCTTGTTCACAGAGCTCTAGTTCAGCTCAGGGCGTCAGCACAGCAGAAAATTTGGATGGAATAACAACAGATTTCTCTTTTGAATTCACGGAACCTTCCCTTAATGAAATTTATTCCAACATCTCGAAAGTCACAGGCTGGGGTTGTTTACTGGCAGAAAAGGCTGCTGCCCTCAGGAAGGTTTTATTTCCATGATCTGTTGCAGTGAGAGCTTTGAGGTCTTGGCTCCTGTGGTGGAGCAGGGTGGTTAGAAAGCGTGAGAGGGAGCTGGTGAGACCCTCCAAGCATTCCTGCCCCTGGCCAGCCCCACGGGGTTCACCTTCCTGAGCAGCATTTTGAAGGAAAACTGAGGGGCAGCATTTGGAAGGAAAGAAACAGCTCATTCCTGTTCAGGAGAAAACAGTTCCTTCCTGTAGCCCTGTGTGAGGAACCACTGCAGGAGAGCAAAAGTGCTCCTTGTCACCTTTTTTTTTTTTTTTTTTAATTAATGAAATATCCACAATGAAATTAAACAAATAAATAAAATTCCCCTCCAGTGAAGCCTAAGCTGATTTTCTACCAGCTTCCCTATGCTGCCTCATAAATGCTTTCTGTTCCATAAGACACACACACATCTATGTTCCCTCTCCCTCCACCCTCCTTTGACTTTCTCCCAGCACAAACATGGAGCATCCAGGGTCTTATTCAGGTGGTGGGTAAAAATGTGAATATTGCATTGGATACCTACAAAATGAGTATATAATAAAAGAATGTGTTTATGCACATAGACAATTCCTTTGGTGTTTGCCAGGGACTGTTTCAGAGGTGCTGCAGTTGCTTCAAAGGCGTCTGTAATAGTAAGAGGGGGCAGAGGAGCAGGAAGGGATGGGGTGAAGACTCAAAGCAGGCTTCAGCTGGGAGCAAAAGTGCAGGGAAGCAGTTCAGCAAGATGGTACTCCGACCTGAAGTAAAAACCTCAGTGACATCCAAGAAAAAGGCAGTTTTCCTACCGTGAAATAATCTTTCTCAGTCTAATCCATGAACATCTTCCTGTTTGCTGTGGATAATATCCCTCAGTAAGGTGTTAATCAAAAGAGATCTTACTAAAACCCAGCCTTTTGACGTGTTTATTTTTGTTGAGTATTCTGCTTTATTAACTAACCAAAGAGAAATCAGAGGAAGCATGCACCCTGCAGGGCCATATATATGTTATGTTATAAAAAGGTTTTTTATAGAAGGGTTAGAAACCTTTTGTTTCTGATTGTTGGTTATTTGGAAGCTATATGTAGAACCTCTAGAAATAAAGGGGATGATTATGTTTTATAGGCAAGAAGGGATTAATAAAACTCATAATGCTCAAAGAAACAGCTGTTTCTCTGTTCTGTAGTGCTTCTAAACCCTCATCTAATGCTGAGTGAGTCAGCTGGGAGACGCCACTAGTGTTAAAAAAGAATTAAATGGAAAAGTAGTGGTTATTATTTGAAAACAATTATTCTCTAATTGTGCTTTGAGGAGAGGAAAAGAAGAAAGAAAACTGCTGGTAAAATAATTTATAATTGGAACAAAGTACAGATTAGGAAGAAAAGATCTTTTAAAATAAAGACTTCCTAATCCATAAGCAGAGATGAAGAGACAGCAATAACAGCTTTTATTAGTGTGTTTTTAAAAGGCTGCATCACTCACAAGTGGCGTTGATGCAAACGAGGGGAGTCGGGCTTTCTCCTGGGGCTGCCGGCAGGGCAGGGCAGGGAACTCCCCCCGCATTCCCGGCTCTGCTGTTCCTCGGAGCCGGGCACGGCGTCTCCTCAGCCCTTCTCCTCGCCCATCCCAGCCTTCCCTCTGTTTTTTTAGCTTGGCCCGGGGTGGGTTGAAGTGTCGAGGAGTCAAAGCAGAGGCTCTTTTGATGCACAACGTGTGCGGTGTGTGGCTTCAACCTCAGTGGTTATGGTAGGAAACAGTTCACTGGCATTTCTGTGCCTTTCTTTTTCTTTTCTTTTTTTTCCTGCTGCCTGGAACATCCATGTGATTTTGCTGTCTGACTGGCAGAGGGAGAAAATAGAGCTTGTCCATTATGCACTTTCCATTAGAAGTGTATATATTTAATAGCTATGGTTTGCAGTGACCTTAAGCCACATGATGTAATCCTTTATTCAATTTTTAATAAAGGCAGAATTCCCATCAAGTTTGAGGGTTGTCAGTGTGAAAGAGATGTTGAGATTTATCCAGTAGATTATAAAATATTCTATCCTGGTGCCTTACCTTCTTTCAATAATGTATTTTAATGGCATCTCTGGAAATGCAGGAATACTCTTTGATTTGATAATTAATGGGCTTTTCCATTAGTCTTTGTGAAGATCTTTGATCCCATAAAGACCTCTAGATTTACAAATGGTATCTTCATAAATATATCCAGCATGACTACTTTTACTCCTTGTCCTTTTGTTTAGTTTTTGTTTCATTTAATCTTACTTTTCCATTATACCACTCTGGTCTTTGTTCAAGCCAAACCTAAACCATGACAATAAAGGCAGACAAATCTCTACTCCTAAGTTTTCTAGGGAGTTGGCATTCAGGACCTCAAAAAAGAGGAGGGAGAAAGAACCCAGTAAAAGACACAAACAGCAGTTCCATCAGCAACCGGAGAGCCAGAGGAAGCACTGGGAAAGAAATGATTGCTTCATTTTCCATTTTCCATTTTTTCCCTTTTCAGTTACCTGTAAAAACTTGCCAGAAACTAGATTTCGTTTCTGGATGAAGAACCTGACACGTTTTGTGTAATTGCAGGTTGTGTTAAATGTGTGATAAGATAATGAGACAGTGGTAAATGAGACAGATACTGGGTTTCCCTTTTTTCCTCAGTGGTCACTGTCTCTCTCTATTTTATCTCAATTTTTTTAGACAGTGCTGCAACGTGCTACACTTCCCAAAGTTCACTCTGGAAGAGGTTGAAAATAAATGAAGAAGACCTTCTTGAGGCCAAAGAAAAGTAATTTATTAGTCCTTAAGGCTGAAGCATATAAATTTGGAAGGCCTTCGAGGGGCTAAAGAAAATAAATTAAACCTAAAAAGATGCTACTTCAGGGACAAAGATTTATCATGTGGAGGCATATGAGGACTAAACTCATATTCTGAAGTTTCATAAGGGAGGCTCTTTGTTTCTTCCCTGAAAAACCCATTAGCTTCAAAAATACCAAGCCCACTCCAAGATTCAAAGTACCTGATGTTTCCTCGCTCCTGGAATAAATTACTGTCCCCTCTTTCTGTGAAATTAGGCTGCTCTGACACTTCTTTTACAGAATATTTTGCATAGAAAAAGTAAATTGTGCTGTTCCAGCTCTAAAACTGGTGGATCTGATTTATCATACATTCCCTCTAGCACACTACAGGAGCATTCTGGGGCATATGGTGCAGATGTCCTTGTGTCACCAGAAAAACAGGGAGTTTAGTTAATTTTGTGGCATAAATGGCTCTTTGTGAGCCCAATGCATGTGATTTGTTTTGGAGCAGGAGCTGGAAACCAATCCTTGTAGCCAACAGTTCTGTGTGTGCTCCTGGGCTGGGCAGGCTGGCAGCAGAGGAGACAGAGATCTGGTGGGATGCAGAGAACTTTGTGCCTGACCTTTCCTGCTATCCCTCTTTCAAACCCAGCGTGGAGTCAGGGGGCTGGAGGGATTCTGCAGAGCACAGTTTTCGGTGTTATATCTGTCCCAAGGCTTTTACATTCCATGATGTTGCTGTAGCAATAGAGGTGTTGATTTTAGAACAAAGCTTTGCTTGTTATTTGGGATATTTCTTCACTGACAGGCTCCCCGTGGTTTGATAGAAGAGAATTTTCTCTAGAGTTTTCTGTTTTCCTAAAGAAAATTTTATTTCTACGGTATTTAGTTTGTTGATGGTTGCACTTCAGCATGGTTGACTTTTTTTCCTCTTTTTTAACCTATTTTCTGGAGGGAAGAAAAAAAATCAGCCCCAAACCATCTGCCAAATTCCAGAAAATTCTGTAATCCAGAGGATGTTTCACTTAGTGTGATGGAGAGAGAGAGTCACCAGGCTCGTGCTGGGTTTGTAAAGTGTCCCCAGCTCCTTCCTCTTCACCCTGGGGAGCTGCATTCCCTCTGTTGGATGATCAGAGGAGCTCCAGCTCCAAGAGGTTGGCCAAACTGCTCTGGTGTTTCTAACAGTTACTCAAAGGAGAGGCAAAACCAAGTTAAAACTACCAGCCCTGGATCAAACAGTTCAGCATTTACTTTGGTTGACCTTCCAGTGTGTTCAGTGGGCTCTGTGAGACACGGCAGCCCCAAGAACACGCCTGGGGGGAAAGTCAGAACTCTGCTTTGCAGTTTTGCCTCTGGCTGACAGCTGTAAAAAGTGTTAACTAATGAAGTGTTCTAAATGGGTAAATAACAAAGAAAAAAAAATAGAAAACTAAAGACAGCTGCCCATGAAGAACAGAGCTTTCTACATGCAGAATTCAGTTTCTTTTCATACTTTGACATTGATTCCCTGGTCATCCTATAAACCAGCTTATGAGTTCAGAGCAGTAGGCAGCAAAAAATCCTCATTAAGTCCCTCATACTCCTGTTGTTTTTCTTCTGATCTCAAGTTTTCCTCTCCCACAGTGACATGTGCTGTCAGTACCTGGAGGGAACAGAATTTAAGATGTTATACTGAAAGTTTTACCTTTACTGATGTACAGATCAGGGCTTCTAAAACTACTAAAAATCAGAGAGGGAAGCCATATCTGTGGAACTAGCCCTGGCTGGTTTCTCTGTAGACTGAATCCGTAATGCCACTGGTGGTTCTCCAACAACTGGAGAGCATCCTGCACCAAGGCACGACCTCCTCCAGAGCCTCGTTTGCTCTCTCCTCCAGCTTCAGAGATCCTTCTCCATGCCCTCTGTAACATCTAATAAGAAGGGCCAGAAATATTCCAGGGAACTGAAACATTGCAGTAGCTTGGGATTTGTGGACCTTGTTGTTTGCCAGGCTCTGACATTGTATTTAGTGTGGTGTGAGCAAGAGAAGAAATGTCCCTGTGACCAGAGACTGTTAAGTCATGAAGGTGACAGAGGCCTGGCAGGACTTGTAGGTGTCCTACCTTGGTGCTGAAGGGATCAGAGGCAGCAGAAAAACCCAGAAAAGTGAGGTTTTCCCTCACAATGTCATCCAGAATAATTGTGTTGCCATAGCGATGGATAATTAAGCAAAGCTCTCTCCCTTCCAATATGTCACTTTCTTGCCTGAAGGAATTTTGTATTATTTTTTCAGGTGATATCAATTAGATTCAGCTTGAGTTATGAGATGTTATGTAAGGGAGTATTCCCTACTCCAATGGTACACTAGAGTTTGGTTCCCTCAAATATTTAATTTGGCCTACAGGGCAATCCAGGAATACTGCAGGCCAAGGCAATGGTTTGGTTTTGTGAGTTGCCAGCAAGAGAAAACATGTTTGTGATCAAAAAAGTATTGTAGCCTAACAGTGGGATTTTATTCTGTTCCAGAGATGCATACAGAGGTGTAATGGGTGAAGTATTCCCACTTAATATTTTCCATGTAGTCACAGAAAGGGAAGAAATCTCCACATGGCCATTCCATTCCTCAGTTGCAGATATGGAAGGTACACCTGGAGTTTTAATTCTAAGGCAGCACCGTGTAGCCCAGGCAGAGGGGAAGCAGAACAGGAATGCAGCTGGTACAGCTGCTCCAAGCACCCCTTTCTCCAGCCTGAGCCACCCTCCATCCTGTTCTGCTCCTGGGGAACACGAAGGTTCTGAAGAAGGTTTTGTACTCCCCAAGATCCATGACATGCTTCTTGAAACAGCTGCCATGTCCATTTCTGACATTTGCTGAAATAAGACACTTAAGTTTCCAGTTTCTCATTTTTGTGACTCTGCGCTCATCCTGGGCTCTGAAAGTCAAGCTGGATTTTTCCTGGTTTGCATACTGTTCCTGCTAGTAATGATGAATTATTCAGTGGGAGCTAAATGAAGGAGCCTATTGATGAGTGCAAATCAGAAATTAGTGTAGTTAACTTTCCAGGAGCTATATTGCCCAGAAGAATTGTTTGATATGGAACAGACCTGGCCAAAAACTGTTGTGCTGAGGAAACTTTGTGATTTGCTCAAAACTAGATTTCAAAAATATTTTAGTGGATGAGATGCTTTTGCCTGGTTCCATTTCTGAAAGGATTTGCAGTATTAAGATAGATATCTCTTGCCATAAAAGTCAGGCATTCCTCAGCCTGTGGAATAAAGTTGCACTGAAATAACTCAGTAGCTTGGTTTGACTCATTAAAAAGTGATGACCAGTGCAGCCACTGAGTCTTGTGATTTGTGACTGTGCAGAGCCCCACCAGAATAAGTGTCTGTGCACAGTGGTGCAACCCACTGCAGTGGCACAAGGCTTTGGATTTCCAGACAGAGCCAGGAATGTTGCAGCAATAGGATTAATAATAGTCCAAATGAATCTTGGCCAGAAGAGCAGGTTGTTCCTGCTGCGAAGAGCGCCCAGAGCTTTCCACTACATCTCCTTGTAGTGACAACAGCTATTAGACATGCAGTGCCACATTTCAAAATCCAGCAACAACACTTCCATCTGAAATTCCTCAAATACTGACTGGGTGATTTAAAACCTAATGTTTTTTTCTCTGTCTTGCAAACTCTTGCTAATGCTGACTTTCTTCTGCGTGCCCAGTTGATTTATATGCACAGACACAGCCATGTGGAAAGGGAACTCTTTTTTTCAAATGGAAAATAAGACTAAATATATTCTTTCTGGTTTTCTGATAAGACCATTAGCAAAAGCTACAGCTCAGAAAAAAGCCTTTCCTAGTTTTTCTTTCATGAATCATGCCTTAACATTTGTCAGATCTGTGTGTGGATTTAAGAATTAGGACACCTGTAGTCAGACCCAATGTTATTTACTGGTTTAAGGCAATAAGTATTGGAGGGGTTTCGTATATTCTCTGTCTGAAAAATGTAGCGCAAATATCTTCATCTGTTGCTATTTGTTTGTTGAACACAAACAGTTTGGCTTCCCCCCAGCCTTTTATTTATTACCAAAAAAAAAGCATTTAGCCACAGAACAGAAAAAATCATTTAAAATTCATTTCCTCTCCAGAAAAAAGCAGATGTACAGTTATGAACTAGTAACCTATAGGGCAAAATGAACTTTTGCCTTGTAAGAGAAGATCCCTGCTGTCATTCCTCCCTCTTTCCCTTGATGTGTTCAATACTTTCCGGGGATGCACATTGTAAAACCTACAGAAGATCAAATCTCTCCCGGATTTGGTTTTATTACATAAAGGCAGTGCATTCAAGTAATTTGTGTCATGCTGCTACCCTGCACTCACTTGGCATAATCTGCTCCAGAAGGCATTAACAAAAGCACAAGTGTGACATCTATTGACGGCCTAGGACTCGGAGCTGGCAGGGCACAGCAGCCTGTTTGCTGCAGCAGGAGCAGGGGAAGGGCTCTCAGAGCCACTCTGCTGCAGGGCTCATCTCAGAGCAGTGGTAAAGCAGAGGTTTGCAGCAGAAGGCTAATGTTGGGTTTGAGTTGCACGTGTTTTTCGCGTTCAATTTAACCCGGGTCTTGCTCAAATTTCTAAAAGAATAATCCGTCTGAGAGTACGAGACACAAAAGATACCAGAAAACCCTTGAGCTGCAGGAGCACAGCAGGGAAGTAATGCTTTGTGCTTCTGGTGCCCATATGCTCTTCCCCAGCCATTGGCTATTGTCTAATGATTAATGCATCCATCCCTGGAGGTCGGTGCTTACAAATGTGTGTTAGCCCTGGAAATACCACAGTTATCCGAGTTGGAGCAACCTGAGGAACCATCTCTGCTGTAATGAGCCATCTGCAGCTCTGCTGTGTGCTGGCCACTGGCCAAATGAGGATATTGGGCAAAACCAGACCTTCCTTCTACCCTGCTGCAGCTGGTCTTGTGTTTAAGCTGAGCTGTAGGAGCGAACAGTATTTACAGTGTTACAGGCTCTGTATAGCTGATATTTTGTCTTTCGGTGTGGCTAGAGACTACCTAGAAGTGTCAAACTCCCCAGGTGCTTGACCTCCATTCCTTGGACTGCACAAACAGAGCATTTCCTGAATCATCTTTTGAAATTTCCCTGAGCCATATTGCCCTTTTCCTGGTAGGACCCAGATTTTCTGGCAGTTCTCTTAATTTCTGACAAATCAATGAGGTATTTGCACTCTTTCTAAGTCAGACACTTCATAATAGGCAGGGAGGTGGTTTTCTCTTCATGGTGATCTCAAGCATCACATTTGGATTAAAGGCAAAGTTTTCTATATGTCACCTCAATTCAACTCTTGCAATTCCACTTCCACCACAGAGAACCTGCTGCCAGTTTAAGAAGCCCTTCCTTATGGCCTGACACAGCCTCTAGACAACAGCAATTTGAGTTTGCACAGGGAAAGGTAGTTTTCAAAGGGCTGTAAACAGTCAACTGGGAATTAATTGCCAAAGCTGCTTACTAAGATCTCTGACACATCTCCCTCTCTTTAAAGGGACTCGTGTGCCTTTGGTCATTTGAATATTTCTGAAAGTAAATCACCTTTTGAACTGCATTCTGATTTCAGTTTTCTAATGTGTAATTCCATTGACTTTGGAGAGGTGACTCACATTTTGTATTTATTTAAGAATGATTGCAATCAGGCTTCTCATCTCCAACAAAACCTATTCTTGCTGAACCTTTGAAAAGGGTTATTAAGATGGGTTCCTAATGTTTTCAGTGCTGATAGCTTCGAGATGAATATATAAATCTGGATAGAACTAGAGCTTTTACACCTCATTCTCCACTACGTTCCTGTCATCAGAGGGGTTGGGATTTGAGTCTTAATTTAACCAAATTAAACTGTTTTCATTAATTATTGTAGTTATGATCCTTTTATTAGATAACACAGCTTTCCTGGCTTAACTTTTACCCACATGTTCCTGAAAGGAGCTTTTTAGTGTATCCTCCACTTCCACCCATGACAAGAGCCCAACTGGGGCTGCTGCCTTTTACCAACATGTGTAGGAGTTATTCCTTGTCTTTAAATCCAAGGCATTTCCGAAGGGATAGAAAGAAAGTAACCCAGAGTCAAAGGTAGAAGTAAAACGTCCTCTGTTATCTCATTTTCTTCAATGTCATTGATTCTTAAGAAAAGAAATATATCCCTTCAATAAATTAACTCACGGCGAAAATTCATGTGAGAGAATGTGGATAAAATATGTGTAATTTCTAAGTTTGCCAGTTTTCTGAGCCCCATATGTTTGGTACCAAAATAAAATTACAGCACAGGGGAAATGGGATGATAGATCCAGGCCATGGTGGGAAATATATGGCTATTAATTTGTAATTTTGTTTTGCTAACTGTGAGACAAGAAGGCTTTCTGCACACTAAATAATGATGGTATTTGGAGCGATAAATCTGAGCATTCTTGTGCTGTCTCCTGCTGCTGAATAAATCTGTTGGTCTGTTACAGGCTAACAGTTCTGCTGATGGTTTTAACTAGGCTGGTTTACAGAGAACTGGCCTCTTTCCCCTCAGCTCCACTGAGATCCCTGAGGAGGCATGAATGGAGCTCTGCCCATAGAGGAGGAGCAGAGTCAGGCTCTCAGGATGGTTCTGACCTGTCCTCAGTCCTCTTTCGCTTGGGATTCCTCTTTCTTAAGCTCCCTGCTCTCACAGCTGAGCAGAATGGTCCCTCCCGCTTGGCACCGTGTTCCCTGTTAGATGAACCCTTCCTTCCCAGGAGAAAACTCAGAGCAATCTCACTCGTTAACTGCTTACATTAAAGCCTTTACAAAAGCCAGGTTGGAGTGGGAAAACTCATTTTCACCTGATATGAGGGATCATTAGGTAGCTGAATGATTACAAGAAATGTAAGGCCACACCAGCAAAGAAAGGCTGGCAGGAGGATTCCTGTAAGTCCAGGAGCCATTAACTCCATTTACAAGGAGGGGATTTCTTGTTTGTTTGGTTTTGGGTTTGGGCTTTTTTTTCCTCCCAAGCCCCATGTTTGATTTCCTAGCACCTGTTGTAATATGTAGCTGTGTGAGTTTAAAGAGTGACACTAAACTTGCACAGGCACATAAACTGGACAATGGCAAAATAACCTTGTGCTGCCTTCATCATCTGCTCCTTCACAGCCTAAAGTGAGACTGTCAACAGAAACAATTCAGGAGTTAAATTCCTTCAGGAAGAAGCAGTAGTGGCCATAGCTGGTCCTACCAGTCTCATGCAGGCAAGGCAGGAAAAGTCAGACCACGCATTAAAACAGTCTGTTTTAGAGAGGCAATCACACACGTTATCTGCCAGCAAAACATTTGTTCAGGGGGCTTAGTTATGGCTTTCACAGAGAAAATCTGTTCAGATTGATAGGTAAATAGGATTCACAGCTGTTATTTTGGCCTATTAAAGGTCAGTGGCATTTGGTTAATTTGCTTCAGATGTAGCTCGTGGGAAGGTGAGACGGTGATGTCAGAGTGAAAATCATAATGAGTCTTTCCAAGCTTGACCCTTGCCTTGTTGCTTGACCAGCTACAGTGGCAGGGACTGGGCTCGCAGCCTTCCAGTGCTTTTTTCCTTGTTTCTTTTGTAAAATTGCTCCTCTGTTGACAAACACTTGAAGTATCATATATACATATCATATATACATGTGTCCATATACACAGTGCTTGTCATGACAGCCCCCTTCCCAGGATGAATGCCCTAATCTTTAGGCTATTGAAGGGACCTGTCTATACTTTAAAAAACAAGGCCAGTCCATTCCCAGTTGTTTAGAGGAGTGGTTGCAGAACCGTAGATTTGAATCCCAAGGGAAATAGGAATCTCTTTAGCACAACAAAAACCGGTGGGGAAGGCGCAGGACTTTGGTCTATTACTCATCTTGGACTTCTTTTTATTGAGTGTGTTACGCTGGTACATGTTGAATTTGAGCACCCACCTACATTTGCTGACCCGGACAGTCTTCCGGGGGCGACCATATGTCTGCTAAGACAAGTCATATGTGAGCAGATGGAAGTGCTCTGTGGGATATGGAGATCCTGGTGGTACAGCCTCGTGCCTCAGCCCTCCAGTTCTCGATTCTTTTAGTTTTACAGTCAAATATATGAACCCAGTCAAAACTGATGGCCACAAATTTAAACCGTGCAAAAGAACAGAGGGAACAATCGTAATCAAAGTGAGCTGATCATTTGAAAACATGCCAAAAATGCTCTCTATTGTCTGGGAGTCATTTGCTAAGATTTTACCATAATTAGAGCTTGAACACTCATTATTTATACTGAGTTCATTCAGAATAAGTCAGGTAATGGCTGCTTTTCACAGTTGCTCATGAAGGATTGTAATTAAAGAGCCCTTGCCAGTCTCAGTCAGACTGTTCAAGGGACTTGCCCTGCACTGAGTCCCCTGCAGAGTTTTGCTTCCACCTCCGTTTCAGAGCTGTTAAAAACTTCCTGTAGCAGTGTTTGAGGGAAGAACTGATCCCGGTATTTTTTCCTGTTTAATGCATTTTTTAACTTGTTCTGAGATCTTTATTATACAAGTGTCACTTAAACGTGAGTTGCACCAGAATTAGTATGTTATGGGGGATGGGGGGAACAAGCCCAAGAAGTATATTTTTATCTTCTAAATCCCCTACATTTAGAGTTTAATGTATTTTATAAAAACTATCTGTTTCTGGATTTTGGAAAACTCTGCAGTGCTATGCAAGATGGGGAGAATCAGAGAGCTGGAACACAGTTAAAACTTTATTTCTGGTGACAGAGCTATTGCTAATGGAAGAAACTTGGAAGAAGTCAGGTGGGCAAATTATTATTATGGAGTTCTAGTCCAATGAGCTTATTTGTGCCTTCCTCTGCAGCACCTGGATGCTGTAGAAAATAACAGGTCAGACCACTTTTTTTTATCTCTGTGACAGTTCCCTTTTTTCTGAAGTTACTGGCTCAAAGTGTAAATTGATATTTTTGAACTGAAAACATGTCTGAGGTCTGTCTCGAGCATGCTCACTAATTTGCAGTGTGATTTTCTGGTCCTACTGGAGATGAACACTTCAGTTTTAACTATTGGAAAATGAGACACAAACTGAGTTTGATCCATAAGCTCTCTAATGTCAGCAGAGACAGGCAGGCGACTCCAAATGAGAGGGTGAAATTCCTTTTCTTTTTTTAAAGAGCATTGGAAAGAGCAGAGAAAATTAAAAAGAATCCAGGGCACCTTCCCTGTTGTTGAATTAACTCTGATATGACAGTGATACAGCTGCTCCCTTCTTAAAGTTCATACTCCTGCTAATTCTCTCTCTCACTATATCACTTTAAAGAAGATATTATGGCCTATCAAACCCGTAATTCACTGGCTGGGACACCTTAAGCACATATTTGCATTGTTCTTATTGTAATGAATTCTAAAGGAGATGTTATAGTTCAACATGCCTGATCACATTTAATCAACAAGCCATAGATAAAACTCCTGGAGCGCTATGAAATGGATAAAAGATCATAATCATTCCAGGGGTGTTTTTTTAATAAAATTATTCTTACAATAACAGGTCTCTCAGGCTCAAATCTAACAGAGCACAGAGGATCAGGACACTGCTGATCATGAACAGAATTGCTGAGAATGATACAATTTGCTTATTCTAAGGAAACTGCACAGTAAATGAGCAAAATGGTGATTTTATGATGTGCTCTGCAACAGGAAACAGTGGGTTGCAAGAGACTTTGCTGAACAATTTCCAGTAGCAATGAGAGTTGTTCTACAGTGATCCCGTGTTTCTCAGTCCCCATCAAAGTGTAGGTCTTTCTGAATTCATGTTGTTGTAGAATCCAAATATGCCTGGGCAGTGTGTGGAGAATGGTGCTGCTAAGTACAGCAAAGGTGGCCAGATCTCTCTGTATTGTCCTGCAGTACTTTGGAGTCCTGTATTTTGATATTTTTTCCCTGAACTTACATGGTGCAATACTAGTTATGGTTAGCCACACATGCTTTTTGAATGGTTTGCTGTATAAATTAGGCTTGATGGTATTACCTGAATAGAAGGTTGATATGTGTAGATCATTATTAAGGTGATGGTTATAACTTGCAACCACCTACTATTCTTTTAGCTTTCATTTGTCTTTGGGGACCCACACAGAGGCTTGAAATGCAAAGAGGAGATGATGAGTCAGCCCAAGAAGGGTCCCATGGTACTTCCACATCAATTTGACAAACCCCAGAGCTTATTCTATCATTTGGACAAGTGTCATCTGTATATTTGAATGCCTTTCTGAGACAACTCCCTCGGGCAGATGAATGAGATTCAGCCATTCCTACCCCTGAGCCTGGTTTGCTGTCATTCAGGCAGGAAGGAGTAGGAAAGTCCACTAGAAATAACAGCCAGAGCACTATAGGACCAGGGATAGATTAGAAAGGAGTTATTGCTGGCACTTCCTATTCTCTCTTGGCCCACACAGCTATTTATTATTCACTTTCCTCTGTGTCTGCATTTGTCTGATGACTGACATTCCAATACAAATTGAAATTTAAGCTTTAGCTATATGTACATAGTTGCCTCTTCAGGCTGAGGCAGTGTGAGTTAACAGTTAGTCCCTCAATGTCAAACACAAGAGGAGCCAGACTGTGAGGGAAGAAAGTGGTATTATATTTGGCAGATGTTCTCAGTCTTCACAGCAAAGACATGACACTTACAGTAAGGAGAATTTCCCACAAATTAATGAAATGTTCTGCAAACTTTCCTGTCTGTCCTTTTAAGTCCTTGAGGTTTTTACACTCTGAAAATGATAACAAGCACTGGAAAGTTGGAGGCCGGTTAATGTTGTCACAGGAGAATAATATACAATGAATTCTGTCTAAATGAGCACCTGATATGAAAGACGTACAATGATAAGAAATCCATATTCGCTCTCCACTGAGCTGCTCTCCAGTGGTAATATTTATATGCAGATAGCCATGTAAATGAATATCTTATGAATAACTCAAAGTCAGAGAGAGAAAACAAACCCTTCTGTAAATAGATAAAACAAATTACAAGATGTCTTTTAGGATGATCTTCTTCGAATTCATTGTACTTGAGGGGCAAAGGGGGAGCTCAGCTTTTTGCCACAGTTCTCTAAATGAGTGGAGTCACCTTCCCTTTTCCCATTCTCATATGGAATTTTTTGTTCCACATAACACAGAAGGGGATTGGGTACAACTTTAAAGTCAGGAGTGTGATATTTAACCTGCTGTGTCATCCCTGTACATGATCCTAATGAGCGTGGAACAAACCCTGCTGGTCCTCTTTGTGGCTATGGAAATCAGAGGTTCTGTGGCAGCTGTCAGGTTTTCCCTTGGTTTACAGACAAAGGGAAGAAAATCACTTGGTCCTATGGACCAGAGGGTGAATTTAATAAAGGCCTTTCCTACACTCTGTGAAGGACACGAGGCTGAATTCATTGGTATCCAAAGACTGATCAAGGGAATACCAGGTTTAAGTTGGCTCTTTGCTTTAATATAGAGTGTATTGTCAGATTTCATGCTTCTGTTTAGCTCCTGACAGCAGTTGCATGGACAATTTTGTTTCAAATAGAAAGAAGTTAAAAACAATTGTTTAGGTTGGAAGGTCAAGCACCAGGTTTAAGTTTCTATATGTAAGTTAAGTTGTGCCTACTGGTTACTCCCTTGTCTACCCTGAATGAAGAGAGGTCCTGGAGGGGGAGAGGGAGTTGTTGAATTATTCAGGTAAAAGCTACAAGTGGGAAAATGAAGGTTTTGCCACAAATTTACTTCTCTTCTTGTCTTTTTTTAAACGATTTTCATACCCAACAATTGTACTGCATCAGCAGGTAAAAATTTCCCTGCTATGCCCTCACCACAAGTCAGAGTTTAGATGAAAATGTCCTTGTCATGAAAACATCACTGTGCTTGGCCTCCCCTTAATGAGTGGTCAGAGAGCAGGGCTGAGACATGGGAGCTGAGGAAGTGGAGTTAATGCTGTGGTGGAACCTGTTGTAGAGAGCAGTTAATTATTTGAGCCACTTCTCCTGTCCCCTCTCACCTGGATTCCCCCTGGTTCAGTAAAATCCGGGCAACTCATCCAATACATGCTCTCCCTGGAGGCTTCAGATCTGGGGACCACATTTACCTTTTGATCTCTGCCAAAGAAACATTTATCTAAATTTAAAATTAATTAATATCATGCAGCTAAATCTGAACCCTGTGGATTAGATTAAAGTTTATCCAATAAGAGCAGGAAGTCTGATCCTCTGAATATAAATGACTGCATCATCTGCATGAGATTTAATTGAGAAAACTGCATCGAAAAGGCAAATTAAATACCAAGAACACAACAGATTTTCCACAGTGAAACACCGTGGGAAGTGAAAAACCATCTGTACAGAGAAGAACAGAATGACATTTTTGCATCATGTCAGCCAGATAATATTTTCTCTTTCATCCATTATCTGTGTTAAACATTTTGATAAGACAGATAAATTAATGTACTTTTGACTATCACCTGACATTAGTTAAGATGATGAAAAGATTATTGCAAACTCAGAACGACACATGAATTTTAAATGGTTTCAAAGTGACGCTGTTTCTCTAATCCTGTCTGTTCTGAGACAGACAGAAATGCAGATTGTTAAGAGTGTTATTTAGAATTCCTATCAAACTTTTAGTCTGGGGAAAAAAATTCTGGAGCCACAGGTTTCCACAACTCCAAATGTTCACACCGCTTGTTTTCTAAAAAATGTACCAGTAGAGTTTCATTAGGATTTGCAGAAAGAATTAACCCCCCTGTTAATAAATATATTTAAAAATTATGTTTCACAGCATATGTTTCAAAACCTCAGAACTGCTGCCATCTGTTTTGCCTGGATTCTGAAATAACCACAGTCAAGCAATGCTGTCAAAGCCCTGTAGCATCCATATGCCTTTAAACCAACAGGCAAGTCTGAACCAGGATTTCCAGTGCCATATGGACTGATGGCATTTTTCTCATTACTTCAGACAAAACCAGCACTTTGGGTGTGTGTTCTGGGTCCAGACACAGCTCAACACGAAAGCTCAGCACTCAAGTCACTGCTTCTCACACCTGGGGTTTTTTAAGGTTAAAGAGCAGCAAAGGTGTGTGATATCCACGAGGCCCAGGAGCTCAGCAGGTCACCTGTTAGAATTTAAGAACATTTTCTCAAAAGCAACGTGGCATTTTAGCGGGTTTGACCCCAACAGTAGCTGCATCTTTGGAATTGACATTCCCAAGTATAACTGAGCTCCCTTTACAAGGACTTAGACAAGGTGCTGCTGCTTTTAAACAGCCATTAATTTCTCTGTAACACGGTATAATACGCCCCACACAGGGAAACTGGTTAGTGAAAATAGCTGTGTTTCTCTGAGCTGTCAGCACGCTTCTGGAGGCTGCAGAGATTCTGCAGAGTTAAAAATAATGAACTGAGGTATCCAAACAATTATTTATTTTCAAATTGGTGGAGTGCCATTTTCTTCTCAGTTCAGGAAATTAACCTCCCCGAAAGCCAGCTTGCTCTACACAAAATTAATAAAGCAGAGCATGCTGGCAATAACTTGCACATGTTTATTTATGTGGGATGTCTCCCGCTAGAAAGGCTAAGATGAAAAATTGACTCCAAAGGCTGCACTCCGAGGGGATTTACTCCTGGGTTGGGCCCATTTTCGTGTTGTTTAAACTCAGAATTGATGGGATAAGAACCTCCTCTGGAGCCCATAAAAATTAAGCTCTTTTATTATCACCTTTCCTTTTTTTTATTCCGTGGCACGCACCTAACACTTTGTTTTAGAAATCTTCAATCTTAAATAAGGTGAAGAGATTTGCCATCCAGTTCTAAAGGAGAAGGAAGGGGGAAAGGTGATGGGGGCTGCAGAGAATCTCTTGGTACCGAGCACAAGAAATAATTTTCTCCATAAATTTTCAGTGAAGCTTTACGTGGTTTAAACTGAAGTTGATATTCATTTTAAATGGAATTTTGTCCCAGCTTATGTGTTTGCTTGGACTGCTGATTTGGGCTTTGCAAGACACCTGTAGTGTTTGCAGCACTGTAGCATCTAAGGAAAAGTCCCTCAAGGCAGGTCTCACCTGAAAGTTAAGCTGAGATACTCCAGAATTAACTCTCTTTATCAGCCTGATTTAAATTTGAAGACTGAGAGTGACAGAATAATTTCCCTGGGATACTTTTCCTGGTTTGTTGTGTTTACCCTCGCCTTGTTTCTCTCCTCGGGGAACACACATTAACAACAAACCCAGTCTGTATTTATAACAGGTCTGTTTTTTCTGTGCCTTCACCGATGGCTTTTCATTGTTGGCACCGTTCAGAGCATGGGATTTAGCAGAATTTAACATTAAACTTGGCTTTGGAGGAGCTGTATCTGCACAGTCTTGACACTCCTCTGTCGGGTGCTGCAGGTGCTGAGCCATCTGGGGTGCTTGCCTGCTGCAGGGTGCTGCCCAGGCTGTGCCAGCAAAGCAAGGCTGCTCAGGGGAGCTGGGAGGATTCCAGGGGCAGAAAAATGTCTTGAAATCTGCAGAAGTGAAGGGATAATGCTTGATGGCATCTTTTGTGTAACAAACTGGCAGTTGTACCCGAGTCCTTTCTACCTGGGCAGGTGTGGTACAGGTGAAATAACCACATAAGGAGGGGTGCCTTGGGCACTCCTAGCAATCTGCTTTCTGATGCTGGAGAGAAACTGGCAAAGAGTGAACTTGAGTGGTGCAGAAGGCAAAATAGTGTTAATTTGGGGGCACTCGGGATGCTTTTTTTGGAACATCTGCAGTCCTATTCAAAATAGGCTGTTCAGTGCTATCCTATGTGTTACTTCTTGACTGCTTGCTTGAATCATTTCATTTAACATCAGGAATTAGCAGGAATTTCTGTCCATGTACAGTATATTTCAGGGTGAAGACAGAGTACTTCATAAACATTTGAGCATCACCCTCTTCTACTTGTCCCTCCCTTTATTACATTGAGGACTGGACTCTTTTCTAAAAAATAATTCCGACTGACTTCCCTCTCAGAATGAATCCGGTTCACCCGAAATCACTACTCTGTCAAAACTCCTAATAAAATTGCAGGGGTGTCATAACCTTGGGGGGAGGTAGCACTGCACCAGGTCTGACCCACTTTGGCTTTGAAATGTGTCCTTTTGAAAGCCTAATAGATGCTGCTGTCATCACGTCAGAAATAGGGTGTCTGTGCAACAGAAATAGCTCCTGCTTTGCCTGTAGCTACAGAGACTCTGGAGACATTCAGAGGCAACATTCACATGTGGATCAGGAGTGCACATCCACATCTCCAGCTCGGATTGCTGGGGTTGGCTTCGAGCTCGGTGTGTCTGGAAAGCACTCAGACAGCAGCTCATCTCCTGTCTTCTTTGCTGGGGTATATTGTCACTGTTGGCAGGAGGTTTAGTGTTCTACTGTCAGTGAACTGGAAGTACCACAGGTGTCAGGCTGGGTTGCAGGATTTGCCAGGGTGTAGCCAGGAGTTAAGAGGATGAGGAGCAAAGCTGGAGGGAGCTCATGTGTGACTGAGCCACTGGCGCAGAAATGAGCTTGGAAGAGCTGTGTGTGTTTTCTCTCTGGCTGCTGCGGCTGAAATCCTCTGACCAGTTCTGTTCTTTCATCTGAGCAAACCTCAGAAGGCTTTTCTTCTCGTACATCAAACCAGAGTTGCACAAACACGGCTTTTAGTAACTCTCCTCTGCCTGAGAGTTTTTATTTTTGTGCCAAAGGTGCCTGGAACGGCCTTAATAAATGTTGGTATCTTGTGATGCTGCATATTGTAGTGAACAACAACGCCTTTACCTGTTCTCATACAATCTAAATAAGAAAGATCCTCTTCTGCCCCTTCTCTGAAACCAGGAATGGGCACAGGGAGAGTGGGATTAGCCTGAGGCTACGGAAGAGCCAAGAGCCCAGTACAGATAAGGCTGAGATCAATGCCTTGGCAGGGAATCTCATCACTAACTAAGGATTGAAAGGCCATAAATACCCAATCACTGAATGCTGTTGTTTCCTGGAGCTGCCTGAAACCCCGGATATGCAAAGAACACATGCATGTATCAGGATGTTCTCTTAATTAGCTTTACTCCAGAAATTCAGGCTGGCTTTTGGGCAGAGGCTTTGATTCCTTCTTGAACTGAAGTCATGTGATTTCCAGGAAAGGCAGCTCAGTTTCATTTTCCTTGAAGCCACCAGAACTAGTAACTTCAAAAGCAAAAGCAGACCCCAAATAAACAGAAGCCATGTAGCTCATCCCTGACCAAAATTACCATTGTTAATGCACTTCCATGGAGGGCTTGGACCACCATTTAGTGCTTAGTTTTCAGGGTTCAGTCCAGTTAGGAGGATAACTTAACACCAATTATTGGACAGGAAGTGAAATGAAAGTCTGATTTTCAAAAAATCATGACTAATATCCAACATAGTTTTCAACTCTTCCCTTATTAGAATTACTGTCTTTCATGTAGTTGCCTTTATAATCATTTAATCTGCAGAGAGATTTAATATATTCTCTTTGATACCCTTTCTGCAAATCTCAGTCAGGATGATCTCACAAGCAACCTTAGACACCAGTATTTAAAAATCCCTCAAGTCTTTAATACTGTCAAGGTGTTAAAAATGTTTTTCTTCGTTTGATACAGATATCAGCCTCCCTGAATTGTGAGATTTCTGGGGTGCATTTTATTTACTGCTTTTGAAGGCAAGTGATTCCTGTTCTTGCAATTCTAGGGCTGATTTCAAGCACTGTGAAACCTGGAGAGTTTAGAGGAGTTAGGGAGTTTTCTGTTTTGTTAAAAGAAGTAAAGTAAATGGCAAATTAGACTGAAATCAACCCTGAAGGATGGTAGGGAAAACCCTACACTTTTTAGAGTGTGTCCAGACACTGAGCAGCACAGTTCAGACCTGTGATAGATGCAAAAGACTCAAAGTGTGCAGAATTATGGGAAAAGTGCTGGTTCTCACTTCCTTTCCTTAATGTGGCACTTTCAGAGCCACCCTGACCTTCTGGAGCTCTTCAGATCATTGAATCATGAATATTTTGGTCCTGTGATATGCCTGAGCCTAACAAATTAGCTTCTCCAAAAACCTGCATTGTTAATGGATTAAAGGAAGAAATTCAGCGTAATATCTATAATTCTCTTAGTGATATTGAGTGTAGAAGTACTGGATAACCTACCCCTCAATTTGCAAGCTCTTTTATTAGCACCAATTGCCTTTTTTCCCTGTGAAACTAGGCAACTATTGGATGAAAGGCAAATGTACTTGTGTTCTAATTGGGCAAAACATTGATTCCATAGTTCACTGTACATGTTTCCCTATTTTTCTAAATAGATAATGAATCAGCACTAGATTTTTGCATGTTGATACAAGATAATTACAACTGAGTTCTCAAGTTGGGTTTTTTTCCCTGTAATTTGGGCTCTTTCCTTCCCTTTCCCTGGTTTCCCCTATCTGATTTTTCTCCTCCAGTGTTCAGGCTCAGCTATGGATAAACCTTTTCATTATACTGGGCATGATTCCCCTCCTGCCTGTTCCCAGGAGTTTGGGATGAGATTCATTTATCATAACATTTGCACATAAAAACGTGATGTCTGCGTTTTAGGGAGCCAGACTAGACCAGAGTCTTTTTTTTTTACAGTCAGTGGAGAGAAATAGATATGTAAAATTTTGCCCAGTCCCACTGTGCCCAGGAATATGCTTTAGACTGTAATGTAGACGTTCAGGAAGACTTAATTGCCAATCCTGGAATTTGGCCAGGGTGAGGGATTGATGGCCATACTTACATTAAATGTGCTGTGGAGCATTAAAGATAACACAAGAGAATGGCTTTCCCTTTTCACTCACCCGCTCCTTTTGCAGGAGCTTGGTTTCCCCAAGCAGATGTTTCAAGGCACACTTGGTTTCAGAGGTGAGTGTTGCCTCCTGTAAAACCAAAATCAAACACCTCTCAGAGATAAATTTAACTGGAACGTGTTCTCCAGTAACATGGACCAACTAAGTGGTGCATTAAATTGCTTCTTTGTTTTAGCAAATACAGCAGAATCAGATTATCCACTCTGTTTGTACTTCACTGTTGTGGATTCTGCCAGAGCAGTTCTTATCCACGCTGTTGTGTGGCACACTTATGAGCACTAAATTAGCCCAAATTTAAAAAAGAATTGAGCACTTGGAGGAGAAATCAACATTTGATCAGTTCTACCCCATTCACTAGAATTCTGTCCAAGGCATTAAATTGTCACTTTGTAAGTGGTTCTTCTGACACCTTTAAGGCTGTGCACAACTGCCTTGAAGAAAACAGATTCTGAATTTAGGTGACAGCTCCCTTTGTAATTTTTAGCAAAAACTGCTGGTACAAACCACTCTGTGGTTCAGTATAGTTCCACTGGAATCATCAGAAAAGGACCTGTTTCTCAGTCTTTAAACTGCACAGAGTTTAACAGGTTTGCAGGTCGTTATTCTCAGGACACTTCCCTGAGGAGACCTCTTTAAAACAGCTTCATGTTGCTCTACATTCCTCGTGGCAGTCTGGGATACAACCTTTCCTACTTCATTTTCCCTGTCAAGAAAGATGAGTAAGACAGCAGTAATGGAAAAGCATCCAAGAAAGACGTCTCAGTGGAGACACTGGAAACCCAAATCCAGATTTGGCAGCTGTTCCTGGTTTGCATGTCCAGATATGGGATGCATAATTCCTCCAAGACAAGGAGATAACATCTGATCATTCTGTGTAGAGGAAGCCTTAGAAATGCTTCTGTCATTCAAATTTTCACAAAGGAATTATAATTTGTGGTTATTCGTGCACTGCATAGGCAGATGGAAGCACAGCAGGTAGATAAATACTGACATTCTCTTCTCTGAATACCTTCAAAAGAAAGGTCAAAGGTAAGACAGGGAGTAAAGTGAATGTAGATTAGGCAGAACATCTGTTGAAGTGGGATAGTAGGGAAAATATTCATTGCTTTTCAAATAGAAGCTCTGCTTAAAAAATGGTGATGGGCATCTGCTTAGTTATAAATTCTTTGCCATCCGTAGCATTAGTCTTTCAATTAAAAAAAAAAAGTAAGAAGCACAATTAGCCTTAAGAGATAATTCACTCGTTTCCATATTGTAATACCAGAACTTGCTTGGGCTAGAAATACAAGAGGGTGGTTTAGCAAATATCTGGAGCACAGGAGGTGGGGATGAAGGGCACTTTGGGCAATGTCACAGTCCCATTTAGTAAAAAATGAGAGTCTGGGTAGATGTGGCTGTGGGCAGTGTCCCTGGTATGGTGCTCCCAGCAGGGCATTGCCCTTGTGCAGCAGCAGGGCAGACCTGGCTCCACTCATTTCACACCAAAAAATCAGTGACATGAAACGTGCCCAGTGTTCTTCCCTCCTCCCACTGCCCTGATCTCAGTGAAGGAGTGAGGATGGGCTGTTCTCCACATTTTTATGTAACCAAAAAATCCCACTAACCAAACTGAGCATGTGCATGAAATACAAGATGTCTCTGCTTCCTCTTGAACTCTTCATTGATGCTCTGCTTCTCAGGATTGACTAAATACAGTCAAAATACTAATTTCATTTCCATTTCCTTGATATTCCATTTTTCACCGCTCTCAGTTCTTGCTTTAGCACATTCCCCATTCTGTGTTTTTATGAGACCAATTGTTTGTAATGTGTGAGGGAACAGATGTCAACACAATTTAAAGATAGTGGGAAGAGGCAATCCTTTTCCTCCTGACCTTTTGGCCAGAAAAATCCCCTTTGAAATCAGTAAGAAAATGACTGCTAATATTACAATGACATACACTAATAAGGCACCTGTCAACCCAGAGCAACCTTTACATCATTCCATGTGCAACTGCAGCTCTCTGAAGAAGTTAAACAGCAGTGAATAAAACATACAAACAGGCAGGTGGCTTATTCTGTGACACTAATGTGCTGCATTTCTCTCCCTGTTCCTTTTGCTGAGCACCTAGTGGCTCTATACTGAGAGTTAAAGGATTTTCCATGCGTTCGTGTGCCTGTGCACATCCACACACACAAACCCATCCTTTTTAGTCTGATACTCAACTGCAACTGTTGCTTTCAGTGCTCTGTTGATTGGAACCTTCATGATGATGTTAATGGGCAGTTATATCCTATTTTCTTTATTTTCCTAACCTTGTAGCTAACATGTACACTACAATGAAGGGGCTGAGCGAGGACAAATTTGGATTTTGCTGTTTGGATTTTGCAATTGATCATTTCCACCTGGGATCAAAAAACACCTTTTCCAATAGCCAGGGATGATGTGTGTGGTGGGAAGGTTGGCTGATAGTGCAGGTGCTCCCAGGAGGAGGGAGGCATTTTTCCTGAAGTCATGCAAAACCAAAGTATTGATTACACAGTATCAATAGCATCCTTTTAAGAGCAGCTGATGCTTCCACGGGGTCACGTTGCTGTACCTTCCCTGCTTCATTTCCCATCTGCTGTTGTTTTCAGAACCTTTCCAACTTTCCCCCCCAAAGATGTAATATCTAAGCATTCTCCAAATTAAAGACTTATCATCTTTAAATTACTGTCTCATATCAAGGACCTGCTATCACTGGGGAAAAAGCTTTGCCCATAAACACTTCACATACATGAAGGACTCGCTGTTGAAAATCTTTCCATCAGTTGCCTTCCCTTTTAAAGGATGTGGTTTTGCTGGAGATGGTGTCCAGCTTCAAAGACTCCAGGTTTCTGTCCCAAGCCCTTTGAAGGGCTCTGCTGCTTTTGGCCAAAGGAGTTGAGTGCAATGAGTGGGGAGAATTTCTAAAACCTGGCTTTAAAATTTGGTGCTGGTCTTGGAGATTTTATTTCTTTTTCAATCAAAGCTTCTCTCAGACAAACATGTCTTGGGAAGATTTGCTTCTAACTCTGCCTGAGAAGGGACACAGAATGGTGAGTTTTTCCTTCTCTTTATCTGATTCAAAACCCATGAGACATCTCTATTTGCTATGCCACGTATACAAATATTTAACACTAACCATATGTTTCTACATTTTCTTGAAGCCTAAAATAATTTCTTAAATCATCCTTCCTTTTCAACTTCTACATTAGAGTGCCTTTTTGGCAGCCTAAACTGCTCAATGTTTAAGTGAAATTTGTTTCACGAGAGAGATTCTGTATCTGTGTATATTTGCTGTTTGTGATGAGTTCATCACAAAGAGCTGCAGTGGGATGACTTGTAGAGTCCAGAAATTATCTGCTATAGCCAAACATGCTGGGACAACTGGATACATTAGCTTCAACTCAGGGGTATAAAACGATGAGCACTAAAAATCAAGGAAAGTTAGAGAGGAACAACAGATTCTGCAAGAAAAATGGCAGAGGAGGAGCCTATTCAATGATAAGGCAGGTTTGGTTTATAGTTATTATAAAACTTGCAGTTAAAAAACCCCTCAGGGTGAAGGCCAGACAATACCCCATTGTGTAATGAGTGGGGTCAGGGCTTCACCTTTTACCAATTACCTGCAAAGAGCAAAGCTTTCCTGCACTGAATAACAATCATCAGTTTTTGCCAGTCTTGAGCTGTGGGGCTGAACCTGCTTTACATGAGCACTTTACAGGCTGAACCTGCTTTACTGGCTGGATGTGCACAGCCAGGTGCACAGCCTTGTTCTGATGAGGTTTTAAAGTTGTGTTAGAAACACAAGGAGATTAAATGAAGAAAAAAAGATCCAGGCAAATAAAAGCCAGAAGGGGAGTCTAAAAAAAAAAAAAAAAATCAGTACAAGATGGGTGGAAAACTCTCAAAAAATGTAACTTCATTCTCCTAAACATAATAAGTCTTTGGTTTTGAAATGTCATAACATTCATCCAGCTCTGAGGGAGGACTCTAGAAAAGACCTGGATTTGGCCCATGATCCATAACTTAGATTTGGAACCATTTCAGTGCCTTTTACCTTTTCACACCACTCTTTAATAGAATAGAGAGTGTGACACATCAGCAGCTGGAAGTGAGTTGCAAGCTTGAATGTGGAGAGAAGATTCTTGTCTGAAGACAAATTTAGATACAACCTTGTCAGCATTATCAGCTCATGGGAGAATCCAAATTCTAAACTTGGTGAGTGTTGGAACACCTTGCAGTGTTTTTGCTCAGGTAATCACATTAGGATGCATAATGGAAACCATAATGATATAAATATTTAATTCTTATAACTAAGTTCTAAACAGTAGAGAAATGTTGTCATAATTAATTTTCAGCCGGTAACTTTTTTCTTCCCCTTTCTAATTAGTAGAGTACAGATGAGATGCTACTGCATAATTGATAAAAACTATGTTTTTAATTGTGTCTATATGATCATTCTTACATAGCTACATCAAATGAATCAAGTGTCATTGCCTTTAACACAGCTCAAGGGCTAGACAGGATATAGCAGTAATTTTATGCTGGCAATAGACTCCTATTAATGCTCATTGCTCTTCATCTGAAGACATCAAAGTTCCTTGCAAAGCTGCATGGAATATTCTTCTTTCACATATGGAGAACTGGAGGCTCAGAAAGATTAAAACTCACATTTTTTAATCAGGAGATCATTCAATCATGAGATCAAAATAAGTGAGTGGTGCTAAAATCCTCAGTCTAGAAGATTTACACATCCAGGAATCAAGCATGGATTTCTGAACCATGCTTTAGCCCACCTAAATTAAAACATGCCTTATTCATTGGTCATACAGGATGTCCAGGGAGATAATATAACTGATAGACATGATTTCAAAAACATCAGTAATAGCTTTGCACTCTGGGAGAGCAACTTGCCCTGTCAGGCCTTCCCAGCTGTTCAGAGCTGGGAGAGCAACAAACACTTAAACCCATGTTGGAAAAGCAGTGTCGACAACAGCAGGCAGATATTGATCCAAATTTACTAAAGAAAAAATTACCTGGAAAATTAGAAAACATCAAAATTGGTCTTTCCAAGTGAAGGATTTCAGAGCCCACACCAGCTCTTTTGGGTGTGACTTGGAACATAAAAATAACGATTTCTTAATTCATCCACCAAGTTGAAAAATCAATTATTACACTCCTCAGCTCTAGTGAACTGTTTGTTCCTTAATGTAATGACAATTGTCTTCCAAGCAAATTAAGTCCAGCACTAGAGAAAATAAAATATTCATTAGCAGAGTTATTAGAAAAGTAGATCAAGTTATATTGAGGCAGTTTGTTTTCCATGTTCCTTACAAGGTGCTTGTAACAAACACCATGTTGCCTGATTTTAGGTAACATCAGGACAGTCTTGCTGTTCTAGGATAAAAAGTTTCCCATCCAATTCCTGGAAAATCCCACACTGAAGGTAAAAGCATAGACTGGAGTTTTTCCTGAATGACCTTTGCTTCTATTGAGTACAAGAGTTTAAGTGGAACAGGATGTGGCAGCTGTGTCTTGGGAAAGAAGGGCTGTAGTGTCACAACAGATGTGAAGAGAGGACTGAAAGCTGCATTTTAGTCCTGTGGTGTGTCCTGACCCAAGAGTAACACAAAACCTCTGCCTGAAGAAGCTACATGTATACCATCCTGAAGGATGGAGGAATTCCTTAATACAGGAGGAAATGTAATCAAACTTCTTGATTTTTCCCTTTTGCACAAACTTGTGGCTGATTTGGGTGCTTTTTTTTTTTCCCGGTTGAGGAAAAGAACTGAACAGTCCATAGCAGAACAAGGAGTGTCTCCCACATTGCCTGTACAAAGAGCTTTTAGGCTCTTGAACTTCTGTTGACACTTAACATCCCAGAGATGGCTGTGGAAAGTCAGGCCCTGAGCACAGCTTAGGTGCTTATATCCTTTCTGGGAACTCTTGGATGAGAACAGGGATGTGCTGAACTTCTGGGGTGTTTTCCCTTTTCTTTAATCCACGTGAAATTCAAACCATCTCATCATCTGAGTGTCAAAGTCATGGTGAACCTTGACTACAACCTCTTCTACTCAGACACCAACTTTCTACTCAGAGCATGGCTGCCCTGACACTCCAAGACAATTCTCACTCATCCAAATAATCCTTTAGATTAATGTTAAAGCAGCAGCACAGAGTTGATTCTTGGAAGCAAAACTGGCTTCATTTGACAGAATTTAAAAAATTGTTATAATTATTCTCTGTGATCTCTCTGAAGTGGAGGGAGAAAGGGAAGGGGAAGCAATTACCTTGTTTGTGTGTGTTTATATATTATGAATTTTCCTTCTTTGTTACATCTGGGAATCTGTAGTGCAACTGTCAGTGCACAGTGCACAGTGATTTAGGGGTTTTTGAGTGTTGGAACTAATCTCTGCTTTCCTGGGAATATTAAGATACACGTTGCCCTTGTGTTCACTGACCTAGCTAGCTAATGGTAAAGAAAAAAATACTATTTGGAGTAATAATGGGCAGCATCTGAATAACTGTTAATTACTGCAGACAAGCTTAGCTCATGTGATGAATGTAAACATTGCCTTTGAATATGAACTTGCATTTGTCACAAAGCAGAGAGTAATAAGGACCTGACCTGAGAATAAATATTTTTGGATTAATTAGTGGCCTACTTGCAGATACACAAAGCAATTGGCTCGGTTTTATTTTTTTCTAAGAAGTATTTTAAGTGTGTACTGCGGCTCTCAGCAGCAGATCTCAGTGCATTCTGCAGGATTGCTTTGGAATGGAAGAAAAAGGTACTAATTTGGGCTTCAGATGAATGAAACAGGTGGAGGAAATTCTTTCTAGAGATGAGACAGCCCAAGTAGGCAGAGTCATTCTGTGTTTTTGCAAGCTGAGGCTTATCAACAACCCCTCTCTGTTCAGTGTGGTTCTAACAAGAGGGTTATCCAGTCCTGTCACCACTGGCAATAACCATCTTCTCTTGTTAGCTCCTTTTTAAATGGGCTGAAGAGGCATGGAAGGGGCTGGAGCTCAACACTCCAGTTCAAGGAATCACCCCTGTTAAGAAGGGTTCTTGAATGCATGCTGAAGTTTAAACACGTATTTAAATGCTTTTCAGGGTGGTTTATAGCACACAGTAACTGCTTTCCTGCCTCAGGGCTTTAATTAGGAGATGATAGTGAGCATCTGTGCTTGCTGGCTGGTGGAGGGGACTGAGGAGAGAGCAGGAAAGCATCAGGCAGGAGCCAGAAATACAGTTTCTTTTGGGTGTTTGTTTTAAAGGGTTGGAGATTTCATCCTCCAAAGATGAGTGTGTCTCTCTAATATCTTCTTTGTCTTATTATGAAAAAAAAAGACATCCTGAAATTTTGTACGACAGATTTGATCAAATATCTTTGACGTTAAGATTGGTTTAAAACAGGATCTATAGAAAGGAGAGTGCTGCTAAGAGCCAGGAATTTTAATTATAATACATTGCAAAGCCTGATTTGTGGGTCTTTAGGGTGATTTAGATCAAACTGCTCAGTGCACACAAGATGGAGACAGGTCTGGCAGGCAGGGAAGCAAAACTGTTGTTTCCTAATTTATTAGTAAGAAAATCCTTAAGTTTTATAAGGGCAAGGCGAGTTCAAGCACTACATTGCTGCAGGTGGTACCTGTGCTCAATCTCTTCACCCACATCTGGCCTCAGTTTGATCTGTAAACATCCTCTTTCATGCTGAGGAAGATATTGTGCAGATTGTTGAAACTGTAAAAATGGGAGGGAGAGAAGCACCCCCACATTCCTCTGCCATAAAGCCCCTCAGGATCACTGGCAAAGGATCCACTTGTTTCCTGATGAAGTACTGAACATATATGTGCCTCTCATTTTTGTTCCCACATTTGAGGACAGGTAGCAGTGACATCTGCCAGCAGGATTCCCTTTTTGTCTCCTTGGCTCTGAGATTGCGCCCATACACCGTAAAATATTTTGTACCATCTCTGTTTGAACTTTCTTCACATAATTGAGAGACACAGATATTGCCCAGATTGGTTGAACAGCAATGATAAATAATATTGTCAAAATTCTAATGGATCTTTCCACAGCTTTCAGCCAGTTAACAAGAATAAGCTCTGCTAGCAGAGAGGTGAAAAGAGATGCAATGCATGCCTTATATCAAAAGGGGGGTTTTCTTCTCCAGAATTTCAAAAGAAGCCATTTCACTACTTACATAGTACCCCTAGAATTTTATCTCTCTCTAAAAAATAAAAATCAAAGGGCCAGAGATCTCTCCAAAAGAAATGGTACAATATTTTCTTGTTGACAAGAAAATCTAGTTTGTGCCTCCATTCAGAAATAAGAGTACAATGATCAGTCATTCTTCTTTCTTTCTGGTTAAAAAGGGGGAAAAGGTTCAGTAAGAACAGCAATATAAAACTCAACAAGAGCCAAATGTTGATTATTCTTCCCCTAATGTAAAATTATTTCTTGACATTGCTGAGGATGAAAACAATGTTATTTGTGCTCAGGTAGTTCTCACCAGCACCTTCACCATCAGTACTGCAGCTTCTGGAGCAAGGCAAGGAGAAAAGGGGGAGGAAATTCCCACCTCTGCTTCTTTCCCTTTGGTTCTTGAGCTTAGATTTGCATTTCTGGAAACAAAGCTGAAGGCTGTCCAAGCATGAACCCCGAGTTCTTCCATTCTTAGCATGATTTAATAATCATAATGTGGTGACACAGAGCTTAGCCAGGTTGTTGCCCATTGCTTGAGGCACTGAAAGGCAGCCCCTGTCCTAGAGAGTCAGCAGGACTGAATGTTGGGTGAAATCCAAACCAGCAGCAGAACACCAAATCTTGGGAGTTCTGGGGGCCACCAAACTGCCCAGCTGGCCACAGTGGCCATGGCAGGGACCTGGGGAGGGGCACAGAACACAAAGCCTGGCAAATGGATTTCTTGAATTGCATTGCTCAAGAAAAAGCTTTTCTTTTACAGTTCTGGCAGCTACTTTTTAAGATACTGTTCACTGAGCTTTCACTTATGCATCTGCTTACAATTTTCAGCTGACCAGATTATATATGACCTTACAGTTTTCTCTCTCCTCCTGTCTAATATGAAGCATTTTGCCTTTTGTTCTGGGCTGTTTCTTGCCTTCATTACTTTCTTCCATTAATCTGTTTCACGACTGTGTTTTCTTCCCTTAAGTGCAACATTTTCACTTTCTTGAGCAATGGACTGAACCTTTGCTTTTAACAAATTGGTTTTTATAACATTGTGACTTTTCAATAGCTTTTAGGGAACTCTTGGCTAACAAAAGAGAATTTGGGGGAGTTTCAGCTATCTTTAGGTTAAGTGAGGCAGGGGAGGAACAAAATATTTGAACGAGCTGTAGCAGAAACCACTGCAACCTGATTATCTGTTTGGAGGCAAAATTGATCCTAAACCATTGTTATTGTACTGGCTCTGTGGGAAATATAACAGCAGAACAGGGTTTTAATTTAGTTGATTCTCCCATCTCCTCAAGCAAATTTTCAGCTTCTTTTTCAGCTGTATTTTTATTACTTATTTGTCTGCTCTCATTAGTACCAATACCCTTTCATCTTTTGAAAGCTCTTTTAAGGCTGTTTGGTTTCAGCAGCTTAGTAACAGCTTCCTGAGGATAAAATTTAGCAAGAAGCTGAATATTTGTGTATCATTGGGTCTGCCTCTATTTCCAGCCCTTCTCTGTGGTAGGAGGGCTTTCCTGAGCAGGCTTTAATTAGGCTGGAGCACACCATGGATGGTGGACTCCCTGCCCGGGGCCTCGAGGGAGCATAAACAGCAGAGTGTGAGCAAAGCCTGGGGAGATCAGGTGACCTGCAAATGCCCAAACACAGTCACAAAGGAGTTTAAAACTTCCTTCCCTGCTCCTTTCTTATCGCTCTCCCCCAAGGCAGCAACAGAGGAAACTGGAATCAAGATTAACAGCATTGGAGGGCACACTCAGTGCATGTGCCAGCTGATGGGAAGAAATGAAAGTTGCCTTCAAGGTGATCAGCAAAGCCACTGATCAAAGCTTTACTAAGACAGTTTAGTTCATGGACCAAATTATCCCCCGGGCAGTGGCAGATCCAGAAATTTAAGGCTGGTTTGTTTGTTTCGTGGTTTCTCCTGCAACATTTGGATTATCAACCAAAGCTTTCGCCTCTTCCTTGAACTTGTCAGTGTTGGCTGTAGGTTGAATACGTTTAAATCTCTTTGTGCTTTATTTGTGGTTTAATATTTTTGGTCTCTTCTGAAATGTTTGCAGGATCCAAATCTGTGCTGGTTGTGGGAGACCTGCCAGACTTTACTTTCATTTCCTGAGCAGTTGTGTTATTTCCTTCCAACCTGCACCCTTCTTTTGGAACTTGTTGGTCAGAAAAGTTCATGCTCAGAAAAAAGAATAACTTCCACTTTGACATATTTAAAGGCTGGTTAATAGATAAGGGATAAGGAACTTCATCAGGGTATCATATAGATACCACCCCAGAAAAGATACCAAATGAACAAACCCAGGTATGTTCTGTAACTGGCATTCTGTGTTCTTTATACAACAAAGTGAATAGAGGTTGTCTTTCACAGAAAAACTGCACTAACACAGAATAATAGAATTAATAGCAAATAGCTGGTATTTATTCATTAGAGTCTTCCTCCCTCCCTCCCTAAGATTTCAGTTTCTATATTTGAGTCATTCCTTTCATCCTTCCTAAGGAGCTGCTTGACTGACAGCAGGGGAAGGTGTATTCTAAATAGTTAAAGCTCTTGTCATTGCACTATCTGCAGTGCATGAACAATGAATACCCAGAGCCATTCTAGGCAGGATGGGGGGCTTCCCTGTTCCAGGAGCTCTTCCAGGGCTGCTAACAAAAGAGGATAATGAAGGCTGAAGTCTGCTGGCTGCTGCCACAGCCCAGCCCTGTGTGTCACATCCTGCCCTACGTGACAGGTGGAACACTGACAGCCCAAAACTGCACATCACCACGGGTAGTGCATCAATAAGGGGTAAGGAAAGGGATCATCTGGAGGGAACAAAGAGGTCTGGAAACAAACAGGCAGAGACTTGAAGGTTTAGAAGCCTCTCGAGTAAATGAATTGCCTTTTCTGAAGTGTGATTAGTGATCAAAAGAAGACACCCTGAGCACAGAAGTGCCGTCCCTAACCAAATGGACTGTCACATCATTTAACTGGCTGCTCGCTGGCAGCAGGCACTCTGTCAGAGACTGCAGCCTGGAGAAACAGGAAAAGGGAGAGCAATAGCAGGCATTTGACGACTGAAATGATGCTCACTGTGTTGCCGTTGTCCCTGAATTTTGAAAGGCCAACATCAAAATATTATGACTCCCAAAATGTCATAATTGCGGTATCTCAGCTCATGCTTGTCTTCACTCTGTGCCTCAGACCTTATGTTTAATCTCTTTAATGTACTGTAATTATGTCTTCAGTGTGGATCAATTATCTCAGAATAGGGAAACAAATTACCATCATTATCTTCAATTATTCTTTACATTTTCTTTGTCCTTTTTTGTTTTCCAGGTTTCTTTACTAGTGACAAAAATGTAGTTTGCATTCATGCTCCTTTGTCATGAATATATATTTGACAGTAAATCATCTGCCAAGCAAGGATTTGTCCTTCCCTTTGCTGTTACTCCCCAGTTCTCCTTGTTGGGCAGCTCATTACTTTCTGCATATTCAAATAGGTTTATTAGAGGTACAGCTCTCTAAGACCAAAGATTGGTAGCAGATAGACTCTTTTTAATTTCTCAGGTTCCTCACTAAAGTACTTATTTCAAATTAACATACACTATAACCACAAGAATAACATTGGTATCTGCAGGAATTGAGTTTATTGTGACAGTAATTCACAGGTCAAAGCTCGCTTCATCTGCACTGATGTGACAGCTAATGGTCCCTATTACATGAGTGATCCATGAATTATAGAGTGACTTGTTACCGTTCCACCACAACTATAAATAAATATAATGAAGTTAGTGCTTTGAAAAAAAAAATGCATTAAGCTACAGGTCTAGTTGGACTGCAATCTGCTAAAGCAGAGAAAGAAAATTTTCGAATTTCAGCTGCATGTTGTGATTTGATCACTGGAGAGAAGCCACTATAACAACAAGTGCTTCTTTATCCTGCACTCAAAAAAGGAAAATCAGCTCTTAAAACTCAGTCTTGGTAGCCCTTTTCACCTAAATCGTTAACTTTGGTCTCCAGGAGAATTTATCTGATTAAGATATGCTAGATAAGTATATTGCTTGGAATTTGGTGGGAAAATGATTTCTTGTGTGATACTGCTGTATTGAGTGTTTGGTCCTCAGCTGGAACCTGTGAATGAAGTCAAGGTATCCAAGTTGTGCAGAATTCTAAGTTGGGATAGTTTTTTAAGGTGATGGTTTTGCTGTAAGGACCATGTCTTATTTCCAAGCTTCTTTTCAAAATGCTGCACTGAAAATCAAGTTTCAGACAACAGACATTTCTACCGAGAAAGGCTTAGAGTGGTGACTCTCTTGTAAAACAAATCATATCTTCCTGCCCTCCCCTCTCCATTTTATGAGGCACCTTTCCCCTTCTTATTGCTTTTTCTTCCATTTCTCACTGTCTCTGCTGCATACCAAGGCAATAAAGCACTGAGGTGCATAAGGAAAAGGCAAGTACTTAGTTCAGAATTGCATCCAAACCTGGCTGCTGCTTGAAAATAGTAATGTCTATCAACTGTATTTCAAATTAAGATGCTCAAGTGCTGGAGAAATGGGGTGTGGAAATACTTAATTTGATAGCAAATTACATTTATGGGTTGAGAAAATGATATCTTTTAAAAATGGGTCCCAGTGTTCGGTGCATACCTGTTTTAATTACCCAGGTGTGAAAAATAAAAAAAATTATGCTTTGCTGGGAACATTTTAAGGACTGCTGATGTCAACAAACAGTGAGAAGCAGCACGAGCCCAGATGGTTGGCTGTAGGCTTTTCTTAACCATCTAAACAGATTTACTCAAAACTCCCACAAATCCAGGATCCACTACAAAGATTAAAGCTCTGTTTTCTTGTGCAGCTCTTTATTGGCCAGTGTTACAAAGCATGTTTTTAAAACTGAGGGCAAATCATGAGATTTGGGGAAATTATTTAACAGCATTTCTGTTCTTCATCTTTCTGTGCTGATCTGGGCTCCTCTGGGTGACCCGGAGCAGAATTTGAAATGCAAGATGACAACAAAGTCAGCACTGAGCACTCTGCCTGGGCTTGGGCTGTGATGCAGCATCAGAGGCTGGAGTGGTGCATCAGCTCCTTAATTCCCAAAGTTAATTTTCTGCCACCACTGGGCTGAGCTGCAGCAGAAACCACAAAATCTGGGCAGAACCGGGGCCACTCCACAGAGGGGCTACACAGGCAAAAAAGAGTGGGGTTTTCTGTTTCATTAAGAGTATAACTTCTGGTCTAGAATGCTCTTCAGTGAATTATTTATTGGGATAGGCAGAAAGCTGATGGACCAGTGATCTCTGTGATGTCCTGTTGTGCAGTTTCCTGACCGTGGCTGTGCCCACAGGGAGGCACAGCTGTTTTGCAGCAGGGGTGGTGTGACCCCACTGCACACACAGGTTGTCTTCATGGAACAATTTTAATTTTATGATTATATAGGAGGCCTGGAAATTTGGAGTTTGGCAGGCTCAGAACTCCAGTGTTTGGCTCCCACCACAGTGGTGATCCTCCAGGGTCCTCAAGAGCAGCTTCCCCTGGAAGTGCAGGAGGATGGAGCTCACCCTGCACCACCAGACCCTGCACTTGAGACAGGAGAGGGTGCAAATGCTGCTTTCCATTGCATCTCTTTCAGCACAGGAACTCCTCTCTAAGTTTAGTGGGTGCTCTGCTGGGGGGTGGGCTTTGACCTGTGTGATCTTTAGTATTACCACATCTTCATGTCACCATCCCCTTGCTGCAGCAGGCTCCTTTCAGTCAGACTAAGCTTGGGAACATAATAACATACTTACAGCAGTCTGTAGAACAGCTAGCAGAGATGAAATTCTAATGCTTCTCCAGTATTTGTGAAGAGTGTTTTTCCCCCAGTTTGCAGCTGAACTGACAGGCACTTCAGGGTTGTTTTGAGCTCAGTAAATAGTATCTGCAGTAACCCGTTATGGGAATGAGCAATGCCAAGGGGACTCCACCAGGTCTCTCTGCTGAACCAGTGTACACCAACACAAAATCGGTGGAATTGGCTCTTAAGGAACATGAACTGCTTCATGGCTGCAGAGTCAGGGCTGACTGGTGATGTCTTTAAATATCTTTGGCATTCATTGCCTTCTGCAGTCGAAAGAGTAGTTACCAGCATTAAAATGACTGTCATATATCAGGGTCATGGAGAACAATCACATTAGAGAAGCAAGAGAGAGAGAAGCCAGCAAAATCCAGGCTTGATCTGAAAAATCTCCCTGTAATGAGCTCCTGTTACTTCAGGGATGAATCCACATAGAAGCACTGATGTTAGCACAAGTTTTCACTAATAAGCAAAATATTATTGTTAATAATTGTGTGCATTACTGTACTTGAGCTGCTTTTGCTTTCTAGTCCTTGGCAATAAGGACTGCCAGGCTTTCCAAGGAGACTGAGGATTGAGTGTTTGTCTTGGGGAAGCTTCCTGAGAGTAGTTGTCTAATAAACACTCTGTGCTGGAGGGGAAAACAGGTGATATACGTTGCAGTACAGCAGCATAATGAATTAGTTAAAAGCAAACAACCCCAAAACCAGTAGATTTCTGGGGCAGGCCTGTGTCTGCCAAACAATATTTCTGTGCCAGCTTTCCAAAGGAAGCCCAGCCAAAAATAGGAGTGCAATAACTCATCATGAAGGAAGAAAGCCATTACAGGGGGGATGAAACAGCAGCAGTCTCTCACCAGTGACCCTGCATTACAGGGCTGATTCCCAGTCCTTTAGCTGGTGCAGTAACAGGCACCCACCCTGCAAACTGTGTCAGGTGCTGAGTCAGAGCAGTCTCATACCTCTCTGCATGAGTGCAGAGTCAGGCCAAGTGGTCAGGAAAGAGCTGAACTCGGTGCTTGCTTGGCTGGCAGGAATGCTGTCTGCTGTGGAGCCTGCAGAATAATGGGAATATCTCCCATGTACTCACAGGTTTAGTGGGTGATACAGCATTGACACTGTTCAGGTGACATAAGGAATACCTGAAGCATTTTACACCACGGGATATAAAGTTGTCTTAGGCAAAATAGGGCAGGTGTAGAGGGTGACTTCTGCAGTCTGCTTTCCTGTCTGAGTCTGCAAGCGTGGCAGGGTCTGGTGTCAGCAATTGAAGGTGAAACAGGAGAGACACTGGTTAAACACAGCTGATTTTAGTCACCCCGCCAAAGCCAGATGTCTCCACTCACTTTTTAACAGAGAAATGCCCTGTCATGCCCAACAACTAAAATAAGATTCATTAGCAAGATGAAATTCAACTTATTACACGCCTGAGTAGCCATTAGAAGAGGAGAGGGTGATGCATGATTGCTGCTTGCAGAGAGTGGTTAGTGCAGAAGAAATGCTGGTACTTAAATAGTGGGCAATAATGACAAACATCTGCTTCATTTGCAGTTTCCCAGACATGCAGGATACGTCCTCTGACATCCACACTCAGAACCAGGTCATTCTTCTCATCGGGCTCCTTTGCACCACCTGGATTTGCTGAGGAATAATTTTGCAAGGAAAAAAAATGGGGATCAGGTAGGATCATTAATCAGTTCTCTCTGGTGGATCATACCCATCTATAGGCATGGAGAAAGGTCACAGAAATGGAAGTATTAAGGGTCTGCTACAATGTGATGCACACAGCTGGGCTTCCTGGTCATCACTTGGAGCTTCTTGCTAGTCCTTGCTAGTCCTACTGAAATGGAAAACCTACATATCTGTGGAAATAGAGGTTACCTTGGGAGTTTTAACTAATAATAGTATACTGGAGTTAAAATGAATTTAGATTGCATTTCTTTCTCCTTCCATTGTTCTTTTTTTTCCCTGAGCCTTATGCTCCTTTAGTCATGAAGACACTGCTGTTGAGCATTTCAGAGATAACCCCTGCTGCAGGAGTGAACTGAGGCCTTAGCAGAGAGAGAGAGAGAGAATCCTTAATTTGGGAAGGCACTTGAAATAATCCCTTGAACATGTTTCAGGCCCACAGAGTGCCAAAATTTCAGATGCTTCCCTTAAGTTTAGATTTCTCAAACCAACACATTGAACACTGTGTACTCTGCTTCTTCCATTGCTTTAAGTAGAAAGGGGTTTTACCAGCATAAAGGACTGACATTTTTATGACCCTGAACTGAGTAGAGGTCCTCAAAGAATCCTCAAAATCCAATCTTTTCTGCAGAGAAACACAGCTCCTATTCCTCGTGATGCCTTTTCCAAGGGTATTTCCTAGGTGATGCTACAGCAGAACTAAACAGGTACCTGGTTCTTTCTGTGCTATTGCAGAGAACAGGTCACAGAAAGGAGCTGAACTGGTGACTCTGACTGCAGAGGGCTGGGTTGTGTCTCTTGACTCATCCCTCACATGCCATATTCAGTGTGAAAACCAGCCCCACTACTTTGGTACATCGTGCACCTGGCAGGTACTTCTGTCAAGAGGTCGTGACTCTGTCCACCTGCTCTGTTGGCAATTTTTTAAAAAAGTCCATTTGGCCTCCAGTTTTCACTTGGGTTTACTTTGTTTTCCTACATTTATTCCTATCTTCACCATTAATAAAGCTGAGAGCTGCAGGATGTGAATTTTAATCGAGTCCATGTTTTAAACTGCAGCCATCAAGAGAGGCTGTATTTCTCTGTACATCTTTTAGTGCTTCAGCTCCACACAGAGTGGGAGCCCGGGCACAGGCTCTCCCCAGCTCCCCCGAGGGCATTAACTCATCGACAGCAGCATTGTAATTAGAGAATGCTGCAAATCGTCCCCCTGGGCTGCCAACCTGCCAGGAAACATCCAGCTGCTGGGGGTGTGGATGCCAGGACTGAGCTGCTCAGCCAAAACCACAGGAATTGGCGTAGTATTCTGTCCCTTTGGATCTTTGCTCTGATTCCACACAAGGCTGGGAGTCCGTGTAACAAGCTGCCAGTTTTTGGCCACACCTCCTAGGGCAAAACAGCATTGCCAGGCTAAGGACTGGCCTCTGTGCCCAGCAGGGTATGGTGCAGAGCAGGCACTGTGCTCTTCTCAGTGGCAGACTGGGCTCTGACCTGCTATGTTCATAAGGGTCTATGCCAGCACATCCCAGTCTAGCCCCTGGGAATCTGGTCCATTGTACTTAATTGAAATGCAAAATAGCTCGATAGGGGTTTTTTAAATTTTGTTCCATGTCTGAGAGCAACAGGGGGAGAGCAGGAAGGATGATCCATAAATTGCCAGTAAAAGAGTGTAGAAATGTTCTTAAGAACCATCCACATGTATATTGTGGCATTTAATGTCCACCAGGGAATGAGGAGAGCATCAAAAGGCAGGACTCTACGGTCCACTCATGACTCCTTACAGAGTCATGGGCCACTCACACAATGCTTCTGTGCTGTAAAGATCATTCCCACCCTGGATAGCAGGTGACTACAGCTGTAAATCTAAATGCAGCCATTTCATAGTGATGCTGGGACTCTTCTTGTGGTTGTAAAGTGATCCAGGACACTCAAATGTAAAAGGTGCTGTGGCAGCTGTGATGTATTTTTACACATATTTTCTCTTGCAAGCAGTAAGCTACTCCTAAATACAGGGAGAAACATGAGCAGAATTAGAAATTATAGTAGAGGTGGCACAAAACTTGGGCTAAAACCATGAGATGTCTCAAGTTGGGACTACCTTGAAGGAGAAGGGGTGCTTCATATTGCCAGTCAAGGAATGTCACTTAAAAATGCATATATGGTGAACTGAGGGATATCCACACTGGCAGGCTGGCTAGTTAAATGTCTTAAATGTTTTCTAGGTTAGTACTTTCTTCAGAACCGCAGTTAACTGACATGCCTGTCTTTAGATCTGTGGCAACATCTTCTATGGTTCCTTTTGAATCCTATTCTTTACAGAGCCTTTGCAAGGTTTTGTGCAAACAGCTATGGCCAGTGTGAGTTTATGCAATATGTTCTGCAATCCAGAACAGAGATTTTCTATTTTCCTTTTTTTTCTTTTTTTACCTCCATCTGTATCCCTACTGTTTAGCAAGAAACAGTAGAGTTAGTCACATAAAATTAAACCTACTTTCGCTTACCAGTCACTGAAATACAAGGGTATTCTTAGCTGTGTTTGGAAATGCACCTAAGATCTTAGGTAAACACTACAAATTAGATGTAAATGGAATCAGAGAAACAGCTGTCACCTCTTTTGAGAGCTGATTAATTTTTTTTTTTTTTTTTCTGAGTCAGAACAATTACATCTGGGCACGGTACCCCCATCAGAATCCAAACACTGACTGCAGTGGTTGCCACTGCTGCCTGCTGGTCGGCTGGGGAGGGGGGGGAAGATCCTCGGCGATGGGTTTCGATTAATCTCAGCCCGTTTAGCATCCCCTCACCTCGGCAACACTTACCGCTCCCCACCCCCGTGAATCCTCTCCGGTTGGGTCCCACCTGCTGCACACGGGAGTCACGATCCTTTGAAACGTGCGTGGGCAGGTATTTACCGACCGAATTTCCTGGAGCGAATCTCGCCGGATCTCCAGCCTATTTCCAAGCACCGAGGGGGCTGCCAGGCATTTTTTAGCTTCCACTGTCCTCTAGCGGTGCTTTGTTTCCAAAGTGAAGATGCTCAAAGGAATGGAGCCCCTCTGACGTGGAGACAGGCTGGGAGCTGGGGGTGTTCAGCCTGGAGAAGAGAAGGCTCTGGGGAGACCTGAGAGCCCCTTCCAGTGCCTAGAGGGGCTCCAGTAGAGCTGGAGAGGGACTTGGGACAAGGGATGGAGTGACAGGATAAGGGGGAATGGGTTTAAAGTGACAGCAAGCAGGGCGAGATGGGCTATGGAGAGGAAATTGTTCCCTGTGAGGGTGATGAGGCACCAGAACAGGTTGCCCAGAGAAGATGTGACTTCCCCACCCCTGGAGGTGTTCAAGGCCAGGTTGAACGGGGCTCTGAGCAACCTGGTCTGGTGGAAGGTGCCCCAGTCCAGCAAATGGAAATGCTGGATGTGTGTCTCTGCCTCTTCCCCAAATCCTCTCTCATGTGGTGGTGCCTAAGCCACCCCTTTGCACGTGTGTGTGTGTGTGTGTGTGTGTGTGTGTGTGTGTGTGTGCGCCCCAAGGCAGATGCCAGAACATTCACTCCTGGTTTCTACCCATTTCAGCAGGAACAGTTGTCTGGTTTTTTGACCAGGCTCTAATTTTTGGGTATCAACAGTATTTAGATGAAAGTTAATGGATTTATTTTTGCCTCACGAAAGGGCTGACATGGCTGTTGTTGACGTGTGGGAGGGCAGCTCTCAGCTGAGAGCTTGGCAACTGGGGTGCACAGGAGGAGAGATTGCACTTAAAATGTTGTCTGCATGTTGTAGCTTGCAAAATGCTTTAGGCCATTAGTGGGAAAAGATGTTTGCAAATATAAAATATTAACCAGGCTTTGTGTTTAATAAACTTGATTACTCTAAGGGAATGAATTATGTTTGTTATAATGTGACTAAGTTTGTCATATTTCCTGAGTTTGTTTTATGAGTATCTGTCTTATCCCTCACCTGCATTAGGGGACCAGCTGAATATTTTATAAAAGCAGTATTTCAGTAATATTCAAATTACTGTATCAGTATTCCTACAGATGGTGAAATATATAACAAAATGAATAATTCTCAGAAAGCTATTTATTCAACAAACCTAAGCCCAAATTGCACAGAGACTTAGGTATACACTTAACATTTCTCAGGGGAGTAATCCTATTGGATTCGATGTCAATATTTGCTTGAGTGAATGTTAACACGTTTAAGGCCTTCTTTTCTGATATCTATTTACATAATATAGCAACGTGGAATTAATTAGATGACTGATTCTTTGAAAATTTTCTTTATTTCCTGCTTTGAGCTGACTGTGAGTAGCTGAGCTCTGATTTGGGTTGGTTGGCTGTGATAGCTTAGCTGTGATCTTGCTGATTTGTAGTGGGATAAACATACAAACACTTCTAACAAAAAATTCTGGTATGAGAGGGGCTTTTTGTATGGTTTTGGTTGGTTGGTTTTTTTGTAAAAGCTGATGTGGAGAGGCAGGTAAGCCATTAATTTGCTTTTTGTTGAACAAAGGATAAGGTGTTCTTCTCCCATCCTTTATCTGGCTTTCCTAGTGCACAGGCTCTGCAGTGGAGACATCCTCTCCCCGTGTAGGTTTTGTATCCTACCCTAAGCCTTTGTTATAGAATTTATCCTCTAGAAATAATGAAATTTTGATATTGGCTTTCTTTCTCTGAAACTCCTTTTCTTGAGTACTGGCAAGAAGTGAGATACAGCAGGGTGACTGGTGGCGACTGGTTTGAGGATACAGGGATCAAGATGATCATGGCAGTAAAAAAGCAGGAGGATATTGATACCATCTGACTTCCAGTACCTGAGGCTGCACTTTTGTAACTGCTTTAGGATGCTCTAAACACAGGCTGCTACTGAGCCATCAGTATCAGCATCCCATATTCCAGGGCTGGCACCTGGATGCTTATGTGGGCAATTCAGCCCAGCACTCATCCAAGGTGGAAAGCAATTAAAAATTAAATTAAAAAAAACCAGGAAAATAGAAACACTGGGCTTGGCTTTCAATAGACATGAAAATACACCCAATGCAGGTGTCCTAAGTCGCTGTCTGAAATGGCCTGAGGGCCACAGATAATGTAGGGCCCAGACTCCCAACTTTGCATACTCTGAATTGTATCCAGATCAGAACTTGGAGAAGGAACTGAGCAAACTGAAGGCTGTGAGGCCCCTGTTCACTGGAGTTAATGTACCTGGGCCCTATTACAGTTAATGATCAAGATCCTGCACCTCAGAGCAAGAGCTTAATTTGGCTGCTCAGACTTATCGTCTGGGAGGGCCTTTCTTTCTTTATTAACTGTGAAGAGGAGCCTGGAGAGTTTAACCTCACTAGACTAGCAGTCCTTATGAATCCCCACTATCTCTGCATTGCCTCAGCTGATGATTTTTTTAGTTTTTTTTCAGTGTCTTGCTGCAGTGCACTCACTGTAGTGGAAATAAAGCCCTTGGGAACTGCAACAAGTTCCTGCAAGACTTAATGCCAGGAATGTAATGGAGATAGACAACCAGAGCACATCAACAGGTACCAGAAAGGAAGAAAACCAGCCATGCTACTCTGACCATGCTATTTACTCTCCTGCATTGCTGTTTGCATGTGAATATGAAAGGTATTTTCTACGCCCTTCAGCAAATATTGTTCTCATCAATATTGACGGTGTGTCAGCTGTGGATTAGCAGTCCTCATTCTCTCTGGAATAATGTTTTTGGTTCTCACCGGAGAGCCTTCGAAAAGAAGATCTTTAACCTTTGCAAGCAGCTTCTTCTCCCCTTTTTCTTCCCATGAGAGAAAAAGAGCATCTGAGTTTTGATTAAATCTGTGTGTGGAGAACCTGGGGGCAGCCAAAAAACCGTGTGGCTGCTCAAACAAATGAATCTTTGGTGTGAATCAACATTTCTGGAAAAGACCAGAATCTTGTCATGGAAGTCCTTAACTGTCCTGTAGAAGCTTTGTGTCCTCTGTGAAAATACAGGTTTTTTAAAATGTGCAATGGACTCTGACCCAGCCCACGAGGTGATGGATCTCAGTGGTGTGACCCCCCTGCACTAAGGAATGGTGTCTGTCTGAAGTGTCCCTGCTATTCTTAACCTCAGCCTCCAAAATTGTCTTGAATGCGAGAAGAAAAAAAAACCAGCAACTCCAGTGTTAAATGCAGACCAGTGTCTTCAGTTTTCTTTCTTATTTGCACTTTTTGTGCTGCATTTCAAGGGGAATTAAATATGAAATACATCTTGTTGTTTAGCCAACACTCTTAGCAGTAAAATACTGCTCAGGAGAGTGCTCGCCTGGATGTGTGCGTGAACTTTTGTCCAACCTCTGTAGACACTGAGGTAGCTTAGGAGAAATAACAGTAATTTCCTTACAGTTTCATTCCAGTGGTTTATTTCTCCAAGTTATTCCGTAAGCTTCTTCAAGGGAATCTGAAGAGCCAGATTTATAAAGAGAATGGATAATTTCATTGCAAAAAGACAAAACTAGCATTATGCATGTTAAGTTAAGGGTAAACAAATCTCATGCTTCAGGGCACAAAATGATTTCCTATTGGGCTCAGGAAAGATGTTTTTCTTCATGTAAAGCATTGTATGGTTGGCTAGACATATTGCTGAGAGGTTTATTTATTCTGCTGCCCTCTGAAGCATCAGTTTAGGAAGCTTGGGTTTGGGTTATGCTGGAGGCAGGATGCCAGACGTTGTTATAATTTTACTTAGCATGGAGAGCCTGCACTATAAACTTCCTGTTCCAGCAGGCCTGTGATGCCTGAGGATGGATAGTGGAGTCCCTCAAAAGCAGCCCAGACTCTCCAACTGTGTAACCCAGTACTGGTGGGTCTGTGGGAGCCTAAGTCCTATGACCAGAGAGTAAATCCTATGAGGAGTAGCTGAGGGAGTTGGGTTTGTTTAGCCTGGAGAAAAGGAGGCTCAGAGGCAACTCTTGCTCCCTACAGCTCCCTGACAGGAGGTTGTAGCAAGGTGGGGGTCAGGCTCTGCTCCCAGGCAACAGGACAAGAGGAAGTGACCTCAAACTGCACCAGGGGAGATTTAGGTTGGACATCAGGAGGAATTTCTTCATGGAGAGGATTGTTGAGCATTAGAATGGGCTGCCCAGGGAGATGGTGGAGTTCCCCACTGCAGGAGGTGTTCAAGAAACAGATGTGGCACTCAGTGCTCTGGTCTGGTTTACAAGGTTGTGATTAGTAAAAAGTTGGACTTGATGATCTCAGAGGTCTTTTCCAACCTAAATGATTCTATGGGGCTTCTACTTCCTTGTACTCAGAAAGAAAAAGATGCAGGATTCACCTAACCCATTTTCATATTATCATACTGCCCTTATCTCCTGCTCCTATGGTCTAAGCACTCACTGTAGAGCCCTGATTCCCAAGCTGTCAAGACAATGGAAGTCAACCATGCCAGGCAGACCCAAATCCCCACAAACCCACATCCCAGAGAAGGAACAGGCAGAGTTTTGAGACAATCTTTCAGCTGAGGGCAAGGAGACTCCTGCCTGCATCCTGCCTGCTCTGAGCAGGCAACGTGCCTGTAGCTGCTCCCCAAGAACACCTACACACTGCCTGGATTCCAGCTCTGCCCGTCCTCCTGTGCCAGCAGTAATTCAGCCCGTGACTTCAGCACAAAGACGATCAGACATAAAAGCAACTTTGAAAGTTCCCACAAGACCTGCCTTTGTATTTGATGCCTGGAGTCAGGTTCCTTTAAGGAAATGGAAAGAGAGGGAAATAACTCTAACAGCCGTGGTAGTTTTTCTTAAAGGTGGGGAGCCTACGTAATTTGGTAGGAACAGAAGGAATCCAAATCTGTGAATGCAGTGAAAGGCACAGGAATTTAGATGTATGCATTTGGGAAATTCACTGACAGGAAAGGGAAGGCTTTCAGTTAAAGCATTCCCATATACCCTCTGAGTTCAAATTCAGTTCATGTGTTTGTCATGCTTGTTTTGTAGAAGTCATCTCTTCTCTCTGTGACTGTGCTTTGCATCTGTTTTGCCTAATTTGGGATGCAAGGTGCTATGGCCTGGAGCAGGTGCTTTATACAGAGCTTAACACAATAGTTAGTATAAATAGCTGCAGTGTTTTCCAGGCAGAAATGATTTTGTTGGGAAGAAGGCTGAAATGTTTTTTTCCCCATTTGAAATGTCTGAGGTCTTGTTGGTGTCTGTCATTTCCTCTGCTCTCCAGCCTGACTTACCTTTTTAGAAACCTCTTACAGTTAATTGCAACCATCACACTGGGTAAAACTGTTTTATAATGAATTAATCTGCTGGGTGAGGGGTCATTTGCCTACAAGTCACTAGTGTTTTGTTCGGGTGATTGATGAAGAGTCCAACAGGTTCACATTGGAGCTGAGTTGGTGATGGAACACCCCTTATAGCCTGATCTAAAATTTTTTGTTCTCCACATCTTCACTACCCCTACAGGAGTCTTCCTAGGGCCACGTAGATATACTTGGCTTGTGCAGGGATCAGGAAAAGAGTCTGTTTGTTCTGGATACTGGCAGAGGAGAAGAGGAGGTCCTTTGGCAGGAGGATGTTGCAGGATGATGAGATGTCTGGGTGATTTAAGACTCTCCGTTTCCAAATGATTGCCTCGTAATTATCCCCCCATTCCATTTGCTGCACAGCAGAATTGGGATGATCTGGAACTGGAAAGGATTTGGCTTGAGAACAGGGAATACAACTGCATGTAACAGGATTTACATGCTATGAAAGGAGGTGTCCATGAATTAAGATCAACAGCTGCTTTACTGGGAGGCTGCTGGTGGCTGGAAGAGATGCCTCGTCTGAAGGTTAAATGGGTTACTTTTTTTATTTGAAATACATGTATATTCCGCTCTCATAAAACTACATATATTTTTTTGTAGACAAGGTAGAAACCTATAATTTCCTGAAACTTAAAACTTCTGAAGAGGAGCAGATTGCAATTTCAGGGGCACCTTGTCCTTAATAGATACAAATATTGTGCCTCCGTTGAGAATTGCTCTTCAAATTAGAAATTCAACCCTTAATCTCTCAATCAAACAGCACTAAATAAAAACAGCATTTAACTTTTGCTGTCACTCTTCCTTGAAATAGGAGATGAAAAGGAGAAACTGTGTTGTTGGAGCCTGCTCCAGAAATTCCACGTTACTTTGTCAAAGCCTTTTAATGTTGTAACACAAGCTTCTGAATGGCAAATAGCTGGGTTTAGAAGTAATTAAAGAATTCCTGCAACGCTTCAACCAAGTGCACAAATGTTACTTTTAAACATGATGCTAAGTAGGAAATTGGGGGATAGAAGACAAGGTCATCCTTGGAGAAGCTGTATTATCCCTTGCAGTGCAGCTGAGGCCACACACTCCAGCAAAACTGGAGCATCCTGAGCACAGCAGGATAAAAGCACCACTGAAAAATAGTTCCTGCAGTGTGGACCTTACAGTCCTCACTGACAGCAGGATATGGGGGAATTCCAGTCACCACTTTGTGGCTGGGAAAGTGAGGCACATGGCAAAACTCTTACTAGGAGTCTGTAGCAAGAGCTGTGCTTTCCTCCTAAAATCACTGGCATGTTAATCATCAGACCTTTTTGTTCTTTCTGCCTGTGGTACAGCTCTTCTGTATGAAAGCAGGAACTTGGAGCCTCCAGAAAATCGGCTCCCTGTGTTTGGGATTAAAGGTGTCCATCAGTAGATGTCCATATGTAACTGAGCTGTCCAGGGAAACCTTGTAATCAGTTGTGGGAACTGGGAACTCATAAATTTGTCTCACTCTGCTACCAGGCAGGACTCCATAGCAAAACCTTCAAACCGAAGTTCCTGTCACAGCTGCTGGAAACAGACTGGGAGGTCAGGTTTTCCAAGAGCTGTTCCTTCCTTCCTCTCGTTCTGAGGCCACACATTTTACTGTTGCCAACAGTGAGAGCTTGGGAACACGTGGTAGTGTCTTCTCCATGGTGGTAGAACGAAGCTGTAAATGCAGCAGATGTGCCCATCAGGAAACAACTTCAATGCATGGAACTATCAAAAATACAGATGAGTAACAGTGGCTCTGGTTAGAGCTCTGCAGCTGCAGCTGCTGCCATAGTTCCTGCAGTTTTGCCACAGTTAAATCAGCTCTGACTTGGAGCTTCTTTCTGCCATAAATCAGGAAGGCACTCAGAGAGGTGCAGAGGCAAGAGTTGCTGTAAACCTGTCTGCCTTCAGCACACCTTGGATAGAGGAGAAAACTGACATTTTATCCTCTGTCATGCAATCCTGTGCTGGATTTTTTTGCATAGAGTTAGTTGAGTATACAAGAAAAATCAGCTCTGGGATGTAAATGTCTCCCAGTGTAAGAATTTACCTGAAAGGGGAGGGAAACCATTAGGTCAGAAGCAAGTCCTGTCTTTTTCTTCTGCCAAATTTTGACGATAAAGGTTTCTTGCAGGAGATGTCAAACCAATTTGACTTCATTTTGCAAACATACGGAGACTGCTCGGTGTGTGATAGGAGTTGTCTGGAAAATGCTATTCCAGGAGGATTAGGAAGCAATGAGCAGTCGTGCCAGGTGGCACATTCAGAGGACATTTGCTGCCTGCTGATGTGGATGGCTTGAGGAGGCTGTCCCAGGCAGGCAGACATTTTCAGCTCAATGCTGGGCTCTGTGACAGTGTAGAAAGCCTGGTTTCTTGTGGGCTTTTTTTTCACTTTTTCACCCCGTTAAAATAACAATGAACAAAGCAAATGGGTGTGAAACACTTATCAGGGGATCAGCCCTGCAAGGACCAGTACAGGCAGATTTTCAGTAATAAAGGAAATGCTGTTGCAGGTAGAGTGTGACTGATGCCCAGTGAAGATCCACTCCCCAGATTTCCAGTCAAGGACAGTGTGAGTTCCCCAAGCCCATGCATCCTGTCACAATGGGGAGCATTCAAATTTTATTTATTTTTTTTAAGGTGACTTCACAAGTGAAGTCAAACCTCACTGTATTCCAGGAATCTGAGTCCTCCTGAGATCCAAACCTTACCTGGGCCCATCTTTAAGCTCCCCCAGGGCAGGATTGGCCTCAGCAGGGACATAGTTTCTGATTTCCTCCTTCAACAAGTGTGTTTGTTGATTTTGTCTTTTTCTTAACATGGTTTTAAAAAGTTAAGACCCTTCAGGGAAGGAGCTGTTGAATCCTTCCCACTGAAGGAACCCTTTCTTCTAATTTGTAACTACCCACAGCAATAGCTGTTCCTTGTAAGCACAGAGAGCTTAAATTAGTGTGGTCCTTCTGAGGCTTACACATCATCAAAAGCATTTCTTCTGTGCTCTAATTCTTCCTTTTTCAGTACCAGCACCCAGAAGAGATGGCATAACTGTGGGCCATGTAATAGGCTCTGTGGGCAGACACAGAACATCTTTTGTTTTGTTATTGGCAGGGAGAATCAAGTTGAGATTTGATTTCCGAAATGGAAAAGTTGATGGCTTGTCTGAAGATTTATGAAGCAAAATGCCCAAAAGAAAAATTAAATGGCTCCTTTGGTTTTTTCTTCCTGACTCCTCATCCAGTTAATTCTTGCTGTGGGAATCTCCCTTGGAAGTACCCTGTTATCTTCACCAGTGTCCTCAGAAAGTCCCAGTGCTGCTCATGAGAGCCCTGTGGAGTTTGTGGGGAATGGGATAGTTATCCTTGCTTCCCCTCTGTGCCAGCAGCTGACAAACAAACTTCCCACAAAGAGTTTTTACAAAATCAAGAGGAATTCTTCGTCAATGGCAATGAATTGAAGAAAAACAGCCTCAAAAAGAGCCTTTTATCAGAACTACCTCTTACTCTGTTAGTTTGGGGCAGAGAAAGCAGGGCTTGGATGCTCTGTCTAGAGGCATGGAAATTTATTACATCTGCTGTGCACGGTGAGTGCAATTTTCTGGGAGTCTGCTGTGTGCTGGAAACAGCTCCATCTTGGTTTTGCTCCAAATATATTGAGAGAAACCCGCTGTGCTTTGTCATTGTATTTACTCCTGCACCTCGCCATCTAAAAATAATTTAAGCTGAAAGGATATGAATTTTGTTTGTGCATGGAAAAAAAAAACCATAATGGTTTCAACTACCGTGATTTCAGGGAAACAGAGATGACAATAACTTAGAAAGTCAGTCTGCCTGTGTTATCTATGGATTCGAGAAATGTTTAAAGCAGTGAAATTTAGAGCCATTTTTCCCATCACTTACACTTTAACAAGTGAACTCAAATGCAAGAATAAATCAGTGCAGAATTGTACCAAAGCAAGTAGTTCGAGCAAACAGAAGAAACTGGCAATTATCTCAAAGAGAAAATGGCTTTAGATTTACATTCAGTAACAGAAGTTGGTGGGAGTCACGGTGGAAAGCTGGTAGTTTTGTTTTGAGCCTCTATTCTATTTCTTTCTCTTCAGCACTGTAGCAACTCTTTAGGAAGCAATATATACTGTAGATGAAGCTTGCTGAACTGGAGAATGGAGTATTTCCCCGGTGTCTCTGAAAGACTGTGGAACAAATTGGACTGGGTATGACAAGCTGCACAGTGTTATTTCAGTTGCTGCAGATAACTGAATTTCTCCTTCTAGGCATTAAGTGTCACTAGTTCATGTATTAAGAGTCAGATCCTGCTGCCGGCCACAGAAGTGGGAGTGTGAAGGATCTCCAGTGGAGACTCAGCAGTGACTGGAGAAACTGGGAATTTATTGCTGTGCCACCCTGAGCAGGAGCTGCCCCTCAGGGCTCTGACATGAGCGAACGTGGCTGTCTGTAGTCAAATAAATACTTCATTTATTAAACAGTGAATTCCCCACTGTTTAACACAGATGTAATTTATTTGTACAGGTCCATCACAGCGACAGAGGCCAAGGGCCAGATTTTCCATGGTCCTGCACCAGGACAGTTTGTTGGTGGAGTGATACTCTGGTGGTTCAGTTTTGCATGTGCTGCTTTTTCTCTGCGTGTGTTACGAGTTGTGCAGCTTCTCCAACACTTGTCTATGTACTAGAAAAAGAGGGTGATTGTGCTTGGGAAGGAGAGCACCAAGTGACTTTGAGCTGGGCTGATATTAAAGACATCTGGGCTTTTTTCCTGCTGCTGCCATTGATTTCTGGTGTGACCTTGAGCCAGAAGTAATTCTGCACGTTGGTCTGAGCAAACCTATGGGCACGCTGCAAGTCAGCTTCAAAACTAGGAGCAAAATAACTGTGCCAGGGTAATTATCCCTAATTACCCCTGGTTGTTTGGACCTGAGTGGTGCCTTGACAAGGTTACTGAGTGTTGGGCAAAACTGCTTGTGGCTGTTATTAGACACAGGCACAGATTCCCTAAAACTGTTTTCACCACGCTCCATTGCACAGTGCAGACATGTCCTTAATCTTGGATAGCTCAATCCCAGGTTATTCTGCTCATCTTCTGCTTTGTTATGAGGGGGAAGTAAAGGGGTAGTTAAGTGTCTCACAGGAGAGGGTCAGGGGGAGTTGACAGAAATACACAGCAAGATGCACCAGAGAACAACTCCCTGCCCTGCTGTTTAAACTGGGCTATATATACGTGCCAAGGGACCATATAGGAAGAAACACAGGACATAATGAGCAATAATTCGAAAAGGAATTAAAATAATTTGCAGAAAGCCCCTTGGCCATGTTTATAATCACGCCATTGGTCTGTTAGAGGAGTGACAGTGTTTAAAAGGCAACACATGTTTACTCGTGCTTAATAGTTGCCTCCAGCAATTTACATCTGTTAATGCAAAAATGGATAAGCTTGTTTCACAAGTACTGGTGACAAAACCCAGCATCAACTTCTTCTTTTAGTACCTAAACACATGCAAGATTTTATGAATCGAGAAGAGTGTTCATTTCCAAACACAGACTGCAGGGAGAGTGGAGCCAAATTTTTTTCTTTATTGCACCTTGAAGTACTGTTTCATTAGTGGAGGAAAGAACAAATTTGCTTTTTATCTCTTCCTTTACGTTGAATTAAATCAGGTACTTTTAAATTATGGGCCTGAAATTACCAACACTTTGGACTTGTGCAGTTCCCATTAAATGTGCTAATACTGAATTATGTAGCGTGCATTATTTCAGGTGGATTAATACATCAAATCTGTCTGCATCCATCAGGTAGCTCCTTAACAGTGCAAATGTGTTTGATCTGGGAGAAGATTTACATATTTTATGTGTAATGGTGAGAAGGCGAAATTTCTCTTTCACGTGCATTTGTATCTCTCAGAATGACTGAGGTCAAATAGAAGTTACTGCCACATCTCTCACCAAATAACAATTGAGTGCAAAATTAAATATTTGCTACCAGCACCTTCCACAAAAGCTGGCTCAGTGTGCAGTGTTCAGACAGGACTGTTTGCTCTGCTCCTGAATTTGTTTTAAGGGCTGACTGATGTTTGAATTTCTTTTAACCACTGGACTGTGAAAATTTCATAGTTAATAGTGCTCGTTCTCTAATTAACTGTAATTTGTATGATTGTATGTATTGAGGGGGGGAAGCTTCAAATTTAAAATTCAAAAAGGTCTTAATAATATATAAAGTGCAGTCCTGAGTAACTTCAGCTGTAATACAGAGAGCTCATCTCCCAGGTGTGCACTAACTCAAACATGGGCACACAGGAGCCAGTTCCTTTTTTGGGTGATCATCTGATTTTCCTGAACTACCTCCAGATGTGAGTGTCAGTTTTGTAAAGACAATGAAGAGCATGGCCCACAGGTATTACAGAGTATTTGGGACAGCCCTGGGACCTGTGCATTGCACCCTGTTGGAAATGCACCCTTGGAGGGGAAAGTGGAATGGCAATGCCAGCAACCAGGGGAGCAGCAAAACAGGGATGAGTTTTGCAAAGGTTTATGCTTTGCTTGTCTTTATTAACTGCCGCTGTTGAAACTTTTAACAGTCGCTCTGGAAGCTGAACGGACAACGGGGAAAAGTGGTGAGGATCATAATCTTCTGAAGGACGCCATAAAGATGGAACTAAAACTCTCCCTGAATTACCTTCCCCATACACACACACATTATAATAGAATTAGTAATTCTCATGATTCACCGAAGTGACAGTTTCTTGCCCAGCATGATTTAATGGGGTGGTGGTTCTCTGCCAAGGGCTGCCACGTAAAATGCTGAATTTATGAGCTGGCTCACTAGCTGAAACTCTGTAAGGTCCCATTTTTTAAAACAAAGATCCTTGAATAATCTGGGCTGGTTCTCTCACATTTGGGAGGAGTGGTGGAGAGATAAAATGAGTTGCATGGAGTAGACCTGGAGAAATGTTTCTCACATGAACATCCTTCTAATAACCAGTGCACTGATATCAAGGTGTCAGGGGACTGTATTATTTTTCATTTCTGTCCATAAGAATTTAATCAAAAAGCCACTGGAACTTATTTCTTTCCTCTGAAGGACTTTCACCAGGTGCTCTTAGTCCAGTTTTATCTCCTGAAGGTCTGTTACAGTGTTATAAAAGACTGATGAGAAGAGGGAATTTTCCTACTAAAATGAGAATAAATCATCATTTTTCATTTCGTAAGACCTGCTCATATAAATGGGATACTGCTACAATACAAAGACAAATTGCTCCATGTTACTGCTTTAGTCACTGAGTCCAAATTACCTCTGGAAGTGCAGGTTGAGTCCCATCCTCCAGGTCCTTCCTCAGCCAAGCTCAGCGTGCCAGATGGAGAACAAAATCATTTCCTCGTTGCTGTTGCAGGGTTCTAATGGCTGTTAATGGAATTAGCAGCAGGTTCTCTTTGGCTCTGCTTGGCTTGAATGAATGAGTCTGAGAAAGAGCAGCCTGGGCTGAAGCACAGACTGGTCCCAAGTGGCAGGAAGGTTCCTTAGGAATGATGGAGAAACCTGGAGGGGCAACACTGGTGCCTTTAACCCAGGAGGGAGTTGCAGCCTTGCTGTGTAACCCTGCATTGCCAGACACAGCTCTCCCAGTTCATCACCTTTCCCTGTAATGTGCAGCCTTCTTCTTTACCATTAGGTGTTGCAAATTCATTATTAATATTTATAAACTGCTTTGTTGTTTTCTGACAGAGAGACCAGACATTCCAGTGCAGCAGCTGCCTGTGACTGTCTCCTGGTTGTGCCGTCCATAATTAGTGTTCCCCTGCTATTCCCTGGACCTGCCTGGTGCCATGGCAACATTATTTAATTGCAGAGTCAACTGGCTCCTCTCACAGAGCACTGCTGTGCAGTGTAGGAAGGCCTGGCTCCTCTGTGCATTCCAGTCTCAGTGCTATCAGGGGTGATTTCATGTTTTATTCCGAATCAGTAATAATTATAATTTCAAATTACGGTGCGAAAAAGTACCAAAAATAGGGAAAATAAGAATAATTAACTTCTCATCAGTGTCAGGGATAAAAACTGGCCTTTCAAATAGTAAATAGCATAAGTGGGGTGTAATTTGTGGTGCCTTAAGAGATGTCACAGGGGGATACAAGTCTAAAGCAATACAAACAAGAGGCTTTGAGGCTCCATAAATTTAATGGAAAAGTCCCATTAGTTTCAGCAGGAGAAAGAAAATCATTGTGCATCAAAATATTACTAAATTAAAATTAAGTGGGGTAAGAACATTACCTGTGTCTATTGATGACAGTGGCTAGGGATAAGCACTTTTGCATTGGCATCAGATAATTTTTTCAGTAGCATCTGCCTTGCACAAAGTGAGTTTTCCCCTTCTTCTGGCAGGACAAAAGTCACAAGGATTATTTTAATGTTATTTTTCCTTTCTGGGGATATGAAGTTGGTGGAGCAATTATTTATAGGTTCCTTTTTCTTACTGCAGATCAGAATCAGCCATCCTAATTAGACATAAAAGCGTATGCAGGAAACAAAGCAGGCAAACTCAGCCTGAGACAGAGTCAACATGGGAATTTCAGCCCAAATGGTTTAAATCTGGCCAAGTTACTGACAACAGAAAACAGCCTTGTAATGGAAAATGTCAGGCAGCCATACTCAGGTATTGCTACCTGGCCTGCCTAAAGTGGATATTTTATGTAACCAAATAACAAGATGGGCATTATTTTTCTTTTTACTCCTCTTAGCTGTTGTGTTGTTGGAGACTTGTAATGTGGGTTGGCAGAAGAGTTTTTTCCCCACCCTATTCCAAATCTTCTGAAATGTCATTGGTTCAGAGAAAGGGGAGGGGAAAGGGGAAGTTGAAAACCTTTCTCCCAGTATTTGTGGTATATTTAAAGGATTATTTTCCATTCTTCACATCTATCTCAGGACTGTCTTGTATTCAGGCAATGCCAGCTCTTCTGTCTCTCCTGATCTTCTGCCCAGAACATGGTGTTATTTCAGACAGACTGGGAGTTCTCCTAATTAAAGTAGCTATTTTATTGGAACTCACATCCAGTTGAATCCCAGATAAAATGGCTAGAGAAACTGGAATTGCAGAAAAACCCTGAGTTTGCTCCTACTCTTTGTTTTTGATTTTCCATCCCCTCCTTTCCATAATATTTTTATCTGACCCCAATTTGACCCAGTATAATTCAGCAGGAACATATGCAGCACCTTGTTCTGCTGTGCCCCATATGGCAGGGAGGGAAGCAAAGCTGCTGCCAATTGCAGATACAATTATAGCCAAGCAAGGCTGCTCCATTATTGCATTTGAAGCCATAATTAAATTTGCTAACAGTGCAGAGGTGCCAAACCTGCCATTTCTTTGGAATATGGGACATCTGTTTAGTGCTGATGCTACCGTGGGATCTGAGAGGAAACATCAAAACTTCCATCAGCTACTACAGTTTCATTTCTTCATCAAAAAAATATTACAGTTCTTAGCTTCTTGGTTGCAGTTTTGCATTTCTTGAGGCATTTCTAGTGCAGGCACCAACTCCACCAATTGCTGTCCAAAAAGAGAACCATGTTTTTCTTGCATCTGGCACCATTTAAAAAACATGTACCTTAAAACACCTGAAGTGGTGGTTTCTCTGTCATGTGATCCATTGATTTCAGGGCAATGTGTGGCAAGTTTTGTGCCCACTGGCCCTTCAGAGCCTCAAGTCTGCGGTGACCAGGTGGATGTAGGGCTGAGAACTTCTGGGTAGTTGGAAACAAACTTATCAGCAAGGCAGGGGTAGGGTTGCCATGTCCCTGGTCTGATCTGAATGGGGTAAGAAAGAGTAATACCAACATTGTGAAAGCTTGCAGTGTATTTTAGTGACTGAGAGAAACCTGAGCAGCAATTACTGGTGTTACCAGCCAGGCCCAGTGATGAAAATTTGCCCCTTAGAACTTCAACATCCAGGTCTTTTGTGTGAGAGATGAAACTCTCTGCCTTGACACTCGGTTCTGACATCATTCAAGACAGACTTAATACGTGTATTTGTCTTTACATTTTCTTCTTGACAGGCCTTCTACTTCCCTTGCAGTGCTTCAGAGCTGAGATGACTCACTCTTAAAATGATAACACAATCTGCTAAATGGAATGTCAAAATACATGAGGAGTTGGATGCACTCTCATGGTATAATTTTCCCCCAATAAGTTAATGTTTTTATGAGTTAATGTTCTTATTGTTCATATACAACTTGGTTATAAAAAATTAAAATATAGCAAGTCTGTGTAGGAGGGAGAAAAAAGGTTCAGGTAAAATGCCTCTAGAGATTCTGTTGTAGACAGGATGATGGATTCAGCTGTTCATTCTCAAAATATATAATGGCTGTAAGAACAGGCATTGAAATTATTAAAAATTAAAACATGGATTTCCTTTATTACCTTCAAATGGCAGTTGAGAAATCCATGAGGTGTAAGGTGCACGTGTTATGATCTGGCCTGTTTGAACACCCTTTGCTGCTGACAGGTATCAAAAGGGATGTAATTACACTTCTAACCAGACAGGTATGTTTAATAATCTTATAATACTTCCAAATGCATTTTTTCTTTCAGAGCTTTAGAGAAAGAAAGAGAGAGAGAGAGACGACCCAAGAGACTGCAATGCAGACATGTTTGTAACTACTTTACACATGCATTTGGTTGGCAACCTTAGAGGTGAAAAAACAAAGTCTGCTGGTTTGAAGCACCTGCCTGGAAAGCAAGATTTCCTGATGCTCTTCTCACCTGCCCCTCAGTGATCAAGTCCACAGACGACCCAGGTAACACCTTGGCTCTTTTTACCAGCCAGCCAGAAATTCTGGTTATTCACCAGAGTCTGAGCAGTTAAACAGCAGTTTCTAAAATCAGTGTACACTTCACAAGTCTTGCCAGTATTAGAAGATATTTAAAAACTACAATGAACATGGTACATCACTGGCAAACTACTGGATGCTGTTCTGAATGAGGTCTGGGATGAGTTCATTGAATTCAGAGTGGGCCTTGTGCCCTGTCCTGTTTTACACTCACTCACCTGTCTTGGCTCATGGTCATTTAAATCAAAAGTCTTCTCTTTGCCTCTGCAAAAAGCTGTGCAAATCTTCCGAGCACTCTAAGTAGTTCAAATGAATAATAATGTATTTTAATTACACTAGCCCTTACATAGATTGCTCTGAAAGCTGGTTATGTGTTCTAATTCTCTTTACATTTAGACACCTGTGTGGAAAGAGCCTTTGGAGCTGGATACATAATTCAGTGAAATTGTTGGTGGGACGATGGATCTGGGTCAGCGCTTCCCTCTGTTCATCTCACAAATTCTGCTGGGTTTTTTTCACTTCACAAAGCATTAGAAGAACACAGCTAAGGAAAGAGACTTTTATAAATAGAGTTGATGTGAGTTTTGTGCAAGGACACCTTCTGGACCGGTGAAGTGCAGCTGATACTCTGAGAGCTCGGGAGGGCACTTCCAGGTAAGCAATGTATCTCTGCCAGGCCATCTGCTCCTCCTAGATGGTACTCAGTTTAAACTAGTATAACTCTTCCTCATCACCACCATCTCCACAACAGTTGTGTAGCTTAATTGTGCACACTCAGAAGGTGTGGTTCTTCCTTCCCTGGAGACTACATGGACATGACAAAGTGTCACTCGTGGAGACATGAAGCAACATTATCAAGTTTGCGGTGTGTTACACAACAGGGAGGGTACTGAGGTCACTGCAGCTTGACCCTGCAGGGAAAACAACACATCTGGACATGAATGTCTTGTCTATAAGTTCATTTTCTGATTTGAATATTTGCTTTATGGAACCGTACAAAGTCTGTGCCAGCACCAGGACCTAGTGCACTGTCAGTGATTCTGGGCTCTGTTTTGTAGCATAGATTTACAGCATAGATTAGCTTTTGAGGTTTTTTTACCCCTGACAGCTTCCATTTTATTGTGGGATGGTCAGGGGTTTATAAATCCAGGGGTACAGAGCTGAATGGAGTTAAGCTTCTGGGGATATTTCTGGCTTATGTGTCTTTTTTGCAGTTTCCTTCAGTTGCAGAGAAGTGGCTCAGTGACCTAAAGGATCCTTCCCTGTCAGCAAGACAAATGCTCCAGGATTGGATCTGTAATGTTCCAATTTCATATAATGAATCATTGCTACCAGCTTGGCATAAAACAATATAAAATATGCAACAGAACAAAAGTACTAAATGATATACCAAGCAGCAAGTTTTCCATACCCAATTTCTTCTATTTCCAGGACATTTGGGGGGTTTGTTTATGTTTTTGTTTCAACATAGATTAAATAGGTGTTTAGAAATATTTTGCAACATAGAAGTTCTGGGACTTGATGAGCTCTTTGAAGTAAATACAGGAGGTTTGACATTGCAGAACTTTGAATGGTGAGACACAACCCAAGCTGGATTCGGTGTGTGGTTCTAGCTAGAGAGATGATATTTCAAATGTATTTTATTCCTCAGATCATTTATTTTCATATATCCATTTCTCTGGTGTGGACTAAGCAAAAGCAGCAAAAGATTATGCACCCTCTTAGTCAATTTGGTGTTAATTTATGAAAGAGTTTTTGGAAATAAAGATTCTCCTGTAATCAGGCACAAAACTCACAGTTGCTGTTGTTCTGCAGCATTTAAACTCTCTTGAGTGGCATTTGGGAGCACCCAGATCACCTCATGTCTTTGCTGCTGTTCAGCTTCAGTTCAGGCAGTAAAATGTCTCATTGCAGGGGATTTATTGTGTGGAAAGAAATGCTGCAAACATACCCACTTCTTACTGGACCCTCTTGCTGATGGTATTAGTTTTTAACAGTAATTTCTAGTGGATCCTCAGGGGCACTAAGGCATTAATCTACAAAATTAATATATATCTTTGTTCACAGAGGAGTTTGGAGTCTGTTAGGAACAGAGACCCACTGAGGGGATTTGAGTTCCTAAATCACTCTTAGACCTCTGAAGATCCTGCCCAGAGGTCTGTGGGTCTGTTCACAAAGGATGTCAGCAAGTGAAATGTAAGTGCTAAAAATTCCATCTTCTCACCTTCCCCCCCCCCAAAAAAAGAGAGGCCTTAGAGCAGATCCAAGTCAGCAGATGAAAAGGGATTGAACACAGCAAAAAGTCTAGTAGGAGGAACTTCCCTGAAATGAGCTGCTCTGGGAGGAAGCCAAGTTAATAGTTTTTTTTATCAGCACTATAACAGGACTGCAGGTTACTCTAATGACCAGTGCTTAATGAGCAACCAACACTATGTCAGGGAGGAAAACTGTCCTGAGTCTTGTGGTGATTAAGGATGTAGTTTTTAAAGTAATTTTGGAGTTTAAGTATTTTAGCTTTTTGATGGCACTTGCTTCCCACCAAGCCAACACTGCCACACAAGCACCACCCTCATTAGCCATTGCAGGAGCCAAACAGGAGCCAAACTTCAAGGCACACATTCCTAGGAATCAAACTTCAGTGTTTCAGCTGTTCACAAAGCTACACATTTCTCAGTCAAATATAAAACAGTTGCTTAAATGGTGGAGCAAGAAGAACGTGATTTGACCAGATCAACAGGTGGTATAAAATGATAGAGACCATTGACATGTGTCAGTGAAAATATCAGCTGAAGTGGAATTGCAGCGAAAAAGACTTTCAAGTAACCACACAATTCCTAAAGAGCAAAAAACAGTAATTATTTCCAGAATGCCAAAGACCTTTCTCTTAGGGAGAATCTTTAATTTGCTGATGAGTTTGTATATTGATTTTTTAGATAATTTCTGAAGTGATGTCAACATTCACTGATAAAGAAGCTTTCAGTGAGGTAGAAAGAGGTCTGCAGGTCTCCTCAGCTTTTCTGCTGCTGTCTTTGGACAGTGGTGGCCAGTGGGTTCTTCAGCTGCACAGATTTCTCTAGCACATCAGTTCCTGAAAGTGAATTTATGGTCACACTTCACCAATGGCTTCATCAGGGGCTTTGTTTGTTTTCTCTTGGAAGACAGGGAGTAGAAGTCTCTGGATTTCATAGACAGCACCATGAGGAACAGAGAAACAATTTTCCTGAGCTTATATGTTCTGGACTCTGATAGGTATTGGATAATATTATTGTTTCATCTATGAAGCTTTGCAAAATGGATTATCCAAGCTTTTGTTCAATAGCCTGACTGGGGAAAAGAAAAAAAAAAAAAAAGTCCTGAGAGCAAATAATATCTCATTATACCAAGTCAGATAACATTAGAATAAAATTGATTTGATGAAGAATAGCAAGAATTGATTTTTTTGCTTGGAATTAATTTTCTGAATAGGGAACCACTGAACATTGCCATAATTTGTGCATTCCTAATAAACCTATTAGCACATCATATTCAGGGCTGAACTTAACCACAGTTACAGCTCAACTTTTAAATGCTCACCATCATCAGCTGCAGCCAGAAATCTAAGAACACAATTTTAATATTGGCACCAAGAATATGGCCAATGCACTTTTAGATCCAAGAAGGAGCTCACTGTATTTTTTTTTAATTTCAATTGACCCTCACTTTATTAAGCAAAAAGGAAGCAACTTGTGGGTTTTTTTCTGAGCTTACAGGTATTCCTAGGATACTAAAATAAGGCCTGGCTATTGAAATGGGAAGACAGCCCAGGTTTTCTCACACAGGTTTTCAGGGAGCTCCTGAAGCTGGAGCATTGATTGCATGCTCTGCCCCCATGCCACCTTTGTCTACAGGAGAGTTAGCATTCATGGTGTCACTCAAAGTGAACTTTTACTGCCCACAACAACCTATTTCTGTGGCAAAGGTCAGCTTTGTTATCTATCAGGATGTAGCAGCACAGTGGAATAATGAGTTGCCACAACAAACTGGCCTTTTTGCCTTCTGAATGGGCTTCTAAATCAAGCAGAGGGAGCATTGACTGAAAATCATTGGGTCTGTCTACTTGAAAGGTCATAGCCTGAAATACTGCAAGATCATTTCACCCTGGTTTATACAGCAAAACAGCCTCTAGTACAGAACTCACTACCTACCAGTTGTTCAGCTGTCTGGCCTTCCTGGGGTTTGAGATGGTAATGGGAAAAAAAAGGAAGACTACTTGGATCTGTCACAGGCCTAAATTAGTCAAGGAAAGATAGAAATCAATAGTGGTTTGGAGCTCTCTCTCTCTATGTGTATACATATATATATATATATATAAGTAGTGTGTATATACATATATATATATATAAGTCGTATATATATATATCTCATATATATGTCATATATATATTTATATGACATACATATATATATATGACTTCCCTTAGAGAAAGCACACACTTTGAGTCCAAGCAGAGCTGCCTTCCCCAGCCAGCAGTGGAGCTCAGCACAGCCATGTGTGGGCAGTACATCCTTCCAAGTCCTTATTTCATCCTGTTCACTACTCAATTAATTGTACCCATTTCCTTCCAACCTCACTTCCCAGTTCTAAAGCCCTTCTCTTTTCACTCCTCAGTCAGCACAGGGTGTTTCCTAAACACAGGGCTGCCATTTCCAGTGTAGCCAAAGGAAGATGTGCCATTCACATGTTCATGTGAGAGAAATCTCTGGTTTTCAGTTCATTCACTGATTTTGTAAAATGGAGATGCTACATAAAAGCAATAGTCACCATTATACAAGTTAAAAACAAACATCAGTAACCGGCAAATTGAACTCTTAATAAACACAGCTGATTTGGAAGGGTGTTTGGCCCTTGGCATATGAATGAGCATCCAGTGTTAGGCAAAAATTTCTCTAAATCTCATTCCTCAAACTCCTGTTTCTTTGACAGATGAGCCAAAGTTCATTGTCAGTAGTATTTGAAACAAAAAAAATGCTGCTGTTCAAGTGAAGAATGTCAGTCTAGACAGGGTCCAATTCTCTACTTGAAATTGCCTTTGCTCTGCTGTGCTATTTACCTTCATGGTGTCACGTCAGTATACAGAGCTTTTTCCAGGAATCATAAAAATATTGAATTTTACTGCTGCAAGACATTGCTATGACTTGCAAAATACCCTGAGCTTCTGGGCCTGAGAATTTCACCTGAGTGAATTTGTCCTCCTGACACAAATCTGTCTCTGGTGCAAGGCACTGTCACCTCTTTGGTGCAGGAGGCAGAGCTTTTTTGGCTGCTGGTCTGAGGCTGCAGAGCAATGTACTAGGAGTAAATGATTCCCACAGACCTTTCCATCTTCCCTATCAAAACCCACCAGGCATCTCTGGATTATTCTTTTCCTCACTGAACGTAGAGCAGTAGATAAAAAACCCCAAACCACACACACCCCATGAAAATAAAGCAGAGCACTCCGTGTCTCACAGGGTGCTCTCCAGAGGCAGGATAAAAGAAAAGGAATAAACCATGTCTGACAGATGTTAATGAAACACAGACTCCTTTTAATGAAGCACTGGAGAGTGGCCAGTCTGTTGTAGTTGGGTCATTATAAGCCTTACAGAAAAAAGGAAAGGACACCGAGAATTCCATCTCTTTTCACAAAAGTGTCCATTTCTAAGGATGTTTGGGAGGGTTTTGTGTGGTTTTCACAGGGAGTCTTCATGGATACACAAGGAGAACCCCCACCTGCCAAGAGGCAGAGGTGGTGCTTTGCTGACAGGACAGTTCCTGGACACCAGCACAACTCCCTCCTTGTTAAATCCTCCTGCAGGATTGCAGGAACTTGGGGAACAGTTTCAAAAGGTCGGTAAGCACCACAAATTCCAAATGACAGTTCAAAATAAAATGGCTGGGTTTGTCTCTGTTCTTCTGCTGTAAATGCTACTCAAGCTAGAGCTGCTGCAGAGCAGCTCTTCCCAGGGATACCCAAAAAGACTCTTGCCTCCCTCAGCAAAGGTATCAGCAGGTGACAGGGGCTGCTGCTGCTTCCAGCAATATGGGACTGTGCCTGACTGCTTTGAACTAGATTTTGTGTTGTACACAGCCCACTTTTCTTTTATCTGCCATCACCCAGGGAGATTTAGGACATTTAGGATATTTAAACGTATTACATTGGAAACGATATTAGGAGGAGGAAAATATGAAACTAAATGTAATAAAGAGATAAACGTGCACAAGGTAAAATGCTAACTTTAAATACTAAAAAAAAAAACCAAACAAAAACCAAAAAACACCAAACCAAATGAGTTGAGGGAACCTGTGGACCAGAAGTCTTATGATGTATTCCACATTATTAAATTAACTTCTGGATTTAAATTTGGTTTTTGTTCCAAGTAGGTTCCTTAAGGAGTTGTGGCTAATTTTCAACACATTTAAGAGTGTACACTGAGCCCTCCCAAAAGAGTAATTTCATTAATTGCCTGGTACTGCTGCTGCTTGGACTCATAATCCTTTCTTTAAGTTACAAAGAGCATTCAAGCCATGAAATCTTCCTTACATGCAGCACCAGAAAAGATTCCCCTCCATGATTCTGCTGCATCTGTTGACACAGTGGTCCTCTGCAAATTTCAGGATATTTCTGGAAAGGGATCTGTTTATAATAATATTCATGTACACATGATCCCTACAAGCCTTCACTTTAATCTTGGTTAAATAGCCAAGTTATTAAATAGTAATTCCTGGTGCTGGAAAAACATCATCCTCCCGTGAGACAAAACAGGAACAGGGAATGTTTACGGCACTGGCATTTTAAAGCTAATTTAAGGAGGATTTATGACAATTAGGAATAGAGTTAATGAGGGATATATGCACATTGCCTGGCTAATAGTGATTCACATTCTGCCATCATCATCAAGCTGAAGCAGAGGTTGGAAGGGCCAACTCCTGCCTGTCTGCAAACATCGATGTGGCTGCCAGGGCACAAGATAAGCATCTCCAACAGCACTTCCCAAAGAATCAGTGTGAGAGCAGCTCTAAGTAGTATTTAATAGCCCAGGACAACTGAAATGTTATTGAAAAGAGAAAGTCTGTTGCTTAAGGCAACATAATTAACCCTGCCTTCCACTCTGGTTTATCTACAGAAGAAATACCTCGGACAAAATTTTATCAACTGCGCCGCTGATCTCTGCAAAGAAAGGTTTGCACGGAGGTGATTGCTGGCTTAATCATGGAAACTCCAGCAAAGTACATCTCACAGACATTCTGCATCTCCTGCTGCAGCTGCCTGTCTGTCTCTGTTAACAGATCACAGTCCAGGTACCAAGTTCTGCATTGTTAACACTCCACGGGCTCCAATTCCAGCCCTGCCTTCTAAAACCTCTGGTTCCTAGTCCTGTGTAGTGATTATTTGGGCATTATCCCTGCCCACACTGAGACTGGGCTTTCCTTGTAAAGCTAAAAGTCTGTGTGCACGTGGATAGATAGCGGGTGCATGGGAGGAAGAAAGTCAAGCAAGCAAGGGAGGAGCCAGGGCAGAGAGAAGGGTTTGAGCTCTCTCCAGAAGTGGCATTAGTATTTTGTGGGGATGGCAGCTGTGCTTGGCAAAGCTGAGCTGAAATCCGGATCAATGGTAGGAAAAAAAGAAAACCGGGCCATAGAAAGCAAGCCATCTGATGGATTGAGAGAGGTGGGTATTTGAGAAGGTTAATCCTAACAGAGAAGGCAACAAAACATATGAAAGGAGTCTAATGTGTGCCAGTTTCCAGGAAAAAACAAAAACATTTTTAACAGCCATTCTGCTACAGTGGCAAGCTAAATCTTCTCTTCAGCAACACAAAACACACTGCTTATAGAAAAGAAATTAGTAGAAGAATCTGATGTTCCAAGTTTTTTTTTCTTTTGGCTAAATGTAGTTGAAGGTGAAACCTTCCAGAAGAGCTCTTCAGGGTCTGGGAATCCATGTGAAGTGGGTTTAAGGTCTAATGAAAACCCATGTAAGTTACTAAATATATACCCCCAAAAATTAGGTTTCAGTGTTAGCAGTGGATTTTTTTCAGTGTTATATATTGATGTGTGTTTTCCCTGGGATCGTGGAGAGGAAATACCAGCCTCTTTAAAATACATTACCCCAAATTTGGAATACTTATTTTATCCATTGCTTCCATGTGGTAAATTAAATTTCAGGGCAATCTGAATTAGATTTTGGAGCAAGTAAAAGGGTCAGCCTGAGGGTCTGTAACCCCATCAATAATGGAGCTTGTGTTCTAATATGAAATTAATTCAGCACATCCTGTTTTATGTGGATAATTTAAGAGAGCAGCTTTCGACTTTTCTGAGACTGAAGGCCAAAGTCTCAATAAGTCATTTAAAACATTTTCAAAAAATTGAGATGCAGTAATTTTTCAGCTTACCTGACTCACAACTACTTTTTGTGCCGCAAGCATGAGATAGAATCATTTCACTCCTTTTTAAGCCCTGCACTATTTAAAGCCTGTACTGGTTTAATTATTTTCTTTTTTTTAAAGAGCAGCTATGAATTGTTGGCTGTGACTGATAAGCAGGGCAGCAGGAAACATGCTGTGTCTTTGTAGCTTCCAAGTGTGCTTACTACTATAAAACCCAGCTTGATGCAGACTTAAACCCAAGCTGCTGGTGCAGACTCTTAGCAGGAAAGCCCTCAGAGAAAGGGATGTGCACAGAAGAAAAGCAGAGTTGATTGAAACAAGGAGGTCTGAAATTAAATGCAATGTTTCTAGTCTTTGTTACAAAACCAGGAGATGTGTCTGACCTTATTCTTCTCCCTCTGGCCAGCTGCTTGGATAGATTTTTATTTTTTTTTTCTGTGCAATCATCTTGAAATTTTTCATGAAGGTTTTGCTTGTGTCTGTGGGATATTGTAGGTTAGATAAAAATTCCATCTGTGTTTCAAGTACGCTTCAAATAAATTTAAAACTTGAAACAGTTTGATCTTTCATTAACTTTCTGTACTAACTCTGTTGCTAAATTCTTCTGGTTGCTCTCATCTTGCCCTTTCAGTATTTCTGCAGAACTAAAACCAGGGGTAAAGCATAAGCACTGTAAATTTTCTTCTGCCAAGGGGAAAACAAGTGTCTGCCCCTGTGGTCCATCTCTTGGTTAGACGTGGAAGAGCTCCCACATTCTTAAGAGCAGTTTAAACGTGCCACTATAAGTGGATTTTTGCCAGTCTGGTCACTAAGACCATCCCTGCTGCCCCTGCAGCCTCTGGCAACTTCAGCTGCCATTCTGTTCTCTTTCTTAGAGATCCTCATGCCATTTTCCTCACTGTAGAATTTTACAGTACTGCACCAAATTACAGGACTAACACCTCTCAAGCAGGGTTTGTTTCTCCAGTCTGTATCAGGAGATGAGAGTCAGAAATAAGTTTGTGGGATTTTCCCCTCCTGCATCTTCCTGGCCTCATACTCTTTGTGTAGGGAATAAAAACAGGTCACCAGCGCAGTGCAAACATTCCAAAGGAAACACACAGTAATCAAGATCTGAAATACAGCTGTGCACAGTAAATAAATTTTCCATTGGATTTGACTTCCAGCAGGAATCTGTGAAAGGACATGTCACTGTAAGCACACACTGATTTTTGCACAGCAGATTTGTGCCTTCCTGGAGCAGACCTGCTAGTCAGCAGCAGCAGCTGGTGTCATCACAAAGTTCTAAACAAATACAGTATTATGTCAACCTAAAAGAATTTTAGTTCCTTTTGATATTTCTGTTTAGGGGGCAGTTGTTCTTTTACCATGTACAGCTTGCACAGAGAAACAGAACAAATAAGGTTTTTTGGGGTTTTTTTTCATTTAACAATCTAAGTTACTGAATCATTTAAGGAGATGTCTAAACTCAGTGAGTTTTAATAACAGGTAAGTAGGTTCCTCGTGTCTTTTAAAAACAATGGATATTTAAGGAAAGCACCTAATGATATAACAAGACCTTTTTTCTGTGTTTAGGAGTCTCTATTTCAGTGCAGAAGCATGATATCAAACTGCTGAGATCAATCTAGTTAGTTTTCTTAATGCTGTAGGAAGAGAGTGAGAGACAGTCATGGTTGTCCATGTTTTTATATTTTATAGGAGCAGTGATCCTTCAGTCTGCTGCCCTCACCTCGTGTCTGGGTGAGGGGGCAGGCCTGGGGGATGTATCTGGACAACCACAACTCTTCCAGTTCCCCACTGAGCTGCCTCAAAAGGTGACTGTTTTCCTCAGTGTGTGATGTCACCACTATTTGGGTACTCGAATTTCACGGCCAGTGGTCACCTTCATGAATAAAATTCCCTGACAGTGGCCTGGCCTGTGCTTGCCAAGGCAGGAATGCTGCCAGGCTGGCTGCCCTCTCGGAGCTGGCACGGGGGCAGTGCAGCAGGTTAATGATGGCGTGAGTGAAGCTGCTGTTACCTCCCAGCTGAGGGTTATGGGCTCTGACAGCGTTTGCTGATGGCCACTGAACCATGAGCCGTGTTCTAAAAGTACTTATCACTTTACCCTCTGACTGCCAAAGCGATTCATGAGCAGTTTTGTGAGGGGAAAAAAAAAAAAAAAAAAATATGTGAGCGGGGCAAAGGAGGACGCGTGAAATTTTGGAGGGGAAAAAACAGTATTAGGCAATGCTAACTCATCAAAATAGGCCATGAAATAGGCCATAAAAGAGATGAAACAGTAAGAGAGGCATCATAGTGGAAATAACTACAGCACCATCCATGTCAGTCTGGTATATACTTTTTGCTCACTCCCTGATTTGAAAGCAATTTTTGACATTTGGGCTCCACTAGAACACTTCTGGCCAAGAGATCACTGTATAGTTTCACAAGTATTATTGAAGAGTTGCTGTGAGGTATCTCATTATTTCAGATGAGTAAATTGCATCATAGAAAAGTGATTTTTTTTCATATTTTTTTTTCCCTGAGACCACAACAAGCAGCTTTCAAGCCAGAAGGGGAGATCCCAAGAGTCCTGCCTCCTTTATCCTGGTTTCATAACCTGCACTGCACTGTCTCTGGTTTAACAAAGTCCTGGTAAGTAATTTTGGTGCATTAAATATAATTTCTGATGAGAAGGTAGATGTGTCTATGCTTGGAGGTACTCCCTGTGCATTCAAAGAGAAGGAGGTGCTGCACAATAGGATTATATTTGTTAATGTTTTGCCAATCAGCCTAAAATGCTCTTTAGTAGTAAGTGACTGTTGTTCTTACCTTGATAAGGTATGTAGAGAAATATTTGGAAAATCACTGGTAATGCTGAAAGTTTGAAGAGTTTTCCATGTTATCAAGCTCTTGGATATCCCATGTTTTCATGTGATGCTTCATCCTGAGGGAAAGCTGTCATTTCTCAGGATAATCCAAAGACACTTCCATCCTCAGAGCAGGGACTTGTGTCTGAACTGTAACTCCTATGAGGTGCAGCAGTGCTTCCCACAGCTATAGAAGCATGTATTGACTAGAAATAATACATTTTACATAAGACACACATTAAACAAAACATTTTTATTTGGGAACATGTAGAGAGCAACGAATGACTGTTTATTTATAGAAGTTTGTTGGGAAATATCATGGTTTTAATTAAAATGAAATCCCTGATACGTTTCCTTTTGGGCTAAGCACTAAGATTTTCTAGCTAAAAATATAAAATCAGTCATTCTGCGGAGTGTATATTTATAATCAGGCTTTAGAAATATAGAAAGAACTGAAAAAAAATTACAGGGGAATAAAGATTGACTCAGTTGATAGCTAAATATTAACTGTGTTCATAAGAAGGAGGGAAATTACAAAGGGCTTGGCAAACTGAGCTGTCCAAACTGACTGACTGACTGACTGAATCAAGAAGTTAAATATCCCTGGGCAAAGCAAACTATGTACCAGAAAGGTCATTACTGTTTCTCATAGGGTTTAGCTCTTTCACTCTGCAGTTGAGCTGAGTTTTTAAATACAGTTTTGTATGCAGATTTAAAGGTCTTGTTCCCTGTTAAACAGAGAGGCTTTGAAACCAATTCCCTCTAACAGGTGTTAATGAGTACAAGCAGGTTATCAGGACGTTACTTGTAGCAGCTTTACTGTGTGGTGTTGTGTGTGAAGGCCACACCAGTGGTTAAAGATCAGAGGTTTAATTAGCCATATTTTACTGGGCTTGGCTTTAGGCCTCAAGAGTAAAAGGACTGAAAGAAGAGCAATGGAAAGATTACTGGGTTTTGTCTTCCACGGAGCAGTCTCAGGACTGCAGCCTTCCAGCATGCTGTGAGCTGCCTCCGTGCCACTGCACCTATTACCATTGTGCTGCTCTTTCAGGTTGTGGCAGTAGAATTAATTTCCTTTATTATATCTGCATTCCATCGGCACAGGATTTACTGAAGAACTAGAACTGATGTGAAACACTGAGAAACCAGTGATCACCTTACTGGTGTTCAGGTAAACACATCTGTATTCAAAAGTCCGCTGGTAATATTACACAATATTGCATATTTTCTCAATTGATTTGAGCAACGGGAATAATAAGAGTGTAACTGCAGCTCAAGTGCCCTGTTCACAAGATGATGGTGCACTGTTAACCGAATCAAAGCTAAGACTAAGCAGCACTTGAAGCTTATTACCATTCAAGTGAGACCAGTTAAAAGCAAGGCCAATTTGGAGCTGGTGACCTTGAGCTGTGGGTGTTGCTTTATCAGATGCAGCTGAAAACGGATTTGTCTCAGCTGAGGGGAAGCACGAATCCTCAGAAAAGAAATTATAAGTAACAAGGCAGTGCATGTGAGGATCTGTCTTGCTCTCAGCCTCTGTTCCCCACGAAGTCAGAAAATTGATGGTAAGTGCACAACATCTTATCGTCCATGGGTGGTTAGAGAATTCCAAATTGAAAGGAGCTGAGGTTATTCTTGCCTAGCAGACTCAGTGCTAACTATATTCCAGTCCATTTGTGTACAGCAATGGAAAACATCATTTATCTGGGATGTCAGGGATGACATTGCCTTTCATTAACCTTAAACAAAATTATGAGGCTTTGCTTTACTTACCAGGTAGGTTTATGTACTATCAATTTTTGTGCATATACAGAGGTGCAGAATTAAGACGGTGGAAATCCCTCAAACCTTGCTAGGAGAAACCTGCTAAGAGCTTATAGCAGGTATTTATTTTATGTTTTAAAAATTCAATAGACTCCAGTTAATCTGCCCTCTGGTAATCCACAGAATAATGACTGAGCCAGACACTTAGCTGGTGTAATGTAGTGAAGCTCTTCTGAAAGCAGCAGTCAGGCTGCTGCTCTAAGATATAAGAGGCTTAGGCTCAATTCCCTAATTTCCCAGAGATCTCTTGTGTAACTTTGGCCAAATTCCTTATATCTAGATAAAAATAAGGGTTTACAGTCATCATACTAAGTTTGAATCCTGACAATGCTCAGACTTCCTACATGATGAGCAGGAGAGCAAGGTTCAATAGATGGAATGCAGAATTAAAAACACAATGGCCACACACTAAGGAGGCACACTCAGCATCCTCATGTAATTTCTATGTGCTTTAGGGCAACAATTCTATGAAAGAAGGCATAACCCTCCATATTTCCAATGACAATCCTCTGGTGCTGCTGACATCAACAACAAAGTCCCCAGTTTCTTACTGCTCCCAAAGGCAGATGGGAATGAGAGGCCTATTCAGTCATGACAAAAGACTTTGTGGGCAGGCATGGAAGGAAAATTTTCCAGTTTCCACGGCTGAGAGCATGTTTCAAACCTCAGATCTCTGGAACTGGGCATCAAAAGAGGGACTTCAGACAAATTAACAACTTTAACATTAAATATTTCTATAATTGGTTCAGAACCTCAATATGGAATTGGAAGGTAAATGGATTAAGGAGTATAAAGCATTCAGTTACTGTGGTAATGGGGAACATATAAGCAGCTAAAATTGATGGATGCTGTCATTTATAATTGCTGAGAGCTTGAACACCAGGGTGCATTACAAGGGGGTATAGTGGGAATGTTTGAGCTCTTCAGAGGTAATAGTCTGATCTCTGATCCATGCAGGTAGAGCTGTCTGGGGGGCTGTTGGGTGGAAATGTGCCAGGTTCTAAAGGTCTGCCCTGCACAAAAGACTGCAGAATAGGCACTTTCACAGCAGTGATGCAAATACTGAGTGTAGCTGCTCTGCAAGCAAGTGGTTAAGTGAGCAGTGATGCCTGTGCCTTTTGTGTAGCTTTGTGTTTCAATTCATGATGGAGGAAATTGTTATTGTGGACATAGTTCCAGGAATAAGTGGATGGAAAACATTTTAGGGAACAATTCTGTAATCAGAAAGGATTCTGATTCTCCTAAGCTGAGAGGCCAAAAGGGTAGTTCAGCTCTGCATTTCACCTTTCTTTTTGGGCTTAGCTATATGTAAAGTTTAGGAGTCTTTCTGCTCGCAAGGTCAGAAGTAGGGCGTGCACATAAATGTCATTGCAAGGAAAAATATGTGTCTTGAATTAGTAAAAAAGATGGAAGAAATCTCTTGCTTATTTTCAGAACTGACCACACTAGGAAGGAGCAACAGACTTGGTGTAAGAGTCTAGTATGGGAAGACCTCTGACATATTGATCATGGTGGAAAAAGCAATTCTTGGAGGCTCTTCCTCACAGCTGTCTTGACAACAAACAGATCAGATAATTTTGATACTCTTCTGCACTAAATATTTCAGTTAAAAAATCCCTCCATTGCTGACATTGGTGCATCATTACTTGTGGTGAAAACTCAAGTACGGCCAAGCAGGAATTTCTAGTTTGCCTACAGGACTTGTGCTGCCTGTGCATCCAAAACTGTTCTCTACTTTTGGAAATACCAGAGGGATTCCTGCAGTGTGTGAACTGTACCTTTTAGATATAATGGTGATTGTTTCACACAACATTAAATTACTTGTAGCTGCATGGTCTCGTGAATGCCAGTGCTCCAGCTCCCTGGGTAAAATGTGCTGCACAGAAATGTTTGCCAAAAACAACAGTGTGGAGATGCAGCCAAAGCAGTGAGTAGGTTTTGAAGTTTGCAGCTGTTCTGAACAGAGATTCAGAGATTTTGACCTTAAGTTTCAGAGGAGTAACCAGCAATAATTTCACTCTGCTTAGTGCTGATACAGGGGATGTACCTTCTGCAATTTCTTTCCTTATTGAACTTAATGTCAGTGAGCTCAGGCTCCATGACAAGGCTCTGTACAACTCATTCTCTTTATGTTCATCCTGCAAAACCCAATGACCTGCAATGCAAAGTAAGAGCCTGAACTCTGTGAGAAATGTGTGTGTTCCCCTGCTCCACGTACTGGAGGCTCAGGATGGCCCAGAGGTGACAGTGCCATAAATCTCCATTTAGGCCACAATTATTAATCTGTGAATTCAGCTGTGCAGAAGCCCCACAGGTCAGAGCCACGGGCACTGACAGCACTCACTGACCACGTCCAAGTGTGGTGGAAGTGAAAGAAATCTGAATAAATACTTTCTACTTAGGAGAAGGCTCAGTCCAAGCACCAGCAGACTTTGTTTCTGTGTCCAGATTAAGAAAATGGATGAATACTTGTTCCCTAAGAAACAGGGAAAGATGTTCTTCATCTTTCATTGAGTTACAGCATTAAAATCTGCATTTCTTTGTTTATTCTAGATATATAGCTGATTCTTTCCATTTAACAAGTTGCCAAATTTTTCTCTACATCCTGCACTCCAACAGTAGGAAAACCACTGCCTTTGAAATGGGGTCTTTTGGCAGGTCTCCATAACTCTGTCTCCACTAGTGGAAAGAGGTTTTGGGTTGGGTTTTTAACTTCCCAGCTCTGAGGCAATTGATGTGTGATAAACCTACAGGTTGGGGAGATTTTTTCCAACAAAACACCACTGGTAAGCAAATACTGATTTATCAAAACCAAAACTGTCCAAAATTCTAGTTCTGAAATTGTCAGTGTATCTGATTCTGCATTCTCAAAATGAAATCTAATTATTTTTTTGTCTTTGAATAATTTTTGGATACACTTGGGCAAGAAGCATCATTTAAACTATCATCTTGTTAAAGAAAAAAAAAACAAAAACATTAGGGAAATCCTAACACTTTGTTTTTTATATGATACTTACACATGAAAACAATACAAAGTGGCTCATTTTGAGGGGAATTGTACCATATATTGCATATGTACATTCCATTTAAAAAAAAAAACAAACAAGCCAAAACAAACAAAGCACACAAACTCTGTAACATTTCCTTGCCTGGAAGAGAATCACCAAAACAGAGACAGAACCTGTATCCAAACAACTTTTTAATAACCAAGTGTCTACTGAAAGAGTGTTTTTTCAGCTCATCTGAGACTGTGTGTCATCACAACAGATGAGACTCACTGAGACTTCAGATAAAGATTCCTGTGCAACAGCATAATTGATGGAGAGCTCAAAGTCATGGCACTGGCTTCTTGTTTTCCCTAAAATCCTGACCTTGGTAGCTTTTCAAACCCTGCCTGTGTTTGCTGTAATGCATTTATTTGATTCAAGCATTTTCCTGAGCTTCTTTGTCAGGTGATTGAAATTATTAGTGAAATTATGACAACACTGGTTATCTAAGAGTTGAAAATTAGTTTTTTACTTCATTATATATGCTCAGTTTGAGTAACAATCACTGCAGAGTAACCAACTACTTCTATTGTTTACCTCTGCATCACACAATTTATCTCAACTAACAACCTAAAAAAGGGTTTTTTCTGTTTAAAGGAAAGAGGAGTAAAGTGAACACATGTTTATAAGCTTCCTTAAAAACCAGACAGAGCAAAATCTGTTGCTATTGTTATTTTTATGCTGAGAAATCACCCTGCTCTCCAGTGTAGGAACTGGTACCACATACCCTGCTCACTGTAAAACAGCTAAACCTCCACGAGTCATTTGTTTCATCATTTCTGAGCTTTTCTGCCAAGCACCTGCCTTTTAATTTGCTACAACCAACCTGAAACATCTGTCAATTTTTTTCCCCATGAATTAATAATGCTATAATTAAAATCCAGCAGAGAGCTCAGCTGAGGCTCCTGGTTAATTAGGACAGGAGAGAGCCATGTGAGCAGCATGGCACTACATGGCTTGGAGAAGGCTTGGATTCGAACCAGGGCTCTGTGGGTGACAAGTTCCTGCCAGTCCATGAAGCTTTGGGATATTTGGTGCAGTAGCCAGTAGGTCTATTTGCGGGCAATCAATTATTGCTGAAATCATTTAATTAGGATGCAGTGCCTGAAAATTGCGTTCTTTAAATGTGTATTTTTAAAGGATCTGGTTTTAGTTATTGCCATTGTCCAAACACTAAGAAAATGAGGAGAAAGAGTGCTGAACTCAGCTCTTGCTGAGAGCTGCTTTGCTCTTCAAGTGGGAGTGTCACGAGGAGAAAAAATGACCTTCTTGGCAAAGGCCATACCTGCAGCTGATGTGCAAAGATTGGGGATTTGAGTTCCTTCCAGGATTGATTTCTACACTGATAATTGCAGTGTCCAACTAATCAAGACTGTTCCTGGTGCTGAAAATACCAGCTTGCTTCAGGTTTGATGCAGGTTGATTCCTGCAGCTTATGTTCTTATACCACCTACCTGAGACAGAAGGATTTGGAGGTTGGTTTATTGGGTTTTGTTTGTTTCTTTTTAAGCAGCAGACAAAAATATTTGTAGTTCTATGCATTCCAGCCACTTATAGATGAAAACATTAATCTGGAGATCTCATCACTCAACAAGTAATCTTTTAATGTTAAAAAGTGCGCCAGTTAACATCACAGATTTTTTCAAGCTTATTGACTGAAGGCAAAGAAATTTATATTGCAGCTCAAAGCGAGGTATGAGAGATTGTTATCATGAACTTCAATGATTTGAAAACAAAATTAAAATAAACTGGTAGCACACAGTGATGTGTACCAAATGCAATCTGAATGTCCTGCTGTGTACCAGTGTCATGTAACTCAGAAGGCATTCCTGCTTTAGTTGGACAAGCGTGCTTTACAACTGTCCAAATTCACAGAGGATGTCCTACAAAATAAACTTCTCTAAGTAGTCTCCAATGTACAGAGACATCCACAAAAATGCCACCTCTCTGACCTTTTGAGAGCTTGACATTGCATTTACAAAGATTTTTTTTAAATTATTTCAAATTACAAGGAAGCATTGTAATGCTAAAGAGCTGCATCTGAACCGCAGCGTGTGTATGAGAAAACCCACTATGGCTGATAAGGAATTGCCTTTTCCTAAACCACCCTTAACTTTGAGTAGCTGCTGCATGAAAAGTGAGGAGATTCCTTGACCAAGCTTGCCCTCTGCAGGCCTCTATCACCTCCCTCTGGCACTGCCAGATTTGTTCCCTTTTCTGCAGAGGCAAATTAAATGTGCTGCTAACATAACAGAGTTTGGATTATATATATATTTATTTTTTTATTCATAAAATAGTAATTACCTAAGTAGATATTTGAGGACAGCTCTGTATTCTTAGCGAGACTGCATCCCAAACATCAATTTAATCTGCCCAAATAGCTCCTGATTAGGTTTGCTGTTATCTGGAGGCAGTGAGTTAATGGAGATGCTGCAGAAGGGATTTGATTTAACCCTCAAGCTGTTTGTTCAAGCTGAGCTACCAGCAAAGACCATAACTGGCATCTGCTCTAATGAGGTAGAGTGAGAATCCTCTCAACTGTATCTCTGTTGTACAGGATAACAAGGAAGAATCACACTAAAATAGACTTCTGGTGAAGTTTGTGAGAGTAAATTCTGCCCCTGGGAGATGAAGGAGGGAGTACTTTGAAACTCCTCACCTAATATCTGATGAACAATGATCTTTTAAGAATCTCAGTTTTGAACTAAATCAAAAATCATCACCATGGTTTATCATTTTCATGTAACAAACAAAAGCAGGTACAGGTCAATAACATAAATCAAATTATGAATATGAGAGTTTGTTTAAGTATTTCACTCAATGTGCTCTGTGTGCATGTGATTCTTTGAAAAGAGAACTGAGGACTACATAAGGTAAAGGTGTGACTTTTTTAGAAACTAAATTAATTATATATAACTGAACTTTAAACCAGCCAAACTAGACTGAAAAAACTTCTGCATAGCTATAGCAATTACTTATATTTGTAGTTGACATAGCAACAACATCAAAATCTCTGGTGCAAATGAAATTACATTGACAAGCCTGCTTGTGTTGGTATAATACATGTTAGCTGAGCCAAGGCAGACATCAGCTATGCCACTCAACACTTTTGTTTCAAAACACTTTGCAAAGAGAAATTATTTAGCCTCTTCCTTCTTTCTTTTTATAACATACTCCACATGCTTGCAAAAGACAGAAAATGTCCCTTAACAGTAATAATTAAGTATAATATTGCATCTGCAATAATAGTAAAATTGCAAGGAGCACAGTAGGACTCCTGGGACTCTTTGACCACCAATTCATGAATACCAAGGACTCCAGCCAGGAACAGGCTGAAGAGCCAGGCAGGCTTGTTTCAAGCAGAACCTGAAGCCCTCTAAGAGTTCACAGATCTAGACCAATAGCTGCTTTCAATGAGTGACTTTAATTAGTAAATTCCAATAAAAAAAGGCTTCATCGGATTTTTTTTCCCAGAGTCTCAATAAAATATGCTCTTTGAAACAAGATCTGACTCACACTGCAGGTTTAACAAGGGCTAATTTAAACAGGCCCTTATTTCAGTATCAATGTTAAAGAGCAAATGGATATAACATTTACGTTGTCAAAATTCTGTGAACAAGAATAAGTAAGCAAACTCCTGTTCTGACAGCTGATGTCTGGCTTATATCCAAATGACAAGACTGAGAGAAGGAAAATTGAGATGTGTTCATTAGAACAGTCTCAAATGGAGCCTCCCTGAGCTGAACACCCATTTATTATAGAACGAGTTAGAAAAAGACTGCTCCTACATTCATGGTGTACAATCAATTTGCCAAATAGTTGTCATAATAACTTTTTTTCATAGATATACTTGTAGGTACACAAAAAAACCACATTTTTCTCCAGCCTTTCTGTTAAAGCCATCCAGCAGATGGGGCCACGGAGTTGTACAACCCACGAAAGAAAGTGAGTTCATCCTAGGGAAACCTCTCATAATCAGTGCAAATAGAGCTTTGTTAATTCATTAAATTCTAATGTCAGGCAAATAACTTATTTGCTTGTATCATGTCCTGACTGTAAGACTGATTAAGCTGTACTCAAATGCTAGTTAATGCAATTCTGTGTGTGTTTGATACTGAAATAATTACAACTCTCTGTCCACCAAAATTACAACTGAGGTTTTAATTTTCATTCATGCTACGTTTGTTCCCAAGTATTGTGCAGGTCTGAGGTACAGTCAGGCTTGTGATGAAGTGGCAGTGGAAGTCATTGATAGTAATTGTAGCGAGAAAGTCCCACGTGTGGAAATACATATGTGGAGAGAGGAACGCGTTAGTGGTTTCTGCATAAAGAAAGTTACATTTTATGAATGTAACTTGCATGCACTGTTGGGGGTTTCCTCCCTGTTTCTTTGAGATCTGTGCTTCTGCTCCTGTTAAACCTGTGAATCAGAAAAGAACACGGGGTTTGAGAGAACCGGTTTGCAGGCTGCGGGAGCAGGGGGGTGATCCCGTAGCGGTGGATGCTGAGTTTGGGGTGTGTCTGTACCTGCGGTGCAGTGTCGCGCAGCAGGAGGGGCTGTGAGAGAGTTTCGGAGCTTTGCCTCCTGAAACGCCAACTTTCTCGTGAATTCAGCCACAAAGTCCCCTTCGGGAGGTGGCTGAGGGGGGCTCGCACGTTCAATCCCGACCACGGGACAGGACAGAAAGGACCTGGCTGTGCGACCCGGGCGGGTCAGGGAGTGATTTGGGTCCGGGCCGGGGGTGCGGGGCTGCCCGTCCGTGCGGGGTCAGTCCTGTCCCGGGGGGAGTCCAGGTGGGAGTCCTTCCTTGGGGGGTGAGCCTTGTCCCGGGTGGGAGTTCATCCCCGGGGCTAAACCCTGTCCCGGGGGGGGAGCCCAGCCTCGGGGGTTGAGCCCTGTCCTAGTGCAGAGAGCCCAGCCCCCGGACCCGGTGGGTCCAGCCCCCCAGGGTAGTGCAGCCCCGCTCGTCCCGCCCGCGATCCGGGACGAGGATCCGCGGCGGTACCTGGAGGCGGCCCCGCCCCAGTGCCAGGAAGGGAGAGACCGGCGGGGCGGGAGGGGAGGGAGCGGCCGGATCCGGCGGAGGGGACGGGACGGGACGGGGCTGCAGCCCCGCAGAGCCCGCGGGACGCTGCCGGCAGCCGGCCATGGCTTTCGGGAAGGCTCCGAAGGACCCGTTCGGCACCGCCGTGGGCAGCCTGGTCGGTGAGTACCGGGGGGGCTCCGCGCCCCGTCCCGCCCCGAGGGGAGCCGGGGCCGCCCCCTCTCCCCGCCCGGCGGCTGAACGGCGGCTCCCCTTGGCCTTTCAGAGCGGGCGACGCTCGGATCGCTGCAGACCGAGGAGTGGGGGCAGTTCATGCACATCTGCGACCTGATCAACGCCACGGAGGAGGGGTGAGCGCGGCCGGGGGCGAGCGATCGACAGCGGCCGGTGCGCGGCTCGGAGGTGGCACCGGCGCTGCTCGAGGGCAAAGGGACATCGAGCAGGAGGTGTAGGGCGCTTGTGTGAAGTGGCCCAAAACGAAATAGCAGCAGGGAGCACGTACCTCTGGTTCGTAGAAAAAAGCTTTGCCCGTCTCCGAGCCGACAGAACTTGTAGGGATTAGACTCGTAGGCTCTTCCCCGTGGACACGCGCTGGAGGAAAGGTGGTAACAAATGTTTCTCACCTGAGTCTGATGTATTTTGCACAACCTGTACTCCTCATCAGGCTAAACGGGTACCCCTGCCCTCTGCAAAACCCACTTATAAAAAGGCTTTGGGCACTTGGGTGCCTACAACACTGTTTAAAACTCTCGGCTTTTAACCTGGAGTTCTGCACTGTCCAGTTCCTCAGCTGTGTCGCAGCAGGGGTGAAGCGATGGCTGGGTCCCTGTTCAGTGGGATCCATCCCATCAGAGTCTGTTCCCAGAGGCTCCCAGGATTGAGGTGGCCTCTTGCACATCCAGGTTTGCTCAGGCACTTGCTGCTCTGAGCTTCCTTGTTCTCACCTGTAAAAGGGGAAGAAGGAAATTCGTTCTCATGTAAGATCAGTTTTGCATTGCAAGAGCTCACTGCTAGCAGTGGCGTATTTTAACATCAGCTGAAGAGCTTTCTCCAGGAGAGTGAGATGGGCTTAGTTGCTGCACATGTATCTTTTTATTTTGTATCAACTTTTCTTCCCTCTCATTTTTTGGATCCCACACTCTCTCACCCGTGGCTCTTAGTGCTTGGAATGTCAGTAATAACTCCCTTCTGGTTATTGCCATAAGCAACAGCACGCTTTGACCCTCAGTGTTAGTTTTTATGTGAAGTTTCCATGCAACAGAGCTTTTCTTAATAAACTTATTTCCTCTTGTGCACAGCTTATGCTTACAGAGGAACTCCTTGTAACTTCCTCCTAGGCAGCTACTACTAGTCACAGTCTGTAACAGGATACTAGGAACAGCAGAACTGCTGTATCTAATTAGGTAAATGGTTATTTTAATACAATATCCAGCTCCTGACCAGAGCATTTCCAGATGCTTCAGTGAGGGAAACAAGAAGCAGGAGTGGAATCATAGTACAGCTTTCTGCAAGGGAAAGTTTCCTTCTCCTCACTCATGCTCCCATCCATCCCTTGATGCTTTCCTGGTATGCCTGGGTATGGCATAGGATTAAGAAAAATGAGAAGTATCTTCTTTTTTTTTTTCACATGAAGTATAACATTTCAAACTGAGAAATGCAGCGATGGTAAATACCCACTTAATTTTATTGGCTTTGAAATAATTTCAACAAACATTTCTTTTTTTTCTTATCGAAACACTGTGTTTGTGCCTATTGCTCCATCTTAGATTCTAGAGAGATCCTAAAGAGGCATTAGGACATCTTGTTTATGTTGACCATGATTGTTGGGCTGGCCCTAATAATTGTACACTATAGATAGTCCATATTAATGAGGCAAAACTGCTCCCCACGTGCGATAATCTCGATACCATCTTCCACCCTCTTCCTCCTACATAGATAGTTAAAAGATATGGGATGTATATATAGAAATCAAAATGGCTGGGTTGGAAATGGCCCTATCTCTGGGCTGGAATGGGTTGTCCATCCATACATGGTAATTACTCAGATGAGTTAAATGCATCCTGCAATTATAAGATTAGAAGTTATCCATGACACCCCTGCTCCCAACAGCCCTCCCAGCAGAATATTTTTTAATTGCATCATACGTGAAAAATAGGTACCAGCCAACTCTTGATACAGCTGGCAATTGATATTCCCTTTCTTGGCAATAAAAGCTAGATAAGTAGTTCTGTTGTACAATAGTGGGAAAATATAATTTTGGAGCAGACTTTACAGAGGAGAATAACTTTGTTTCTCTGCACAGTCTCTGGAGTAATGCACGGTCTGCAGTTACAAACCTGATTCACTGCTTTGTTGCTCTAGCTCAGTGCTGAAGTGATTTGGCTGAAATCAATGGGGCAATTGCTCTCGTTTTGTGTGGGTGTAAATACAGGGATGAATTTGGTGCCGTATCTCAGGCTGATATTTTTGGGTCTTGGATGAAGTTATGAACTAGAAAAACAGCCCAATTTCACTGGTAACTTTTTCTCCTTAATTTCTTCTCACAGGCCTAAAGATGCAGTTAAGGCACTAAAGAAAAAGCTTGCAAAAAACTGTAACCATAAGGAGATCAGGCTCACCCTGTCTGTAAGTACAGCTATGTTTACATTAATTAGATACTAAGGAGGCAAACATTCTAAACGATAAGGTGGCATGCAAATTATCCCTGACACAACTCTCCGGGATGATTTCAGTCTTTGTTGTTTGTGTGCACAGCACTGCCACAGTGCAGATCAGATGGTCTGCCAGCATTCCATGGAATCCTGGATGATGCAAATTCTGACATTTATTGTTGTGGTTTTGTTTGGTTGGGTTTTTTTTTAAGATTTGTACTATGTGGAAGTAGTATAGCTCTTATTTACTCTAGTGACTGTCCCTCTGTGAGTGCCCCACCTGTTTGTGAAAGACATGGAGGTTGGGTTATTACATAAAAGCTACATTTGACCATTCTATTACTCACCTTGTGGTACTGATCTTAGTTAAACTAAGCACAGTGTGCAGCATGGTGGAATGTGTGATAACTGCTTTGTAAAAATTAATGTTATCACTTATAAATGAGAAACTTGCATGAAAAGGTAGCAACAATGAGCAAGAGACAGGATAAGCCATGTGAAATCCAGATGTTATGACTGAAGGTTGTAGTGACTGGAAAGATTCTCACTTGACATAATCTGGCTTCCAAAACCTGACAGTGTTTCTAAACTGCCTGGGTGTTTGGGGAGGTGTCATTTCAGTCAATTTAAGATTTACTGGAGTTTGTTAATGCAGTTCTGTTTTCCACTACACTGGTAATGTAGGCAGCAGCAGGAAGTTCTTAATGTTGTCATAAGTCCTGAGTTTCTGACTTGACTTGCTCTTGGCTAACAATAGTGCAACTGTGAGAAGAATCATATCATTTGTGTTTTAAGTTATTGGAGACTTTTGTCTTTTGTTAATTGTCTAAAACTATTTTCAGCATTTCCTTTTTTGAGGTTGTAGGGGCCTGTCTGCATCACACTGACTACCATTACTCATGGCTTTGGTATTTGTTGTGCAAAATCATTATCTACATCAACATGTGCTGAGAAGTGATTAAGGAAGATCAGTGATGGACAGTGTGGAATTGTAGGTCGCTTAGCAATTGCCCAAGTGTCTCCTGACAAGTTAGAGATGCAGATAAATGTATTTAACATGTCAATTTATACCTGCAGCTGGTTCCATTTCCTCACTTCTTTCCTGGCTTCCTCCTCCACTGTCTCGTGAGTCACGTTTGTGTGTGTGTTTTCTGTGTTTGCATAACAGAAACACTGGGTTTCCACTGTACTTGCCATCCCTGTATCAGCTCTGCTTTCCTTCCCCTCCAGTCCTTGGTGCAGTCCTTGTGCACCAAGGTCCTGCTCTGGGTATCTGACACAGTCAATTTTGATAACCCAGTGTTTAGGTTTGGGAGCCGTTCCTTGGGTGTTTACAGTGCAGATATACCCAAGGTGACATTATAGCTCAGCCTTTGAGGACGTAAAAATGGGAGAAGGATCTTGTTTCAGGTGTATCCAGGGAAGAACTTTATCACTTTGACCTGGAAGCTCACTGCATTTGCTCGCAGGAGGAGTGTTGGGTTCAGCTGGGATTGCAGTTCAACACTCTCAGTCTCTGTACCATCCCAGGCCCCTTTCTCCCTGTCTGTTCTCACCCACACACATGTGCAAGTGTTACCTGTGCCTGTCAGGCAGTTGCATCCTTTTGGCCCAGCTTCTGTTTTCTTTCTGCAGATTTCTCCTCCCTGTGTTCCTCAATATTTTTTCCTTTTTTTTTTTTAATTTAAATAAGTTACAGCCTTTCCTTTAACTCTCTTTCAGCTTTAGTTCTTATGTAAGATCTTCTATCCTTTGCTTCTCCCTCTGCCCCTGACTTCTTTCCTTTTTGGTTTTTTACCAGTACTGCCATCAGTTTAGCACGTGTGAAACCTTTCCTTTAATGACCCCACTGTTGGCCACGTGTGGCTTTTAACTTTGTTCCCAAATCACTCTTCCTGTGTGTTATATCTTCTATTTTTATCTTCTTAATTGCCTTAATGAAATTGTTCCTGTTTCCCATTTTGAAATGCTTAGATTACAACAGCAAATCATTGCAAAGGGAAAAACAGAAATAATTTTCAATTTCTGAAACAGAAGCCCTTCCCTCCTAGTGCAACTCTCATCTCATAAAGTTGTTTTCCTCCCAGATTTTTGCAAAAATAAGGACTCTTTTTTTTTTATGAACTATGAGTGCCTGTATTTCCTGTAGTAAATGTGGTCCTCCAGCCTTTGGGATTCAACATCTTACCCACATTAGGTAAAATTAAGAAGGATCTACAAATCTCATTTCTTTTGAAAGACGCTTTGATCCACTTCTCTCTGCTCAACCTTGAAATCCTAGAATTTAATCTTTCTTATGAAGCTGCTTAAGGAGCACAGAATGAAGTGTGTCTTCATCAAAGCAGCACAACTGCACGTGTTAGCCCTGATTATGTTATTGAGACGTGTTAAATCTCAGCTGTGTCTTCCTTCTCCTGGCTCATAAGTGCATATTTATTTATTTGGAGGAAGAAGGGTGAGTGCCAGCTCTATAATGTGCTTGGTTTCATGTGCTCTGAGCTGCAGAATTTACCTGTGAAGTCATGTGAAAGGAGGTTTATGTGTGTCAGGCCATGAAGTTGCTCCATGCCCAGCCTTTGATAACACCGAGGCTTGGCAGTGGAGATTGTGCAATCAGAGGGAAGAGGATTAGAACTTTCAGGCTGGAATCCAACCAAGTGTGTGTGTGTGTTACTTGACTTTTTATTACTGATAGACTTTGGATACCTTAAGTCTGTTTATGTGGTGAACACTGGGGTACCTGTTCAGTTGTCGCATTAAATCTCACATTAAATGTGTCCCTCTCTGTGCCCGTGTCCACACACACACTCTTACATTCAAAGCAGTGGGCAGAAATTTAAGATTGTTGTTTCATTTCTGCATTACATTGTTGGGAAATGTTTTAAAGGGAGTCATTTTCCCAGTGAAATTGGGAATGTCCCATCCCTGGAAGTGTTCAAGACCAAGTTGTATGGGGCCCTTAGCAACCTGATCTAGTGAATTATCTCTCTGCCCATGGCAAGAGCATTGGAACTAGTTGATCTTTAAGGTCCCTTCCAAGTGAAACCATTCTGTGATTGTATGATTGGCAAGATTTAAATTTTGGAGGATTTTTTTCTAAGAATATTTCTGCTTTTCCTTTCAATAGTCTGTAATTTTCTAGATGTACAAAAAAATTTAGCATGGCAAATGTGGCCTTCAGATTTTACTTTGTTAAATTAACATGTCACAGAGCAGAGGATCTAAAAAACAAAAACATGAGAGAGCCTTCCAGCTCCTCAATCAAAACAGTCCTAGTCCATTTTATTATACTTCGTGGTATACATGGGCAAAGAAGAAAAGAAAAGGACGTTGAGTGGGACATTGAAATGTGAAATTTGAAAAAGTGAAGACTTCTGAAAATGGAATATTTTTGAAATGCTGAATCTTGGTAAAGTGTGCATAGCCCCTGCACTGTAATTGGGGAATGGCAGCTGAGAGAGCTGCTCATACCGGTTTGTTTTAAGTGCTGGCCTTGGAAATAGCATCTTGCTGTTCAAAAACTCTTCTGGGGAGACATCAGTGTGTGTTCATACAGTGTAATCCTGGAGATGGATTAATGGCTTGTTCCCTTTGAGTCAGAAATGCGAAGAAGCGAACAGTTCACCTGTGTTTTCTTGTGTTGACCTTAGGTCTGACAAGTGTCCATCACACACTGCAACCATTCCTTACAGCTTTATGGACCATTCCTGGCTGCTTTAGATGAGCAGCAAATCTTCTGGAATTCTGAGTGAGGTCTCTACTGATAAGGAATGTAGTTGACTTTCTGCTGTACTCACCAACTTCTCCCTTTTTTTGTTTGTGCTTTACAGTTTGGCTTCACCTCTCTGTAGATGCCTTTTACCGCATTAGTTCTGTGATTCTGATTCCAGCCAGAAGGCTGGGATTACACAGGTTTCTCCCTTTTTTGCTCAGTGCAGATCTCCTCTGGTATCAGTGAGCCTGGAACAGCCTCTCTGTCCATTCCAACCCTTCTCATATCCAGTCTGTCACTTACAGGAAGTTTGGTTGAAATTAATTCGCCAGTTTTGTTATTAAAACACGTTTCTGTTGAGATTCCACTGTGCTATGTGGAGCAGTAGCTGACTTGGCCACCTTGGATCTATTCCTTCCAGTGGAGCTCCCTGGGATGGTGAAGTCCTATTTGCACAATAAATACCCGTATTGAAATTCTAATGAAAGGTGTTATTAGCATGAAAGTGGCTTGTTCATGAATGGTCCAGTTAAAAATAATTGAGTCAAATTCTTCTTTTTCTCATACCAGCTTAGTTTCTCTCTGAGTGGGCTGGACTGGCATAATTGAGTGGAGGATCCAGCCCATTAGTTCAGTACTTTCATTCAGTGGGTAAATACCCAGTCCCTTAAGCAGGGAATTAATAATAGGGAGTAGCATACCAAATTTCCCATGCACTGGGTTGAAAATATTTTACACAGACCATCTTTGAAGTACTGCACAGGCAAATAACTTGGCTTATTAGCATATGTTTCATGTAGTCTCTATGAAAAATAATGTTTCTAGCCAAGATTTTTTTTGTAATTATCTTTCAGTTAGTTTTTTGCACAGCAGTCTGCCAGAGTCTCTTTGTTCTACCCTGTTTTCATTTTGGCAATGTATTTTCTTCTGGTATTAAACCTGTTCTCCTGTAAATTCATGATCACACTGAGAGAAAAATCCCCAAGTCCTGAGGCTAGAAAATGAGTTACTAAAATGATTTCACTTAGTCAAATATAGTCTGCTGTGAATAGGAAAGTATATTTAACCTACTTTTATCAAGATTACATTATCATGCCTTAAAATATGTTTATCCTTTTGAGAATATGTCCTGTCTGTTACATGATTCAGGGGAAGTTTTCTCTGGAAACCCATGAAATTTTGCAGCCTTTTGTTAATGTCAACCCTTTGCTTTCACCTTCTCACCTTCCCTCTTACACTGGGAGGGAAAGGGAAGCTGCAGTTGAAGAGCAAGAAGCACAGGAGGGTGACCATTTTTCCTGATTCTGGATCCAATCTGATTGACTCCAGTTTCCCATCAAGACTTGTATTGGCCTGATCTCAGGTGACTGGGATGGAGTGGCAGCTTTTGATATCTCTTCTGCAAAATGGGAATGGTAGTTGGCCACCTCCAAATGTACAAGGGAGAGAAGCATTCTGTCACCACCTCATGCTGCTGTGTTTGATAGGGCAGATATGTGGCTTACAGGGATCCTACTCCGAGCATTTCAAGCAGAGTTTTGGAAGTAGACTTCATGAAGGTGAATGTGACAATTGGAACATTTCAGCTCTTCTGTTTCAAATGATTGTGACCTTTGAAAAGCATGAAGAAACTGTGCTCTGAGCTGTTGATTTTGTTCTCTTCTATTTTATCATTAGTCTCTCACTTACAGGGCAGATTAGAAGAGAGGCATTTAGTGATGTGATTTTCTTCTTTTGCAGAGTTCTTCAGAATCTGTCAGACCTATGTGCTAGGCAGTGGATGAATTCTATTGCTAAGTCTGTACAAGTAATCTTTTTAAGCTTTGGATAGATTTCTTGCTGTTAAGGTACTGTATGTTCAGTTACTGCTATGACATGGAAACAAGTGTGACCACACTTCTCTGTTAAAAATAGTTGAACTGTGGCTGACACATCTCCTTTGTACTGCACAGGTATAACAGAGCACACAGTGACTTGCAATAATCTGTTCATTCCTGCTAATCCTCATAACCCCTTAAAACAAATTAAACAAAAGGAAACAAAAACAGTCAAGTTGTGGGTTTTTTCCCCGGTCTCTGTGTAACAGAAGGATTTTTGTGTGTGCAGCTGCTTGACATGTGTATGGAGAACTGTGGCCCAAGATTCCAGTCTTTAGTTGTGAAGAAAGATTTCTGCAAAGACAAGCTGGTGAAATTACTGAACCCAAGATACAATCTGCCAATTGACATGCAGGAGAAAATCTTGACCTATATCATGGTGAGTCTATAGAGCAAACTAGTCTATAGAGCATGTAAGTGCTCATGGTGTCTCTGCTATATGGGAAACATTTCATGGTGCAGCCCGTTTCTGTACCATAACGTGTCCTGGGAACCTCTTCCTAGAGCAGACCTTGTTCTTGCTGCTGCTGCTTCACACAGGAGTAGCACAGACTGGAAGACAAAGGCAGACAACTGGAAAACCTCCACCTTTTCTATTCCCTTCCCAGTCTGTGCACGTGCTGTGACTGTGGCTGCACTCAGCCAGAAGGATGAGAGGTAACTCTGGAGCTGTTGTGGTTGCTGCTGCTTTGAATGGAGCCATCCAGGGTGGATGTAGGGAATGACCTGTCTTTAGGACGACACATTTTAGAAGCATTTGTCTGACCCACTGACTGACCATTTCTGTCACTGTTTTGTTCCTGACATTTCAACACTAGACGTGGGCCCGAGGTTTGCAAGGAATGGTGGATGTGAGTGAAGTAAAAGAAGTTTACCTGGAATTGCTGAAGAAAGGAGTGGAGTTTCCATCCCCTCACACCAACAGTGGTGGACCTAAGGTGAGGATATACAAGGATACTTCAAGAGCAGGATATATTAATTGTTTGAGCTCTGCAGACAAAGAAGGTGTGTTTGGTTTGGGATTTTTTTTTATTAAAATGCTCCAGGGCAGAATATGACAAACCTACTTAAGCACGTGAGCAGGAATCGGTTTCAATTATAACAGCTAAGATAACAACAAAGAAACCTGACCTATATAATAGTTTATTTTATTTCCAACCACAGATCAGTGGATATGTTCTCAAAAATGAAGCATCTCTGTCTTGGGACTTTCAAAGATTTGGCCATGCTGTTTACTTTAAAAAAAAAAGAGTGCTGAGTGCTCCAAACTTGTCAGCTTCTGAAAGCCTCAACAAACATGAGTAAGGTTTTCACAAAAACACATACTGTTCAGAACACGAGCATCATCTATCCTTAAATCAAGAGTTGTAGAACTATAAAAAAGACTATTATCTTTATATCTCTCCAGCTGTTTTCACAGTCCATACACAATAATTGTTATTTAAGCCTGTGTGATAGGTAGGACTGTGTAGCATCTAGAACATTAAATAGAAGTATGGCTTGAGCATTGGACATCAGCTGGAAATACAGTACATGTTTTAAAGCCCTTTTTTCCTGTTTTTTTATTCTATTATAAGAGCTTTCACAAGAGTTTTGAGCAGTGTGAAAGCTATCCACTGCAGGGTGAAACCTTGCAATATAGACCTAGATGCCTATAATCAGTGCAGACAGGAATAACTCAGATTTATCCTGAGTTTGATTTGATGGCTGAATAGTGGAGTGCACAAAAGCTTATGTATTTTAAGGTTGTTTGACCAAGCTGTGTGAAGAATGCTCTCAATAGACAATAATTTATTTTCCTCACCAAGTACAGCAGAGATTATTTTGTCAACCGTGTGTATTTGACAGTTAAAATCTGGCAAACCTTCTGTTGATCTCAGCAACAGCAGACCTGACCAGAGTTTTTACCTCAGTCTCTAGGAAGTGAAGGACCTGTACTGTGTATTCCTTTGCTGGCTGGGTTTGGATCTGGGGGGTTTTTTTAGCAGTCAGATCAAATACAATGCAGGTGAAGCTTTCTGCAGGCAGAGTGTTCCAGCTTTTCAATCCAGAAGGCTTTTGTTGTTCACCTTCTGCAGAGCCCCAGACTCAACCCCCCAGCCTTGCTACTGCTTCCAAGTGTGATCTCATTCTAAACTGTCCTTCCCTGTAAAACTGCAGTGGCACTTTGGGAGGGACTCTTGGCTGTTGGATGGCTCGTTCTTTAGCCATTTCCACTTTATCCTGTGATGGAATTTACTTGCAAGCCCTTTCCAAAGATACCTGAATTCCAAGCCTCATTTCATGACAAAACAGCCATTAGATTTATTTTTGTCAACAGACCTTGCTCAACAAATTCCCTGGGGGCACTGATTATGAGAAAGCTGCTGCCCAGTTGTCTGGTCTGACAGGGATGATCCTCTCTCAGCAGGATGTCTGCACCAGTTCCTTTGTTCAACCCGAGCTCTGCTCTTTTGTCTTTCCACAGACACCTCGGTCTTCTACAAAGTCATCACCCTCCTCTGCTTGTCCTGCCAAACGTTCCTTCCTGCCTCTTCCCACGGGCCCAACGCTGTTGTTGACTCCAGAGCAGGTGCAGTACTACAGGTTTAGAGCAGGGCAGGTCCACTTGAAACGTGCTGTTAATGTGTGACTCCAGCAGCCTGGGTGCTCAGGCCGCTGAAGGGACCATCAGATCAAGGGATACAGCTCTAAATTCATGGGTTTGGGTTCCTGGAATCATTTACTCAAGTGTGTGAATATCTAGTCATGTCTTACAATGCTGCTATGCAGATTGATAAAAACTACTTCAAAGGTGGGTGAGAAAGCCAAACTTACTTCTACATAAGGCTTGTGTGAAAAGATTGTTCTGAAAAGCAGGAAGGAAAGGACAGTTCACTTCTGTTCCTGCCTCCCTGTAGCTAACTAAAAGGAGTAAGAGTGACATTAGTGAGAAGGATTAGCTGCAAGGAAAACAAGTGGTGCTATCAGGTTTGGATCTTAGTTTGATTACACATATAAAAGCTGAGCTAATTCCATTCATTTTCATGGCATGTCACTGGAGTAAAATAATGCTAATTAGGCTCATATTATACCTAATGGGGAAGAAAGTATGTATTAGGGGTAAGAATTATTCTGCTTTATCTGCTCACCTACACGATATTCTCCTATTGAATTCAACAGGTTGGGAAACTGTACAGTGAACTGGATATGGCAAAAATGAACGTGAGAGTCATGTCATCGATATTAAAAGAAAATGCTCCTGGCTCTGAAAATCCAGATGATATGAATCTTTTACAGGTATATGATAATTCATTGGTGGGGCATGTTGATTTGGTTAAAGCTGATTTTAAAATATGCTGCATCCTTTCTTTTAACATCTGGATTCGAACTGACAAATGGAATCCATCAACAGGTTTCAATCTCTGGTTTTTGCTCAGCTTTTCTTTTGTCTCCTTCACCTGCCCCTGACATCGAGATAGTCAGGAAAAGACAATACAGCTTGCAATGCAAATTTAAGCTCTAGGGAATTCCAAGGGCAAAGGAATTTCATAATGGAGCGTTCTCTGTTAAGCATGTTCTGTCAAACAGCCCAGAGAACATTCCAGTAGAACGCAGTTGCCTTGTGGGAAAACAGGTGATGACACTGTCTCGCTCTCGTATCCGTCCTGCAGTTTTCAGTGCTCCCTTTGTTATTACCAGTACCTTGGAGGCAGACTGAAGGCCAGTGAGGAATATGAAGCATTGGCTTGACCTCAGAGACTGGGAGCTTGCTGTGCTACAGGTGAATCCACGTGCTCCCAAAGTGTAGCCTGAAGGAATTGTATTGCGATAGTCCAGTTCGGATTCGACAGTGAACGTGCAGATGTTCCTTCTGTGACATCATTTCTTCTGCTTGCTTATGCTGTGGTTTCTATTTTAGAAATTAAAAATACAGTATTACTTTAGCATTTCAGTAGTGACCTATGTCAATGGAAGTTTTTCTGTTCCATACTGTGTGCAAGAGCTTGAAAAGCTTTTATCACATCCTTCTGTTTCTAAACTTACCTTCAAACTTCTATGATGAGGATGCATTTTTAGCAGTTTTACAGCATTAAATGTTTTGGATAACTAATCTAATTTTTGCAAGCCTTGAGTGCACTTCTTCTGCCCAGTGTAGAAATTTTCCTTTGCAAGGAACCCTTATTGAGTGCTGTTGAGAATACAGGGGTTTAATCTGCTTGGCCACCTCTGTCCAGTCCATGACAGGGTAAATGTTTCTGGTTATGAAACAGGAAAAATATGTCTCTCCTTTCCTGTCTCCTGCTGTGGCCCTTCTGCATGTGGGTGCACAGATTCAGTTGCCCACAGTAAACCAGTGGATTCCTATTGACACTCCCAGTAATAAAATTGTTGGCAAAAGGTTGAGGACAGGGTGTGGAGTTCCCATATGTGGGAGAGGGACTGAAAACTCATTCCTTTCACTGTTGTTCTTTCCGTTCTTTTTCCCCTGTGCCTGGAGTGGAATAAAGCATCAAGCAGGGCCACCCTGTTCCTTGAACAGTGTTTAATGTTCCCTTTTGTTTGTGGCACTACCTGGTTTGCTTGGATTAGGCTTTTGTTGTCAGACAACAAAGTCCTTTATTAAAGGAGCTGCTTGTTCAGGCTTTGAGTGAGTTGGAGACACTGATTTCAGTCCTTTTGACTACCTGGAGTCTCCCAATAAGTGCTAAAACAGGGTGAGCTTGATCAGTGCAACATGTTTTCAGTTCTTTATCTTCATTAGTGGCCAGGCTCCTCCCTTTCTCCACCCTGTTTTGGACAAGGCTTAAGATATCAGATCTTACTTGAAATAATGTGCTGGCCAATAATAGTAGTTAAAGAATAGCTCAGTGTCAGCCAAGAAGAGTCACAAACTTTTGTACTGGATAGTGAATAGATATACTGGATGAACGTGCAGGAATGTGGGTCCAGAGCAGCAGCTGGTAAGAATTAGCACAAATGTATGGGAATCACTGATGATTGTTATTCCAGCTGCTGCTCCTTCATTGTAAAACTCCAGTTTTTCAAAAAAGGAGAGTGCACGAGGAGCAAAGCCTGGCAGAACCATGCCTGAAATGAGAGTCTCAATTTCCTTCTCTTTTGATTATTGATGCTTGCAAAGGAGCCAGTCTGCTTGTGTAATGGAGCCATAAGAAATATATGTTTTTTAAATGCTGATCAGGTAGTAAAGTGTGGAGTCTGAAAGGTTTTAAATTTAATTACAGACATTAAGCTGAATAGGTTTTTGTGCATTTTATCCTGGGCTATGAAGATACAGTACTGAAAAGTACAGCACTCTGTAATCCTGACACAGATTTGGCAAAGGGGTGCAAATTTTCTTTTTACATAAGTAATTTATCTCCGTGAAGTATGTGGTTTTTTGAGGAAAAATCAGATCACTTTGAAAATAATACCAGAGAAATTTCTGGATAGCAGTGTGCAAATAAAGTGATTTCCCCCCACCTTTTTTTGTTTCTTTAAGTGGAGCCAGCCAGCATTTGCAAATGAAGGGGAAAAAAAATGTTGGCTGAGTTAAAGTTCCTGTTGCTAAAGAATTTGTTTCTTTGAACATGCACAGCTCTACAGAGGAGAGTAATATAAACAAACTGTGTTCCATTTCAACTGGTAATAATGCAAAGTTCTGCTTGATGAACCCTCATAATTCTCCCATCAAGTGGTTCTGTAAGGTTTGTGTTACTTTCTCAAAAGTGCATAGGTGAAATGCATCCAGACTTCCCCACTCAGAGGAATAGTTAGAGCTGGAGACTTGTGTCACTTCTGACCTTCAGGTCACTATTGTCTTTTCTTCAAGCAGACACTGAACAGGATTACATCCAAGCATCCTGCTGAGTTTAATCAGCTTCAAGCAGAATCAAATCACATTTGCTCTACATCACCCAGAGGGATCTGTGTTATTTTGCAATGTGTAATTTAGACTTTAGAGACAGATATATCTTCAGAAACGAAGATGGGTCAAGAGGTAGGGGTTGGGTAGGAGTGCTGGCTGTGGTGGTGGGAGTTGTGAACCTGCACTGCAGAGGTCAAACACATGAACATTGTGCCATTTGCAATTCAAGCAAATAGCACATGTGGTTTGTGTAAATTAAGGAATATTGCCTGTGAGTCTGCAATGCTCGAGTGTCTTATCATTCATCTCCAGAACTGACAAACTGAGAGATCACAGTTACAATTTATTTATTTATTTTTCTTCCCTTGCCTCGGGCAGAAACTGTATAAGACCTGTCGGATGATGCAGGAGAGGATCATGGAATTGTTGGTGACAGTGGAGAATGAAGATGTGATAGTTGAGTTAATACAAGTAAATGAAGATCTGAATAATGTCCTCCTGGGACATGAAAGGTAAGTACAGGGTCTCTCTCCTCACATTTGGAATCCTAACTGAATTAAGTGCACTCAGTGGACAGATGGTCCCTGGTGTTGATCCTCCACATGGGACTGATTTTATCCTTATATCCTGAAAAGAAACATGATTGCAAAAAGAGAAAGTTATATATTTGCCTTCTTCTAAACACTCCAAAAGTGGTTCAGGAAGGTAGTTAGAAAACCATTAGAATGGAGTAAAAGGAGTTTACAGCACAGACAGTAATCAGATGGAGGCACACAAACGGGATTCATTTTGGAATTTGACACTCCTTTTTGGGAGTGCCCAGTGAATTTGTCATCAGCCTGCTGCAAAACCTTTGGTGCTGGTGATGGTCCTTATCTCTGTTAAGTGTCTGTGCTTTCAGGAAGGAATAGCTGTTCTCCTTTCTAAGCAACTTTGACAGCTTTACTGCAGGAACTGGCCATGGAGCAGCATTCTGCCTCATTGCACACCTAAGAGAGTCACTTGCTGTTCTCAGCTGGATTGAAACAGACTGTTCTGCTTGTCTTACAGCAGAAAATGTTTCTTTCTTTCACACATGAAAGCACTGCAGGGCTCCTGTTGACATCCTGGGTGTTTGTCTGTTATGGCATTGGTAGCATGAGTAGATGCCAGCAAAACTGAAATTATTGTTAAACTCAAAATTCCAGTGTTAGCCCCCAAAATATCACATGAGTGCACTCATGGAGAGTATTCAGATTTAATAGGAGCTACCATTCCATCTTAAGTAGTTGATCTCTTCCATGGCTAAGAAATGTTCTAGAAATCATTAAAGTGCAATGGTTCATGATTAAATTTGGCAGATTTATAGAATTCAGTCATCTTTTCTTTTTAATCCTCTTCCAAATGCTGCACTGAAAATATCACTAATTCTTCTAAGTGTCATGGGCCCAAACTTTGGGCCTAATCTTGGCAACGTTTAGTTGTCATTTATTCATTTATCCCTAAATCTTATGTCTGCAGTACTGTTACCATAATTTACAGCAATTGCCTTGAAAGAACTGTGTTCTCACTTCTTGCTTGAAGAAGTTTTTCGTTTTAAAAGCAAAAAAGGAATTCTGTTCAGCATTTGTAAATCCACTGATGTCAGAGGTGGGCTTACATTTTTGTTATAACTGATGAATACTGGCAAGGCCAGGAATCTCTTGAACTGTGAATAGAAGCTTGTGGGTATAATTTAACAAATGCCTTATGAAAGACCTGGTGGTTGAAGGACTAATTAATTTGCCATTATGAAACTGGACAGAAAATACTGCATTCTAATACTGTAATGTTATGGTTTATATGTAATGAGTCTTCCTGGGTGCAGATCCATTGCACTTCGGAGCTGATAAAGTATGAAAATGTATTTAGTTAATTTTGTGTTGCAGATTTGTCCTTTGGCTCTCCCCCTGAACAATGAGATGTGCAAAGGGCAAACTGATTTTAACGAGCTGCATCTGTTTCATACTGTGGGTATTGTTTGAGGACAAGTCGTGCTGCATTCTCTGTTTCTCATTATTAATGTAGAATCCAAATTAAATCCGGAGCAATCTCCGTTGTGCAACAAAGGGCTCTTGTGTGTAACAGTGCTTCCCTCTAGTGTCTGTAGCTTCTCTGTCCTTCCTGGATTTCAGAGAAACATTTTGTGGTCTGCAGTTGGAAAGGCTTTTTCCTTCTGTTCCTCTGTTCATCTGTGTTCTCTTTCTGGGCCTCACTGGTACAGTAACACTGAACAGTGTAGACAGTCTCATGCCTGTGTCACTCAGGGCTCTTGGTGCTGAACCAGAGTGACCTTCTGGATGCTGAATGTCACTTGCCTGGGTCTCCTCTGGACCCACAGTAGCACTGTTGTCACTCGTAGTACACACACATTTATGCAGGTAGATTTTTTTCTTGTTTGTTTCCTTTTTTAAAAAAATTATTTCAAATTTCTGAACTAGTGAGAGGGCTGTGTGCCAGAATAGGCACGTGGTTTGCCCTGGGATGGCACGAGGGAAGGCAGGGAGCTGCCCAGAAGGTTTCCTGGGGCTCGGTTGGAAGAGTGTTCTCATCAGGAGGAGCCAGATTTGGTGCAGTGTGTGTTCATAGTCACCTATCTGGCATGAACTCGGGCAAACCATTGTCAGCTGTGCCTTGGTTGTGTTTTGGAACAAACAGAGGACTGTCTCCAAATGTGAGCCCAGGAATAAACCAGGTGGTGTTAGTGCAGGTGATCCCAGGAACACAGCCCTGGAAGGGGAATCACACTGCCTGTGCAGGGACAAGTGCCCAGGGACACCACCTGTAGTGCTTGTTTGGTGCCTCTGGAGTCTTTTGATAATCAAACTTTATTTAGAACCAGTTTCATGTTACGAATAGCATCACAGAAATGTAAGAATGAACATTTAACTCTGCAACTTCAACAGGTTCTCTCGAAACAGAGTTCGTTTTCTGGAGAACCAGAGAATACAACGTGAACGTGAAGAGGTAATTATGGATGAACTCATCAACTGCAGGGCTGCAAACATTCCTTTTTCTTTTTGTTGTGAAAAATACCCTTTTGATACATGCAGAATTATATTCTCTAGTTGAGAGGCACAGGAGACAACACGCTGATACTACTCTTCCTGATTTTCTAAAGTTTCACTTGCAGAATTACATGCAAATTCATGTAATTAAAATACAAAAAAATGTCAAATCCGAAATGGAAGCTTGGTCAGGAAAAATGAGAGAGAGAGAGGTCTATTCAAATGCTGGTTTATTACCTCTCCAGCTAAGCACAATTATCTGCCATACACAAAATGAGAAACCATAATGTTTCTTTTCATTTGCTCTCTGTTAAGAATTTATGAACTGAAATGCTTTGCACTATCAGAATTCGCTGTTGCTGATGGGTTTTTTTCCTGACTCAAAGCTTTTTCTGAATTGTGAATAATGCAAATCTTTAATGACTATCCTTTATTGATTGATAATTATGGCTGTTAATTATATTGCCCAAAGTAGTTTTGCACATGTTTCAGCTTCTGCTAAGCCATAATTGTGTAGTCTAGGACTCAACATGAAAATGCATTATGAACGCTGAAATACTGCTGACAATTATTAAAGAAAGGTAGAAGATGTTCTTGTTTTCCTTGAAAAGTCACTATTACTACAGACTGGTTATGTAGGTGGATGCTTTTGCTTGATGGATGCACTATTGGATTAATTAATAGTCCAAATGGTGCTCTCTGTGCATTTTTATATTATTCAGGAGTCTCTGAGTTTAAAATGCATCATCTTTAATTATTTAATTTTCATCTGGTGTGACCAAACCTGTATGATTCAAGCATGTGGTTTTATTAGAGCTTTGGTTGGCTACATTTTTAATGCCAACACATTCACAGGAGGAACAAAGGGAACCCTTTTTTGGGTCCTAGGAAATATTGTTGCGATTTTGAACTTCTCCTATCCAATACAGGACAGAAAAAAAATCAATCTCCTAAGAATGTAATAAATCTAAGTATCATAAATAAGTAGCATGATAATAATTGTACAGGATTGCTCAGAAGATCGATATCAAACTGTATCTAAACAAGTTCACAGTGGCTTTTTAGAACCGAGTCCTTTCTGTTTTCTGCATTAGAACTGGTTTTCTTTATCTTTTGAAACTGATTTTTTTCTGGAATGCATTTTTTATTTCATTGGCTATATTTCACACACACACACACACAGAGTCCTGATCTTCTCTCATACTTGCCAATTTTTAATATTAAGATTTTAAAAGTTTGTGTTCTGTGAAAATAACAACGTTTTAAAATCTATACAAGTTCCTTAAAAAAAAAAATGTACCAAAAAAAAAAAACCGTAAAATAACTTACCCTTTTTTAAATGTTAAGCTGTACAGGAAACAGCCATCTGCTCCCTCAAGTGATCTACTTGGCCTCTCCATAGATTCTCCACCTCCTGTGGCAGCAGTGGTGCAGGCTGACTCTGCAGTGGCTCCTTCAGGCCCTAGTAAGTGGTAAAAATCCCTTTCCCTTGCAGCCTGCTTTCCTAAAACAAGCCACCAAGAGCTTAGTGGAGGAGTCAAGAAGTTTCTTGCAAGAAACTTCAAGGATGCTCCTTAAATCTTCTTAAAAGGAGAATTGATATGGTTACCTAGGGAAAAAAATGTTAGGTAGTATAAGGTTCCCTGTAATTTGTTTACGGGGGAAGCAATAATCTTTTTCCCCTGTTATGTACATTTGAGTAGTAGAACATGCTCTGTTTTCTACTCCAGTGAGGCCTGTAAAACAGTCTGGGAGTTGCTTGTTCTTGGAAGGCTTGGAAGAAAGAAACATATCCAGAGTTTTTTCAGGAGGCACTTGGTGTTAGAAAGACTTGGCTTCAGGTGCCCTGAATTACTGTTTGTAGAAGCCCCTCTTTTACCCACTCTAAGAAAGTCCATATACTAAAGTTAAAGGTGTGCATGTCCCCCCAGGAATAAATGCCTAGAATTCCATTTTAATCTTTTAGAAATAGCGAAAAGAGCTTCAAGTGGTATCTACCATGTAGAGCACTACTGATGTTGTTCTGGTATTTTAAGGAGATAAATGTCTTGGATCTATTACTTCTCAGAGTTATTAAAATTTTGCCTTTCATGTGATAAACAGCAATTCACTTCAGACTCTTTATAGGCCTTCCAAACAAAACTTTACTCTTACAGTGTTCAAAGGAACTAACATCAGCTTAATAATGTTTAAGTGATCATTAATTATTGTTTTGAATTTCAGATGGCATATCTGCCCACCCTGAAGATAAAAACAGGCATCATCCATCAATTTATCCACAGCTGGATTCAGCAACTCCTACAAAAGCTCAGCAATCCCCGTGAGTAGTCTCTTATCAAGGAATGGGAGCAGATAACAGATCCTCAGAGGTATTAGTACTCTGTAATTCAATTAATCAATATAATATAATTAATCAATATTAATCAGTATAAAAAGGTCTGAGGACACAGATTTACTGCTTTTACACAAATGAAAAATACCTGTGTGCTAGACATTGCTAAACAAGCTCAAAATACACTATTGTGGCAGCACTGTTTAGTTATAGAGAGAGATGTATCTTGACAGGCAAAATATACTTGAGATATCTGTGACTTTCTGCTGGAGTGCTGCAGGGAAAGGCAGAAACATGAAACAGGTCAGTAAAAGAGTTTAAGGTAGGAGAGGTGTCCTTGTTGAATGGGACACTGGCCCACCTGCCTGTGCTGCTCTCAGTTGTGACATACAGGGAAGACAGACCAGCAAAAAAAAATGATAATTGGATTATGCAGTTTTGATCATTTCTTAGTTACTTTCCACATATTACTCTCTCCTAGATTTGCAACTGAAGCACAAAACCATAATGTGAACAGCCCAGCTGGACATACCTATAGCAATGTGAGTAATGCTCATGTTCAGGATAATCATTCTTGTCTGGCAGCTGTCAAAGTGAGAACTGTTTGGATGTACCCTGACTGCTTCCAAATGGGATACAAAAGATCTGTTCTCTGGTCCTCCTCCATACATCAGGGAACACTGTGCTTGGTGACCAGGTCAGCTTTCCTCTTGTGATACCACGGGTGCTAATATGAAAGAATCTTTCCTTGGGTCCAGCACAATCCCAGGGGAGTTTGCAGAAAGCAGTTGCTCTATTATTTGTGTTTGTTGCTATGTGAAGCAAGCTGAGCTCTCCTCCTATTGCCATGATGTTACTCTGATGTATTTCCTGTACCAAATAAGATATTAAAAAAAAAAAAAAAAAAGAAATATAAAAAAAGGCAAACCCCAGAAACACAGCTCACCAAAAAAATCAAACACTTAAACCCTGAGTGCAGTGTAAGGCAAATGCCATGTGCAGAGAAACAGCCATGACAGAAGGAATGCAAAGAACATGAAGGGGCTTTGAGGTAATGGTATGAATTTGAATACTGTTCTGTGGTAGGCAGCATGAAATAGAAAAGATGAGAAGCAGCCCCCAGACACATATGTATAGTCCTTATTTTAAACTGCAAATAAGAGCCAGTCTTAGAGTCTGTGCAGTGTAACAAATTACACAGAAGTAAATGATATAAATGTGTTACAGATAACACTAAAAGATGCTTCAAAGTTTGTGTGGGGAATGGAGATTAATTGGCTTGTTAACTGTTGACCTTAGAACTTCAGCTGCAACAGTCTGAGAGTAAAGATAAGCCAGCAGTTATATAAGTTAAATCAAACTGGTTCTCATAGAACAACTTGTTTAAGCATGGTTTTGCTTGATATCCTTAGCTGGCAACTCTTTTAAGCCCAGTGCCTCTGAACCCAATAAATGTGAAGGCTGGACAGACACCATTGAATGGACCATCACCAGCAGGTAACAAGTACTGCAAACCACCTGTTTCAGAGAGATTTATTTTTCTTGTTAGAACTTAAGGCCTTTACTTAATGATTGCTTAAGTCTATGGGCAGCAACAATCAATGACAAACTCTCATATTGCTCATGGCTTCTCTTAGAGTCTATCCATTTTGGTATTTAAAGCAGCTGGATCCATAGCAGATAATCTGCTCCTTTCAGGAGGACACTAAAAGTAACATGCAGTAAATATGCTTTTCACTGTCATTTAAATCTGAACGTATCTGCCTGTCTTTATTCTTCAGCTGCATCAAAGAACAAGTCACAATCACCTCATTACTATGAGATAATGGAATTTGATCCCTTGGCTCCCACTGAGTAAGTAACTTTTAAGCCAGACAGAATACAGTTTTCTTATCTGCCAAATTGCAAAAAAAAAAAAAAAAAAAATAGAGCCATCTATACAAAACTTATTTCCAAGGAACCATTGAATTCTGAGGCAGAAAAACCTCAACAGAGCTTTCATTGTTTAATTTTAATTAGTGCAGTAATTGCATGGTGGTACACTTGCCATTTGCTTTTCGCAGTCCTGCTCCCAAACTTGTTTCATCAGAAGTGACAATGTCCAGAGGTATCTCATTAACTGTCTAATCAGAGCAGCACCACAGGGCTGCCTCTTGGTTTCCATGGAAACCTGGGCATCCTGCAACCACTCTGAGGCAACACCACAAACCCTTGGCAGTCCGTGCTCGGACAGCTTTGCACTGGTGCCTTCTGTCCAAAGGAAACACCTGTGATGTAATTCCTCCTCTTTCAGAGCTATTTATGAAGAAATCGATGATGTGCTGAAGACAGACGTTAAAAAGAGCACAGACTGCTGAGGGTGGAGGGGGAGTCTTGTCCTGACCACGTTATTCTCTGGTGCTGGTCCTGTGCAGCGCTTCCTGTAACCTACAAGTGAATAACACAAGAGGTTTGGGCACAACAAATAATTAGTATTGGAGTACTAAGCTGTGTGCAAGCTGAAGAGTTAGTTGGATCTAACACCTTGACAATTTGTCCTAAATGTTCAGCTGTGTATTCTTCACGGTGACTTGCATGGTTATTTTGAGGTATTTGGGGGGGGGGGCTTTAAAATATGACTTCTAAATTCACCTGTGTAGGAGGTAACACTTGACACCTGACACAAGTAAACAAAAAGGACGCTACATTTACGAAAACTGCAGAATCCAGTTTCTGTTTTGGCCTCACTGCTCTCTGTGTTCACCTCCCTGGAAATTTATAAGGGGGTTTTGATATACAGGACTTCTTTCTAAAATTGGGCCTCTTCGGAGAGATCTGAAGACACAGTGTTATTTTTCTACAATCATATCCTGAATACACATTTTCTTTTTTTTTTTTTTTTATTTCCTTCCTAAAATCCCCCAACATAGAGAACCAAAGCTGGGACACGAGGTGCTGTCATCCACGATTAACAGAACAGAAAAAAACTGCCTGTTCCTATGTTGTTGTTGTTGTTGCTTTTATTTACTCAGTAAATATTGAAGGGGGATCAATTATTTCTCTCAATGTTCCTGCCCTGCAGAGATTGTTCTGGTGAAGGAAAAATTAATTATCTACAATGCAGATGAGCAGTAGTTATCCATTTACTTTAATTAAGTTGTTTAACCCTGTTAATAACAGTTTTATCTTTTAATAATTACAGTGCCTTATCTATTTTAATGCTGAATGTAAACTATGCACTTTAACAGGTATAGTTCTCTGAATTTATAGTTGATATAAAATTTGAGGACATAGTTCATGTTCATAGCAGATAAGCTAATTTTTTGTGAAATACTGCATTTTAAACATTCCTTATGTTAACTGTTTAAGGGATAAGTTCTCAGCTGGTTTTGCAATTTTTGTAGCATAAAATTCCAAATAAAGGCAAATGCTTACTGAGAAGCTAACTCTCGTTGTTTCTGAGTTTTTGCATATTTGTGTATTCCCTGAAACACCAAATGTAGGTGGTTTTGGAAGTATTTTAGTGTAAATCTGTGGTGTGTCACTGCATAGTCAGCAATGTTGCTGCAGGACCTTTAGAACACCTTGCTTCTATCCAAAACACAAGTTTGGGGTTTTTGTAAGCTGAGGTGAAAAGGCAAGTTGTTTTACTCTAATTTCTCTTGTATTATTTGCAGCAGCCTGAGCAAACAGCTGAAAATAGGATTTGAGGTGGATCAATTTTTTCCCTACAGCTTACTTGTATTGGCAAAACTCACACACTGATGGGTAACAAATCAAAAAGGGCTATTTCAGTGTGGTAATCCGTAATGGATGATTGCTGACTGAACCTTCATGTATTTAAAGCAGCAAAATGGTCACAGATAAATGAAAGGGAACTGGCTAATTACCGAGCTTACAGAGCTTGTTTTACAGTTGGAACGTGCTCAGTATCTGCAAACTTGGGTTTTCAAACTCGAGGGGAGAACCTGCATTTTTAAGGAACTGGCACTTGCCAGGGGGATGTTCCTTTCCTTCTGAAGCAGGTGGCCAGAACAAAGGAATGTGTGGAGAACTGCCCTGATCAGTTCAGCTTTCAAAAAGACAATGGACTAAAGTCAACCCAGGTAAGAATTTTTTTCCCCTAGCCTGGATTCAAAGATTGCTCTTGATGGGTTTTCTTTTCCTGAAGCATGCTGGAATTATAAAGCTTGCTGCTGTCTTCATACAGATGTATTTAACTTGTGTGAGCTGGATAAAATGCATTAGAGAGACGAAAGAATGAAAACTTTTAAAACTTTAATATACAGTGAAGACCTGACATGAATGTCATCCAGGATCTGTTTAGCCAACACAGATAATTGGTACAGTAATGTATTTTAAAGGTAGCATCCATTTATTTTCAAAAGAACACCTTTTTGAATTATTGTATGCAAATATAACTTAGACTCAAGTAACTGGAAGTCATTTCTGATGTACCCATTAACTTTTCAGAGTCCAAGCAAACCAACATTAGTCTTACTTTGTTAGATCTCATCTGCTGAAAGGGGGTAGAAAGAACTGGCCTAGCAGAAGAGATACTGGCTGATATTAACTCCTGTCTGAAAATGAGTAGGTCACTTAAACTTGCTCAGCAACTCCTCGTTTGCAAAGCAATGATAAAGTGTTATTACACCCACCCCACAGATAATGACCAAAAGTTACATAAATACAGGCTTACGTGGTCTGGTGGTAAACAGGGAGTCCCTCTGAAGAACTGCTGTGCTGCTGGGCAGGTTCTGTTGGACTCAGCCTCTGAATGGGGCTGATTTGGGCTTTTGAGGAGACTCCTACACTGTTAATTTAGCTGCAGTTTAGAGCAGTTGTTTATGCACTGCCCTTCCCTCAAAGCATTTCGTACCTAAGCCAAGCCTGTCTCTGTGTAGAGGTGCCCAGGGTGCAGCCCTCTGCAGAGGCACTGAGTACTCTAATTAGAGTACAGATACTTGAAATGAGTAAAACACAACATGGAAATTAGGTGGTATTTTCTAAATGGAAACCATCCCACAGATCTGATGTGCTTACACTTAAATTACTGTTCTAATGATAACTGTTTCAGAGCAGTCTGCTCTTACCAAATGAACTACTGATTCAGTAATAACCTGAGAGGGTGCCTCATCTTCTGAATCATCATATCCTCCAGTGCCAGGGAGGGTTACACAGGAATACAGTCTAACTTTATTTAGTTATGAGATTTCCTTAACTGGTTATCTGGTTTTACCTTTTTTTAAAGTAACATGGAATTTATTCTCCAGAGCCAGCAATGCAATTTTAGATGCTTAATAAACTGATTTGTTCTTCTGCATTTAAATGAAGATCTCAATTTACCCTTGGGTTTAAAAATTTGCCTAATAGTATTCAGATAACATTTTATAAAAAGATGGCTTGAGAAAACCCTCTCAATTCCAGGAACAGTGTATTCCCTTCCACTGAAGAAATGCTATCACTAAGAAATAGTATTCCAACTGCATTAAGTTGGTTTTAAAAAAAATATATATATACTTTAATAACAGCAGTGCCTGCGTTGGTTTAATAATATAATTTCATATTGCACAGTACTCCTGCAGTTTTGACTTGCAAGGAAAAATGGTCTTAAAACTGTCAGTCAGGCAGCAGAAGTTCTTTTTTGTAGAGATGGCCCATTACTGATATCCAGGAAGTGGCAACTTCTGTCCTTCCTTTGCTTCAAAGAAGGTGTAAGAGAGGGTGATCAAATCAACTTTAGCCATTTTAGGGTCCTCTGCAAAATCTGGATCAATGTAGAAAAAGACAGGCATGTCCACTTCCTCTTGAGGATTCAGCCTCTGTTCTTCAAAACAAAAACACTGCAGGGGGGGAGGAAAAAAAACCACAATTAGACAGCAGTGATGGCTGGCAGTTTTATCTGTGCCAACATGAGAGAAAGCTTTGTCTTTTAATATCAACTCTCATTCCCTGTACATCCCTAAAATCCTGGGAAGGATCAATCATATGAGCAACACGACAGCAATTCTGTTCCGTTTCTTGTATTACAGGGAAAGAAATTAGCTTTTAATGAAGTGTGCAAAGGTGCCAGTGGGCCAGGCCAGCTCACCCTGTTCCCACCTGCCCTCAGAGTCAGTGGTGCTAATTGATGGATAACTATTTTCTTTTGTGTAAAGGAAAATGCAATCTTTGCTTTGTTCACACTTACTTGTATCTTATTGAAATACTGTCCTGCTTCAAAGGGGATCACGTTGTAGGTGGAGATGCCAATTATTGGTTTGTCAGTAGGATTTTTCGCTTTATAAAATGCCAGTGCAGTCTCTCCTGGTACCACCTGTGTAACGTAATTGTACAGTGATTTCCTTTTTTGTTTAAGCCAGTGGAGCCCTCCACCCTTCAAACCAAGTTCTTCGGGCTTTAGCTAGAATTAATTTTCTCTTTTGCTGTTTCAAATTGATTATTTCATGAATATTTTGCTTACATACAATTTACCCCCATTCAAAAACAGTCCTACAAGGCTGTTTAGGCAGGTTTAGATATACAGTTACACTCTATATTTGTATTTTAAGTACATATACACACTTTACAGTGTATATATCGTATACATATGGTGTATATACCATGAAGTGTATATATAAATACAGTTTTGATAGCAAGCCTTGATGGGATGGTGGGAGGCAACTACGCTTTGACTACACCACAGCAGGCACTTAAGTTCTGCCCTCTGGAAGCAGAAGCCACCAGCACCCAACGTGCCATCCCAAAGTGGCAGAACTGAGGGAGCACCCTGAGCTGAAGTGCCTGGTTGGGTGTTTTCCAGATCAGGGCCCAGATATGCCAATGGATGGGTGTCCACAATGGGGATGCAGGAGACAAAATCACACGAGGCTAAACCTGGTGCCTTCACAGCCGGGCCTTCAGCTTTGGGTCCCTCACTTTAAAAAGGACACTGTGGTGCTGGAGCGTGTCCAGCAAAGGGCAACCAGGCTCATGAAAGGTCTAGAAAACGTCTGATGAGGAAGGGCTGAGGGAGCTGGGTTTGTTTAGTCTCAAGGAGGCTCAGAAGGGACCTCATTGCTCTCCACAACTCCACACAAGGGTGTAGTGAGGTGGGGGCAGGTCTCTTCTGCTGTGCTTGCAGTGAGAGGACCAGATAGGGGAGACTCAGATTAGATATTAGAAAATTTTTCGCTGTTTGTGTGGTCAGGCTTGGAACAGGTTGCCCAGGGAATGGTGGAGTCACCATCCCTGGACGTGTTCCAGAGGTGTGTGGATCTGGTGGGGGTGATGTGGTTTGGTGGTTTAGGGGTTACAGTGGCAGTGCCGGGTGGATGGTTGGCATGGGTGATCTCTGAAGATCTCTCTTCCAGCCTTGACGATTCCTGGTGAGGGATCCGAGGGGGGATCGGAGCGACTCACGTAGATCTCTCTCTGCTGCGGCTTGAAGTTCCACTGGATGCTGGAGTGCACGTCGGCGTTGAACGTGACCCTGATGACCCTGTCCCGCACCGGCTCCATGCTCTCGATCCGCTCCGCGCTGCTCCCCTCGCCCGTGGTCCCGCCGAGCCCCGTGGCCTGTCAGGGAAGGGCAGTGAGGGCCCCGCGCCCCCCGCGCCCTCGCCGCCCGCGGGCCCCCCGTACCTGGCAGTAGAGGCGGTAGAGCGGCACGGCCGCGTACGACAGCCCCACCATGCCCACGGCGGCCGCCGCGATGTAGCCCACGGCAGAGCGGTTCCGCCGCCGCCACTCCTCCTCCTGCTGCCGGGTGAAGGGGTTGGAGCTCCGCACGCCGCGGGTCCCCCAGAGCCCGCACCGGGGGAGCGCCCCGAGCCGCAGCCCGCGGGCACAGCGGGCCCAGCCCGGCCCGCACAGCGCCATGTCCGCGGCGCGGGGGCTCTCGGGAGAGGCGCTGGAAGGGCCGGGCGGTGCCGGCTGAGGGGCGGGAGCGAGGCGGGAGTGGAGGCGGGATGAGGCAGGAGCGGGGCGGGTCGAGCCGCCATCGCCTGCCCGCCCGCCGCGCCCCCTCGGAGCGGTGCAGAGGCGCGGGGGGTCCCGGTGCACCCGCCGGTGTTCGGTCCCTCCGTCCCCCCCCCAGCGGGACCGCTCGGGCGGCGGGTTTGTGTACGAGGTAACTGGCGCAGCCCCGAGGGCTCCCGGCACGGAGCGGTGCCGGGGCGGGCGGTGCTGGACGGGAGCGGCACCGGAGGGCCGGCCAAGGAGCGGGTTCAGCGAGCGGGGCACGGCCGGGAGGGGGGTTTTGTCCCGCAGATGCCTCAGCGGGGTCCGCGCCTCAAATACCTGGTAGCAGAGTACCGAGGGATAACCAGTATACCCGCGGTACCAGGGTACCGAGGGATAACTAAGGTACCCCCGGTACGAGGGTACCAGGGGATAACCAGGGCGCCGCAGTACCTGGTACCAAGGTACTGAGGAAAAACCACATACCTCAGGTATCTGGTACCAGGGTACCCAGGGATAACCAGAGAGCTGAGGGATAACCAGGGTATCTCAGATATCTGGTGCCAGGGTACTGAAGGATAACCGGGATACCCTGGTACCCAGGGTACTGAGGAGTAACCAGATACTTCATAAACCTGGTGCCAGGGTGCCTCAAGTATCTGGACGAGGTTGTTGGTGGATAACCAGACAATACCTCTGCACTGCCTGGTTATTCCTCAGGTGCCTGGTTATTCCTCAGGTGCCTGGTTACTCCTCAGGTGCCTGGTTACCCCTCAGGTGCCTGGTTATTCTCAGGTGCCTGGTTACCCCTCAGGTACCACCCCAGCAGCCCCCGGATGGGTGCTGGGCACGGGGCTGTTCCCGCTGGTCCCTCCGAGGCCGCGCAAATCTCCGCCGGTTGTGGACACTGACACCGGTCGTTTATTTTGTTTGTTTGTTTGTTTGTTTTCCCCAGTGGTGTTTTGGTGCCTGTTCATTTCACTTCCCCCAGCGCAGGGATTTGTTGTTGTTCAGGCACAGGTGTTGACACGCTGCAAAGGGATTAAGAGCTGTTTGCAAACAGCAATAACTTCAGGATGGGCACGGTCAGGAAAATTCACAAACAATAGCTTTTCCCACGACTGGTCCCATGCACCATAATAAACTTTCCTCTAGCAATACTTAAATTTACAGCTTTGGAGCAGTGCTCCTCTTCTGTGCTGGTTCCAGTAACATGAACCACATAAGGACTGACAGCTCCTGATATTGCTTCATTTTCCATTTAGATGTGTTGAATAAGAGAATGGTAAAGGCTGGAGTGAAGCAATATTGTGGTACTTCCACTGTATTCACAAAGTGGGGTTTTGATCCTTTAAGGAGAGATCTGAAAACTGCAGGAAATTTTATTGTATTCCAAATATTGACCTGCAGGAATTAGTGTTTCTATTTCCTGTTGACCTGTTGTATGTGCTAATAAAAGCACAATGTGAATTACTGGGGGTTTTGTTACATTAGTGGTATGTAATCCCATTTTGTGTGTTTTGGCCTGTCCTACATACTTCGTGTGAGAAGTTCATACACACTGAATTCTAGACAGTAAGTTAAAAAAACATGAGAAAAGACACACAGAACACCTTATCATGTTCCACACAACGTTCCCTCCACAAGAAACCTTTGATAGAGGAAAAAAAAATAGAGAGACTTTTTTTTTGTCTTTGGCAGTTACATTACTTTATCTTGAAATTGTAATCTGTTCTTTCCTTTTTTAGAATATTTTAATCACAGGGGATTCAGGTTTATCCTAATTCCTACCTCATAAATTAAGAGGGAATTAGGATGTGAGATGTTTTGGTACCACATACAACGAAGCCTGAGTTGTTAACTATTTTCAGCAATGAAGTGTAGCTGTTTTATCATGGCAGTTCTCTTTTTCCAGCTTGATTTCAAATAGTAATAAATAAGAATGTTTTCAGTGTCTGAAAATAGATATGACCATTTAAATTTCAAAAAGTGGTTTCTTTTTTTTTTTCACAGCAGTTGTTTTCCTGGTTAGGAGCCAGTTCTTCATGTGTCAGAATTCTTCATTTTGAACTTTTATTTAAATAGTGCACCTAAGAAGATGTCCAGTACAGATCCCCTAATAAATACAGAGAAAAAGTAAGTATTTGTTTCCCTCCAGAGACAGGAATACAGCAATTACTGGATTATCATATGAAAATTCTTGCAGTTCCATTAGTTTTCATGAAGTCTTCAGGAAAAATAACTTTGATATCGAATCAACATCTTAGAGAAGGTGACACCAACACCAGTGAATTTACACATTAAGGGAGCAAATGTCTCTTAAGCTTTTCATTAAGTTAATCAGCACTTGTTCAGGACTGGTTCTGCAGAGATAAAACCCTGCAAAGAAATTCCTTAATGCTTCTGCAACTATGAAAACATACTTGTAAGGTATATACCAAATTATTTCCTTGTATATATAGGGCACCTACAGTAACATAAGGCACTGTATAGAGTTTATCTATTATAATGCATGAATTTTTCAGAATACTATGTCTGTATACCTTTAATGCTTCATGTATAGTGGTTTGGAACCATCATATTTTTACCAGTGCCATGGGATCTAAAATTATAATGATATTAATACTACAGACTGTAATGTTATCCACTCAAAAGTTGGATCAGATTCTAAATGGCAAAACTGGATGATTGAAAACCATAACTCCAGACCCTTCCCAAACTGCCAAGTAACTGTGGCAACACTGTCATCCAAACCAGAATTAAAACCAGGCACAGACAGCTCCTGCTGGACTATCATGTCTGCTGTGCTTTTGTAATAGAATCCAGCCAACAGAATTCAAGAGCATTTTCAACCAATTTAGCATAGATTTAGAATTATGCCACCTCGTAAATAACTTGATTTTTTTGAAAACCAAACCCACAAAATATTAAAAAAAAAAAACTACTTGGTTTTTACTGAGACCTGAAGAAGCCAGCACTCTGCTTGTCTCATGGAAATTCAGGGTATGTGACACAAAGATACATCTTCAAGAAGCTGTGGCTTGCTACAATCACGTGGAAGGTGTATTTCATGAGTAGTTCCTGGATCACAGTGTTCCAAAGGCAATTTTTCACATATGAGATGAACAGGAAAGGCACCTCTAACTGCACTTGAGCTACATGATAATGGCAGACTATAATTTTCTATGCTTTCTGATTTTCTGGGAGGCAGTATCGATGCACAGTGCTCCAAGAATGCACTTGGTTATATATTAACTGAGGTTTACCTAAACTTTAAATAACATGTTTCCTCTCTACACAGGGGTTAGCCTCAAACCATTCATGCTTCTCCACAATTACAATGTTGCCCAAGCTTTTTTTTTATGTTTAACAATTGCCATATAATGACATGTGTTTTCTTTTACTCTTTATGACCTAATCAGCAAAATGTATTTTGAATAATTAGTGGTTTGGGATAAATCAGAATAAGTGCTTTTCCATGCTGTATGACACAGCATTCCTTTGGCTGTGGTCCTTAGTATCTGAATTTAGGGTTAGTGCCCCTGAAAGGCTGCAGTTGCTTAATGGACTTGTAGAGGATTTTTGTAAAAGGTCTTTTGTTTTATTTATAACAAAAAGATCTTGTGAATTTTGTGCCCAAAGATTCTGCAAATCTTTTTGTCATCTGCTAAGTTATCGTGTAATCCATCTCGGTTGCTAAAGCATTGCAAAACTTCCTTTGGGAAAGGCGAGTCATAATTACAAATGTTGGCAGAATAGAATAGTTTACTGGCTGTTTGGAAAGGAATCCTACTTAATAACAAATGATATCTCTTGAAAATTTAGTTTTACTTATTTATTATAAATGTTATAGACTTTTGAGTTGTTACAGTATTCCTAGATCATTCTGGAAATAAAAGGTAATTTGTGTTCTCCTGGGTATGTTCTTGAAAGGCAGAGAACTTACAAGAGAAGCAATAATGCTGTTGTTCTGTATGAATCCTTTAGAAATGTTAAAAGCAGCACAGCAGCAGAATTTGAAGGTAAAGAGGGATAGAAGCATCAGGGATGAGTTCAGGAAGCTGAACAATGCACAGTTTACTTTGAAGGAGGGATTGTCTGAACAAGTGATCTATCACTGCTAATAACTAATAAAATGGGAGCAATAAGCTCAATACTACTTTATATCAGCCTTAATTGTTCAGAAGTTTGTAATTTCTGGTTTAATAAAAATACCTTTTGGCTTTTTAACAGTGAAAATGCAGAGCCCTGAGCCAGGCTGGTGACTGGGGGACAGATTTGCATTGCAGAAAACGTGACACTGGAATCAAGCCAGATTGGTCTGAGAGATTTGCTTTGACAAATGCTCCTGATATTGATACCACAAATTGAATTCCACTGGTGACAGTTTTGCTGGAGAAAAGCTACTGGTGTTTTCTGTAACCTCGCCTGGAGCAAAGCTAATTGGTACAAGGCTTAAAATATCAGTGGGTTTTCTTTCACCTGACTGCAATGCCGGTAACACCGACAGAGTGAACTGATTGAGAAAAGATTACAAAGGGCCAAATTTTTATCTCTGAATGGATGTGAGCAATCCAAAGGATGCCAGTGGAGCTTTTCATGGTCTGGGAGCTGGGAAGGCTGCTTTGTGTTCCCACTTCCACCTCTGATCTGCTCCTTAATCTGTGGTGGGTCACTTTACCCCTCTGCCCCTTTAGTGGCTCTGCAGGCTCTGGGGCCTGGCTCTATTTGAACATTGTCTGTAAGCAAAGGGATCCTTTCTCCAGAACGATTAAGTGCTAATGAAACCACAGTCACTGCAGCTTTAAAAAAAAAAAAAGGTGCCTGAGATAAGCGAGTGCATTCCTGGCATAGCAGAGCCCTCCTGCTGCACAGCTCCAGACCTGACAGATGCTGTCTGCTCACAGGGTCACTCCTTGCTACAGAGGATTCACCTTTCTACTTAAAGCCCTCAGTGAACGCAGGATATTTGGGTTTCATTTTTAATTGCAGTCTTCTTATAATATTTTAGAAAAAGGGGGAGTAATAGGGATGCATCTTCTGATGCAAGACTGGAAGGAAATGATCATTAACCAAACTGATGTCAGGTGCTCAGAACTTCTGAAAATATGTGTATCTCTGCAAGGCCAAGCTTCCTGTCAGCAGGGTCTGACCTCTGGGAACAGGGTTATATTTTTCACTTTTTCAATCAGATTATTCTTAGTGTAATGACATAAAATTCACCAGTTTTATTGCCTTTCACAGAAAAACAGATGTATCAGCTTCCCTTCCTAGAGAAAATATGTAACCTAAATTCTGTGTTAACTTTTGACTGCTGTATATTGGAAGTCTAAAAACCAGGTTAAAGCGTGGCACAGGTCAACAGCATGATTGAGAATGCCAAGTAATAGCATAATGGCATTTGTTTCATTAGTGCTTTCAGTCTGCTTTGTTGGCTTTCCCTTTTGTGAGGCTGTACATAATCCAGTCTGGTAGGAAGATTGCTTTGGAAAGGTCATGAGTTACTGCTTTTGACCTTGTTTGGAGGGAGCGTAGAAATAAATTATTGGAAGAACAGGAGAAAATAAATGTATTTTAATCACGTCACTTGCCTTTGGCTGCTAGATCCAGATTCCTTAGTCACAGTGCAGTAAATTTTCTCCTTGGTATTTATCAGCCTTTAAAGTTGCTGTAAATTGCCATTTCAAGCAGAGAAAAAGTAAACATTACCTCGCTAGGTGAATTAGTCCATGTGACGCAGAGGGTTTCAGAGGAGATTAAGTGGGCAGAGACGCTTGGCTGGAGCTCTGTGTTTGGGTTTTTAGTGAGCAGCAGAAATCATCCAGCTCATAACCTTTATCCAGCTGGACTGGAAGCCTCCAGAGCGGTTTGGTTGCGTTGTCTTTGGTTTTGCTGCCGTCCTGAAGAATGTCCTTACTCTCACCGGGGGCCGAAGATGAACCAGAGCGCTTTGATGGGCTTTCTCTCTTGTACTGGTATGCTGGGGGCACTGTTCTGGTCTGCAATTGGGCAAAGAACAGGAGAGATCATTTAAAAACTGTGGGCATTTCCAGCTTCTTTTCATAAGCTGCCAGAGTTTACTGTTTGGGTTTTTGCTTATGTGTCAAGTAATATCTGTTTTGTGAGGAAAGTGTATTATCCTGGATAAATATTTTGTTCGTGCACATAAATGACAGTTTCTCAGGAACAGAGATCAGAAGAATATCCTGTATATTCTGATAAGTCCTTAGAAGATACAAAACCTAAAGCTGTTGAATTTCCTTGTGTATTCTGCTAAAAAGTAATAGAAGGAAAGTCATTTTAATTGCCTTTACTAGAGCACCTACACAAAATGATATGCACTTAGTCTGTTAGTGTTCCAGGACTTCACTTGGAGTGTTGAGTTTAGCATTTTCTAGTGTAAGACAGTTATAGTGTACATTTTGTTGAGTTTTGCTTGTTTATTTTGTCTGTTGCCTCTCATCTGCTCTGTGTGCTAAAACCTTGCTTACAAGAACTTTTGCCTGACCTCGAGAAATGAGCAGCAACATCTGATTTTTTTAATTCGTGTCCTCTACAAAGAGCACTGAATTATGTTTTGCTGTTCCTGCCAAGTTGTTTGGAAACCTGTTTCCCTATTTATACCGTTGAGCATATTTCTAATGCTCTGGGGGCAGTATTCTGACATTTCATGAATATTAAATAATGATAACATGAAATTAAAGTTGGATGGGTGCTGAATCCAAGGCTTTTTACAGTGAAACTGTTAAAGCCCTGTTTATTTTATTAAAACTATGACAAGCAGCTTGACTTGAAGATCTATCTCTAAGTTTTCTGGGGAAAAAAAACTAACACCAAAAGTCAGCTAGATATGCTAAACCAATTCAGGGCATTTGAAGATCCTTGTCTTTATTTTTGCATGATAAAGTAATTTTAAACTGTGTGTGTTGGAGGGATTTCATATCTAAAGCATAAAAACACCTGAGTATCTTTTAAAGGTACCTGTTCAACAGTTCTTTTTAAGTGTTGGTGGCAGCATCAAGACAATTCCACTGTTTCAGAGCTATCTTATCCCTCTCCACTGTTTATTGTTAATTTGTATATCCTCTGTATCCTCTTTGTCAGAATGCATTTTATGTTAGTTATGATCTATCTTTTGAGAGTGTTGCCTGTTCCTTCTGGAAATGTGAATCCTTTTCTATTAAGTGTCCTGTGCTTAGATTTGATCATATTTCGTGATCATTTTATATGGTAGTATATAAACGGGTCCTACAATTTCTAGTGAACTCTGAACTTTAAAGTCTGAGATTTGATCTTTTAAGACTTTATGAAAGTAAACCTCTGTGTGACTTTGTGTGAGGTTGAAGTAACTTTTGTTCTTTTTTTTTTATTATTTTAACTAAGAAAATGCCATGTGAGAACTGCTGAGGGCATGGCAGAGCAAGAACCAGAGCAGAAGTAGCAAAAGGCAAGAGAGAAAAACAATACAATAATTGTCTATTTTAAAGATCAGTGTAGCCTTTTTAAGTTTTCAAAGATGGATACAGGTCAGGACAGACCTGCAAAGAACATGGCCAGGGTGCTGTATTTCAGCTTCAGAACAATTTAAATTCATGGGATAATCAAAGTGACAGTACTGGGTAGTAACACTACTAAATGAAAGCAGTTTGGTTCACTTTTAGCCATACAAAGGGTGCCTTATGCTCTGCCATGTCATTGCAAGGTCATGTGCAGTTGTGTCAAATACAGCCCAAATATCCTGTCTGGGTTTCATCATTTCTTTTTAGCCCATGAAACAATTACTTCAAGAACTATCCAGTGAAAATGAGACAGTGTTTGAAGCATAGGCCTACTTTTTGTTTCTAAACATGAATTTTGGGGTCTATTCTTGTAGCCAGCCTTCCTAAAGCAAAGGCTAATTTTGCAAATACTTGGGAAATTGAGGGTTTGGGAAACTTGCTTTTCAGAGCTAGTGCTTATCCCTTGATAAAGAACACTCATCCAGTTTTCTTCTACAAAACTAAAAGTACTGCAGATGTTCTTTAGAAGCTGGATCTCCTGCCTGGTGCTAGAGTTTAAGAACATTTGGACCTTCTGGATTTCTCTTTTCCATTTAGCATGGCCCCAGTTCATGACATGTACCCTGGCTTTTGCAGATATACCCAGTTTCAGGCACGGAGTTCAGGCTGTGTGCTGGATTAGGTTGTGTGGGAGGATTTGGGTCACTGTGTCCTCCACTTTGATCTTCTTTTGCCTCCTGCTAATGAATTCTGGTTGTTCCATGTCACTTTAACAACACTCTCTAGAAAATACAGAACAATATGTATGTCTGTCTGATACAGAACAATAGGTAGGTCAAAGCAGAAAAACCTGAGTGGTGCTTCTGCTCTTTTCTAGAAGAGATCTGGTGAGTCTTCCCCAAAAATGGTACAGTGGCAGGACAAAGGAGCTATGATACAACTTGCATTTTTTAAATCATAATTCATCTAAATAAAAAATAAAAACTGGTAAAGGGTCACCTGGACTTACAGGACTTCTTAACACTTTGTGTTCTCGGAGCCGTGTGCTGGTCATGTGTCCCATGGGACTGGAAATTTAAGTTTCAAACCTCTACTTTTATTCTTCCTTAATTCTTTAGCATGATGAACTGCCTCCAAAATATTCCTCTACCTTTAGACAATTTCAGGTGCCATCCTGGTATTTTCTCTTGGGGTGGGAGGGTACACAGGGGACCAGGCAAAAGAGTTTGGAAAGAAACTCTTTTTTTACAGCAGAAAAGGAAATCAATGTTGAGTGAAGAAATTAAGAGACTGTAGGGAAAATATTATGTTCATAAATAACAACAAAATTATATGTTAGAAAATGCTTTTGTATGCTTTGTCTTAGGTGTGGTTTTATTTTAATATTCATTCATTACCTGATCTAAGATGTTATGGTATGTTTTTCTTGCCTACATGCTAAGCTGGACCAGGTTGTGGGGTTTTGTTTGTATTTAATCATAATCCCTTTATTATAAACGAAATTAAATTCATAGTTCATCCTGAAATGCTCTGGGAGGAAAAGAAGTAAACTATGTACACTTTGTAGTACCTTGTCAGCTGATATTTGTGATGAGGAGGTTGATTTTCGGTTGGGGAAGGGGTGGGCAGAGGGATCAAACAATATGAAGCTGTCAGTGGAGAACATTGGTACTGGAGTTAAAAACGTGGTCACTGTAATTTCTTCTATGTCAGCATAGCTCTGCATACATTTCTGTAATTTAATGGCTTTTATTTTGTTCCTTAGGACTATTATGGGCCCTCATGGAATCAATCGAGCTGTTCACCGCATTTCCTTCTCCGACTGTCAGAATGGATTAGGTAACTAAGATTGCACATCCTCACAGTAAACCAAAGCTTTAAAAACACCTGGTGAGCTTTTCCAGGTCACACTGTCATCACCAACAGTTTATCTGGCTTTTGTGGATTTGACTCTTAATACATTTAGCACAGGAGATGGAATAACCAATTTCTTGCTCGTTTCTTATTTTTTCCTGCAGGAGTTAAAATTATTGGAGGTTATCGGGCACAAACAGCAGAAGATTATGGGATTTTTATAAAGAGAATTCTACCTGGAGGGGTTGCTGCTGTAGATAGTAAGTAATTTTGAATTTATTTGTTACCAACACACTACATATTAAAAAAAAAAATCTGTCAAAAGAAATTTCAACTCGGAGTTAATTTCCACAACTGTGAAATACAAATTCCAGTCCCACAAATATTAGTGCTGTGTGTAAATAATACAAATAGCTAAAATAACCCCTATTTTCTGTGGTTAATAAGACTGATTGACAGTTATTCATCTTATCACAATAACCCATCTTAATTAGGATCAGAAAGTCATGACAGTCACAAAATTGTTTATTGCATTAAATCACATAAAACTGAAAGGGAAAGTCCTGTTTGAATACCATGTTCACTATTTTCCTGTTGATTCATGAGTTACTGTTGATTTCATTACAAGGCCGTTTGCTCACTGGTGACCTCATTTTGGATGTCAATGGAGAAAACTTGATTGGAGTAACAAATGAAAGGTAAATTTGATTAGTGAATGTTTATTAGAGCTTGGAATATCATATGCAGATTATTTTGAAATTATCAATGACTGAGTGAAAGAACTCAACTCCCCTGAGGTCTTTGGAGTTCAGCTGGCAATTAATTTATCCTATAAAACTAATTCAGCAAAACTGTTGTGGAAAAGTGAATGACATTTAAGTTTTTATAATACCAGAATAAACTGGTTTCTTAATGCCATAGATTACAGAATGTGTGTGAAAATAGCATTAGAACATATTAAGCTGTTAAAATACTTTGATAACTACCTGTTGGTTCAATACTGGTGAATGTAAATGATTCAGTGAACAGGTAATGGGACAATGAAGAGGAAATGGTTTAGAAAAATCTGGAGGTGGTTCCTGTAGCTGGATCACTAGAGATCAGTGCAGCTTAGTGCTGGGGACAGAGGCTAGAAATTCAAACAGAAAATCCTGTTTATATTGCTGAGGGAAATCATGAGCAAGGCACCACACCTGAGCAGTGGTTTTTGTCTGGTGTGGGCTGTTAAGCCTGAAGGAGGTCCAGGAAGGCAGTAGGATGGGCCAAGGAGAGATGGGAACTAAAGGGAAGGGAAGGAGGGGTCAGTCCCAGCTTGTTGCTGTCAGCAGCACAGAGGCACCACAGTCTCTCTTGCTCCATTCCCCAATGCTTAGTTGAAGTTACGCTGCTGGAAAGCTCCTTTCTCTATATCTGGCAGTGAAAATCATTAACTCTGATAGGAATTTGTCCATTTTCCTGCTCTTTTAGCATTGCTCTGTACTTCTTGACAGCCCCCTGGTGTATTTATTTGGCTGTTTTCCCCCTTGTAGGGCTGTTGACATCCTGAGAACAGCATCAGCATCTAATCACATGTCTCTGCTCGTTGCAAGAGATGAAGAAGCAAAGTAAGAGAAAAATTTGTTTTAACCTCAAAACTAATAAAACTCCAGTGCTATATCTTGGGTTGGGGGGGATGGGCTTGCATGTATTTCTCTTTCAGGTTAGATTTAATTGCAGGATTACACCACATATCACGTTTTTCTGTGTGGTATTTGATAGCAGTTCATTCTGAGATCACTTGCATCAATTCAAGTAGCAAGCTCAGGCCAATTTGGGTTTAAAGAGGAGGATTTTAATGTTATGTTCCCAGCTAATACCATTTAAAATTATGTGCTGTGATAGGTTTTTTTAATACTTCTCACATTTTAAAATAATAAAAAATTAAGAATCTACATTAGAGCTGCAGTACCACAAAACAATATGGTTCAAACTGGTCTGGCCTTCTGAAAAAAGGCAGGTTTAGTTGTTGTTTCCCCTCAGAAATTTGCTTTTCAATCTCTAATGAGCTTTGAATGGCTTGGATAAGCAGGTTAAACGGTTCAGTGCAGCAGGTAGTCCAAAATACATCCATTATAAGGGCATTTATGTTAAATATTGCTTTAACCTTACTGTTGGAAGTTAAGCATATAAACCTATATTGGCAGAGCATCATCGGAAGCGCTGGATCCAGGTCTGTATCCCCTTGTGACTTCAATCTCCAGAGAAATGAGCTGTTATGTAACTATTTTTGATAATCATTGCAAGAGTAGCTGCTGTTATTTGCCTTTCCTGGGATGTTCCACTTACAGAGTAATCTCTGCATAAAGGATTTTTCTCTAAATTCCTTTAGCCTTTTGTCCGAGTTAAGCTTCCTTCTTTCTGTTTCCTTTATTTTGTGTATTTGACAGACATTTAAATCACTCTGTAGCCTCTGATCTCTCTTTTTTTTTCAGACTGCCCAGATATATGAGGTCCACTCTTAATCTGCTTTTATCTAAAGCATACTGGCTTAGTTCCTCTAAATTCCTTGAATAATTAAAATCCATCAGTCCTTTAACCACTCTGGGGATAGGAGCAGTGGCCTGAGCCAAATTTGCCACTCCATTCAGTCCCTCACCCACACACCTGTTAATTCATTTCTTGGGGATTTACATTCCTGTGCCAAAAGATTATTTGATTTACACTCAACTGTGTGTTCCCTGGCTCTGGCATTAGTACAGTAAATTTTGACATTTAAAAAAAAAAAAAAATGCATCCAGCAGCTTTCAACTGCAGTCACTGGAATTACCTGGGAATTAGTCTCCCTGCAATCAGTTAATTTGTTTTCTCTGTGTTTAATTCTACAGTATTAATTTGCCAATGTTTCTGGCTTACATCATTCTAGATTACTTACATTTTTAAAATCGGGTATCGCCGAGATAATCATAGCTCTGATTATAAACTTTTTATTTTTAATTAGGCTGGATTCAATGTTAGGTGAATCAAGCATATTTGTTTTCAGTGCACGTGATCCAAAATTTACATCTTTGCCAGTTTGTTACAATATGATGGATAACAAACAACTTCTGCTTTTGGTTTGTAGTAGTATTTTCAACTATTTCCATTATTTCAACAGTGCACCTGACCAAGAATTGCTCTTTATTTCAACGAGAGAGATTTCATAATCAAAAAGATAAAGCCTAAGGAGAGACATATTTAATATTTAATATACAAAGATGATGAAATGGACTGAAAATTTCTGAGAAAACTAAGTACAAGTTGGAATTTGCTTCTGTTTTGCTCATTATTGAGTAATTAATAAATATTTCTTCTATCCTCTTTTTTTTTTGAGGTGCCACATCTTTGTTTGCCAGTCTCTTCTGGGTTCTTGTTCAGTGTAATTGAACTAAAAGCATTCTTTAAAAAACATGAGTATGCTGTAATCTGATGCCTTCTAATATGAATAACTTTTTCTGGATCTAGGTAATACCACTGTTTTATCATTTCTAATTGATTTGGATTACAAGTTTTTAAAGTTATGCGATCCAGGGTAAAGAGAGATAATAATTAAGCTTTTTCAGCAATAGTCCATTTCATTCACAGTCTGTTGCTTTTTCATCTTTACCCTGTATTACATGATCTTTTCCTTGCCTTTTCTGGACATTTGACAGGGCTTTCCTCTTTCAGTTGAGGTTGAGCCTCCTCTTCTGAGGAAGAGAAACTTCAGTACAGTGCAGGTCTCACTAGTGCCAAATCCTGACAAAGAGGATCTTTTTATTGCCACAGGAAAGAATTCCATGACCTGATGGATAAGTATGGCTCTCACAGTGACAACAACTCTGCAAGAAGTTCTCCAACACATCTGTTAGCTGGTGAGAGATCACTTCCAAGCCTGACATAATCCTGTGGGACAGCCAGCCTTGGGTGGAGTAGAAACTTGCACTTAAAACTCTTAATCTGGGGGGAGATCTCTTGGAGGAAGTGACTGAAAGTCAGGCAAAACACATGGTCACTTAGACTGTGACATTTATAGTCTAAAAATATACCTTGAGGGCTTTGTGTGTCAGTGTCCTCAACTTTTAAATATATTACCATCTACTTTCAGCAATTTTAATTAATGAATGATGTGAAAAGTATTTGGTATTTGTAGCTGAAATGTGCTGCAAGATTTCAAAGCACAAAATTTGAGCTAGAGTACCATAAATTCTAATCTTTGTGGAATTGCTGCCTAATTAAGATGCTTTATATAGCACAGAGGATTATTCTTTAGGAAAGTCAGTTGAGATTTTGCTTTTTGCACCTAGATTGGAAAAAACTGTCACTTGCTATGTTTTAAAGTATTATTCCTGGGACCCTGGGTGACTTGCACTTCTTACTGTGTAGACTTAAGCTTCCTTTTGATTGTCTGATTGCTTTATTTCTCTGTTTGCCAGCATGAAAATAATCCTACTGAACTTACATGAGCTGAAATTTTGTGCTTTTTCCCCAATGTGTATTTTATTTCTTTTTTTTTCAACATTTCTTTTCTTGAAGCAAAATCTACAGAGAGCCTTTCCTCCGGGTCATCCTCAAGGTCACAGAGTCCTCAGTTGCATCTGAAGGAAAACACCACTACCAGCAGCAGAAATAATTCTGTCCCAGCACCATCCCCAAAGCCTGCAAAGTAATTTCCAAAACTGACTGTCACTGTCTTGTGTGAGCTGCAGGAAATACTGTGTTTGGCTGGTCAGGAGAATTTGAGTTGAGCACTAAGTGTTAAACTTTTGGTTTATTTTTTAATTTTTAATCCTGTAATTTATAATACTGTAGATATTGCAGACTTTCAGATTTAATAAGTTATTTTCCTATTTATTTGTCATTTACATGGTAGAAGTTGACTTTTGATCTGTGTCCTAAAGAATTAATGCTTCTGGTTTATGTCCAGGTACTCTCATAAGCTTTGGAGATATATATATATTTAATAGACACAAGTTTTTAACCTTGTAATATAATGTATCAATTCCTTTTGTAATTGTCAGAAGTAACACCTGGAGTCGCTGATTTTGTGGTAATTTGGCAGTGTAATATTTGAACATTGAGATTGTTGCTGTAATATCTTATTGATTTTGCAAATACATAAAGATAATATGTTGTTTCAATCTTCATTGAGTATCTGGTTCTGTGAAGTAATTCTACCTTTCTTTCTCTTTGTAGGGATAGTGCATTTCAGATTATCTCTGTTTGCAAAGGAACAAGTCTAGGTTTGAATATTGTGGGAGGAATTAACAGAAATGAAGGACCTTTGGTATATATTCAAGAAATTATCCCTGGTGGTGATTGTCATAAGGTAAAGACCTTTTTTCCCTTCAGACACCTGTATTTTTGCCTTCATTTAGTACCTGCTTCAGTATGTTATATATACAGCCATATTTTAAATACAAAATATGTTTGTGTTTCTCCTTGCCTTCTTTTTAAACAGACTTCTCTCACTGCACTGCAGCAGGGTTACATTGTAATGAAAATTATTCAAAAGTCTATTTGAGGTAAATGAGGATCTTCATTCCCCAGTTTATGTATGAGAAGGTACAAAATCAGCTTCTGTAAGAGGTTGCATGGTGTAAGGTAAATAGGAAGGATGGGACACAGCTACAGATGTCATCTCTTTGGTTCTTTTCCTGGACATTCAAAAAGTCATGTTTCCCTGAGGCTTTATTTAGATGAATCCTTGCAGTTGGAAATCATTGTGTAGGCAAATTAAAAAAAAATATTCTGAAAGTGCAGGTTAATAAAATGTATGAATCAGTTCTGATTACTGTTTTCATTTATGACAAATGCAGTATGTAAATCAGGAGGACTTGTCAGTTTAAAAAGTAAATAAATACTGCAACTGTCTGGTACAAGTAAACAGGACTGTTTATCCAAGAATCTCCTTTGGCATCCTGAGTTATTATGATTATTTTGAAGTGTAGATAACCAGCTTTTGCCTCAGGCCAAGCAAAAGGCTACAAGCTGATTTCACAAACAATGAGTTTTGTCCCCAAACAGTCTGTAACTATTTGTTACTGAACTTTTGTAGACTAAGTTTAGTCCTAAAATATTAAGTAAAGGAAAACATTCAGTGTTTCTCAAAGACCTCTTTCAGTAGATAGATGATAATCATTCTTCTTGTGTTTCTCCTATTTTGTTGTGGCTTCTAAAACATTTTTCTCATTGCAAACATATAATTGAAAGCCTGTCACACATAATCAATAGGCTGAGGCTGAGACATAAATTTTCAGTAGGTTCCAATGTTAGCACTGATAGAGGTAATTTCCCAGTCTTGGTTATCCCCTTTGGGAAGCTGAAGCAGAAAACATGTTCTGAACCTCTGCCACGTGAGGGCACCATTGAAATGGATATTCTTTAATAGGCTGGATGAAAGCAAAATAAAAGATCTACAGCTTTTTTCTTTAATCAAAACCAAAACATTAAGTGACAAAAAAAAAAGTAATAAAATGCTATTATAGGTTTGAAATGACACAGCTAATATTATGGTATGTGGATATTAAATAGGTATAATTGTACTGGTCTTGAAAAGGTATTTTTCTTGTTTCCTGTGTATCGTCTGTACACAGTTTGTTTCACTTGGTGATTAATTTCTTAAGAGCTGAAGAACTGAGATGTGTGATTCGATGTTTATTACATTAGATAAATGTCATAACAAACTCTGTAACTGTAGGTGAATTACATGAAATTCCAGCTAAATTGTTGAGGCCTCTTTTAAAATGTGAGTAGAGAAAGCTTTTTTTTATTGAGAAGTGTAGCCTAGCATGTTTAAAGTCTTGTCTTATAGTCTCTCAGACAGAAATGTGGTAGAGAATTTGCAATTAATTTAACAGAAGCACAAAGTTGACAGTGTTATTTCTGTCATGGTGTTGCCTGGTGAATTCCTAATAGACTAATCTAGTTTTCTCATTAACTTAACATGGCCAGTGAGTGCCTGATGAGTCCCATGTATTGCTGTGAACATTTGGGTCTGAAATACAAATGAACCCAGCTCGCAGCTGAATTAATTAGTAAAGAAGCTTCCTAAAGTCAGATGGGTTGGTGCTCCGTGCTGGAAAAATCTGGGCTTCCTTTGGATGAGTTTTTTTTAACAGAATATGTATGTGGGTCCAAATTTCTTCTTTAGACAATATCTGTGGTGTGTTCTGTCTAATGAAGTTTTTATAATGACTGCTGTGATGGTGATTAATGATGATTTAATCTGTTTATTCCTGGAAGCTTGTCAGGCAGAATGCACAGCTGCTCTCGGTGTTTCTTGTCTCAGCAGATCCAGAGGAATATGTGAAAGTGCTGTGATTATACAGTTCTTTCTGTAGTGTTAGTTAGTTCTTATAAAAACAATGGGTTTGGTTTTTTATTTGTTGTCTTAGGATGGACGACTGAAGCCTGGAGATCAACTTGTGTCCATCAACAAGGAGTCCATGATTGGTGTCTCCTATGAAGAGGCAAAAAGTATAATCAACAGAACAAAGATGAGGTATCTGCTACTGTCAAGCAGCTAACCCTCCAAAATAGTTTATTATATGATGTTTATGATCAGATTAATGACTTGACTTTAGAGGAAATGCAGGCATTTTAATTTTTTTAATATTCAATTGCAATATTATTTCATAGAAAAGACTCAGATGCACCTTTTAGACCTGAAAAAATATGATACTTGAGTGCTTTCAAAAATAAAAAATCAAAGGAGAACCCAAACCCACAGCCTTTTTAATGATGGGGAATAGAGCACCCTTTTAGAAAAAAAATTAATAAAATCACACAGTGTTTGGAAACATGTAATTTTTTGCAGAAGCAACATATAATCTTACAAACAACATAGCATATAATATGTTGAAACTTCTTTAATTTTAGGTTGGACAACTTCTGGGAGATAGCTTTTATTAGGCAAAAAAATATTCCCAGTTATCCAGAGAATCTGCAGCGTCCTTTCAGCCTCTTAACATCTTCTGTAGCTTATGGAGAGCAACAGGCTCTGCCATCCCCTAATGGGAAGCTGGTTTCAACATTCACTCCAGATGCTGTGAGTACACTTATTACTCCACTTAGAATAAAGTGAGCAAATGGTTGTTTTCTCCTAATTTTAATTGAGTTTCCATTTTAGTAAGAAAATGGCTATTTTCCTGCACAATGTTAAGTCTTTGGAATATCAAAAGATTTGCAAAAACCATGTTGTGTAACAGGAGGTTAAACCACACTGATGAGAGGAATAAGACTGTTAGTTGACTTGGGGTAAGACAACAAATTAAATAAAATAAGCATTAACTGTGTTCTTAGATACAAAGTTCTCCCTAATGTTTCCCTAGGTAGTAAAGTTTTGGAATGTGATATCTATAGTTATTTATTTCAGAGATAAAATACTCTCTGTTTACTACATATATGTGAACAGCACAATCTCAGAAGTTACACTTGCTCTGTGATGATGGGATTTTTGCTTTAAAAAGTCCTAGAAGAATGTGGCCTTTTTCCCCTTTGAGCTCATCAACAATTGTTTTAATTCATACAGCTCACCTTAAAGAAGTAAATTTGTAAAGGGAATAATGTTGACCATAAGAAAGAAGATTTTAAAACTGTTATTTTAATTTTTGAAGGAACTTTTTCAGCTTATCTTACTTTTAAAGCTAAATAAAGTATTACCTTCGAACAAGAATGAATAAAATGTTCTGTGTCAAACACAAAGTCAAAGCAGGTGATTCTCAATTCTTCTTATGTTTGTACTTAAAATTCTTGCCCGTTTTTCTTTCCTATTAGGGATATAAATATTGAAACGGGTTGCCTAGAGAGACTGTGTTATCTTAATCTGTGGAGATATTCAAAACCCAGGGTTTTGAAGAGGCCCTGATCTGAGTTTTTCCAGTGCCATCCCTTCTCACCACCAGCACCCCCTCCGTGCCTTCCATTGTTGCTTTGATCTATCCAGCCCTTTTTTCTCCCCCAGGTCTTCCTTCCTGTCCCTCTCTCTTTGCATTAATGTGTATTTCTAGTTTAGCTTGTGATCTGCTTCAGGAGTGGTGTTTCATGGCTTTTGCTTTTCTTTTGTAGATGGAAACTGGAGTCAAGATGGGAGAGCAATCTCCAATAACTCCTCCAGACAACAGTCCTGCTGATGTGTCTGCCACGGGTAAGTGCTGACTTCATTCCCTGCCACCCTCTTTTTTTTTTCCTTTGATAACTGTCTTGCAGCACACACTACATGGTGAGACTCAGTAGTCTTCAAAAAAAGGAATATTTTTATAGTCCTAAATAAAGGACTGAGATCAATGGATTTTTAGGAGCTTCTGTCAAATATAACTTACATTGTCTGTAACAAACAGCTGAAACCAAACAAAAAACGAGTGATCACAACATTTGCTATACAGCAGTAATGATAATAGACTCAGGAGAAACCAGATAATGAAGACTCACATATAGATCAAGATTAGGTTGCCATAGAAACTGTGCTTTCTTGATTTGATGAAATTCTGTGGATGTGTGCTGCTTGCATGGGGTTTTTTGTTTAAATCAGGGCAGCATATTGGAGGGGTAGAAATAACATGCAGACCTCTAACAGCCTTTCAATTCATAACAAATAGAATATATATGTTAATATTTATGTTTGAGAGCCATGGCATTTGAACAAAGACAAGAGTCACTTTGATCATCTCTCTAAATATCTACTTTGAAAACAACACTTAAGGAAAAACAGAGTTTGCAGAATTTGGTCAGAATTTGAGCTGAGCGGTTGTAATTCCTTTGGGAAACAAATATGTGTTGTGTTTAGAAACAGTGAAAATGCAGGAGTCTGACCCAATAATGAAGAGTCCCCATTGGCACAGTGACAGAACTGACTCTGTTCTGTATTTCTGTGTGAAGACCTGAACTATATCCTTTTTCTTCAGGTAGTAGCAATTAAGCATAACCTGAGCTCCTCAACTTGGTGTCTAATTTACTGAGAAGAGGAAGAACAAACATACAGGATCTGATTCATTCCAGATGTTTCTCCACTGGTGTTACTTAAATTATACCTGCATTTATTATAGCCCGTATTAGATATTCAAATTTAAAATGAAACAGTTCCTATAATGCAAATCTGACTGGTTGTCTCCCTTCCTTGAAGGGTGAACTGAATGAATGTGAACTTCTGGAACTGGAAAGACTGTAGTATTGCATATACCTGGAGATTAATGATCACACAGATTTTCATATTGACCATGAAAAACACCTCAACTAAATGAAAGGAACAAAACAAAAGGCTGGTTTTTAATATATTCAGAATATGAGACTCTTGGTTAATATAATGCAATACCCAGGAGCTTTATTGTTTAAAGAGACCAAGAAGGCCACAGTTTCTTAACACATCTGAATAAGTGGGTAGTGGAGTGGAAAGGACAAACACTTGCAGCTCCAGTTTGTGCTGTTTCTTATGTTTCATTTTCTTCCTATTTAATAGCACATCCTTTGTCAAACCTGCCACTTCTTTCATGCTGCCCTTTATCGAGGATAACCTTTCAAAGATAACCTTGAAAAAATTAAAGTATCTCTTAGAGGATTTTTTTTTTTATGCTTTATGAAAAAATCAGCATAGTTTTGAGAAGTTTTTTGCACAAACCCATACGAGAGGCTTTTTCATTCTGAGCTCAAAGGAAGTGTGCCAATTCCACCGAGGTTTAGCCCACTGTCTTCAGAATTTAATATAGCATGTGAGAGGTGTTAGTGTCAGAGATTTTCAAGATGTTTTGGTTTATGCTTTTGGCATATAGAGAGAATGTAAATTACTTGGAGCTTGGAAACTGATATGCTGTGAAACTAAAAAAAATTTAAAAAAAAAATAGAGTTCTCTGCGCTTCCTTCTGTTCCTTTAGAGAGAATCTCAAACTGCAAAATCCTTCGCTTTTTAAATGCTGGGTTTGGTTTTGGTACCTCTCTAATCCATTAATGAAACGGTGAATTAAGATCTAAATTAGATTTATAACTAATGAATGCAAACCATGAATTTTTTCTACGTGCCCAGATCTAAAATCCAAAGCAATAGGCAGTTCACTGCTCCTTCTGCCTGCTGTCTGTGAGCAAAAGGCTGCCAAAGGTGGTTGTGTTGTACCCACAGGTGTGTCTGAAACATGACAAAGCTGTGACTGTGTTTCTCAAGTTCCATCAAAGCTCAGCATGCACACACAAAAAATAAAAAAAATAAAAGGCAATTATTGTGAAATCTTGCATAGGGGCTGCTTGGTTCTGCTGCCTTCTTCTCCCTTCCTCAGCCTCATGGTTTGTGTGTTGGAAATGCAGTAGGTGCACCACAGGTTATTAATGCAACTGGCTAAAAACATGGGAACTTGGGGAAGGGGCTGATGGGTGAGAGTTCTTGGAAAAGAGTTCCTAAGGAGCCTGGGAAATTCAGTCTAAGCTCCCTCCACACAGCACTTAGTTGGCAACAGGTCATCCCCTCTCTTTCCCCAGTGTTTTCTGGATCACTCCATATGTTTTTGGGAGCTGTCAGTTGTGATGAGGGTGTGTCTTGGAGGTCTCTCTTGGAATTCACAACTGTGTTTCCCCTTCTGTTCCCTGGGTATCTGTGTATCTCTGAGAGAAGAGAAAACACCACCAGTATAAGCCATATGCTTGATGGATCACTCAGTTATTCCTGGTTCCTTTCTGCTAATTTGCTACTTGTCACTTCTTTATACAAAAAAAAATAGTGTAGGTGATTGATACCCATAATTTTTGTTTATTACAACTGCGTCCTTTAAAAAAAAAAAGTCAGTCTAAGTGTTAACATGTCTTTTTAGCAAGTGGGTATTTAGCTGGCACCCACTTGACAAGCAGACCTTTAGAACAAATTTTTCAAAGTAATAGTTACAACTAGATAATTATTAATTAATTTTTTTCCTCTTAGCTGTTGCCCCCAGCCAGAATGATGATTATGAGCCTCGAGGAAGGAACTCGTCTATTCGTCTCAAAACAGAAAAACTGGAGAGGGTAAATACTTAAAATCTTTGGAGTTTTCCTTCCTCCCCCTTCCTGATGCAGGTAAAACATCTGGACAATATTCCTAGGCTGACAAACTTTAAAGGTATAAATTACACACAAAATTTTCCATTCGAGTAGTTCTTTCGTGTTGCAGGGCAATACTTCATTTTATATATTGGGCAAATTACTGTTTTTGTTAATCTAATTACTGATTAACTCTTCTGGGAATCCGAACATCCCTCAGGATTTTTAAGGCAGTTATTAAGGACAAAGGGTTTTGCTTATTACACTCATCCATATTCAAGGTTAAATAATATCTGTACATCTCTCAATTAGAAGGAAAAGTCACAGAGTGGCTCTGGAATAAAAGTGTTGTCAGTGAGAGTGTACCAGGATACAAAGGCTCTTTGAAGTATAGCTCTTTAATTACTCCCCCATGTCCCTGCAGTCATTATCCCTAGTCCTTTCTTTTTTTACTCCAAAATAAGTTTTTTCCTTTCAGGCATTGAATTATCTTGGGATTCAGCTCACAGATGAACAGCAGCTAGCCCTCAGGCAGCAACTTCAGAAAGATTCTAAAGGAACAGTGTCTTTTGGAGGTAATAATTTGTTAATTACTATGGAAAAGAATGAAAAGTAGGAGTACAGAAATGATAGATAATAACCATTTAATATATTTTCTGTCACTATTGGGTTGCTGCTGCAAATAAAATGATAGTTTGAGGCAAGAACCTTATTCTACTGTATAAAAATGCACTTGAAATTCTGAAACTAAGTATTGGGAAAGCAAATCACAAATTTATCTAATTAAGAGCAGCCTTGGGAAAGCTTTATTTTGTGCTCACAAATGCCTAAATTTTTTACCTTGACGATAGGGAGCTGTAATTGTTCCAAAAATTACTTGGGAAAGTATCGATGGTTAAAGAGACTTCTTGAAGGGACTAAACTGATGGATTTTTTAACTTCAGTTTGTGAGAAGCAAGAACATTTCAACTATTGCATATAGAAAGAGATTTGCATGGAGACCATCACAATTCTTCTGGCTAAACCTAATTCTGATGGGAATGAGTTGCTTCTGTTGGTTATGACAATTTTGGTTGGTGACACTGACAATTTAACAATATTTTTCAAAAGCTGTGAGACATGAAAGTTCTGATGCTAAAACTGATGGAAACTTCATTTTTCCTGAAGTTTATGAAGAACAGCATCAAAAACTAGTGTGTGAAAAGTAATATTTTATACTTAACCATCCAAAAAGACACTGGATTTTCAAGTATCTCATCATGAAAGATACCGGATCTTCCATCAGATTTTATGTGGAGTAAACTAACTGACCTTTATATTTCCACTTTTCTGCCATATCGTGGCAGATTTTTTTTTTTAATACATTCATAATGAATGGTCACCCAAGCCACGTTGCTTGTGAGTGATGCAGTGTTTGTATTTAGAACTTTCAGTTTAGCCAACATCAGTTTTCCCGGGTCTCTGTCAGGGGTTTAAAGGACCTGCAGAGGAAACCACGAGCTCTGAGCCAGCATGAAATTTTTTCCCTTTTCCTGCAGAGATAATGTGTCTCCTCAAACATAATTAATTATTGGGAAGGGCAGGTGTAGACCTGGTGTGCAGATTTCTTTTCATTTGTCACAGAGACCTGCCAAATTAAAGCATCCCTAAACAGGTACTTGGAAGCTGAACTTTCACACCACCTTTGTTTTCTTTTGTCCTTCACGACTTGATTTTGAGGATATTTCTTCCCAAGATGTGTTTTGCACATTTTTATTCTTTACCAGCTTTACCAAAAGTTTCTCTTCAGAGGGATGTGTCTGATTTTCATATTTTCCTTTAGAAAGCTTAAGCTGCATTTATGAAAGACTGCCTGTTCGTTGTGATATTTGGAGTTGTGTTGCATTTAGTGACACTGCTGCTGAAGTGAACTTAGGGGCTGCAGCAACAAAATGTGAACTGTTTTTTAGATTTCATTGAAGTTTCAAGGAATCTGTTCTCAAATACAGCAGATGATGGCCACAAATCTGTCACATTTGGGGGCAGTGAAGTTTCCAGCTTACAGGATCCACAGGTAAAAATATGTGCTTGAACAGTGTTTTAATTGTTGGGAGGAGATTATTGGAGAGTGTATTATATGTGAAATTATTCCAAATTTTGGGCAGATGTTTAAAACAGCTCCATATCCCAGGGTTCTTTAAGGTAACCCAGTTTCTGTGAAGCTTTATTAAGCAGCCTGATTTGCAGAGAGCAATTAATATAATTATGTTGTGGTTTGTTATAAGTCTGGACAACAGGGAATTTCTGAGGTTTCTTAATGGAAATGCTACAACCTGTGTGAATGATAAACAATTACTGGGCCAAGTGATTTGAGCTCCTGCTACTGTGAAAATCATTTTATTCTAGAGCTGAGTGTAAAAAAGATCATTTTTAGCATATGAATACTAAAATAAAAGGACATATTTAAAATAATGCAAAAAACGGGCTATTAATGATGTTTTCTCGATACTTTAAAAAGTACTTTTATTAATCCACTTTAACAGGAAAAATAATTATTCCTTGGGAAGATAAGTTGGTCAAAATTTTCTTAAACATTTTTAGCATTTTCAGAGCTTTAAATTGTTTTAAAGTTAAGATTTTCCTCTAATTTTATTAACAAGACCTCTTAATATAAGATGTTAAAGATTATGGAAGACACAGTTAGCAATACATTCTAACCTTATGTATTTAAATAGTTTGTAACCTGTAATTCTTTGGAGGATGACGTGGAAAGACTTAAGAAAGAAAGAAATGAAGCTTTAAAAGAAATTAGTAAATTAAAGGTAACCATTTTTATTTGCTCTAAATTATTCAAGAGACTAATCATTTTTTGGAGTGTATGTAGTAATTTACTGTTCTTATTTTGAATTTTATGTGGAATTTGTCATGATTAAGTACAAAGGCAGAGCAAACAGTCCTAATACATTTGAAGATTGCTTATAATATATTTCTGGAGACAGTAAATTTTATTTGTTATACTGAATCCTAACACATTTTTTTACTCTGATCCACAGAGAAATGAAACTAAGCAGATATTTTGCAAAAGTGAATTTGGAGAAGTGACTGATTTGCCAGGCAATTTTATTTAGAGATAAAAATGTGATCTTAGTGACTGCAGAGTCTGAGCATGTAGTGATACTTTTGAAAGAAATCAGAACTGGGGGACAAATTAATCATGTTCCAAAGTAATACATATTTTCACAGACTTTACAAAATTTCTAAAACCTAAAGCAACGAATATATTTATTGTTTCTTAATACCCTGGGTTACAATCACACCCCCATGGTCCTGAATTGCTTTTTTAACATACCAAAAGGTAAAAATTTCTGTATTCAGCATATGTAGCTTTTGTTCTTGGACAGGAAAATTGGTCTGAGGATATAGACAATTATACAAATTCCCTCCTGGTCCAAAAAAAAAATTCTTTCTTGCTATAAATTACGAAAACATTGGGTTGATATGGCCAAAGGTCTGTGCTTTGTTCTGTGCACGAGGCTTCTTCTTCTGAAAGCTTTGTACTGAAATGAAAGAACCCAATTTCCATTGAGTGTTGAAACAGTGAATACTTATCACGAGTCCCTAAATTGCTGATGTTGAAAACTGACAATGATTAATCTGAAATAGTCTCATTTTTTATACTCTTTTCCGCATATCCCAGAAATGTTCAGTGAATAATCCTCAAATGCTCAAGTAACCTCACCAGTCTCACTGAACTCACTGAAAAGCTGGCTTTGAGAGATGGGAATTTGGGGTTGTCAAAGGTTTTATAAAAGTTGTTCATTACTTATTATTGCCACCAGAACTTTTTAAATACATGTGTTTCTGATTATACAGCATTGTTAACAGACATAGTAGTTGTACAGAAGGCAGAAAGTACATGGATAAAAGTTAAGAATTGCTACCTGTAGTTTTGAAGGAGCTAATTGAGTTTTAGGACTAAAAACTCTTCTAGTCTGAATTATTAATTCTTTCTTCTCCTTTTTTTTTTTCTAAACAGGAAGAATTGTCTGAATCTGTGAATGCACAGAAACAGTTAACAGAGCAGCTACAAGCAGTCAAGCAAGTATGTTGAAGTTTCTTAAAATTATAATTATTTTCAAATTTTTTTAACTTTTTTCTTGTGGAAAGGAGAAGGCAACACTTCTTTGTGTCTTGATGCTCATATAGACTATACTTTCACACTGATTTCAACACAAAGTGGTTCTTTTGTTGCTACAAACCTTTTGATTAGAAGTAGAGAGTATTAATCCTTCAGTTTTTAGAGCAGTAATACTCCTCTGCTGTTGAATTGAGGTAGGAACCCTAAGACAGCCTGGATCAGTGAGGATGGATAATGATGTAGTACCTTTCTGGTGTTGTGATTTTGCTGTTCTTAGGCAACAGTGTCCCTAATTTACAGTCCTAACATTAACTATTTTGTATGGCAGCCAAAGTCTTAAGCATGAAAAAACAGACACGCTTGACAATGCAACCTGACATTTACCAGGAAAAAAAAAAGTGATGGTAAGGGTTTTGTGAGGAATGTCTTGTTTCTGTTTCCAAATATATCTGTAATTATGAGAGAAGAAATCACAGTTTCTTACAAAATTCAGCCTTCTTGTGTCTCTTAAAGGAAATTTCCAACTGCATGTAAGTCTCATGTCACTTATAGCCAGGATTCAAACCCAAGTAACTTAACTGTTCCCTTCTTCTCCTGAACATCCTGTCAGCTCATCTCTTCTAATGAGCTGCCTGCCCTTCTTCTCTCCTGTACTGTTACAAATAGCCACGAGAAACCTATAGGGAATATCTGCTCCATCAGATGTCATGTGTAAAAATGTAAGATACGGTTTAAAAAGTCTTCCTAGGTACTGCTATATTTTATATTTTTGCTTATGTGTGTGGATTTGTTGAGCACCTTCATTATTACTTTTTGCTCCTTGAATATAAGGGAACTGCTTGAAAGCTTGTTCCATTGGTGTTGTGCTGTTGCACTGTGGGATGGCAGGGGAATAAACTGGATTATCTTCTGGATAAAATTTAACTGCAGGTGTGTTCCAACAGTGCATTTCACGTTTCCATTCACTAATGGGGGTTCAGACCAGAGCAGATGTTCAGCCTATTAATCTAGACTAAAGCTATTAGAAAGTACAAAGCCCAGTGCAAACCTGCTCTTACTGGGAAGGCAGACTTGGACCAGGCTGGTCTGAGAGGGTGTTTTAAGCACCAGTAATGCCCGTTTGCCACCACTCGAGGTCCTCACACTTTTATTTTTCTCAGGTGCTGTCCTGTGGTGGGGAAGTTCAGCTTTGCTGTGCAAACCTCCCGGGGCTAAATACTGATCTTCTAGTGAGCCTTCAAAAGGTTCCACGCGGTGAAATGAAACAGAAATAATAAATTATATGTAATTACAGCACTACAAGTGGGCCTTTAATGGAAATTTTAGTTCTGTTTGTACTTGGTGCATTTTCAAGTGTTTTATATATATATTATTATACATATTTCTGTCATTTGGAACCAATATTAACAATGCAATTCATAGTGATACAAAGGTTTTAAAAAATAGGCTACTTAGGGTGCAAGTTTCCATTTAACTTGTGATGCCTTCCAGCTTGAGCTGAAGTTAGTGAAATGAGTTAATGAGTACATTATTGGGCCCTAATGGCTTGATTAAAAGTAACAAACAACCAAAGTAAACAAAACCCCAATTTAAGTATGTGCTTAAGGCCTTCTGAATTCAGTGTCATTTAAACATTTTTTTAAAATCTCTGCTCCTCTGAAAAAAACAAGGTTTTATAGGCTACCAGTCATATATGGGAGTATCTTTTGTGGTATTTCTGTTGTCTACTAATTGTGAATTGCAGAGATTACGGCTTAATTAAGACAGGGGTACAAATATTCTGGTTAATGAACATGCTTTGTTGGTAGCAATTCATTAAACAGTGCTTGAATCAGTAGCTAACAGGAGGGGTGAGCTCTTAGGATTAGAAGTATTGCTAAATTTAAAATGAGGTAGAAAGTATTTTCTAATACTGATGTATGATAGCTAAAATACATTAACTGATCTTTTTTTAATTTGAAATTGGGATGAAATTGGCACAAAACACAGAAAGGTATTTTTGAGTCCCTGAAGTCTTGTCAACAGCATGAATGTGGACTCTGCAGTGTCTTCTGTCCTCCTGGAGGAGTTTGACTGTATCCTGTGCTGCCTCAAAGTCCTGGGTCATACCAACCTGAATGATCTCTTCTGTACTGCAGCTTTTTCCACAGTTATTGTCAGCTGAAGCACCTCAGCTAAACATAGTAAATGTGAAAGGTTGCAAAGATGCTGTTTGTGGTATCCCAAACTGCTGGACTCGTAGTTCACAGGGCTGAGATTTGCTGTCCTATTAATTTTTTCTGGGCTTTGAATGGCTGCTATTTTGGAGGCAGTATGTAATTTATTTCACCCTGCCTGAAAGAAGTATTTGGTTTATTTTCATTTTATTAACTTTTCAGCATACGGTGTTTGTAAAATTAATGACTAAACATAATTGAATTGTAACTAGAATTTTCACATAGTTTAAGAGAATATTTTAGTTCCAGTGTTTGTGGTGGCTGGAGTATTACTTGGATAAAACCTGCTTCAGACACTCAGATTTATCCAAGGCAGAAATAGAACCTGGCACAGGAAGAAACCCATCCCTTGAAATTTTGTAAGAATTTGGTTTCTCTCCTCCAACTTTCAATTTCTTATTGATTGTAGGAAAAATGGTCCCAACAGGCATTTATATAAATGCAATATTAGCAGCTGCAGATCCTTTTTCTGTTGTGTCTTAGAATCACAGAATGGTTTGGCTTGGAAGGGGCCTTAAAGACCATCTTGTTCCACCCCCTGCCACGGGCAGGGACACCTTCCACGGGACCAGGTTGCTCAGAGCCCCATCCAGCCTGGCCTTGAACACTTCTTTCATACAACAGTTGAGTGGGACAGGAGCAAACGTTGCTGAACTGTGGTGTTACCCATCTGTTCTTCACTGGTGGGGGCCCCTTACCTGCACAGAACCCCAGTGCCAGCTGCAGTAACTGGAGAACAGGGAAAGCTGGTGGTATCCTTTCCCTTTGTGCCTCCCTGCTCCAGAAAACAGCTCTGGTTTGTCAGAAAATTTTACTAATTCGGTTGTAGTGTGTGTAATTGTTTCATTGTAATGTAAGAAGCCATTGTTTGTTAATTATTCCTTTAGGTCTTTCACTGTTGAAATCTGGTCATACTCAGTCTGCTATTACAGAGAAATTAATATTCAACAACCAGGTTTCTGAAAAAAACAATGGAGGAGTAAAGGCAATTCTGGATTATATGAGATTAAACCTTTATCTCAAGGAGGTCTTATTTCAAAACGAAGACCTCCCTTTTCATTATAACAATTTTCCCCTCACTTTTCTGATGTCAGTTTATTTAAATAATTCCTGTGTGTGGGTTTTTAAGATGCCACCCTTTGTCAAGGCTTCTGGGTTCGTTTATATTAGTCAAACTTAACATCGGAGCACCTTTTCCCTTCTGTCTCCAAGGCTCTTTTTCCCACCTCCAGCCTGTTTCTGAAGGATACCTTTGCTGCTGAAGACTCACAGCTCATGCTCTGGATCAGCAGGGCCCAGCTCTCCTTGCTGTTGAGTCAAATTGTTTCTCAGAGTGGCAAAAAAGTGCCCTCTACAGAGGCAGTAATTTTGACCTCTGCTTGTATAGATTCATAACTTCTAAGAAGTCCCTGTGTTCTCTGAATTGTTTCTAGGAAAAAGAACTGCTTTGAGCAGCTCAAAAGAGGGGTGGATTGTTCTAGTCTGCTTTCAGTGATGACCCTTGCACTGCTCGTGGTGCTGCAAACAGACAACCATGAAACCAAGTCACCAAATAACAGGCAGACATGGAGCAATAAGCTTTGGAATAGTCTGTGTCTCCAGGTAGAGGTGAATAAGTGTAGAAAAGGCTCATCTCATGCTTTAGGCTTTCAAGAGAAAAAAAAAATCATTCTACCTGCTGTGAAATTAAAGGTCATTTAATGGATTGATTATTGCTTGTGCTCTGTAACAGAAACCTGTAAATTATAGAAAACACAAATATCACCTGTAGTCACTGCTGATGCTGCTGTTCTGCACGTGAGATCACTTCTACTGCTGTATTTTCTAAGGGGCTGGGGTGCACAGTGGTATTTTATTGCAGACCCATTGCAAATCTGAGGAAGATGGTGTCCTGTATATATATCACTGAGATTAACTGACCTATGGCCTGAACTGTATTGCTTATTCAGGCTAACAGAGTACAAGTCAAAAGTCATCTGAAGCTGAGATTAGTAGATCATTTTACAGAAGAAACATTATGACAAAGTACAGGAAAACATGACTTGAAGGATATTGATTGCACAGGGCAAAACCTTCTGCGTTAGGAAAGAATTAAATCTGCATTTGTAAGCTTAGCTGACCTCTCCAGACATTTCTATTATGGCACCTCTTAAATATTGTATGCCATTTCTTCCACAAAAATAGGAGATTTGGTCATTTAGGTTTTTCAGAAACAGTGATTTCAAGCCTACTTTCTAGAAGGTTATTTCCTACTTTTTATAGATTCATAGTGTGTTTCTCCTCTTCCCCCACCTGTTTTCCCTCTAGTTCCATTCCCAACTAGGATATAGTTATATTAATAATAGGTAGACTAGGAATAGGATATTCACCTAAGTGTCCTTAACTGAGGAATTTGTACAAAAAAGCCTCTGTGTATTTGTGTTTAAAGCTTGTAACTTGAATTCTTCAGAAAATTGCTCTAAAGTTACTTTTCCCACTGATTAATTAAAAGCTAAGGGGAAAGAAGGTTTGTTGGTTTTGGTGCCAGTGAGCCTGTATGTCTACATTTTTTATGAGCAGTTTGTTTGTTTTATTCCTAGTTTGTAAACTCATCTGTTGTCCAGACCTTTAGTCTGACTTTCTAAATTTACAAATCAAAATTAACTTGAATTAATATTCAGTAGTCAAATGAACTGCGAAATATCTTTCTCGAAGTGAGATTTTGCAACATTTAGGGATTACGTTTGCTGAATTAAAAACTAACGGTTTCTGCTTTCTGTTTTCCATACATTATTTATATGTACATTTTATCTAACACTCTTCTGTGATAATAGAGGATAAAGATATAGGAGCAGGAACTAGGCAGAAAAAGAAATTTAAAAAAAGCAATGATTTTGAGAATACTTGCATTAAGAGTCCATCTCCATGATGTGTGAGCTCTGACTGGAGTGGAAAACCAAGGATATGCCTTGGTGATATACACCTTGGAGGATACTCACTGGAGTGTGAATTCAGGCAATAATAATAAAAGGAAGTAATATCTCAGTAAAGCACTTTTTTAGGATGGAAGTGAGGGAGCAGATTAACAGCACCTGGTGCATTTCTATAAAACCTTTCATTCCTTTCGATTTACACTAATTATAGATTTTATTATTTAATTTATCAGGCACATTCTGCCTCTGTAAATACCTGGGTTTTGCTCACATATAGAATCATAGAATCACAGAATCAGCTGGGTTGGAAGGGACCTCCGAGATCATCAGGTCCAACTCTTGATCCAACCCCGCTGTGGTTCCCAGCCCATGGCACTGATGCCACATCCAATCTTATCTTAAAAACCTCCAGGGATGGAGAATCCACCACTTCCCTGGGCAACCCATTCCAATGTCTGATCACCCTCTCTGTAAAAAATTCTTTCTAATATTTAACCTAAACCTCCCCTGGCACAGCTTAAGACCATGCCCTCTTGCCTTGCTGAGAGTTGCCTGGGAAAAGAGACCAACCCCCCCCCCCCGGCTACAACCTCCTTTCAGGGACTTGTAGAGAGTGATGAGGTCTCCCCTGAGCCTCCTCTTCTCCAGGCTGAACAGCCCCAGCTCCCTCAGCCTCTCCTCATAGGACTTGTGCTCCAGTCCCTTCCCCAGCCTCATTGCCCTTCTCTGGACCTGCTCCAGCCCCTCCATGTCCTTCCTGAACTGAGGGGCCCAGAACTGGACACAGCACTCCAGGGGTGGCCTCACATCCTACACTTTAAAAATTATCACTTGAACCACCCAACCGTAAACACTGGCAGGTAGCCCTGACTTCACCTGCAGCCCCTGTGAGTTAAATCTGTTCTTCTGTTAGCTGGGCTTGGAACTTTTCAAGGGAATTGTAACTTTTCCCTGGAACCGTGTAACCTGCAGGAAGCCAAGGCAGCCGTGGAGGAGACGAGAGCCCTGCGGAGCCGGATCCATCTCGCAGAGGCTGCACAAAGGCAGGCACGGGGGATGGAGATGGACTATGAGGAAGTGATTCGCCTGCTGGAAGCTGAAATTGGAGAGCTGAAGGCTCAGCTCGCCGATCACTCCGGCCAAAATAAAGTAAGCAAAGCAGTCGCCTGTCAGAGTTACCATGGTTTCCTCGCTGTTGTCATGTATCTTGTTTTCATTTTCTTTTCATCTGCTTTTCTAAAGTAGGTCACTGTTTGTCTTGTATTATTCAATAACTGGAAGGACGCGTGGGGAAGGGGGTGGTGTGGAGGGTACGAGTCTTCCTTTATCCAGATATCTTTGGGCTGGAAAAACAGGAGCTAGGAGGGTATATGTGGGTCATAGGTCAGAGTGACACATCTCAAGCATTTAAGGCATGGAATACTTTCTGAGCTGTAGATATATTGTCTTTAAAGGCTACACGTGTGCCTTTGTATTCGTGTGAAAATGGCCTTCATGTTTATGTTTCTGGTAGGCAAATAACAACAGTAAAAAGTCCAGTCCTGTTCTTAAGTAAATTTAGATTTAATCAAGATAATCACTTAAATGCTACTAATCCTGCCAAAAAAAAATTCTTTTTAATTGAGCTTTATATTTTAAACCCACTTCATCTCCAGTGAGGCATTCCAGAATATGCCAAGGAAGAAAATGTTTGAGACACTTTTAAATTTTTCCCAGTAACTGCAGATCCATTTTCTGCTCACAGTAGAAGTGCAAGTAGGTTGGCATTTGTGTGGTTACCTTACTTTTCTCATGAGAAATGGATGTGCATATGACTTGATGAAGAAAACCTACTGAAATGTTGCCTTATTTCATCATTAGAATTACTTCAATATTACAAGGCATTAAAAGGTAAACCCAAGCTGTGTGGTAAACAAGCTTGCAGAGAACAACACAGCAAGTCCCTGTGGCTTCTGGAAAGGAATTCCTCTCATTTAATTGTGAGTTCATACCCTGGAAGTTCTTATTTCTGAACATCCGGGTGAGATGCCCCATCTTTTATGTCAGGTGTTTTTGAATCAATGTTTGTTTTCTAGGAGTGGTATAAAAAGTAAAATTTTAAGAAATTCAGAGGGTATGGGTTGCTTTCCTAGAGAATTGTTCTGGAGATACTAGTTTGAATTCCTGAAATTCTGATTGAATACCTGTGTTGAGATTTAAATCTCTACATTTCAGTATCAAGTAGGTACCAACTCTATAGGATGCTCTTTTTGGTATGAAAGAGTGAGGTCCCTCACCAATCTCACCAGTGAAATTACCAAAGAAAGGTGTTTGGAATCAACAGATTCTCTGATATTCAGGCTGATGATGATTCTGCTGCTTTGTACAATGTATACAAACAAATGTCTGTACTTACTTGCTTTGAGTAAAGGCAATAATTGGGTTATGGTGAGAGTTTTGGAGTAGGTAGTGGGCTTTCAGAATGATCGCCTACAGTGCCATGTAAAAGTTTGTTTTTAATTCTAGTGATATTTTCTTAATTTTGGAGAGATCTTTCTGGATGCTGTCTGCTCAGCAGACAGCTCAGCTAAACAAACGTGCCCATGTGCATGTGAGGGTTTTCCTCGTGGTCCTCTCACACAAACAGGGGCTTGACCTGCAACTTGGAGCCTCCAGGACTTGATCTGACAGGGCTCACATTGTCCCCAGCTGAAGTAGGGAGGGATGCATAACACTGATCAATAGGTTACACAAGTGCATGCAGGGGGTAATTTTCTCCAGGCTGGGCCATAATTACTGTGCTGGCCAAAGGATGTGTGGATGCAAACTGGAGGACTGGGTTTGTTCACATACTGGCTGGTTATGCCACCCTGCTGACAGATGCTGTCACCATCAGGTTGGATTTTTGATCCATTCACAAATCAGTTAAAACTCCCTTAATCTTCAGCCCCATCAATGTTATTATCTTCCAACTTTAAATTACCTTTATCTCATTTGCCAAAATCTGTTGCCCTCCGGAGCTGTTTTGCCAGCAGGTCAGGCAATTCCTGCCTCAGGAGCAGTGATGTGTTGTTCAGAAATGTAGGAAAGAGTGTGTTAAACATTTCGAGCATCCCTTTCAGTTCACACCATGTATCTGTGTGAGCCAGGGGAAAAAATTACTAGAATAAAAGCCTTAAAATACCTTTCCCAGGATAACATTCAAGACTTGAGAAAGAGAGTTACAGTGCTTGACTGCCAGCTGAGGAAATCAGAATCAGCAAGGAAGACCTTTGAGGTGGCTACTGAAAAATTGCTACAATTTGTAGAGGTAACTTTGCCTTTCGTTTCTGGCAATATTTTATTTGGAAAAATTTTTTTTATGTCCTTGTTTTGGAAGAATAAGCACAATAAACTGACTGTACACTAGTTTGCAGGGATCCTTTCATTGCTAGAAATATAGATGGTGTATAAGTGTACAGATCCATCCAGGAATTTACTTTATGTTTTGCTGTATTAAACAAATGGAAATGATCATATAAGTTTGTTCACTTGTTTTTTTCACAAACTGTATCAATTTCTGTGAAATTCCTCAGAAGCAAAAGGCAGAAGAACTGATATTTGATAATACTTAGGAATGTTATGAAACAATAAGAAAAGTGATGTTGTTATAACCCCCTTAAATGAAGTAAATATAATGTTTTGGTGTTTACTTTCACACTTTTAGCTGGCAGAAACTAGACTCTTTAATTGCAAATCAAATGCCCCACACCCAAATAGACCATTAAATTTTAAGGTATTACTTTTTGACTGTGTCCATCTCTAAACTGTTAACTTCTTGACTGTGGCCAACAGGTTGTGCATGAAATACTTTCAGATAACTCTACTTCCTCAACAGTTTTAAGGTAATGAAATGGCAATATTAATATTGAAAACCCTACTATTGTTCCCAAGTCTCCAAAAACTGTCTTGTAGCTATTTTTTTCCTTATATTTTTGCTGTATAGTTCTGAGTTTCATTTTATTGGAGGAGAGGCAATGGCATGAATTATAAATTAGGCTTTCAGGATACAGCTTCATTAAAAACCTCTGAATTAAATTAAAACAGTTAGTAATTACATAGCTATGGTTGTCTGGATGTTTCCATGAAGTAATTATAATGTACTCAGGATTAGTTAAAATGCAACGAACCTTAACAGTGGGTTATAATTTTTTAAATTTATTTTTTTTTTAGAATTGCCTAAGTGATTTTTGCATCATGATGAATTCAGCAGCATATAAATAAATTGATAACATGCATATCCATTTACATTTTATTACTTTTCTTGTAAAAGAAGTTGATCTTTTTGAAGATCCTGGGGATATTGCCTAGGAATATTCAAAAAGATTTCAGCGGCCTTTTGTCCTTCAGAATATTGACATGATTGTACTTTATATATCCCAGATAGTGTTCCATTAATATTTTTGTAACAGTAAAGTTGTTTGGTCTCTATCCTGTGATCTTTTTCAGTAAAGCTCTCAAGGAAATCAAATGTATTTAAGTGAAGTGAGCTGGAACATTATTTCAAAAAAAATAAGTATAGAGGCTCAGACCAATGATGATATTGCAGATAGTCAGTGAAAAGCAGTTCCATGGGCACTGCACAACAGTGATATTGTCTGTTTTATAAAGCTCATAGAGGTTATTTTAGTAAATGGATTAAATATCAAACACAATGCCGAGGTGACAAACTGACTCAGTAACAGCCTCAAAGATAATAATTGGGTCCTATGAAGCAGTGTCCCTTCTTAAATGCTAATACAATAATTCCATTGAAGCAAGTTCCTTCCCTGACACCCACTGAGTTCTTGATGCTGCACTTTGAGTCACGAATGTGGCTTGAACTGAGCTTTCCAAATACCTTTGTTGTGCAGACAGAACCGCCGCTGAGGCAAACTCATTGCTTTGGTAGCATCCGTGGCTTTTGTCCATGCAGTGAGACCAAAACCAATCTAGAAACACAGGTTGGCTGTATTAGAAGCAGCAGTTTGCTTTATCACCTTACAGAGAAACACTGACTGTTGTTTGTTCTCTTAGTGACGGGAGAGCAACACTGTCCACCAAAGCACTTCTCGCCCGGCTGGGAAGGGTCGGACCCGCCGCCACCACGGCTCTTGCAGCAGAAGCCAGAGACCTTGCCAAGTCTGTCCGTGCCATTTTGGAAGTAGATTGTGAGTGAGTGTGTGCATCTTTGTGTGCTTTGAAATGTGGTATCAGTTCATTAGCCAGGAAGATGGATCATTTCATTCTAAATTGGATGGGGACTGGCGGGATAAATCATTCATAGAAGCGGAGGATAGTGCAGGTTCAGTGTCAGTTCAATATGTATCTTAATCAAACTAGAATTAGAATATAAAGTTATTCCAGAGTACATTTCTCCCTGAAAAACTTGAAGCAGAAAATTAATGCTAAAGTGAGGAATATGAAGATTATCAGAATCATGTAAAACTAGCAGAATTTTGTTACTTTAATGCTCTTTTTTTTTCATACTGGAATATTTACATGTTTCTCTGCTGGATTTGCATTAACATGTATCTAAGTGTCTTCATTAAGATGTTGTTGCTCTAGGGAGTGAATGTAGCCAGCAGTTCCATTTGGAGATATCCATGTATATCCTCAGGTCATTAACAGGAAGCTGTTCCCATTGGTAAAAATGATGATAGTTCATGAGAGTTACTGTAATAAACTGGATCAGTTGGAAAGTTAAGAAACAACTATGGGTTATTGTAGGATTCCTGATTCAGATCATCAAAAGGATGGTGTATTTTGATCACATTTGTCTATAGTTGAGCAGACGTGTCAGTTCTAATCCATCTTAAATGGATTGATTAAAAAAAAACAAAACAGAAATGGCCTGGTACATCACAGGAGATTTGGGAAAGGTGGTTCATTATGGTTGTCAATAATTATTGTATCAAAGATTTGAATATCTTATATAGTTTCAGAATTAATTTAGAAAGGGACTGAAGAAATATGTTTAAGAAAATGTTTCAAAATATGAAAAATGTTTTATTTGACATTATTTATGAAGCATTTATTTATTCCATCCCTCTATGGCAAAAAAAGCAAAATGAGAAGATAAAATTTGTTCAGAAGTTTCCAGAATATTATAATTTAAGAGTTACTGGTGGAAGTGAAAGAAAATAACAGTGACCAGGAGACGAGACAATTGATTTTCCACTAGTGACAATGGTATTTCTGTCACATTGAGTTGGTTTTAAAACCCTACACAGGAAATTGTGCAAGGAAAACCCTTAGTTCTGAATGCAACTGAATTCTACCATGTGGTTGTGTCAAACATAATAGGTAGGATACATGTTAGAAAGCTCTGGAGCCACAGCAGGGATCCATTTTCTGAACCTGAGAATTAAAAATAGGTCTGCAGAGAAGGATTTAAAGATTGAACGTCATCTTTCTGAGTTCATTCTGATTTGGAGAGTATTACAGATAGATTTGGGCTCTGACGAGCTTGGGTATGAGATTAAAGCTTTAAACCTCACTTGCTTTCTCTCTTTCCCTCAAAAAAAAAAAAGTGGTTAAGGCAAAGTAACTATTTGATAGCATTCTGTCTGCAGTCCTCTGTGCCAGCTTCTCACTCAGTGTTCCCCATGTGATCTAAAGTTTTCTTGCAGATGGGCTGTCAATGAAAAGGGGGCTCTTGTGGATGTAGCATTTCATAAATATCAGATATCAAAGACAAAAGTATAGTAGACATTACACTGCACACTGGAAGTTCTCCTTTTTTGCCAGAAAGATGTCCCCACCATAATAATTTGTTATTGAATTCTTAAGAGAGTTGGAGTTGATATTTTTGACGTTGCTCAGTGGATGAGAATGGTTGGCTGGGAAGCCACTGTGATGTATTTTACCTTCCAAACAAACTTCTCCTTCATTTTTTGCTTCATTTTGTGCAATATGAAGTGAAGGAGCCCCAACCAAAATACCTCTTTGATTCATTTACAATACACGTGAAACTAAGTCTGGGTACCAAGACAAGGTTGTGGAGTGTTCTTCCAAAGGAAAACTGCTTCCTTTGTTAAAGATCATCCTTGACAAGCAGGTCAAAATGACATATTTATGAATTAGCCCCACGAACTGTCCCCTTCTTCTGTAATAGCAAGACATTTTGCCTGAGGGAAGAAGCTTGAAGAAGTTCAGTGTATTCCTGAAAATCTTCAAGTGCATATTGCCTGGTGATAGTGCTGCAGATCAGTTTTCAGCTTTGCAGGCTGAATGACAGCTCTGTGAAGGCAGTTTGGCAATTCTTCAAGTGAGGACTGGAAAAAAAAAAACCCAACAGCTCGTTTTCCAATGCTTACTACTGCAGGATCCTCAAGATCCTGAAATGCAAATAACAAAGTAATAAACAGAATAATCGGGCTCATCCCTTGAAAGATTCATTCTTCATCTTCTTTAAAGGCTGTAAGGTATTTTTAGAAACTAAGCCTTGAGAGGCCATTCTGCTTTGCAGAATGCAAGGATCTCCTGAAGACATAAAATTACTTTCATCATACAAAGGGTAATAATGCCTCAGTGAAAGAACTGCAGCATTTAAAAGTAGTTGCTGCCTGCACTTAGTAGACCATATGGTGCAAATCAGGCTAAAAAGAATAGAGAGAGCATTTTCTTCTTTTCTGTTACAAAATTAGAAAAGAAATACACTTGGTGCTGGTAATGGCCAAAATCTGATTAACCCTGGAACATACTTATCTCCCCATAAAATAACAGGCAAATGGCATTTTGAAATGGGCACTGGTTTAACACAGCTTTCAAGTATTTTGGCTGCTAATTTCCTCACTCTGCCTCTGAAACTTCCATCCAAAAATACAGACTTGCTCCTGTTGATGTAATCCCAGCCATCTGTATCCATGAAATGCTATGGAGCCTGCAGGAACTCAAGCAGTGCGTCCTGAACTGTTTCATCCCATCGTGTTCCTTTAATCCGTCGTCAGCCTGAGATCTGACACACGGCAGTTGTGCTGAATTTCACTGGCATGATCTCCAAATCGGTATAAATTCCAAAAATCCTACTTACCTGGCTCATACTGATCTTGCTGGTCACAACAGTCACCGTGCATTTGATGTCAAAGATCCTCCAGGCAGAAGTTTAGTTGCCCAGTTTTTGTATTCATTTTCCTTGGATGCCGACTGGATAAAAAGAAGGAAACTGCTTCCACCGCAGTGGAAACTGCTGGTGCTCAGCTCAGTTACTGCTTGATCTCTTGGTAGTTAAGTTGATTTTGGTCTCAGGCATTAAAAGCTGAAATATGGAATTTTAGCAATTTCTTCAGTTCAGGGTTTTTTCAGCTATGTTATGTTCAATTGCCAAAACCATTCCAGAGTCAGGAATGTTTCAGTTATCCCTTCTCATTCTTTTGACAGTGTGAGTGGAGCTAAGTTATAAGGCAGAGTAGGCAAATCTTCACAAATAACAATTTTGCTATTTTGAGAAGAGCCAATATTGCTAAGTATTCACATTTCTTGTGTTTATTTGTTGCAGGCCTGGTGTTTATTACAACAGAATTAATGCCATATACATTATTGCTATTTTATGGATCTTATGGATCTTATGGATACAACAGTGCTGTAACTTTGCACAGGTCATTGGCTGTAATTCATCAGGAGATTTTCTATTAAGTTGACATGTAAACATGGGCTGTTCCTCATCCCCTTTTTTATGCCTGTACATCAAAATCCAGATGTAATTGTAGCATGGACAGGCGTGTCCTGGTTAACTTGACTCCTGTTACTGGGTTAGTGATATTAAAGATGCATTTGCAGAGGCTGAATATCAAAATAGGTGTCTTCTGCTGACCCCAGGAGTACTGGCTGATTGCTAAGGTTTGCTGAAACTCATGTTGCTTTGTCTCCTTGTATTTTTAGTATTAGAGAGAGAAAATTATTTCCTGCAAGATCCAATTTGTGGGGATGAGCCTGCATTGGGAGGGAATACCTTTGAAATTCTTTCAGCTAATAAACTAGAACTGTGCCTTTTCTTCCTTACTGGAAGAGCTGCCTGGGAAGGAGCAGCCTAATGATAACTAAAGACATAACTCTGTGTATTCATTGTTCTGGCAAGGCCATAAATATTTCAGTGAATTACTGAAATCAGAAATAGAAGAGACCTATTAAATTATACAGTGTATATCCTGAACACAGCTGTACAGCTCCCTTTTTAATAGTTTTTTGCTAGCAAAAGAATTAAAATCAGTGCTGCATGCTTTAAAGATAAAAAGCTTGTGTTTGTCAATTAAACACTTTCTGAGACAGTACTTCCATTAGAAAATATTACTTTTGGTGAAATAAAAATGCATTATTCCTTTGAAACTTTGATCAACAACAACAACAAAAGAGGTGAGTTTTCCCAAAAGAGAATTTATCAACTGTTTTATCCAAAGAAAAATTGCACAGTTTTGCAAGTCCCTGAAGGTTGAAGTTTTTTTCCTCAAAATAGAAATACTTAATGGGAAGGTAATTTCATTTTTGTCAAAAGTAATAACATTAAATTATTCAATGAACTTTTTGCTGTTGAGTCTTATCTGAGTTGACATTTAAAAAAAATGTGTTGGGTGGCACCTTTACACTGTCTTACCTTCTGGAAATCTTCCTTGGGAAAGGGCATGACTTACAAAGAAGCACAGATTGGAGAACAGAGTTAGACAATTATCTGCCAATTATCTGCCAATGTTTTACTGGTTTGGGTCTGTTGCTTTTTTTAATTGCAATTCTGTGTTACTGTATGTTTGATGCAATGTTTCAGTGCCGTGTGCTTGATCCACATTAATTTTTTAATGCATAGTCATCCACATATTTCAAAGCAATTTAGCATTATAGCTGTGGTTTCCAGGCTCAATTCTGTCGTCAGCCACTGAACCACAAAACTCTTATGACTGATTTACAACTTGTCTGCAGAACCTGGACACTTTTATATTCTTTTCAATTACAAGATTTATTATGATAATCTATGAGAGTTTTTGAGGTTGGGTAGTGATCCCTGACTCAAGAAAAAAAAAAAGTGAGAATGCTGAGCTGTAGCATCATCTCTGCTAAAACAGTAATATTTATGTGCATGCCTGTACTTTAAAGCAGTGCCTATAATGTTATGGAAATAAGTTACACCAGTGGAGCTAAATCAGTGTTGAATAGTTTATTAGGAAGGCAAGAAAAAACCCAAAACCTTTTGCTGTGGTTTTGTTTTCTTTGGCTTTAGTATTATTATTGGGATGTGACTTCAGGTGTTGCACAACAAGCCTAAAAATCATAATCTAAACCCTGTTCCTATGCCCAGAATTGGCTTGGGTTTACAAGAAAGGCTTAGAAGGAGACAAGAAGAGATTTTTGGTACATGATAAAATGAAAATGTATTACTTCTGTGAACACAAGACATAAAAATGCCTTGCAAATGGGAAGCAGAAGAACTGTCTGCATGTAATGTAAATCACACCAAAGTTTGTAAAAGTAGCACTCAGTACTTTGCCACCAAGGAATCAGAAAAGATTTGGCTGGAAAGGACCTCCAGCAGTCAGGTAGTGCATCCATGTGCCTCCAGCACCATGAATTATATCTCCATTAATCCAAACAGGTATTTGTCTAGTAAATCCCACAGCCTCTGTGGGTGAACTATTCCCATCCTTAATTATCTTTGCCATTAGGAAACCTTTTCCTTTGGCCTAAATCCTCTTCATTGCAGTTAAAGCTCATTACTACTTCTCTTGACCCCTGGAGTTATTGAAAACATCCCACTACCTTCCTCCTTTTGGCAGCTTTTAACATATTTGAAGGCCATGTAGTGTCTCCCCTTTGTTTTCTGTTCCCCAAATAAATAATACCAGTTAGCTGATTTTTTTCCTTACCCTTTCCTTCTTTCCTCACCCTCTTATTTCTCTGACTTCTCTCCAATTCATCAAAGTTGTATTGAATTCTGTAGTTGGGACCTTCCTGTGGGAGACTAAAGTGGAATAAGCTTGTTTGCTTTAAAATACAGCACACCAGTTCCCAAATGGTGTTCCCTTGCCCCATGTTACTGGTTTGTGTGAAGTTTGGGCTTTCCTGTGCCCCAGAACCAAAGGCAGCTGGGTGTACCCACTTCCTTCTGTGCAGCTGATTATCCACACCTCAGATACCACACTTTGCTCCTCATTCAGTTGCACCCTATTTATTTCACACATTTGATCCAGTTAGTCAAGCTCTTACAAAATTCTAATCCTGTTTTTCAATGGCATTTCAAAGAAATGTCCATTTCCCAATGGGTTTTAAATCCTGAATTATCCCTGAACCCTCCTTCCTTGGACTAAACCCATGTTTTGTTGAATGTGAGTAAGGAATGACATTGTTTTCACTCGACTGGTCTTACTTGTAGATGATGTTACAGGGCCCAGGAATTAGACCCTGCTTGTTTAATTTGATGTCCAAGAATCAGAACATTACAGTAATTATGTGCAAGCAGAGAAGCCAGATAAAAGATGACACTAATAAGGATGGAATAATTTTATGACCTGATCAAATCAGAAAATATATTTAGAGTATCAATTATGAAGGAGTTGCATGCTGATTTATTGGTAACTGAATATGCATGTTATTCCCCATGTTCCACAGCAAGGAAAACCACAATTCAGTCTCTAAAGCTTGTATTTTAAGACAGTTCTTTAAGGTGACCTAGATTTCAGAACTCTGTTGTTGCTGCTAGAAAAGCAAATTATTCTCTCTCCATTCACTTACCTTTAATGAGAAGAGATGAGTCAGCTTTTGAATAGGCACTGTCTGTCCTGACTTTCAAATCAAAACATTTTATTAATGAAAAACAAGTGATATTATTATATCTTAACATGCAGATGACCTAACAAGATTAGTGCAGTCTCATTAGGATAATTGCCAGCATCTCTTAAGGAAGACTTCATTAAAAAGCAGACCTTTAAAAGTCTACAGTCTTGTGTAGTTTATAGTGTGACCCCTCTATGAAAAAATTAATTGACTTTGTGCCTCTTCCCATACAAGTTGTAGTTGCTCTTGGTAACTATGGAGACTGAAGTCAAAACTCTCCAGAATCAACAATTTTACTTCCTAAATTGTCTTTCTATTAATTTCTGTTGACATAATGCTTAGCATTTCAGTATAGCAAACCTTCATTGTAGTATTGTGTTTCGACGTGAAGGAGGAGGAAAGAAACTTTGAAATTCCGTAGCGTGGAGACGCAGATTGCTCACAAGTCAGAGGGAACACACAGGTGAGACAGGGCTTGGTCTCAGTCCCAGATCAGTGTCTGAAACTCAGGAAATATGCAGGTGGTAAGATGGGAATTGAACCTTGAGCTCTCAGGGCTGACATCCCTCTTTTTTGACTTGCAAGCACAGTTCAGATGCAGTCAGCTGGTGACGGGGGGAGGTGGGTACCCCGATGTCTCTCGTGTGTGTCCACACCCCCCTCAGGGAGCACCTGCCTCCTTATTTCAGGTAATGACAACAAAGAACCCAACCTTGCAGTGTGGAGCTGAACCAGAGAAGTGTTTGCTTTTGGCAGCTAATGCTGAGTTCATTTTCTTTGGCTTCACAACTCCGAGCATCCTGAGAGATCTGGATCGAAGCTGACAAGGGGAGGGGGGATGAGCAGACCTTTGTTGGGAATCAGTGTGTGCTGGAGCTATCAGGGCTCATCTTGTCTCGGAGGGCTGGGAGGATTTGCTGTCAGCTCCTGCAGTTGTCACATTTTTTCACTTCTCCTCAGTAGGTAGGAGTGAGAAGCTGAGGGCCAGCAGAGTTCCTTAGGCATGTATGGTGCACAAGTGTGATAATTTAAATGGGAAGAAGTACAGAGAAAGTTGATTGCCAAGAATGAGAGAGGAAGCTTTTTGAAAGTATATTTTAAGGAGAATTTTACAAGAGGAAAACATAATTGCTTGGTGCTTATGAAGGAGACCTATAGGAGGTACAAAATGTGTGTATGGCTCATACTGGATTTCTTACCTCATGGCCTGAGGCATATGGATCATTGACTGGCAGTTGGATGGGGATTTTTACCTTGAATTACTGATTGCTCTGGGTATTGTCTTTGATAACACAATTTTACCTTTACCTAGAAATGTCACCTTTACAGTTAAGGTAAAATCCAGTGTGCTAAATTGAGGCACACTGTGCATTTTTTTTTGTTTCCTTTCAGATTTATAACAAAAAATGAAATGTATCTGTCCTAGATTTTAAGAACTTTTAGCATTACTTTTAAAATACACTGGCTTTAAAGTCATATCTTCCTGTAAATAAACCCCTTCTTTTACTTAGGTGTAACTACAGGCTTTTTTGTATTGGCCTAAAAGGATATCTTGAATGGATGTATTTTTACAGTTTTTCTGCAAAAGGAAAAAGTATTACTTTGGTCTGTACTTACTGTGAAATGAGCTCAGCAGAGTAGTTCTGTCTCTCAATTGTAGGTGGTTCATTCCAGCCCCCTGAGCAGTTTTAATTGCATCATCAGTGCAAAAAAGTAAGATATTACTTAGCAAGAAAGGCCTATCATGTAATACTATTGCTTTTTAAATCTCAGACAATTTCTGCTCAATTCTAATTTTAGCCAGTCATTTTAATTTGTTACCAATGAATGCTTTTCTAATTAAACTTACATTTAACGATCACATGCGTCAGTGAGCAATGTGAGATGACAGTGATGGAAGTGGGTGGATCACACAATAGATGGTGACAAGAGGAGTTGATCCAGTAAGGAAAGGAGGAGATGGATGAATTCTGGAACAGAGGGATCAAGGGAGCAAGAAAGGAGGGAAACTGAGGAAAAGTTTAGAGCTGGGCCATACAGTTATTCCAGGCTATTACCTAGAACTGGCTGTGAAAGCTCTGTGTGCAGAGCCTTGTGTTTCTGGAAGAAGAATGTGTTATTCCAGATTCTTTTTAATCAGCTGAAAGTGGATTGTACCAATTGAGAACAAGAATGTTCTCAAGAGAGTACTTAACTTCTGTGAATTTAACTATGTTTTTAGCCTAATGGCATTGGTGTAGAATTCCCCAGTGATGGGCTGTTTCTCTAATTTGAGGATTGATAATGTGTTTTCTGTCTTCTCTTCAGCAGTTTGAGATTCACAGGTATAAACAAAATGAATTTCAATTTCACTTATGCAAATGTTCATCAAAAATTGCTTTGGAACTTGCAGTGTGTTCAGTCAGCAATGGAAGCAATAATGTGTTCTTGACTAATCCCAAATAGACACCGTCATGTTAACAGTCACTAGTGGGAGACTGTAAAAAAAAGCCTGCAATGAATTCTTAGAAAGGAATATTTTTTTAGAAGCTGGACAAGACTGAAAAAATGTACTAGGGACCGTACTTTTACCATTTTTAAGACTTTACCAGGGAGCTCTCCCAGCTCTGTGATCCTCAGGTGCTGTATTTCTCTTGCTGTGTCACTAATTGAGACTCTGTTATTGCAGCCCTTAACACTGAAATAAAACAAAACATCTTAGAGTTGGCAAACTAAAGGCAGATGGGAGCCACTGGAGGATAAGGAGCGCTGGTATGATTTTTTTTCTTAGCAGCCTTCTCTGTGAAAGGGTAAATTGCTGCATTCTGCAGTTTTCTGATTTTTTTCTCCACCTTATCCACAGATTCTGAACCACAGTAAGCAAAATAATTTGGGGGTAGCTGGTCACTGCATTCTTTTGTATTTTCACTGGACAGGCAGTAGCATTTGAGAAAGAAGCAGTGTAGATGAAAAATACGAAAAATAATTGTCAGATAATCAGGGTGTTAAGAACATTTTTAGAAGTAAATAATAACAGCCAGTAGATTATGCAAAATCCAGTGTTTGGTCAGAACGAGGTGGTCTGAAACTCCTCCCTGCTTTCACTCTCCCTCACTTTTGAGGGCTGATGTTCCCTAGACCTAATGATTAAATAGATAAATGACTAAAATAACAGTAATGGTGAGGGACACATTGCTTCATGGTATCTTGGCCTCCTCAAAACCAGTTGTTGAACACCCGACTATCAAAAGTGTGGTATGTGGAAAGGCCTTGGAAGCCAAATGTGATACATACTGATTTTATTAGAAGCACATTGAAATAAGCTTGGTTTTTTCCATGCAAGTTGCTAATTCATTACTTTTTTTTTCTGAAAGGTGATGGCATCACATAAAAAATAATCATTACTAGAACTTTGAATTCCTTTCATGTGAGCATTTGAAGGGATGCAGTCTTTCTCCAGCTTTTTGTTTGCTGCAAGACATTCCCAGTTTTCCAGCAGTGTAGGTGCTCAGGTTCCAGCCTGTGACAGCAGGTAATGCCATGGATCTGCTGTTTACCCCTGGCTAAAGGAGGACTTACCCAGCAGTGAAACAAACAGTAAAATGAGGTAAAAATGAGCATCAGCTCCTCTGTTTGCTTCTCATCTTAATAACTGTCTGAATTGCTTGGAACCTTCAGACCTGGAGAAAATTAGCCTTAATTTGAAAAATACGTAGCTTGGGTTTTTCTTGTTGCATTTCCAATATTCAGCTTCTGAAAAGGTACAGTTTTAAAGGTAATTATCCTTCTTGAAGACAGGTAGCAGCAACCTCATTGCTCAGATAAATGTAGCTCTCACATATTTCTGAAGAATTTAAGTGCACACACTGGGCAGAGTTTGTTCTAAATGTGGAGTTCCCTTGTTGAGTAGGAGAGGAATATTCTTATACTAATGTCTGATCACATGTACTGTTTGAGGTCGTTCTTAGTTCCTTAAATCAGTCAGTTGACTGGTCATTGTTCTTATGTTTCAATTGCTGTTGTATCCAAACTGTTTCTAATTAACTGTACCAAGCTCTTCACAGACAAATATTAGAATAGAAGAAAGATATTTATAACAGTTTGTAATTTCAAAATTACCAAAAAGATCTTAAAGTTGATCATATAATCCTTCAGCATGAGAAGCAAACTATTTAATAACTCATTCTGTATTGTAACTTGGTTTGTAATTGTTTTAATAAGAGATTAATGGGTTTGCCAACATAGATGGGTCAATATATTGTGATTTATAGGCAGTGGGAATACGCAAGCTCATCTTTCACCACACCCTGAATATCCAAAGTAAGACAAATATTTTTCCTGAAGAATGGTTTCTAGGAACAGGACTGAAGGGAGACAAGCCAATCTGCCAGCCATACTCTAAATTAACATAAATTTCAGCTGCTAGTATTTCCCACATGTCTCTACTTGAAGACTACTGACTCCATCTTTGTTTTATTAAATTACCAACAACAAAAGAAAAAAGCAATTTCTTTAAAATGGAATTTGATATGTGAAAGAAAGGAATGGAATGTCCCCTTAGCAGAGTATTATTCATGAAAGGAAACACATTTGGTTTTGGGAAGAGCACTTGAAGTGGTCTAAAGTGACACACAAGCAAATGCCAGAAGAGCATACTCACTTCTGAAAGCTGTTTTTTCTGAATCTGATTGTTCACATTTAATTCCCCAATAAGCAATAAAATACAGTTTATATTATTAATAGCCTCAAAAAAATAAAAGGCCATTTTTTGCCAGCACCCCACTGACAACGCTCAACAAACAAGGGTGGATATTCCTCCACAGAGTTTTGCTTTAGCTGTGTCGAATTACATAAATCACAGAGAAGTTCCTTTGCTGGTCTCATACCTCATATGATACCTGTAGTCTCTTATTTGGGATATTCCCATATTCCAGTAGCACTCTGGAGTCCAAGACCAGATAACTTAGAACCCCCAAGTCAGACCTTCAGCTTTCCATCCCCTTTGCTTTGCCCAGGTAGCTCAAAAGGGAAGAGCCAAAGGCATTGGAGATCTTAACTAACAAATTTTGCTTCATTACTGAGGCCACATGAGGAAGGTTTAAGTGTTGATAAGAGCTGAAATTGGTGGCTATTGAAAAGAGACCAAAATTCAAACCCACATTTATCAAGTGACAGAGAAAACTGGGTTTAATGTCCTGTAGCACATCTTGGATATCAGAAATCCTTTTAGCAGGTAATTCCTGTTTCTTAAAAAAACTTCATCAGTTTTGAGAATCTAATATTAAATATAAATAAATTATAAGGAGAGAAATAAAGACTATGAGCTAGCCCATACTCTTGTACATTAAAAAGATGTGTACAACTGGAAAAGTTATAAAAGGTAAAAGGATATGTAAAAAAAGACATCCTTATTTCTGTTGTTGGTCACAGAATGGTTCATTGTGAAACAGAATATTTGTACAATGTGGCTTTTGAATTGCAGATAGACACTACATCCCTTAAGCTTGATACTTGCTATTAATTCCAGGTACAGCCACGAGACTGTTCACCCCTAACAGGAAAGGAATTGCAGCCAGACGTCCTTTTAATGGTGGGTCACAGAGCTGTGCACAATGCTGGAAATTAGTTTGTGCTTCACAAAAGAGTGTTTAGGGTGAGGTTTGCACCTCTGGTAGGCAGCTGTCCCTAAGCACTCCTTCCAAATTCATCACTGGTGTTTGGTGCCTGCTTGTAATGGAAGGAGGGTTTTAAAGTCTGGCCTCAAGGCCAGAATAAAGCACTTAAAGATGTACTTATCTTGAAGCATCTAAATAGGCCAAATCTAGATAGAATCCTACTGCAGAGTACATTTTTTTTTTTAACAATTCTTACTATAGTCTCTAAATCTCTCATTTCCTATGAGTAATTTTATCAGAAAATAAGTGAAATAGAAGGTATTTGGACTGCAGTATTTCCATGTTAGGGAAATAACTGCAGCTTTGAGTCAACTGAATATTCTGCTCTGGTATCTGCTTTACTGGCTTCATCTGCTGATCTGCACATATCTTTTGCTGTAATAATTTTTGACTAACTTATTGAGGAAAAAAACCCCAGCCAGCTGCATTACTGCAGAGTTTATAGGTTTGATAAGTGATAACCTGGGAAAAATGAGGCTTTTTCCTAATATCTGTACTTCCCCCTTTTTCCTTTAGAGACATACTTTGATCATGCTGTGTGCAGCTGTTATTGAGGGAGAGTACACACATCCTGCCTTGGGAACAGGAGGCACAGCCTTGAATGTCTGTCACTTCAGGGAAGTTTATCCTTTGGGCTGATGCTCATCTTTCTTCCCGCAACCCACCCAGTGCCAGCGCCGGTGCAGTTTGTTTGTCCTGGTAACCCAGGGAAGTGATAAAGATCCACGAGCTCCTCACTTACCGAGGATCAGGAGGACTCTGTTTGCCCAAGGGCTTCATTTCCTTTCAGCTTTATATAATGTTGACTTTCCAGCAGTGGTTATCCCAGCTGGCATCTCGCAGGGAAGGAGGGAAGCAGTCACCAGGGATCCTGACTGGCTCTCTGGGACCAGCTGCAGCAGGGCTGGGGCACAAACAACAGCAACTGGTTTCTTGTTGGTCTTTTTTCACATAGAACTATAGACTTTTTTTTTTTTTTTTTTCACTAACCCTAATTAAATGCATATACTCAGAACAAAATACTGGTAGTTTACAATGTGGTTTGACTGAAATGCACTCTCTCAGGAGACTGTTCTTCCTTTTGCATGCACAATTGTTTTTGCAGCTTTACCTTCCAGAAGGTAAATAATCACAAATATTTGAATAGCAAGAAGCCCTGTATTTTCTGCTGAAAAGAACTAGTTTTTAAATACTGTAAATCTGTAATCTTTCAAGATGATCTATGCAGACAACTGCAGCCGAGATTTATTATTTATGAAGATTCATCAAAGACTGTAGCAGTTCACACAAGAAATTATAAATATGCAGGAAATCTGAGATTGCTGGAGTTTATGTGGGCTAAACCCTGTATCTTTCAGACTGTATTTCTGACTGTTTCAGCTCCTTTACCTCGCATTTACTCCAGGTGAGAGCTTAGCAGTCTTTCAAAGCAGGTCCTGGGACAGACAACAAATTTGACCCTGGAGGGTGTGAAAAAATAGAGCATGAGGAAGTAGATCAACTTATGAATGATTCATGGAGACAGCAAGCTTGAAGGAAGTGGAGATCATGTCTGGGGAAATAGGATGCAAAACATGAGAGCCTCCTGGCTACCATGGGAAATACAAGGAATAGAACTACAAATCTGAAAGGGAAGGAATGGAGTAAAGGGAACAGCAGTGAAAAACTAGTGGAGAGTAAAAATGTGGCAAATCAATGCATTAAAAAAACCTACAGATGTAGTGGAACCTTGAAGCAAAGAACAGACAGGATATACAATCTAATGCATATAAAGTCAAAAAGGCAGATAAAGCTGTGGAGATGTCTCCAGAGTTTCATTTCTAGGTGACAAATGTATTCAGGGTTTTTGAAAAGCATAGTCTTCAGTGGTTAAGGGAAGAATGCAGAACATCAGTTACCATTGCTACCTACGTGCTGTTCTTCATTTAGAAGGGAAAAAAAAGGACACAATTTTAATCAGATCACTAGTGAAAAAAGTGTAATTATCACTGATGAATGAAACAGGTGATGTAGGGGATCCATGTGAGCACAGAGCAGATGCTGAGCTTTTATTCATAATTGAGCAAATCCATTGTCATTTATTTTGGATGTGTGTGTTGCAGGCAGGAGCGAGGAAAGGCCAGGGCAGATGGAAGCAATTGAGGGATGAATCCTATTGCCATTTAAATCATCAGAAAATATCCATGTTGAATAAAGGTCCCGTCTTTCATGGGAGAGGAAGGAAGAACTAGTGATCATGTCTAGCATATTTATAACTTGAAACATCCTTTTCTTCCTTCCCTCACAATGGAGCCAGAGCCTGAAAACTGCTCCACAGCAGGTACCTTGTGTTTAAAGGGAAGTGGCTGTGGATTATTCTCTCTGCAAGGTAGTAGGTGGCATGTTTTGTGGAACAGATTGTATAGATCTGCTCTAAACTGAAAATGGGAAGAAGCCTGAGACAACTGACTAATGGGGTAAAAGTGAGAGGAAAAAAATTAATCCAGTGGGCTTTTTCAAGCTTCACTGAATAATCACGGTGCTGTTCTTACCCTTACCTCTCAAGTTCCCTTCCTGAATTCTGGAGTCCTGGTTCCTTGCTGCTCTTCACTTGGTGCCTACAGGTATAATTCCTTCTCAGGTGGTTTGTACCTGCTTCGTTCTGCCAAGTCCTTGCTCTGTTTCAGTTGGAGAACTGAGATTATCGCTTTCCAGATTTTTAAGAAATAAGGAGACAAAGGTGTGACAACGGAAGCAAATGAACCTTGTAGAAGAATTTTAAAAAAAAATATGTCTGTGTGCACTTAGGGCAGCCCTTGGTAGGAAGCAGCTCCCCAAGCTCATCTGGTGCGTGCGGTCCAGCACATTTCCCAAATCAAAGCTTCCAATCTAAAGCAGGCTCACAGATGGTTCTAATGAGCTGGTCTTTGAGATACACTTGGACTGGAACAAAAATAGTTTAACTCCTGAGACACTCACATTTGGAGATGACTTTCAAGCAAAACTCCTCCAGAACAATTTTTCTCGCATATTCAAATTTTATATATATTTCTAGTCTTCAAAAAAAAGCGATTTTTCAGGACCTTGCACTTTATATATTTTACAGTACAGTATCCCAAAAGCAGGAGCATTTTTACACATTGACTGATGCTTCTTTCTCCAGCAGTTTTCAAACCCTACAAAAAGTTGCTTTTGAGCAAATGGGAATTAAAAAGGTAAAGATTTGAGAGGAAAATTTAATTTTTAAAGGGATATAGTATAGCACCCTACTAAAAGTATTACTCATCATTCTAATAATAAAAATACCATCAAATGCGTTATGGCTTTGTAGCACAGCAAATATTTCTTACATTGTATTGTTTACATTATTATTTGCTGCAGAAATAGCAGGAATTTATAATCTTTTTATGACATGGTTTGAGATTATAGTGTTCTAACTTTCACTGTTTCAAAACTGTTCTGTGTGTCACTTGAGCTTAGAGAGACATCTTATTTCTTTATCTCCTCTTAGGTCTGCCTTATGGATGGGAAGAGGCTTATACAGCTGATGGAATCAAGTATTTTATCAAGTGAGTAGTTCTGGGGAAAACGAGTCAGAGTAGTAATAAAAACACCTCAAACTAAACACAGTTTTAAACCTAGAATTAGTGGAGAAATTTATTGTACATTGTACTGTATGCTGTTGGTTTTTTTCCAGAATATAGTGAAAATTAATTTGTATAATAGAGGGTTATTTATTATTCCTCTCAACAATTGAAGCAAATGGTGAAAAATACAATTCATCTCCATTCCATATATATCATGGATTTAATCAATAGTAGATTGTTTTAGCTGTTGAAATTTGCATATAGTTTAATTCTTATAGATGCCAGAAAGATGCAGGTGAATTTCTGCAGTCTCCTAAAAGAGAGGAAGGGCAGCAAATAAATTACTTTTATCCCAAACTCTTATAAAAGTCAGGCAAATAGCATTGAATTTGATGCATTAACTAGGCAAGAAAAGCAGGGACCTTTTTTTTCCCTTTTGTTCAAGCACACTGCTCTGCTGTCCTTGCCTCACCCCGATCTGCCTCAAGCAAGATCTATTAAAGCAGACATGGTTTTTTTCTGCAGAGGTTTCCAAACACACTGTATATGATCCTGCATTCCAGCTCTAATCAAAGGGTGGCTTTTCTTTGCAGACAGATGTAGGTTACTACATAAGATCTATACCAAAAAAAATTGTAGAAAAATAACTTAGGAAATGAAAGTGAATTAAAAGCCAATTTCATAGCAACAGAAAGAAATACAAGAGCAACTATTAAAATAGAGCACTGTTCCCTTGGGCTCTGTCTGTTCATGCAGAGAGCCATGATAGGACAGTTGGGAAGTTGGATACTTTTCTGGGTAATACCCTGGGTTTATACCTGTGTGACTGCAAACTGAGCTTGAAGATAGTGTTATCTATCAACAATAGCAAGTAAAATTTAGAATCAGAAGAGATGTCACATTCTTGAAACATCCCCCCATTCCTGTTTTATTTTGGGGTTTGTTGCTGTGCTTCTCGCTCACGTAGGTATGTGGATGACTCAGCAGAAAGCTGGATGTGCTGAATCTGTGCAGGCATTTCCTCCTGAGCTCTGCACTTGGATGCTGAACCATTGCAGAGGTGACAACCAGATGCTTATTAGCAACAGTAGAATCTCAGCTGCTCTAGGTGGTGGAAGCCTAATTTGCATTTATCCCCACTTGCTAAAACTACAGATTTGAAATCAAGATTTCACGTGAGAAAGCTTTTTCAGGAATTTTGGCACATCTGATTGTTAATAAATCATGAATTTTCTGCCCTCTCCACGTGCTCCCAGCATTGCAGGTGAGAGTGCCCCAGGCTTGCCATCACTGTTACCTTCTGTAGTCTGTCCTATAAAGTTCTGCCTGTCAGTCTTTGCGTGGCAGGCAAGGCAAATTTACCCATTTTAATTGCAGAGAAGGGTTTGAAATCACCTTTTATGGCTAAAAACTTCTGAGTGGAGTAACCACAAGTGGTGTTCAGAGTTGTTAATGCAGTTCATTAGAATGGAATTAACCGAGCATTTCAATAGCACATCATGGCAATTAATATTATTTTTAACTATTTCCTTATTTTGCTTTCATGACTGTTTCCAAATGCCTTTGCAGAGTGTAAGGCAGGCTGTTTGCATGCTTGGCAATTCACCCCTCTTACTACACCGTGTAATGTGTACAAAGTCATCTGAGAAGGTTCAGTTTGGAACAAGGAGCAGGGGTTGCATAAGTCCCTTGTTTCTGACATCGGATGGTGGAGATTTCAAGGTGAAAACCAACATTGAAAATATCCTTTTCTAGGAGGAACTTAGCTTGAGGGGCATCTTATCAGCTGATCCTTCCCAGGAGGATTTAATCTAATTGTTTAAATGGGGATTATCAGAATAGTTGATACCTCACAACCCTGGTACTAATGCTGTAACCTTCTTGTTCTCTTTGGCTGTGAATGTCAATCCTTTTATTCTATTTTAGAATCCTTTCATTCATTTTTAGCCCAGCCAAAGCCATGAGGGGCTTAAGAGTATTTCAACACTAGCCCAGTTCCATGTATACAAATAGGAAAACATTCCCAAAGTGGTGCCACAGTTGAACTGCTCTTGGATGGGAATTGCCAGTTTTCTTCCTGTGCAGTTGGGCTGTGAGGCTCTATAGGAGCTGCAATGGCTTTGTTTAAATCCCCAGCAGTTTTACAGTATGCTAAGGACAATCAAATATTATTTTAATTAGTAGTTGCCTTCGGTTCCAACATGCTTTATTGGGCTATCAAGTAGCTGAGTCCATAAATCTATACATTATAAATCTAATGCAGTAAACACCCCAGAATGGAATCTTAATAGCACATAAGCTTGAGACAGCTTGCTGTGAAATTTCCATAAATATCTCTGAAGGGGTGTAGCAATATGAAGTGCATGAGAAATCAGAGTTTAAAAGAAGCAAACCAGCTGGCTTGTGTTACACACTAAAGTGAAACCCACTTATGTGAATAACTGACATGAATAAAACGTTTACATGGGGCTGAGCAGTGCCTTGTACCTACCAGGGAAAGCTGTATCTTGCCCGTGAATCCTCACCTTCTGACAATTTTTGAAATCACCCCTTTATTCAGCAAATCATTTCAGTCTCAGTAAATTATTTTCAATCAACCAGGTTGCCAGGATTGGTCACAAAGTGCTGCAAGTGTGAGAAAACTAACTTTTAGACTGCTAAAACAGGCATGAGTCTGTGCTGGGCATTAAGACCAGGGATTACCATGGGATAGCAAACTGTAATGTAAACTGTAATGAGCTACAGCTCAGTGTGCATTGGGAAACAAAGCAAGTTCAAGTGTCTTACTAACATAATATAAATTATCAGTTCTCAGAAGGACAAAAATTACACCAGTAGGTAGGGAACAGCTTCACTGAGAATGTAACTTTCCTCCTGCCGGACAAGAAAGGTTGAGATTGACCTCAGATATGTTTTAAGATAACCTGGTGTACTTTAAAGTAACAGAGAAGGCAAGCACTGCTGTGTTTTGCATGTAGCAACACAGCCAGTCATTCACACACGGCACAGATTGGTGCCCCATCAGTCAGTGAGTGAGGGAAACACAGCACTGGTGCCTGTTTCGTCACCAATTTACAGCTGGAATTTCTATCAGTGTTTATTTCAGCCAGTTTGGTTAAGAGGAGTTCAGATTCCGACCCCATTTGCTCAAGGTGACAACTGAATGCATCCTGATGGGGTTTTCAGCAGTCCACTGCCATTCCAAAGTAATGGAATAAAATCACAGAGAAGTCTAGATTGGAAGAGTCATCTCATTTAACCATGTGTTGAAGAGTAAGTCACCCAGAGCCCTGCAAACCAGGACTTGGATATTTGCAGTCAGGGAGATTCCATCACCTACCTGGGTACCCTATTCCAAAGTTTAGTTGTTCTCACAGTGAGGAATATTTTGTTAATCTAGACAGAATTTCCCTTGAAGCAACTTGTGCCCATTGCTTCTTGTCTGTGCTGCACATCTTTGTGAGAAGAGGGGGCTGAACAAACCCAATTCCTTCAACATTTCTTCATGTGCCAAGTTCTGCAACCCTCTCATCATCTTGGTGACCTTCCACTGGATCCTCTCCAATTTTTCCATTGTTTGTCTTGAGCTTGGAGGACCAGTGTATTGAAGAAACCCCACATAATAAGGTAAAAAAGTTCATTAATTAATTTTACTTATTAGACAATTAAGACTGTTCTGTTGTAAGAAATTTAATTACTGATTTTCCTGTCTGAAATAGACATTTTATCTGTAAATCCCAGAAACACAAAGGGGCTAATGAGCCCTTATAAAGTATCACCTACATCCAGATGAGTGTGTGTGCTCTTATCAGTCAGCTGGGAGGCATTAGGATGGGAAAAGTTTTGTAAATAAGAGAAAAGCCATCATGTTCACTTTTAAAGTTAGACCTGTGGCTGGTTTTGCCCAGACTTAGTTCGGGTGTAGAGCTGAATGAGCTTACCAAGTGTTGTAACCGATATTAGAACAAAATACCACTTTTGTTCTATGCCCTAGCATTAAAGTCCAGCAGTGCAAACAGTGTGTGTTCATTCTATCATTGAACAGATTTTGTGAATTAGAAACTTCTGGGTTTGATTTTCAAACAGGAGAAACAGTCTATGCAGAACTGCCCTCCCAGTGAGGCCCATACATGCTAATTTATGGTTATGTTCTGCCAGTTAAGAATCCCACAGGAACAGCATAAAACCCCAGAGCTGGGACACTAATTTTTCCCCAGAAAATCCATTCTGGTTAATCTCTTCCACCCTCCCACTGTGTTCACCTTTAACATATGGCAGCTCTGTATCATGAGACTGGCACCTAAAATTAGGTAGGGCCTTGCTATTCTCCCTCCTACTCCCACCCACTCCTTGCATATGTATATGGTTTGTAAGGACCAGCTGTGAATTTTGCCCCTGTAAACACTGTTTTTCTAGCATTTTAATAGGGCTACATTCCAAATATTCCACGTTAACTGCTATTTTCCTCAAGAACATTTATCTGAAATTTCCCCGAAAGGCAAGGAAAAGTTACCAAATGTTTTCAACTTTTGGGATCTTCTCCCTCAGATGTATTAGGGCCTGTGATGTTTTCTACCTTACAGCAAAGGGGAAACAGTAAGGTTTGATTTAAGGTTATCTTTCAGCAGTTTATCTAAAAATCAGAAGCTTTCCATGCAGGCCTTTTGTGCTTCAGTGTGTCAAAGAAGGCAATGAAGGTGCCTTCGCTGGAAGGCAGAGAATTTGGTTCATGTTTAGTAGAAACCTAAAGTCAATACTTATAAAATACAGGTTAGTAAAAACCATACATGATGTGTTCTGGTGGAATTTGAAATCATGCCTAACAAATCAGGTTTTTACTTGGAAAGCTGACACATCATATATTCTATATTCAATATTTTATAATATTCCGGGGTTTTTTTGGTCTTGCTTGGGAAAGACCCACCATTCATTTTACTGAAAACTGGGCATTCATAGAAGCTGTTTATGATTTTACAGCTGAACTAAGAATAGCAAAGCATGTGTGATAGAGGAAGAACTCCTGTAGTATAAACACTGATGTTTTATAGCACTAGAGTTAAAGGTGTCGTCATAAAAGGAAAATAAATCACAGTTGATTTTACTTACTGGAAAGTAAATTGCAAAAAGAAAGTTGTGCCTTTGATAAGTGTACTCAGCACTACCTTTATGAAGGGAGGACCCAAACCCCAGCACACTGAGGTGTGTCCAGCTTTGCCTCTGCTGTTTCATTCCAGTACATCCTGGCATATCACAATATCCTGGTTATCCAAGCAGGGGTTGGAGGACCAGTCCTAGTTGGTTTCTTCCTAGAAGAAAATCAACTTTCCTGGAAGAAATCAACTTCAATGAAGTTCAAATCACAGCAGACCTGATCTAGAAGTATAACCTTCTGTGTGTTCCACACAAGTTTCAGTCACTTCAGAGCAGCAAACTGAGAAAAACCGTGATCTGCCACCCTGATTTCAACAGCAATTGAAATCCCTCTGGACTGAATCCAGAGCCTGCTCCCAGCTCCTTGTATAGTGGTAGGCAAGTTAGTTCCACCAAAATTAGCAGTTATCAAAATCATCATTGTAGGTGTCCCCATCTTAACTTTGATGTTTTGTGGGCAGGAATGGGTATTTTGAGGCATGGAGTGCTGGTTCTGAGGTGTGGAGTGCTGGTTCCAGTGACTTCAAAGAAAGCTGAAGTTACTTTGCATCTCTTAAAATCAGACCTTTCCTATTGTACATGTCCCCCAGAAAAATAGAGGTGATTTTTGAAAATGTTTTCTTTTACCTGTCACTCTCAAGTCCTTCTAACTGAAAATAGAGAAAGAATAGTTGTGTAGTCACAAGAAATGGCAAATATTTAAATAGAACTGGCTCAGCATTAACCAAGTGCTAACTGCTATTACTACTTTTTAATGTAGAAGGATCCAAAGCAGTCTGCACCTGTCAGCATAATGTCAGTTCACACACCTTCAGATGTAACACGAATTTAAGAAGTCCTGACATGTTTCTTTGGGATTTTTGGAATTCAGTTTCTCTGATTTTTCACTGAAATCATTTTGCATGACTATAAGGAAAATAATCTCAGATGTAAAACCAGGAAACTTGGCATTGGATTTTATGATAACATGAGCTTGTAATACAAGAATGTTAAGACCTTAAGCTGCTTTTGGTTGGGCAATCTTTTTTCCTAAGAGGTTGTTTGTTTTTTAATATCAAGAACCAAAATGGAGAAACATTCTTTCAGCTTCCACAGATCCTGCACACTCTGTCCAAGTTCTGGCCTGTCAGAGAAGGCAGCTGTTAAAATTTCTTCTGTGAGAAAATACAAGGAGCTGAAATTATTTTATTCCCTTGAATTTGGGAGAGCCATCAGAGGCAGATCAAAGCACAGCAAGGTGCTTTGGGCCAAAACCATCACTCCAGCTTCATGTCACGTTAGTACACGTGTAGTTTAAACACAAACCTTGAGTGTGCTCTGATGCATTTGCAAATAAATGGCACCAGAATTTTTATAAGTTCCCTTAGAGACACAGAACTCTGGGTAACTGCACATATTAAAACTTGCACTTCTAGAGAAACAGCACTTGGCTGATAGTGGGGAGACAGATTTCAGGTGGTGCTTTCAAACAGTGCCATTCTGTCACTCAAACCTTAGGGCTGATTCAGCCTTGGCTCAGATCTTACTGTTATTACTGGTTTTATTTTACTTTGGGCCATTTGTTTATTGTTGACAACTTTTAATGATGCAGCACACTATTTGCCTTGATAAATCTTCTTCCTAGAGATTACTGCCTTCTGAAATGGCTCACAGGTTTTTCTTATTAGACAAGGGTTTAATCGGTTTAATCAAGGAATAAATAGCAAGACTGTCTTCTGGGGTTTCACTTTATATGCCTCAATCTTTAATTAATACTCAAGCAAAATCTGTGATCCCTGAGGGAAATACAAGCAACATTTATGTTGCCTCAGGACACAGCTCCATGAGGTGACAAGTGCTCTTGATGTTATTACAGCCAATAAAATTAAGGTCACTGCCATCTTCCAGGACCTGCCCAGCATCTCCTGGGGAACTATTAGATGTTGTATGTTCCTTTTGAAATGTCTTGCAAGAGGGTACAGGCTTAAACCAATTTTAACAGAAAAGGGAAAAGGAAAAAAAATGAATGTTTCAGTTAAAATAAGATGATTTTGATAAATACAATGCAAAAACTGAATGCAAGCTGCCTTTAGGATTTGTGTCTGGAAACTGTTGTCCCTGGATGCTCTCAGGGTTGATTGATAGATTATGCTTGCATCAATGTCACTCACTTGTCTTATTTTGTAAAATGCTTTAGTTACAGCTCAGAATAAGTTATTCCTTGCAGATCCTCCCAGCATTTGCCTTTCAAAATAGCAAGAGTTTTCCATTGCTTGACTTGGTATCCCCATACAGCATTTAACATCTGCTTTCCAAGCACTGGCATTTCCAGAGGGGATACCAACCATGACAGACACCATCCTTGGCTGGCTCTGCAGGTGTGTGCTGGCTCCGAGAGCTTTTGTGGTGCTGAAGACACAAAGAATTAATACCAGGTTTAAATTCATAAGGGGCAACAGCAAGGTATCAAAAACACTGGCTCTTGAAAGCTGAGAAATAGTTCTGCTCCTAAAAATCATGCAATCCTAGGAGAGCATTCTCAACATGTGTGGGGTGCAGCACCAGTAACTCCACGTTATATTCAGACTGATTATGGAGTGATTTAGAGACTCTGTCAGGTAGGGATTTGAGGGCAAGAGAACTAGCACATATCCAGCATTTTGACCACCCTGTGTACCAAATCTTGCTGTATATATCTGCTGTATTTATCTAAATTCCACAGTCACGTGAGGGGGTTCCTCTATAACTAAAGCCCTGCTCTTGCCGCGATCCCATGGTCTGCCTTCCTGTGCCTTCTGCTCCCTGTGCTCCAATAGATGCTCCATTGTCACCTGCTGTCATGAGGAAAAGTGACTCTGCCTCTCCCTACCATGACCTCTGAAGGTCTTCAAGGTGCTGGTGCAAACTGGGACTGCTCCATTTTTGTGCAGGATCTCTGTTTGATGGTGTATTTTCTAATTATGCAGCATTTCCAAAGGTGCCCAAGGAGCATTGATCATGGTCCAAGAGATTGCTTTAGCAAGTGAGAGAAACATGAGTAAAATAAAGATGAAGGAGCTGGGTCTCTGAGCTTAGACACCTTCTCTAAGGTGTGAGATTTGAATTTGGAAGAGAAAAAGGATCCTTGCTAAGCAAAGGGCTGTCCCAAGCACAGGGGGGAACAGGAAGAGAAAGGCCTGGGAACAAAAGACAAAGGCAGTAATTCAAGGCAAAGAGCAACACAGAATCTGTGCAAGAGCAAGCAGGGAGGATGGGAGAACATCTAGAGGAAGGATTAAGTTTCAGGATTTTTATTGAGGGGCATTGTTCTTTATTTTCCTGTTGTTCTGGCCCTCATTAGCCTCCAGTGCCCGGGGCCCTGCATACCAGCGGGTAACAGAGGATGTGCAGTCTCCATATTCCCACTCCTCTAGCAGATGGCACATCCTCCTTTCTCAGGAACTTCAAAACTTCCCACTGGGACATGCATGTAAGTCTAAAAACTACAAAAGCCCAGTCTGGAATATATTTCTGGGTAGTGCAGAGCATGTCCCCTTCCAACCTACTGCATCTACATCTCGCAGGGCTTTGTTTGAGTTATTCTCTTCTTTGCTACGTTTTTTAATGATTATTTCAATAGCAGTGAAAGCAGCAAAGAGTAAAGCTTTCAGAGTGTGCAGTGCCCGTGTCTCAGGCTGTTCAGCAAAGGTTTGCAGTTGTGAGCAGATCAGGAACAGCTCCATCAATGCTCTTCAGCTGAGCATCGTTGCACTTTAAAGGGCAAGTGAAATTTGGGAAATCAAAAAGTAAGGTAAGAAAGATTAAAAGTTTAGCAAAATTATCACTATGGATTATGTGGGTTTAGTTGATGGGGTGTGCTCATTTAGGAGGAAAACAGCTACTGTGGGCTTTGTGTTATTTCCTATGAGCAGAGTTCTGCTTTCATTTTCACCTTCCATAAAGCTGTTTGGTAGAGAAAAACAGGGCTCATCTGAGGCCAGAATTTGGCTTTCCAAGTTCAACTACAACTAAATCCTGTTTGGCCCATAAAGAGCAGTGGTCCCTGTTCATTAGGAGAGTCTGACTAATTGTTTAAAGCTGCATCTCCTCTCTTGAACAGATCTCAAACAAAAGGCTCTTGCACAAGATTGCTCCTTATAAAGCTCAGGAACCCTGGTGCAGTTGAAACATTGAGCCAGGTGTTATGAATGTCAAAATGGGGAGAGGGGGGGAGGGAAAACAACTTCCAAGAATGCTGCATGGCTGCTTTGGAGCTCAGCATCCTGCACTGGGACCTGCAGCACTTGAGTGGTCTGCAAGACTTCACAATTCCCTGTCAGGCTCCAGAGTTTGGCCCTGGCTGGAGAACACAATCTAAGGTGAAAAGTATGTCTTGATAATGCTCAAAATCTAAGGTGTAGACATTTTTTTTCAATTAGTTTTTCTCTTGAGTTTTTCTTTGAGTGATTCTTTTCTTAAAAGATCATCTGTAGTTGTCATTTTAAAAGAAATAATTTTCCATGTGAAGAAGGCAGAGCCATAAGGAGGGTAATTATAATGGCATTTGAAATAATCCACCACTATTCCTTTGCCAAAACATCCCTCTGTTCTCTTGTTTTGTTTTCCCGAGCTCTAAAATTTGTCCTGCAGTTTGCTAATGTTAAAACGACAGACTAAATCTGCTGACATATTTCCAGATCAGATGTTTCTGTTTTCTAACAATAAATTTGGCTGCCCTCCGATAGCAATGATTTGTTTGAAAACCTAAAAATCCTTACATGTTGTTAATTGCTCTGCAAATGCTAAATTAGACTTTTGAAAGGAAGATTTGCAAAATGGAAAAACGTTGCGCACTTGAAATTTGCGCTGCTGGCTTTCCAAATATCCCCTGAACATTCGAACCAGTTGCATCGATTATGCAATACCTAGAGGTAGATTTGGACTCCCTCTCACTTTTATTGCTGGCCCCAACACACAAATCAGGGAGGATGTATGTCTAATACAAGAATGTTCTGCAAACCAGTAAATCTGGGATTATCTCTTCGGACTGATTATGTCAAAGCTCTTTAGCCACAGCACTTTTGGAGAGCTAAAAATAAATAGCAGCGGGGTTTATACATTTATTCTCTGCCTAAATAATCTGCGCGTATTGTGTGTGTCTGTCTGTCTACAATGTGAGACGTGGTATCTGGACTTAATGTTTATTTATAAGAGCTCTTTTCCTAGTAAGGATTTTGGCAAAGGGTTTAAAACAAACTGTCCTAGGAGAGTCGCTCATGGGATAAAGTCTAGTGCAAGTTGAAAGGAACCGAGTTCAAATCAGAAGCATCTACAGCAGCAGATTGACATTGGGGCAAAATTTGGCCCTGCGTGTTTTGAAAGGGGATGAAAACTAGTTCTTTCTCACCAGTGTTATGGCACTGAATACAGAAAATTGTAATCCTGATTTCAGTGCCACAGTTCTGCGCTATGAAAGGTCTGGAGGGTTTTTTGCATTTAATTTGTGTGAGAGCAAACTGAGGTTCTTGCAGCAGTAGCAGGAACTTCGACGTGCTGTCATTTGCCTCCTGGCCCTGGGGTATGTAGGAGGAAAACCTTCTGAAGAACAAACACTTAACAAGGAATTTTTAAGTTGGTTGTACCAAAGCCCTGTGAATGCCTTTCCCTGTAACTCTTCTGTGCAGCTTCTCCCATTTCACAGGAGTGCTCAGGAGAAAACGGAACTAAGGATTCAGGCACACAGCAGGTCAGGGCAGGCTACATGGAGAAGTCAAGTGGGCAGAAAAACAAATTTAAAAGTAATTTTATTCTTATTTAAACTGCATAATGGATCTTTCAGAAATGGCTTGATAAAAGTAGTCGATATAAACACTTAAAATAGTAGTGTAGGCAATAAATCTTGCATTGGCAGAGCTGGAATGGATGGAATCCAACTCGTTCAGCTCCCATGATTCTGCAGGTGTTGGAAGGAGTTCTGTGTTGTTACACTGATAAATGAAATCACATGCTGGGACTTCAATTTAAATTGCTATCTTCACTATAAAGCCTTATTGAATTTTTAAATTAGGAAAAGAGAAGGCATTTCCTTACATTGTAGAAAACATTGCAGAAAAATACAGCAAAGATATTTTCCCTTGTATATTTACAAATATAAATATATTCATAATATAAATGTGACTATATACATTTCCCTGTGTTGTGGAACAGTAGGAATGATGTTTTTAATTAGATAGACTTTATTCACAAGTCTCTCATGAAACAGTGTAAAAGGACTCCATGTTGGCTGTCATCTGACTTCGTAAAGGTAAACGTTGGAAACATTGGCAAGTTGTTCTCATTCCCAGTAAAAACGGTACATTCACTTTCTTAGAATGAAACAATTACTGTGCTTAAGAGTAGTCAGTGTCTGCTGCAGTGTGCCTCCTGTAGGAACATGTTTTTCATTTATCCCTATATTTTAACTCCTGTGAAACTGCTCTCTACAGCTCCAGTAATGGACATTTTTGTAACATACTCGTAAAGGAATGGAGTCCATCCAGTGCTGCTCTCACCAAAAGAGCACCTCTGAATTGCTTTTACACATAACTGGGGCTTCGGGTTTGCTGGTCTTTATATTCCACATTTTGTTTTTCTTGTGTGGTCTTTACTCAGGCCTTGCTTCAATTGAAGTGGTGCCTAAATTCCTGTTACCCGTTCAGAGACAGGGTAATTTATTCATTCAGCTTGAGCTGTGATTTACCTTATCATCATATTCACCTCTTGGTGAACAGTAACATCCTCATCATACCCAGCTGAGTCTGAGCTCAGTGTACTCAAATGAAAGATTTAAACACCAGGTAAGATCATGGCACCATCATGTTGATGGGAACAGTGATCCCCAAACCCATAACTCAGTGTAGTGGAACATGCACTCAAATTCCTAATCAGGTATTTAAGAGAGTGCTTTTAAAGACAGAAAGACAAAGCCTGTTTTCACTTGAAAAGCTAAATCTAGAGTAGTTCCATCATGGCACTTCATATTTAATTAAGCCAGAACACCTGAAAGGTGAGTACAGACATGGGCTTTAGGGACACTGTGTGTCAGACATTGTGAGAAGAGCTGCTTGTCCTTCATGGTGTATATTATATGTACAATATTTTTCAGCTAGTTCATGCAGTGAACTTACATTACAGAATTAATCTTTGCACTGACTTGACTACAAAAACTGTGAATTTATTAGCAGGATTTTTTTTTTTAAGTGAAGAGAAGCTATTTCCTTTCCCAAGCACACATTATTCCAGAAGGGAGCAGAGGCAGTGTCTTGCCCACACACAGTATGGCTCACATGCACACACCAATCACAAGGTGTGCAGTGTTCTCACCCTCAAACACTAAACCCAGCCCATGGATCTGTCCTTACCCAGCCTGGGTCGGGCTCTTGCCATTCATAGAGAAGCTTTCCCAGCACTGGAAAGCAGCTTAGACTGCCTGTCAAATGTAGGGTTTAAGCCTTAAAAATCAGCACTGACACCCTTTTATTGAACTGGTCTAGAGGACATGTAAACATAATTGATTTATTCACCAGCCTTTTTATGAAAGAAGAGGAATGACTTAACGATGCTAAAATAGTGATCATAGAATCATACAATGTGTTGGGTTGGGAGGGACCTTAAAGCTCATCTAGTTCCAACTCCCTGCCATGGGCAGGGACACCTTCAACAGGTTGCTCAGAGCCCCTTCCAGCCTGGCCTTGAACACTTCCAGGGTTCATGTTCTAAGGAGCTGAGCGTATTTCTGGGATGTGATTCCACATTTGCTCAGCTTCCTCCTGCCCACTGTTCCCCAGGCTGTAACTGGTGTGCTGGCCATGTGAATAACCATGTTGGAGTTTCACAAGACTCCTTTGTCTGGGCTGCACATCATTGCTGGATTAATTGTCTACAGCTCAGATAATTAACAGGAAATGTCACCAGTGTGTATCAGGAGTCTCATACAAAAGCATTCTCTCTGTATTGCGAAATGGGACCTTCAGTCCAGGTTCTGGCACCCAGAACACGCCACATCTTGTTTGTAAAAATCTCACAGTTCGCAAGAAAAGGACAATTCTGCGTTTGAAAGTGTCGTAATGATCGTTACAACTCCAGACCGCGTCTGGTGTTTCTTGGTTTGAGGTCTCTGAGCCTCTTTGGGGTTGCTAATGGCATTTCTTGTGTCTTTTCAGCCACGTGACACAGACAACGTCCTGGATCCATCCCGTCACAAGCGCCCTGAGCTTGCTCTGCTCCGAGGAGGAGGAGGATGGAATGAGAGACCTGCCCGGGTCCAAGAGCTGAGGGCTTGAGGCTGCTGACAGGGAGTAGTTAGTCTGGTCCCAGTTCCTTAGTGAGAAGATGCCCAGGTTTTAATCTGCCTGCTTTCCAGTGTAATGTAGTTGTACCTGGTGACGTTTCTCCCCTTCAAGCTGGAGGAGGTTCTGCCATTTTTGAGGTGGGTTTGTTGATGGGGGTACAAAGGATGCAGGTGGGTGCTGCAGGAGTCCTTAATCTGTCCCACTTTGGTGTGCAGGGATCAGTCTCACCTTAGGGCCCAGTCCAGTCTTTCCATGACTTCCCCACTGACATAATTGACCTGACCTGAAGTGAAATTTTCACGGCTCTGGCCAACATGAGATTAAGATGGGACAGTTGGTGGCGGATTCCAGCTGATGGCTGACTGAGATGCAAGGTCAGCTGGGGTTTTTGAACCAATGCTTTTGAGTATAATGCAGATGGCTTTACTGAAAATCTTTATTTTTGTGAAAGAAATCTGCAAATAAGTTTTGCTAATAGAAATTTAGCTATTTGTTACAAGTATTGGAGCTCTGATGACTTTTAAAATGAATACTTATTATGAATAGTTGTTGAGCTTTAGAAAAATGAGTCTTTGATATCTTGTCAAGTGAAAAGAAAGTTTTGGTAGAGGACACCATGCTCTTTCAACAATATGAGGCAAGAATGAAAATTATTCTACTTTTGTGCTCTGCTAAACCGATACATACACACATCAAATACTTCAGTGGAAGCTGTGAAGTTTCAAGTACAATGAAACCTGTGAAACCACCTCCAGGATCAGCAGAAATCAGTCACCTCCTCAGAGCTGGTCTTTAAGTAGAACAAAATCATTTTGTACACACTGGTGATGATTTAAAGAGGATAAAGAAAATGACGGGGGGTGCTGGCGCAAGTTAATGAGCAGGTTTGGGTTTACCTCAATAGCACGGGATATTTTAAATCTCATTATTGACAGCACAGTGTCTGATGTCAGCTTTGTCAAATGTATGATTCTGTGCTGTGTTTTTCTGGAGGCTCTTTATGTATGTGTGTGTGTGTGTAATGGTGGGTGTTACTAATGAATGAAAGACAGGCCTGAACTCTGCAGAAGCACTGATGGATATGCCAAAGGAAAACTCTGTCTCTGACCTTCAGTGCAAGAGGGAGAAGGGGGCTGTGACAGTGTGAGGAAGGCACAGGCTGCAGTCACATCTTTGAGGTCTGTATTCAGTAGATGTGTCACTGGATTTAAGAATCCTTGTCCTCTGAGGAATGGATATAAAGCTCAGACTTCCTCACAGTTCTGGTGCCTCAAACCACACGCTCTGTCCTCAGCACTGCAGAACTGTGCCAGGTCAGGCACACTGGAGCTGCTGATCCTTTTGAGTCAAAATAATACACCTTCTTTTGAAATCCAAGTCATGTCTCTGAATAGCAGTGCAGGAATCTCCTGCACTTGGTCTGAGAGCTGCAGACACATCACCAAATGTTCTTCCTGGAGGAACAGTGTGCAGCTCACAAAAGAGGCTTTTGCAGGCTTTGCTGGAAGTAGATGTCAGGATATATTGAATAAGCAAATAGCAAAAACTTGTTTTGTACTTTTAACTAGGTCAGACCCAAATTATCTGTGAATCTACACAGGTGGTGTGGATTAAGAAAAGCTTGCTCAGCAGACCCACAGTAACTTATATTTCTAAGAAAACTTCTCATAACAATAACACATGAATATTTTAGCCATTTTTTACCCCAGTGGCTCCTGCAGCTTCACAGCCTCCTTTGTGCTCCTGGAGAGCACAGTCCCAAGGGACAGAGCTTGTGCTTCAGGCTTGGACACTCCAGAAGCATTTTTATTTAAATCCCTTTTCTGCAAATGGCACAGACTCATGACCCACAGAGGACATATGAGGCTCTGAATTCCTTGTGGTGTTTGCTGTAGCTGTAGAAATCATTTGGATGCTTTATGACAGCTCTTTTCTGTTCATACTTCCGTGACATCCAGCCTGCACAGAGATTCCAGTTTTCCAGTTCTGCTCAGGAGAGATTGGAACCTCCACTTCCCTCTTTGCAGCCTTGATTTATTCTGCTTGTGGCTTTGTGACAACTCACCGGGTGTTCCAAAGAGGAGAAGCTATTTAGGGACGGGGGGCTGTGGATCAGGGAGGCTGCAGGAGCAGAGACTTCACGGGGAGCAATTTAGAGCTGTCCTTCTGTTGGCTCAGCTGGAGGGGGACAGCTCTGCACGTGCTGCCTGCCCTTCCCGGGGAGCTGGGAATGATCCCGGGGGAGGCCCAGCCTGCTGTGCACGAGGGGGGATCTGCCTGCTCTGCTCCCTGTCCCCACCCACGGATGAGAACGTGCCAGAAGCTGGAGCCTGTTTCCCCCCTCTCTCTTATAAATTTGCCTAGAAATTAAAGGCGTTAGAAATAGGTCTCTGCATCTCTCCAGCTACTCCAGTGAGCTTTTACCTCTCCACATAATCCACTAGTTCACGTTCTCCGTGGTGGGGAATACATTTTCATACCTGCAATCTCCAAATGTTCCAATCTATTTTTGTACGCTGCCATACACTGTTTCCTAGGTTATTTCTCTTGATCTCCCCTTGTCTCTTCCTTTCTATGAAATAGTTTTGTGAAATTATTTTGATTAAACTGAACTGTGTATTTTGAGAAAATGGTTGTAGGGTAACTTGAACAGAATTTGTAAAGAGCAGTTGTCAACACAGGCAACGCTGTAAACAGCAACTTTTCATTTTTATTCCTGAATAAAAAAAAATTTAAGTAGAAAATATATTAAAGTGCATGTTGTATCCTTTAAAATAATGAAACTACAGCTTTAAATGGGAGTAGATCTGTCCCATGTAATATTCTTCATCTGATCAAATGCCTCTTGTAAGAGGCTGCTTTAGGAGTGGTTTGGTTCATTTCTTTAAGCCTGTCTCTGACACGCAGGAGGTGCCTGATGGCACTGAGGGAGGACAAGGACAATCCTCTAAGAAAAATGCTTGTGGTTGTGGAACAGGCTGGGCTGTGAAGTGGGAAAGGCTGTCCAGGAGCTCGGGAAATGCTGTTCTGACTTGGCCTGTGAAATGTCTACTTTTCTGGGAACTGATGGGATTCTTAACACTCAGCTCAAGATACTCCTGCAGGAACATTAATCCTCACTCCAAACCAAGCACCAGAATTCAGTGGCCTTTTTGCAAATGCTGCTCTGAGTGACTTTTGTGTGGCTCTTCCTTAAGTCAGTAGCAAAACTCTGAGTCGGCTCAGGAGCCTTTGTTCAGTTCTGTGCTCCTGGTCCTTGTGTGTCATCCATTCCACCCGCTCCAAGGAGCATCAGCCTGACTGGGAATGAGCCCAGTTGCACCAGTTCAAACAGGCACCTGTCAGCCCAGGCACTGGGGCCAGCCTGGCAAAGATGTTTAGCAGCTTAAACACGTTGGTGGAGTTAATGGGAATTAGGCACCTAACCTACTTAGATGCTGCTATAAATGCTGCTAGGCATGTTTAGGTACCTAAATACCTTAGTAAATCTTTCCCCTTACTGCCTGCAGTGATAGTCTACCAAAAATCAAAGACCGGTGGCTAAAGCCTCACCTCTGTCCTCTGTAACCAGCTTTGCCTTTCCCTGGGGATTGTTTTCATGTTACACTAAAAATACCAGCCAGCTCACAGGTTGTGCCATCCAGGTTCTGTTCAGATTTTTGGTGGTTTGATTATTTACTGCTCATTCTACATTTTTCCCCCAAACAGTGGCTGATGTTGCCTTGGATTTAATAGGTTGGTATTTTCACAACACTCTTTTAAGGTAAGTTATTTTATTACAAGATAATAGTATTGAATTCACTTCCCACAAAGGTGCAATGAGTTTTGTTTCATTCATCATTAAGTCATAAAATTGAAAAAAAAAAAAAAAAAAACAAAAAAACCACGCATGGGCCAAAATCTGTTACAAATAGAGATTTGTGTTTCCAAATATGAGGTTGGGAAGTCAAAACCATATGATTGGATCAGTGATAACCAATCAATTATAATCAATGGTGATTCTGTCCCAGTCTGACTCCTGGGGACCCCAGTACCAGAGACTGTAATTAGTCACTGTGGGGGTTACACGTCCCAAGTCAAAGAAAACTGTCCATCACTGATGGCAGGAGCAGAGAGGCCCCCTAAGAACCTGCCTGGCACTCTCAGCCCTTTATTGCTCCTTCAAATTAAATGCAAAAGTGTTGTAAATAATAAAGACACAGAGGAACAGGAAACAGGACCCGACAGGGTTGAGGTATGGTTGGCTTGTTAATTGGCTCTTTGTAAGGTGCAACCAAAAGGAACCATTTTGTTATTAAAGGAAAATGTATAAATGCAATTAACCTCCTCTTATTCACTTCTCTGCTCATCTTTGGGAATGCAGTCCAGTCCCTTGAGCCTAAACTCTCCATGTATGTGCTTAACCCAGTCTGGTTTTAGCTGCTGAAGTAGCACAGTACTGCAGGCTCTGCTGTTCCAATAACCACTTCCAATCCCACAGTGAGAGATATAAAAGCAAAAAATCAAATTAATAGTAAATGTTCACTAACAGGCAAGTCCTGTGGCTGGTTGAGGAGAACAGAAAAGTGTTTTACTGCTTTGTTTGGTCCAAAACTCTGAAGTCTGTTTCAGCCCAGGTTTGTTATTGTTGCTTGTCCTGTGTTATGAACACACAAATTAACCAACCTACAGGAACCCGGAGGAAAAGGCCTTGGTGAGTTCACCTCATTGATAAAAGTACATATTCTGTTTATAAGAAAACTCTTTAGCCATTGTGACTGAAGTTTTGTAGGGCACCAGTGGGTGCTACAAGAGGGCTCTTCTGGGCCAGGGGCACTGGCCTGGAGTGGTGGCAGCACAGGGGGAATGAACAGTTTGGTTTCTGATGTGGCTGAGGGAAATCGTGCCTCTCCAGGTAAGGAGAACTGTCCAGTTCCTTCTTTTGCTATATCCAGAAGGGAAGGGCAAGCCAAGGGCTCTGGGGCTGGGAATGAGGACAGTGGCACAGTGTCAGACACATCATCACCTCCTTGAACCCGCAGGGCACAGGAGCTGGATCCTAAGGAGGGATCGTCACCGGGTGAGCTCTTCCTTGCTCTGGCAGCTTTGAGCTTATCGTAGTGGGAAGTCCTCAATCCAGAAACCCAGTGTGCCCTGTGAAGGCACTGACAGGCTCCAGCTGCAGCAGGAGGGTGAGCAGAGAATGCACAGCAGGGTGTAATTCCTGGCTAAAACCAAGGCCACAGCACAGCCTCCTCCCTCTGTTTGTGCTCTCTGCATTCACAAGTTGTGGGTGCTGGTGCCCACACAACCCATCTCTCCTCTCCCCCTGCCCTACCCCACTCTGATCACTCCCCTGGAGCAGAGCAGTTCTCAGCTGCCTTTTCCCTGCCACGTTTCCAAGGGGAGGATGGCAGCTCTGACAGCTCCCAAGCTGGTAAATTGAGTTTGCAGTAATCCCAAATACCTGAGATAAGAAGCACAGCTCTGCCATGGAGGCTGAGGGCTTTAAAAGCAGGGAAGGGCAGGGACTGGGATGGATGTACGTGCCTGATGTCATGTGTCCCTGCCAGGGCTGGAGCCTAATTGGATTTCACAAATGTGACTTCTGTGTCTCTTGATCACAAAACCAAATTAAACCTCAAGAAGTTTTGAACAAATCCCTACCTAAAAGTTTGCCTCAAAAAATAAATAAAAATGATAGACTCATTCCAGCCCCTCCTCTGCCCCAGAAGGGGAGCAAAAGGAAAACTTCAAACCAGAACTATTGCTTTAAAATAAATAAGCAGAGAAGCAAAGCACAGCCAGCAGATCTGCTGAATTCCTGGGTGCACTGAATAAAATCAGTCATGTGATAATGATGGGATTTTCTAGAACACCTTTTAGGCATGCAATTTCTGCATTAAATCTATTCAGACGTCCCTAGAACATCTGTTTCTTCTATAAAATGGGAGTAGCAGCCACTTTTTACAGTGCACTGACAGCCACAGATAAAAGCCTGGTAATTGCTAGCAGGGACTACTTCAAAGTTAACCTGCCAAGATTTTTAGGACTATTGCACATGATAGCCCTGTGCTGGTTCACACAAATTTGGGAGGTGAGGTACATGTTAAAATTGTAGGTAACAGTGGGATTCAAACAGATTCCAGCCTCTCTTGAAGCCAGATCAGAAGCAGGCTGATGCCTGGAGTCACAGTAGCAGAGGGAGCAGAGTAAATCCCCTGATTTGCTGTTAATGTGACCTAAAATCAGTGGGAGCTGCTTTAGCACGTGGGTGCCACGAGCTGCTCTGCCTCCCTTCAGGGAGACACCAAAACACCTGCTAAAAGCCTGGATATCCCCGAAAGAGAGGAGCCATTTATAGCTCCTGCCCGGGAAGATCCACAGCTCTGCAGCAGCACGGGTCCTGGCTGCTTTTCATCCAGCTCTCCCGATGTTTATTCATGAGTCGGGGTGCAGGGAAGATGAAAAGGCTGCTGGCAGACTTCTCCCTGGAGTCTCCACTTGAAATGGTACCACATTTCCAGGGAAGCCTCACTTGTGCTCATAACAAGGCTGATCCTCACGGGAACACCGTTGTTCCTCTGTAGTTCTCAAGGCAAGCAAACATTATCCTTATTGTCCAAACACTGAGGCACAAGGAGAAGTCATTAAACCTCACCTGCTTTGGTGAGACCCAGAGCTGGAGTGAGATTATTTCAGTGCTCTTGAAAAGCCCAGTGGCAATCCTGTGATTTGCTTGGTGCCTCTGGGCTTTACAGCAGCTGTAAAATAGCACCCAAAAAACCAGGGGCACAGGGACTGCTGGCGCTCAGGGCTCGAGCAGAGCAAATTCTTCTGCAAAAAAGCCACCTGAGATCTATGTTTGTAACAGGGAATGGCAGGTATTGGAGAAAAAAAAAACAAAAAACAAAAAACAAACAAACAAACAAACAAAAACCAAACAACTAAACCCTTGCCTGTAGGAAAAGCAAGTGATGTTGTGGAGGACTTCTGAGCTCGGAATAGCTGCTGCCATCCTCTGTCACAGCCTCACTCCGTGAGCAGGGACAGCCAGGGACAGGCTGCCAGGGTGCTCAGTTCTTGTGTGCAACATCCTCTGCTAAGGAACAGCAGTTACTCACTGCCTGGAGAACCTACAACCTGGGAAAAAAAAAAGCTAAATCAACCCGATTTTTTGTAATTTTGAAGGGAAGTGTTTTAAATACTGAAAAGAAATCACATCTCCTGTTAGGTATTATAAAACTGGAAAGCTTAATTTTGCTTTTTTTTCTCAGTTGATTTGCAAACTCCCCTCAGTGCCGTCGGTGCTGTTGCTGCATCACGGGGGGCTCTCTGGGGGCTGAAAAGTGTGTTCTCCAAACAAACCAAAACCAGTGTTTTGTGCCTGCACCTGCAGTGTGTGTGAGAGCTGCACAACTCTCTCCCGAGAACTCATGCAGGTTTTACTTTGTGTTCAAATTTACAAGCGCCTTCAGTCAACAACAAATCCCACATGGATAACAAAGTCAGTGTTGCCTTTCCACCGTGGACCCTTTTCTGAAGCTTATGCCAGAACTATGACATTTCCACAGATTTCTTTGGCTTTAAAACCCGTTCCCTGTGGCAGGGAGCTGTAGCACCTTCGAAGTTTCAACAGCCTAGTGAGAGTGAATTGTTCTAGTAGAGATTACTCAAGAGCTACTAATCTTAGCATAATAAAGCCTTTGACTGACTTCCAAAGGACCTCAGTGCATGTGGTAAGTAAACCACTCTCACCTTCTTTCTGGTCTTTCTTACAGGAAACAAAGAGTGAGAGAGACAGCAGTGATGGAAACTCAGTCCAAGGTCATGCAGCAAGTGGTGGCAGAGGCTGGACAGGTGAGCACTTGGTCACCAGCCTGGTGCTTCCACTGAACTGTCTCAGTAAGACTCCAGATCAGGTGTAAAAGTTTAAATTAGAAGAAAATTTTATTTTTCAAACACAGTATTAAAAAAAAAAACCACGGTGTTTAACTCTCCCATCTGGGTCTAACACCTCCTGCTCAAGAAAATTAAAATAATAAGGCAATATGGGCTTGCAGAAGGGACAGCTTTTGCAGGGAAGAACTCACAGAACAGAACAGTTGACAAGACAGTTAGATAATGACCCAGATAAAATGGTGGTGCTGGATGTCTGAGCAAGGCATCAGAGAAATGTTCCAAAAATCTTGTCTAAAAGTCTGCAGCAGTTGAAGCTTTGTTTCTGTTGCATGGAAGCTTTTTGGCCATGGAGGCACTGCTGTCTCCAGTGGCTCCAGCCCTCGCCAGGACAAGGAGGAAGGAGTTCCCCGAGGAGCAAAACAATCACTGAGTTGTACAAGCACAAATGCAAAGTGCTGTGAGAGGCTGATGGTGCTGAATGGAGCCAGTGGATGGCTCCTTGTATCCATGGCACCTGAGGAGGTGACTCATGTCACAGCTATAAATACAAACCTGCTTGTAAAGGACACATTCTAGTAAAATCTGCAAGAGCTCAACACAATTCGGGTAATTCAGTGTTTGCTTCACTCAGAAACAAGTCACCAGCTCCTCTCTGACAGGGGCAGGGCCATCAGGTGTTAAGAACAGAGTTGATGGCACCTGGATGGAAAGGCAGCTGCAAATGGGATAACCATTAAACAGCTTCATGCCAGCTTATTTGCATCTTTCCTGGGAGCCAAGAGCATTGCTCTGGGGTATCTGTGAGTTCCTAGAAGAAATCACAGACCTCATAAGGTAAAGCCATCAGGCAGAGCTCTGCTGGCAGGCTGGACTTCACATCAGCACATAGTTTGGGATGTTTGCACTTGGAGAGGAGACTGCCAGTTGCCTCCCCAGGAAAAAAGGGAAAAGGATAAAAGGCAACTTCTCCAAATTGAGAGGTGCCATTTGCTTCTCAGCTGAGGGGCTCTGTGCCCCTGAAGTGAATGCAAAGACATCTGGAGTTCAGACCATGCCCAGCCAAGGTAATGAGTGTGGAGATGTGTTTCTGCTCCTCTTCTGGTTAAATGGTGGAGGGATGTGATTAAATCAGTGGGAAAAGAGAGCTGCATTCGTGGCTGCTCTGTAGTCAGAGGTCTTTGAGGGATACACCCAGGACTTTTAAAAAATAATATACTGAATTCTGAATGATTTTTAGGAGACACAAACAACTTTCTCATTACAATGACCTTCTTCTCTCCCTGTGTTTAAATATTCCCTGGCTCAGTGAAGGTGGAAAAAAGTCAGAAAGCAGAGTTGGTTCAACATTACAAAGCTTTGAAAAAAAAGTAGTGATAGACAATTTCTTCCTCTCCATCCAGGGTCACAAAAGAGATGAAATCTCACTGCTCTGGCAATTTTTTGCATGTGTTATTGTATGGCTTAAGATTCTGATAAAGTGGAAAGATAATCAAATTGGAATCCGATTTGTTTGTACCTTTTGGAATATTAGTAATTTCACAGTATATTAATTTTTTCCTAGATTAGTTTCAATGTGTAACAGCACTTGAGTTAACAGAGACACAGGGGCAGACAGTATTCCAACATTGCTGTGAACATCTGTTCTGAGTTACCAAAATTCCAGCTCAAAAACAAATATTTCCCCTATAAATCAACCCAAACATTATCCTGAGTGTTGTAACAGATGCAAAGCGATTCTGGCTCCCTCTGCCCTGTGGTTTGGCTCTTTCCTTAAAAGTGATGTGAACATATTTATTTAAACACTTCAAGAAATACACATCTGAAATGGCTATTTAAGCTTCCTTGGAGTATGTCTGATGTTGGTTCAAAGCTGATGGTCAGTTGACAGATTGTCTTATTAACTACAGATCCTGTGAATTAGTATAAACTCAGGTTACAGCTTTGCAGATAAAGCTGGTCTAGAGCAACATTTAAACTCCCACTCAAGTGTTCTGAACACTTCAGCCCAGCACCACAGAAACGATGACCCCGAGTTTGTACAAGGGGAGGTGTTTGTTTTGGGGTTTATATTCATCCTGTTCTGGTGTCCTTTGGTGAGTTCTTTGCCCCCACTGTTACTGCTGCTGCTCCTCTTTCATTTCATGAGCTAAATGAATCAGAAGAGGTATTGATTTAGCTGGGATAAAGAAATGAGATTTGTTTACTAAACATGAAATTTGGAAAAAGGCCTTGCAGGAGAGTTCCCAGTTAATGGCCTGAGTATGTGAATAAAAATGTTTGCTTAGGCAGAAGCAGCAATTCCATACTCTGAGGTGTTTAATTGAATTAAGCTGCATCTGAGCAACTGGGATCCAAATCCTTTTCTATTTTTTTTTAAACAGTTTCTGTGTAACAACTCAGCCAGAGAAGGAGAGAACTGAACTATGGTACCACAAATACCCACAAAATCTTGCAAAGGGGAAAAAGTCCTTTTGGTTCCTCCCTCGTTGCACAAAACACGTTTTAGGGGCAGAAACTGTGCTGTGAGGATGAGGTTTTGGAGTTGTTAATGGTTTTCTGTCATAAATGCTTGGAGAAAAACAGTGTGTGTGTGTGCACTAAATATAACTGAGCCTTTAGTGCTGGTTGGGAAATGGGAGCTGCAGGCCAGTTCTCTCCCACAAACAATGGGAACACATGGGCCACACGGAGACACGAGGATGGCAAAGGGAGCACTCGGGAAGTGCCAGAGCAGGGGCTGCAGAGTCTGTGCCAGTCAGAGGAAATCACACGGCCATCAGAACTATCCCCTTTAAAAAAGATCTCAAAGCCATTAGGAAGTTTAGAACCAGGTTTTTCCAAAGGCAAAAAACAAACAAACAAACAAAAAAAAAAACCTGCATATGTGTAAACCAGCATAAAAATGTGCATTTTGTTCAACATTTCTACTTGTAAAGAGATGGAAGCCCGTTCTATATGCAGTAGGCTGCATCCTTCTATGGCATTATACATTTGCTTTATATATTGTTAATTAGACCTAATTTAGGCCTCGGAAAAACCTCATTAAAATTCTGATTAGTGCTGCTGGCAAGCAGCCATCTAAAAAGCCTCTATTTTTTCCTTTGATAAGTTTGAAGCTGCTATAACAAACAGTAAAAATAAGATCACAGCCTTCTTTCTCATGCCAATCAACATAATGTATTCTCCAGGTCAAAGCCACTCGAGGGAAAATACAGGAAGAGAACATCTTTATTTCCCTCTTCATACATGCTGTCAGGTGGCTACAGAAAACTGGGAGTATGTTTATGCCCTTTGGCAGTTTAAAACAAACAAATAATACATATAAAAACCCAAACAAATTAAAAAAACCAAACCCATGAAACAGGCTATGAAAATGCTAATTGTAAGCGTTCAATAACAACTTACTCTGCAAGACAGTTAAATAAAGGGGTTGTTAAGGCTTTAAAAATGAATGGGAATAAAAAATAATACAAAGCTGGCTTAATATTACACTAGTTCTGTCTGATGTTTTCAGTGTAACTTTCAATACAGCTTGTACTCTAAATGCCTGACCAGGAAAACACATGGCACAAGAATATCCTTAGTCCAAATACAGTCAGTTATGAACCCATATTGCTGCAGATTAGAGCAGATAACTTTAAAAGAAAACATGGCATTGAAAAAAGGAAAAAAAAAAAAAAAGAAGTCAAAGGCAGAATAAAGCAACAAACAATAGCAGTGCTGCTCTGCTTCCTTGTGCCTGTGTGTGTGAGGAGGGGTTGTTATGATACAGCTGCCAGCTATCATTGCATTCACCTCAATTAACTCCAACATTTCTCTTTAATGCAGAAAAACAACTTTGCAGGGCCGAGCGCTGTTTGAGATGGCAAACACTGCGGGTTTCTGTCAGTGCACTTCGTTTCTGGGCACATCTGTCCTCGCAGGAGACACGAGCAATTAGCCTGGTCTTCCAGAGGAGCCACCAGGAATTGTGTGGAGCCGCTGACTCCAGCTGGGAGAGGCAGGAGGGCTCCGAGCCCGTCCCTGTCCCTGGGAGCACAATCCCCACTGTGCAGCTGCTCCATCCCACATCGCTGCACACGGCGGCCCTGGACATGGGTGAGACAAAGCCAACACATGATTATGGGAAAATACCTCCTTTTTCCTTCTGATAAACACCCAACCATGCCACTGAAATCCAGCTTTGGGATGCTACCAGTAAAGCTGATTCTGTGTTGGAATATACATTAAAAAAAAAAAAATCCAAGTTACTAATACTCTGTTTTTCCAAGCTCTTTTAAACTGTAATCTTTAGAGATCTAATCAGACTTTCTGTATCAGATAAAGTAGGGAGATGCACACACAGAATCCAGGGTGCATTTGTCTCTTAAGACAGCATTCAGTCTGTGTGTTGCATTATGGTATTTGCATAAGTAGGTTTCCAAAAACCTGGGAAGCCTGGTAGGCTGATATTCAGCATATCCATGTGCATATTCTGATCTGAGATAGCAACTAGTTTCCAAGTGAAATTTTTGATGAGAGATTTGAACAGAATAAAATGAGCCATAAGAAACGTGGTGATTTAGCAGAACCCCCTGGCTGGGGGGTACCCAGGAAGGGCACTGGGAGCTGGCAGCAGTGACAGGAACCTGCTCAGCTGCTGCATGGAACTGAGAGGGGGAGTACATTAAAAAAGTGGGGAGGGGGAAACCCCCAGTCTCATCAACAAGATTTAATGAATCTAAACCTGCAGGATAAACTGTGTATGGTTCATAACGTGCATTTCTGCACCACTTGCTGCTGTTACGATTCTTTCATAAAGAGACATAGCATGACTTCAATGCCTTTATGTTTAGAAGCCTGATTTCTGTCTGTAGGAATTTTCCCAGTCTTCTGCAGAAGGCCAGGCTTTCTTGCCAAACAGAAGAGAGGTTTATCATGTTTCTGTGTTCTTAATAATGTAAATTCACAGGATTAAAATGCTTTCTGCATTTTTTTTTTTAAAGGGAAACCTGGGAGCAAGGTGGATGTCACAGAACTGATCACAGAAGTACAGGACAGAAAGAAACCCCAAGCTTGAGGTGGCTTTGCAAGTCTGAAGCCAGGGATACAAGTTACTTCAGTGACTTTCCCAGACCTCTGTTGAGGAACGTGGGTTTGCAGGATCAGGCTGCCCAGATCCAGAGCTGATAAGCCCATGCATGCGGAATACTTCAGGCTAAATTCTGCCTGACCTTCCCCAGCACCATGCCTCAGGCAAGCTCTCTGAAAGCAGCCATTTGAAGTCAGAGAAATCTGGGTCATTGACTTCAATAGAAACTCTGATTAAGGAGGGGATGCTCAGCTCCTGCACCTTTCACTCCTCCCTTTTGCTGCAGCTCTGCCTGGGGATGGGCTGTTTTATTCTGTGCTCGTGGGTGCTCTCCTGTCTCCAGTAAAACCAATGCCAAATTCCAAAATCAAACAGTCTGAGCATGTAAGAACAGCTATTTCTAACTGTCTTCCTGCAGCATGCGAGCCAAAAGTGAGAAAGGAAGAGGAATGGAGTGCACAGGAATAAATGGAAGGATCAAGTTGTTTTTCCCATTGGCACCAGCTGGGAGTTGTCCTTATTCAGGGGAAGGTCTGACTGCAAAACAGACCAGCTACTCCCTTATCACTCATCTCAATCCAGTCCTGTCATCTGGCTGCTTACACCTACTGGGCCTAAATAATTTGCCAAGGCACCGAGGGCACGAGGTGCCTGGAATGGCCTTGAGAGGCTGGTTAATGCTTTACAAGGGTAAGGTTGCTTTAAAAAGCGTAGCAGAGAATTTGTTCCAAAACTGTAGTCACCACTGAGAGCCACACTTGCTGAGTTCAAACCAGGTCAGCTGCCCAGGCAAGTACATGTATTTGATCTACTGTCATGGTAAAGGCTGACTGTAAACTTTGGCAGGGAAAATTATTAATCTTTCAACTCGCAGCATATAAGCAATGACTGGTAATGCCTATTTTTCTGAGAACTGGAATGCCTTTTGGAACCACCCCAGATTACTTAAGAGAAGCTCCTCTGCCATCACCCAAAAGCAGTTCCAAACCTGTCTCTCCCACATTCAATTAGACTTTAAAAAAAAATCAAAAATTAAAAAATAATAATAATTAAAAAAAAAAGGCGGAGGCAGCTCATGGTTCATTCAACAGGCATTTTTGCTCTTGTGAGGAGCCACAGCAGCTCACTCAGCTGCACCCCGTGGGGACAATAAACATCCAATTTTCGGTAATTCAGCGCTGTGGGTAGCAGCTTTCACTTGGAAAGCCAAGCAAGGGCTACATCCAGAACCTCTGGGAAAGGGAGGGAAGTGGGGAGCAGGCGTTGCTCCTCAGTGCCTCCCGACCTTCTCTTCAGAAGTTGCTGCTTTTCAGCTCCAGTTGGGTGTGGGTATCTGAGCGTTCTCATGTGGCTTTTCACGGAGCTCTGAGTTATGCGTCACGTAACGGAGCTGGAAATGCGCTGCCACCCCAGGCCAACCTGGGAACCTTCCTCTGCCTTGGGACAAATTAGAACGAAAAGGCTGAACCTTGAGCCTCTTCAAATTCTCTTCATTTTTTTACTCAATCCCTTCATCCATCATTTTGGCTCCCAAAGGGCTGAGGTGGAGATCCACTTTGTGGATAAAACAGTGGGTATTTAAAGTACTGTGTAAACCATTTGCTTTTCCAAGCTGTCCTGTGCCTTGACCCAAACACTTGTTCTGCATTATTTATCCCCTCCAAATTGTAGCTTGTTCTCTGTTCACCTACTTTTGCAGTTCTTTTCTCCAGACAGAACATATTTAACAGAACCTAATAGAGGAATTAAGTGACAGTGGCAGTCCAGCTGTGACCATACACATACCTGACCATAGGAGGTTTTGCTCAGGCTTGAAAGATTTCCCACACTGCACACACACTATTGGTTTCCATTTAACCATGAGAGAGAGAGAGAAAAGCCTGAATTCTTCAAACCAGTCTATATTTAAATACATACAGAGCTCTAGATCACAATCTGTGTGGTACCTGTGTCCCAGCACAGGAGCAGGTGTCTCTCCATCTACCAGTATCCACATTTCTGCTGAGCCATGATTATTGCATTGTCTTCCAGCCCCACTTTTATCCCACTTTTACCCCCTTTTAATTTTTTTTTTTTAATACAAGCAGGTCCTCTGGAAGATACTGGTCAGCTGGATCCCTAAAAAAGCTTTTCCCTCCAGCTTTCTGCATGGGGAAAGAAAATCGCAGTGATGTTTCCAGGAGATATTTCAGGACAGAATTCCCAATTTCCATTACAGGCTATACCAGTGCAACGGGCAGGAGAACAGGAACTGCTGCAGAACAGTGGAGAAAACACATCTTGCAATCTGTGCTGAAGGTTTGTGGTTTTTTTACCTAAAACATGCAGTGCCTTCTTTGTAAAATGAGCTTAAAGTAACTTGGGGCAGGGAGGCAGAGGGGAAGGACAGGGACTTAATACTGAGTTTTAAACGAAGGGGCATGAGCAGATTTAGATCCAAGGGCAGGACAAGGTGCAGGCCAGGCCAAGGGTCACACAAACGCGTCACCGGCGGTCCCCGCTGTCCCTCCAGCTGGGACATCGCGACCCGAGCGCGGCCTCTGAACCGCAGCGCTGCCGGAGCAGCTTCGCCCCCGCGGGAGCGGCACCGCAACCCCCGAGGGACCACCGGGGCCGGGGGGGGTTCCCGACACACAGAGGGCACGTCCCGCACGGTCCTCCCGGAGGGGTCGGACACGGGACACCGCGGGGACACTGCGAGGACAGGGCGGGGACACGGCGGGGTCACGGGAGGTGACGCGGGGGGCGGCGGCGCTGCTGCGCTGCAGGGGTCGGTGCCGGAGCCGCCGCTCCCGCCGGCGGGACCCCGGCAGGAAAGACATCCCCATCCCCAGCAGGGACACCATCCCACCGCGGGACACCCCCCATTTCGGCAGGATAACCCCCCCCTCCCCTGGTAGGACACCCCCGACAGATCGCACACACATCCCCTCCCCCTTCCCGGCAGGACATCCCTCCTCGGCCGAACCCCCGCCCGCCAGGACACCCCTTCTCCCACCACGACACCCCCCCATTTGAGCAGGACACCTTCCCCCTCCTCTCCAGCCCCACGGCAGGACACCGACACCCCCCCGGGAAGGACACCCCCCTCCTCCCGACAGGACACCCCTTCTCCCAGCAGGACCCCCCCCGGTCGAGGGGGGCCCAAGGCTGGGGGTGTTTTGGGGGGGTGGGTTTTTTTTTGGGGGGGGGTCTCTGCGCGCGCTCCCGCCCGCGGGCCCCGCCATTGGCCCAAAGTAGGTCACAGCCCGCGCGCGCGCTCACGTGACGGCCCCGCGCGCGCTCCCCCCGCGCCGCGTGACCGGCAGGGGGTGGGGGGGAAGGGGGACACCCGTGTCCGTGTGTCCGTGTGTCCGTGTCCTCACCCCTGCCCAGCCCCAGCGGCCGGTGCCGCGCTCAGCGCTTTGCGGGGGTCGCGGTGTCGCTCCCCCGCCGAGAGCGCGTCCCCGGGGAACGCACCGGGAAAACCCCACCCCCGTTGGCCGCCCCAGCGATGCCCGCGACCCGCTGGGCAGGGCACGGGACTGGGGTTGAGACTGGTAAAATTCCAGCTGGAATCACCAAACCCCATCGTGTACTGGCTGTGCAGGGATGGGTGCCTGTGAGTGCAGTGATGGGTGTCCGTGGGTGCTCAGGGCTGTGCAGGAATGAGTGTTCATGGATGCTCAGAGCTGTGCGCTGATGGGTGTCCATGGATGCTCAGAGCTGGGCAGGGATGAGTGTTCGTGGATGCTCAGAGCTGGGCAGGGATGGGTGTCCATGGATGCTCAGGGCTGTGCAGGGATGGGTGTCCATGGATGCTCAGAGCTGGGCAGGGATGGGTGTCCATGGATGCTCAGAGTTGTGCAGTGATGGGTGTCCATGGATGCTCAGGGCTGTGCAGGGATGGGTGTCCATGGATGCTCAGAGCTGGGCAGGGATGGGTGTCCATGGATGCTCAGAGTTGTGCACTGATGGGTGTCCATGGATGCTCAGAGCTGTGCACTGATGGGTGTCCATGGGTGCTCAGGGCTGTGCAGAGATGGGTGTCCATGGATGCCCAGAGCTGGGCAGGGATGTTTGTCTGTGGGTGCTCAGATCTTTGGCAGGGACTCCCAATCCAACACCTGTCCAGATGGGATGGCCCAGGGCTGTGGTCACCTGGCAGTCCCCAGCCCGTGCTGTCTGCATGGCACCAGAGATATCTCATAGCTGTGTCCTGAGCACACCGTGGTAGAAGGACCCCTGAAAAGTGTAAAGGAATTTCAAGTTTAAAATCGTCTTCTAGAACTGTCTTTGCTAAAGAAAAGAATCACGTTTTAAAAAGAAAAATCTTAATGGTACATTAACTGATAGGTAATTGGTGTGAAAAGAATAGGATCTGTGGGCCATATAAATGATCCCACTTCTGTGATGGAAACAGCCAGGAGCAGAAACACAAAAATGGGCTGATATTGGGGGTTTTTTCTTAATATGACACCCATCAAGATAATTTCTATACAAAAACTAAGCAGCTGCATAGTCTTTCATAAATCATAAAATAAACATTTCATGGGTGAATGCTCAGCTAAGAACACGTGCCAACAAAAGAGTATTTTGGTTGGAAAATGGAGAAATGCAGGTAGTGTATCATTAGCTGTGTTTTGTCTTGGTTGGCCTTACCTGGACTGCAGCATTTGGGGTCAGCCAGTGGTCAAAACAGCACAAAGGAATTGTAGCCAGTACAAATCAGTAACCTGTAGGTACAGACAGCGGTGTCCTGACAGTCTGGAATTTAGGCTACTTGGGAGGAAACCTGCCTGTGCGGTAAGGCTGGAGTTAAGTTACTGCTCCTGTTGTAGTGTGAAACTGAAAATAACAGCTCCAGCACCCTGCTCAGGTACTCACTCTGTTCAGCTTTTCTGGCAGGTTCATAAATCAGGAAGAGTTGTTTTGGCTTTCTCACCCAGGAGATTCCCAGCTCCTGGGTGTTGGGAATGCGGGGTCTGTAACTGTACACGGTGCTCAGTGTCTGGTTCTTCCTTTTGTGCCACTCTTGCACTGATCTACACGTAATTTTCCCCATTTTGTGTCAAGCAGTGAGGCAGTGCAGGTTTCCCGTCGTTCTGTTGCGTTGAAAATGTTGTTTCTTTCTGCCTCAAGTTGAGTTTCCTTTGCACCCCGAACTTATCTTGTTAGTGGTGTTTCCCAATATCCCCATTACATTTACATCTTCTGTTCTGTTTACTCCTCTTCCCTGCTTATCATATCTCCTAAATGTATCTATTTTTCTTTATGCAGCATAGAAGAAACATTCTGTACCACATCTGCATATGGATTGGCAATCGCCCTAAGCTTTATATCACTCATCTGTACCTCTGTAATTAAAGGTTTCCAGTAACCAGCAATTTGGCTTTCTGAAGCAATGTTAGTAATAATCCAGTGCTTTTTTTTCTTGGTTAGGTGACCCTTAAAAACTCCTGTGCTGATACTGTCACACTCCTGCTCCAGTTGTGAGCCATGTGGCATCTGTGGCATCCAAAGGTTCTTCACAAGCCCTGCTCAGCTGTGCCCTAAGTCTGTTCATGTCACTCTGTCTCTGGTTCTGCAGGGCCTGACGGTCACAATCCCCAGTCTTCAGGTTTTTGGTTGTGCCAGTGCAGTTCTATCGATTTGAATGTACTTTGGACTTTGATTAGTCGCTTGGTTTAGCCAGATCATTTGATGACACGCTGGTCAGTGCACGGAATCACGGAATATCCTGAGTTGGAAGTAGAAGGGACCCACAAGGATCATCGAGTCCAACTCCTGGCCCTGCACAGGACACGTCAACAATCCCACCATGTGCCTGAGAGCATTGCCCAAATGCTCCTTGAACTCTGGCTGTGACTACTGCCCAGTTTCAGTGCCAAACCACCCTCTGGGGGAAGAACCTTTTCCTAATATCCAACCCAAACCTCCCCTAACACAGCTCCAGCCGTTTCCCTTGGGTCCTGTCACTGGTCACACACAGAATAGCTACAGGCAAGAATACAACTCACACTCAGGGCAGCTCTCTGTTCCTCAGGCAGCTTTTATTTCTAAATACTGGGCAGTTAATGTACATAATTTACCTTTATTTATATTTGTTTGTGGTAAAAGAACTGTCTTTTGAAGAAAGAGTGACAATTAAATACAGATGGTAAAGCTTTGAAAAATGCCATCCAAAAAAAGACAGGTGAGAAGAAGGGAGATACAGATGCCCAGAGGCACCTGAAGGGTGATGTTACTCTGGCATGAGTACGGTTCTTGTGCAGCCTGCACGGCAGGTGGCTGAGGGCCTGAGCAGATGGAAAGTCAACTGTGCTTGCAACGAGGATCTCGGCAAGGGGAGGAAAGTCCCTTCTGAGGCAAAGTGGGATCTGGGAGTCTAGGTGGGTGACAAGTTGACCATCGGGGTGCATCAGGAAGAGTGTGGCCAGCAGGTTGAGGGAGGTGATGCTCCCCCTCTGCTCGGCCCTGATGAGGCCACATCTGGAGTACTGGGTCCAGTTCTGGGCTCCTCAGTACAAGAAAGGTGAGGAGCTACTGGAGAGGGTCCTGTGGAGGCCATAAAGATGACGAAGGGTCTGGAGAATGTCTTTTATGAGGAGAGACTGTGGAGCTGGGCCTGGTTAGTCTGGAGAAGATCTTATTAATGCAGATAAATATCTCCAAGGCGGGTGTCAGAGGATGGTGCCAGATTCTTTCCAGTGGTGCCCAGCAACAGAACAAGGGGCAATGGCCATAAACCAAAATACAAGAAGTTCTGCCTCGGCATGAAGACAAACTTCTTTCCGTGCAGGGTGGCAGAGCCCTGGAACAGCTGCCCAGGGAGGGTGTGGAGTCTCCTCCTCTGGAGACATTCCAAACCTGCCTGGATTCGTTCCTATGTCACCCGCTCCAGGTGACCCTGCCCTGGCAGGGGGTTGGACTGGATGATCTCCAAAGGTCCCTTCCCACCCGAAGGGTTCTGCGAGATTATGGGAGCCAACCCTGCTGGCGGTGGTGACAGCGCTGTCACCCTGGGTACCGGGTACCTGGGAGAGAAGCACTGGGAGGTGCTGGGAGGCACTGGGAGCTGCGGGAGCTCCGCGCAGCTCCAGCCAACCCCCGCAGTCCCGAAGGCCGATTCCCCCCGACACCGGTGGGAGCCCCGCGCCCGCCGCCCACCCCTGACCCACCGGGGTCCCGCTCCCCCTCACGCTCGGCTGCACCGCGTGCGGGGGTCAAACGTTCAGGACTCGTTAACATCTCATTAACATCTCATTAGCGCATCATTAACATCTCATTAACGCATTCCTCCCGGTTACCGGGGAGACACGGGGAGGGGAGCCGCTGACGGGGGGGTCAGCGCGGGGTTTGTGTGTCCCCCCCCCGACGCCCCTCACCGTGCCGGCCCCGCGCGTGCCGGGGCGGGGCCTCAGGAGGTGGGAGGGGGCGTGGTCCTCCCCGGGTGGGCGGGGCGCGCCCGGCGGGCCAATGGCGGGGCCGTTACCGGGCGTGACGTCAGCGGCAGCGGCGGCTGCACGTGCGCGCGGGGCGGGCGGGCGCAGAGCGGCGCAGAGCGGGCGGCGGGAGCGGCGGCGGCGGAGCTGCTGCTGCTGCTGCGCGACGGAGGGGCCCGACCCGCAGCCCGGTCCCCGCAGCCCTGTCCCGCGGCCCCCTCAGCGCCCCCCATCGCCACCGGCCCCGCGCCCGGCTCTCCGCGGCGCAGGAAGGGGGGAAGGAAGGGAAGGAACCGCTCGCCGCGCAGCTGCACCCCCCCCCACCCCCTCACCCCTCCTCCTCCTCCCGCCGCACACCGACCATGTCGCGGCCGCTCCCGCTGAACCCCCCGTTCCTGCCGCCCACCTACGGCGTGCTGAAGTCGCTGCTGGAAAACCCGCTCAAGCTGCCGCTCGCTCACGAAGACGGTGAGGCTTCTCCCCGGGGGCAGCGATCGCTCCCTCGGACTCCCCCCTTCTTGGGACCCCTCGGGGGCCGCGGCGTCGCTTTCCCTTCCTTTCCCTTTTCCCCCCCCTCCCCTCCCCCGGGCATTAAGCCCCGGGACGGTTCGCTCTGCGGGGCCCGACCTAACGGGACGCGCTCGGCGGGATGAGCGCGGAGGGCCCTCGGTGCCTCCCGGGGCGGTGTTGGGTGTTGGGACCCCCCCGCTCCATCCCGGACCCCCCCAGCGAACCCCCGCCGGCCCCGCGTCCCCCCGGGGCTTAACGGGAGAAAGTTGCGGGTTCTGCGGAGAGCGGAGGCACAACCGCGCCGCGTATTGCGATGGATCAAAACCAGAAACCCCAGGGAAGGTCTTGCAGAGCCACAAGGCTTCTTCCTGTATCCTCGGCTTCCCGAGTCCCATTCCCGGGGTTTCACCGGGGCTGTTGCGTGAGGTTAAAAATAAAACGCCTCGAGGGCTCGGTGGTTTGACAGGAAGCTTTATCAGTTCGGGTTTCTTGCAAATCCCGTAGAGAAATCAGGCGTTTCGCTTCCAAAATGTGTATAGGAGTCACTGGGTGCTGTAAAATGGGGAAGCATCGGTTTAACTTTTCTTTGCTTCTGCCTTTGAGTTTTTCGTTGTCTCTTGTGCACATCAAAATCGTGTTCTGTCAAGCCTTTGCCACTGTATGTTGGTAACGTTAGGAAATGCTGAATTTCAGGGCTACTTTCCTTGTGAAAGGACCAGCAAGACTGGGACCTTAATTTGGAAACATGTCTGGATAAGAAATTCTGGGTATTTTAGGTTAAGACTGTTCCTTTTCAACGGAATACACCAACAGCTTCCAGTTTGCTGGAGTATTTATACTCACTTTTAAGTCTGTTGAGTACTTATTGAAGCTGACATTCAAAGCCATGCATGCAGTGGAATTGTTAACTAAAAATAGAGAGAGATCTCATAAAACATGGTTAGATCCAGCAAAGGTGCTCAGTTGGCTCAACTGTCTGTCAGGTAGAGGGAATCAATATTTCTAAAGGGAGTATTCTTTTCTTACCATCTGTGAGTGCAGCAGAAAGGATGGAAATGTAGTAGCTAATATTTTAATTACTAAACTCTTACGTTTTTATTATGGTTTTTTTTGTTGAAGCATTCGGTAAAGAAAAAGACAAAGAGAAGAAGTTAGATGATGACAGCACCGGTACCACAGTCCCTCAGTCAGCTTTCTTGGGTCCAACATTATGGGACAAGACACTGCCATACGATGGAGACACTTTCCAGTTGGAATACATGGACCTGGAAGAATTCCTCTCAGAAAATGGCATTCCACCCAGCCCAAACCAGCACGAGCCTAGCCCACACCAGTCAGGTCTCCAGCAAGCTACCTCAGCATCACCTTCTGTCATGGACCTCAGCAGCAGGGCTTCTACTTCAGTCCATCCAGGCATGGTGTCGCAGAACTGCATGCAGAGCCCGGTCAGACCAGGTAAATCAGCCCTAAGAACTCCCCTGTGGAATTTGGCAGGAACCCTCCTCCCCAGTGTAAATCAGTACTTCTCCCTGTGCACTTGACAGGCAGCTTAGAGCACATAGGATTCGAGTCACTCACAGTCCAGAAAATGAAAATAATAGTTCTTGTTATCGCTGAGTTGCTCCACCAGGATTTTTGTTTAAATTATCTAAGGAAGCTGTGGGAATTCCAAGGAAACTTCTTTCCTTTGTTGGTAGCCTTGCTGTTAGCATGTAAAAAGAGCACAGAATGGCATAGATGCCATGGTGTTAAATGAGCAGGGCAAAAGACTGTCAAAGAGAACATGCCTTCAGCCAGTATTGGATGTGAGAACACAGGAGTGGGCAGTTATTTTGGAGTTAAAGCTCAAGGCTTCCTATTTGAAATCTTGGCCATAATCTTACTCTCTGTTGAGCAAAGTAAAATTTGCCACAGGAACTGAATTTTGGAACTACATAATAATCTTGCTTAAATTGGCATAAACTGAGTGCAACTCTGACCTGAGTTCATAACTTGCATCTGTAGTCACCTTAAGCCTAAGAAAACATCATGGACTCAAAGGTCTGGTTGTAATGCACAATTCCAACCCCTTTGATGTCAGTGGAAGTCTTCTATTAGTTTATTAGCACTTGAGATCATCCCTTTAGAGACACTCGTACGAATCCAGAATAACTGCTCTGGCTTGACACCAGCATGGCTGAGATCATGGCCAGTGGAATAGTGTCAACACTGAAGTTTGGAAAACATGAAGCTTTGCCTTTTTTCTTTAAAGAAAAATAAAAAATACCACCGAGAGTGACTTATTTATTGTGCTCTTCTGCTCACACGAGGTGTGCTAGAGCAAAGTGTGCTCCTGGCAGCAGGAAACCACTCCTCTACTTCTGCTTGATCGTTTGCCATGCTCAGCGTGTGAAGTCATTGTCAGAATCATCTGATAAGGAGGCAAAATAAATAAATAGAAGGACAAAAGTTGTGGAGCAGGCCGAAATAAAAAAGTCTTGCAAGGCTGTAACATTCCTGTCCCGTTAAAAAGAAATTAAACACCCCCCAAAACCTCTCAAACCTGTCAACAGACTCCTTGCCCCCGCCCATCAGAAGTGTGTGTTTGGTCATGGATTTCATTTACTTTTACTTTCTGTGGATTTGACTTTGCTTTGCATTTCAGTTTCAAGGCTTTTCATAGTTAACTAATAACTTCTAAGGGTTTCCAAAGTTAAAATATATTTGGAGTTGGCAAGAGCAGGATATAAAACCCTTTGCTTTTTCTGAGCCAGCTTTAAAAATAGTGCTTATGTGCCCCACCGTTTTGTGTCGCATATGCACTCACAAAATTAAAAGCAGATAATCTGTCCTCATTCTCTTTTTTTTTTCAGAGGAGCCTGGTTATGAGCCAGGCTGTTAACGATCACCTGTCAGAATGTATTTGTAATCAGCTGTCCGTGTGACTTTTCAACTCATTGATTTTTTTGGAGTTTTTTCCTGAGCCATTTGCAGCTCAGGGTTACGAACTTATCTCGCTGTGCACTTTTTTACTGTTGTAAAGGACGTCATGTCTCTTGGGGTGGGATAAAACATCTAAATTTGCAGTTATTTTTCCCCACACCGTTTTTCCTTTACAAGAATAGAACGTTTTGTTGAATCTGGTTTTTATAAAAGGGAGCTCATTTCACTCCTTAAATAATATTTTCTTGCCCCCCATTACAGATAGGAACTGTGACTTAATTAACACTAGTCTGGTTTATCATCAGGTCATTGAAATTTTTATGTGCTGTGATGTGAAAATATTACTTTGACAATCAGCTTTGAAGAGAAGATCTTACAGTTTAGCATCTGAGCAAGTTTGAGAATATAACATATATTTAAAAAAAAAATTGAGTAAAAGTAAGCATTTAGGGTTGTCATAAAAGTGCCAAGGCAAATGTGCTGTTTTGAAATATGGAGGTGAATGTTAAAATCATTACAATGGAGCCTGTTGGTTAATAGATCTTAAGACTTTTAAACAGATTTTTTTTTTTTTAACTACCACATGAAGAATTTTTAATTGCTCTGAGCTACCATTGCAGTATGCATGGCTGTTGTGATTTGTATTGTTGCAATAAACCCAGGCAAAAATAGCATAGAGTATACAATTTCCATAAAAATTCATTTCATGTGATCTTCCTACTTTTTGGAAAACTGGATTTTTTAGGTGACAGTAATTCTCCTAAAAATATTTCACTGGTGTGTCTTCTGCCTTTTGCCTGGCAATGGCAGCCTGTTGGAGCGTGTGGAGCTGAAGGAAGGGTCAAACCCTGTGGTTCTCGTGTCCCTGCCTTAAATGGCTCTGTGGTTTTTGGCAGCACGTGCAGGTGGTCAGAATTCCCAACTCCAGGGGTGGGAGTTCACCTGCAGTGGAACCCCGAGTGTGACTCAGGGACGTTCCCTGGGCTGTCTGGGACATGGATGGTCTGTGGAAGAGCAGCATAAGGAGATTTGATTTTGTGCATGCGTTGAAACACAAGCCTTATCTGTCTGTAAAGTGAGTGGCATTGCCCCAACTTGTTTTATACCATCTCTGGAAATCAGGAAATCTGCAGTGGCGTAGAGTGAGGAATGTCATCAGGCTCAGCAGAGCCCTGCTGACCAGGCTGTAGATGTGACATTACCAAAATCTTCACTGATTTCCCCCCTAAAAACAACTAACAACGAAATGGTTTTGTATAAATGTAACTTAATTCTGTATTTCCAGCTCACATTGTCTGCTCACTGGAAAAATGTTTAGGCTCACCAGTTTATCATCTGCAAAGAATTAAAGAAGCACCTACTTCCCATACATTTCTGTTCAGGGAATTTACATATAGCAACTGCTGGGTTTTTTTGATGAGGAGCGACACAGGGCAGTGAGTGTTGCAAGGCTGGAACCATGTATTTTTCACAGCACTGATTTTGTTAATGAAAAATAGTATTTTGATTTATTTTAGCATTCCAGACCAACAGTCGTCGTCATGTGTAGATGCATTTAAAACTTCTTTTTTGTCTTGGTATTGGATGCTGGTAGGTTGGTTTCCAGATTTTATGAAGCTTTTAAAGTAACCCATTACTGCAAACACATTTTTGTGGTTCTTCATCTCGTGCACACCTTGTGTTGTCTTTTGCCGTGTTTTTTGGTGGAATGTAAATTTCTGTTTAACTGCAGAGTCCTTAAGGAAATTTGGAGTCATTTTTAGTGGTTTGTGTGTAAAGGGAAGTACATATTTTGCAGGTAGCTACGTGGTTGTTGCTTTTTTTTTTTTTTTGGCTCTTTTCCCTGGTGGGGGTGATTGGGGCAGGTACTGTAAGGTGTGAATTAGAGTTCAGAGGCATCAGGCTGAGTCTGGTGAAGGACCCTAATTAGGTTTTGGGGATTTTTGTGGTTTAGATCTGAGTTTTCTGTTTGCCACCAAAGCCTTGGATGTGGGGCTGTGTCTCGGGGATAACCAGGTGTTGTTTCTGCCCTGCTCCCTGAGGAGGACGGGGCTGTCAGAGGTTCTGAGAGAGCTCACTCCTGCTTTGTGTTCTGTGATGGTGGTTTTCAGTCTCTGTTCCCTGGATGGTTGGGTGCCTTTGCCTACTTGCCAAAGATTATTTAAGGAAAGAAAAAAGGAAAAAACAAGCTTTGTAATCCACTGCAGAAATATAACTGTGTGCAATATCTGCGAGGCTTCGCTTTCAGTTAAAAAGAGAAAAAAAACGGATTTTGGGGCTCGTTAATCAAAAAGCTGAGAATTGTTTGCATGTGAGGTGCACTTACACCTCCCACCCCCCTCTAAGAACACAAAGATTTTTATTAAATGTCGTGGTTTATTTATTCAGCTGAGATATTCCATGTAGAGTGTAAGTATCCATTACCTCTTGCTTCTTAACGCAGCCACTGAGCTGCAGTGACTGACACCAGGCGGGGCTGGGTGGGTTTTTTGGCGTTTTCTTGGAGCTCTTGTTTGTGACAGGCGCAGCAGCCAACTGGGAGAGGTTTGTTCTTGCTCCATCCAGCCTCCTGGCTGGATGCTGGGGATGACTTGGTGCAGGGGCAGCCCAAAAAGGGTGTGTGTGCAACACTCCCTGTATTGCAGCCTCCCTTCCCCTGTGTTTCTTAACGTGACCTCCTCCTCCAGCACAGCCTCGCAGTGCGAAGGGCAGCGTTCCCAGCTTGCGTGCGGAATCCTCTCCTGAGCTTTAATCGCTGTTTACAAGCAGGAAGGTGTTGCAGGAGCCCCCCTCTCTGAGAGGCGAAGGGCTCTACCTGCGGCAGCGGGAGGAGCTGGGAATTTCCTGACCTCTGGTCTCACACGTGCCTGTGGGAGTGAGCAGCTCAACCAGGCAGCTGCTCTTCACATTGAGCCTCACGTGAGGCTCCTGGTGCCTGCAGGACCATGTGCTCCAGGCACGTATCCCTGCCCTGTGCAGCCGGCTCAGCGCGGCTCTGCTCCTGCCATCCCCACCAGCCCGTGCCCAGCTGGGAAAGCTTCGCCCTGCGCTGCCACAGCAAAGGAGGCTCGGTCTGCAGACGAGCCTCACGAGCTCTCCGGATCAAAGGGAGATGCAAAATATATTCAGGCAAATATTAAAAATAGCCTGTCACATGATAACGGGGGGGAAAAAGTGCTGAACGCACAAGGCTTGTTAGTGCTGGAAGCAAGAACACTGTGTCTCCTTCAAGGGAGCTAATTTTAATATTCGCTGTTAAATGTTGATTATCGGTTAAATAATTGCTCGACTGCGTGAAAGGACTTGAAGTTAATTCAGAGTTCAAACAGTAAATAGCATGAAATAATCTCGGGTGTTATGCTATACTTTCAAATATCCCTGGCCTGACTCTCCAGGTCTCACTGGGAATAGTCAATTCTACACAGGTAGAGCTCCTTGGGCAAGTAAGGGCTGTCCACAGTTAGGAAGAGGATACACGCAGGGTTGTTGGTTTGTTGGGGGGTGTTTTTGTCCCCTTGAGGGTGTCTGAGTGTCCAACTTGTTGCAATTACCTAGAACAAGCACAATGACTTTCTCAGAGCTTTGCTTCCCATCTCAAAGCGCTTTGGAGAGTGATTGCAGGATTCTCTGGGCAGTGATTTGATTTTATTTAAGAAGCAAGTACACCCTGAAGTCTTTCATAAAACAATACATTATAGTGAAGAGAGCAGACCTCATCAGGAGGTGTATACAAAGACATCGATATTATCTGATTAGATGAAGCTACTTGGAAACACATTAAATTGTTCAATCTCTACATATTTATATGACAGCAAATTGGCAATTGTGGAAGCTGCAGAGGCCAGATTCTGCCAATTAATCTGAGCAATAAGTACTTTACTCCTCATGTGGTCTCACTGATTTCTGTGTGGCTCAGCAGGCAGGCAGATTGTTGACTGCTCTCCGTCAGCTCCCAGGTGGAGCAGCAAAATGTCACCATTCACTCACTTGTCATTCATCTTTCTGGAATTTTTTTTTTTTTTTAATGAGGGTAACAGCTCTCAGTGCACCAGTGGAGTTTTCACAGGATGAAAGGGCATAGTCACCATCAGTAAAGAGGACTTCAGAGCATTATGAAATCAGAAGCTTGGTTGCCTGGCAGTACTGCTGTTTAGTATTTATATCACACAAACATGATCATAAATTTCCTTTTTTTTTTTTTTAAGTTTTCCTTTCATAACAAATAATTTTCAGTATTTTGTCTGAATTTCACGAAAGACTGGTAATCAGAAAAAAATATTTCAACTAAGTTATATTCAAGAAAAACTGTGGGTTGGTCTCTTCTACATTAAGTAGGTAATGAAAGCTCTGAAAAAAACCATTTGCTTAAACCTCAAATCTGTTCCATTTAATGGACTAAGTTATATATAGGAAATGAGTTTAAAATGCACAACTGTGTCAAAATGAATGTATGGCAAACAGATTTTTGTAGCTTGTATAATCTTTTTTTTTTTTTTTTTAATGAACAAATGGTGTTAAAGAAGCTTTCTGTTTATCAAAAGCTGAATTTGGTCCTGAGAGCTTCAGAGCTGCTGTGGGGAGAGCTAACACAGAGGTAGGTAAGGCAGCACGTGTTGCAACATTTATTTTTTATTTTTTCTTTTCTTCTGGGGCTCTTCACAGCACTTCAGCTCTGCAGAACTGAGGTGTTCTCCATCACGTTTTAAACAAATGCCGGTTGTTGTTCAACCTCTCACATTTCTGACACTCCTGGAGCTGTTGCACAGTTCTGCTTCCCTGCCCATTCTCTCAATTATATTTTGCCAGGGTTAAATTTGGCCCAGATTTTCGTTGTGTGCCATCCAACACCGTGGCTTAGCCCCTCCAATGTGGCACGATCTTGCTTCAGGGTCCTCTACTCAAGTTTGAGAGAAACAGCTTTAGCTCTTTGTCTTGCTGGCATTGTTCTCTTGTTCATATTATTTGGCATTTAATGAAAACAGGCATTGAGCATCTTGAAGCTCCTGGCTTGTGTTTTGGTGTGTGGCTGTTGGTAGGAGGAAATAAAAAAAATCCAAATTTCATTAGGATTCTAGAAAACTGAGGCTCCCTTTTAACTGGAACACAAATCTAGATTATTACTGAAACAAAATTTGACAGGAACCCACATATGGATTCATTAACATGCATTTACTACCAGCAGAAGCAGAGTGAACTAGAGCAGTAAATCACCTGTAACAAAATGCCATCCTTAGCTATGTAGGTGTATAAGCAGAGAGGCAAAAATACAGAGTTTGGCAAAGATTTGTTGAGGATTGAGAATGGTTTAAAAAAAAAAAAAAGAGTTCTTTTCCAATTAGCCTTAGGGAGCTCAGCTTGCTGTAAATTCTTTGTTCTGGAACATGGCTGTGGACAATAGGTCAAAGATTAAGTAATTCATTACAGAACTGGTTGATTCTCCTGAATTTAATAAACAATTGAATGAACAGGGCTCTCTTCCATAGCAAGATCCATGATTTTGTGTGGCAATGATCAGATTTTAAGTTTTAAATAAAACACCTGCAAGGCCTCCCCACTTACCTAATGTGTATTTGGACATCGGTGTATTTGAGGTGACCTGGTAACAGCAACCCTGGTACAGCTGAAAGCACTCAAACACAAATTAAATGTGGAGAGGAAGGAAACTGTAAATTGCATTTTGAAAGAAACGAAGGAACAATAATGTGAAACTTGAAAGCACAAAATACTGCAGAAGTGTGTTTATTGGAGCAATCAATATTTTTAGGGCAGCGAGATTACCGAAATAATAGCACTAAACCTTCTTGTAGGAGAGTGCCCTGCACAGGCTGCAGAACATAAAGCACAGGCTCAAGGCAAGAGGGCTGCACTGAAGCAGAGCAGATGACTTAAAACTCTTCAGTCATTTTTACAAACTCACCATTGCAACATTTGGAAATGAGTCTTATTCCGGCAAGAATTCTGCTTAAAAAAAACCAGCTGTGCGCTTAGCTTAATGCTTAGTAAGTAGGAACTAAGCACTCCAACCCAAATCCTGTTCCTCATCAAAATAGAGGGGGTTAAACTGACTTCATTTGAAGGACCCTGCAGCAATCAGCCATAGCACTGTTCCCTCTTTGTGCTGCATAGTGGAAATGTGGATGTTGGTGACGTCTGTAATCCCTGCAGCTGCGGCCCCTCGGCGGGGGCATCGCCCCTCCTGGGGATGTAACTCTTGCAGCTCTTGCTTGCTGGGAGAGAAGAGCACTGGGGGTTTTCTATGAAAACAAACCAAATCCAGTCATGCTAGGTATGTGTGGTCTCTTGCCTGCTCCTGCTTGCTGATTTTTTTGGAGGATATTGGCTCATTTTAACCATATGTGGCACAGAAGTAGCGATTCTGAAAGAATAGTTACAGTCCTAAAATTTCATGAAAATAGAGGAGGGGGTATAGGAGTGGATATAGGGTGGGAATATGTTGCTGAGCAGGAAGAGTAATGTAAATGTGCGTTTTCTACATCAGAAAAATCACATAAGACCTTTAAAATGCCTGATCCGTGTGAAATGTTTCTAGAAAAGCTGACACCCTTCTAGACACCATGACATGCCAATTCACTTTGAGGAAAGAATCTGCAAGAAACCAAATTTAATTGGTTTAGTGTGTGTTGGAGGGACTGTGGGGGGGTCACAAACTTTTTCCCACCGTTATTCTTCCTTGGAAATCCTCAGCTTCTTGAGCTTTGTGATTTTTATGAGACTCTGGGGTTTTATTTGAAAAGAGAAGTTAGAAAACCAGCTATAAGGTTTATAAACATGATCCTGGAGGTTCTGATCCTGAGCAGTGGAAGGGGCTTGGTCCTCTCCAAAACTGAGCACAGTTGTTTTACCTAAAAACTTTCTGAACTTTTCCATGACCTTGCAATATCCTGTTCCTCTTGTGCAGCAGAATGGCCCCAGCTCTGCTGCCTTGTTTGAAACTACCTTGTGGTGAGATAACTTCAGATTTGAGGGCTCTTCTCACCAGTATGGCAGTATCACATGTGGGCGGGTGTCCAAGTGACTTTGTGTGCCCATCTCCCCATTCATCCCACGCAGCACTGGCTCAAACCTGGGAAACTTTCCACTCTGCCACTGGAGTCTGTGCTGGAGAGAGGTTAGGAGGGAGTGAGGAACAGGGGAGAGTGAGAGTGGGCTAAAAATGTTGAGGGATCAAAGAGGAAAAGTAGGTCGTGCAGGGTATGTGCGCTGGGAGGAGGGATAGGGGAGCACAAGTGAGGGGCAGATTTGTTTTCCCATTGGTCTTTTCAGAGTTGTGCAATTTAAGAATTGGATTAACCTGATATGACTTTGTTTTTCTGCCAGATTAGATATGTTGAGTTTCTTGGCTTTGTGAATTGTACAGTACATTGTGTGCTGTAAAATATGGGTGTGTCGGGCTAAAGCTGTGGTGACACAGCCCGCTCACGGTGTAATGCAGCTCTGCTGGGTGGACCCCCCTGCTCCCCCTGTGTCCCATTCCCTGTCCCCCAAACACACACTTGGGAGGGCATTTACAGATGGGACAGAACCTCTCTTTGCCCCTACATTCTGTTTCCAGATACCCTTTGTGGTAAGGTAACACTTACCTGAGGTCCAAAAGCCCGTTTGGTCTGGCAGTTGTGTATTTGATGTGAAGTGCCTTTAAAAAAAAAAAAAGCTATATGAAAAGACACTCAAGAGTTTCTTCCTGCTTCCTTGCTCAAGATTTTGGAGAAAGTTTATTGGGAAATGTTGCAATTTTTTTTTCTCTGCCCCCCTTTTTTTTGGGGGGGTTAGTGTGTCTGAAACATTACCTTGAGCTTAACTTTGGAAGAGTGAAAAATCAGATACACATCTGAAATAACTGCAAGTGCTGAGCTCACTGTTGTTTGAAGTACACCACAGCGGCATATCAATGTCAAAATAAAATTTTCACAGCAGTATATGTTTGCTCAATGGTTTGTTGGTTTGTTTGGGTTTTTTTGTTGTTTGGGTTTTTTTGGGTTTTTTTTGTTTGTTTGTTTTGTTTTGTTTTTTCCAGTTTTTTGGTGCTGTATTCATCCTGAGATAATTTAGTTTGGTGTATCCTTTTTATACGCTGAGCTGGCCCCGTGGAATAAACCAATTCTCTTTGCTTATTGAAGGGTGAGGGTGGAGTAATGCAACTAGGCAGCTAGAGGAGGGTGGCCAGAATCACAGCCCTGTTGAGCTGGGTGATCCTCTGATTAGTAAAGAGTGTGCAGATTTTGGGGAGTGAAACTACAAATACCTTAGGGCACTGCTGTTTAATTCCCACTCTCCATTTCCTGACTTTTCCAGGGACCTCAGCAACCCAAGCAAGTTAGTCACGAGGGACTGACAGATATTCGTTCAAAAATGAGGAGTTAATTCCCCTGCTGTAGCGAAGGCTGTTTCCCTGGGAGGAGAAGAGCATAAATAAGAGATCAGGTTAATAAGTCACATATCTAGATTGTGTCGTGCTCCTCAGCCATGTGCTGGTACAGTGCCTTACTCCACTAATTCACAAAAGCCAAAGGCAACGGGGCTTGCTCACCAGCAGAAGGTTTTTCTGAAGTGGAGTAGAATGGTGACTGAACCATTTTTTGAGAGCAACACCAGTTGAGCAAAATGGAGCAGGAGGTTGACCTTGTGAACACTGGCATCACTCAACTCTATTACATGAGAGAATTAGGAAAGAGTGCAGTGTATTTAAAGTTAACCTGCATATCTGCCTTCTGAGGAGGTTAAACCACAAACCTTCAGTTACAGATGTTGGTCTGCTTGAAACACCTTGGTGCCTTGGCACTTAAAAAATCAGGGCATGGATTGTCCAGACTCCGAGGCCTGATGTTCATGCACCTGTAATCACGTGGCTGCTCTCGGAAAGGCTGATCCTTCAGTTGGACCGGGCTCACCACCAGGTTTAAGAAACACTTTCCCAATGTCTCTTGTCTGCTCAATTTTCTCAGTGCGACCTGGTTGATGTCATTGTTGAAAATCGTGGTAGTCTCAGTCTGGAAGCTGCTCTGAACACGTGAAAAGGACTCATTAGCCAGATCCAGGGAGAGAACTGGAGGTGTAGTTGTCAACTCGTGCGCGTCTCTGATTTCACCAGGTGCTGCACGTGTCTAGTTTATCAATTTATTTCTCTTAGAGAGTAAACAAATCTCACTTTTCTTAGGTGCTCTGGTGACTGTTTTAGCTGAGCTGCTCTTATCTGTAGCAGGGATGTACTTCTGAGATCTTGTGTTCGGAGGCTTTTCTTTCTGCACCCACATGTAACGTGCTCTCACGGGTCATGTGCAGCTCTGACTCTGGCCAGGGGTGCTGGTTGTCCACCCTTAAGTCAGTTATTTAAAAATATTATACTACTGTCAAAATGTAATACCTTATCATTGATGCAGCTTCTAGCCCTTTAGAACTCTGCATGTTCTTCCGATTGAATTCGTTGGCCAAATTCTGTCGCACTTCATGAATGTTTCTCTGTGTTCAGTGGTGCTACTGGGTGGCTGCACAGTCTGAATCCCAGGGGATGTCCTGGACCACCTTGGGCCACATCCTGGGAGGCCTGAGCACCTCTGAGTATGGAGTTCTCAGTATGGAATTCAAAGTCACTCAGCATTTTGCATTTTTGAACCACTGACGGGTAGCTCTCAGTCCTGTACAATGGAGAATTTACAGTGCCTTTGCCGATCAGGTTCTCTCAGGATCTGCATCCTGAAGGAGCTGATGGGGTGTAACTCCCGAGCAGATCCAGGTGAATGCCGGGTGCTGAGCACCCCCGTGGAATGTGCTCAGCCCAGGAGCCCAGTTAACACCTCATTAACACACAGCACTGCAAACCCCAACCTTTAGGCAAACTCCTCAAGTAGTTTTATGCTGCCCTTCGGTTTGTAGCCCGTGGCTGGTTGTTTCCCACTTTCTCACGTTTTCCCTGATGTGTACAGTCTGAAGATCACATTTAACCAACACAAGGAAATCAGCTTGGCCCGACGGGCTTCTCCATCACGTGGCTGCAAATGTGTTCACTCTGTTCTGCCAGATTATGGCTGGCTGAGCAAAATACAGTGGAGCTCTGGGCTGCTGGCCAAGCTTTTATTTCAGTTTGGAGCTTACAGCCACATATTTGCTATTTGGCAGGACATCCACTGGGGTATATTTGGATAGTAATCTAGCATTGTTTTGCTGCTTTTTTCTTCTCCTTTTGTGTGTGTGTGTGTGTTTTTTTTGTTTTAATGCACACAGAGAATATAATCCCAACACTTACTTCGGCCAGTCTATACAAGGTTTCTCAGTGTGCACCGTTATGTATGTGCACTGAGAACTTGTAGCCATGACCTTTGATAAATATAAGTCAAAGCAATTAACTTTCTTTTATTGAAAAACGCTGGATGTCCTACTCTTTGCCCCCTCTGTGCCGATAACAGAGCTGCGTTGTTACTCTTTCCAAGATCAAAAGCTTCACTAGGGTTTGATTGAAGTCCAATTATGGAAGGAAGTAGCTGTGCTGGAGCTCTGAAAATAGCAATAATTGTTAAAATAATAAAGTGTGTCCTTGTGTGTCTTTATAATATTTAGAACTTCTTTTGGGGGGAAGGGGGTGGCTTTCCTCTAGTTCTAAAATGAAAATATTAGCAAATGTCTTGGGAAAATAGGAGTGTGCTGTTAGAAGAACAAGTATCCCTCTCTGGATTTCTTACTTCAGTTCTGTTCTCCACCTCAAGTTGCCTTCCTCAGAAGCTGTTTGCATGCAGCCTGACTCATGCAGGAAAATAAAGCTGGATTTGATTTTTAGCTGTATGGGAGGCTTTGGGTTTGGGGGGTATAAAGCCTTTGTGATGCAAACTCATTTATTTCTCTGTGAAACAAAAAATGGGCTTTTCAAAATACAGTGTGTTATGGAAAATTGGCTCTGGGTTTCAAACTCCAACATCTCTGAGGGCACCCATGTGTGAAAAAGTAGTACAAAAAGACATAATGCCTGGGGAGTGGGTACAAAATATGATGGCAAGCAAGAGTGTTTGAGGAGCAGTTCCTGTTACTTTATGAAGGGACATCTCTTGAAATATGGTGAGGGGGTGGGTTGGTTTATTGAACTGAGAAACGTGTTTGTAAGGTAACTTTATCAGAGCTGTCTCTGAGCAGAGACATTTCTGGCAAAGCTGAAATACTTTTCTCCAAATCTGTATGGTGTTGTTTAGAATATAAATATATGTTTGCTTTCTCTTAGTCTCTCCTGCATCCTCAGAGATAAAAGGACTGACCTGGGAAGGAAGCCTGTGGTGAGACTCACCTGGAGTCAACTCTCAGAGCTTCAGGAAGGGAGAGCTTGGGTCTTAATGTTAAACCTCAGCGTGTCTAAATGCCTATTTATCAGTTGTTCAGTTCATTGAAACATCAATGTGAAGAAATAGAAATGAAGATAATATGGGCTGATGGCTGTAGGGGTTGCTTTGGTGGTTATACAGCTGTGACTCTTTTGAGATTACAGCAAGACTTTACCCGGGTTTGGTTTCGTTTGTTGTTTGTTTGTTTAGCTCACGTGCTTGCACACACGTCTGATATAGGTAGGACAGGATAATCCTTGTGTGAAAATCAACCCTTGGGTTCATTTTTTTAACCAAATGAACTCAAAATCACTAAGTGCACAGAGTAAAACCTTTGCGTTACAGATAAATGGTATCAAGTAATAAGCCCAGAGGATTGTACAGAGCAGGATTAGAATGTTCTTGGCCCCTTAAATTATTAGGACAGAAGCTGTTAATTTATTCATTTGAGTCTTACCATTACACTCTCTCCATTGCAGTTAATAATTATTTCATTTTTCTCCATTCACTTAAACTTTTTTTTTTAAATCGTTTCTTTATCCTGTAATCGTTTCTTTATCCTGTAAGCTTTATGTTTATAACATCTATAAAATACTCTGCCTTTTCAGTTCCCTGCTCTTACTGTGTTGGGGGATGGATCTTTGGAATACAAACTGCTTCATTGCCTTCTGGAAATTTTACTTGTCAAAAAAAACACAAACAACCAGCCTTAGCAGGGGTAGGTACCCTGTTGTTCAGCTTAAAGGTGTTTATCCATCGACAGCTCTCAGAAACAGCCCTGCCTGATCTCTGGGAGCTGCTGAAACTCATCAAGCAGGTTCCTGCTCACCAATTATCCAGTTAAGCAGAAAGAGGAAAGGTGTTTCTCTTGCTTGTTTTCTTCTTGGCTGAGTTTAACCTGTTCTTCCCCAAGCTGGAGTAAGGGTGGCTGTGCATGGCATGGGAATAGCAGCAGTGAGAGTGAGAAGGAAAAGGGTTAGAGGGGACCTCTGGTCTTGGCACAGGAACACACACATCAGCATTCACATCCCTCAGGTGGGCAGGGACATGCAGTTTCCAGCATAAATCTAGAGCATTCTGATTCTCAACTGAGTCCTACCCAACGTCCCTCAAGCAGCTTTTTGTCTCGTGTTTTAACAAAATCTTAAAAAACATTAAAAAAACTCCCCCCTTCAACCAAACCCCTCCCCACTGCAAACCCAATAATGAATGTTTCGTTGCTGCCAGAGCAAATTTGTTGATTCCCAAACACTCCTACTGTGAGGACTTAAATTGCTTGCATAATAAGTGCTGCGGATAATATAAAAAAAGCTCTTTCTAGTAGAGTTCTGGTTTCCAGGGCATATTATAAGAATAAATAAATGCTGGGGTGATACCAGACAGCTGGGTTGTCCACATCTGACTGTCTTCTACGTTGATTTTTAAGACAGGACATGTGCATAACTGTTTAATGGCTATCAATCCCAGATGTGTCTGCATGGAATTCAGAGAGATTGTCAAGTGACAGTGCAGTTGTGAAACAAATAATTTTGCTCATGATTACTGAAAATAGTAAATGAGTGGGTAGAATAAAGTGAAAAGATACTCTCAATACCAGGAGAGAACAAGAGGATTAAATGACCTCTGAGTGCCATTAACAAATGGTAACGCTTTTCTTTTTTCCTTCTTACCGCCTGCCCAGGGAATCAGTTCCATGAGCAGCACAATCTCTGTGGGTTCTCTGATGTGTAATGAGCTTTTTCATTTGCATGGTTTTCACAAAGCATGTGTGGATACCCCTCTGCCAAATTTGTTTGCAATTGGCCAACGATTTCCAGAGTTGTTGGGAGGGGGCTGGACAGACACGTGAACAGCACGATTGCACAAAACTCATTTCTCTGGGAAACTGAGCTAAAGAATAACTGTCAACAACTGGAGCACTGAAAGGAAGTTTGCAAAGTGATTGAAGGAACTGAAAGGCCTTTTGATAACTTAATTTCATGTGTGACAGTTAACTGTGCACAAGAGATTGTTCTTGCCCACAGGTTGGATCCATGCTGGCAAATTTCCATCTGCCCAGGACCTGTTTGTAGAAGTGAAGTGTAATTTGGTGACTGCACTGATTGTTTTGGAAGTGACTGGAAATGCTTAGGATGAAGCAGATGTAAATACCAGCTCAGGCTGTGGCAGAGCTTGATCTGGTGGTCTGAGCTGTGCTGGCAGCTGAGTGGTCTGGACAATAACCTTTGACTATAGGTCGGGCTTTTCTTTTGTTTCCTGAGTAGCCTGAGGGTGTAACTGAATATTTACTACTGTTCCACATTGCTTTTTATATTTTTTAAAGGAAGACCCCTGAGTGCACGAGTTGGAATGCATGTTAATAACAAAAATTGAATAGGGCCTTTCCATCATCAGGATTTTATTGAGTTTTGCTGCTGCACTGAATCCTCAAAGACCTTATCCAGGCAGTAAAATGGAGGCAAAAGAGGTAGAGCCAAACTCTTGGGTTACTGAGCAAGGGTAAAGCTGGGTGACCACCTCATCCCTAGGCAGCTTGGACAAACCCTCTGGAACAGGTAAGGATGGGTTGAGATTTCTGCTTCAGTAGGTGCTTCTTCCAGGCTGCAGGTTTAGCAGGTGAGGTTGTGTGTGGTGGATGGGCAGCAACATCTAAGCTGGGTGTGAGCTGTGTGCAATGTAGGCACATAAATAACCAGGTCATGAGGAAGCAAAATGTTTTCACCTGTGAATAGATGAGTTACTTCTGCTGAAGTGCACAGGAACACAGGGTTGGCTTCTGCAGGAAGAACACATTAAAGGTGGCATAAAACATCTTTATCGTGAGACCAGCCCTTAATTTATTTCTGAAAATCTGGAGCACCATAAATCTGTCAGTGCCATTTTCTTTATTCCTTCTGCTACATTTGAAAAAAAAAATCATTTATATGACACAGCTCTATTTTGTATAATTTTTTATATCCAAAATGCAGAGGGCTTTAGAATAGATGAAGAAAAGGTGCATATCTGAGTTTAAGATAAAATAAGATGATCCCTGTGACAGAGACAGCAGAAATGATGTGATACGACAGTTGCTGTAGCAACACCACCTACTTCATGAAAATCAGAGTTAACAGGAGTGTAAAAGGTAAAACCCACATAATTTTCCAAGCCTATGAATTGTTGCTGCCCTCAGCCTGCAGTGCTTTCCAGCTCTCCAGGGTTCCTCCTTCCATTTGGGCACAGATACACCTTTTTCCACATGTCCAACTCCTGCAGACCCCATCCTGTGTTGAGCAGGGACACGCAGTGGGAGTTCTGCAGTGCCTGTGCCTGCAGCTGACCTGTGAATAAGAGGGAAAGAGCAGGAAGGGTTGTGTCCTGTGCTGTCCTCACCACAAATCCTCCCAAAAGCCCTGGACAGCAAAATCCTGTGAGGCCTGTGCTGTCTCACGGGTGTCCTGTCCAGAGAATGGGATGGCCACCAGTGTGAAAAGGAAGCCAGGCAGTCAATTTACTTTTGTGGGAATCAGCTTGTAACAAGGCCCTGGTATGTTTAATATGAATTATTAAGTGTTGTAGAGACTGCAGGTCTCAGAAATAAGTACCTTGGCACGTTCCCCTCTCCCAAATAAACCCGAAATAGTGGTGTTCCATACCGGTGATGTGTTGCCTATGAAAGTAGGAAAGCACATTGTTTTCAGTCAGAATGGTGCTGAGCTGGTTGTCTGGGTGCTGGGAGGCACAGCATGCAGGGAACTTTATTCCCCTGAAATTTAATGTATCCAAAGGGGGTAGAAGGGTCTCCAGTAAAGAAATGTTTCAGAGCCAAGGCATCATTTGAAAGTCATGGGTTATGTCTGCACTGGCAGCTGATTTTGAAATTTGCAGCTGTGGATGCTGGAAGAAAAATACTGAATTAAATGTATGGTTACTGTAAATAAGGCTGCTGTTGGCTCACACTTCTCTTTATGATGATTTTCAAAGGACAATGTCCTCTGTGTTTCTGTCTCTTTATAAAATGCAGACACCCATGTTTAAAAGCTCCCATATGCAGTGAACTGATTAGTGATTTGCCAGTGCATGTTGGCCTCAAGCTTACACTGAAATATATTTTTATTTTGACTATATTGATATTTTTAAAATATATTGCCCTAATATATCAATGTTTTTTATCCTTAATTGGCAGTGGAGAGCCACGCTGTGTGTGTGACATCAGAACTAAAATCTCTATTACTTGTGAATTGTGGGCAAAGAGTTCAGAAGAAATGGCAGTTCTCAAATGGCAGTCGAGTTTCCCTGATGCCTCCTGGAGACATCACAATAAATGCACTGCTCAGTAAATGGAAGGAGGCTCGACTTTTGTGTCTTGGGGCATTTTAATTTCATTTTTGACATAGTTCACAATCTGCACAGGTTCAGCATGCCTGTTGCATTCAGAACATGCGTCAGTGGAGTGTTCAGAGGCTGAGGCCAGGGCTGTGGGCAGTTTGCAGAGCAGGAAAATAGAAGGAAAATAAGCATTAGGATTCCAGGGTTTCTTCCAAGAAGTATTCCATCACCAACCTTTATCACTACCTCTATTTTTAAAAGATAAACCCAAATATTTTGGTATGTGTTGGCTTTTCTGGTCAAAGTGAGGTGCAGAAATCTCAGCAGGCGTTAGTTTGAGTTTTGAGGCTCCTCAGCAGAGCAGGTTCTTGCCACTTTCAGTGAATTTATCAGACAGTGTCTTGCCCAGTGTTGTAATTTCTTTTAATTAGACTTGCTTTTTGAAGTTCCCAGTTTTTGTCTGGTGTGTCTGATGTGCCACCAAAACCTGTATTTTGCAGCAGCTCTAAAGTAGTTACAGACACACAGGTAAAATCCGTATTCCACAGCCTGTTCTCCTGGAATTTTCCCTAAACCTCGGTGACGTATTCCCCTCCTCCTCTGACCCCTTTTTCAGACTACCCAGGTCTGGTGCATCTGTGTAGTTTATAAATGAAGATAAACATATCAAAAGAGAAAAAGCTACAACCACACAGCCTTGTGCTTTCTTTCTGTGTGCTCCTTGGGAATCAAACCAGTATATAAAGGCAGATTAGACCTCTGCAGCTATTGGGCTGTAACAACCCAAATACAGTTTTTCGGGTTTTGCTGTTTGTTTGGGATTTATTTTCCAAAACATGTTAAAGGATCCTAATTTAAGGCAGAGAGAAAATAAAATGTACTCAGTCTTACTTAGAAGGTTGTGGGAACAGCGTGTTCCCATTCTGGCATCCCTAGTTCTTAAAATGTGATTATTTTATACAAATCCCCCTCTATGAATTGTCACATAAAGAGTGAACTTTCTTTTAGTGAAACGTAAAGTGAAAAAAAGTAAAAAAATTAAAAATACAAAGTGGCTGCAAGAGATAATTCTGATTTATGTGCACAGAGCAGATCAAGAGAGAAGCTGAGATTTTCAAGTTGCTGTAACTCTGCCCAGTGACCTCTTTTTCTGGAGGGATATATTCCGAGGGCTGCTGATAGCATCTGTTGTCTGTCTCTCGGGCTTGCCACGAGCTACTGATTGGGAGGCAGAGGAAATGTACCTCCTGCACGTGGCCTTTCCATGCCAGCTGAAATCTCACTTGGGTGTGTTTTGATAACACACCCAAAGCAAGAAGGGCTTGGGTACCAGAACTGGGTGATAGATCCATGAGTCACGGGTGGCATATGCTGTCAGGATTAACAGGGTGGCTTTTTGCAAGACCTGTTTACTGGCTGAGAGCGTGCTGTCCTGGATAGACAAATAAAGAGAACAATGGGAGAGGAGCTCACCTGGAGAGCACGTTGGCAGTGGCATGAACCCATCCTGAGGAGAAGTGTTGTCTTTGTTTGGAGCACTGTTCCACGTGAGGGCATATTTGAGGTCGGAACAAGGTGAGGGTCTCCAGGCAACTAGTGGTAGGACAAGAGGAAACAGCCTCAGGCTGTGCCAGGGGAGGTTCAGGTTGGACATCAGGACAAATTTCTTCACTCCAGGGTGGTTAAGCATTGGAACAGGCTTGCCCAGGGAGGTGGTGGAGTCCCCACCCCTGGAGGTGTCCAAGGAATGACTGGACGTGGCACTCAGTGCTCTGGGCTGGATGACAAAGGTGGGGATTGGTCACAGGTTGGACTTGATGGTCTTGGAGGGCTTTTCCAGCCTAAATTATTCTATGATTCTGTGCCATATCAGGCTTTTACATCAAGCAGTTGCCCTGTCTAAAATCTAGTGGTGATTGGTTTATTAAAGCTGGGTATTTAATGTCCAAGGAAAGGAAAATGGATCTTTTCATCTCCTTTGGAGCGGGTTGACAATTGTGATGCTCTTTTGGGACCTTCCCTTTAAGAAAAGAAAGAATTACTGCACTTTTGAGGAACCTTACTATATGTGAATTGCCAGTTAATGAAAATATACCAAAGGATGTCATGAAGTTACAATGCACCAGAGAATATCAGCATCTTGAAGTGAGACATGCTTCTAAGCCAAGTGTAAATCAAAATTAAACACAGTGTGAATACTCTGCCCTGCAGCTTCTCTTCAGGCCCTGTCCTCACTGAATACTATCTTGGTTGATCTTTATAAGGAAAGCAGCATCCTACAAAAAAACCAGAAAGCCATTTAGGAATGCTGTAGATTTCATGCTTTTCAAGAATTTTAAAATGCCCTTGCAATCAAACCCTCTGTTTCTCCTCGTAGCACTTCTGCAAGGGAAATGTTCAGAGCAGGAACAGCTACTGTCAGGTGTCTTGCAGGGGTAGTTTGAGAGGGAGTAAGTTTGATTTCCTGATTGTTTTCAGAAATGGGGCCTCGTTGAGCTAAGTAAGTGCAGCCTTCTGTAGGTTGAGGTAGGGCTTTCACAGGATGGATCTTACAGAAGAGTAGAGTCCAGGAGACCTGGTAGAAAATTTTACCTGCTGGTGCCTCATATTTGTCTGTTTATTGCTTTTGAAGGGCAGAACATTACATGTACAGCATGTTAAACACATGCAGGAGCTGCAAGTCAAGCCCTCCAAGGTCTGCACTCGACTGAAGGCCACGTGTGCAGCTTCAGACAGCAAACCCCTCCCTCCCTTGTCTGCTTGGAGATGCAGCTTTAATTCCATTATATCATTTCTTTTCCCTTTTCCTGGTCTGCATGTGGAGGTCAGACCAGCTCTGGGTTGAATCAGGGCCGTATCAGGAAGGATGTGGGTGTCTGTAGGATCTTGGATCTTGACCTCATTTACTGCAGATGTGAGAGGATACAGGGAACAGCAGGGGCAGAAGGGAAAATCTGGCAGGAAGGACAGAAGGATTTTGTCTGGAGAGACTGGACTTTGCCTAAAGTTTCAGCAGAGTTCTGAACAAGTCGTTTGATTATGTGAGGGTGTCAGTGTGTGTTTGCTTCCCTTTCTGTGAGGAGCCCAGTGTGACACCGTGGCTGACCCTCACCTGCAGCAGAAGTCAGTGAGGGTTGTTGATTTGAAATGCAGGCAGTGCCTACATCTGCTAACCTGAGAGGCTGGATCTTTGATTTAAAGTGTCTCTACTTCTGTCCTTCACCTGCAAAGAGAAGTGCTGCCCCTTCTTTCACGGGAGTCTTGTGGGTTAAAAAATAGTTTCTGTGAAGCACACAGGTGCAATAGTTGTCAGTGCTGGAGAGAACCCCTAAAAAGTTGATGATTGTGTCTCTACAGGAGTTTGGAATAATTTGTGGCAAGTAATATAAGGGTTCATTTGGGTAAATCAAAATGGGTCAAACAAGCGTCTCCTTAAGGAGGAAAGAATCTGGAAAAGACAATATATTATTGAAACTTTAAAGATTGTTGCAACCACGACCGTGCATCTTAAGCAGCTTTTGCACTTAAAAACAAACTGAAAAAACAACCTAGACTTTCTCATGTGCCACTCTTACAGCAGACATATTGGAATTGTGTAGGAATGGAACTGGCAGCCACCCCACAGTGTCCTGATGCTCGGACTGAGTAGAGGATGACAACTTACCCTCGCTGTAAGGAGCTGAAGGAGGACAGGGAGCTTTGCCAGTGCACTTCAGTGTTTGTTGAACAGGATCTGTGGGACACAGGAATGTGGAGCTGTGTTTGTGCCATCAGCACAGGCACTCTTCTGCCCTGTTCCCTTCGATGATGCTCGTCTGCTGAACTTGTTCATCCCAGCCTTTGCTGGAACAGCCTTCCTCTCCCAAGTTCTCCCTCTCCTTTTTGGCTACCAGGCTCCCTCATCCTTGCCTTCCTCACCTTCTTGCCCCATTCTCAGCTTTGAGTTCAATCACTTATTGAAATTACCCCCTTCTCTCCCAGCCTGACCGTGGGCACAGCTGGAACAGGCAGCCCAGGGAAGTGGTTGTGCCACCAGCTCTGGGAGGTATTTAAAAAATTGTGTAGGTGTGGAACTTAAGACATGGTTTGGTGGTAGAGTCAGCAGTGCTGGGGTAATAGTTGGACTCTCAGAGGTTTTTTCCAATCTAAATGACTCTGTGAGTCCATGAAATAACCTGCCCTCTCTTCCAGTGCACAGGCCACTTAGCACGGCTCAGGGAAAAGTTTGCCAGAAACTTTTAACAGGTTCAAAACAAAGTATTTTTGCGGAACCTTCTTCGGGAAACTGTAGAATCATTTTGGCAGAAACGTAACTGGCACACAAGAAATCCAAACAGAATGGTTGAAATCTGGCAAAGACCAGAAGGAACTGAAGGCAGCATCCTCTAATGGGAAGTGTCAGACAGTCTTAATAAGACTACCAGTCCTGCCTGGAATAATACTGTAGAGGCCCAGAGCAGGAGGCATACAATGCTGAGAGGGGAAATGACAATTCTTTTGTAATTAAATGCACAAGGTTTGTAAACAATGCTGATATCTTTAAAAAGTACACATTTTAAAAACACTTTCATGTGCCAGTCTTTGAGCGTGTGTTAAAAGCAGCGAGTTATGTTGTGGTTGCGTTGGATTAAGATCCTTCTTTCCGCAGGAAGTGTTTGCAGTCACCCCATGTTCGGCAGAATTGAGTTTGTTTAAGATAAGAAATAGAGGAATGTCTGTGCTGGGTTGGAGCCCTGGACAAAATACACTGATCTCCTGTTGCCTGAGAAGAAAATAAAGCTCCTCTAATAAGTGCTTACATAAACACACCCAGAGGTGAAAGTGTCTTCTTCACCCCCAGGCAGAGAGTGGTTGGGTTTGTCCTTCCAGGTGAGGGCTGGAGGGTCATAACGTGTGGCTTATCCACCTCAAGGGCTTGGTTTCTGGAAGACACTAAAATCCTGATAGCAGGGAAATTAGATAGGAAGATAAAAGATTGCTTTTAATATTGTAAGCGAGGAATGATAACCTGACAAGATGCTGTCCTTAGATAAGTCTTGACCTCAAGAATCTTCCTTTTACTTTGCTGCCTGTGGGGATTTTTGCCTGTCTCAATCCCTGCTCGCTGCTGCTGCCGTGTGTTCTGCAGTGAGAGAGCTTTTCCTGGAGGCAGAAGGAGTTAATGCAGAATTGGATGACAGATTAGTCTGGGACAGGCTGTGATTTGGAGTGAGAGAACTATCCCAAATAGCTGGCCAGCTGCCAAGGGGATAGACTGGTTTGGAAAACACATCGGCAGAGCAGCGGCGTCCTCTGGAGCAGCTCTGGGTGAGGATTATCTGTCAGTTCAACTGCTGTGCTGTACAGTCTGACTGACACACACACACAGTGCCTTCAGTTTGTATAAAGAAAAACGATTAGCAAACACATGTTTTATCTCTGGGCTGCTAATAAATTGAATAAGAAACTCCTCTTTTATTTCCCTCCAGTGTGTGTAAAAAAATAGGGAAAAATATTTTGATTAGAACATTTCCACTCCCTTTTCTTTTCTTTCTCTCGGCGCCGTTCTCCAGCCAGCTGTTGAGCTGATGAGGAGAGTGGAAGGGCTGTGAGAAGGGAGATTTTTCTGAGCATCAGACACATTTCTATGGGAGTTGAATGATTCAAAATTGAGTTCCACATAATTTACCAGGGATCTCTTGCAGTACAGATGAGAAGCCTGTCAAGCAGTGGTGCAGCTGAAGAGGTTATTTCCGTCTTAACTCTCCTGGGCACAGCTGGTAGGTGGGATGTTTCAAAAAGGGGAAATTAAGAGTCAGGATATGATGATTGAGCACCCCACGATACCAGATCAGCATTTGGGCTTTTCTGGGTATATAAAAATGCTACTGTACTTTTGAATTGTGAATTTTAATTATTGCAGGCAATTAAAAACTGCTTTCTTTTTTTTTTTTTTTTAACCAGCCATTTGGTGACCTAGATGACACGAGTGAATGGCCTCAGTCCATTTCTCTTTGAACAAGGAGCCACGCTGAAAATATTGCCATTACACTGAACTTCCTCACTGGCAGTCTCTGCCCAGAGGAGGAGGAGGACTGAAAGGGTTAGAACAGCCAACTTTCTTTCAAGTCCTTCTTTCTGGAAAATTTGCTGCTATTGCTCATGTCTGCCAGAGCAACACCAAGAGCATTAGCAAAGGCAAGACGTTGGGGCAGCTGTGACTGCTGGGGTTGTCAAAACCTGCTGATCCCTTTGCCAGGAGACACCTGAGGCTGTGTCTGTCCTGGCATACTCCGTGTTGCTTGAGTGGAGCTCTACAAGTGGGAAAGGCCCCAGACAAAAGGCCAGTGTTGACATAGTTGTGGTCTCTCCAGGGCATGGTTGAGACACATCACTAGGGTGGTATGAGGGGAAGTTTCCATTAACAATTGTTCCCGGCTTGCATCCACCACCACCACCGTGGGGTTCTGCAGCTGGATCTCCAAAAGAGCTCAATGCTCAAGAGCTCTCATTTCAGCAACTTAAATAGAGGGGCTAAGTTCTTTCCAAAACACTTGGCAGTCGTCAGCCCCCATTGAGAACAAAGCTTAAGCACATTAAACAGTCCAGCCACTTCACTGCTGAGAAAATTTGGCTGCGGTTGGGAGCACAGAGTGTTTAAATAACACAGAGCCTGGCAAAGGCATCTGGCTCCCAGTGCTGGGCAGTGAGGTGCCTCACCTTGCCTGGCCCTGGCAGCTGGCAGAGTGGGCTTCCTCCTTGGCTGATTCCTTGTGCATCACAGCCTCTTACCAGCCCTTTTCTCTGGATGTTGTGACAGCTGGGAAGTTTGCTGATGCGAGGATTAGTCGGCTGCCGGGCACATGACGCTGAGATTGCTGTGCTTATTTGACCTGCCTCTGATTGCGAGGAATTTTAGTGCATAAAAATAACACCCAGAACGAATTTGGCAGAAGGATGCACAGCGAGAAGTGCCGTGCACACACGGGGAGAGGAGCTCGGGGAGCGATGTAACGCGAGGCCGCTGCGCTCCTGCAGTGCCAGCAGTGCCAGCAGTGCCAGGGCCAGCGCTGCCCACGCCGTCGTCTTGGATTACGGAGGGTTCCAGCACCACGGAGATGCCGTGGCCATTGGCCAGTAAACTAATGAAGACAGGTTCCTGGCTTGCATTACTGGCAAAAACTTGATTGAATAAATAAAAAGATGCCGAGTGCCAGGAGCTGCCTCACGTCAAACGCTGCGCGAGGCAGTGCTGGTTCTTCTGCTCGGGGCTTGTTAACTCTGTTCTCAGGGGAGCTCCTGATGGTTTGCAGGAGCATGGCAGGACAGAGAGTTGGCCCACACAGGCTGAGGGGTGTGTGCCATGTGGCTGTAGGGGTATCTTACAGGGCAGTGCTCTTTGGGCTCCTCAGTGTTCAGGTGTGTGGGTGGTTTGTTCAGGCTTTGCTCTAGAACAGCATTCTTGAACGAGCTTCACACTGGCACTGGGACATCTTGTGTGTTGGCTCTGGAGTTGTGAAAGCTCCTTAGGCTGGGGGAGATGAATGAAATGTGTGCACGTAGGAAGCCAGGCAGGATCTTGTTTGCCATAGGTTCTTCTCCCAGGTCACCGTGGAGATGCATCACTCTTTATTTTGCTGTTGCAAATAAGATGCAATGCCTCGATTTCCCGTGTTTAAAAGGAGTATTTTTGCCCTTTTTCTGAGTGATATTGTAATATTTCTTGAGGCCAATGATTACAGAGCTCATGTAATTGTGTAATATGGCACGTTACAGATAAATGATAATATGCAAACTTATACTGTGTATCAAGAACTTCAGCAACGTTTAAATACAGGCTCTTTTGCGTGGGGCAATTGGAAAGCTGGGGTAGATTTCACAATCCACTTGACTTTTAGAAACACCATGTGTGCTCACCAGAAATGTAAAAGTATTCAGCTCTCACATCTTGCTTCATTTTTATCTGTATTACAGAATTTGCCCAATTTGTGTGTGGATGTGTCTGTGTATTTGTGTACCTGGCTGCTCTGGTACAGGCATTTAAAGGAGCCTTTCCTGTGTTTCATCCTTTCCTCTCCCTCCCTCTACCATAGCCGTAGATATATATTTTAATAACTTTGATCCTCCTTTTCTCTTCTCCCCAGCCATTACCAGCCTTTCCTGAAAGCTGATTTTATCAGCTTTAAATAGGAGTTACAAAAGACAAAGCTCTCCCTTAGCAAGCCCTGGTTTGCACAACACAATTCCCTGGTGCCTTTTCCATGTGATTCCAATATTGTTGCCACGATCTTCTAGATTAAAATAAAACTTACATTGTTAACGCTGGCCTTGGTTTGGAATTAGAAATGACATTTAATGTTTACCATTTTACACCCTAAATATTGCAGATGTGGGCACAAAAAAGGAAATATTATACAGTCACAGGATGTTTTTGTAGTTATAAAAGCTGTCAGATGGCTAAAGTCAAAGTGAATTAGCAAATAGCCAAAATTATAAAAGAATATCTGCTTCAATCAGAAGTCCTCCCTCTGAAGTCTGTGAGGCTTCTACTTCTGAGGCATATGAAAACTTCTGAAAATTCTGCCCCCAGGGAAGGTCCATGTTTAGGCAGCTGACTTCAGGATCCTATTTTTGGAACCTTTGGTTGAGATTTTAAATTGGATTTTTAGTGGGAATGGTGCCTGAATTGGTGCTGTGGGATCTTGAAGGCTGTATCTAAGATTAAAAAAAAAAAAAAAGAAAAAAAGAAAAATGGGAGGGCTAGCATTCATTCTCTGGGGCTAGGTTCCTTTTTATTAGATTTTATATATCATAAAAGAAATGCAGCATCAGTAAGTGTTCTTTCATTTTTGCAGAGCATTTTTAAGGAGTTGTAGCCTTTCATGTTGCTGGTTTCCTTCATTGTCTTTTACAATATCACTGGTAGGATTTCATAGAGAATTGATAGAGGTCTTCTTGGAGTGCTTCAGCACAACTGAAAGTACACTCTCATGAGATGCTGTCCATGGCAAAAACTGTACATTGATTGTAAACTAAACATACTCCTAAAGGTGTATGTGAAGAAATCTGTGCCTGAGATAACCAGGAAGGGTTGCAGTGTGGTGGGTAAATCTGAAGCAAAGTACTTATGACTTGTTCCTGAGGATGGGACCCTACTGAAGTGGCACAGGTTGGAGCAATGTATCTTCTGCCTGCAGTCCAGTGCACTCAGTGTTGGATGAAGTGATCTTATGTGGGCATCCAAGATTAGGAGCTGGAAATAGGAATATGAAGGTGTGAGCATGTCTGGATCTGAACATGCACCCTAGTGAACAGGCAATGTGATATTTAGCAACGCAGATACCGAATTCTCAGGGAAAGCTTAAAGAATCATTGCTTTTGAACTGTGTGGAGATCTTCTAAAATCCCTGCTCAGTGATATTATTTACATACTTTTCTGACATGGCTGTATTTATCTGCATTTCTGCAGGTCAGATCTTGCCAGCAAACCGAAACACACCGAGTCCCATTGATCCTGAGACTATCCAAGTCCCTGTCGGCTACGAACCCGACCCTGCAGATCTTGCTCTTTCCAGTATTCCTGGCCAGGAGATGTTTGATCCTCGTAAGCGCAAGTTCTCTGAAGAGGAGCTGAAGCCCCAGCCCATGATTAAGAAAGCTCGCAAAGTCTTCATCCCAGATGACCTGAAGGTAAATTGGAACTGGTGACGAGGCTGTTCCTGCAGGGCCTCTCACAGTCACTGTCTGAGGTGCAGGTTTGAGTGTGAATCTGTTTTCTCATGTGAGGTAAATCTGTTTTCTCGTGTGAGGTAAATCTGTTTCCTCGTGTGAGGTCAGTCTGTTTTCTCGTGTGAGGTAAATCTTCCAACCTAACCACAGCTCTGTTGTAGGATGAAACTGTTAACGGTTCTGAATGAGACTGGCAGGAGGATGTCCCTTATTAGTTATGCAACAGTTGAAATTCATGAGCTCAATATTCATTTCCTTTGTATGCCAGAAACTTCCTGTGTGACCTTGGATGAGCTTCCTTTGTCCCATATTTCCCACTTATGAAACAGCCTGATCATGTTTCCTTCTTCTTCATGTTCTGTTTATTCAGCATAGATTGTGAATTCTTCAGGGAGGAATCCATCTCCTTCAGGGTCCATGGAGCACCCTGATGATAACAGAATGAAGTGTATTGTGTATTGTTTGGATGGTGCTTTAGCTCTGTGTTTAATAATGAATGGGAACACTACAGTAAACACTGCATTTCACTAATATATATTCACTAATCCAGGTGAAAGAATCATAGACAAGTTGTAGGAAAACAGAACAGAATTATTCAGATGAGAGGTGTGTTTTTAATACAGTAGTTAAAATATAATACTACCACAATATTTAAAAAGAATGAGCACCCTGTCTGTGCCACTCACTGCCTCTGAGACGTGAAGAGCAAAGAACATGAAGACAGCAGGAAAATCGATCAACTGATCCAGGTTATCAAACACTGTGAAAATTATTATTTGCAAGATTGTTTTCCCAGTATGTGCTTTCCCAGAAGATCTTTTTTATCAGAGGCAGTCAGTGCAGAATTTCATTCTGTTGTTGCTGCTGCCCCCAAGACACACACTGAGAGCCTGCTGGAGTGTGGGAATCCCTGGCTGCACGTGCACAGAGCCTGGGATGCCATGTGTTTGCACCAGATTGATAGCATTAGGGAAAGAGGCTATTTTTATCCCTAAGGATACTGTGGTGCAAGTTAAGAGCACAGAAATCACAACTCAAGGAGTGTTCAGGTGGTGTGTTACTGTTGCTTTGTAGTATCCTCATCTTTCCTTTGCAGAGGTTTTTCTGCACCTTGTTGCTTACCTGGGTGATCCCTGTTGGGTTGCAGTGTTTGGAGTTCTGCTTAGAGAGAGCTGTTTGTCACAGGCATGGCTGTGCCATTCCTCACTCTGTCCTGTCTCCCAGGTATCCTTATTCATCGCAGCAAACTTCTGGCAGAGGTGCTTTGGGCTCCAGATGTGGCTCCCAGCAGCGCCCAGGGTGCAGCAGTGGGGCACTTAGTTTCCACTCGAGAGTGAACTAAAAGTTCAGGGTCTCACATTCCCTGGGGATAATCCCCTGGGTTGCCCTTGACTCGTTTCAGAGCGCTTGACCCACGCGCTGCCTCTGCCCTGGCATGTGGAGCGGCCCTGGGTCCTGGGGGAGGGTAAGCAGATTAGACCAGTCAATCGTCTCTGGGCTGCATGTGATTTGGAAATGCCAGCCTTACCTCTTTCAGGCCTGGATTAAGGGATTTGCCATAGCAATTTGTTAAAATAAAGAGGGATGAAGCCTAGGTGGCACACTAATAAATTGCTTAAAGCTGATTTTTATGGAGTGGAATGAGATGGGAAATTATAAACAAGATTTGGGTCATAGCTTTTTGCTGCGTGCTTGTTTTTAAGAGGATTTTTGGGGGTCCC